>NC_051334.1:134093977-135455576 GCF_015220235.1 Choloepus didactylus
TCTGAAAGAATGTGCTGGCTTGGGGACACTGTTTTGTTTGTTTGTTTGTTTTGTTTTGACCCAAGAAAAGTTAAGTTTATTGTAAAGATACCAAGAGACTCATAGTATACAAGTAGAGAAACTAAAGTAAAGCCAGGCCTAATGGAAACAAGAACTAATAAGAAGCAATGCAGCTTTGTCTCTTTCAAGAACCACATTCATGTCTGGTCTCTGTGCATCTTTTCCACACATCTCTCTTTACTACTGTATTGATCAGGTTAGGATATGCTATTGTTACAGTTAACACACAATCCTCAAATCTCTAGCTTAATACAATAAAAGTTAATTTCTCCTCCTTTGTTCTCCAGGCAATGACTCAGCAGTTCAGATTGCTGTTCTCCATGGGGAGACTCAGTGATCCAGACAAGTTTGATCTTGTAGTTTGATCAATATATTCCTCATAACATTGTCCAAGAGCTTTTTTTCCATGATAAACTATTGTGGTGATTAATGAATATTAGCAATATCCTCTAACCTGTAGAGTTTGCAGATAGCCAGCGGAGCAGGGGTAGGTCCTCTCAGAACAAGAAGATAACCTTTAAGATGTATAGAAGAATTTACCAATTATCATGGCAGTTGGTTTTGGTGGTGGTGGGATGCATTAAAAGGAAATTTGAGAAATCCAGCCAAAATAAAGAATCTTCAAAAGAAGGGAAAATAATCTACAAAGTATAATAAATAGTAAAAATAATATATAAGAAATATAATGTTAATGTGTTAAATTCCCATAGTGAAAAAAGACCCCCAAAGTATGTAAAAAGTGCTTTCTACAAGATGCTCTCCTAAAATAAAATGATAAAAATAGTAAAAAAAAAAAAATGAAAGAAATGTCAAACAGATACTAGGCAATGCAAACAAAAAAATAAAATTGACAGTATTTATGTCAGCTATAGTGGAGTTTAGGTCAAATAGAGCTTAAAGTAAGATGAAGAGTGGAATGATTACAGGTATAATTAGGGTGATTATATAGCTTATAACATAAAGACCTGATTTTGATGTTTTAGCTGCCGTTAAACTTTGACATGTGCATCCTTCCTCCTCACCCCTGATGAGAAAAAGTATGGATGAAATGATTAAGTTGAAATCTCAGAGACCATTTCACAAGCCATGAGTCACTGAAATGATAAACTTCTGCAGAAAAAGATGGGTGGCATTGTTTCACATTTTTGCAGTTTTTCTTAATGTAAAAAAGGCAAAAAAAATGACTTAGTACTAGTATGAACATAATTTTGACCTTGCAGAGCTCTGGGAAGAGTCCCTGGATCCCCATGGGTCTTGGGTCCACACACTGAGAACTGTTCTGTTAGAATAAGTCACGCCATTCCTCTGCTCAGAACCTTTCAATGACTTCTGCTGTCACTGAGAGTAAAAGCCAAAGTCCGTCATATCCTACAATGTCCCCACCTTCTGCCATTCCCTTCTTGTCTCTCTGATCTAATCTTCTCCAACCACCTGTCTGCCTCCTTCCCAATCCACACATACACTCATGTTCCTCATGCCATACAGGCTTCCATCCTGCTCCTCAAACCTGCCAGGCACACACCTTCTTTAAGGTCATTGTAATTATTTCTTCTTTGCTCTTCCTTTAGCTATTGATCCATATAGCTTACTCTGTTAAATCTTTACTCCAAAGTCACTTTCTCAATGAGTCTTGCCCTGGATATCCTATTTAAAATTGTAACTCTCACATGCAGCTTGAGCTCCCTAATCCCATTAACTGCCTCTTTTTCTTTCCAAAGCAGTTATGACTTTTTCACATTCTATATATCTTACTGATTTGTTTATTTATCATCTGTAGCCCTCCAATTAGAAAATAAGCTCTACAAGGGCAGGTTTTTAAAACTTATTTAAACAGTTTCATTCACCCACCATAGAATCCATGATAAGTATACAATCAATGTCTCTTAGTATAATCACATAGTTATGCATTCACCACCACTGTCAATATGAGAGCATTCTCATTTCTTCTGAATAAAAAATTCAACACCCCATATATTCCTCTATTGTTGACATTTAGCTGTGGTATAGTGCATTTGTTACAATTAATGAAAGACTGTTACAATGTTACAGTTAACTATAGACCTTAGTTTGCCTTAATTGTATTTTCCCATATACCACACTATTATTAACACCTTGTAATAGTAACATAAGTTTGTTCTAGTTCATGCAAGAACTTTCTTATATTTGTACAATTAACCACCATCATCGTCCTCTCTAGGTTTCACTAATTTATAGTCCGTTTTTATCCTCTAGCTTGCTTTCTGGTGACATACATGCTCCTAGCCTTCCTCTTTCAGCAATACTCACAACCTGCTTTTTAACTTATACTTCCAGTATTGTGCAACCATCACACAATATTGTACTATCCATTTATGAACCTTTACAAACAACCTTATTAAACATTATGTACTCATTAAGTATCAATTGACCAATCTCTATCTTCTTTCTGTCTCCTGATAACCTATGTTCTTGAATTTAACCCCCAGAGTTTATTCATTATAGTTAATTAATATTAGTAAGACCACACAATATTTGTCCTTTTGTTTCTAGATTATTTTGCTCAATATAATGTACTGAAAGTTCATCCATGCCATTGCAAACATCACGACTTCATCCCTTCCTATGCATACATCACAGTTTGCCCATCCACTTGTCAGTTAATGGACGCTTGGGCCTCCTCCACCCACTGGCAATTGTGAATAATTCCACCATAAACATCAGATTGCAAACGTCTATTCGTGTCCCTGCTTTCAGTTCCTCTGAGTATATACCTAGTAACGGGATTGCTGGGTCATATGGTAATTTTGTACTTAGCTTCCTGAGGAACTGCCAAACTGCCTTCCAGAGCAGCTGCACCATTCTACACCCCCACCAACAGTGAATAAGTGTGCCTGTTTCTCCACATTCTCTCCCGCACTTGTAGTTTTCTGTCTTTTTTTAAACTGTTTTATTCACACACCATACAATCCATCCTAAGTATATAATCAATGGCTCCTGGTAAAATCACATAGCTATGTATTCACCACCACAATCAATATGAGAACATTCCCATTTCTTCTGAAAAAAGAATCCCATACATGTTATATCCACCTATTATTGGTATACTAAAAGGCAGGGTTTTGTCTGGTATCTTCACTGTTGTACCACAGGGATTAGCAAAATGTCTGGCATTTAGTATGCCTTCAATAAATGATTGTTAAATTAATGAAATTAATAAAAATTTCCATACTAATTATGAGCAAATGTACTTAATATGCTGCTTTCTACCATTTCACATGTAGCTTATGAAAGGATCTTAAATGAAATAAACAAAAGCTGGTAATCAAATACTTTGAGGCAATAATGCCTCAGTCTTGTTATATAATTGATTACATATTGAACATATACCTTGTGTCCAGTACGGTGTTAGGAGCTGTTGAAACATGCACTCTAAGCCAAAAATGTGACCCTTCCCTTGGCCAGGTATAACTGCTCCTCCTTTATATTTGCATATAGCTTTCTATTTTATAGTAAGGGGTAAGTGGGACAGGTATTATCATCATTAATATAATCATCTTTCTATCCTCTTTTATTATCTTCATCATCATCAGTCATCATTGCAGAAGCAACTAACATTAAATGAACATTTATTATATGCTAAGTGCTTTGCATGCATTATCTCATTTAATCTTAAAAAACCTCCACATGTAGTAGTTGCTATTTTATTCCTGTTTTATGAGTGATAAAACTAATATTCACAAAAATTATATGATTCAATTAAAAGAACTGGGCCAAAATTTGAATTCAGTTCTATCTAATTTCAACACTTTTCTCTTTTCCAGTTTGTTCAAAAGAGAAAACTAAGGCTCATAGAGTTTAAGTAACTTGAATTTGACAAGTTACCAACAGTCTTTTAACTATTTTTCACTACTAGGTCAAAATGATTAACAATGCATTGTAGATATCTGTACTGTATGACTTCAGAGGAAAAAGATTAATGCGGACTAAAGAATCAAGGAAGCTTTCCAAGAGAAAGTGGGTTTGTGCTAAATTTTTAAAAAAATAGGCAGTATCAAGTAGCAGAGAATCCCCACAGGGTCTCAGCTTGGGCATATTATAGGGCAACCAAAGTAAACTCATATGAAAAAAGGGCTCCAATGACATTTACATAACCTCAAAGTATTTCAAATTTCAGTTTTGTGCATTTTTCACTAGTTGTCTCTCCTTGGGAATGTGACTAGTACCTAGGTGACTCCTGAAAGCTCCATGAAACCTGGCCTCACTATCCATCATGCCCAACATTTTATTTGTGTTCTAATAATGCCAATCTGCCCATAGAACCACACATGCACTGCATACATACGCGCACGCATGTGCGCGTGCACACACACACACACACTTGCCATTGTTTATTAAGCCCTTTTTAACATACATTATCCTCTACTTAAAATAACTGCATCCACCCCCCCCCTCATAACAGCTGTCCTACATATATCTGAGTAATTGCTTCTTAACTTAGTGTGGGAGTTTTCACCTCTAAAAAATCTTTCCTGATTACAGTCTCCCGGTTTGGGTCTTCTAGGAGCCCATGTTAATTTCCACCATTCCATTTACTTTATTGGTTAACATTTATACTACATTTATAACTTCTGTACTAGACTGTGGAAGTATTTAGGTCAAAGATTGTTGATTTCTTCACCTTGGGAGCTCTAGCCCCTAGGATTTGCCTGTCACATTGTCAGTGTTCTATAAGTATTCCTTAATTTTAATGGGCAAAATGAATCAAATGCCTACTATAAGGCAGGTACTGTACTCAGTCCATTTTATGGCATTTTAAAAACTAATTCTCAAATAACTTTTTAAGGGAGGTACTCTTTTCAATCAATTGTACAGATGAAGAAACAGATCTTTTTGTAACAGACCAAAACTACACAGTCAATAAGTGGTCAAGCTAGGTCCTGAAGTCAGATTCATCAGATACCATAATTCATACTCTTCACCATTAATTTATCTGAACCAAACTGGTGAAATGAAACACTATTTTCAAAAATAATAAAGGAAGAACTCTTTGAACCCTCACAATTGCTAAGAGAAGCATAAATACAGTTTCATCCTTGTAAAAAGTGTTCTACATTATTTCTTATCCAAAAGTGGTGGGTAATGATAAAGTAAAACTTCTTAGATTAAGTCTTGTTTTTAAGTACACATTATTCATCATTAAGTGCTTGCTACTACTTTGAGAAATTGGTATCCCATTTCAGTCATTTAAATGAAATTAATGCTTTTTCTATTAAAGCTACTATTTGACATTTGGAAATGTCAGGCACTATTGCAGTTTGAAAAAAATCTCAGTAGCTGCCTAGAGAAAGGCAGAAAAGTTGTTGGTTGATTTCATACTTGCTCAAACATCATGCATCTCCTGTGGCATGCTCAATGGATTTGTCAAACAATTCAGCTATGGACACCATAACTTAATGGACTGTATTATAGGATGTTTAAATTCTTTAGAAAAGTCTACTGTCTTTTGACAATAGGTTCTGCCTTCTTGTTGAAATTGCTAATAAATCTACTTCAGAACAATAATGTAATAGATTTTTCTACATCATTAAATTTTTTCCAACCCTGATCCCAATTTGTTAATATTCCAGGAAGAATATGCCAACCACAGCATCCATATCCCATAATATGTCAGCAAATTTATTCTTATTCTTTATTCTTATAAGTGATGATCTTAAAGCTATCAGGAAAAGCAGCTCCTACCATAATCTAGAAAAATAGTGGACCTCCACCCTTTAATTTTAGGTTGACTTCCAAAAGGTTAAAGGGTTTCACGCTTCAAAACAGAAATCTTAGCACATAGAAAATATAAAATAGTCAGGAGGCTTGAGCTCTTGTCATTCTCAGTAGTATTGTGAGTGGCTTATTTTTCTCCCCATTCACATTTCTCCATCTGTTCCAAATATGTGATGATGTTCTCCACAGTCTCCCCATTCTAATCTCATAGCAGACTACTTTGCTTGATGATAGGCGTGGGACCTAGATATCCTGTAGAATTGGAGAAACAGAAGAGGAGTAAACAATCTCATTATCTAAAAATATAAGTTAGAATTCTTAGAGGTGTGTGAGCAGTAGATAAGTATGCCAAAGAAGCATTTAGGGGCTCTTCCATGGGAAGAAAAGACTTCAAGATTTGGTCTCCATCCTCAATTACTTAAGTCTTCTAACCACCTACATTTTAGGAGGATGATATTGAGTTAAAATAATTGGTTATTTTTGCTCAAACTTTGAGCAGGCAGTCTTACCTAACCCAATAATTTTTGTGAACATAAATATGGAAAAAATATCACCAAATATATTTTCAAAAGTGCCACCCAAATGCTAGGTATTCATATCATTCTAACATTGTGCTCGTTGGCTCCCTATCTATTCAATGGACACTTGCCCACTGCACAAAATTGTTGTGAGAATAAATTTGCCTTTTTGATTAATCTAAACAATTAATACTACTCTCCTCTCTGGCTTGATATTACAAGAGCCCTAGAGAGATCTATAATTCTTGTTACAAACCTAAAGTTTTCCATTTTCTGAACTGAAGCAAAAAACATTGAATTTGCAGAGAACATCCCTGAAGCAAAAAAGTAGCAGCTGGCCCCTCTTTGGTAATGGCTCTACAGCATTGAAAAACAAAATCTAGCATTTAAATTGCATAAGTGAGTGAATAAACAGGCTTGATGTTTCACAGGGTACAGAAGTCATCCATCAATAGTGAAATTTTTGTCATAATTAGAGTAGGATGTGAGAGGACTTCTAGGGCTCTGTTTTAGAAAATGTGCATCTTGTGTTGATTTACATCTCTTTAAGAAACAAGGAAATAAGTAAAAAATAATAAATGAGTCAAATATCTTTATCATCCACCAGAAAAAAAAAATGCCTATATTTGAATGATTTAAAATTAATGACTCTCAGGTATTAAGAATTGTTTTAAGGTGGGGGTAAATGCAACTAGTGTCTTATACAAACCTTTCCAAATTCTTGCAAAATGTATTTTCTGCAAATTCATGGATGAGAGATTAAAACAGTGGTTTTCAAACATGAGCATGAATCAAAATCATCTAGAGTGTTTACCAAGATATGTATTTCTGGGTCTCACCCCCAGAGTTTCTGATTCAGTGTGTCTGAAGTGATTCCCAAGAATTTACGTTTCTAACAGCTTCTCAAATGCTGCTGCTACTGTTGGACCAAGGATAACACTTAGAAAACCCCTGGATTAAAGTCAGACACCAATGGTATTAATGGTGATGATTATGACAACTGGTAATTATCTAACACAGCACCATACTTCTAAGAGCTGCATAGTAAAATGCATATGTCTTTTAATTCATCACCCTGACATATGCAGACATATGTCTGTCTGGTAGAAACAGGAAGAAATCCTTATTCCTATTTTAGAGATGGGAAAACTGAGGCCTTTTTAATGTAATTATTTGTGGAAAAATATTAAATATGAGAATTTCTTCTCTCTAAGCCAAAAAAAAATAGGTCCAGATATTAGTAATGAAAGACTTTATTACAGGGGACTCTTGCAATAGGGGAAGGGGACTTGTAGGGTAGGGAGCCACTCAAAGCCTAAGCCAGAATAGTAACAAGGCAAGTGTGGGTGAGCAAAGCCCATAAGCAGAAATTGTCAGATAGTTGACTTTGGAAAGAGGAAGGGGAGGGATGCTAAAAAATTGCTAGAAGGATCCTGTAGTTTAACACACTGCATCAAATATTGCAAAAACAGGAAAATGAGGCAAGAAATGCTGTTTGTATTTAGGCACGTGGGGCAGGGTTCTGTGCTGAGATGGTGCAAACAAGTTACAGTGTAGGAAGTTCACCTTAGCTTATGTCCAAGATAGTAAAATCAGCTTAAAATTATGTCAAGCACAAAGTTTTATTAGTCTTGTCACACCTCAGCTGACTGCAATGTCTTTGGAAGTAAATTTTGGAATCTTCTATTTCATGAAAAGACATGCTGTTATCTCTACTTGAGAAATAGAAGTGTTTAAGACTTAACTGAATTATAGAACTTGGAGAAAGCAAAGAATTGTCATTGTTTTCATTTTGTCTCCTATTGTATAAAGATAGTTTCTCAGAAGGAGAAGAAAATCTGTTGCTTGGCTATCAGCAAACCAAGTTCTCATACGACCTTTTCTTTAAGAATCTTTTCAACATATAAGAAGATGGAGGTAGTAGGAGGAAAATAGTTTTGATCAAACCCTATGTTTGAGAAACCTTTCATATAGATCTTGACTTAATTAATTGGTTATCAGTAGCCACTTATTTTATCTTCATGTATGTACATATGGCCCTTTACATAAACCATTTTATGTATTTTTACATGGAGTTTTGTACCCTAGAAAGGTCTCAAGCTGGGAAAAACAGAATGGTAGATCCAGTAGAAGATGTAAAATCTCTAAAACTACTGAAAAAAGTAAACATTCACAACCTCCAAATGGCTCAAATCCTGGTGATTACTTAAGCTTGGAAGTTTTCCCAATGGGTTTGGCTTTGATAATCAGAATCCATCATGTTGGCAGTCTAAATGAACATGCCAGCAATGTCACAGTCTGGTCCATGTACTATCTATAGTCACAGCCTGAATACTCTTCCTAAGCTAACAACCTGATCAGATACAACCCCTCTGCAACATTCTCAAAAAGGATGACAAAGAACATGTAAAGAAAAACTGGAAGAGGCAAGTAAATCCTCTGGTAAAATAACAGTTAAACACATTACTGAAGTAATTACAATTATTTTATTTTGACTAGTTTCACTGACATTTTACATTGATGCTTCAAAGTTTTTTTTTTCTTTGCTTAATTGTAATTACATATTACCTATGTATGGCACATCATTTTCCACAATTATATTTATAAAGAAATAAATACTGGAATTGAAGAGTTGTGTTCCTAGATGTGCTAATACCTGTTGCTGAAGAAGTCAAGGACATAAGCTAGAAGTTCCTGTGATCCAAATAAATATTCTGTGATTGCCATTATCAGGAACAAATGTACTGAGTATTTACTTATGTAACTCATTGGACTAGACACAATCTGTACAAAGGCACTAATAAATGTGCACACATAATATATAATAAATGCTATTAGAATTCAGGGGCCAGAAAGATTATTGGGTTGCTTCAATATGTAACTGAGATAATTTTATTGTAGATAGGTGGTTTAACAGATTAGGGCTGTAGGGAGAACAAAGGCTATATTAGACATGTTTGGAAGATAGCTAGTGAACCAGCTTGACTCAAGAAGAGCATTATCATCAAAAGGTAGTGGGGTAGGACTTGAAAATATGTTAGCTTCTATAGTGCCAGGCTATCGTCTACAACCCTGATCCTGGCCAATTTTCTGTCCCATTGAAGCCTGATGGCATGACGTATTGAGTTAGGTACAAGCCTTCACTTTAAATTCTGATATGCAGTTACTAGATGGGGCACTCAACCTCTCTCTGCCTTGCTTTCTTGAAAGAAAACAATCTATAAACACATACATACAAATAAATAACAACAAGCAAAAAATTGATGTAAGTAAATAAAAATAGATGTAAGCAAAAAGTAAATAGATGTCAGATAGATTAGATAGATATGTGAGTATATTGCCTAACACATAATTAACTTAATTGACTTCATTTTTGCTTATATTTACCATTGACTACAAATGGGAGAGTGAATAGAGCAATCAAATAGACCTCTATGAGAAAAACAACTCAATATACATGACTCGCCTAACAGTGATGCAGTAGTTGTTATCTTTGCTTGCAAAAAGGTAGCCTTATACCATTGGATCAGGGCAGATGCCATTTTCAATTTTGATTTAAGTTTTGTAACATAATGCTGTTACATCTCGTGGCTGCGAATGTTTTGGTTTGACTTGGTTTGGTTTAAGTTTACAAAATTTAATTTCATATCATAGATTTTCAGGGCTAGAAGACAGCTTAAATGTCATCTTTGTGCTTTTCAAAGAATTGCTGACTAAGGGAAAACTTCTGACCATTCTTCAAAAACAAATCTTCAACAATTTTACCCACTTGTTTCCATTTTGACTGATATTGCATTGCTTGTGCACATGTGGAAAGCAGCCTGCATTCTCTTAGTTCTGCAAATCATTAAAATTCCTTGTCATCTGCAGTTGGATTTCATTTGGACTCAATGTATTTAAAAAAAAAAAAAAACTAAAAAACTTGCTAGAGTCATTCCACATGGCTGGCAGTATACATACATTTTTAATTTGGCTTATCTGATGAGAGCATGCTCTGGAAATAGTAAACTAAATGAGGTTTTATGAATGCACTGTTTCCTTGGGCCTTCCTGGCTCAGCACATTCTGCTTTACTTCTTTAAAAATAATCTACTTCCCTACCCTATGCCAGCTATTCAAGTGACAGTTTTCTATGTTTTCAAGCCTCACCTGACTCAGGCCAATTTTGGTGCCCCTCTTTCTGAAATTTAATTATACCTGCTATAGATTTAGATACATTAATAGGTGTATATAGACTTAACAGGCAGTGTAGTAGATTTATTAAGTGCCTGCATTCCTCTTAAGAAGTGATCACTTGGAGTAATGAGGCATCTTTGTATCCTAATGCCTAGAACAATGCATGACACATAATAAGTGTTTTACACAAGTTTGCTGAGTAAATGAATGAATGGAATCAAAGCCACTTTCCATTCTAGTGGTTGTCACTTTGTTCTCCACCTTTGCATTCACTCTTAACCCTGGGATCTGACAATTTCATTGAAGTATGGAATGAAGTTGAGGAATGAAGTTGAGGGTAGAGAAGGTGGTTGGCTCAAGAACAACTCAACACCACAACTGAAGATAGATATCAAACTGCATACCCTGTTGTCACTGAGTTAGAATATCTGTACTTCATATTAAAAGGTGGGTGAAAAGAGGCCCCCTGGCACTCACTCTCCATGGTTGTTTTACCTTAATAATAAAGCTGCTAAACATTGGCATGGAAATTATTTCTATTTGAATACCTTGAAGGAATAGGGGCCAAACATTCACTGTCCCTTGCTGCAGTCCTGTCACAACAATATATGTAGGGAAACAAAGAGGACAAAGTAATAATTGTTGTTTTTTTTTTTCTTCTCAGCTAAGTATGTTTTGACTGTCGGTTTCATCTTATCAAGAATCAGAATTCACTCTAATGAGGAAAATGCTGTTTAGTTCCTGCAAAGCTAAGGAAGGGTTTCTTACTGCAATGACTGCTTCAGTAATCACTAGTTGCTGATCGTTAATACGAACAAAATGGGCTCCTCAGAGGCACAATGGAAAGGACATTGATGTCGCAAACCAGAAAGATAATTTTAATTGCTATGAGATTTCACACTCACTGTCAGACAAATAGTTTCTCAGCTGATTGAAGAGCAGATATGTCCATTTAAATAATAATCCTTTTCTTTCACTGGAAGCTACTCAAAGTTTTACTTCTATTACCTTATTTTATCTTCAGACACCTTGTAAGGTAAGAAAGGTAAGAAGTATTATTTCTTGGAAAACATGCTCTTCTTCCACAAGGGACTGATGTTGGATCCTTTACAGGAGTTTGGAAAGTCTTGTTCATTTCAAATTAAAAAGTGGTCCTCAAGGATTTTAAAAGGAAAATAGAAATCCACAGGACTGCTTTTAAAATGCCATTGTGTATTAAAGTGCTGTATAGTCCAGGTACAGTTGAAAGTGGTATAGAGGAGGCATGGTAATGTATGTAAGAAAAGCCTGAGATAGAAGAGAAGGACTTGAAGGATTCACTAGGAGTAGTCCAAAATAGAAGATCCAAGAGCCTGAAGATAAGAAAAGAGAAAGGGAAGTAGTACTTTGAGAGGGACTATCAAACACTAAGGCCTGGCTAGATACTTTACAAACCTGTGTAGTGGTTCTTAGTATCACCATTTTATAAATAAGGAAACTGACACCCAGAGAGGTGAAATAATTTACAAAAGCTTGCATAACTCATATGTGATTGATCAAGAACTCAGACTGATATTTGTATGAAATTAAGAGGGTCTTGTAATGAATCAATAGGAATCTCTGGAACTCCCAGGAAGTGATAGTTAATTATCTATGGGCAAAATTTTTAATAATGGTATAACTGAGCTGAGATTGCTGAAGAGCACATAGTTAGAGTGAGCCTATATTCCCCCATAATTTACAATTTGGTTATGGATTTTCCTTTAACATTTAACTAAGCCTAATTCTTTTCCCAATCTGTGTATAGTGTAGTATAGTATAGTATAGTATAGTATACAATAGAGTAGAATAGTATGGTGCATTATAGTAGAAAAGAAGAGAGAAATGAAATACTGCTAAAAGAGACAAAAGACTTGGTGGTTGCCTATAAAATGGAACCAGAGTTCCTCTGTTTATGGGAAAACCTTTTTTTTTCATATTTAGAAAGTTGTGACATTAAGGAATCTACCAGTGTGTGAGATCAGGTGTTAGAAGGTCATTAGGTGATAAATAAAGAAACTGAGGCACAGAGAAGTAAAGTGACTTGCCTGAGATAACACCATTAGTTTAGATGTGTTGCTGAGTTTAAATCCAGAGTCTCTTGGCTCCTGTGCTCATTCCAGGACTTGATTTCTCTTCCCACACCCACCATTTTTAGATGTATTAAAAAGAAATAAATCTTTCATTCATGGGCAGAAACCTAGCTTGGTATCTGAGCCAGTTTGTCATAAAGTTGATTGGCATATTATTTTCCACTAAGGTTTTTGGAAAGGGTAGTTCCTGACCTCCTGCTTCTGCCAGCTGAATGTCTGATATGTATAATGGAATGACATTTCATTGACTGGGCAGCAGGCTCTGGTTAGACTCTTTGGAGAAGAAGCCAGAATGGAAAAGAGACTCAAGGAAAGTATGACAGGAATAATCCATTCTTTTAAAAGAACAGATGCTAGTATTTGCTTCTCATTGGCATTTTTATGTTTTATGTTTGTTTGGCAGAGGAAATTAGGAAAGAGAGAAGGAAACAAATTTGAAAGGTCATTTTAAAACATTAATAGATAATTTTGCAACAGCTACATTCAGAACTTAGCTTTAAAATCATTGTAAAGTTATTGCCTTCAAGGAGCTAAGAATCTAGAAGAAATTGATTCCAAAATAATATTTACTTAAATCAGAATTTCAGAGCTAGAAGGGAATTTCTTTTATAAATGTCCCTGATTCATTTCTATGCAACCTCTGTTGGGTTTTGTGTAGGGTTTGGGGTTATTACATCCCAAAACATCCCCAGTTCCACTTTTAGCAGTTCTACTTATTAAGTACACATTCTGTTGATAAGAAAATACATCTAATCTTCCATTTATCTTTATAATGCTCAAATATATGAAGACATCAGCCATATATTCTCCTATGCTTCTCTTTCCCGAGTAAATCTCTTTTAGTTCCTCAGTTGTTTCTTAAGCGACATGGTTTCTTTATCATTCCCCATTTTGTTTGCCCTTCTTAAAATACAGCTCTAACATGTCAAGAGTTTTCTTCAAACATATAACTCAGGACTAAAAACAATATTTCTGACCTGTTCTGACCAGTTAAAGTAGGCTCATCACCTCCGTGGTCCTAGACATTCTGTTTCTATTGATGCAGCCTTAAAAAGTAATAACTTTTATGTATTTATGTATTTATTAATTCTTTTACTTTTGCATGCCACTTCTCATTGCTATTTTACATGAGCTTAGAGATATTTCAATTTTCAATCTTTTTTCCCCACATAGACTGCTAAAAAACCATGATTGTACAATTCACTATTTAAACAAAAGTACAGGAATTTACATTTATCTCTATTGCATTTCATAATCATGATTGCAAAGTGTTAGTTAAGCTCTTTAAGGTATGTAAGAAAATAGTAAAACTGAAGTAGTAGAGACTTAGAATACCTTCATTATTGTTGGTGGTATGTAAATGTCCATGAGGAATAAAACTGTCTAGTTTCTGTGCAGTGGCATTTGTGACTGAAGTCTAGTGGATATTCCTCATGAGTGAATGGCTACTGCCTCTATGTTAGTATCTCAGTATTATGGTGATAATTATTCTTTGTCTCTACTTCCACTACCCCTGCAGCTTCTCACTAACTTTCTATTTCACATTTAGACTCATTCAGATGAGAATCAGATTGGTTCACTCAATCATCAAACATTATAGAGAAACTTTTTTGGTTCACAATTTGATCCAGGCTACCTCATAGATTTGTGTCTAGATTTTCCACTGTTGCCTTCTTTTCAAATGTCAGTATCATGTCCAACCAACTGTGTTGCAAGCCCATGGGGTACAGAGTATTAGCAACATATTACACAGGAAAATGCCCTGGAAAAGGATCTGTGGGCCTAGCAGCTTTTAAGACCTTGATACTTTGTTGTCTAATATTCAACACATCACATATAAAACCTGAAATCCTTTTGAATTTTAATTGCTCTCTTTTCTGCTTCTAAGCATCCAGAAAAAATACTTTATCTAAAAAAAATAGTCAGGGATCGTTTGGTGGCAAGATTCAGGAACACAACCAAGCTAGTTTTAAGCTAGTGAAATCAAAAGGGAAAATTTAAGGGAAGGATATATGGTTATCTCACAGAATCAGTGCTAGGAAGTGAATCTAGGCCTCATGAGAGACATTTTAAAACTGTAAAGTTACAAGAAACCCTCTCTCCTCTCTCTCTCTCTCTCTCTCTCTCTCTCTCTCTCTCTCTCTCTCTCTCTCTCTCTGTCTCTCTCAACTCTTGCCACATAGTCTCACATCTGATTCTCTCTGCAACTTTTTTTTTTTAATTTCTCTCTCTTTGAACTGGCTCCAATTACACATACACCCTAATAACAGACTCAAGATAATGTATTTAGTATTCTAAATTCAGCATCTGTAACTAAATGATCCATCTGCTTCAGTTTTCTCTGATTTATCAAGACCAGTCTTTGGATTGGTTCCCCCTGAATCAGGTCCAGTAATCTGTTGTTAGGTCACATATTACAAACATGGCTGCCAGGAGTCATCCCTGGGGGGAAATTAGTTCCCAGAAAAGTGGGGATGAGGTTATACAAGAATACGAAGATGCATCAAATATGTAATGTACATTTTAGTTTAAAGTGTTTTCCTTGATGAGACATTTCACCACAACAGAGATATGAATGCCAAGTGTTATGGTTTGCTAATGCTGCCAGAATGCAAAATGCCAGAAATGGATTGGCTTTTATAAAAGAGGTTTATTTGATTACAAAGTTACAGTCTAAAGGCCATAAAGTGTCCAAGGTAAGACATCAACAACTGGGTACCTTCACTGGAGAATGACCATTGGTGCCCAGAAAACCTCTGTTATCTTGGAAGGCATGTGGCTGGTGTCCACTTGCTTCCATATGGTGTTTCAAAATGGTGTTCTCCAAAATGTCAGTGCCAGCTTCCAATGGCCATCTTCAAAATGTGACTCTTGGCTGTAGCTCCTCTATCATCTCCTGTGAATTTTTCAAAGTATCCCTCTTGGCTGTAGCTAGCTCGCTCCTTCTGTCTGAGCTTATATAGTGCCCTAGTAAACTAATCAAGGCCCATACTGAATGGATGGGGCCATGCCTCCATGAAAATAATCCAATCAAAGTTATCACCTACAGTTGGGTGGGTCACATATCCATGGAATAAGTCAAAGAATTACAATGTAATCAACACTGATACGTCTGCCCACACAAGATTGCATCAAAGATAATGGCATTTTGGAGGACACAATACATTCAAACTGGCACACCAAGTAGGCATTTGTATCTCTGTTATCAACATCATTTGTGATTAGGGACATGCGAACTGAACGCCTATTAGAAGGGATAAAAAAATAACTTTTACCAAGTGATTTCTAGGATACAAAGGAACTGGATCTGAATGCAAAAGGGTACAGCCATTTTGGAAAACAGTTTAGCACTTTCTGACAAAGTTAAGCATACCTTTATCATATGGCCCAGCAACCCCACTCTTTGATATTTACTCAACAAGGATATGAAGATCTATGTCTTCAGAAAAACCTGTACATGAACATATATAGTAGCTTTACTCATAATCACAAAAAAAAAAAACTGAAAACAACTTATTATATGCATTATCTGGTGACTGGATGAACAATTATAGTCCATCTATAAAATGTTATACTACTCAGCAATAAAAAGGAAGAACCTACTGAAATAAAAACTTACATGGACAACTTCTAAAGCATTATGCTAAGTGGAAGAACCCACACTTGAAAACCTCTTTTGTTTCTCAGATGTGGCCCCTCTCTCTCTAAGCCAATTTGGCAGGTAAACTCATGACCCACCCCCCTCACGTGGGACATGATACACTGTCAACATGGGATATGACTCCCAGGGATAAGCCTGGACCCAGCTTCATAGGATTGGAAAGGTCTCTTGGACCATGACAGGGAAGAGAAATGAAACAAAATTTCAGTGGCTGAGAGATTTCAAATTGAGTCAAGAGGTCATTTTAGAGGTAACTCTTATGCATTACATAGATATTCCCCCTTTTTAGTTTTTATTATATTGGAATGGTTGGAAGGAAATATCTGAAACTGTTGAACTGTAATCCAGTATCCTTAATTCTTGAGAATGACTGTATAACCATATAGCTTATATGTTGTGGCCACATGTTTGTGAAAACCTTGTGGCTCACACTCCCTTTAACCAGTGTGTGAACAAATGAGTAGAAAAATGGGGACAAAAAGTGAATGAGTAATGGGGAGAAGAGGGTGTGGGATGTTTTGGGTGTTCTTTTTTATTTTACTTTTTTCTTTATTTTAAAGTAATGAAAATGTTCCAAAATTAATTGTGGCAATGAATGCACAACCATATAATGATACTGTTAGCCACTGATGGTATACTGTGGATGGGTTATATGGTGAATTAGTTAGGGTTCTATAATAAAACAGAACAGGAGATATCTGTAAATATGAGATTTTTAAAAAAGGTTCTCATGCTACTGTGGGGAGGCACGAGTCCAAGTCCCATGGGGCAGGATGCAAGAGTCCAAATTCTGTAGGGCAGGATGCATGAGTCCAAATTCTGTAGGGCAGGCAGCGACCTGGCAACACTGATGAAGGTCTTCAATGAACTCCCCAGGAAAGGCTGACTGGCTGAATAAGGTATGAAGGTTATCTCTCATCTCCCTTAAAAGTCCTCTACTGATTGGATTAAATACAGCTGATTAGATTCTCTCACTGCAGAAGACATGCCCTTTGTTGATGTAATCAGCAACAGATGCAATCAATTGACTGATGATTTAATAAACCACCTTCAACCAGCCTTCTGTTTTATTAACTAGCCACAATGTCCCTGCAGTAATGGTTAGGCCAGTGCTTGCTTGATAAGACAACTGGTCACCATCAACTGGCTAATTTGACACATGAACCTAACCATCACAGTCCACTCTTTGTCAACTTGACACCTATACATATCACCTTAAACCATACTTAATCTCTAAATAGAACACAGTAACAGATATATATTTCACCTAACAATACTCAGCTGCCCTGCATACAACCAGAAACACACTAAATCTCACCAGAATAGGGTGCAAGTCCTTGGGTACAATTCAAAATTAAACTTGATATCCTATAACTTGAATACATCACAGTCCTTGTTTCTGTTACTGGTCAGGTGGTTGTAGTTCATATTTGTCACTACCTTCTTGCACTACCCATTCTGTGTTACCTTTATCCACAGCAAGCATTTCAGCTGACTGTGTTTCTTTGTCTGGTGGGGTGACTCAAACCTTCATTTCTGAAGTTTCTGGGCCATTGGTAGTCCTGCCTGGATTGGCTTGTGGCAATTTTCCTTTGACTTCAATCACAGAGCATGGCAGTCCTAAGAGATATGCTAGGGCATCTCCTGTACTCCAGGAAAACTCTTCTTTACTTCCATTTTGTAGTTGCAGTTCTATTTCCCCTTGATAGTCAGGATCAAACACCTCAGGCAGTACAGTAATACCTTCCTTGCCTGTTGATGCAGAGGGATTAGAAGCCCAAAGTGGCCAGGTGGCAGTCTTAACTTCCAGCTCAATGGAAACATTGTTGTTTCTCCTGGTAGGAGCACTCCTTCTTTTTGAACTAAGACATATAGACCAGCAGAGCTTAAGGTTGGAGGGACAAGAAGCAAAAATTTTCTTAGTGGATCACTAGGGGTGATAGTGGGTGGTGCCACTCCCATTTCCACCCCTTGATTACTGGATCCATGAATCCTGGCTATGGGAGAAACAGCACCATAGCATGAATGCTGATTCAGAGCATACACAGCTTCCTGGAGAACACTGCCTATGCCAGTTTGAATGTATTGTGTCCCCCAAATGCCATTATCTTTGTGGTCTTGTGGGACAGACGTTTTGGTGCTGGTTAGATTTGCTTGGAATGTGCCCCACCCAGCTGTGGGCAGTGACTTTGGTGGGATACTCCCTTGGAGGTGTGACCCCACCCATTCAGGATGGGCCTTGATCAGTGGAGCCATATAAAACATGCTGACTCAAAGAGACTGAACTGAGTGCAGCTGGGAGAGATGTTTTGAAGAGGAGCAAGCTTGCTAGAGAGGAACGTCCTGGGAGAGAGCCGTTTTGAGGCCAGAGCTTTGGAGCAGACACCGGCTGCCTTCCCAGCTAACAGAGGTTTTCCGGACGCCATTGGCCATCCTCTGGTGAAGGTAACCGATTGCTGAGGTGTTACCTTGGATGCTTTGTGGCCTTAAGACTGTAACTGTGTAGTGAAATAAACCCCTGTTTTATAAAAGCCTATCCATCTCTGGTGTTTTGCATTCCAGCAGCATTAGCAAACTAAGACAGATTTTGGTACCAGAGAAGTGGGGTGCTTTTGATGCTGTGTTTGCAAATACCAAACATGTTGGAGTGGCTTTTTAAATGGATAAGGGGAAGATTCTGGAAGAATTGGGAGGAGCTTGATAGAAAAGCCCAAAACTGCTTTAAAGAGACTGTTTATGGAAATATGGACTCTAAAGATACTTCTGATGAGGACTTAAGCAGAAATGATGAATGTTTTGTTGCAAACTGGAAGAAAGGTGATCCTTGTTTTAAAGTGGTAGAGAATTCGGCAAAATTGAGTCCTGGTGTCAGATGGAAGGAAGAATTTGAAAGTGACAACCCGGAATACTTAGCTGAGGATCTCTCCAGACTACGTGTGGAGGATATACCCTGGCTTCTCCTTGCAGCTTATAGTAGAATGCGAGCGGAGAGAGATAAACTTAGAACTGAACTCTTGGGTTCAAAGAAACCAGAAGCTGATGATTTGGAAAATTACAGGCTTCCAGGGGGTGGAATCCCAGAAGCTACAGCCCAACGTGAGGATGTAACCAAACATGGAACCCAGCCACCATTTCAGTACAAGCCAAGATTGGAGATGGAATTATCCAGAAAGGATTTGTGGAAAGTCCTATTGTCTGATGGCTTTGACCCCTGCGTGCTTCATGCAAAGCCAACAGAATTTTTGCGAGATCTTTATAGACAGAGCCATTGCCGGTCTGGACTGGAGGAGACAGACAAGGAAAAAATTAAAGGAAAAATCTCTTCAAAGACAGAGCCATGGAGGTTGAGGTCTGGAGTCAGGAGGTCTCAGGCTGGGAGAGCGGAGCAGCCCACACGCATGGAAAGGGTGAGTTTGCCCTGGAGGTCGAGGGCGGGCTTTCCGCCTCGATGCTCTGGAAGAGTTTTGCCACCTCAGGTCCCAAAGAGGGTGGAGCACATTTCCAGGGAATTGCGGAGAGCCTGGCTGCCACCACACTGTTCTGAAGGGGTTCAGCATGTGCCCTGGAGATGGAAGGGAATCCGGGAGCTGCCCCGATGTTTGAGGAGGGTGGGGCCGAGAAGGTGGTCTCCCCAATGTGTGGAAATGTTGGAGCACTCACCTAAGCATTTGGAGAGGAAAGGGCTGCCAGAAAGGCCCTTAGGAAGGGTTAGACTCCCGCTCTCTCAAGCCCCAAGGATGCAACGTCGTTCCGTAAATGACTCTCAGACTTTGAAATCTAATGGAGTTTGTCCTGCAGGTTTTAGGAACTGTTTTGGCCCTGTTAACCCTGTTTTACTTACTCTTTCTCCTTATGGCAATGGAAATGTTTATCCTATGAATGTCCCTCCTTTGTATATTGGAAGCATATAACTTGTTCTAAGTCCACAGATCCAAAGCTAAAGGAGAATTGTGCCTTAGGACCCACCATGCCTGTAATTGATTTTGATGGGATTTTGTACTTAACTTTTGTTACTGAAATGATTTAAGTTTTTGTGATATTGTGATGAAATGAATGTATTTTGTATTTGGAAAGATAATGTCATTTTGGGGTCCAGGGGGTGGAATGTGCCAGTTTGAATGTATTGTGTCCCCCAAATGCCATTATCTTTGTGGTCTTGTGGGACAGACGTTTTGGTGCTGGTTAGATTTGCTTGGAATGTGCCCCACCCAACTGTGGGTGGTGACTTTGATGGGATACTCCCATGGAGGTGTGACCCCACCCATTCAGGATGGGCCTTGATCAGTGGAGCCATATAAAACATGCTGACTCAAAGAGACTGAACTGAGTGCAGCTGGGAGAGATGTTTTGAAGAGGAGCAAGCTTGCTAGAGAGGAACGTCCTGGGAGAGAGCCGTTTTGAGGCCAGAGCTTTGGAGCAGACACCGGCTGCCTTCCCAGCTAACAGAGGTTTTCCAGACGCCATTGGCCATCCTCTGGTGAAGGTAACCGATTGCTGAGGTGTTACCTTGGATGCTTTGTGGCCTTAAGACTGTAACTGTGTAGTGAAATAACCCCCCGTTTTATAAAAGCCTATCCATCTCTGGTGTTTTGCATTCTGCAGCATTAGCAAACTAAGACACTGCCCCAGCCCTGCAAGGTATTGTCACCTTTTTGGCACCATAATTGAGTCTTCAACAGGCCATTCCCCGATTCTGTCAACCCAGCTGCATCTGGATGATGAACAGAGAATTCCTTGAACATGTGCCCATTCCTGTACTTCTTTGTTGTGAAGGGGTTTCCTGATCAGAAGAAATGCTATGTGGAATACTATAACAGTGGATAAAGAATTCTGAGTCCACAGATCATAGTTTTGGTGGAAGCATTGTGTGTAGGGAAAGCAAACACATATCCGGAATATATGTCTATTCCAGTTAGAACAAATCATTGCCGTTTCCATGATGGAAGTGGTCCAATGCAGTCAACCTACCATCAGGTAGCAGGATGATCACCTTGGGGAATGGTGCCATATTGGGGACTGAGTGTGGGTCTCGGCTGCTGGCAGACTGGGCACCCAGCATTGTCTGTGGCCAGGTCAGCCATGGTGAGTATAAGTCTATGTTGCTAAACCCATGCATAGCCTCCATCCCTACTACCATGAACACTTTGTTCATGAGCCCATTATGCAATGACCCGAGCGACTGGGGAAAGATGCTGATTGGTATCCATAGAATGGGTCATCTTATCCACTTGATTATTAAAATCTTCCTCTGCTGAAGTCACCCTCTGCTGAGCATTCACATGGGACACAAATATTTTCATGCTTTTTGCCCTGCCAGAAAGGTCTGTCCACATACCTTTTCCCCAGACTACTTTGTCACCAATTTTCCAATCATGTTCCTTCTGAGTTCCTGACCATCCATCCAAACCACTAGAAACAGCCTTTGAATAAGTACACAAATGCAACTCAGGCCAGTTCTCCTTCCAAGTAAAATGGACATCCAGGAGCACTGCTAGAAAATTCAGCACCCTGGGAGGATTTCCCCTTATGTCTGTCCTTCAGGGACATCCCAGAAATGGGCTGCAGTGCTGTGGATGTCCACTTTCAGGTGGTGCCTGCATATAGTGCAGAACCATCTGTCAACCAGGCCTGAGTTTTGTCTTCCTCAGTCAACCAATTGTAAGAAACTCCCCAAGATGCCATAACTCTGGGTTGGGAGAAAGAGGGCAATATGGCAGGAGTGGGGGCCATAGGCGTTTGGGCCACTTCTTCATGTAAATTACTTGTATCTTCAGGACCCACTCAAGACCTATCTCATATATACCATCTCCATTTTTGATGGAGTGCTGAAGTGCATGCCCAACTTTATGGCTTGGTGGGTCAGACAACACCCAGTTCATGATAGCTAACATAGGTCTCATGGTAACTTATTGGCCCATGGTTAAGCATTCAGTCTTTACAAGGCCCAGTAGCATGACAAATGCTGTTTCTCAAAAAGAGCAGTAATCTGCAGAAGATGGTAAGGCTTTACTCCAAAATTAAGTGCCTGTTTTTTGATTCTCCTATAGGATCCCTCCAAAGTCTCTAAAAAGCATCTCTATATGCCACTGACATTCCTGGCACTACTTTATCAGCCAGATGATATGGTCCAATTTGCAGAGCAGCTTGCACAGCAGTCTGGACCTGTCACAGAGTCTCCTTTTCTGGTCCCCACTCAAAACTAGAAGATTTTCTGGTCATTTGATAAATGGCCAGAGTGGCACACCCAAATGAGGAATATGTTGTCTCCAAAATCCAAAGAGGCCAACTAGGCATTGTGCCTCTTTTTTGGTCAAAGAAGAGGCTATATGTAACAGCTTATCCTTCACTGTACAAGGGATATCTTGACATGCCGCACACCACTGGGCACCTAGAAATTTTACTGAGGTAGAAGGCCCCTGTATTTTTCTTGGATTTATCTCCCATCCTCTGACACTTAAATGCCTTACCAATAAGTCTAGGGTAGTTGCTACTTCTGGCTTAGTAGGTTCAATCAACAAGATATCACCAATATAATGGACCAGGGTGGTGTCTTGTGCAAGGGAGAAATGATCAAGTTCCCTACAGACAATATTATGAAATAGAGCTGGCGAGTTTTTATACCCCTGAAGTTGGACAGTGAATGTATTCTGCTGACCTTGCCAGCTGAATGCAGAGTGTTTGTGGTGGCCCATACTAACAGCTATTGAGAAAAAAGCATTTGCTAGATTAATAACTGCATACCAGTTTCCAGAGGATGTGTTGATTTGCTCAAGCAATGATGCTACATCTGGAACAGCAGCTGCAATTGGAGTCCCACCTGGTTAAGCTTATGATAATCCCCTGTCATCCTCCAAGACCCATCTGTTTTCTGCACAGGCCAAATAGGAGAGTTGAATGGGGATTTGGTGGAAATCACCACCACTGCATTCCTCAAGTCCTTAAGAGTGGCATTAATCTCTGCAATCCCACCAGGAATCTGGTACTGCTTATGACTTACAATTTTGTGAGGTAGTGGCAGTTCTAGTGGCTTCCACTTGGCCTTTCCTACCATAACAGAGCTCACTCCATGAGTCAAAGAACCAATGTGGAGATTCTGCCAGTCTATTCCAATTATGCATTCTGGAACTGGGGAAATAAACACAATGAAACTGACTTGACCTAAAACTTCAACATAAGCCCCTATTTGACCTCATAAGCCACTACTCTGACTGGTGGACTAGAGTGATGTTTTGGGTCTCCTAGAATTAATGTTACTTCTGAGCCAGTGTCTAATACTCCCTGAAATATATGATCATTTCCTTTTCCCCAATGCAGTTACCCTGGTAAAAGGCTGTAAGTCTACCAGGGGAAGTCTCAGAGGAAGATTAGCATATAAATTTTTGCTAGTGTAACAGAGTCCTTACAAAAGGGTACCCACCATTCCCTTCATTCAAGGGGCTCTGGTTCATAAGTCTGGGAATTGATTAATGGGCCATGACTCTGTTTTTGTAATTCAAGTTAGACTTTTGTTCACTTGACCTAGAATTCTTCTGCATATAGAGATCAAACAAAAATTTAGTAGACTGCCCATTGATTTCATGTTTAGGTACCCCATGATCTACTTTCCAATTCCATGAGTCTCTGCCAGTCTGATTATTTTGACAACTGCTTTGAGTCTGCTGTCCATTATGGTAGCCACACCCACCTTGTCTTGGTGATTAACTGCTGCCATGTGGCTTTTGCCAAGTCAAGATCTAATTAATTATCCACATTGTGTTTAAGGATTCCAGCTCAGTTACAGCAGTTCCCACAGTCCCCACTGCCATCATTATCAAGCCACATGTCCACCTCCCAATTTTCAGGATCCCTTTCTTTTTCAATCCATGGCTTTACTTTAGCAGCAGACACCCTGTGAGGTTGAGATTTTAGTGTATGTTGTAAGCCTGGTTTTCAGAGATCTCAAGTCTGCAACCATAGGAAATAAGATTTTCTTTCAGGGCACACATAGAAACATTTACATCTGTCAAACAGCATTTAAGTTTCAAATTTGAAGCCTTGAGCACATTCCTTTTATAACTGTATCCAGCATATCTAAGAACAACCAGCCAACATCATTATATCTCTTAATGCCACAAAATTCTGTCAAAAACACTGTCACCCAGAGCCTTGCCTCATAAAAGAGTATGATTAGGAGAATCAAATGGTGATATTTTGCATATCTCCACTGCCAACTCGTGCCATAGACTATCAGTGCTATCTTGATTACTGGAAATAGTCATTAGTGCCTTTAAATCTAATCGAAGTAGAAAACCAATTGTAATGGCCCATTTTAAGATTCTGTTTCTCAAGAACACCTCCTGGTACCAAGCTGTATTAGGGTTCTCTAGGGCAACAGAACCAACAGGAGATATCTGTAAATATGAGATTTTATAAAACTGTCTCACTCAACTGTGGGGAGGCATGAGTCCAAATTCCATAATGTGGAATGCATGGTTCCAAATTTTGTAGGGCAGGCAGCTAGCTGGCAACTCTGATTAAGATGTTTGATGAATTCCCCAGGAGAGACTGGCTGACTGAAGAAGTGAAGGTTCTCTCTCTTCTCCTTTAAAAGTCTTCAACTGATTGGATTAAATCCAGCTGATTGGATTCTCTCATTGCAGGAGACATGCCCTTCATTGATGTAATTAGCCACAGATGGAATCAACTGACTTATGATTTAATAAACCAGCCTTCTGGTTTATTAACAAGACACAAATATTCTTGCAGTAATGGTTAAGCCAGGGCTTGCTTGATTGGACAACTGGGCACCATCACCTGGTCAAGTTGACACATGAACCTAACCATCACATATGGTGTGTGAATGTATTTCAATAAAATTGTATTAAAAAGTTATATGATTAAATTTTATGATATTCTGAAAAAAGCAAGTCTCTGGGGATGGAGAACATATCAGTGATTGCCAGGGGATTGGGAGAGGGGAACCTGACTGACTGCAAATATTCACAAGGGAATCTTTTTTAAAAATCTTCCTTGCTTCTTTGCTTTATTATTTCTTATTCTTCTTTCATGGAATTTTATTTATTATTTATTTTAACATTTTATTTTGGAATAATTTCAAATTGCAGTACTGTTTCAAGAAAAAGTACAAACACCTTAGAGAGAACTCCAACTACCCCACTACCTCCCAGATACCCAGATCTGCCAATTTTAACATTTTACCACCTTTGCCATATCATTCTATCTGCCTATCTACATCTCTCTCTCTCTCTCTCTCTCTCTCTCTATATATATATATATATATATATATATATATATAATCAATCTTCTGAACATTTGAAAGCATGTTCCACACATAAAACTACTTGAACACATAATACTTCAATTTACAATTCCATCATACAAGGATATTTTATGTTATCACTTTATGTGTGGTTATCAAGTACAAGAAATTTAGCATTGATAATAAAGATTGCATTCTATATTCCAATTTCTCATGTCCTTATAATGTCCTTTTGAGTCTTTTCTATTATATTCTTAGATCCCATACAATGTCATGAATTGCATGTGATTATCACTATCTCTTTAGTTTCTGTCTCTTAATTCCTTTTTTTTAATTGTGGAAACATATACAAGATAAAATTTCCCATCCAAATTGATCTGAAGTATACCACCCAATGGGATTAATCACATTGACAATGTGGCAGTACCCTCACCACCATCCATTACTAGAAATTTCCCTTCACCCCAAATAGAAACCATATGGGTTACCTACATAATGTATAAGAATAACCTCCAGAATGACCTCTTGACTCCATTTGAGATCTCATAGTCACTGAAACCTTATTTTGTTTAGTTTCTCTTCCCCATTTTGGTCAGAAAAGCTTTCTCACTCCCATGATGCTGGATCCAGGCTCATCCCCAGAAGTCATGTCCCACATTGCCAGGGAGATTTACAACCCTGAATGTCATCTGCCACATAGGAGGGAAGGCAGTGAGTTTACCTGCAGGGTTGGCTTAGAGAGATATGCCACATCTGAGGAACAAAAGAGGTTCTCTGGCAGTGATTCTTAGGCACCATTAGAAGAAAGCTTAGCATCTCCTTTGTAGTAACAAGCTTCATAAGTGCAAGTCCCAGGATCGAGGACTTGGTCTACTACAATGGTATTTCCCAATGTTACAAAATTATCAGGAATTTCCCAGTTGGTAAATTTAATGTTTCCACATTTTCCCCTAGGCTCTCAAGGGGGCTTTGCAAATACTTTTAATTCTCTGCCCAAATTACTCAGGGATGTATCAGGGTTTCATGCTGCCTTGTACAAACCAACCAGATCTCAACCCCTATTCAAGGTTCTATGTAATTATGGTGTTTGAATAAACTGAGTATACAAGCTAAATTATATAGTGTGCTACACAATGTATAGATTTTGCACCAAATAAACATCTCTTCCCCTGGTCTCACACAGAAGTTGAGGTTTTAAAACACAGTCAATATCATCCTATTCCCTTTAGTCTGTGTGCCAGTTTGGATACATTTTGTCCCCAAAAAAGCCATATTCTTTAATGCAATATTCTTGGGGGAGATGTATTAGTGTTGATTAGGTTGGAATCATCTCTTGAATGTGTGTTTTCATGGAGATGTGACTCAAACAACTGTGGGCAGAATGTTTGATTAAACTATTTCCATGGAGATATGGACCCCACCAATTCATGGTGTGTCTTGAGTTAATTCACTGGAGTCCAATAAAAGCTCACAAAGATAAGGAGCTCAGAAAGGCTGAGAGGGACATTTGGGAGAGAAGGTAAGAGCTGACACTGACACTTAGAGATATTTGGAGATGCAGACAGAAGATGTTTAGCTATGAGATGAAGCCCAGAGTTTACCCTGGGATATGCTAAGACAGGACCCCCAGGCACTTAGAGAGAAACATCCTGGGAGAGAGAACCAAGCTCACACAGGAGCTGAGAAAGGAGTTGGAACACAATCCAGGATCAACAGATGCCAGCCACATGACTTCTCATCTAACAAAGGTTTTCTGGATGCCATTGGCCATCCTTCAGTGAAGGTATAATCTGTTGATGCCTTAGTTTGGACATTTTTATTAACTTAGAACTGTAAATTTGTAACTTAATAGATCCCCTTTATAAAAGCCAATCCATTTCTGGTATTTTGCATAATGGCAGCATTAGCAAACTGAACAGTCTGGTTTACCTTAGTTCTAATCAAGTCCATTATGTTCGTATCTCCAATTGAAGTCTGATATATTTTTTCAGGTTTTAAATATTTGCTCTATGGATAATACCAACACCCACAGCCCCTAAACTCTGGCTCTGAGTCTCAGGTGCCACACAGAAACCCAAAATCACAGGGACCTACCAGGCTATACAAAAACAGCTAAGCATCTTAGAATATAGAGATAACCATCACAACTCATGAATAAATGTGACTGCTGTAAGATCCCACAATCCAAGAACCCCTACCATAAGCCCTCTGCTGGCAACCCATGCTCCTAGATTCAACTCTCAGAGCTTGCACATTATCATTAGTCCATATTTATGAGGTGCCATAATGTTTGTCTCTTCAATTCTGGTCCACTACACTCAACACACTGTCCTCAAGGTCCATTCACCTAGGTTCATACCTCACAATTTCATTACTTCTTGCTGTGTCTGCATATTCCATTGTATGTTACACCACAGTTCACCATTCCAATCATTGATTGATGTACCCTAAGGCCACCTCCATCCATTTTGAATCATGAATATGGTTGCTATGAACACCAGTGTTCAATGTCCACGCATGTCCCTGCTTTCAGTTCTTCCAAGTATATACCAAATAATGGGGTTTCAGGACCGCATGGCAACCCCATAGTTAGCTTCCTGTGTAACCACCACACTGTCCTTTATTGGGCTGTGCCACTCCACTTCCCTACCAACATGGAATAGGTACAGCCCTCTCTCTACATTTTCTCTAGCACTTGTATACCTCTGTTTATTTTTTAACAGTTTAATTCACACACCATAGAATCCACCCTAAGTAAACAATGATTCCCTTATAATCACATAATTATGAATTCAGCACCACAATCTATAAAAAGTCATTCCATCTCTTCCCCAAAGAAAAAGAAAAAGGAGAAAAAAATGAAGAATAAAAATACAAGAGATAGAAGAAAAATTAAAATAAAATACAATGAAAAGATCAGACAATATCACCACAACCAAGAATCCCATATCACTCACTTATATGTCACTGATATAGACATTCAGCTTTGGTATATTGCCTTTGTTACAATTAATGGAAGCATCTTTCAATGTTACCATTAACTATAGACTCTAGTTTGCATTGATTGTGTTTTCCCCTAAACCCTGCAATTTTCAACACCTTGAAATGTTGACATTCATTTACTCTCCCTCATTTAAAACCATTCATATATTTGTACATTTAGTCACCATCATTGACCACTCTAGGATTCACTAAGTTATACAGTCATGGTCTTTAACTTCTATCTTTCCTTCTGGTGTCATACAGGCCCTTAGCCTTTGTCTTTCAACCATACTCACACTCATCTTTGATCAGAGTACTTACAATATTGTGCTACAATCACACAGTATTGTGATATCCATTCTGGAGCTATACAATCAATCCTGTTGAACCTTCTGTACTCCATCATCAAATGCCTAACCTCTAACCTCTATTTTCTGATAACTTGTGTTCTCAACTCTCAAATTTTGCTCATCACTGTTAGTCCATATGAGTGAGACCATACAGTATCTGTCCTTTTGTTTCTGGCTAATTTCACTCAATGTAATGTCTACTGTCTACAATTTTGGTTTCTGTTTTTTGTTTCATTTTTGGATTGTATAGGTCTACCTTATTTTACTTGTATTTTTTTCCTCTCTCACTCTCTATTTACCTTTACTGATAGTCTTCATTTCTACACTCTCTCTAAATCTCTCGCTCCTTTTTCCTATCTGCCTGTAGTGCTCCCTTTAATATTTCTTGTAGAGCAGGTATCTTGTTCACACTCTCCCTGGGTCTGCTTGTCTGAAAATATTTTAAATTCTCTCTCATTTTTGAAAGACAGTTTTGTCAGATATAGGTTTTTTTTTGGAAGTTTTTCTCTTTCTGTATCTTAAATATATCATACCAGTGCCTCCATGGTTTCTACTGAGAAATCCACACATAGTCTTATTGATGTTTCTTTGTATTTGATGGATCACTTTTCCCTTGCTGCTTTCAGAATACTTTCTTTTTGATCATTGACAATCTGACTATTAAGAGTCTTGGAGTTGCTCTACTTGGATCTATTCTGTCTGGGGTATGCTGTGATTCTTGGATCTGTAATTTTATGTCTTTCATAACAGATGGGAAATTTTCAGTGACTATTTCCTCCATTATGCTTTCTGCCCCTTTTCCCTTCTCTTCTTCTGGGACACTCATGACACATATTCATGGGCTTCACGTTCTTATTCAGTTCCCTGAGACCCTGTTCCACTTTGCTAATGCTGTCTGTTATGCAAAATACCAGAAATGAATCAGCTTTTATAAAGGGGGTTTATTTTGTTACAAAGTTACAGTCTTAAGGCCATAAAGTGTCCAAGATAAGGTATCAACAACAGGGTACCTTCACTGAAGGATGGCCAATGGCATCTGGAACACCTCTGTTGTCTGGGAAGGCACATGGCTGGAATCTTTTTCCTTTGCTTCCAGGTTGTGTTTCAAAATGGCTTTTTCCAAAATGCCTCTGCAGCTCCTTTCTCACCTCCTTTGCATTCTTCAAAGTGCCCCTCTTGTCTGTAGCAAGCTTGCTCCTTCTGTCTGAGCCTATGTAGTGGTCTAGTAAACTAATCATGGCCCACACTGAATGAGCAGGACCACAACTTCATGGATATTATCTAATCAGTGTTATCACCTACAGATGGGTGGGGTGCATCTCCATGGAAACACTCAATCAAAGAATTACAATCTATTCAACACTAATACATCTGCCCACACAAGATTGCATCAAAGATAATGGCATTTTGGTGGACATAATACATTCAAACTGGCCCATTCCACCCCCTGATCCCCAAAATGACATGATCTTTCCATATACAGAATACACTCATTCCATCACAGTATCACAAAAAACTTTAATTTCACTAACAATAAGATACAGGCATGGTCTGTCCTAATGCAAAATTTCCCTCTGCCTCTGTACCTGTGAAACTCAGAACAAGTTATCTGCTTCTAATATAAAAAGGAGGGAAGTCATAGGATAAACATTCCCATTGCCATAAGGAGAAACTGAAAGGAAAACAGGGTTTAAGGGACCAAAACAATTCCTAAAACCCACAGGGCAAACTCCATTAGATTTCAAAGTCTGAGAGCCATTTACCAAACTTCATTTTATCCTTGGGGCTTAAGAGAGCAGGAGTCTAACCCTTTCTAAGGACTTTTGTGGCAGCCCTTTTCTTTCCAAATGCTGGGGTGAGTGCTGCAACATATCCACACACTGGCGAGTCTCACCCTCCTCAAACATCGGGGCAGCACTGGATTCTCTTCCATCTCCTAGGCACACACTCAACCCCTTCAGAACAATGGGGTTGAAACCAGGCTCTCCCCAATCCCCAGGGAATGTGCTTCACCCTCTCTGAGGCCTGGGGTGACAGTGCTCTTCCTGAACATTGAGGTGGAAGGTCCACGCTCGACCTCTGGGGCAAACTCACAATTTCCATGCATGTAGGCCAGTCTGCTCTCCCAGCCCCAGACCTCTTGTCTCCAGACCTCAACCTCAATGGCTCTGTCTTTGAAGAAATTTTTCCTCCAATTTGTTCCTCATCTGTTTCCTCCAGTCCAGACTGGCAGCAGCTCTGTCTATAAAGATCTCACAAAAATTTTGTTGGCTTCACATGAAGCAAACAGGGGTCAAAACCATCAGACAACAGGACTATCTACAAATCCTTTCTGGATAACCCCATCTCCAATCTTGGCTTTTACTGAAAAGGTGGTTGGGTTCCATGTTTGGTTAAATCCTCACTTGAGGCAGTAACTTCTGGGGTTTCATCCCCTGGAAGCCCAGAATTTTTCAAACCATCAGATTCTGGTTTCCTTGAACCCAAGAGTTCCGTTCTATGTTTATCTCTCTCTGCTCACATTTTACTATAAGCTGCAAGGAGAAGCCATGCTATATCGAAATCTCATCAGCCAAGTATTCCAGTTTGTTGCTCTCAAATTCTTCCTTCCATTCAACACCAGGATTCAATTTTGCCAAATTCTCTGCCACTTTAAAACAAGGATCACCTTTCTTCCAGTACACAAAACACATTCATCATTTCTGCTCAAGGCCTCATCAGAAGTATCATTAGAATCCATATTTCCACCAACAGTCTCTTCAAAGCAGTCTAGGCCCTTTTTATCAAGCTCCTCACAATTTTTCCCGAGTCTTCCTGCTATTCATTTAAAAAGCCATTCCAACATGTTTGGTACTTGCAAACTCAGCAGCACCCCACTCCTGGTACCAAAATGTGTTCCAGTTTGCTAATGCTGCCCATTATGCAAAATACCAGAAATGAATCGGCTTTTATAAAGGGGGTTTATTTGGTTACAAAGTTACAGTCTTAAGGTGATAAAGTGTCCAGGATAAGGCATCAATAACAGAGTACCTTCACTGAGTGATAGCCAATGGCATCTGGAACACCTCTGTTGTCTGGAAAGGCACATGGGTGGCATCTTCTTCCTTTGCTTCCAGGTTGTGTTTCAAAATGGCTTTCTCAAAAATGTCTCTGCAGCTCCTCTCTCACCTCCTGTGCATTCTTCAAAGTGCCCTTCTTGGCTGTAGCAAGCTTGCACCTTCTGTCTGAGTTTATAGTGCTCTAGTAATCTAATCAATGCCCCCACTGAATGGCAGGGCCACACCTCCTTGGAAATTATCTAATCAGGGTTATCAACCAAAGATGTGTGGGGTGCATCTCATGGAAACACTCAATGAAATAATCACAATCTAATCAACACTAATATGCATGCCCACACAAGATTGCATCAAAGACAATGGTGTTTTGGGGGACATAATGCATTCAAACTTTCATAGACCCTGCACATATTTTTCCATTCTTTTCCCTATACATTATTTTGTGTTTAGGATTTCAGAAGCTTTGTTCTGCTGTTCATGTTTCCTTTCTTCTGCCTCTTCAAATCTGCTGTTGTATGTCTCCATTGTGTTTTTCATTTCTTCTATTGAGCCTTTCATTCCCATAAATTCTGCCAATTGTTTCTTCAAACTTTTGAGTTCTTCCTTATGTTCTCCCAATATCTTCTTTATATCCTTCATCTCTTTTGCCATATTTTCCCTCAACTTGTTGATTTGATTTTTGGATTGATTTAGGAGATTTGTTTGATTAATATTTAGTTGTTTTATTTCCCGTATCTCATTTGAAGTGTAAGTTGGCTCCTTTGATGGGGCCATATCTTTGTTTTTCCTAATGTGACTTGTAGTTTTTTGTTGTATGGGCATCTTGTTTCCTTGATTACCCCAGTCAGATTTTCCTAGACCAGATGGGCCCAGGTATCAGGAGGAGGCTGTATTCAGTATCAGATTTCCCTGAGGATGAGACCTGGCAGATTTTCAGACTATCCTGTGAGGCCTCTTGACTCTATGCTTTTTCTAACCTTCCCAGTAGGTGTTACTTGTCAGCCTGCAGCTCCCCACCAGAATAAAGAGGTACAGTATATTTACTTCTCAGTGGACCCTCTCTGGCCAGGGACTGAGAGTTTCAGAAGCCAAGCTTCAGCTATTTCTTTTCTTTTCCTTAGGCCCTGGGGTCTGAGTTCTATGCAGAAGGGCTGCCACATGAGCAGGGCCCCACCCCCTTTTTTCTTAGGGAAGATACACCATTTAGGATATTGTCTCTGTGCCAGTTTGAATGTATTATGTCCCCCAAAATGCCATTATCTTTGATGCAGTCTTGTGTGGGCAGACATTTTGATGTTGATTATATTGTAATTCTTTCATTTAGTTTTTCCATGGAGAGCTGGGCTTGAACTCAAAGGGCTTGCGGTAATTTGGAAAGGCAGCATGGGGTATTTTTCTTTGGGAGGAGGGGAAAACTTTTAGGAGCTGTTTTGGTAAGCAAGTGCCCTTCTCCCTCCCCTGTGTCTCCCCAGTTGCCAGGTTTTTGCTTTTCCTCTATTGTTATAAAATGATTGTGTCCAGTTCAGTATGTATAACTTCACATTTTACAGAAATCATGGACCCTTATTCTCACACAGCCTTTTCTTCAGGGTTATATGAAAGACAGACAAAGCATTTTTACAGAAAAACGTTTTAATACAGTATAACTTAGAAAGACGCATCATGATCAGGAAAGGGTCAGGATGAAATCCTGATTTTTCCTTTTTTTTTCAAAATAAGTTTACATAATCTCCTACCCCTTTTGTCCTGATCATTTATCCAGTGGGCAGCCAAGAAAAGATCAATTTTGGGGGACAGCTGCATTTAATAATTAAACTGCCTTACCAAGGTGTATGCATCAGGAGAAAGGGGAGAGAAGCAGCATCAGGCTATCAGACCATTTTTGGAAACTGTCACTAACCCAGAAAGCTGAAGAAAATACAAGAAGTCAACATGCAATGAGGCATCCAATAGAGGGGGGTTGAGAGTTGGCTCTGTCAGTAGTGGGCAAAGGGGTCACTATGCAGGTGATGTGCCCTCCTCCAATTTGCAGCTTTTACAGAAATCATAAGTTAGAATGCAGCTAGTCTCTGCATCAAAAACATAGAGCCAATCACCAGCTTGATTTTAGATGGTCCCATCAGAGAACAAGCCCTTTCCCTTGAGAATTTGAAAGTGACCCAGATGGCCCAGTTACCATCCATGATGTTTTCACAGTTTGTGAGCTTACAGAGGAGGGACCTAAACTGAATAAGTCACAGAGTATTGAGATCTCTTCACTGAACCTATGCCTTATTTCAGTTTAGCATAGCTTTTCTGAGATGGAAACAGCCCATTGCAGACAGTTAAACATTTCAGTTTAGAGTTGGATCCAGAAATTATAGTCAGAAAAATCAGTATTCCAAAAACCCAGTCTTTTTTTAGGGGGTGGGAAGGGCAGGGAGTAGCAACAAAGCCTAGATGCCATAGGGCCAGTATGTTCCAAGTCCAAGCGACAAAGCAAGACTTTTCCAAGCCCTTTTTATCTTGTCAGTGTAAGAGTCCAAATTGAGTCAGTCAAAAATATGCACATCATGCCAGAAAATCTTCAGCCTCTAGAGATCATGCACCTAATTTTATAAGAGCTCATTAGCAAAATAAATCAGCTTTCTAAAACCCCAATAGCATATCTCTGTGTGAAGATTGCCTCTCATCTTATGTTGTCTCCCTTTTTCCAGAGGCTCCAATAGACTAAACTCATAACAAAAATCACCAGTTGAGGAGATTTGAGAGTTTAAGTTCTAATGTCCACGAGCAACAAAATGCAAGGAAGTTGTGCCCAACTAAATTTATTTTTCACAGCTTTCCCTGATCAGGATGTTTCCTTTAGCATTTATGAAATTGCAAGCATTTAAGGTTTTGTAAGTTTTATCATAAATCTAGATGCCATAGCCACAAGATTCAAAGCTATTTTTAAAAAATCATCTCTCCTATACTTCTTATTGCAAGTTTACTCAAACACTTAGTAGTAAATTTAGAATTTAAAGGATTAAAGAGGGTGGGGGAGGTCATTACAGCATAGCAGCAGCTAGGCTGGAGTGGTGGGTTTCTTTTGTTATTTATTCCCCTTCTTTTTTATCTTAAACTTTGCTCCAGCTCTGTGAACTGATTTAAACTTTTTGCATCTCACTTGAACAAGAGAGCAATGCAAACTTTTAATATTTTTGTCCACCAATTTTATGGTTGTCAGCCCATCTAAAGTCCACCTCTGTTTGGGCTTTTTTACCTCCCACCTGTAGGAAAGAACATAAATAAACCAAAGGTATCACCGGGGCTACCCTCTTTTCCTTATTTTAGCTAGCTAGCCATGCAAAAAGTACCAAGGGGATACAGGTAGCCAACTGTCCTGGAGTTGGGTCTTCCATTTTGAGATTTCATAGGTAACTTTTACTATTCCTTTTACTGTTACTGTTGCTATTTCATACCATGGGTAACTCCATAGTGACCCAGGCACCAGGGTTTTATCATCCCCTGTCCCTCTAACTTTCTTTTTCCCAAGTAGTATTGCAGTTATATTTCAACAAGTCAGGGTCATCCTAGCGAATCTTACCATGGTCACCAGTGAGTCAGGAGTCCTCCAAACCACCCCCACATTCTCAGATTCACTAAAGGACTCATGGGACTCAGCATAAAGCTTTACTCATAGTGATATAATAAGGTCACAGAGACAGAACTTAAGGAAAATAGGTATAAGGGGAGTCTGAGGAATCCAGGTTTCCTTATTCTTTCTTCCTCTCATGAGCAGTCACACAGACCACTCTTCCTCCAGCAATGAAAATGCAACAAAATGTGCATGATGTTTCTGCCCAAGGAAGCCCATTAGAAATTCAGCACCAAGATTTTTACTGGGAGCTGAATATGTCAGTAGTAAACTTCCAGACACTCAGAAAGAAAGCAGGAGTTTGGTGTAAATCGTATTGTTTGCACAAGGGTCTATGCATAATCAGCCCCCTTTATCATTTAGGGAGAATTTTTGGACTGGTATAGGGAATTGTTTCCCAGTCATGTTCCAGACATAATCCAAGGGCCAACCTTGCAAGCAGTGTTTTCTAAGGAAAGCAGTCTCACGTCTGTTATATGCACACTTTTTTTTCTTCTTTGTTTGCTTGTTTGTTTTTGAGCAGCTTTATTGAAATACAGTTCACATACCATACAGTTCATCCATTTTTAGTATACAATTCAATGGTTGTTTAGTATATTCCCAGTGTATTACAACCATTACCAAAATCAATTTTAGAATACCTTCATAAGTCCCCAAAGAAGTCTCTTACCCACTAGCATTAATTTCCCATATCCCCCAATCTATCCCCTACCCATAAGTGCAAGAACTTACTTCTGGACTTCCAATACCAACTCTCTTTATTACTCTAGTTTTATAATAAGCTTTGTTCTCCTTTTTCAATATTGTCCTGGCTGTTATGGGTCCCTTGAATTTCCATGTGAATCTTGGAATCAGCTGGTCAATTTCTGCAAAAGTCCAGCTGGGATTTTTATAGGTATTGTATTGACTTCATAGATCCATTTGGGGAGAATTGCCATCTTAATATTAAGTATCCAAATCCATGAGCAAAAAATGTCTGTTCATTTATTTAGTTCTTTTTAAATTTCTTTCAACAATGCTTTGTAGTTTTCATTGTATAATTTTTGCACATTTACAGCTGAGTATCTTATTCTTTTTGAAGGTATTGTAAATAGAATTGCTATGTTAGTTTTATTTTTGGACTCTTCATTTCAAGTGCATGGAACAGTTAGTTTTTATATATCTTGCTCCTTACAACTTTGCTGAACTTGTTTATTTTTCCTAATAGTTTCTTAGTTGGTTTCCTAGGATTTTCTACACACATGATCATGTCATTTCCAACTAGAGACAGTTTTACTTCCTTTTTCTTGCAATCAGGGTGCCTTGTATTTTATTTTCATGCCTAATTCTCCTGACTATATTTACCATTTTTTTCTGCACAACTATGCTCATAGAGTTGTTGAGGAGCAAAAGAAGTAAGAAAAGTGAAACTTTTTTACAAACTCTAAACCTCTACTAGATGAATGTGTTTATTTTATTATTACTCATAAAATTGAGTCACTCTACTGGGTATTTGGATGGGCAATTCAGGTCATGATAAATACAGAATAAGTGTCTTGGTATTGACTGCCAGTAACTCTCTAGGCTCCTGACCTCTCTTTGATTAGGAAAAGATGTATTTTCCATTTATACATTGGCTGTTTCCTCTATCTCCATATACCAAGGAAGCAACTCTAACGTCTATCCAAATCTGTGAGATCCTGGCAGAATTGGTAAAGTGATTAGATACAGTACAAATCCAGGAATAGAGAGTACCTAGCATGTACAACCCATTATTTTTCTACTTCCTGTAGCTCAACTAGCCACAGATCTAGGAAGTGAGGGTAATGATACACCTGTTATTGGTAAGGTCTTGAATTAGGGATTTCAGAGGTCCTGGAGTGGGTTTAGGAAATGCCTAATTTAAGGAAACACTAAATGTATTTTTATTGAACCTATATCAATGTATAGAAAAATATGAAAATGTAAACTTATATCTTCTCTTTTCCTGTTAATCAATAGAAATCTACATCTCAGCAACAAGGTCTTGAAAACACAAGAAGAAAATGGACATTTTCCTTCAGAATAATAACATCTTTCATATTTAAAAATGAATTATACAAAATAGGAGCTTTTAATATTATTCCAACCTACCCTGTGCATGTACACGCAATGACTCCAAACTGTTATTACAAGGCTAATTGGAATTAAATTGAAGTAAAAAGCAACTTTGGGTGATCAATCTCAACCAGATTAGAGGAAGACAGCCAGCTTTGAACATTAAACTTTACTTAATCTTTGGAAGCAATGAAGTTTTGTAGGTCACATTCAGTTAGCACTTCTTTTTATTTTATCTTCTTGGCTTATAACAGGAATATATACTGAATTCTGGGTTACTTAAGTGAAACATATTTTATAATACATACAAGAACTCAAAGTAATGAGATTCAAAATAAAAATTTCAAGGAAAAGGTGAGAATTAAAATGTATAAAATCTTGGCTCACTAAAGTGAATTCTGTTTTACACAGTAAGTGTGAAACTTATGGATTGAAAAGTAAAATGGAGGGTAATGCCTGGGGCTATAAGCGGTAGTTAATGTTGCCATACCAATAAAACCATGAATGCCAGTCTACTTTATTAGAGATTTTAAGAAATAGTCATAAAATATCAAAATGCTGTTATATTATGGTGAATTTTTTCATCTTCTTATATTATTACGATGGAAAACACCTGTGGATGGTCTTAATAGCAAAAGAGTAGTCTCTCTATCCATCAGCAGCCAGCAATATTTCAAAATATTTTGAAAAAGCTAATTTCATCCATTTTAAAATGGGTTTTTACAAGAATATGTAATATGAAATTTTTACCAGCAGACAAAGACCATATTAATGCTACTACATTGTAGAAAGGGGGAGAAACAACTGGGTCCAAAATAAGTCCCCCTCCACACAAAAAATGTGCAAGTCTGTTGCCTATTAAAAAGTCAGGAGAACTAAATAATGTGCCTCCTTTACCTTGGAGGAAAGGCATCATAAACTGATAAAAATAAAAATATTAACCACATGGACTTTAGTTTTTAGGCTAACATTTATTGCATACTTACTATATGCCAGCAAATTGCTATTTAGCCTGCATATAATATTCTTTATATTTTATTGAATTACTCCTTTTAACAATCTTATGGAGTAGGTACTGTTAGTATCTCCAATTTTTCTGTTGTGAGAACTGAAGTTTACAGTGATTAAGTACCTTGCCTAATATCGCATAGCTTGTAAATGGCACATAGAGGATCCAAACCTAGATCTCCAGAGGCAAGCACTTAAATTCCTTGTTCCCAGTATTTGTATCCCAGTATGATTCGGTTTGTTAATGCTGCTGGAAAGCAATATACAAGAAATGGGTTGGCTTTTACAATGTGGGCTTACAAGTTTACAAATTTATAGTTCTAAGACCATGAAAATGTCCAAATTAAGGCATCAACAAGATGATACCTTCTCTGAAGAAAGGCTGTTGGCATTTGGGACACCTCTGTCACATGGGAAGTTACAAGGCCAGCATCTGCTCATCCTTTTTCCCCAGGTTTCATTGCTTTCAGCTTCTGACTTCAGTGGCTTCCTCTCTCAGCTTCTGTGGGTGTGTCCTTGTCTCTCAGCTTCTCTGTGGTTTCATCTCTGTGTGTCCTTTATCCTCTTACAAAGGACCCCAGTAAGGGGATTAAGACCTGCTTTGAATGGGGTGGGTCACATGTCAATTGAAATAACCTAATCAAAAGGTCCTACCCACAATAGATTTGCACCCATAGTAATGGATTAAAAGAACATGGCCTTTTCTGGGGTACATAAAAGCTTCAAACTGCCACACAATATTATGTTTTTCATCTTAGAGATATCTAATATTGACCATGGAGGGATTCAGTATATTAAAATGACAGCCATCTTTGGAACAGAAAGGCTTTGCAGGAACCATTTCTTATGATCAAGATTTCCATGTAAGGATTATTTTTCTTTCCTGGAACTGTAGTAGTGATGCCTGTATTTTCCAATGTTTTTATAGACATTTTGGCATTTTTTAACAACTTTATTGAGGTATAATTGACATTCCATAAACTGAATTTATTTAAAGTGCATTAATTGATGAGATTTGACATATGTATATACCCGTGAAATTATCACCACAATCCAGATCATGACCATATTCATCATCTCCCAAAGTCTCTTTGTGCATTTTTTTTAATCCATCCCTCTCTCCACTATCTCTTCCCTCTACCCCAGTCCCCAGGTAACCACTGATCTGCTTTGTCATTGTGGATTAGTTACCATTTTCTAGAAGTTTATATATATGAATACATACAGTATAGACTTTTTTTTTGGGGGGGGGGGTAGTGGTGGTGGTGCATCCAGGCTTCTTAACAAAGCATAATGATTTTGATATTTATCCAAGTTGTTCACTGTCAGTTGTTCATTCCATTTTATTGCTGAGCACTATCCCATTGTATGGATGTACCACAATCCATTCATTTGTTGATGAACATTTGGGTTGCCTCAAGTTTGGGGCTTTTACAATAAAGCAGCCATGACCATTTGAATATTGGTGTTTGTGTGTACATCTTCCATAAATATTTTGAAATGTGATGGTTTGTGCACATTTAACTGTTTAAAAAACTGCCAAACTGTTTTCCAAAGTGGTTTCCAATAATAGTGTAAGAGAGTTTTAGTGTTTTCTTATCCTTGCCAACATTTTTTTAATCAGTGTTTTTAATTTTAGCCATCCTAATGGGTGTTTTATTTTGATATTACATTGAGGTTTTAACTTCCATTTCTTTGATAACTAATAATGCTGAGTATTTTTCAGACACTTAATAGCCATTTTTTGTGAAGTGTCTGTTCGCGTCTTTTGCCCATTTTTTATTGCACTGTTTTTCTTGTTAATTGCTTTTTAGAGTTCTTTATATATTCTGGATACATGTTCCTTTTCTGATATATTTGTTGGGAATACTTTCTTCCAGGCTGTGACTTAATTTTCTCAGTGGCTTCTTTTGCATAGCAATGTTTTTTTCTTTAATCAATTTAATCATTTTTTCCCGTTTATGGTATGTGTTATGTGTTCTGTCAAAGAAACCTTTGCCTACTCTTCCTTTAGAAGTTTTACACTTTTAGGTGTTAAGTGATCCATTTAGATTTAATTGTTACGTGCAATTTTACCTCAATGATTAGAAGTTAGAAAAACAAGAAGTGAATCAATTTCATCAAATTGTGTTTCATGTGTAAGTAACTCAAAATTGAGTAACCTACTAAATTACACATAACTACTTGTGCATTAAAAAGTATGGTAAAGATAAAAGTGAATAACTATAGTTACCTATAATTTTCAGGGGGGTTTCCTTTTTATTTCTTGTATTTCTTTGTTGTTTGAAATGCTGTGCAATGTGCATGAATTAATTTTATATTGAGAAAAATTAAGCCAATATACTAAATAGCAATGAATATAATATATAGTTATAAGCACAGCAAACATAATACTGAATAAAAGATGCCAGAAACAAAATCATAAATATTGAATGATTCACTTTTATAAATTTAAAAAGTAGACAAAACCCAACTGTAATATTTAGGGATACATAACTCGATTAAAATATAAAGAAAGGCAAGATAGAGATTTTTATAAAAGTTGACCTTATGGCTATCTTTGGGGATGGAGATTGGAAGGATTGTGATTAAGAAGGGTCTGATAGTTCTGGCATTATTTTACTTTTTATTTGGTTGGTGGTTACATGAGTGTTTGCTTTATAATAATTAAGGTGAAAAACACTGGCTTAATGAATCAATAAGTGCGCATTTGCTAAATGTAAACTCCATGAATGCTCAGATTGAACAGAAGTATTTCTTTTCTTCAGTCCTTTAACTCTAGCATCAAGCATCTAGAGAGTGCTCAGTAAATACTTCTGAATAAATGAATGAACAAATGAATAAACTGGGCACCCATTCTGTGTTCAGCATTCAGAAAGTAAATGCTGCTTTTGGGTTTGCTCAAGCTACTTATTTAGGAGAAATAAGTATGTCTGCAACATGCATAGAACCACTAACAAATTCACAAATTGAGCATTGATTTATTTTTTCATTTTCCAAGGTCTTGATATAATTATTGATCTCCATCATAAAAATATATATAGAAGATACATATTCTCTAAAGGGTATCGGGGTTGGTACTCCATTTTTGCAAGCAGGAGTTTTCTTTTAATGTATGTTCCTTTCTTACAAAATATAAAGGTGTGAATTTCTACCACATTTGTGAAAATGAACTGTTGTTTTTAATCAGTGGCTATTCTTGGTTATGCTAATAAGGACATAACCTGTTAGCTAAATAATCAATTTGTTTCATTTGAATTATAAATAGGTTTAAATTCATGTTTTTACTAGTTATCTTCTGCTTAGTCAAAATTCTATCCTCAGCTGTAACAGTCCTCTGCTTGTTTCCAAATATCTAGATGTTTGCTGTCCTATGAGAAAATATATTTAAAGAAAATAAATAAAAAGGCTATTGCCAATAGAACACTACCTCTAAATTGCATTAGATTTGCTATTCCATTTTCTTCTTCTCTAAAATGTTACAAAGACTTCTCTATAATGGTGTTTTGAAAGTAACTGAATTCAATACCATCACATTCAACAATTGTAAATGGCAACACAGGGGCTAGAGAATAGACAAGTATCATTTTAACTCATAAACATAAAAATATTCACCTAATAAACATTTTGAAGGACTTTAAAAATAGTTTTTGACCCATGGGTTTGTCTTCCAAGACAAGGAATAAGCAACAAGAGACTGCTTACATTTAGTTTAAATTGCAAAATTGCAAGTCAGAGAGAAAAGACACAAACATTCATAAAAGGCAAATACATCTCATTGTATATTATCTCACTCATTAAAAGGTACTGAAAATAAAGCAAACATTATTAACATTAAATACATTTGTAGTACTTGGTTTTAGAATTCAGTGCAATGTCATTCATTTTGAATTCCATAAAGAGCAAAAAATAAATAAAATTCTTCACTAAAAGTGAACACAGGTGTGCAGTGGCTGCAGACTGCAGCTTCCTTGGTAGTGTATGCAGCCTGCTGCTTGTATGAGTTACCCTAATGGACCTTGGAGGGAGCCCTTTCCTGTTGATGGTCCTCTCTGACCTCATGCCATCCCCTATCTAGGCTCCAGACAGGTATGTGAGGTGCCTCCAGAAAGCCCTAGGGTACAGTAACCAGGGTCCACATGGGACAGCCAGTGCACAGGGGTGAGGGTTGGGGGAATGCCAGATGCTATACTTTCTGCACAGAACACCTCCAGATGTCATTCACATTCATGAAGTGGACAAACTGGCGACAGCGACAAGCAAAACTGGAAATGACTGCCTCAGGCAGTCCCTTTGAAACAAAGGACTGAACTAAATATTTTTCAGACAGAATTAAGAATCTTATGGCAAGAGGCCCCGTGGTGGGAAATCACATGGAGGGCCCTGTCAACCTGTACTGCCTGACTAATGTATGTCCTGCTTGGGGAGCCCTAACAATGAAATATGCTCATTTCCAGAAGTACCACATGGACTGTATCATGTGTGTACCCTGAATATCATGACACTGCCTAAGCCCTGGAAAGCTTTTAGGTTAACTTCAATTTACTGGCCAGAGATTTGCTATGCCTGAATTAATGCCTTGGGCCAGGTTTTTTTTTTTTTTAATGGGAAGGGGGAAGGTTCATTCAAAAACCAAGGAGGAAGCCACCTGGCTTTCAAAGATAGACTTTACGGTTAATGGAAATTATTTTACTAGCTAAATCTAGGATCTCCAGAGAGCATAGCTGAGGCTAATTACTGGAGATTGGACTCATCCTTCTATGTGGAGTTCTACTGATAACAATTTTGCTGTTAAGACAACTTGGCTGAGTCAAAAAGACAACTGTGGAGAAAAGAGTTAACATAGCAGAACTGAAATTATTTATTCTTAGAAAGGCCTGCTTGCAAGGGTGGCCTTTGGTTATTGTCTGGGGACTTGGATTTTAAACAGTTCCTTAAACTGATATAAAACTTTCCCTGGATGATAAGAGTGCCTAAAATTTTTGTACAAATGTAGTCCATTCTAACACTTGCTTTATTTCTGAGAGTCTGCAGTATTTGTACATTCTAGGCAGAGGGCACCTATATGAACAGCCCCCAATAAAACCCTTGGGCACTGAGTCTTTAATGAGCTTCTCTGGTTGATAATACTTCATGTCCTGTGCAACTCTATGGGGAGATGACTCTTGGAAGCTTCTGTCTGCTTTCTTTCAAACTCCCATGTGCCTTACTCCTTTTGTGAATTTGATTTTGTATCATTTCAGTGTACTAAACAGAAACAAACAGAAACAATAAGTATAATAACTTCTGACACCTTTAAGTCCTTCTAGGGAAGCATCAAACTTTGGTATAGTCTTGGGGATCACCAACACAATAGGCTAATAAAATTATTCTCTGCATTGTCACACGGATCAAAGGATTTGGAGTTGGTACAATAAACTCACATCTTCACTCTATAAATATTGTGTACTTTTCAGTACACCTCAAAATGCTTTATTGCTCCTAGAGATGCCATGTCCACCATATTGAGTTATAACTTTAACAAAATAATGACAACTGGATGTTGTTTCACACTTGCCCATTGCCCTATTGCCACTCTTTAAATGTTAAACCATCCTTTTTCAGTCTCTCTCCCTCCTGAGATAAGAGCACCAATTACCAGTACCTACAAAGGTAGGCTTGTTATTAGAACGAAGGAAACTAACATTACCAAGTACTGTATGAGAAGAATTGCATTACTACTTATAATAAACATCTTTCTATGATAGTTGTTATGATTTCTGTTTTATCTTTTGTAAAACAGAGAATAATAAAAGATAACTAAACTGCCTAAGGTCATATATCTGGTAAATAGTGGAACCATAAATTACATGCAAGTGTGCATGAACCCAGTGCACCAATGCTCATAATCACTATGCTGAGTTGCTATTTCTGACCGAATAGCAATCAAAACAACCAAATATAAACAAAAATAGAATACTGTTTTTGGCCTGCCAAACTAGAAAAGTTATAATCCTGATACTAGTTAGTCCTGGTCAGGGAGCACTGAAAGAGCAATACTCACCAACTGCTGGAAGAGTCCATTGCTACAAGTGTTCAAGAGGACAGTTTGCCAATATCACAGTTCTGTTTAATCAAGTAATTCTACATATAAGAAATTATCAGATATATATACATGTATTTGTATAAAAGGTTGTTCATCAAAATGTTATTTGTTACAAACAAAGTTAGAAAAAAGCCTAAATGCCAATCAATAATGGGTTGCATTATAAAATAATTTGTAGTACATGCGCAATGTAGTAAAATGTAGCCAGTACAAATAATTATTGTCATACATTTATTCTACTGTTTATATTATTAATATAATCATATATTCAAAACTCTAAATGATGTGACAAGGTATTCATTGAGAAGTCTTATATGACTTACACTCCATATTCTATACATCCTTATCCACAGTGATCTTTTTCTCAACACCACAGACCCTACAGATAACCACTTGTACTTGCTCTAGCTAGAACTTCCAGTACAATGGTGAATAACTGCAGTGACACTGGACATCCTTCTCTTGTTCCTGATTTTAAAGGGAAAGCATTCAGTCTTTCAACATTGAGTATGTTATTAGTGGTGGGTTTTTCATATATGCTCTTTATCATGTTGAAGAAGTTTCCTTCTATTTCTAATTTTCTAAGTGTTTTTTTTACCAAGAAAGTGTGTGAGAATTTGTCAAATATGTTCTACATCAATTGTAAAGATCATGTGTTTTTTTCCCTTCATTCTGTTGATGTAGTGTATTATATTAATTGATTTTCTTATATTGAACCAATCTTGCATAACAGGGATATATTCCACTTGATTGTGGAGTATAATTCTTTGAAAGTGCTGTTGGATTCAGTTTGCGAGTATTTTGTTGAGGATTTTTTTTATCCATAATCATAAAGGTTATTTGTCTAGAAATTTATTGTCTTGTATCTTTATCTGGCTTTGGTATTAGGGTGATGTTGGCCTCAGTGAATAAGTTTGGAAGTGTTCTCTTTAATTTTTCAGAAGAGCTTTGAGCAGTATTTGAAAAAAGTTTTCTTAGAATGTTTGGTAAAATCCATCTGTGAAGCCACCTCATCCTGGGCTTTTCTTTCTGGGATGTTTTTCTTACCCATTCAATCTCTTTATTAGTTATTAGCCTGTGGAGATCATCTATTTCTTCTTGAGTTAGTGTGGGTAGTTTGTGTGTTTCTTGTAATTTGTCCTTTTATATTTGATCCATTTTCAGTTTATCATGGTCTAAATGTGAGGTGTGGATCCAACTTTGCCTTTTTCCTGATGGCTACACAATTATTCCAACATCATTTACTAAAATGTTCACGCTTATCCCAACTGATTTCGGATACTGCATTTTTCATATGCTACATGTCGATACATATATGTGCCTAATTCTAGAATTTCTATTTCTGTTCCACTGGTCTGTGTCTCACCTCATGAACCAGTATCATGTTGTTCCAAATAGTAAGGCTTAAAATATATTTTTATATTTGAAAATGCTAGTCCCCATAACTGCTTTTCTTTTTCAGAGTCTTTCTGACTAGTCTCACTTTTAAAAGTTTTTATATCAACTTTAGAATCACTTCTCTAGCCCTAAGGTGGAAAAAAAAATAACTGTTGCTGTTTTTGTTGTTATTGTAATAGATTTATAATTTGGCAGTGCAAATTATTATGTTGAGTCTTTCCATTTCAAAATATGGCATGCCCTTCAAATTTTCTTATCCTCTTTTGTATCCTTCAGGAATGTTTTAAAGTGAGTTTCTTCAAAATCTTTTAGCCCATTTCCTTTTAGCCTTCTGAGCACAAAGATAACACTCCCTCCTACTGCTGACCACCTACCTGCATTCTCCTTGGGACCAGTCATCAGAGAGAAGGCACCCAGTAGGAGGTAGTTTACCTATTTTTGTTATTGTAAATTAGTTTATTCTTCCATTATATATATATACATAATATACATATATATGTATATATGTATATTATGTGTATATATATGTGTATATATATTCAAAATAGTTTTTGTTTGTGTATGTGAAGGTGATCTATTTATTTGCCTTAATTTTTATTTTCCACAAACTTACTTATTTCTGTATTGCTTATAGTAGTTATCCCTTAGATTATCTTTGAGTTGCCAGGTATATAATACAAACATACAATTTAATAATGGTGATAATTTTACGTTTTCTTTTCTGTGTTTTCTCTTTAATATCTGATTTTCTTTATATTTGGGTTTAGTTGTTTTGGGCAAGGATTACAGTACCATATTCGGTAGTGACCATGGTAGTGGATATCCGTTCTTTAATCCTTAGTGGAAATGCTCTCAGGGTTCCTTGTACCTGAGAAGTTAGGATTTAAGGGATTATTATGATTACTGAATCATTATATAGGTATTCCTTTTTACTTTCTGGTAGAGTAGACAGAGGGAAATAACTGAAATCTCTGAACTGTAAACCAGCTGCCCTGATCTCTGATAATGATTGTATAGCCTTTATCTTCTGCCCTAGTATCTGTAAAAACCTTGTGACTAAACTTTACTTGTAACCATTTTATCAAGTTTTTTGACTTTAGAGTCTTATGATCACTAAAGGCAGCCCCCAATGTTTGTTAATGAAGGGTTCTGGGTCAGCCCAGAAATAACTCACTTGAAGTCCAAGATTATCTTGATAACCAAAGCTGGATCTAACCAAAATGAGCCTGCCTGATATGCACAGTAGCATAGACTTTGACCTACAAATGATCTCATTATAATACTAAAAATCATGCCCATCATCATGTTAAGGCCACCCTTTTCTTACATATGTTCTGTGACTAAGCATGTAACCAATCTTCACATTCTCAATAATTAGATCACCTCTAATTATATCATCTGGGGTCATTGTGCTCATTATCCTAAAACCTGCCCAGCTTTTAATACTATAAAACCATCAGAATTACTGCAGTTTGGGGAGACAGATTTTTGGACCTATAGGCTATCTGCTCTCCTTCTTCATGCCTAGCAATATACTCCTTCCCTTTGAAACCCCGGTATCTCAGGCATTGGTCATTTGAGCTCATTGGGCCAAGAATCCACTGCCTTGATCTGGTAACATCCTCATTAAGGATGAGGCTTGCCTCTCAACTGTGATGACAGGAAGTAGCCATTGATTCCTATTTTATTGAGTTTTCTATATTTTTATCAGAAAAGGTGCTGAATTTTATCAAGTGCCTTTTCACTTTGTATGAAAATGATCATATATTTTTCTTCTCTTTAAATTTATTGATATGGCATATTATATTTAGAATAGATTTCTTAATATTTAATTTTATTTTTATTCCTTGAGAAAACCAACTTGCTCATGATACAGTTTTCTTTTAATGTGCTCCTGGATTCTGTCTGCTAACATTTTATTTAGGATTTTTATATGGATATTTGTTCCATAGTTTTCTTTTTTTAAAATTTGTATTGAGATTGTTCACATACCATGCAATTATCTGAAGATCCAAAGTGTAAAATCATTTGCCCCCGGTACCCTCATAGAGCTGTGCATCCATCACCACACTTAATTTTTGTTCAATTTTGAGAAACTTTTCATTACTCCAGACAAGAAATAAAGTGAAAGATGAAAAAAAAAAAAAGGAAACTTGAATCCTCCAATCCTCCCATGTCCCTAACCAACCCCCCTCCATTGTTGACTCATAGTGTTGGTATGATACATTTGTTAGTGTTTATGAAAGAACATTGAAATACTACTAACTGTAGTATATAGTTTGCAATAGGTATATATATTTTTCCCTATATGCCCCTCTATTATTAACTTCTAGTTGTATTGTCATACATTTGTTCTGGCTCATGGAAGAGATTTCTAATATTTGTACAGTTAATCATGGACATTGCTCACCATAGGATTCAGTTTTATACATTCCCATCTTTTGACCTCCAACTTTCCTTCTGGTGACATATATGACTCTGAGCTTCCCCTTTCCACCTCATTCATGCACCATTCATCACTGTCAGTTATTCTCACATCTTACTACTGATACCTCTGCTCATTTTCAAACATTTAAGCTCATCCTAGTTGAACGTTCTGCTCATACTAAGCAACTGCTCCCCATGCTTTAGCCTCGTTCTATATGTTGGTACCTTATATTTCATGTCCGTGAGTTTACATATTGTAATTATTTCCTATCAGCGAGACCCTGCAATATTTGTCCTTATGTGTCTGACTTACTTCACTCAGAATATTGTCCTCAAGGTTTCATCAACCCATTTTTTTAAGATAGTTTTGTTCACATGCCATACATTCCATCCTAAGTAAACAATCATTGGTTCCCTGTATATTCACATATTTATGTGTTCACCACCTTCACCACTATCTATATAAGGGCATCTACATTTCTTTCACAAGGCAGGAGGGAGAGTCAAAGAAGGTAGAGAGGCAAAAGAAAAAAAAAAGAAAGAGGAAAAAAATAGTGACACCTAGGAAGCAGCAAAAGGAAAGATAACCTTAAATCAAAGTAGAATATAGAGTCAGACAACACCACCAATGTCAAGTGTCTCACACGCCTCCCCTATCCCCACCTCTTGTCTGTATTTACCTTGGTATATCACTTTTGTTACATTAAAGGAAGCATAATACAATGATTCTGTTAGTTACAGTCTCTACTTTATGTTGATTGCATCCCTCCCCAAATGCCTCCCCATTTTTAACACCTTGCAAGGTTGACATTTGCTTGTTCTCCCTCATAAAAGAACATATTTGTACATTTTCTCACAATTGCTGAACACTCCAGATTTCACCGAGTAACATAGTCTCAGTCTTTATCTTTCCTCCTTTCTTCTGGCATCTCACATGCTCCCAACCTTCCTCTCTCAACCATATTCACAGTTATCTTTGTTCAGTGTACTTACATTGCTGTGCTACCATCTCCCAAAATTGTGTTCCAAACCATGCACTCCTGTCTTCTCCTATCACTCTGTAGTGCTCTTAGTATTTCCTGTAGGGTGGGTGTCTTGTTCACAAAGTCTCTCATTGTCTGTTTGTTGGAAAATATTTTGAGCTCTCCCTCATATTTGAAGGACAGTTTTGCTAGATATAGGATTCCTGGTTAGTGGTTTTTCTCTTTCAGTATCTTAAATATATCACACCACTTCCTTCTTGCCTCCATGGTTTCTTCTGAGAGATTAGCACATAGTCTTATTAAGCTTCCTTTGTATGTGATGGATTGCTTTTCTTGTGCTGCTTTCAGGATTCTTTGTATTTTACATTTGCTAATCTGATTATTAAGTGTCTTTGTGTAGGCCTATTCAGATCTATTCTGCTTGGAGTACACTGTGCTTCTTGGATCTGTAATTTTATGTCTTTCATAAGAGAAGGGAAATTTTCATTGATTATTTCCTCTATTATTGCTTCTGCCCCTTTTCCCTTCTCTTCTCTTTCTGGGACACCAATGATATGTACATTCTTGTATTTTGTTTCATCCTTAAGTTCCCAGAGACATTGCTCATATTTTTTCATTGTTTTCCCCATCTGCTCCTTTGCATGTAACAGGCTTTCAGGTGTTTTGTTCTCCAGTTCCTGAGTGTTTTCTTCTGCCTCTTGAGATCTGCTGTTGTATGTTTCCATTGTGTCTTTTGTCTCTTGTGTTGTGACTTTCATTTCCATAGATTCTACTAGCTGTTTTTTTGAACTTTCGATTTCTGCCTTATGTATGCCCAGTGTTTTCTTTATAGCCTTTATCTCTTCTGCCATATCTCCTCTAAACTGTTTGAATTGATTTAGCATTAGTTGTTTAAATTCCTGTATCTCAGTTGAACTGTAAGTTTGTTCCTTTGACTGGGCCATAACTTTGTTTTTCTTACTGTAGGTTGTAGTTTTCTGTTGTCTAGGCATCTGACCTCCTAGGCCCCCCCAATCAGGTTTTCCCAGATGAGAACAGACTCAGGTCACAGAAGGAGGAAATATTCAGTATCTGGTTTCCCTGATGGCTTTTCTTAGAGGATTGGCACACCCTGTGCTTTTCTGCCTAGCAGGTGGTGCCCGTCAGCCTGTCAGGCTGGTGTAAGGGGCTGTGGCTTGTGGCTCTCCTCCCCCAGGCTCTGGGATCTGGTTCTGAATGTAAGGCAGGTAGTGGAGCTGGGCCCCTCCCTTTCCTCTTGGGAAGCTATGCCCCTTCCAAAGAGGCCATTTGCATGTCAATAAGTTCTTTGTTTCTCTGACTCTGCTGATCAGAGTGCTATGATTTTAAAATGGCTGAGGCTTTCTCTACTGCAAAGCACTGCTGGCTGAAAACAGCTGAGGCTTTCTCCACTGAGCTGCCCAGGTTGACAGAGAGAGAAAGGGACAGAAAGCTCCCAGATTCACCCACCAGCCAGAGATAGCACCCAATCCTCTGGGCTCCCCATCCTGAGACAGATATGTCCCCTGACTCTCCCAAGTTCAGTCTTCACCAAAAGCCTCTGTCTGCTTGTTGGGGATTCACCATCAGTATTGAGCAATTAACATTAAAACCCCAGTTAGATCTGGGCTGAGGTACACTCACTTGTTCAGAGAGTTCTGTTCTCTAGCACTGTGAGGCTTCTGTGAGGGAGAGGCTCTTGGCTCTTGGCACAGGTCTGCAGTTTTTACTTCCAGATTTTATGCTATGATCTCGGGCATTCCTCCCAATTCAGGTTGGTGTGTGATGAATGGACAGTCATGTCAGTCTCCCTGCAGTTATTCCAGGTTATTTACTAGTTTTTTTTGTCATGTATGAATTGTTCCGGGGGGAATAACAGTCTTCCACTCCTCTCTATGCCACCATCTCAGCTTCTTGCATAGTTTTCTTGTAGTGTTCATTCATGATCCTGCTTGAGAACAACTTTCCACTAGTTTCATTTTTTGAGAATTGGGAATTTATCTTATTTTGATAGGTTCTGAAATACTTAAAGCTTTAAAATTATCAACTTTTAGAGGTGTGGTAGAATTCCTGTGAGAATCCTTTCAGGCCTGACACCTTTCTAATGGGGTTTCCTTAAATTTTCTATTTTTTTCTATGAAAATTGATCTATTCTAGGATTAGTTTTAGAAAATTTTATTTTATTGGCAATTTATCCATTTCATCCTAGTTTTCAAGTGTATTTGCTTGTAGTTCTACAAAGATATGTATTTATGATTTAGTTAAATTCCCTCTGTTTTTGTAATTATTTCCCCCTTATCATTTCTTTATTTTGCAATTTTACTTTCTTCTTTTTTTCTTAACAGGGCAAGCTAGTCTAGCAGTATTTTGTTGTTTTTTTTTTTAATACAGGATATTTAATATATTCATTCTCTTATTTTTCCTGTTTTAATGTTTATTAATTGCCTCTGCTAATATTACTCATTCTTTCCTCTGCTTTCCTCTGGCTTATTTTGTTTTTCTTTTTTTTAAACTTTTGAATGATTTTTTAAATTCTATCTTCTTTATTGTTTTAAAATATTTAAAGCTCAGAATTTTTCTCTAAACAGTATTTTATCTGTCTCATAGATTCTTAAATATAGTATTTTGTTTTCACTGTTCTCTTGAAGTTCTGCCCTTTAAATTTATACTTCTTCTTTGATATTAGAATTTATAAAAGAGAGGTGAGTGTATGTATTTCCACTTTTAGATGGAAGAGACTTTTGTTTTCTGACTTTGTTTTTAATTTCTAATTTATGGCATCTTAATAGAGTATCTATATCTTTTGTGATATTTAACATTTTATTCTTTTTTTGTGAACAAATATGAGGTTAATTTTCCTGTGGGCAATTGAAGGGAAGATATATTCTATATTATTGACTGCTGATTTCAGTACATATCCATCAGGCCTATACCATTAATTGCATTGTTTGTGTGTCTTATGCCCATATTTTATGTCCACTCAATCTGTCTTGGACTTAATCTGATTATTTTAAGTCTTCTATTATTTGTGCATTTCCATAATATTTCTAGTCCCCTCTTTCCTTTGATGTGTGCATTTACTGATGGTTTTGCTATCTGCCACATCTAACCCTCCTCTACACTTTTGTTCTTCTCCTGCAACTTCTGTTTTGGATTCCTTTCAGACTTCCTGTATAGATCTGCTGGTTTCATCTGCTTTTTGTAGAACTTAGATGTACTTTAGACTTTGCAGGTTCCTTCTATTTCCTGGTTTCATTGAAAATATAGTTTACAGTCCCATCCACCCACCTGTTTACCCTGTTGCTTTTTCTTGTTTCCAGTAGATGAAGGGGAGGGAGATTTACAACTAAGATACCACATTTTCCTATAAGAATACTGTTTCTGTTCATTGCCACTAAACAGATCTGAAAACTAAAGCTCAGAAAAATTAATAATTTGGCCAATACTGCATAATAATGTCTTTGTGGATTAGAATCTTGGAGAGTGTGATTTCCCCCACCAAGACTGCACACTTTCTTCTGTGCTATAAACTTAATGACCAGTCTCTGCATTCATTTTCACTTTATATCTTCCCACACATACCACTCCTACCACCACTCAAGTATTAAGGTAGATCTTGGATACACTTCCTTGATTTTGATTTGAGGTCTTGGGATTTTTAATCTACATGTCCTTCAGTAATCACTAGATTGTTCTCTTCAGGAACTCCATATTTAATATTTGTTATTTTTTCCTGGGGTTTCAACTTCACATGATTTAGGCCAAATAAATCTTGCAGTTACTTTGGAATAGCAGTTTCTAAAATGTACTTTGTATATTTAAGATGTTTTGTCTTTCCATGTGCTTTTATAGTGAAGTGCACCACTCAGCTTCCCTAAAGTGCCCAATTATCAAACCACTTTTCTCTCAAATGGTGCTAGGATAGTAGCCAGCAACAAAGAATGATAGGAGCTGTGTGTCAGTACAGCTGGGGATTACGAAATACAAAAACAGCAACAAAAATCCCTGAAGGAAGCCAAAGCTGAGGTCCTCTCTCTGGAAATTTTTCCCATACTCAGAAAATGAACTGGTTGTATTAAAATACTAGACTATGGTGGTGTCCTTTAATGTGAGGTATCACAGGAACTCTCTTTAATTTCAAATAGCATGTCATAGTTTCACAATATAATTTAAAAGAGATAACTTTTTATGAGAAAATCTTATTTATTTATATTTGTTTGATACAAATGGTCATCTGTTTTTGTTCTGTTGGCTTATGAATTTCTTAAGGAAAGTGAATGTAAATAATTAGAGGTATAATTTGGGAAAAATGAAAATATCTGGATATGGATATATAATTAACAAAATTTTACCCAGAAATGGTGACAAGGAAACTCTGAGTATCAAAGAAGCTAATGATTATTTATGTTTTTCATGAAAAATATACCCTCATTCTCCTTAATTCAGTAAGTAACGATAAAAAATTGTTTCAGATAATGTATTGGGAGGAAAGTGGTTTTCTTGGTCTTTTATGTTTGTTGGGGAAATTTCATTTGATGTGTATTCAATTCAGAAGCTAATAACAGAGACTGCAGTCTTTCTATGCCATATATTTTCAGACCTTTACTTAGTCTCAATAACTTTTTGGGTTCAATTACCCAGTGGAAGCCAGTTCCCTGGTTCTGTATATCTCAAGTCTAGGAAATTTCTACAGTAGATTGGATTTGCCACTTCCAGTTTTAACTGATGAATCACTTAGATTTAAAAATCAAAAACAAAAACAAAACAAAGCAAAGAAAAAGGAGTTACATATGCAGAAGTACAAAAATTGAATCTTTGTTAGCAACAGTTGCTCATCTTTATTGACAAATTAAGGACTTTAGAAAATATATTTTTCCAACATATTTTGGGAGGTATATGTAAGTTCAAATCATAATCTGTCACTTATTGGTTGAGACCTTGCACAAATTATGAAGCTTCCATATACTTTAAATTTGTGACTGAAGATAGCTGTTTGCTCTAGGGTATTTTGAGGTTTAAATGACCTAACATTTGGAAAGCACTAGCCATTGTGTGCATAATAATGAATAATCTTCCTTCCTCCTCTCATTCTTCTTTAATTTCTTCTCTTCTCCATCATCTCATGTCCTATTCTGATGTCATTGCTGCCCATAACCTTCAATATGATATGCCAACCCAACCACATCACCTTGCATTCTGCTTCCATAAATTCCTTCACAAGCAATTGTATTTCTGTGTTCAATTCCCACATCTTTGCAAAGGGCTGAAAAGCCATAAGAAAAACAAATTCACAACAGATTGTTAATGAAGAATAACACAAAGATATAGGACTTTACTCCGGTATCATTTGCATTTCAGCCGAGGTCTTTAAGGACTTACCAAGGGAAGGACAAATGATACATCTTTTCAAGCATATGGTTTGACATTTTTAAACTAACTTTAATGAGGTATAATTTACATATATAAACTACCATTTTAAAGTATATAATTTGGTGAGTATTGACAAGTATATGCAGTCAAGTAATCATTTGACCAAAATATAGAACATTCCATCACCACAAAAATTTCAACCTTCTTTTCAATCAATCCCTTCTCCCACACCTTTGCCCCAGCAAGCACTGATCTGTTTTCTGTCATTCTAGTTTTGCCTTTTCTAGAATTGCATTTAATTGGTACCATGGTACAAAGTCTTTTGTGTCTGATTTACCTCACTTAGCATAATGTGTTTATGATTCATTTGTGTTGCTGCATATATCAGTATTCCATTCTTTTTTACCTGCTGAATACTGTCCTATTGAATGGATTTATCACAGTTCATTTGTTTAATCACCAGTTAATGGACATTTGGTTTGCTTCCAGATTTTTAGCTATTATAAATGTTTCTATGAACATTCATGCATTCATCTTTTGCAGATTTATGTTTGCAATTTTCTTGGATAAATGCTTGGAAGTATTTTGTATTGTAAGTACATATTTTATAAGAAACTGCCAAATTTGTTTTCTAAAGTGGCTGTATGATATTGCATTCCCACTAGCAATGTATGACAGTTTCAATTGTTTTGTATCTTCATGAGCCTTTGGTATGGCCAGTTTTTAATTTAATTATTCTAGTAGCTGTATAGTAGATCTCATTGTGATTTTTTATTTGGATTACCTTTTTGAGAAATGATGTTTTCCTGAGTTTATTTTCTATCTGAATATCTTCTTTGGTGAAATATCTGTTCAAACCTTTGAAATGAATGCATTTCTAATGTTTGAAAAATCTATATGTAGTCTGTATTTAACCAGTCCTCAATACAACAGTATTGTTCTGACTCTTTGACTTTTTCCCCAATATCTGGTTTACTATGAGTTTTCTGGACAAATAATGAACAATGTAAATTGAGACAAAACTGAACATACTAGAGCATTATTCAAATCTTGGAAAAATGGTACCATAAAATTATAGCTGTATGGGGAAATAAACAATAAAAAATACAATCTAGTGTCATGGCCCAAGGGTGCTTTTGCAGCTGAAGGACCAAAGAAAGCACCAGACACATTCTGAGGCATGAGATTTTATTAAGGGATTACTTACAAGGAAATGGAAGTCAGTCATGCTGCTCTGAATGAAGTCAGGAGTTGCTCTGAATGATGGCTGATTCAGAGCTCAGTGTAAGATTACTCTGCACTTTGGGGGAAACTGGTCAATCCATTTATAGGGGCTTGAAACAAAGACATTCCAATGTGTATGAGAGCATAATGTGGGAATGGGAGTCTTGTGACATGAGGGTGATTGATTATATTGTGCAGGAAAGAGAGAACTATAGGAGCTCAGGAAGGAGTTAAGCTATAGATTAACATTTGATGCAGGAGGTCTGATTTTACAAGGAGGGTAGGTTAACACTTAACTGACCTAAGTCATGCAAGCTGCTGTATGCACAGTCTTCAAGGCCCTTAGGGAAGGCTTTCAGCCCAGGGCTCCCACAATCTGCCCCCATCCAGTAATTTGCATTGAACATAAGACAGACATTGCATTTAAAATCCACAATACAGTTAACAGCAGAGTACAAGTAAACCAGTACATATAGACAATAATTCTATTAATAAGTGGCATCATGACCAAGTTAAAGAATTAAATCTTTTGGACAAAGGATCATTAGATAAATGTTCAATATTTTGTATATGATTTTGGATGTGATTAAGAGCTTGGGTTACATTTTGTGAGTTATCAGGTATATATACACAGTATTGAATATTAATTAAAGCATAGGCATCACCTTGGGCAGCAGTTAAAATATTCAGAGCTATTCTATTTTGTAAGACTAGTTTTCTAAGTTGTATAGTTTTATTATTAAGCAGTGATATAGCTACCTTTATTATTTCCCAACTTTGACCACAAAAATAAATTTCTATTTCCAAAAACTTTCCACAATCTTCTGTATCCATTAAGGTTTTGCCCTACATTTTCTTTTTCATTCTGAAACATCCAATTATTTAGGACAAAACTACTTTATTTTTCCTTTTAATAAAAACTTCCTTTATACCTTTTATACTTAAGTTACCAAAATAATTTTTGAAACTGTTTTCAAGCAATTATTCTACAACATACAATTACCATTAAAATTAAAACTTGTTAGAATAATGCTAAATACTCGAAACACTTTAGTTAATGCATTATTAAAGTAGCAATATACAATTTTTAACAAGAATTAATGGCACATATAGGCATTAAACTGGATGACTGGGTGGTTTAACAATATATAAGCTACGTTTTTATTAGTAGAGAGAGGAGTTCCAGGTAAGGGTGTTTTAAATATTTTATTCTTTCCCCCCACAGTTGCAGGGGACCCTTTGGGGTTAGATCTGCAGTCAGTTTGGGGCATAATGAGTGTTTACAAAGTTATGCATACAGCTCCTTGGGGAATGTATGTCCCAGATAGGTAATACAAATAACTTTTGGCAATTTATGTAACTGTAATACCCCATGGGCTTAGGATTTTCAGCCAGTGTGGCTGCATGGGCCAGAACTAGAGCCAATTGTCCTATTTTTCCCAGTTTCTAGTGCTTGTGGCACAGGCAAGAGTAAATTGTGTTCATTATCTCACTGTTGTCATAAGGTTGCTGGTCTCTTTACTTGAATTTGCAAAGCTTGCATGGGCCCAGAGTTTATCTTGCATTTGTGGCAGGCAGTCCAGATGTTTTCTTACATCTCTTTTCCCCAGGGGGATGGCCAACTACTGTTCATTTTTTCTTGCTTCCAGATGGCCATCCATATGGTTAAGCCCTGGTACATGGCCCAGTTGTCTGTACAAAGAGTCAAAGCATCCCCTGGTTAATGGACAATGGCCATCCATACAGCCTGCATCTCAGCTCACTGGTTGCTTTGCAAATTTCCAGTCTTTAAGCAGATGGTGTCAGTACTGGGCTGGACAGCCATTGCCATCCTGGTAACAGGTTGTTTGTGTGCCAATCCATCAGTATACCATGCAGAATCAGGTATACTTCCTTGTCTGTCAACAGTGGGTACTGGAGGAACCCCCTTGGTAGGATCAACAGGAAGTGAGGCATGCTGTTCTTTCACATAGGAGACTGCTCCTAAAATTTCATGCATTTCTGCAGTTAAAGGGCTGTTGTTAAAAATGCTGTGTGGTAAGAGGTAGGCTTTCCATTTTGTCATCATGCTACACTGAGCAGTCCCCAAATGGGGCTTGTTTATAGTGTCATGTATCCATCCCTGTATGGGCCTGACTGCCAGTAAGGTCACTGGGCACTTTTAAATTAACCCTTTGACTTGTAACAGAGCATTATAAGCTGCACACAATTGCTTTCTCAAAGGGCTGTATCTGAGTTCTGCACATTTCCATAGTTTGGACCAGAACCCAATAGGCACACATTTAGCCTGTTGCCTTTGCCACAGACCCCACCCAAAGCCAGTATTGGCACTGGCCACATCCAATTCACAGGCTATATCGGGGTTCACTCCCCCTTAAAGCCTGTGCTTGTGAGATAGTTTGCTTAGCTTTTATAAACACAGCCTGCATGGAAAATCCCATTTCCATGTTTTTTCTTTTTTTAATTAGGGTGTGCAAAGGTTTTAGAATTTGTACTAAAAATAATATAAACAGTTTACAATAACCTAATAAACCAAGAAAAGCTATTAATTGTTTAGGAGTAAGCAGTATGATACAACTTTGTATTTTATTAACAGCAGCTGAAGGAACAGCTTTAGTTTTACCCTACCAGACAATACCCAAGAACTTGATAGAATATTCAGGCCTTGCTGTAGGTGTCCACATTTTAAAATTTTGAGCTACTAAACCATGGCAAATAGTGGGACTATGAAGATAGCCTTGTAGAAGCACAGCAAATGCCCATTGTTGTTTTTCCAACATGAAGGTGGATGCAGACTGGCTGGAGGGATCTAAAGAATACTAGAGTATTAGCAAAGTTTAACCCAAAGTGAGATTGGCTTAATTGAGTACTTATATCCTGCAACAAGGTAGCTATATTCAGCAAAGCTGCAAACAAAGGAGCAGTTACTGTTAGGTGGTTTTTATTTTTTTATAATTACTAATCATTTTCCAGGTACCACTAGGTTTTTTCATTGGCCAGAAAGGGCTATTAAATGGACTGCGAGTGGGGATTATAATGCCCACTCTCTCTAATTCTTTGATAGTGGCAGTGTCACAGCCCAAGGGCGCTTTGCCAGTTGAAAGGCCAAAGAAGATGCCAGGCATTTTCTGAGACATGAACTTTATTCAGGGCTTACTCACAGGGAGGCAAAAATCAACAAAAATCAAACAGCTTTTCTCTCTGCTGGATGGGTACAGCATTCAGCGGGAAAGTTGACCATGTAATCAAGGTAACTGGTCAAGCTGGTTTTAAGGGCTTTCTAGACAAAGACATTCCTAAGGATATGAAAGCATAAGCAAAGGAATGGGGGTTTCCTGACATAGGGGTGATTGATTACACTGTGCAGGAAGGGAGTAGAGAATTATAGGCTGTTTTTTTGTAGATTACAAAAAGATTGATAACATCTAAGTGGGCTCAGCAAGGAGGTAAGCTATAGACTAACTCTTGAGGTATAAGGTCTGGTTTCTATACATACACAGTCCAGCTGCACATTCTTTCCAGGACACAGAGATGGTAGATTAAATGTTAACTGATCTAGGTCATGCAGGCTGCTGAGTGCCAAGTCTCACAGGCCCCAAGTTAATCCAGTGGCTCTTACCTTCCACCCCCACAGAGCCACTTGCATTGACCATAGGACAGGCATTACATCCATAATCCACAACAATACACTAAGCAACACAACACTAATATTCCAGTACAGGAAAAAAACAGGCCTATTGGTAAACGACACCATGGCCAATTCAGTGAGTTCCACCATCTAGACAAAGGATCATCAGACAACTGATCAATACTTTGTATATAATTTTGCATGTGATTTAAGGCCTGCATTATATTTTTTGAATAATCAGGTATATATACACAATATTGAATATTGATTAGCGCACAGGTTCTGCCCTGAGCAGCAGGGAAAATGTCTAAAGCCATTCTATTTTGCAAGACTACTTTTCTAAGCTGTGAAGTTTCATCAATAAGCATTGATATAGCTGGCTTGGACACATTCAGTGCCTTGTGCAGTATGATTAGCTAAAGCAGCTACATGTTTTTCAGTTACTATAGCAGTGCCAACTGGGGCTAAGAAAACTAAGGGATAAAACTACCAGGCAGTTTGATTCTATATCTGGATTTTACCATTTTCCAGTTACTGGGTTTGTGTGGTACAGCATCATAAAGAGTAGCTGGCACATCGGGTTGTCCCCATGTGCACTGTGCAGTCCAGTCATAGGGCAATTAGGGCCAGTCATTTTGCCTCCAGGTCCACAGCCATCCCTTGGGGGATGGGTAAGCTCCATGGCTAATATTAACATTTTACCACCAGAAAAGACTACTTTTCTGCAAGTGCATGGTTATGCTGCAGAGTTCTGAAGGCAATCACCCCATGTCTCTATATCCTTTGGTGCACTCCAAGCAAATGGGAGCCACTCTATTTAGGGTCACAGTTTCAGCTGTGAGCCATCCCAAACCATCATATACTGAATATCCAAATATAGGCCATGACTTGTTTACCTGTTCACAGACTAAAGATGTTTGTAAGACTCAGTCTTTGAGGGCAAGCAGTCTGGTGAGGCTGAGAAGGAGAAGAAGTCTTTCCACATTTGTCATTAGCAGCTGTCCTGCCACATTAGCATGGCATCCCAGATTGGTTAGCAAGAGCAATGGTCCACAGAAGGCTGGTGGCACCAGATGATGGCAACTCAGTGCAGATCCAGCACTGAGACTTGTTGTGGGCTGAGGTTACAGCAGAGGCCCACTGTAGAAATTTATTTCCTACAGTGCTACAAGTGAAGAGAAAAGATGTGCAATGTAATATACTTGCCACCAGGTAATGGGGATCTGGTTCTGGCCAATGTGTCCAAGCTGGTGAGACACCATCAGGGGTCATTACAGGGAGCAGGAAGGGTAGGCTTCTATCACCGCTTTTAGCTCCTGTTGGGTGATGGGCAGTTGGAACTCCTGTGTCAGCTTCCACAAGGTCTGATATCCTTGATGCCCAGTCTTCCAGTGCAGCCATTCAGTCACTTCATGAGTAATTGGCATCAGGCTGTTGATCTTTGCCAAAGCATCTGCTTCTGTTTTACCTAGCAGGGAATTAGCACTGTGGGTTGATACATGGAAAATAGTTACCCGATGTTTTTGATAAGTGGTCCAGATGTCTTCCCTCATCTCCTTCCCCCACAGGGGGTGACTGACCACTGCCCATTTTTCCTGCTTCCATGTAGCCATCCATACTGTCAGGCCAATTATCTGTGCAAACAGTTAAGGTATCTCCTGGTTCATGGACAATTATCATCCATACAGTTCACAGCTCAGCCCACTGACTGCTTTTTGGGATCCCCATCTCCCACCAGATGGTGTCAGTGCTAGGCTGGATGGCCACTGCCATCCATATGACTGGCTTTCCATGTGCTGGCCCATCAGTGTACCAAGCTGAGTCAGGTATACTCCATTGTTTGTTAATGGTGGGCATTGGAGGAGGAGCTACCTCAGGAGGGCTAGTGGGTAGCAGGACAAACCATTCTTCTATATAGTAGAGGGGCCCTAGAATTTTATGCATTTCTGCACTTACAGGGCTGTTGCTGAAAATGCTGCACTGAGAGAGGTAAGTCTTCCATTTTGTCAATGTGCTTAGCTGAGTGCTTCCTGAGTGGGGCTTTCTTATAATGTCACAGATCCACCCCTGTTTGGGTACTGCCATTCATAGGGTCACAGGACACTTTTGAGTTGGCCCCTCTCCTTATAATAAGGCATTAAAGTCAGCACACAATTGCTTCTCTAATGGGCTATATGGGAGTTCTGCTCCTTTACATAGTTGTGACTAAAATCTGATAAGTGCACATTTAGTCTGTTGCTTTCACCACAAACCCACCCAATACATCCAATTTGCAAGGCACATCAGGGTCCACCCACCAAAAAGCCTGTACTTGTGCCACAGCACATTTTGCCCTTTCAAAAGCAGCCTGCTGGGGAATGTTCCACTCCCACATTTTTCCCTTTCAAGCTAACAACTACAAAGGTTTAAGAATTTTTGCCAGGTGAGGTATAAAATGTTGCCAATAACCCAGTAATCCTAAATAAGCCATTAACTGCTAGGGTGCATGGAGTCAGGTAATTCTGCACCTTGTCAATAATAGCATAAGGAAGAGTCTTGTCTTACCCAACCAAATAACACCCCGAAATTTGACAGAGCACCCAGATCCTTGCAATTTTTCTGAGTTTATCACCCATCCTCAACTCTCAAGGTGGGTCACCACTGTTTTAACAGCCTCTCCTAGGTCTGAAAGAGAATTGCTAGCTAATATTATATCATCAATATAATGGAACATAGTAACAGTATCTGGAGGTGCCCATTTTGTTAAATCTCTGGCCACTAGGCCATGACAAAGTTAGGACTGTGAATATACCCCTGTGGCAACCCTGTAAAAGTCCATTGTCGTCCTTTCCACATGAAGGCAAACATGATTTGACTAGGGTCCTAAGGAATGCTAAAAAAGGCATTAGCAAGATCTAATACAAAATGAAACAGACCCAATTTTGTGCTGATATCTTGTAACAATGAAGCAATATTCAGTACAGCTGCAAAGATAGGAGGAGTTACTTTGTTTAATTCCCTATAATCAGCATTCATTCTCCAAGTGTCATCAGGTTTCTCTACTGGACAAAATGAACTATTAAATGGACTATGAGTGGGAACAATAATGCTCACTTTTTCTAATTCCTTTATGATGGCTGTAATTTCCTGGTGTCCCCCAGGCAGCTTTTACTGGCAGATGGCAACTGTTCACCTACAGGAGGGCACTATCACTGGTGAAAATTTAGTGTCTCCCTTCATGACTCCTTTTACCACCCAACACCAGAGCTGGAATTCCCCTATTGTTTGCAGGGTGATATTCTACAGACTATCTATCCTCAGTCCCAGTATATACTCCAGAATAGGAGATATATACATCATGTATACTTGGGGAGGTAGCTGGCCAATTTTCATTAAAGGCTGTTTTTAAGCTGCTTTGACCCCTTGGCCCCCATAACAAGCAATGGTTAGTGTGGGGCCTCAGTTTGTGGCTTTCTCCCATATATCAGGGTACATTCCACTCCTGTGTCTACTAGGACTAAAATTCTATGCTCATTAGTGGGAGATCAGAAAATAATTCAATGTGTGTCCTCTGATCCCCAATGTCCTGATAAATTGCTTTTATTTGTGGATCTTGGTGCCACCCCTAATCCAGGGGAAATAGGACTTCCCAACTCTCCTCTGCCAGTGGGGCAGAGGGCTCTGTTCGTGTACCATGCACTTGGTAGCCTGAAGCTGCCTTTTTTTCTGAAGCTGTAATTTCTTGTTTAGTGAACCTTTGTTCTTTAGGCAATTTACTCCACAGTTTAACTAACACAGCATTTGGCTGCCCATCAATCTCCTCTATTTCTATGCCAGCTGCTATGATATCTGCCCACATTTGTTTACATGACCCCCTGTTTGGCCTATCATGCCCTCAGGGAAGTCACCCAGTTGCTCTAACACTGACTTTGTTTTTTCACAGATGCTCTGCTTCCCCCAGCTCTGCAATCTCTTGGGCAGCTTTGACAAGAAATTTTCCTATTAGAGGCTTAAGGGGTGGCATTAAGTTTCCATACTATTGATTAGAAGCTGTGTGCAAAATTGTTCCACATAAACCTTCAGGAAAGTCACTTCATCTGGCCCCATAGACTCCTTTGCATAAATGGACTTCTTCATGCCTAGTCCCCACAATATATTCTGAAGCTCCTCTATACTATTCCACTGCAGCAGGTTGTGGGGCAAGTCCCCATCCTGCGGCCACACTATTTTGCATTGCCTAATTAGCCATTGAAGAAGCAAATGGATTTCCATGCTCATTTCAAGCAAGTACAACCACTGGCATAGGGAGGGGTGATAAGAAATGGTAGCTAACTTACTCACCTCCCTTCCGGTGAGCAGAGTGTTGTCTGACCCACCATCCCATAGCCATAGCAACCAGTTCACCAGCCCACCACAGCTGCAATCTGGTGGCCCTTTTTCCCTTTCTGAATTTCCAAGGCCCCTGTGGCCTGCTGCAGGATATCTGTTAGTCCCACTAGGGAGGTGCACACATCTCCATATTCCCTCAGCACGTACCATTCATCCAGGATGGTAGCTACTCCTTCCCACATCAAAGTCCCAGGCCACCCCAGTATTCCTCCCAAGATCTCTCCTTTCCCAGGGTTCATATTTGCAGAAGTGGTGGTCCCTTTGGTCTCCTGGCTTGCTTGCCAATTGTCTCAGCCCAAGGGGGCTTTGCCAGTCAAAAGACCAAAGAAGACACCAGGCATTTTCTGAGACACAAAATTTATTCAGGGCTTACTCACAGGGAGGAGAAATCAGCTAATATCAAATGGTTTTTCTCTTCACCAGGTGGGTACAGCATTCAGCAGGGAAGTTGACCATGCAATCAAGCTAACTGGTCAAGCTGGTTTTAAGGGCTTTCTAGATAAAGATGTTCCTAAGGGTATGAGAGCATAAGCATGGGAATGGGGGTCTCATGACATAGGGGTGATTGATTACATTGTGCAGGAAAGGAGTAGAGAATTACAGGTTGTTTTTTGTAGATTACAACAAGATTGATAACATCTAAGGGGACTTAGGAAGGAGGCAAAATATAGATTAACTCTTGATGTATGAGGTCTGGTTTCTTTATGTACACAGTCCAGCTGCACATTCTTTCCAGGGCAGAGATGGTAGATTAAACATTAACTGGCCTAGGTCATGCAGGCTGCCCATCACCAGGTCTCACAGGTCCCAAGTTATGCCAGTGGCTCTTGCAGTTATTGCTTGATGGGCCCCTGGCAGTTTATAATGATATATTGCCACAGTACATATAGGGGAAGGCACCTTTTGATCAGAACCTGCTGCTAGGGTGGTGGCAGCTGCCACAACATTTTCACTTGTTGGGGGAACAGGATGTTGAATTTGTTCTTTTTTAACCCTTTGTTGGACCAGAGGATGAACATGCTTACTTTTCTCAGTTTCAATTTCCAAGTCAGACTGTGTCTTATCATCTTTTGATGAGGAATTAACAGGGTCCAACAATTTAGGGTCCCAGTCACAGGAAGCTAGGATATGCCTAATTTGCCCTTTGGGCAGCTTATGCCCTCTTACTCTAGTGTACTGACCTACCAGTATTTCTAAACTTTCATTTAGAGCATATTTCAATTTTGCTTGGGCCAATTCCATATCCCTTCCTAACTTCAGTTCTTCTTCTAAGTGGCAGACTGCTGCATTGGCCATTAAGGCCTTTTCTATAGTTGCACACACAGCCTCCAAGAGCAGCCAGGCTACTGCTGTGGCAGCTTGGCAGCTTTCCTTTATCTCCTGAAACCCTAACAGTCCTGTGTCCTGTTGTATGAGGGCTATTAGTCCAGCCAGGGAGTTATACACCTCTCCATACTCCATCAGATTCCATTCATCTAGGAAGGTAGCCAACCTCACTACATAGACATCCATTCATTTAGGAAGGTAGGCACCCCTCCCCACATAGATGTCACAGGCCACCCCAGTATCCTGTCCATGGACTTCCCTTTTCCCTCCCCCAAGTTCATGTTATGAATGCCCAGGATTTCTTTAGTCCCCTAGCTGGTGCATCAATTGTCAAGGCCCAAGGGTGCTTCTGCAGCTGAAGGACCAAAGAAAGCATCAGACACATTCTGAGGCATGAGCTTTTATGAGGGGCTTCCTAAAAAGGAAATGGAAATCAGTCATGCAGCTCTGAATGAAGTCAGTTGCTGCTCTGAATGGCAGCTGATTCAGAGCTTAGTGTGAGGGTACCCCTCACTTTGGGGGAAACTGATCAAGCCAGTTATAGGGGCTTGAGGCAAAGACATTTCAATGTGTATGAGAGCATAAGTGTGGGAATGGGGGTCTTGTGACAAAAGAGTGATTGACTATGTTGTGCAGGAAAAAGAGGAGAACCATAGGAGCTCAGGAAGGAGTGAAGCTGTAGATTAACATTTTATGCAAGAGGTCTGGTTTTACAAGGAGGGTAGGTTAACCCTTAACTGATCTATATTATGCAAGCTGCTGTGTGCAGTCTTCAAGGCCCTTAGGGAAGGCTCTGGGACTGGGGCTCCCAGATACTAGAGACTTATATCACATCTTGGAGAAATGGTACCATAAAATGATATAGTCATATGGAGGAAACCAACAATAAGAAAGATAAGCTAGATCCTTGCATTAATATTAATTTTGTATTGCTACAAAATTCTCACAATGGTTGCCATACCAAGCAAGTGCTTTTAGGAGGAATAGCTGTGGAAACAGATGCATTAGACAGATACCCTCACTAGATATATTTAAAGGACATTGGAAAGGCCTCAACACTGAATATCTTGCCTATTGTTTTCAAATTCCAAAATTGAAAGATTAATTTTTATGTTGTTTTTATTTTAAGTATGAATCAATGTCGAGATTTCTGAGAGAGGAAGAAGCAGACGTTACTATTGATAAGCTCCCATTCAAAATTCATCAAATGTTTATTGAACATTTACTTTATACTGGGCATTGTGCTCTGTTCTGGGGTAGAGATGAGGCGTGAGATAGATGAAAGGTGAGTGAGATAGGTGCAAAAGAGCCTTAATAGTACATTTCCAAGGGTATCAAAGGGAGATCCCAATTAATTCATTTTTCATATCATTTAGTATATACCTAGAAGCATCTCCTAAATGCAAGGCCATAAGCTCAATTATATGAGGGGAAACTTATTTAAGATTTAGTTTGTGATGACAACATATAAGAACTAGATAAAAAAAAATCATATAGTCTGTGGGAGTGAAGACCAGTACTGGGAAAATGATCACAACTTTGCATTCATTGTTTTCTCCAAATATGTCTTCCACAACTTGTCTATCACCGGTCCTTTCTGGAAGCTTTGGTTACTGCTCTATTTCCCTTAAATTACTCTACAAGGAGAGAGATAAAATTTGAGGGGAAAGAGAGAGGTCAGGAGGCAAGAAATACCTTAAACTGTCCCTTAAATTATTAAAATTCTATTTGCATGTCACAGGTAACCATTAGTGCACTGTGTGAATTAGCCAAAGTTCAGAGTGCATGGGTCCCTAGTGCCTTTAACCATTTCCCATGAATGGGGTAGATGTGAATTCTACCATATTGCTTGAGTTAGTGAAAGATACCCTTTCCTTAATCATTTCCACTAAGATTCCTTTTAGGAAGATCTTTTGTTTTATATGGAGGACCCCTTGCCTTTTCTTCTTAGGGAAAATTCCTGTCATTGAAAAATCAGTGGGATGCTGGACAGGGAATCTGGATGCTGCTGTCAGCACTTTGACCAAACCTTCACATGATCTTGGGCAAGTCGGTTTCATTCTCTAGTCTTCAGTTTCCAGATCTGTAAAATCTAAGTGTTGAACTAAATTGCCCCTTCTATCATTGAATGGTCACATCCTGAATGCCCACGTTCAGAAATGTTATACTTTTGTAATCCCTACTTAAATTAAATCCCTCATCAAAGCCTACCTTGCACAAGAAAATTTTCTAGGTCTAGATATAAGTAAATCTCTGACCTAGATACAAATTCAGAGGAAATTATAATTTATTTACAATTCAAAGACATAGACACATAAGAAATGGGGAAAAGTGAGGGGTATGGCTGATTTACCCATTTTCTTAAGAACTATTCTATTAAAAATGTATGTACTGCCTTAAATCCAACATCTTATATGTAATTACCATGTCTCAAACAATGATAATTTTGAAATCTTGGGTTCATTTAACCTTTCTGTTCCCCAGAGCAGTCTGTAAGAGTAGCCAGAGATCAATAGACAAAATCTCTTGAAATTAAAGAACATCAATCATTTTATTGTAATTGTGACATACATTTGTTCTAGTTCATGTAAAAGCTTGCTTATATTTGTACAATTAACTACTATCATTGTCCACTCTAGGTTTCACTAAGTTATAAAGCCATGACACGTCTTTGACAGCAAGGTTAGTGGTGCACAGAAAGTGCATGTTGCAGAAGATTCAAAATCAATTTAGGCATTAAAAAGCTTTGATTGGGATGCAAAAGTTTACACTATTCTCTGCTTACAGATCCAAGAATGTGCAGGAAGTTGCAAAATTGAAAGCCATCTTAAGGGAAATGCCTTTTGAAATCAATTTGAATGAAATCAAGAAATTGTCAGAGCACTTTACATCACCTGGTGTTTAGATTATTCTGAGCACAATCAAGTCTATGAGTTTTATCATGTCTAAAGGTCCAAGACAAAGTATTTCTAGATATTACCCTAATAAATAACCAACAGTGTAACATGCAATTTGACTCTTTTCCATGTATCAATGATTGATAAAGGTACTTTTCACAAAATACTTTAATATCCTTTATCAATGATATAGAGACTATATATTTTTCAAGATCCCCATGCTAAATAAAAAGCTAACATGGCTGGCATCTTTGGTGATAAATTACAATATGGTTCTCTTACAGAGATATTTTCATTCTTTGCTTTAAGGGAAAGACACAAATGCATTTTGGGAAGGAAGAAGTTCAGTCAAGCAGGAATTAGAATCTATAGTATATGTAATTTTATGACAGGATAACTAAAGGAAAGAGCTGTCAAAAGAGTCTCCAGATTATTTTCAAGGAAGGTAAGAATATATAAAGTAAAGCTGGATTAATTTACTCTCAAAATTTAGAAATATAATTTTATTCCTTTGGAGGGGTGGAATGAAGGTGGTATTGAAAAGAACTTGAACAGCCAATAAATCAAGGTCCCTCAATCTACTTCCATATTTTCACTGAGCTACTGCAGTGGACTAAATCCCATAAATTCCAGGTACTAAAAGATGAAAGTAAGGTCTGACTCTACAGAAATTATAAGTGCTTTGTAAATAATGCAATTAAAAAGTGGTGCTCACAGTCAGGTGAATTGTTGGTGCTCTTACTGGAAAGGATGTTTTGGCAGACTCACTATGGCAAATGCAATTGCAGATGCTCAAGTGATGACCATTCCTTTTTGAGGAGTATTCCCAATAAGGGTTTTCAGATTGGCATTTCTTTTACGTCAAGAAGATGGTGCTTTCTTCTCTTATGGCATATTTCAATACTATCCTGATGATGGACTTAGCAGAAAAAGTAGTTACCTGGAGATTTCAAGATGTCCTTCATTATTCCAGTATATGAAGTAGTAAAAAGGATAAATCAAAATAAAGCAGCAGAACTTCTAATAGACTGCTTATATCACTGCTCAATTCTTAGAGGCCTTCATTCCACCCTATACAAGATGATTGAAGCCTAGTGTCCTTTTAACCCATCCAAACAAAATCAGGTCTTCCTGATCTTCACTACCAAGTTCTCTGTCTTAGAATGTCAGGTGTCTTTGACTTCCTATTATGTGATACCATTACAGAGGTAAACGTGGACCACTGTCTTTAATAACTGACACTTCTTCCTTTACTGAGTCACCAAGTGTGCAATGTTCAATAACATTTGATTACTGCTAGCCACTCAACAGTAACCAGTGTTGTTGTCCTGCTCTTTGCAGAACAAATTCTGGATTACATTGTACTACAACCCTTAAAGAACAGGAGATGTGAAAGAATAAAGCCTTTTGGAAAACCCATGTCAGGAGTCAATGGAGCTAGAAGGAAATATAAGAAGGAGCACTCAGAGCTAGGGGAACTGAGGGAGTACAGTAAAAATAGAAGGCAAAATGACAGCATTAGTGACCATGATTCAGAGCAGTTATCAACAATTATGACAGTTCTTTGAAAATTCTTATTTCACTGTATATGCAAAAATTTTGCATTCTATCACAATTCATGTTAGTTTTGATATAAAATATTTTTCTTGAGTCTGTGTAAAATTGATGATTGTAGAAGATGCACTGTGTTATCCAGTTTGTAACATATCCTCTGGCACACCAACAGGATACAGACAGAGAAAGGGCCATTAAACTTGACAGTTGAGATGATTTTGAAGAGAGTGGTGCCAGTAGCATGGGGGACAACCATAGACTCTAGGGACAAAAGAAAGTGAAAAAATCCAGAACAAGTCTGCTGTTTAAAGAAGCTTATTAGTTAAATGAAGAATAAAATGACTATTAGGAGCAAGGGTCAAAGAAAGGTCTCTTTAGGAGAAGGAAGATTTAACCAAAGGGCCCCATTCATGAATCCATAGTCATTTCACAGGTTGATTTCAGGAATTATTTTTCTTGGTTCAAAGCATTCCTTAGCTCCATCTCAAAATCCTGTAGCAATAATCAAAACTCCTCATTAATTATTTTTAATACAAACAATGTTAAATAAAATCATTTCTAACAAGACACGTGCTTATCTTGAATGTGTTCATTTTGCGAACAAGACCATCTATCTAAGTTCATGGCCCTCAAGAAGGAATGAAGCATGTTAATATTTTTGATTGCCTACTATATATGACAAGACCTATGCTAGATATTTTACATGTCATTGGATTCAATATTCAAAATTAACCTATAATGTAGATATTTTTATACCCATTTTATATGTGGAAAAAAGTAGATGCATAGTGAGAGGGGGCAGTTTGTTGACCTCGGATCCTGCAACTGATTAAGTGGAAAATATGACATTTGATGCCAGGACCATCTGACCCTAATCCTTGTGTTTTCCTATGATACCATAAAAGGGTCATGGAGACCACTAAATAATTCCTCAAGCGTATTGTGGGTAATGGTTGGTCAATTCTAGTGTGTCACTCTGTTCAGCAGTAGGAATGAGTCTTGTTTGAAAACACTGTAATAAATACTAATTATTGCAGCTTTATGCTTAATTCCACCCACACATTTCAAAGGAGATAAAGCATTTGTCAAAATTTTTATTATAATCTGAGAGAGTAAAATCCTCAGATTTCCTAGATTATATAAAGATCAACCCCTTAGTTTCTAGGAAATTTGGGTATCCGTGTGACACCCGAGACTGAGAGTTCAGCAGTTCTGTAAGTCAGTATTACTCCATACAGCAACTCTAAAGAAGCTGAAAAAGAGATCAGACTACAATTAGAGATATGAATGAAATGGACTGTGTTAGGACTAACATAAATTAGAATATAGGGTAAAGGATGATATTGACTGTGTTTTACAACTCCAACTTCTGTGTGAGACCAAAGGAAAAGAGATTTATTTGGTACAAAATTTGTATTTTCTGTAGTGCACTATCTAATTTCACCTGCCTGGTAATTTTATTTAAACATCATAATTACATGGAACCTAGAATACAGAAAGAATTCTTGATATTCTGTACAGGTTAATGTAATACTCCAATATATCCCAGAATATTTTGGGCAGAAATAAAAAAAGTATTTGCAAAGTCCCCTTGGGGGACTGGGGAAAAATTTGGAACTATTAAAACTCCCTACCTGGGTAATTCTGCTATTTCCTTAAGCAACTGGGTCTCCCAGTTTGGTAGGCCAAGCCCTTGACCTGGAAGTTTGCCCTTATGAAACTTATCACTCCAATGATGGAAAAAAGCCTACTTATAACTATGCCTAAGAGTCACCCCCCAAAAATCTTTTTTTGGCTCAGATATGACCTGTATTTCTAAGCTAACTATGCAAATTAACTTGCTGCTCTCTGCCCTATGTGGGACATGACTCCCAGGGGAGCAAGTCTCCCTGACAATGTGGGCTATGACTCCTAAGGATGAGCCTGTCCTTGGCATTGTGGGATTAAGAATGCCTTCTTGAACAAAAGGGGGAAAATAAATGAAACAAAATAAAGTTTCAGTAGTTAAGAGATTTCAAATAGAGTCAAGAGGTCATTCCGGATGTTATTCTTATGCATAATATAGATATTCCTTTTTAGTGTCTAGTGTATTAGAATAGCTGGAGGGAAGTACCTGAAGCTCTTGAATTGTAATGCAGTAGCCCTGGTTCTCGATGATTGTATAGCTATATAGCTTTTATTGTGTGACCATGAGATTTTGAACACCTTGTGATTGACACTCCCTTTGTCTGGCATATGGGCAGGTGAGTAATAAAATAAAGACAAAATTGTATAAATAATAGGAGAATTGAGGGGTGTGGGGTGTTGCTTTGTGTATTTCTTTTAATTTTAATTTTTTTTTATGTTTTGGGGGGTGATGAAATTGTTCTGAAATTGATTATGAGGATGAATACACAACTATATGATTATACTGTGAGCCGTTGATTGTATACTTTGGATGGATTATATGGTGTGTGAATATATTTCAATGAAATTTCATTAATAAAAGACCAACACCAGCAGAATACATTTGCATCATTCTTCCCAAATTTAATCTTTCTCAATTTTCTCATTCAATCAATGGCACCACCGTTCTCCATGGCCTTGTCATACTCAGCATTTTAGAAATAGCTATGAATCCCTTTCCTTCTTTGCTCCCTATAGCCAATCAGTTAAGAATTGCTATTTCTTCCTGGATTATGCCATCCAATTTTTCCTGTAAACTCCATTACCATTACCAATACTATTATACAGGCCCTAAATATCTCCTGAATTAACCCCAAAGCTTCATAACTAGTATAATCTTAGCATTTTATAAAGGCTTCTATTGTGGTCCTTGTTGTAATTCTGTGTACTCTTATACAAATTTCTCTTATACTAGTCTGTGAATTAATGAAGGAAATTAATCCACATGTAATTCATTCTTGTATTCCCTATAGCATTTAGTACATTACTTGTCAGTTGCTAAGCAGACAAGAAATACTGAATGAGTGTGTATACATAAAATGCTGCCATGGTGACAGTTTAGGAAGTTATTTTCAAATAAACTTGCCCCCAAATTACTGGTTTTCTTCTAACCTGTCTTCAGAAGTTCTTTTGAAATTTAATTCTAGTAACATTTCTTTAAATGATTGATACTCAATTTCTATTTCATCATCAGTTAAAATGAGGAAGATGTGTAAAAAGAAAAAAATACATATGATATTAAGGCAGTATATTCTAGGTTAGCATCCCTTTTCCATCTCTAGTGAGCACTATTTTTATGACTGAGTCCTGTAGTTAATTTGCTACTCACATGTTAGCCTTTGCCAAGACACTACAACTGTGAAATATCTCTGAGGTGTCAGATCCAAGGAAAATATGTGAGACCTTACAGTGTTATGTCTGCATTAGTGGCTTGAAAATCATAACAATATTAATATTAGGAAACCCCTAAAGCCTGTAATAGGGTTTTATGATCAAACAAGCCAGATTACTAAACTTTCTGAATGATCCCCCAAATGGTGGCCATTTCTTTTATCAATATGAATTCCATGTTCATATTTTGTGGAAACCCTGGGATAATTTGATTCCTAAAATTAAAAAATAAACACAAAGCCACTATTCCTGGGAACAGAAAGTACTGCCTGAATTCTTTGAAGTACTGGATTATTGAAAATAAGAATATTCTATTACTATGTAAGTTGAAAAGTATTTCACTCCAAAGTCTTAATGTGGAAATTTTCCATTTCTTCTTCTTCTTTTTTCTTTTGTCTTTACTCTAGTTGTATTCCTTATTGAGGTCTTCCCACTCACAGAGTACAAAGCCAAAATATTCTCAGCTCTTCAGATATTATTATAAAAGAATATTGAATCAAACCGGAAATGTAAGCTAATTCATATAGAAGAGATATAGCCAGGTCATTTTCAAATAGGTAAAGGCTAAGTATGTTCAGGGTCACTGATATTTTAAAAAATCCATTAAGAAATACTGAAAGTGTCCTTTGAAGAATCAGTTTCATAAGATTTTTATTACAATATGTATCATTGTTAATCTATTTGTTTGAAAGAAAATTGATTGTAGGATATTAGTTGTTACCAGAATCAACTCATAGCAACAGAATGGCTTTTGCTGCACAAAATATTCTAGGTGACTGATCTCCCAAGGGTTTTGGACAACAAGAGCTAGCCTTATGAAATTTACAATATATAGTGATGATAAGTTTCTATTTTGCAGGCAGAAATTATTCTCTTTGGTATGACTCATTTCTAGCCTCCTGAGCTGAAGTCTGAAGAAAGGGTGTATGTTATAGTTAATTATATGATTTAAGGAGATTTTTTTCTTCAAGTCTAGACATTGTTGACTGAAATAGTAAATAAATAATCTGGAAGTAGAAGACCTGGTTGCTACTCATGGAATTATTATGTTTTACATTTGACACAACCTTGGCTATTTCACTAATTGAGACTAAAAATTAAAAACTCCATATGCAAAACAATACTAAGATTTTTCTGACATCTTGGACATCCAAAACAGAAACAAGAATTCCATGAATAACATGGCATAAATCATCAGAATAGAAGTGCTTACTAATATGAAATATTATAATGCATCAGCTAGTTATATTTTAGGTCCTGCAAAATTTTCAGAAACTAGAGTGACCTGAGAAAACATGCATTAATTTTGGATCATGGGCATTTTAGGCAAAGATTTTATATACTCTATTTAGCATGATGCCAATGGTCTTAGCCATATTTAATAAACAAAAAGTATTTTATATCAGAGTTCTCAGAAAAAAACTTACACACCATTCATACCACCCTTTCAATTCTTTCTCCAAAATTCATGATAAAAATTAATAGTGATGGTAAAGAATCTAAATCAAGAATTGCAAGGGTCTGAACTTTCATTGATAGGGATTTTTGAGGTAGAGAAACAACAGTCTTGATCTTAAACTTCTTGAAGCACATTGAAGTCATATTTGCAACAATACAATTCATGACAAAGAAACACTTATTCAAGTGCTAATCTGTGCAAAAATATATTAAGTAAGGTATCATTTGTCTTTTATTGACTACCAGTCAGCCTTTTCAAATGGGTGCAATTGGAATTTTTGATTTCATCTTTTTAATAAAAAAAGTGTAGTTACCTCAGGACATCATGAATTGTGAATAATTGGTTAGAAGGATTTTGGTATAGTTTTCTATGAAAGTAGCATAATAATTTACTATGTTATTAATTGTTTCATATTTCATTAATCAATGAATATTTTGCCCATTACAGAAGTATCCCCATCCCAACCTCAATATAGAATTCTTGGGTTGGGGTAAAAGAATTGGAAACCACTATAAAGAAGAGTTGAATGTAATTTTCACTAACCCATTAACTTACTAAAATATATTCTTATATCCTTGTTTTTTATTGCTCTTTTCATTTTTAACCTAAATGTAGCACTGACAGGTGAGTCTCCATAGGCAAAGTGAAAGGAGGAACATATGAATATGGTCTGCATAAGTGATAATGGTGACACATGAAGCATAGGTATGCTTCTTTTATTTTAAACTTTATGTAGCATTGCTTCAAATAGCTATTTTCTTTAATGCTGTAAATATTTCTCCATGGGATTTTAGATGTAAGTGGATTCACTTAATGCAAGTTCATTTAAAGTAATTCATCATATGTAAATCACTTTAAGAGCATCAGTTAGTATGGCTAAATTAAGTTTGATCCTACCTGCTAGGTCATTTTGTAATGGTTCTATGTGGATCGTTTTATTAGTACAATATTTGTATGTGTATTTTGAAAATCATTCCTTTAGGCTTTAAACACTCTAGGAAGACTTTTACTTTCCTCTTATACTATGGATCAAATTATGCAGCTTGCTGAAGATCTTAGGTGTAGGGGACGTGGCATATTTTAGGTTCCACTTTTTCCTGGTACATGTGATGGCTGGCTTTTAGTCCAGAATGTTTCTCTTAACCATGTTGACATTTCTGTGGGACACTCACCATAATTTATGAGTATGGTCTCACATTAACAATCTTGAAAATAATAATCATTGGGAGACAATTAACTTTAATTTGCTTGAAAACTTGTCCGTAGAGAAACAACCCTTTAATATATAGAATTCTTTTACACTCAAACCAAGTATTATCTTTGAAAGATTTATTTTAGCTATTAGAACATAAATAATATTTCAGTGGAATTCTTTCTTCAATAGAAACTGTGGTGGTTACATTTATGTGTCAACTTGGCAAAGCTATTGTACCCAATTATTCAATCAAATGCTAACCCAGGTGTTTCTGTAAAGGTATTTTGTAAATGTGGTTAATAAATATAATGAGTTGACTTTAAAGAAGATTATCCTGATACTGTGGGAAAGCCTATTCCAATCAGTTGAAAGGTCTTAAAGAAAAACTGAGGTTTCCCTGAGGAAGAAGAAACTTTAACTCAAGACAGCAGCATTAGCTCCTGCCTGGGAGTTCCCAGCCTTCTGCTTACCCTTCAAACTTCAGACTTGTGAAAACCTATAATCATGAAAGCCTATACTCTGATATCAGTCCAGGTAGACAGATAGAGAGACAGATGGATAGGTAGTGAGAGAGAGAGATAAAAAGATAGATCATCTCTAGGAATTTGGTTAGTTCTGAGAACCCTGACTGAAAGAGAGTTATTGCAGTGATGCATTTTAATTTGCATAAAACTAGTTAAATTCCTGGAAATGATGAAATAGAGACAACGTGGATATATATATATATATATATATATATATATATATATATATATATATTATTCAATGTTATTCACACATATTTAGTTAGGTTTTTCAATGCGTTTAATGATGATCTAAATATGTATAAACCTATTGGGATTATTTCTTGCACATATCACCAGGGTATCAAATCTCAAATTCCAAAAGAATGTGGCTTAAAGCCTCCAATATAATGTCTATAATAAAAAAGACAGATAATACCAAGTGCTGATGAGGAACTGGAACCCTCATACATTGCTGGTAGGAATATGAAATGGCGCAGATCCTTTGGAAAACAGTAGGGCAATTCCTCAAAATGTTAAACATGGTTACCATTTGACTTAGCAACTCCACTCCTAGGTGCCTACCTAAAACAAATGAAAACATGCCTTTACACAAAAACTTGTATAAAAATGTACATAACAGCTTTACTTGTAAAAAGCAAATTATCCATCAACTGGTGAATGGATAAACATCTATGGTATATCTACACAATGACATATTACCCAGTAATAGGAACAAACTGCTAACACATGCAACAATGTGGATGTACTTCTAAAATATTTTGATACTGAAAGACTGGAGACACACAGAAACTTTATTGTTTGATTTCATTTATATTCAATTTCTACAAAAAACTGAACTGTAGAGGCAGTAAGCAGTTCAGTGGTTACCTGGAGCTGGGGTTGGAAACAGGATGTTGGGATCCAGGGCCCAGGCAACCCCATCCACATTGAAATAAGTTTATACACATAGCTGCCTACTTGACCAGGACAGATGTTAAACTCATCAGCCCTCTCCAGGGCAGGGGGAAAAATGTAAAAATGGTATCATAAACAAAGCATCAAAACTCTCTTCCCTGATCACTGTTGTAAACAAATCTCCACACCTTTGTGTTACAAGACCTGCTGAAACTCTGTTCTCACACCCTATGGGATGTCCTTGTCCTAACCCTTTTAAATCACCCCCTGGCACACCCTGCTCTTGGTGAAGCACTAAGTTCCATTTTCCCAGGCCAACCACTGCTGTGGAATCATCTCCTGTGTGTAAGTCCTAATAAAACTCATGTCTAGCTATGTGCCTGGTGTCTTGGGCACCAGTCTTGGGTCTGAGCTAGGTTGGAACAATTTGTGAGCCAGCCAGGAGAACAAAGAGTTGCCACCTGTAGTGGGCATGAGTCCTGGGAAGGGAGAATCCATGGGGAGAATCCCAACTTGGCCAGTGTCATCCATATAGGGAGAGGTGGCTGCCCCACTGGACGAATGGAGACCATGGCGAGAGTATGGAGATGCCCTGAAAACTCTGGCAAGGTTGCTAAATATTTTGCAGCAATTAACAGGACAATTAAATTTGAATAATAAGAAAAGAGACCACCAAATAGCAGCAGTCATAGCATGACCCCATTAGGAGACTTGTGGATGGCTACCAAGGCAGAACAAGCTGCAAAAGCTACTGCAAGCCATTTAGAAGAGAAAGTGAAACAAGAAAGAGATATGCACCTTGCCCAGAAGGAAATGAAGGACTCTGACTTATTGCCTGCTTCAAGTGCATGATCAGAGACTCTAGCATGCAGATATGCCCAAGTCAATGTCTGTAAATTGCCTTGGGCTCAAGTCTGGAGGATTTTGGCTACTCCTGGATGGGACCACAAAGTGCAGACTACATGGACTCATACTCAAAAGAGGAAGGAGAGGAAGAATGGGAGGTAGAGGAGGACAAAGAGTCCCAACAGTTTGTCCCATAATACAAAAGAAATGGAAGACATCACAAGATCAACACCTTGGAATTCAGCAATTCCAACCTCCTGAACAGAAATTACACATTACTATGAGAGATTATGCCCCTGATGAATTGGATAATTAAGGGCAGCAGTATAGACAGAAAACTAGGGAGTCCCTACCCAATTGGCTTCTGAAGCTATGGGGCACAGGAGCAGAGGAGATATTGCTATCTGGAGCAGAGATGAGTAAATAGGCATCTATTACAACCAACCCTTTGCTGTGACAGCACTTGCATGCTACCTCAGCTAACACAAAAACCACCTCTTTATTGGCATGGCTGGTTGACAGGTGTAAGGCTTCATGGCCTAACAAAGGGGATACACTGTACAACACCCCATATTGACAAGATATGGAGGAGGTACAACCATTTTAAGGCAGTTTTATTGAGATATATTCACATAACCTATAATCACCCCCAGTGTACAATCAATTGTTCACATACCATCATAAATATGTGCATTCATCCCCACAATCGATTTTTAACATTTTCCTTACTCCAAAAAAAATAAAAGTATGAAAGATCACCAAAAACATTCCACCCCATCCCACCCTATTTTTCATTAAATTTTTGTCCCCATTTTTCTACTCATTTATCCATACACTGTATAAAGGGAGTGTGAGCCAAGTTTTCACAATCAAACAGTCACACCATGTAAGCTACATAGTTATACAATCTTCAAGAATCAACACTATTGGGTTGCAGTTCAACAATTTCAGGTAGTTCCCTCTAGCCATTCCAACACACTAAAAACTAAAATAGGATATCTAATAGTGCATAAGAATACCCCCCAGAGTGACTTCTTGACTCCATTTGAAATCTCTCAGCCACTGAAACTTTATTTTGTTTCATTTCTCTTCCCCCTTTTGGTCAAGAAGATTTTCTCAATCCCACAATCCTGAGTCCAGGCTCATTCCTGGGAGTCATGTTCTGCTTGCCAAGTGGATTTACACCCCTGGGAGTCATGTCCAATGTGGGGGGGGGGGGGCATGAGTTTACCTGACAAGTGGACTTAGAGAGAGATTGGTCACATCTGAACAACAAACATGTTCCCTGGGGGAGAATCTTAGGCACAATTATAAGAAGGCTTAGCCTCTCCTTTGCAGTAACAAGCTTCTTAAGGGAAAGAACCCCAGAGAGAGGGCTCAGGCTAGTAAATTGGTAGTCCTGGATGTTTGTGGGAACATTAGTAATTACCAAGGTGGGGAAGTACAACATTTCAGCATTTTCCCAGTTCCTCATGGGGGTCCTGCAAATAGATTTTTATTCTCTGCCCAAATTCCTTTGGGATGTATTGGGGTTTCACTCTAACCTGTATAACCTACCAGATTCACTTCCCATTCAAAGTAGCATGTACCTATTGTGTTTGAACAAATTGACCATACAAGTTAAATTATTTAGTGTTCTACAAAAAATATATAGATCCTGTACCAAATAAACATCTCTTCCCTTGGTGTCACACAGAAGTTGAAGTCACAGTCAGTATCATCCTTTACCCTTTGGCCTGATTTGCCTTAGTCCTAAACAGATCCTCTTCATTCATATCTCTTACTGAAATCTGAATTCTTTTTCAGCATTCTTAATAGTTGCCATATGTGGTAATACTGACATTCATAGCAGCCAAGTTCTAGCTCTGTGTTTCAGGTGTCACATAGATACCCTACATTCCAGAGACTGACCAGGTTATACACAAAGAATTCAGCATTTCAGAATTTAGAGATAACCATTACAACTCAGGAATAGATGTGAATGCTGTAAGAGCTTTCAATCTAGGGACCATTAAAATAAGCCTTCCCCTGATAACCTGTGCTATAAGATTCAATTCTCAGAGTTTACACATTATAGTTAGTCCATGTTAGTGAGGTGTTATGTTGGTCTTTTCATTTCTGGTGTACTTCACTCAAAATGCTGTCCTCAAAATCTGTTCACATAGTTGCATGTCTCACAACATCATTCCTTCTTGCAGTTGCTCAATTTTCTTTTGTATACATACCCCACAGTTCACCATTCTGTTCATCAGCAGACAGTCCACCTCCATCCATTGCAAACTGTGAATATTGCTACTGGAGACACCAATGTGCAAATGTCCATTCAGGTCCTTGCTCCCAGCTCTTCCAAGTATATACCCAATAATGATGTTGCAGGATTTTATGGCACCCACATTCTTACCTTCTTATGGAACCACCACACTGTTCTCCAGATAGGCTACAACATTTTGCTTCCTCATCAACAGTGAATAGGTACATCCCTCTCTCCACATTTTCCCCAGCTCATGTATCCCTCTGTTTAAATTTTCCCTTCAATTTTACAGAGCTATATTCACATACCATACAATCATCCATGGTGTACAATCAATTGTTCACAGTATTGTCATATAGTTGTACATTCATCAACAAAATCAGCACTTAATCATATTTATTATTCAAAAATTTAAAAAATAATTAAAAAGATTAAAGAAAAATAAAAATAAAACACATTAAAATAAAAAATAACAATAAGATAAAACAACAAAACCACTACCAAGAATCCCATAGCCCTCACTTTCATCTCCCTCTCATAGACATTTAGCTTTGGTGTATTGCCTTTGTTACATTAAATAGGAGCATATTACAATGTTCCTGTTAATCATAGACTCCAGTTGCATGGATTATGTTTTTTACCCAATACCATCCCTTTTTCAACACCTTTGAAGTTTGACTTTCATTTATTCTCCCAAATGTAAAATACATTTTTATATTTGTACATTTAGTCACAGTCATTGACCACTCTAGATTTCACTAAGTTATACAGTCCCAGTCTTTATTTTCTATCTTTCTTTCTGGTGTCATACATGCCCCTATCCCTCCTCTTTCAACTTTACTCACAGATATCTTTGTTCAGGGTATTTACAATATTTTGCTACCATCACACACTATTGTACTATCCATTTCTGGATCTATATAATCAAACCTGTTGACCTGCTTCAGCATGAAATGCCCAATCTCTACCCTCTTTATATTACCTGATAACCTGTGTTCTCAGCTTTAACTCTCAAAGTTTGCTCATTAATGTTAGTTCATATTAGTGAAACCATAGAGTATCTGTCCTTTTGTTTCTGGCCAACTTTGCTCAACATAACATCCTTAAGGTTCATCCATGTTTTATATATTCCATAACTTTGTTCTGTCTTACAGTGCCTAATACTCCATTGCATGTATAGACCAAATATTGTTTATTTACTCATCTATTGATGGACTTTTGGGCTGTCTCCATCTCTTGACAATTGTAAATAATGCCACTATAAACATTGGTTTACGAATGTCCATTCATGTCTTAACTTTCAATTCCTCTGAGTATATACCTAGTAATGGAATTTCTGGATCATGTGGCTAGTCTATACTTAGCTTCCTGAGGAGCTACCACACTAACTTCCATATTGGCTGCACCATTCTACATTCCCACCAACAGTGATTAAGTCTGCCTCTTTCTCCACATCCTCTCCACACTTGTAATTTTCTGTTTTTTTGTTTCTTTTTTTCTTTCTGATAATGGCCTTTCTAGTAGGTGTGAGATGATAGTGCATTGTAGTTTTGATTTGCATTTGCTTAATAGTCAGTGAAGTTGAGCATTTTTTCATATGTGTTTGAGCCACTTGTATTTCCTCTTCAGAAAAGTGTCTGTCCATGTCTTTTGCCCATCTATTTAATACATTTCCTTATTGTGAATTCCAACATGCACATAAAACAGTGACAGCTTTCAAAGCACAACCCCACAAATAGCCAGAGAGAAACTCTCAAAGAACATCATGGATCACGGTTCCACAACTTTAGCCACCTCCATTACTCTAAAACACACCATGCACAAAGAAAAATGTCAACCTTCAATGCACAGTTCAACAAACACTTACGTAGGTAATTTCAAAAATTGTTTCTGGTTGCACTTCCACAGTTTCAGTTCTCTCCTTACTATACAATAGAGGGCATATACAAAACAGTGACAATCTTCAAAGCACAATTCAATGAATAGTTATACAGCAAACCACAAAGGATTCTCTAGGTTAGAATTCAACCATGACACCCACCTCCTTCCAGCTTGCATATTTTTAATTGGGTTGCTTGTCTTTCTCTTGTTGAGTTGTAGCATCCCTTTATATATTTGGAATATTAAACCCTTATCTGACATGTGGTTTCCAAGTATTGTCTCCCATTTTATAGGCTACCTTTTTATTTTTCTTACAAAGTCCTTTGCTGTACAAAGTGTTTAATTTTGAGGAGATCTCATTTATCTATTTTTTTCTTCCATTGTTTGTGCTCTGGGCATAAGGTTTGGAAGCCACCTCCTATCACAAGATCTTTAAGATATTTCCCTAATTTTCTTCAAAAATTCTTATGGTCTTAGTGCTAGCATTTAGGTCTCCGATCCATTTTGAGTTAATTTTTGTATGAGGTGTGAGACAGGAGTCCTATTTAATTCTTTTGGGTATGGATATCCAGTTCTCCAAACACTAATTATTGAAGAAGCTGCTCTGTCCCTGCTGTGTTGGGTTGACTGCCTTATAAAAGATCAACTGTCCATAGATGAATGGGTTTATTTCTGAATACTCAATTTAATTCCATTGGTCAGTATACCTCTCTTTATGCCTGTTCAGTGCTGTTTTTTTAATTGAGATTGTTCACATACCATACAATTATCCAAAGATCCAAAGTGTACAATCAATTGCCCATGGTACCATTATACAGCTTTGCATCCATTACCACAATTTTTTTTTCAAATTTTAGAATATTTTCATTACTCAAGAAAAGAAGTAAAGACAGAAAAAGGAAACTCAAATCCTCCCATACCTCTAAACACCCCCCCTCCATTATTGATTCATAGTTTTGGTATAATACATTTTTACTGTTGATGAAAGAATGTTAAAACACCACTAACTGTAGTATATAGTCTGCAATAGGTATATATATTTTTCCTATATGCCCCTCTATTATTAACTTCTAGTTATAGTGTCATACATGTGTTCTAGTTCACAAGAGAGATTTCTAATATTTGTACAATTAATCAGGGACATTGTCCAATACAAGATTCACTATTTTATATATTCCCATCTATTAACCTCTGACTTTCCTTCTGGTGACACACATGACTCTGAGCTTACCCTTTCCACCACCTTCACACACCATCCAGCACTGTTAGTTATTCTCACAACATGCTACCTTCACCTGTGTCCATTTCCAAATGTTTAAGTTCACCCTATTTGAACATTCTGCTCATAATAAGCAACCACTCTCCATTCTTTGGCCTCATTGTATATCCTGGTAACTTATATTTCATGTCTATGACTTTACATATTATAATTAGTTCATATCAGTGAGACCCTGCAATATTTGTCTTTATGTGACTGTCTTATTTCACTCAATATAGTGCCCACAAAGTTTCTTCATCAACCCATTTTTCAGATGGTTTTGTTCATGCACCATACATTCCATCCTAAGCAAACAATAATTGATTCCCTGTATAGTCACATATTTATGTATTCAGCATCATCACCACCATCTATATAAGGATATCTCCATTTCTTCCACAAAGAAGGAGGAAGAGTCAAAGAAGGTAGAGGGACAAAAGAAAAAGAAAAAAGAAAGAGAGAGAAAAAGACCATGACTGCTAGAAAGCAAAAAAAAAAAAAAAAAAAAAAAAAAAAAGAAATATAGTATTAAACTAAAGTAGAATAAAGAGTCAGACAACATCACCAATGCCAGGAGCCCTGTACCATTCACCATGTCTCCCCTCCCACATAAGAATTTAGCTTTGGTATATTGCCTTTGTTATATTAAAGGAGGCATAATACAATGTTTCTGTTAGTTATAGTCTCTAGTTTGCATTCATTGTATTTCCCCCATCCCACCCTATATTTAACACCTTGCAGTGATGACATTCATTTGTTCTACTTCATGTAAAAACATATTTGTGCCTTTTATTTCAATCGTTGAGCACTCTAGGTTTCACTGAGTTATAGAGCCCCAGTGTTTATCTTTCCTCTTTCCTTCTGGTGTCCCACATGCTCCTAACCTTCCTCTTTCAACCATGTTCACAGTCATCTTTGTTCAGTGTACTTACATTGCTGTGCTATCTCCCAAAATTGTTTTCCAAACCTCTCACTCCTGTCTTTTCCTTTCTGTCTGCAGTGCTTCCTTTAGTGTTTCCTGTAAAGCAGGTATCTTGTTCACAAACTGTCACTGTCTGTTGTCAGAGAATATTTTAAGCTCTCCCTTATATTTGAAGGACAGTTTTGCTGGATATATGATTCTTGATTGGTGGTTTTTCTCTTTCAGTATATTAAATATATCACCCTACTTCCTTCTTGCCTCCATGGTTTCTATTGAGAAATCCACACATAGGCTTATCAAGCTTCCTTTGTATATGTTGGATTGCTTTTCTCTTGCTGCTTTCAGAATTCTCTCTTTATCTTTGACGCTTGGTAATCTGATCATTAAGTGTCTTGTTATAGGTCTATTCGGAACTATTCTGTTTGGGGTATGTTGTGCTTCTTCGATCCATAATTTTATATCATTCATATGAGATGGGAAATTTTCATTGATTATTTTCTCTATTACTGCTTCTGCCCTTTTTCCCTTCTCTTCTTCTTCTGGGACACCAATGACATGTACATTCCTGCATTTGATTTTGTCCTTAAATTCCCAGAGATGTTGCTCATATTTTTCCATTCTTTTCTCTATCTGTTCTTTTGTGTTTAGGCATTCAGGTGCCTCATTCTCCAGTTCATGAGTGTTTTCTTCTGCCTCTTGAGATCTGCTGTTGTATGTTTCCATTGTCTTTCATCTCTTGTATGGTGCCTTTCATGTCCATAGATTCTACCAGTTGTTTTTTTTGAACTTTCAGTTTCTTCCTCATGTATGCCCAGTGCTTTCATTATAAGCTTCATCTCTTTTGCCATATCTTCCCTAAACTTTTTGAATTGATTTAGTATTAGTTGTTTAAATTCCTGTATCTCCATTAAAGTGTAAGTTTGTTCCTTTGACTGGGCCATAACTTTGTTTTTCTTAGTGTAGTTTGTAGTTTTCTGTTTTCTAGGCATCTGGTTTCCTTGGTTACCCCAATCAGGTTTTCCCAGACCAGAATGGGCTTAGGTTTAGAAGAAGGCAATAGTATCATGTCTCCCTGTGGGTGTGTCTTAAAGGATTGGTGCACCCTGTGAGGCCTCAAGTCACTGTGCTTTTCTGCCCAGCAAGTCTCACCTGTCAGCCTGTAGCTCCAGACTAGTACAAGGAGGTGTGACCCATGGCTGCTTTCCCCCAGGCTCTGGGGTCTGGTTCTGAATGGAGGGTGGGTAGTAGAGCTGGGCCCCCACCTCTTTCCTCTTAGGGAAGACACCACCCTAAAGAGAGGTCATTAGCATTTGAATAGAATCTCTGCTTGTGTTATCTCCACCATTTTATGTATCAGAGTGCTGGGAACTGAAAATGGCTGATGCTTTTTCCACTGAGTCAAAAAAGGGAAAGAAAGCCCCATTCAGGGACAGTCTGCAGCCACCCTCTGGCTCTCCAAGGTCAGTCATCTCCAAAAACTTCTGTCTGCTTTTTGGGGATTCGTAGCTTGTATTGAGTAATCCACACTTGTTAATTAAAACCCCAGTTGTAGGTCAGCTGAGCTATATTCACTTGCTGGGAGAATGCTGCTCTCTAGCACCATGAGGTTTTGCAGTTTTGGCCATGGGTGGAGTGGGCTCCGAGCTTGGATCCACAGTTTTTACTTACAGATTTTATGCTGTGATCTTGGGGGCATTCCTACCAATTCAGGTTGGTGTATGATGAGTGGATGGTCTTGTTTGTCCCCCCACAGTTATTCCAGATTATTTACTTGTTGTTCCTGGTTGTTTATGAGCTATTCCAGGGAGACAAACTAGTTTCCACTCCTCTCTATGCTGCCATATTCTTCTGTTCTCCATGCTGTTTTGAAAACTGTAGATGTTTAGTACACATTAAAGTCAATCAGTGTGAGACCTCCTAATTTATTCCTCTTTGTCAAGATATTTTTGGATAGGTGGGACACCCTGCCCTTCCAAATAAATTTTGTTATTGGTTTTTCTATTTCTGCAAAGTTAGTTGTGGAGATTTTAATTGGTATTGCATTGAATCTATCAATCATTTTAGGTAGAATTGACATCTTAAATGTATTTAGTCTTCTAATCCATGAACATGGTATGTCCTTCCGTCTTTTAAGTCCTTGTCTGATTTCTTTTTGCAGTTTCTTGTCATTTTCTGTGTGTAGGTCTTCTGTGGCCTTGGGTAAGCTTATTCCTAAATACTTAATTATTTTGGTTGCTAGTGTAAATGGAATTGTTTTCTTCATTTCCTCCTCCTGTCACTAATTACTTAGTAATTAGTGTTTTTGCATGTTGATCCTATAGACTGCCACTTCCCTGTATTCTTTAATTAGCTCTAGTAACTTTTGCTGTATATTTTTCTGGATTTTCTATGTAAAGGATCACGTCATCTGCAAACAGTGAAAGTTTTACTCCTTCTCTCCAATTTGGATGTCTTTGATTTCTTTTTCATGCCTAATTGCTCTAGCTAGAACTTTCAGCAAAATGTTGAATAACAGTGGTGACAGTGGACATCCTTGTCTTGTTCCTGATATAAGAGGGAAAGCTTTCAGTCTTTCCCCATTGAGTATGTTAGCTATGAGATTTTCATAGATTGCCTTTATCATATTGAGAAAGTTCCCCTCTATTGCAATATTTTGAAGTATTTTCACCAAGAAAGGATGTTGAATTTTGTAAAATAACTTTTCTGCATCAATCAAGATGGTCATATGGTTCTTCTGCATTGATGTGTATGACATTAATTGATTTTCTTATGTTTAACCAGCCTTGCACACCTGTAATAAATCCCACCTGGTCATTGTGTATAATTATTTTACTGTGCTGCTGGATTCATTTTGTGAGTGTTTTATTGAGGATTTTTGCATCTATATTCATTAAAGAGATTGGTCTATAATTTTCTTTTTTTCATAGTATCTTTGTCTGACTTTGGTGTTAGGGTGATGTTGGTTTCATAGAATGAATTAGGTAGATATCCCTCTTCAATTTTTTGAAGAGTTTGAGCAGGATTGGTACTAATTCTTTCTTGATTGCTTGGCAAAATTCACAGGTGAAGTCTTGTGCTTTTCTCTTTTGGGAGCTTTTTGACGACTGACTCAATCTCTTTTCTTGTGATTTTTTTGTTGAGGTTATATATTTCTTCTGGAGTCAATGATGGTTGTTCATGTTTTTCTTGGAATTGTCAATTTTGTCTAAGGCGTCTAGTTTATTAGCATATAGTTGCTATGGTATCTTCTCATTATCTCCTTTATTTCTGCAGCATCAGTAGTTATGTCCTCTTTCCCATTTTTGATTGTATTTATTTGCATTGGCTCTCCTTTTCTGTTAGCCTAGCTAAGGGTCCACCAATTTTATCATGTTTCTCAAAGAACCAACTTCTGGTTTTGTTGATTCTCTCTGTTGTTTTCCTGTTCTCACTTTCATTTATTTCTGCTCTAATTTTTATTCCTTTCCTTCTGCTTGCTTTGGGGTTAGTTTATTTTTCATTCTCTAGTTCCTCCAGGTGAACAGTTAAATCCTCAATTTTGCTCTTTTTTCTGTTTTGATATAGTTATTTAAGGCAATAAATAAAGCACCAACTTTCTAATTTCTCTTGTAATTTACTAATTTCTCTTACAATTTCTTCCTTTACCAACTGGTTGTCTAAGAGTATGTTGTTTAGCCTCCATGTATTTGTAAATTTTCTGACCTTCTGTCTGTTATTGACTTCCAATTTCATTCACTTATGATCTGAGAAAGTGTTTTGTTTAATATCAATATTTTTAAATTTGTTGAGACTTTGTGACCCAATATTTGGTCTATCCTAGAGAATTATCCATAAGCACTTGAGAAAAATATGTATCCTGCCCTTGTAGGGTATAGTGTTCTATAAATGTCTGTCAAGTCTAGTTCATTTATCATACAGTTCAGCATGTCTGTTTCCTTATGGATCCTCTGTCTGGATGCTCTATCCACTGACGGAAGAAGTAGTGTAATCTACTTCTCCCTTCAGTGCTGCCAGTGTTTGCCTCATGTATTTTTGGGCAGTCTGGCTTCGTGCATAAATATTTATGTTTGTATGTTTTCTTGATGAATTGTCCCTTTTATTAATATATAGTGTCCTTGTTTGTCTCTTTTGATTGTTTTACATTTGAAGTCAAATTTATCTGATACTAATATAGCTACTCCCAAGTTTCCTGGTTTTGGTTTGCATGAAATATCTTTTCGCAACCTATCATTTTCAGTCTATTTTTGTCCTTATGTCTAAAGTGAGTTTCTTGTATATGGCATATTGATGGGTCCTGTTTTTTAATCCATTCTGCCATTCTGTCTTTTTATTTGGGAGTTTAATCCATTAACATATAGTGTTATCACTGTAAGGACAGTACTTTCTTCTACCATTTTTTTCTTTTGGATTTTACATATAATATATTTTTTTCTCTTTGTCTTTTAATCCTTATTGATATTCTTTATTTCTCCACTTTTCTCCAAACCTGTCTCTCCTGTATTTTCCTATCTGCCTGTAGCACTCTCTTTATATTACTTGTAGCACAGTGTTCTAGTTTCCTTATGCTGTCATTATGCAAAATACCAGAAATGGATAGACTTTTGCAAATGGGGTATTTTTTTTTACAAATTTACAGTCCTGAGACCATACAAGTGTCAAAACTAAGGCATCAACAAGAAGATACCTTCACTGAAGAATGGTTGATGTCTGGATCACCTTTGACATTTGGGAAGGCATATGACTGATGCCTGCTGTTCCTGGGTTATGCTTCAGCTCCTCTCTCAGCTCCTGTGCATCCTTTGCTTAGCATCTCCAAATACCCTTCTGTCTGCAATTCCAAGCATCTGTAAGAATCTGTAAGCATCAGCATCAGTGTCAGCTATTAGTTTCTCTCCAAAATGCCCCTCTCAGCTGCTCTTGGGGCATTTTGTCCTTTCTTTGCTTCTCCAGAGCAAACTCTGGGGTAGCATCTCAAAATGTCAGCAAGCATCTCTCCAGAATTCTCTCTTATAAGAATCCAGTGATTTAATTAAGACCCACCCTCAATGGGCAGGGTCCATAACTCCATGGAGATAATTTAATCAAAGTTCTAGCCCACAGTTGATTGACACACATCTCCATGGAGACACTCTATCAAAAGATTAAAGTCTGCCCTCACAAGATTGCCTTAAAAAGTATGGCTTTTGTGGGGACATAATATATCCAAACCGGCATGTGCAGGTCTCTTATTCACAAGCTCTCTCAGTGTCTGTTTGATTGAAAATATTTTAATCTCTCCATCATTTTTGAAGGGAAGTTTTCCCAGATATAGAAATCTTGGTTGGCATTTTTTCTCTTTCAGTATCTTAAATACATCATACCACTGCCTTCTTGCCTCCATGGTTTCACAGAAAAATGTGCACATAGTCTGATTGAGCTCCCCTTCTATAGGATGGATCACTTTTCTCTTGGTGCTTTCAGAATTCTCACCTTATCTTTGACATTGGACAGTCTGTTCTGTAAGTTTCTTGGAGTAGGTCTATTGGGATCTATTCTGCTTGTGGCATGCTGCAAATCTTGAATCTGTAATTTTATGTAATTCATATGACTTGGGAAATTTTCAGCAATCATTTCTTCTATTAATCTTTCTGCCACTTTTTCCTTCTCTTCTTCTTCTGGGACACCCATAGCATGTATATTCATGTGGCTCATTTTGTCACTTAGTTCCCTAAGACCCTGCTTGCATTTTTCCATCATCTTCCCTATCTGTTCTTTTTGTGTATATGATTTCAAATGTCCTGTTTTCCACTTCACTGTTCCATTCTTCTGCCTCTTCAAATCTACTCTTATATGTCTCCATTGTGCTTTTCAACTCTTCTCTTTTGCCTTTCATTACCATAAATTATGCCATTTGTTTTTTCAAGCTTGCAAATCTTCTTTATGTTGATCCAGTGTCTTCTTTACATCCATCTCTTTTGCCACATTTTCCTTCAGCTCATTGATTTGATTTAGGTGATTTGTTTGAACACCTTTAATTAGTTGTTTCAATTCCTGTATCTCAGTTGAAGTGTTAGTCTGTTCTTTTGGCTGGTCCATATTTCCATGTTTCCTTAAATGACTCATTATTCTTAGCTGTCTAGGCATCTGATTTTTGTGAATAGTTTGTTATGGAACTTGTTTTCACTCTTTTAGCTAGGATTTTCTTGTTGGTTGGCTTTGTTCTCTATCTGTTCTTTGATGTTCAGTTCAACTTATTCCGGACCTCTAACATAGCTTCTGGTTGGCTGATCAGAATTTTTCACCTCTTATTTTTCTGTTTCTTCCCCTGCCACTATGTAATCTTTTCTGTGAAAGTCACACTCCAGATATTGACCCAGTAAGATTTTCGCATTCCAGACAAGCTCTAGTCTCAAGTGGAGGGTATGAAGTTTTTTATGAGGATGAAGCTTCATAGGTTGTCACTCTCCTGTGAAGCCTCTAGACTCTGCGCTTTCCCTGTTATGTCCAGCAGGTGGTGCTTGTCAGCCCACAGCTCCCCACCAGTGTGAAGGGGTGCCACAGGTGCCTTTTATTCTCTGCCTACCCTGTACCTGCCAGGGGCCTGACTGACTCAAGCTGGTTTCTGTTTTCTAGCCCCTCAGGTCTGAGTTTTCTGAAGGATGTCCACCACTTGAGCTGGTCACTGCTCCCCCTTTTTGGGGGGAAGTTATGCCCTTTAGGGAATTGTCTCCCCCACTAGACCCATTGCTTTGTCCCTGAGACCTATCTTACTTCTGCCCTTGCCTGGGTCCAGTTGCAAATATCTGAGGCTTTATGCAGTGAGCTACCTAGAATATTTATTTCAAAAAAAAAAAAAAAGGAAATCCTTTTTCAAGGCCTTTCCCCTGCTCCCAAGTTTCATCAGTCCCAATACAGAGTATTTAAAGATATGCCATTTAGGCTATTATCTCTTACACCTGAATACTCACAGACAATTTTATTTCCACCTTTTCCCAGGGCAATGCTGAAGCAGAAGCTCTGATGGCCTATTGAAAAATAAAAGGAGAAAGATTTGGAAAGCAAGAAAAGAAAAAAGGGGGAAAAAACATTTTTTCAGAGCCAGACCCCAGCTCCCTGTGTTTGGAAGCAAGAGCCAGAGTTGGTACCCATTTCTATGTGCCCCCTTTCCTTGTATCCCAGCCTTTTCCAGTGTTTTGAACACCTCCAACTCCAAAAGTCTTTTATGTTGTTGGTGTCAATTTTGCTAGCCCTGCCGCCTCTCTGCCAGCTTGATGCCTCCCAGTTCCTTTCATGCCTGCTCTTGCTTTATCTGTGTTTGGAGCTTTAATTCAGCAGTCTAAATTTTTAAATAATGTTTTAATTAGTGCTGGGTTGTGTCCCCCTCATCGCTCCCAGCACATTTTTTTTTCTTTTTCCATTGGGGAACCAGGTTCAAGACAGTCTGCTCTGCCTGAGGGGAAGGAGCACCAGCCCCCTGGCCAGGATAACTTCCAGTTCTTCTCTGCAATTTCAGCCATTCCACCCACTCCAGACTGGTGTACAATGTGTGCCAGTCACAGAAGTTTCTGAAACAGCTGTTCCCTACAATCAATGACTATTTACCAGCTATCTTAGAGGAGTAACTAAATTCCACACCTCACCACTCTGCCATCTTGCCCCACCTCTGCCTACAACCATTTTAAGGGGGCTGGGACTGAAACATGCCATTTATGCCACAATTTTTGTAGGTCTTGACACTGAAGCTTTTACTGTATGAATGAAAGCCATGTTATTGCTTACTGCCCCCCAAAATTTTTATGGGCCTCCCATCTCTATCTGAAGTCTGCTGGTAGGACTGCCCATTTCTCTTGCCACTCAGGCTGTAACTGACTTTGGAGAGTTGGAGAAGCTTCAGAAAAAAAGATGGTGGGAGTAAGGGCAATGGGAAAGGCTCCCCATGAAAATAACAACTGTAATCATATATTTCATAAGCAGATGTGGGCAGATCTCATTGCTGCAGGCACAGAAATAAAAGCTGTAGATAAGCAACCTAATACAGTTTTAGTAAAGCTCTGGAGCAAATTTTCTAAAGGCTAGAGGTTTACTAATGTAAGCTCCCAAGTTTCTGAGGGAGAAAGAAATCAAGGAAAGAAACCGCTATTCAGAGCCCAGGACTGGGAGACCTCTGCTTATCCAGAAGAGGCATGGCAGGCCACTTTCCCTCTTCCATAGGGGGATGTTGAGATCCTTGTGTGTGGACAGCATCCAGGGAACCCTGGGATCAGAGGCCACATGTAGAGTTAACCATGTACTGGTCCCCTACTAACCAGCAGGAAGCGTTAGCAATAGTATATATGGGAGATGAATGTACATTAATGTATGTATATGCAGCCTGATTCCATGGGCTAGTACTGGCTATAGACAGATATGAGGGGAAAACAATCCAGGCAAAGTGGCAGAGTCTAACTTTACAAATTGGGACACTGACCCCCCCCCCCCCACCAAGTATATACAGTATATATTTCCCCTATACCAGAACACATTTTAGGAATTGATCTACAGAATGCCATGTTACAGACTACTAGAGGGGAATTATGCTTCCAGTGTACAGTGATTAAAACAGTCTTAAAGGGGCAGGCAAAATGGTTCCCTGTACAAGTAACCATGCCTTGAAGGGCTGTGGCTACAAAACAATACAGACTTTTGGGAGGGCACTAAGAAATCTTAGCCACTATCAAATTGTTGGAGTGGGTGGGATAATAATACACACCCATATCCCATTCAATGATCCTGAATGACCAGTATGAAGGCCTGATGAAATGTGACACATGGAAGTAAATTATCAGGATTTAATCAAAGTAACACCATCATTGTATGCCAGTTCCAAACATCGCTGGTTTATTACCCGGAATTAGTAACCAATTATGTCAATATCACTTTGTATTGGATCTTGCTAATGCTTTCTTTAGTATCTCTCTAGAAGAGTCAAGCCAGCTTATGTTCACTTTCTCCTGGGGAGGCCAACAATGGACTCTCACTCTGCTTCCCCAAGGCTATGTACATAGTTCAACCATTTGCCATGGTCTGGTGGCAAAGGATTTTGTTAAGTGAAAAGTCCCACAAGTGTAACTCTCTTTCATTACATTGATGATTTCATGTTAACTAGTAACTCTTTCAGAATTAAAAGAAGCCTCAGTCTCATTACAGTCAATGGTGACAAACTGCAAGGCCCTGCCAGCTCTGCAAAATTATTGGTTGTTGTGTGATGAGGTAAGACAAAAACTACCTTCTGCTGTAATTGATAAGGTGCAATGTTTCCCCATGCTGCAAGTGCCAAAACAACTAATGGCTTTCTTGGGATTTTTGGGATATTGGAGACCTTTAGTCTCTCACTTAGTACAAATGTTAAAATCTTTGTATATTTTAATTAAGAAAGGCCATCCTGTGAATGAGATACCTCCCAACAGGCTGTGTTTGAACAGGCTAAAAGGGTAACAGCATAGGCACAAGCACTGGGGTCATAGATCCAGACCTGCCCTGTGAGTTGGATGTAGCCAGCCCTGATATCCGCTTTGAGTAGGTTCTGTGGCAGAGGCAACATTCTAAAGGAATGCCCTTGGCTTTTGATCACAATTATGGAAAGGGGCAGAACTGAGATAAAGCCCTCTGGAAAAGCAATTGTGTGATGCATATAATGCCTTATTGCAAGTGGAAGGACTGATGCAAAGATGCCCAGTAACCTTGAAGACAGCCATCTTTATTCAGGGGTGGATAACCAACACAGCCTCTAAGCCATTTTCTGGCAGTGCCCAATTAAGCATACTGACCATAGGTAGAGCCCACCTGTTACAGCACAGCATTTTCAATACCAGCCTTCTGAGTGCAGAAATGTGTGAGATTCTTGGACCAGTGCCCTATATAAAAGATTCAACAACTAAAGTCACTGCACCTGAAATAGCTATTGAAATACCCACTATAGAAGCATGGGTACCATTCCCAAGCCTGCTTGGTACACTGACGGGTCCGCTAGTGGGCAGCCTCCCACATGGGCAGCTGTGGCAGTGCAAACCAGTACTGACACTATATGGTGGGATACTGGGGCTATGCAAAGCAGCCAATGGGCTGAGTTCAGAGCAATGTGGATGAAAATAGAGCATGAACCAGGAGATGCACTAGCTGTCTGTACCAACAGCTTGGCTGTTTACAAAGGCCTTACCACCTGGATGGCAACCTGGAAGCAGAAAAAATGGACAGTCATAGGTCACCCCATCTGGGGATAATAACTGCAGAGACATCTGTTATGCCTGCCAACAATGAATGGTGACTGTTTATCATATCCCTGCTGACACTCCCAATATTTTACCCAGGAATGTGGAAGCAGATGCACTCAATATGGGTTTGGAGCAGCACAGTTGAAATCAGAGAAGCGGAAGAATTGCTTCATCAGAAAAGTAGACACTGAGGGTATCATACACTGAGGCATCTGGCTTAGCAGTTCCAGCACCAATCATATGCCAGCAGCTAATGGACATCACTAGAGCATGCCCTTTGTGCTCCCTACATTGAACACATAGGCTACCATACAAGATGGGACACATAGGCCAGTCACAAATCCTGGTGACCTGGTGGCAAGTGAACTACACCAGTCTCCTTCCACTCTCAGAGGGCAATGTATGTTTTTACTGCTGTGGACATGGCTACAGACTTCTGTTTGCTTTCCCAGTGGGAAAGGTGAACCAGTGGGACATCATAAGCTGTTTGGAAAAATGAGTGCTCTGTTATGGTGTACCTACACAGACAATGATCGGGGGACCCCTTTCACTGGGCAAATGACCCAATCCTGGGTCATGCATCAGGACATCACATGGGCATTCCACCTGCCCTACAATCCCACAGGTGTAGGCCTTATAGAAAGAATGAAAGATTTGTTAAACGAACAGCTAAAGAATAAGAGATCCTTACAGCAGAGGATGAAAATGCATTATCAGGCCCTAACCCACCTGAACTCCACACCAGGAACTGCAGCCCCAGCCCGTATTGAAATGCTAATAGAAGGACCCATGCAGGCACAGAGAACACAAATTAAAGGGCCAGCCACTTTACGGCCTAAAAGGGGGAATGATAATGATTTGTTGTTGCCTGTTCCTCAGACCATATAAAACAGAGAAAAAGAGGCCAACTGGCCTTGGTGTTGGCCTATGCAGCCACATTGATTAGGAATCCTAGGTCCCTGGGGAACAGATGTCACCCAAAGTATTATAATAAGTCCTCAATTTATACAGAAAATGCCTGGTAAAACCTTTATCACTGAGCTGGGGTTTCCTATTCCCATGGGGACTTTATGCATGGCTATGTGGACCATTCTTATTCCCAGATTAAAAATTGATGTATAGGGCTCTCAAGATTTGCAGAGGAAGAATATCCGGTATTTAAAACTTACCCATAATGTTCCTCTGCCAGATACCTTGCTATGAACCACAGAACTCTAGCATGTATGCTGCTAGATCAGCAGGAATTACCCCTTTTTCCCCCATAAACATCTTTCTTTTCATCCACAGCACCCTATCAAACACCTCCTACATTGGGCTTCAGTGGTAACTCATGCCCACAATCGAACCCAATACTGGGTTTGCACAGACTTGCCATCTTCATGCACTACCAGCCTTCTTTGGACTGTGACCCCTGCAAATTTGACTATGTGGAATACCCTGCTGTCCTGGAAGAATTAAATGCTTCAGAAAATCTGGAAATGAATCTTTTCATTTAAGACTGAAATACAACTACCATTCTATAATGAATCTGGGGCTTACATCTCCTCTCTTGGATAGGAAAAGGTGAATAAACCTTGACCTATATTGGGGTATGTGGCTTAGGGTGGCTGATGGTAGAAGCTGTAAAAGTAGACCATGTTTCCCCTGTCTGTATGGAGCAACTTGGTGGAATTCATGATGTGGGGTGGCTACCCCCCAAAATTTTATAATTTTACTGGTAAACTACAAAACAATAGTCTTTTCCACTGGGAAAATGTCTCCAACCAATAGGGGACATATCCTTCCCCAGGGGTATGTCTATGGACCTGTGAGCAATATGGTTGGCCCTGTTTGCCCTATAACTGGACAGGACATTGTACATGGGGAAAGCCCTATGTCCCTGCTACCTTATATGACTCTTTACTCCATACTCCCAATAATTGGAAAATGGTTAAAGCTAGATATAGAATAAAATGCACTCCCTAGTGGTGTCATTCTTTAGTTCTTCTTGCACCAGGAGGAGCTACAATAGTTACTGAAAAACATGTGGCAGCTTTAGCCAATCAAGCTACCCAAGGACTTGATTCTAAAATAGCTATATCCTTGTTAGCAGAAGAAACCACACAGCTTAGAAAAGTAGTTTTATGAAATGGAATGGCCTTAGATATCCTCACTGCAGCACAAGGTGGCACCTGTGCCTTAATTAATGTGCAGTGAGTGCTGCATATATATTCCTTATCATTCACATGTTTCACAAGTTTTAAACCATACACAAGAGCAAATACTTAATATTAATCAACTATCAGTAGACCCCTTGTCTAAACAGTTCAATTCCCCTTTCTTGGGCTAGGCAGTATCTCTTGGTGGGGTTATCTCTGTGGTGGGAACTTCTAGTGTTGTTTTCTCTTATACTGTTGTTGTGGAATATGGATGCAGTGTCTATCCTATGGTCAATATAGTCTGTTGCATGGAGGTAGATTGTGGGGACCCAGGGCCTGGACCCCTCTCCATAGTGAAAGTAAGTTATTGTACTTAGCCACCTACTTGACCTGGCCAGGTGTTAAAGGTCATCAGTCCTCCCTGGGAAGGGGAGAAGGAAAAATGTACAAATGGCATTGTAAACAAAGCATTAGAACTCCACTCCCCTGATCACTGTTGAAAACAAATCTCCAAACCCCTGTGTCAAAAGACCCTGCTGAAACTCTGTCTTCACACCATATGGAATGTCTGTCCTAACCCTTATAAAACACCCCCTAGCATCCCTTGCTCTTGGAGGAGTTCTAACTTCCTTTATTCCAGGTCAGTCACTGCCATGGAAGCATCTCCCATTTGTAAGTTCTAATTAAACTCATATTTAACTCCATGCCTGCCATATTCTTCAGTCTTGGTGCTAAGCTGGGTTGGAACACATGGATGGGCTGAAAATGGGCATAAGGGGAATATTTATCATCAGTAAACATTTTAAAACTGAATTTTGGTGATAGCACAACTGTATAAATGTATTATAAACCTTTGAATTGTATATTTATAATGGGGGGAATTTATTTTATTTAAATTATATTTCAGTAAAGCTGTAAAAATTAAAAAATAATTTATTCTGAACAAAAAGGAAATGGAATACCACAGAGATGCTCAACTCACTGCAAATTCAAGTTCTCTGAATTGGAGCATTTGCAATCTTGTCACTCTTCACTAGTTAAGTACTGTATAAAAGAGATCTTTAGTTCATCACCAACTACATTTCTTTTTCTACCTAGGCACATGACTGGATTGCATTTCCCAGTCTCATAGTGTGGCTATATGGTTGACTTATATTATGCAAAAGGAAATAATATGTGCTGTTGCAAGCTTGACTCATTTAAATATTCTATTCTGACATTTGTCTTGCTCTTCCCCAATGTGCTGGCTGGGTATTGACTCCTAGAGTGAACTTAGCAACCATCTGCTGAAGACTGCAGAGCTCCTAGCATCCTGAACGCTTGTGGAGCAAAAGCCTCTCCATCTCCACCACCCTCATCAACACCAACAACACACTTTAAATTCTTATGAGTATAAAAATGTACTTCTACTATTAAGCCACTGAAATTTTGGGATTGGCTTGTTGGAGAAGTTAGTCTACCTCAACTAAAATATATCTCATCGCAGTCTTTCTTATAGCAACTTACCATATTGCTAAATGCTAAAGACTGGAGATCAGGCCACCTATTCAATTTTACCATTAGAAATTTCATCCAAGTTTTCCAGTGGTATTTAAAATGGAATATTAGGTTTATAGATTGGGTTTTCAGTCTAGATATATTTACCTTCATCTTCCAAAATGCATGCAGGAAAATTAAGCTAGACAGGTATATATTAAGATGCTTTTAAGGGAAATTCAGCCACTGAATATTTTCTGGTCAAAGAGTAACTGTGTAAAAATAGTCTAACTCCCAGTGTTTATAAAACCCCCTCTTTGTTGATAACATAGCAATTAGACCAACAGCAATGATTTGGCTGTATAGAAGACTAATTGAACTTCTAATTCAAAATATTCAGTTTGCCATCTAAGATCTCTCATTCAAAATATCAGTAGAGATTCAGAGAAGCTCCTAACAAAACCATCACTTTATAAATGGGTAGGATGCCCAAGATATTTAATTTTAATACTTGAGATAATGGAATCACAGAAAATTAAATTCATTGTGAACCTTCAAAATCATCTAGATCACATCCTTTAGCTTAGAGATAGGGAAACTGAAGTTTTCAGAGCTGAAATGACTGGACTGAAGTCACACAGATAGTTAGTGGCACATTTAAGACTAGAATTCAGATATGTTGTTTAGTTAAACATCAGCTTTAGAATGGGAGGCAGACTTCTGGCAAGTCTTGGAGGAGACACTCTCCAAGTAGAATAAAATTAGAAGGAAAAAGTCAAAGTCTGGATCTTCACTGGATTCAAATATTAAAAAAGTCTCTACAGATATGGCTGCTTAAAATTCCTTAGCATTCAGGTGGGAAGGCATTCATTACAACCTGGCTGACATTTGATTATTTTTCTAATCAGTATTTTGCTATGTCATGAAAATGTGATGTCTTATTCTAATAAAATGGAGTTCCTTTTACCTACTAAATTTATATAACTAAAATAGTGAGCTTTTGACTGGAAAATTGCCAGATTTCTTCCCTGGAAGCAGTACATAAATAAGAAGCTTCTGGCTTCTTGGAAAACTTCCTAATTTTCAAATTTGTGCCAACATTGATTATTTTTAAGTTATATTTATTGCCTAATATAATAATGATGGCTTGAAAGAAGATGGCTGACAGGGTAGCAATATCTAGTGGAATGAGGTATGATCTAGGAAGGAAGAACCCTAGGTTTTAACAACCTGTTGCACAATTTACTAGATGTATGTTCTTGGGTAGGTTACTCTGGCAGGCCGAATAATGGACCTTCAGACACCTATGCCCTAATCCTAGAATCTGTGAATATGTTATTTAACATGGAAAAGCATTTCTCCATATGTAATTAATGGTACAGACCTTAAAACAGGAAGATTTTCCTGAGTGTCTAATATAATCTTATAAGCTCTTAAAAGCAGATAACTTTCTCAAACTGGAGACAGGAATGATGACACAAAATGAGAGATTAGAGAAACTTGAAGCATGAGAAGGACTCAACATATCATTGCTGGCTTTGAAGACGAAAATGCTCATGAGCCAGGAATACAGGTGGGTCTCTAGAAGAAGAAACTAGCCCTTGGCCAATAGCAGCAAAGAAATAGTGACCACAGTCATGCAGCTACAAGGAATTGAATCCTGCCAACAGTTAAATGACCTGTGAGAGGATATCCACCTAGAGACTTCAGGTAAGAACTCAGGCCAGGTAACACTTCAATTTCAATCTTGTGAAGCCTGAAGCAGAGAAAACAGCCAAGCCCATTCAGACTTATGACTGACAAAATTGTGAGATAATAAATTTATGTTGGTTTATGCTGCTGCATTTTTAGTAATTTGTTCTGCAGCAACAGAAAACTGTTACTTAGTCTTTCCTGCCTCAATTGCCTCTTTGACAAAATGCCTTCCAGTTTTAAGAATTATGACATAAGTGGGATTTTCCTTAAAATATATCCTGTAATATATAAATGGGAGAGAAAAGGTGCGTGAGATAAAATCAGCACATATTCTGTTTAAAAAGAAAAGAAATATCTCAAATTTCTCTTTATTCCCACCCTCCCTCCTCTAATCTTTAGTTAGATATTAGGAAAAATCTTACCTAATCATAGGCAAATATGAGGATTTGTTTTTTTTTTTAATTTTAATTTTTATTGAGATTGTTCACATACCATACAATTATCCAAAGATCCAAAGTGTACAATAAATTGCCCCCGGTACCCTCATACAGCTGTGCATCCATCACCAATATTAATTTTTGTTCAATTTTTAGAACCTTTTCATTACTCCAGACAAGAAATAAAGACAAAGAAGTGAAAAAAAAGGAAACTCAAATCCTCCCATATCCCTAACCACCCCCCCATTGTTGACTCATTTTTGTATAGTACATTTGTTACTGTTTATGGAAGAACATTGAAATACTACTGACTGTAGTATACAGTTTCTGATAGATATATATTTTTCCCTGTATATCCCTCTATTATTAACTTCTGGTTGTATTCTCATACATTTGTTTTGGTTCATGGGAGAGATTTCTAATATTAGTACAGTTAATCATGGACATTACCCACCATATGATTCAGTTTTATACATTCCCAACTTTTGACTTCCAACTTTCCTTCCAGTGACATATATGACTCTGAGCTTCCCCTTTCCACCTCATTCACACACCATTCAGCACTGTTAATTATTATCACAACATGCTACCATCACCTCTGTTCATTTTCAAATGTTTAAGTTCACCCTAGTTGAACATTCTGCTCATACTAAGCAACCGCTCCCCCTTCTTAAGCCTCATTCTATATCTTGGTACCTTATATTTCATGTCTATGAGTTTACACATTATAATTAGTTCCTATCAGTGAGAGCCTGCAATATTTGTCCTTATGTGTCTGGCTTATTTCCCTCAGTATATTGCCCTCAAGATTTCATCACCAACCCATTTTTTAAGATGGCTTTGTTCACATGCCACACATTCCATCCTAAGTAAACAATCATTGGTTCACTGTATATTCACATATTTATGTGTTCACCACCTTCACCACTATCTATATAAGGGCATCTACATTTCTTCCACAAGGCAGGAGGGAAAGTCAAAGAAGGTAGAGAGGCAAAAGAAAAAGAAAAAAAGAAAAGAAAAAAAAAAAAAAACATGACAGCTAGGAAGCAGCAAAAGGGAAGAGAACCTTAGATAAAAGTAGAATAGAGTCAGACAACACTACCAATATCAAGTGTCTCACACCCCTCCCCTATACCCCCGTATCTGAATTTTCCTTGGTATATCACCTTTGTTACATTAAAGGGATCATAATACAATGATTCTGTTAATTATAGTCTCAAGTTTTTCTTGATTGCATCCCTCCCCCAATGCCTCCCCATTTTTAACACCTTGCAAGGTTGACATTCACTTGTTTTCCCTCGTGAAAAAACATATCTGTACATTTTATCACAATTGTTGAATACTCTAGGTTTCACCGAGTTACACAGTCCCAGTCTTTATCTTTCCTCCTTTCTTCTGGTGTCCCACATGCTCCCAACATTCCTCTCTCAACTATATTCATAGTTATCTTTTTTCAGTGAACTTAAATTGCTGTGCTATTATCTCCCAAAATTGTGTTCCAAAACTCTCACTCCTGTCTTCTCCTATCACTATGTAGTGCTCCCTTTAGTATTTCCTATAGAGCAGGTATCTTGTTCACAAAGTCTCCCATTGTCTGTTTGTTGGAAAATATTTTGAGCTCTCCCTCATATTTTAAGGAAAGTTTTGCTGGATATAGGATTCTTGGTTGGTGGTTTTTCTCTTTCAGGATCTTAAATCTATCACACCACTTCCTTCTTGCCTCCATGGTTTCTGCTGAGAGATTAGCACAGAGTCTTATTAAGCTTCCTTTGCTTGTGATGGATTGCTTTTCTCTTGCTGCTTTCAGGATTCTCCCTTTGTCTTTGACATTGCATAATCTGATTATTAAGTGTCTTGGTGTAGGCCTATTCAGATCTGTTCTGTTTGGAGTACGCTGCACTTCTTGGATCTGTAATTTTATTTCTTTCATAAGAGAAGGGAAATTTTAATTGATTATTTCCTCTATTATTGCGTCTGCCCCTTTTCCCTTCTCTTCCCCTTCTGGGACACCAATGATACATACATTTTTGTGTTTCATTTTGTCCTTAAGTTCCTGGAGCTGTTGCTCTTATTTTTCCCTTCTTTTCTCCATCTGCTCCTTTGCATGTAACAGGTGTTTTGTTCTCCAGTTCCTGAGTGTTTTCTCCTGCCTCTTAAGGTCTGCTGTTGTATGTTTCCATTGTGTCTCTCATCTCTTGTGTTATGCCTTTCATTTCCATAGATTCTGCCAGTTGTTGTTTTGAACTTTCAATTTCTGCCTTATGTATGTCCAGTGTTTTCTTTATAGTCTTTATCTCTTTTGCCATATCTTCTCTAAACTGTTTGAATTGATTTAGCATTAGTTGTTTAAATTCCTGTATCTCAGTGGAAGTGTAAGTTTGTTCCATTGACTGGGCCATAACTTTGTTTTTCTTAGTGTAGGTTGTAGTTTTCTGTTGTCTAGGCATCTGACCTCCTAGGCGCCCCCAATCAGGTTTTCCCAGATGAAAACAAGCTCAGGTCACAGAAGGAGGAAATATTCAATATCTGGTTTCCCTGATGGTTTTTCTTAGAGGATTGACACACCCTGTGTTTTCTGCCCAGTAGGTGGTTCCTGTCAGCCTGTCATGGGCTGGTGTAAAGGGGAGTGGCCCATGGCTCTCTTCCCCCAGAATCTGGGGTCTGGTTCTGAATGTAAGGTAGGGAGTAGAGCTGGGTCCTCCTCTTTCCTCTTGGGAAGTTATGCCACCTTGAGAGAGTCTATTTGCATATAAATAGATTATTTTTTTCTCTGACTCTGCTATCTCCACCCTTGTCTGGGTAAGAGTGCTGTGATTTTAAAATGGCTGAGGCTTTCTTTACTGCAAAGCACTGTGAGCTGAAAACGGCTGAGGCTTTCTCCACTGAGCCACCCAGGTTGACAGAGAAAGAAAGGGACAGAAGCCCCAGATTCACCCATTGGCCAGAGATAGCACCCAATCCTCTGGGCTCCCTGTCCTGAGACAGGGATGTCCCCTGACTCTCCCAAGGTCAGTCATCAGCAAAAGCCTCTGCTTGTTGGGGGATTCACTGTATTGAGCAGTTAACATTAAAACCCCAGTTGTAGGTGGGCTGATGTACACTCACTTGTTCAGTGTGCTTGTGGGCCTGGTTTAATTTCTTATAGAATTATAGGAAAGCACATGAGTCACTGCATCCTAAACTTTTAAAAACTGCACATATCAACTAAGAATAGGAGAAAAAACACTCTAGACATTCACTGAAGCCTGACCTAGAAATAAATGAGAGATTTGCCTTGGAATATCAATGTTTATGTTAATAATGCAGTCCTTTAATACTAAACGGGAGAAGGGCTGCAAAACTAATCTGATAAGGGGGAAACTTACTCATGAAGTTTAGGTGGTTTTATTACTGTGTGTTTAAATTTGTGTTTAAATTACTTTATATCTGATGCTAATCCCTCTCCCTAGTTTTGAGTGGGTGTGATAGTAATGGAAGCTTACACAGGGTGAAAACCCCTTAATAAGAACATCAGAGGTGTGAGCAAAGTTAGTAATCTGAATAAAGAGAGGCTTGAATGCTAATTGTACTTGCAGTATGTTGATGACTTGAAATATAGTGACAATCTTCACATAATAAAGAAAACTCTGGGAATTAGTTAACTGAAGATGTGGACTTTTTAACAAGGAACAAATAAGACTAATCTGAGTTTGTTATGGGGAATTGACTGTAAGTTCTTTGAGGATAGGAGATGTGTCTGATTTGTTTAATTATATATCCTCAGTGTTTAGCACCTAGCAGGCCTAAAACCTATTTGTGGCATCAAATATAAGATCCTACCAATATAGAGGAGTTTTACATTAGCCTGATGCCTTAAACTGAGAACCCCAGAAATAGAGATTTTGATGCAGGGGGACTAGGTTGGAAATATGGAATATTAGATATTTATAAGGAAAATAGTTCTGGGAAAAGTGCACTAGTGAGGAACTTGGTCAGCTAAAACTAAGGAAGGTAGCACTGAGTGCTTAGAGAAAAGGGAGGAGAGTTCAAGAAATGAGATAAGAAGCATAGAAAAAGAAATTAGAAAGTCTTCAACTTAATTGAGGCTTTGTCTAGGCACTGATAACAGTGAGCTCTCACTCTAGTGTTGCTGAAAATGAATAAAGACAGTTTAGCCTACCTATTAACATCTTTTTCATCTAAACATTCTTTGTCATACTCACTATGGTTTATTCTGGTAAAGGTTCTCATGATTGTTCATCTGGATATTTGCGACAATACTCAATGAATGTAAGTTCTACAAAAGCAAGAATTTTGTAAGTATCATTCACTGCCGAATTCCTAGAACTTGGTACATTTCCAAACACTTAGCATGCCTTCAATTACTATCCCATCCATTCATGGAAAAAGTATTTATTGAGCACCTAGCATGTGTCTGGCACTGAGGTAATGATTTGGGGATACAGTGGAAAACAATTTAGGCAATCTCCCTGCCCACATAGAACTTAGTCTTAGTAGGGATAGAGAGAGTAAAAACAAAACAAAACAAAACAAATACATGAATATGTAACATTTTCCAAGAGCAGATAAATTCTATGAAGAAAAGGAGAGCAGGGTTTGGAGATAGAAAGTTATGGGAGTTGAAGTTCATTTTAGACAGGGTTGTCAGAGAAGGTCTATCTGAGGAGTTGCCATGTAAGCAGAAACCTGAACAAAATAAGGAAGCAAGTCAGAGGAAGGTTTGGAGACAGATAACTCCAGGGAAAGGGAATAGCTAATGCATAGGCCTAACTAATATTCTCTGTAAACCAGTAAGCTTACAGAAAGGAGTACAAACCCAAGAGAAATGATTATATTCAGAATCTGTGAACCAAAGCAAGAACTGTGTATTCAAGTAGAATGTAATCAGTGTTCCACATTCTGTGGTCACTCAAGCAAAACTCTCTTATTTTAAGGGGAAATTAAGTGTGTATATTTAAGGGAAGATGTGGCTTTGCACTATAGAATCAGGCTCAACACATATCAAAACAATGTTACACTTAGCTTCCAAGATTAGAATTTACTTATTAAAAATAATAATAAAGTACTTAAAATTTAAAAGCTTCCCACCCCCATCACTCCAACCCTAACAATGAAATGAACTTTAGCAAAATGCTAGAAATATATATTAAGATAAGGCCAGCCTTGCTAATTCTAAAGCTTTTTTCTAACTGATTAAACCTAAATTATAAAGGCCTAATTTGAAGCAGATTTTGAAGTCAGCTCTGTTATTATTAAACTCAAGAAGAGTACCTCTGCTTGAATTCATTTGGAAGAGGAGGTGTTCAATAAGCATAGAGAAAGGCAGTTCTTTTGTTTTTATAATCATGGACAATGAAGTTCACTATCATTATAACCAAACTAAATGTCATCAAGGTTAACCAATTATTTATTATAGTACAGCAAACTGTGTGGCTCTGTGATGAGCTATCCATTGGTCAAATTGGGAAGCAAAGCTTGATATGCCAGATTTTCTTTCCCAGACCTTTTTGAGATTATGCCCAGTATATCATTCACTCATCACTCATTCATGAAACACATAAGCCTCTGATATGTGCAAAGAATACTGTTAGAAAATATTATGTATATATCTTGTACACAAGGATCTTCACCCAGTTATAGATGTTCAAGATCTGGCACAGAATTGATGCTACATAAATATTTGTTGAGTGAATGAGTGAAAGAAATAGTTGTTCCCATCCAACACTTTATGTTATAAGATAGACGTCTCTCATCATTAATATGGAGGCAAAATATAGGACACAGATAGTAGACTAATAGTATCAATTCTTATATTTTTAAAATTATATGATTCTGCATAACAGTATTAGTAGTCAAGAAAATATTTAATCTACTGATCAGGAGTAAATAAATTATAGCAACGTGGCAAGTATAGGTTCACATTTGGGAAAAATTCTCTAATTAAAAGAGGGGGCAAAAGCTCTTTTCTGACCATTTTATTAACATATGAAGGAAGCGGTACCCTAAGAACTGTTAAAAAGATGAGAGCATGATATTGGTTGTTGCTTATAGACCTGGGTTTTATACAGATTTTTTGCTCCCCCAACCCTATTGTGGTAGTGGGATTGGGTGCTCAGAATTATCCATTGTTTTAGTTGTGTGATTCTAGCATTCACGACACATCATTCTAGGTACTTTGCCTCAAAATAAGATATGCTGACAAATGATGGTAGATAATGCTATAGGAAAGCAGCCATACTTCCCATTATCATGGGTAACTGAGGGAAAATAATTAATTTATTTTTTCTAAATTATTACTATTTAAACAGAATGATGAAGCACCTAACTAGCTGTGAGACTACAATCTCTTAAATTTGGGTGTTAAATTACCTTATTGTTAAAAGGAGGCCTTCTTACAAGCTGATGCCTAAACTCCCTCCCTGATCTCTTGATTTTATGATTAAAATATTTGCCAAGCTCAACCCTTAAATCTTCATACTTTAAAAGATAAATCTGAGTGGTTCCTAATTTACTTTGAATTGCCTCCCCATAAACATCATTCCCTCAGCACAACCCAAAACACTTCTTTTGTTACTCAGATAATAAATTACTTTTAATATAGAGATTAGATTTCTAAAATCAAGCTTATTAGAATATTGTTTAGTCACTTCTGATCTTTTCTGGAAGAGAGCAGCATATAAATAATAAATGACATGAAAATGAAACAGCATATTTAAAAGTTCATTTAAATAAAACTTAACAGAGTTTTAGGCAAAGGAAATAGAGACATCAAAATCTCATTCCAGGGAGAGAGTTCAGTTAATGGGCTGGGCAAATGTTATTCTAGGAATAAAACATTACATTAAAAAGCTTGGAGGTGAGAAGAAGACTTGTACCCAGAGATATATTAAGCTTTACCAAAATGGTAAGGATGATTAGGGTCAGAGTCTAATCAACAAGTAATACAAACTAGGTTAACATGGTGGTGGCAGTGCTATAGTAAAAAGTTGGAACAGAGAGAGCTAGACAGATAAACTGGAAGTGGTGGTTGTAGTGGTAGTCACAGTAGAAATAATGATGCTACTACCATTTCATGCCACCTTCCTGTGAGCCAGGCACTGGGCAAAGCATTTTACATGCATTTTATCATTTGTTCCTCATTTTAACTATATGCAGTTAGTTGTTTTACCCTCATTTTATAAATTGTAGGAACAGAGGCTTAGAAAGTTAACTAAATTTTCCAAGGTCAGACAGCCAGTGCCAGAGTCTGTCAAAAAGATTTGCCTGATTCCAGAGTTTATATTCTTAGACACTGCATAGAGTGTCTTGACTTCATTGTGGCCCTGATTCCAGGGATTTTGTCCCTAGCTTTGTATGCTTAAGAATACTGTTCCAGAGAGGGGCAAGATGGCGGCATAGAGAGGAGTGGAAGCTAAGCAGTCCCCCTGGAACAACTACAAAAAACCAGAAACAACTAGCAAATAATCCAGAATAACTGCCGGGGGACAAACGAGACCATCCACTCATCATACACCAACCTGAATTGGGAGGAATGCCCGAGAACACAGCATAAAATCTGTAAGTAAAACCTGCGGAACCAGGTCGGGAGACCCCCTCCCCCATAGCCCGAGCTGCGGAGCCCCGTGGTGCCAGAGAGAAGCTCTCTCCCAGCAAGCGAATATAGCTCAGCTGAGCTCCAACTGGGGTTTTAAGTAGCGAGTGTGAACTGCTCACTACAGGTACGCAGCTCCAAAAAACAGAGAGAGGCTTTGGGTGACAACTGACCTGGGAGAGCCGGAGGGTCACCTTGACTGGGTCTGAAGGGGACTATCTGTTTCTTTCTTGGCTCAGTGGAGAAAGCCCCAGTCATTTTAAGTTTCCAGGGCTGTGACTCTGGGAAGGGCGGAGACAGCACAAGCAGAGAGCAAGACTATTGAAATGCTAATGACCTCCACCTGGGGGGTCTGTCTTCTCTAGGAGGAAAGGGGTGGGGCCCTTTCCATTCAGAACCACACCCCAGAGCCTGGGGGAACACGGCCACACCTCCTCACACCAGTCAAGAATTATAGGCTAACAGGTGCCACCTGCTGGGCAGAAAAGCACAGTGACCCGAGGCATCAAAGGGTGGAGCAATTTTCTAAGACACACCCGCAGGGAAACCAGATACTGAATATTTCTTCCCTCTGGGACCTGAGCCTGTTCTGGTCTGGGAAAACCTGATTTGGATAACCAAGGAAACCATGCCTAGACAACAGAAAATTACAACCTACACTAAGAAAAGCAAAGTTATGGCCCAGTCAAAGGAACAAACGTACACTTCAACTGAGATACAGGAATTTAAACAACTAATGCTAAATCAATTCAAAAAGTTTAGAGAAGATATTGCAAAAGAGATAGAGGCTGTAAAGGAAGCACTGGGCATGTATACGGCAGAAATCAAAAGTTCAAAAAACCTACTAGTAGAATCTATGGAAATGAAAGGCACAACACAAGAGATGAAAGACACAATGGAAGCATACAACAGCAGATCTCAAGAGGCCGAAGAAAACACTCAGGAACTGGAGAACAAAACACCTGAAAGCCTACACGCAAAGGAGCAGATGGAGAAAAGAATGAAAAAATATGAGCAACGTCTCCGGGAACTCAAGGATGAAACAAAGTACAGTAATGTACGTATCATTGGTGTCCCAGAAGGAGAAGAGAAGGGAAAGGGGGCAGAAGCAATAATAGAGGAAATAATTAATGAAAATTTCCCATCTCTTATGAAAGACATAAAATTACAGATCCAAGAAGCGCAGCGTACTCCAAACAGAAGAGATATGAATAGGTCTATGCCAAGACACTTAATAATCAGATTATCAAATGTCAAAGACAAAGAGAGAATCCTGAAAGCAGCAAGAGAAAAGCAATCCATTACATACAAAGGAAGCTTAATAAGACTATGTGCGGATCTCTCAGCAGAAACCATGGAGGCAAGAAGGAAGTGGTGTGATATATTTAAGATACTGAAAGAGAAAAACCACCAACCAAGAATCCTGTATCCAGCAAAGCTGTCCTTCAAATATGAGGGAGAGCTCAAAATATTTTCTGACAAGCAGACAATGAGAGACTTTGTGAACAAGACACCTGCCCTACAGGAAATACTAAAGGGAGCACTACACGGTGATAGAAGACAGGAGTGTGTGGTTTGGAACACAATTTTTGGAGATGGTAGCACAACAATGTAAGTACACTGAACAAAGGTAACTATGAATACGGTTGAGAGAGAAAGATGGGGAGCATGTGAGACACCACAAGAAAGGAGGAAAGATAATGACTGGGACTGTGTAACTTGGTGAAATCTAGAGTATTCAACAATTGTGATAAAATGTACAAATATGTTCTTTTACGAGGGAGAACAAGCAAATGTCAACCTTGCAAGGTATTAAAAATGGGGAGGCATTGGGGGAGGGATGCAATCAGCATAAAATAGAGACTGTAACTAATAGAATCATTGTATTATGCTTTCTTTTATGTAACAAAGGTGATATACCAAGGTGAATGCAGATAAGAGGGGGGGATAGGAGAGGCATGTTAGATACTTGACATTGGTGGTATTGTCTGATTCTTTATTCTACTTTGATTTAAGGTTATTTTTCCTTTTTCTGCTTCCTAGCTGTCATTTTCTTTTTTTCCTCTTTCTTTTGCCTCTCTACCTTCTTTGACTCTCCCTCCTGCCTTGTGGAAGTAATGTAGATACTCTTATATAGATAGTGGTGAAGGTGGTGAACACATAAATGTATGACCATGCAGAAAACCATGGAGTATTTACTTGGGATGGAATGTATGGTGAATGAACAAAACCATATTAAAAAAAATGGGTCGATGACAAAACCTCAAGGGCAATATACTGAGTGAAATAAGCCAGACACATTAGGACAATTATTGCAGGGTCTCACTGATAAGAACTAATTACAATATGTAAACTCATAGACATGAAATATAAGGTACCAGGATATAGGACGAGGCTTAAGAATGGGGAGTGGTTGCTTAGTATGAGCAGAATGTTCAATTAGGATGAACTTAAATGTTTGGAAATGAACAGGGGTATTGGTAGCAAGACGTGAGAATAACTAACAGCGCCGAATGGTGTGTGGATGAGGTGGAAAGGGGAAGCTCAGAGTCATATATGTCACCAGAAGGAAAGTTGGAGGTCAAAAGATGGAAATGTATAAAACTGAATCCTGTGGTGGGCAATGTCCATGATCAACTGTACAAATACCAGAAATCACTTCATGAACCAGAACAAATGTATGATGATACAATTAGAAGTTAATAATAGAGGGGCATATAGGAAAGAACTATATACCTATTACAAACTATATACTACAGTTAGTAGTATTTCAACATTTTTTCATAAACAGTAACAAACGTACTATATCAATACTAGGAGTCAAAAATTGAGGGGGGTTGGTTAGGGATAGGGGAGGATTAGAGTTTCCTTTTCTTTTTTTCTTTTTTCATCTTTCACTTTATTTCTTGTCTGGAGTAATGAAAAGTTTCTAAAAATTGAACAAAAATTAAGTGTGATGGATGCACAGCTGTATGAGGGTACCCAGGGGCAAGTGATTGTACACTTTGGATCTTTGGATAATTGTATGGTATCTGAACAATCTCAATAAAAATGAAAAAAAAATAAAATTAAATTAAAATAAAAAAGAATACTGTTCCATGTATCAGAGCTTCATTCCTTTATATGGCTGAATAATGTTCCATGGTATTTATATACCACTTTTTTTGAGTGAAATAAGTCAGACACAAAAGGACAAATATTGTATGATTTCATTATATGAAAGACCTAGAATAAGAAATACACAGTAGAGAAAGTAAATTAAAGATTAAGTCAAATCAGACTGGTGCAGAGACTTACCTGATTTAAATCATAAGATAGAGCACCCAGAAGAGGGAGAAAGTCTATTTCATTAGGAGAAAAGGAGGCATTTGAATTCCTGTAAACTGGGGAATTCCTAAGGCTACTAACAAGTACAAAACAAGGCAAGACACAGAATCAAAAAAAAAGACAAAGAAGACCCTGCATTTTGCATTCACCTTTGGTGATTCTTATGAAAGAGAGATTCTGGTCAGCAGAGAACCAATTTCCAAAGAATGTGAAAGGTGTGTTTTGCATTGGTTTTTATGGTTATGTTAACTCCTCAAACCCAAGGAAATCTGTTGTAATAATAGCTAGATACAAACACAAGGAACGGGCAGTACAGGAACTATAACCAAGAGATAACACCTTAAAATATTAAAATGTACACTATGTAACAAAAATCCTACAAGACAAAGAAACAGGAAATGATGGCCCATCCAAAGGAATAAAATAAAATTCCAGAAAACATCAACTGGGAAAATACCAAAAAAAAGAAAACAAAAAAACAAAACAAAACAAAAAACAAAAAACCTTAAATATGCTCAAGGAGATAAAGGAAAATATAGAGAAAAAACTAAATGATATCTTAAAAGCAATCAATGACTGGTGTGATAAACTCAATAAGGAGATAGAATTTCAAAAAGTGTCCAACAGAACTACTGGAGTTGAAAACCACAATAACTGAGGTGAAAAATTCTCTAGAGGGTTTCAAAAGAAGACTGGAGATAGAAAGGGAAAGAATCAGTGAACTCAAAGACAAGACATTTGAAATGAGTCATGCTGAGGGACAGGAGGGTGGTTTAGAGCAGTATATACCCCAGAAAAAGTTGTTTGTAAACAATCCATTCCTGTGGGTGTGAACCTGTTGTAAGAAGGAATTTTTTATGAGGTTACTTTAGTTAAGGTGTGGCTCACCACAATCAGTACTCGTCCTAATTCTATTACTGGAGCCCTTTATAAGTGAATGGAATCCAGACACACAGAGAGAAAGCCACAGAGGGAGCAGTCAGAAGCTGAACATCAATGGAACCTAGAAATGAAAAGAGAGCCTAGGTTCTGCTGCCATGTGTGCCATGCGCCCTGTCATGTGACAAGCTAAGGACAGAAAATAACTGGCAGCCAGCCCCAGAACATGGCAGTCATTGGGAAGAAAGCATAGCCTTGATGACAATTTGATTTGGATTTTCTTAAGCCTCAATACCATGAGCAAATAAATTCCTACTGTTTAAGCCAACTCATTACGTGGTATTTGCTTGAGAAGCCAAATAAATTAAAACAAACAGAAAGAAAGGGAAAAGTATTTTAAAAGGGAAAACAGCCTAAGATATCTGTGAAGGCATTGTCAATCATACCAATATACACAGTTTAAATTCAATTTTATTAAAATATATTCACATACCATACAATTATCCAAAGTGTACAATCAATTGTTCACAGTACCATCATGTAGTTGTGCCCTTATCACCCCAATCTCCCCTCTGAACATTTTCCCTTTACCAGAAAAAGTAAAAATAAGAATAAAAAATAAAAGGAACAAAGAACACCCAAATCATCCCCCCACACCCACTCTGTATTTAATTTAGTTTTTTGTTCCCATTTTTCTACTCATCTGTCCATACACTGGATAAAGGGAGTGTGATCCACAAGGTGTCCATAATCACACTGTCACCCCTTGTAAGTTACATTGCTATACAATCATCTTCAAGAGTCAAGGCTACTGGGCTGCAGCCTGATAGTTTCAGGTATTTACTTCTAGCCATTCCAATGAATTAAAACCTAAAAAAGGTTATCTACATAGTGCATAAGAATGCCCACCAGAGTGACCCCTCGACACCATTTGGAATCCCTCAGTCACTGAAACTTCATTTCATTTCATTTTGCATCCCCCTTTTGAGCAAGAAGATACTCTCAATCCCTTGATGTCAGGCACAGCCCCATTCCTGGGAGTCATATCCCATGCTGCCAGGGAGATCCACACCCCCCAGGAGTCAGATCCCATGCAAGGGGGAAGGCAGTGAGTTCACCTGTCTATCTGGTCTAGCTGGAGAGAGAGGGCCACATCCGAGCAATAAACAGGGACTCAGGGTGAGACTCTTAGCTCAATTATAAGCAGGTTTAGCCTCTCCTCTGCAGCAGTGAGCTGCACCAGGACAAGTCCTGAGACAGGGCTTGGCCAACAAACCGCCAGTCCTCAATGTTTGGGACAACACAAGCAACAATCCAGGTGAGGAAGCCCAACACCGCCACATCCCCCCCAACTCCTCAGGGGGGCCTCACATACATATTTTTATTCTCTGCCCAAATTACTTTGGGATGTGCTGTTATTTCACACTAACCTATGCAAACCTACCAGGTCTCACTTCCTATTAAAAGTTCCATGTAATTATGGTATTCAAACAAACTGTATGAGTTAAGTTGTTTAGGAAATATAGATCCTGCACCAACCAAACATCTCTTCCCTTGGTCTCACATGGAATCTAAAGTTTCAAATCACAGTCAGTATCATCCTCCACCCCCTGTCCTGACCTGCGTAGTCCCAACCACATCTACTTCACCCATATCTCCAATTGAAGTCTGGACACTCCATCAGCATTCTCAACAGTTGCTATATGTGCCAACACTGACATCCCTAGATGCCGAGCTCCAGCTCCCAGTTTCAGGTGTCGCACAGATAACCCAAAGTTCCAGAGACAGATCAGATTATACAAAAAGGGATCAGCATCTCAGAATCTGGAGATAGCCATTACAATTCAGGAATAGATGTGACTGCTATAAGAGCTTACAATCAAGGGACCATTACAATAAGCGTTCCCCTGATAAACTGTGCTGTAAGATTCAATTCTGAGTTTAAACACCATGGTTAGTCCATATTGGTGAGGCATTTTAGTGTTTGCCTTTGTTTCTGGTGTAGTTCACTCAAAATGCTGTCTACAGGATCCATTCACCTCATTAGGTGTCTCACAGCTTCACTCCTCACAGTGGCTCAATATTCCATTGTATGCACACACAAGAGTCCACCATTCTGTTCCTCAGCCGATGGACCCTTAGGCCACCTCCACCCACTGCACACCATGCATACTGCCTCCATAAACACCAGTGTGCAAATGTCCATTCACATCCTGCTCTCATATCCTCCAAGTATATGCCTCCTAATGAGGGTGCAGGACCTTAGGGCACCGACATACTTCGCTTCTTGGGGAACCACCCCACTGTCCTCCAGAAAACCGACACCATTTTGCCTCCTGACCAACAGAAAATATGAACAACACTCTCTCCATGTTTTCTCCAGCAATTTTTTCACTGTTTATATTTTTCCATACAATTTCATAGAGCTATATTCACATACAATATAATTATACACAGTCTACAATCCATTGTTCATGGTATTGTCATAGATTTGTGCATTTATAACCACAGTCAGCACTTGAACATATTGATTAGTATGGAAAAAAAGTTTTTTAAAGAGTAATAAAAAAAGATAATAAAAAGAAAAATAAAATATCATAAAATACAATATAATAATAGGGTCAGACAACAACACCACTATTAAGAATCCCATATCCCTCCCTTATATCCCCCTCTCATAAACATTTAGCTTTGGTATATTGCCTTTGTTATATTTAATGGAAGCATATTACAGTGTTACTGTTGACCACAGGCTCCAGTTTGTTTTGATTATATTTTTTCCCCAATACCATCCCCTTACCAACACTCTGCATGGTTGAGATTCATTTGTTCTCCCACATTCAAGAACAGTTTTATATTTGTACATTTAGTCACAATCATTGACCACTCCAGTTTTTGCTAAGTTAAACAGTCCCAGTCTTTATTTTCTATCCCTACCTCAGGTGTTATTCATGCCCCTAACCCACCTCTTTCAGCTTTACTCATGTATATCTTTGTTCAGTGTAGTTACAATATTTTGCTGCCATCACATAGTACTATGCTATCTAATTCTGGATCTATACAGTCAATCCTGCTGAACATTCTGTATTCCTTCAGCATCAAAGGACCAATCCATACCCTATTTCTATATCCTACAAGCCTGTGTTATCAGCTTTTAACTCTCAAAGTTTGCTCATTAATGTTAGTTCATATTAGTGGCACCAAACAGGATTTGTCCTTTTGTTTCTGGCTAGCTTTACTCAACATAATGTCGTCAAGGTTCATCTACATTATTATATATTCTATGTCTTTGTTCTTACAGCTGTGTAATATTTCATCATGTGTATGTACCACAGTGTGTTTATCCATTTGTCCATTGATGGACATTTGGACCATTTCCATCTCTTGGCTATCGTGAATAATGCAGCAATGAACACCAGTTAACAAATGTCCATTTGTGTCTTAACTTTCAGTTCCTCTGAGCATATACCTAGTAACAGAATAACTGGGTCGTATGGCAAATCTATACTTAGCTTCCTAAGGAAATGCCACCCTGTCTCCCAGAGTGGTTTCATGATTCAACATTCCCACCAACAGTGAATAAGTGTGCCTCTTTCTCCACATCCTCTCCAGCACTTGTAATTTTCTGTTTTTTGAATAATGCCTATTGTGGTAGGTGTGAGATGATATCTCATTGTGGTTTTGAATTGCATGTCCCTAATAGCTAGTAAAGTTGAGCATTTTTTCATATGTTTTTGAGACATTTGTATTTCCTCTTCAGAACAGTGTCTGTCCATGTCTTTTGCCCATTTTTAAATTGGGTTGGTTGTCTTTCTGTTGTTGAGTTGTAGGATTGCTTTATATATTTAGGATATTAAACCCTTTTCTCATATGTCATTTCCAAATATTGTCTCCCATTATGTAGGCTATCTTTACCTTTCTCACAGAGTCCTTTAATGTACAAAAGTGTTTAATTTTGAGATCCCATTTGTCTGTTTGTTCTTTGGTTGCTTGCACCTTGGGTGTAAGGTCAAGGAAACCACCTCTTATCACAAGTTCTTTAAGATATTGCCCTCTCTTTTCTTCTAAGAGTCTTGTGGACTTAGTGCTAATGTTTAGGTCTTGAATCCATTTTGAGTTAATTTTTGTATAAGGTGTGGGATAGGAATCCTCTTTCATTCTTTTGGAAATGGATATTGAGTTCCCCAAACACCACTTATTGAAGAGGCTGCTCTGCCCCAGTTGCTTTGCCTTGGCTGACTTATCAAAGATCAATTGTCTGTAGACGCAATAGTCTATTTCTGAACACTCTATTCAATTCCATTGGTCAGTATATCTATCCTTATGCCAGTACCATGCTGTTTTGAGCACTGTAGCTTTGTAATATGCTTCACAGTCAGTGTGAGACCTCCTACTTCATTCCTCTTTCTCAAGATATATTTGGCTATTCAGGGCACCTTGCCCTTTCAAAAAAAGTTAGGTTATTGGTTTTTCTACTTCTGCAAAGTAAGTTATTGGGATTTAATTGGTATTATATTGAATCTATAAATCAGTTTAGGTAGAACTCACATCTTAATAAAATTTAGTCTTCCAATCCATGAACATGGTATGTTCTATATTTTTTTACCTCCTCTTCAATCTCTTTCAGCAGTTTCTTGTAGTATTCTTTGCATAGGTCTTTTGTTGCCTTCATTAAGTTTATTCCTAAATGCCTGATTTTTTGGTTGTTCTTGTAAATGGAATTTTGTTCTTGATTTCTTCCTCTTATTGCACATTACTTGTGTATAACAAAATTACATAGTTGTATTTGTTATCTGTAGCCTGCCATGTTGCAGTACTCATTGATTAGTTCTACAAGCCTTGGCGAAGATTTTTCTGAATTTTCTACATATAGTATCATGCCATCTTCAAACAATTTGAATGCTTTTTATTTCTTTTCTTGCCTAATTGGTCTAGCTAGAACTTCCAGCACAATGTTGAATAACAATGGTGGCAGTGGCATTCCTGTCTTGTTCCTGATCTTACAGGCAAAGCTTTCAATCTCTCCCCATTGAGTAGGGTATTAGCTGTGGGTTTTTTATATATGGCCTTTATCATACTGAAAAAATTCCCATGTATTCCTATCCTTTGAAGTGTTTTCAAGAAAGGATGTTGATTTTTTTTTCAATGGCTTTTCTGCAGAGATTGAGATGATCATGTGATTCTGCTTTGATTTATTGATATGGTTTATTACATTGACTGATTTACTTTTGTTGAATCAGCCTTGCATACCTGGAATAAACCCCACCTGGTCATGGTGTATAATGCTTTTAATGTGACTCTGGGTTCAATTTGTGAGTATTTTGTTGAGAATTTTTGCATCTATATTCTTTAAAGAGATTGTAAATAATTTTCTTTTTTTGTAGTATCTTGATATGATTTTGGTATTACGTGGTGTTCGCTCCATAGAATTAGTTGGGTAGCTTTCCATCCTCTTCAAATTTTTGAAGATTTTGAGCGGGATTGGTACTAATTCTTTCTTGAAAGCTTGGTAGACTTCACATGTGAAGCCATCTGGTCCTGGGCTTTTCTTTTTGGGGAACTTTTTGGTGACTGACTCAGTCTCTTTACTTGTGATGGTTTTGTTGAGGTTGTCTATTTCTTGTCAAGTCAATGTTGGTTGTTTATGCTTTTCTAGGAAGTTGTCCATTTTATCTAACTTGTCTAGTTTTTTAGCAAGTAGCTGCTTATAGTGTCTTCTCATTATCTCCTTTACTTCTGCAGGGTCAGTAGTTATGTCTCCTTTCCCATTTCTGATTGCATTTACTTGTGTACACTCCCTATTTTTTGTTAGCCTAGCTAGGGGTCAATCAATTTTCTTTTATTTTATCAGAGAACCATATTCTGATTTTGTTGACTCTCTATTATTTTTCTGTTCTCAATTTCATTTATTTTTGCTTTAATATTTGATATTTCTTTCCTTCTGTTTTCTTGGGCTGAGTTTTCTGTTCTTCCTCTATTTACAGATAGTTTCTCAATTTTTTCTCTCCTCTTTTAATATAGGTTTTTAGGTCAATAAATTTCCCTCTCAACAGTGACTTTGCTGCATCCCATAAGTTTTGATATGCTGTGTTTTCATTGTCATTTGCCTTGATGTATTTACTAATTTCTCTTGTAACTTGTTCTATTACCCCAGGTTTGTATGTTGTTAAGCCTCCATATATTTGTGGATTTTACAAACTTCTGCCTGGTATTCATTTCCCACTTCATTCCATTATGAACTGAGAAACTGTTTTTGTAACATCAATATTTTTAAATTGGTTGAGACTTGTTTTGTGACCCAACATGTGGTCTCTTCTAGAGAATGTTCCATGAGCACTTGAGAGAAATGTGTATCCTGCTGTTGTGGGGTGTAGTATTCTATAAATGTCTGTCAAATCTAGTTCATTTATTGTACATTTCAACATCTCCTTTTCCTTAGTGAGCCTCTGTCTAGATGTTCTATCCATTGATGAGAGTGATGTACTGAAGTCTTCACCTATTATTATAGAGTAATTTACTTTTCCTTTCACTGTTCTCAGTGTTTGCCTCATGAATTTGGGACACTCTGACTTGGTGCATATATATTTGTGATTGTTATGTTTTCTTGATTAATTGATCCTTTTCTTATTACTTAGTGTCCTCCTTTGTTTCTTTTAATTGTTTTACTTTTGATGCCTAATTTGTCTGACATTAATATAGCTAGTCCCATTTTTTCTGGTTGCTGTTTGCATGAAATAGCTTTTTCCAACTTTTCACTTTCAGTCTATTTTGTCCTTGTGTCTAAAGTGAGTTCCTTGTAGACAGTATATAGATGGGTCCTGTTTTTTTAATCCATTCTGCTAGTCAGTGTCTTTTTATTGGGTAGTTTAATCCATTAACATTTAGTGTTATTTTTGTAAGAGAAATACTTTCTTCTACTATTTTGTCTTTTGGATTTTTATATGTTATGTCTTATTCTCTCCTCTCTCTCCTTTTAACCTTCCTGACAATCTTCATTTCTACAGTCTTCTCTAAATCTCTCTCTCCTGTATTTTCCTATCAGTCTTTAGCACTTCTGTTAGCATTTCTTGTAACACCAGTCTCTTATTCACAAACTCTCTCAGTGTCTGTTTGTCTGAAAATATTGTAATCTCTCCCTCATTTTTGAAGCACAATCAGAAACTGTCTGAAAAACTATTATGAAGCTGCAGAGGACAGAGAAACATTGGACAGCATCCAGAAAAGAGCAGGAGAAAGAGGCTGATAAATTATGGCAAAGAACTCTAAATTTATCTCTCAACATGTTGGCTTGGTGTGAATCACCCCCTCAGCAGCAGGCTGATGCAGGGTTAAGCCCTGGCTAGCTGTTGGTGACAGAAATGGACTTTAAAATACTCTTCCCCAAGAACAGAGGTGAACACAGCTGATCTCAGATCACAGTTTTGATTAACAAATTCAGATCACTGGTTCCTGGCTCTGAGGACAGCAATTGTTTTGATCTGCCCCAGACAAAGGGGCTCAGTAGACATTATTTCAACCAAGCCAAGACCAAAGCAGTGATAGCCATTGATTCAAATCTCCACAAACAGGGGCAGAGATGGAGATTAAAAGAAACAGTGCTTCCTCAGAGCTGCAGGGGACAGTTAGCTGAAGAGCTGCATTTTCTGGGCAGACCAGGAAAACTCAACATTGGTGACCCATTGGAGAAAGTTTTGGTGCCCTTCCTGATCCCCACCCCATGGTGCTTTGGAGCCAGTAGGTGCCCTATTCATGGATCCCTGACCCTGTTTTGGATGGGAAAGTCTGACCCGAGAAAGTCCTCTCAAGGGTGATCCTACTCCAAGAATTTGCCCTCCAAGCAAAAGCAGCTTTAGACATGAAAGGAATGTAAAATCTACAGAGGCAGAAAGTTTTGAACAAAGCCCTGCTGATGTCAAATACCCAGGAGCAAGAGGTCTGTCTCCTGAGAAAAAAACAGCAGACAGTGAAACTCCTATAAACCTGGGAATTCCAAAACAACTATCATGCGAAAGCCCAGGACAAGACAGAGGCCCAGAAAATAAGATAAATCATACACACTCCACTCACCTTGGGCAGAACTTCCTGATAGGAGAAAATCTCTGCTTTATCACAAGCTGGTTACAAAACCAAGAAACAGACATGGCAGGGAATAAACTCCAGAGGTAACATTTAAAAATGGTAAAATGCTTTATGTGCAAAAAAAGAATAAAAGACAAAGAAACTGGAAATAATGGCTCATCCAATGGAAGAGTGTAAAAATGCATAAAACACCAGCAAAGAAGACAAGAATGTGAGTATATTAAAATGACACCTTTTAAAAAAACTGATCCTATAAATGCTTAAGAAGATGACAAAAATTTAGAGAAAGAATGAAGGGATATCAGGAAATCAATCAAAGAGAAATATGAGAGTCTAAGAGATAGAAATTTTAAAATGGCACCAAACAGAACTGCTGGAAGTGAAGACCACAATAACTGAAATGAAAAATACTCATGAGGGTTTCAAGAGCAGATTGGAGCTGGCAGAATAAAGACTCAGTGAACTTGAAGAAAAGACACTTAAAATGAGTCAGGCTGAGGGTCAGAATGGAAAAGGGAAATATTAACATTGAAAATAGCTTAAGACAGCTTTGGGACACCACCAAGTGCACAAATATATGCATTAATGGAGTACAGAAGGAGAAGAATTAGGAAAAGGGGAAGACAGAACATTTAAAAAAAGTCAGAGAACTCCCCATACTTAACAAAAGATATAAATATGCATATCCTATAAGCTCAGAGAACACAAAAAAGAAAACATGAAGAAAAATGCACACCATCATACATTGATTAAGCTTTCAAATGCAGAGGACAAGGAGGGAATTCTGAAAGCTGCAAGAGAAAATCAATGTGTTATGTAAAATGAAGCACCAATTAGACTAAGTTCTAATTTCTCATCAGACACCATGGAGGCAAGAATGCAGTGGACTGAAACTGATAAATTGATGAAAGAAAAAAAAAAAAACACCAGTCAAGAATTTTATATCTGGTGAAACTCTATTTCAAAAATGAGGGAGTGGAAAAATGGTGGAGTGGTGAGGTGTGGGTTTTAGTTACTCTTCTGGGGCAGTTGGTAGAAAGCCAGGAACTGCATTAACTGGACACCTCAGAGGAATTTGAGTTTGGACATACTCCATACAACACTCAGGAATGCATGGAGCAGCTGAAATAAGTGAAATCTGTAAGTTCTCATGGCCAGGGTTCCCACACCCCTCCTTGTCAGGCACAGTCCTGAGGGAGGAGGGGCCACTGGTGCTGGGAATGAGGAGGGAGGACTGAACTTGCAGCACTGATTAACAAACTCTGACTGCTGGACAAAAACTCCAGCCATAAATAAATTGAGACTCAACAATGATGAATCTAGGAGCAGTCAGCCTGGCAGAGAGAAGATAGGGCTAGCAAAAACAGCAGAAAAGATAAAAAATAAAAAAAACGAACAAAAAAATAAAAACAGAGACTTTTTGGAGTTGTGGTGAACATAATAAGGAGAAGGGCCATGCTCAAACAGAATCAGGCACATATGCAAATCCAGGGGACCAGGGCCCTTCTCTGAAAAGCCTGTTTCTCTGCTTTCTTGACTGTTCCATAATCACACTCAACTCCTTGACTTTTAGCATTTCAATAGCTCATCAGAACTGCAAGGACTATACATAGTCCATACTGGGCTTTTTTTTTTTTCTTTTTCTTTTTTTATCTTTTTTTTTTTTAATAACTATCCTAAGAAGCCCATTACAGAGAGTCTCAAAGACTTGCAATTTGGGCCCAGGCAAGAGCAGAGCTAAGATAGCTCTGAGAGAAAAAACAATAATTTTAGTGGCAAAGAAAATTCACTAAAAACCATAACTTCCCAAGAAAAGGGGGTGTGGCCCAGCTCCAGTAGCAGCCCTCCTTTGGGGAACTCAGACCCCAGGGGCTGGAATTCAGAAACCAGCTTCAGTCTGTGACACCCCTGACAGGGTCAAGGTCAACAGGAGAACTAAAGGCTCCATATCTTCTCACACTGGTAGGGGAACTGCAGGCTGGCAAGTGTTACTTGCTGGATGACATGGGAAAAGCACTGAGTCTAGAGACCTCACAGGAGGGTCTCATTCTCAAGGAAACTCCATATCATCCTCCTGAGACCTGGTCCTCTCTGGACTGGGAAAATCTGACTGGGGTTGACCATAACTGAGGAGATGCTCATACAAAAAGTCTACATAGAGGCAGAGCAAGAAACAGAAAAACAAGAGGTAAAAAATGTCAATCAACTAAATAGACCCTAAGTTAGAGGCATAGAATAAGCTGAACTAAACACCAGAGGTTAGAGAACAAAGCCAACTAACAAGTAAACCCTAGATAAAAGAGAGAAAGCAAGCTCTTGGATAAACTAATCATGAAAGTCAGATACCTAGACATTCAAGATAACGAGACATACTAGAAAGCTCAAAAATATGAACCAGCCAAAGCAACAAATTAATAGTTCAACTGAGATACAGGAGTTGAGACAGCTAATGCTAAATCAATACAATGAACTGAAGGAAGAACTAAAGATGTTCAAACAAATCTCCTAAATCAATACAAAAATCAGGTCAATGAACTGAGGGAAAATATAGTGAAAGGGATGAAGTATATAAGGAAGACACTGGACGACCTTTAAGAAGAATTCATAAACTTGAAAAAGAAAATGGCAGAACTTATAGGAATGGAGGACATAATGAAGGAGATGAAAAAGATAATGGAGAGATAAAACAGTAGATTTGAACAGGCAGAAGAAAGGATCAGTGAATTGGAAAACCAGGTACTTTAATTCATACACACAAAAGAACAGATAGTGAAAACAATGGAAAAATATGAGTAGGGTCTTAGGGAGCTGAGTGACAACACAAAATGAAGAAATATACATGTAATCAGTATCCCAGAGGGAGAAGAGAGGGGAAAATGGGCAGAAAGAATAATAGAAGAAATAATAATTGAAAATTTCCCAACTCTTATGAAAGACAGAAAATTACAGATTCAAGAAGTACAGTGCACCTGAAGCAGAATAGACCCCAATAGACTTACTCCAAGACAATTACTCATCAGCTTGTCTAATGTCAAAGACAAAGAGAGAATTCTGAAAGCAGCAAGAGAAAAGCAATCCATCAAATACAAGGGATGCTCCATAAGACTATGTACAGATTTCTCTGCAGAAAAAATAGAGGTGAGAAGACAGTGGTATTATACATTTAAGATCCTAAAAGAGAGGAACTGCCAACCAAGAATTCTATATCCAGCAAAATTGTGCTTCAAAAATGAGGGAGATATTAAAATATTTTCAGAAAAACCAACACTGAGAGAGTTTGTGAATAAGAGAAAGGTGCTATAAGAAACAGTAAAAGGAGTGCTACAGGCTGATAGGAAAAGACAGGAGAAACAGATTTGGAGAAGAGTATACAAATGAAGGTTATCAGGCAGGGAAAAAAGAGAGAGATGAAAAAATAAGCTATGACATATAAAATCCAAAAGACAAAATGGTAAATGAAAGTACTGCACTTACATTAATAACACTAAGTGTTAATGGATCAAACTCCCCAATAAAAAGATGCTGACTGGCAGAATGGTTTAAAAAACAGGAACCATCTATATACTGTCTACAAGAAACTCACTTTAGACACAAGGCCCAAAATAGGCTGAAAATGAAACGTTGGAAAAAGTTATTTCATGCAAACAGCAACCAGAAATGCATGCTTGTAGCTATATTAACATCAGACAAAGTAGACTTCAAAAGTAAAACAATTAAAAGAGACAAAGAAGGACACCATATATGAATAAAAGAGTCAATTCATCAAGAAAACATAACAATCATAAATCTTTATGCACCAAGCAAGAGTGCCCAAAAATTTATGAGGTAAACACTGAGAAAACAGAAAGAGGTAGATAACTCCACAATAATAGTTGGAGATTTCAATACACCACTCTAATCAGTGGATAGAACACCTAGACAGAGGATCAATAAGGAAACATAGATGTTGAATTGTATGATCAATGGACTAGTCTTCACAGACATTTATAGAACACTACACCCTACAACAGCAGGATACATGCTTTTCTCAAGTGCTCATGGAACTTCTCTAGAAGAGACCACATGTTGGGTCACAAAGCAAGTCTCAACAAATTTAAAAATATTGACATTATAAAAAACACTTTCTCAGATCATAACAGAAAGAAGTTGGAAATAAATAATAGGGAGAAGACTGGAAAATTCACAAGTATATGGAGACTAAACAACACACTTTTAGAAAACCAGTGGGTAAAGGAAGAAATTACAAGAGAAATTAGTAAGTACCTTGAGGCAAATGCAAATGAAAACACAACATATCAAACTGATGGTATGCAGCAAAGGTGGTATTGAGACAGAAATTTATTGCTCTAAAGGTCTATATTAAAAGATAAGAGACAACAAAAATTGAGGGATTAACTTTTTACCTGAAGGAACTAGAGAAAGAATAACAAAGTAACCCCAAAGCAAAAAGATGGAAAGAAATAACAAAGATTAGGGCAGAAATAAATGAAACTGAGAACAGGAAAACAATAGAGAGAATCAACAAACCCAGAAGCTGGTTCTTCAAGAAAATCAACAAAATTGATGGACCCCTGGCAGGGCTAGCCAAAAAAAAAAGCAGATGCAAATAAATGCAATCAGAAATGGGAAAAGAAATACAACTACTGACCCTGCAGAAATAACGGAGATAATGATAATGGGAAGATACTATGAGAAACTATATGCTAACAAACAGGCAACTTCCATGATATGAGCAACTATATGCTAATGAATAACTTACATGAAATGGACAACTTCCTTGAAAAGCATAAACAACCAACACTGACCTGAGAAGAAATAGATGACCTCAACAAACCAATTGCAAGTAAAGAGATTGAGTCAGTCATCAAAAAGCTACCAAAAAAGAAAAGCCCAGGACCAGGTGGCATCATAAGTGAATTTTACCAAGCATTCAAGAAAGAATTAGTACCAATCCTGCTCAAGCTCTTCAAAAAAATTGAAGTGGTGGGAAAGCTACCCAACTCATTCTATGAAGCCAACATCACCCTAATACCAAAATAAGACAAAATACTAAAAAAAGAAAATTATAGACCAAAATCTTTAATGAATACAGATGCAGAAATCCTCAACAAAATAAACACAAATCAAATCCTGCAGCACATTAAAAGAATTATACACCATGACCAAGTGGGGTTTATTCCAGGTAGCAGGGTTGATTCAACAAAAGAAAATAAATTAATGTAATACACCACATCAATAAATCAAAGCAGAAGAACCACATGATAATCTCGATTGATGCAGAAAAGGCATTTGACAAAATTCAACATCCTTTCTTGATGAAAACACTTCAAAGGATAAGAACAGAAGGGAATTTTTTCAATATGGTAAATGCAATATATGAAAAACCCAGAACTAACATCATACTCAAAGGGGAGAGACTGAAAGCTTTCCCTCTAAGTTCAGAAAAAAGACAGGGATGCCCACTGTCACCATCATTATTTGTCATTTTGCTGGAAGTCCTAGCTAGAGCAATTAGGCAAGAAAAAGAAATAAAAAGCATCCAAATTGGAGAGGAAGAAGTAAAACTTTCACTCTTTGCAGAAGACATGATTCTGTATGTAGTAAATCCAGAAAAATCTACAACAAAGCTATTAGAGCTAAACAATGAATACAGCAAAGTGGCAGCTGCAAAATCAACACACAAATGTCTGTAGTGTTCTTATACACAATTGATGTGCAACAAAAGGAAGAGATAAAAAAATTCCATTTACAAAAGCAAACAAAAGAATCAAGTATTTAGGAATAAACTAACAAAGGCCACAAAAGACCTATACAAAGAAAACAGAACCCAAAAAATGGAAGAGCATACCAGATTCATGAATTGGAAGATTAAATATAATTATGATGTCATCTCTACCTAAACTGATTTATAGATTCAATGCAATACCAATTAAAATCCCAACAACTTACTTTGCAGAAATAGAAAAACCAATAACCTAATTTATTTGGAAGGGCAAGGTACCCTGAATAGCCAAAAATATCTTGAGAAAGAGGTATGAAATGGGAGGTCTCACACTACCTGACTTTGAAGCACATTACAAAGCTACAGTGTTCAAAACAGCATGGTACTGGCATAAGGACAGAGATACCAAACAATGGAATTGAATTGAGTGTTCAGAAATAGACTCTTGCATATGCACAACTGATCTTTGTTAAGGCAGTTAAGCCAAAGCAACAAAGACAGAGCAGCCTCTTTAATATATTGTGTTTGGAGAATTGGATGTTCATTTTCAAAAGAATGAAAGAGGACCCCATCTCACACCTTATACAAAAATTAACTTGAAATGGATCAAAGACCTAAACATAAGCACTACAACCATAAGACCCATAGAAGAAAATGCAGGACAATATCTTAAAGATCTTGTGCTATGAGGTGGTTTCCTAGACCTTACACCCAAAGCACAAGCAACAAAAGAACAAATAGATGAAAGGGATATCCACAAAATCAAATATTTTTGTACATTGAAAGACTTTGTTAAAAGAGTTAAAAGGCAGCTACACAATGGGAGACAGTATTTGGAAACCACATATCAGATAAGGGTTTAGTATCCTGAATATATAAAGTGATCCTGTAACTCAACACAGAAAGACAAACAGCCCAACTAAAAATGGGCAAAAGGCATGGATAGACACTATTCTGAAGAGGAAATACAAATGGCTCAAAAACATGAAGAAATGCTCAACTTCACTGGTTATTTGAGAAATGCAAATCAAAACCACAATGAAATATCATCTCATACCTACCAGAATGGTCATTATCCAAAAAAACAGAAAATTACAAGTGCTGGAGAGGAAGTGGAGAAAGAGGCACACTTATTCATTGCAGTGGGAATGTAGAATGGTGTAATCACTCTGGAAGATAGTGTGGCTGTTCCTCAGGAAGCTAAGTATAGATTTGCCGTATGACCCAGCTATTCCACTGCTATGTATATACTAAAAGGAACTGAAAGTTTAGACAAAAACAGATATTTGTTAACTGATGTTTACTGTGACATTTTTCACAATTGACAAGAGATTGAAGCAGCCCAAATGTCCATCAACAGATGAGTGAATAAACTGTGGTATATACACATGATGGAATATTATGCAGCTGTAATACAGAACAAAGACATAGAACATATAATAACTTGGTCAAACCCTGAGGACATTATGTGAGTGAAGTTAGCCAGAAACAAAAGGAAAAATACTGTATGGTCTCACTAAGTGAACTAATATTAATGAACAAGCTTTGAGAGTTAAAAGCTGATAACACAGGCTACCAGGAGATAGAAAGAGGGTAGCAATCGGGCATTTGATGCTGAAGGACTACTGAATGTTCAGCAAGACTGATGGTCTAGATCCAGAAATAGATAGCATAATACTGTGTGATGGTAGCATAATATTGTAAGTACACTGAACAAAGATGTCTGTGAGTCAAGCTGAAAGTGGTGGGATAGGGGAATGTATGACACCAATGGTAAAGATAGATGATAAAGACTTGGACTGTATAACTTGGCAAAAACTGGAGAGGCCAATGACTTACTAAATGTACAAATATAAAAACAATTTCCATGTGGGAGATCAAATGAATGTCAACCATGCGGAGTGTTGAAAAAGGGATGGTATTAGGGAGAAAACATAATCAAAGACAACTGGAGCCTATGGTCAACAATAACATTGTAGTATGCTTCTGTTAAATGTAACAAAGGCAATATGCCAAAGTTAAATGTGTATGAGAGGGGGATATAAGGGAGGCATATGGGATTCTTGGTAGTGGTGTTGTTTTCTGTTCTTACTATTATATCATACTGTATGATATTTTATTTTTCTATTATCTTTTTTATTATTCACCAAAATATTTTTCACAGTAATTAATATGTTCAAGTGCTGACTGTGGTGATAAATGTACAACTATATGATGATAGCATGAACAACTGACTGCACACTGATTAATTGTATGGTATGTGAATATATCTCTATAAAATTGTAGGAAAAAAACTGCAAATAGGGGTAAAATTGCTTGAGAAAACATGGAGAGAGGGATGTACTTATTTGCTGTTGATGAGAAGACAGAATAGTGTAGCCTTTCTGGAGGTCAGTGTGGTCTTTCCACAAGAAGCTAAATATATGGGGGCCATAAGGTCTTGCAACCTCATTATGCTGTATGTACTTGGAAGATCTGAGAGCAGAGACATGAATAGACATTTGCACATTGGTGTTTATGGAGGCAGTATTCATGATTTGCAATGGGTGGAGGTGGCCTAAAGGTACATCAACTGAGGAACAGAGTGGTGAACTGTAGTGTATGCATACAATGGAACATTGAGCAACTATGAGAAGGAGTGAAGCTATGAGACATGCAATGAAGTGAATGGATCCTGTAGAAAGCATTTTGAGTGAAGTAGGCCAAAACAAAGGCAAACACTATAACACCTCATCAATATGGACTAACCACAGTGTGTAAACTCAGAACTGAATCTTAGAGCACAACCTAACAGAGGGATGATTATTGTAATTGTCACTAGATTGTAAGCTCTTACAGCAGTCATATCTATTCCTGAATGGTAATGGCTATCTCCAAACTCTGAGATGCTGATCCCTTTGTGTATAACCTTATTGGTCTCTGGAACATTGGGTATATATGTGACTCCTGAAACTCAGAGCTAAAGTTTGGCAGATATGAATGTCAGTATTAAGGCATATAGCAACTGTTTAAAAAAAAAGTTAAAAAAACCCAGGACTTCAACTAAGAATATGAATGAAGCAGATCTGTTTTAGACTAGGGCAAATCAGGCCAAAGGATAGAAGGTTGAAGCTGACTGTGTGTTAAAACTTCAACTTCCATGTGAAACCAAGGGAAGAGATGTTTATTTGGTGTATGAGCTATGTTTTCTAAACAGTATAACTTCTGCAGTCAGTTTGTTCAAGCACCACAGTTACATGGAATTTTGAATAGGAAGTGACATATGGTAGGTTTGTATAGTTTAGAGTGAAATAGCAACATATCCCAAAGTAATTTGTGCAGAGAATAAAAAATATATATTCAGGGCCCCCCTGAGGAGCTGGGGGAAAAAGCATAAGTGTTGGACTTCCTCACCTGGGTTGTTGCTGATATTTTCACAAACATTGAGGACTGATGGCTTGGCTGAGCCCTCTGTCTTGGAGCTTGTTCTTATGAAGCTTGTTACTGCAAAGGAGAGGCTAAACCTGCTAATATATTGCCTAAGAGTCTCCCCTGAGGGCCTCTTTGTTGCTCAGATGTGGCCCTCACCCTCTAACTAAGCCACCTTGGCAGGTGATCTCACTGCCCTTCCCATTACATTGGACATGACACCCAGGGGTTTAAATCTCCCTGGCAATGCAGGATATGACTCCCAGGGGTTAATCTGGATCTGGCATCATGGGATTGAGAACATCTTCACCAAAAGGGGGATGCAAAATGAAATGAAATAAAGCTTCAGTGGCTGAGAGTTTTCAAATGGAGTTGAGAGTTCACTCTGGTGGACAGTCTAATGCACTATATAGATAACAAATTTTAGGTTTTAATTTATTGGAATAGCTAGAAGTAAATACCTGAAACTATCAAACCCCAGCCCAGTAGCCTTGACTCTTGAAAATGATTGTATAACAGTATAGCCTCCAAGGGTGACAGTGTGATTGTGAAAGCCTTATGGATCACACTCCCTTTATCCAGTGTATGGATGGATGAGGAGAAAAATGGGGACAAAAACTAAATGAAAAATAGGATGGGGTGGGGATGATGATTTGGGTGTTCTTTTTTACTTTTATTCTTTATTCTTATTCTGATTCTTTCTGGTGTAAGGAAAATGTTCAAAAATAGATTGCAGTGATGAATGCTTAACTAAGATGGTACTGTGAACAATTGATTGTGTGACATAGATGATTGTATGGTATGTGAATATATCTCAATAAAACTGAATTTAATTCAAAAAAACTGAGGGAGAGTTTAAGATATTCTCTGATAAACAAAATCTAAGGGAGTTCATCACCACTAGACTGGCCCTGCAACCAGTACTAAAGAAAATTCTTCAGACGGAAAGGAAATGGAATTAGAGAATGGTTCAAAGCAGCAAAAAGAAATAAACACCTGCTATAAAGGTAACCATTTGGGTGATTATAAATACCACTATTATTGTATTGCATTTTTTATGTAAGTCTACTTCTTACTTCCTACAGGTGCTAAAACGCAAATACATAAAAGGCAATGATAAATTCAGGTTTTGGGACATACAACATACACAGATATAAGTGGTAAGAAGTACAAAATGGTGGGGGAACAGAAGGGTATAAGACATGTGTATGTGCTTACTATTGAAGTTAAGTTTCTCTCAAATCAAATTTGATTGTTAAATATTTGGGATGCTAAATTTTAACCCCATAGTAACCACAAGGAAAACAGATGAAAATATTATACAGATTTGAAGTGAGAAGTCACTAAATATGGTAAAACACACAAAAACAAATAAATATATAAATGTGGTTTAATGGAAGTGAAGGGCAAAAATGTATAAAACTTATAAAGGCTAAATATCAAAATGGTAGAAGAAAGTCCCATATTATCAGCAGTGACTTTAAATGCAAATGGAATAAAGTCTTCAGTCCTAAGCAGAGATTGGCAGAATGGATAAAAAAGCATAACCCAACTATATACTTTCTACAAAAGGGTCACTTTAAAGTCTGAGATACAAGTAGGTTGAGGATGAAAGGTTGGAAAAATATATACCATGCAAGTATTAACCAGATGGGATTTGTGGTGGCTATACTAATATCAGATAAAATAGACTGTAAGTCAAAAATAGTTTTGAGGGACAAAGTTGGGCATTATATACTGATAACAGGGACAAATTAACAGGAAGATGTTAAAATTATAAATATACATGCTCCTATCAGCAGAGCCCCAAAATATATGAAGCAGATAGTGACAGATTTGAAAGGAAACACTGACAGTTCTACATGAATATTAAGGGATTTTAACACACAATTCTCAATAATGGATAGAACATCTAGTCAGACGATCAGTAAGGAAGTATAGGACTTGATTTGTGCACAAAAGCAACCAGATCTGTCAGACATATATAGAATGCTGAACCCAATGAAAACAGAATACACATTCTTCTCGAGGGCATGTGAATCATACTCCAGGATATACCATATGTTGGGTCACAAGACAAGTCTCAATAAATTAAAAAATATTGATAGCATACAATGTATATTCTCCAAATATGAGTGAATGAAGCTAGAAATTAATAACATGGAAAAATGGAAATTCTCAAATAAGTGGAAATTAAAAAGCATTCTTAAACAGTCAATGGGTCAAAGAGGAGATCAGAAGCAAAACTAGGAAATAAATTGTAGCAAATGAAAATGAATATACAGCATATCAAATCTTATGGAATGCAGTGAAGGCAGGGCTGAGAGGAAAATTTTTAGATATAAATGATTACATTAAAATCAAGAAAGACTTCATATCTGAGTTCTAACTTCAGAATTGGAAGCATTAGGAAAAAGAAGAGCACACTAAATCCAAAGTGAGCAAATTATGGAAATAGCAGATTACAGCAAAGATAAATGTACTAGAAAACAAAAGAACAATAGAGAGAATCAACAAAACCAGAAGTTGGTTCTTTGAAAGGGTCTATAAAATTGACAAACCTTTAGCCAGACTGAAAAAGAAAATAGAGGATACAAATCATGGAAATTAGAAATGAAAAGGAGGACATTACTACTGACCCCACTGAAATAAAAAGGACTTTTAGAGGATACTATGAACAACTGTATGCAAACAAGTTAAGAAACTTAGATGAAGTGGAAAAATCCCTAGAAGTAACCTATATTGACTCTAGAAGAAATAAAAGACCTCAGCAGACCAGTTATAAGTAAAGAGATTGAATCAGTGTTAATAAAAACTTCCCAAAAAAGAAAAACCTAAGACCAGATGGCTTCACAGGAGAATTCTACCAAATATTCCAAGAAAACAACTCCAATTCTTCTCAAATTTCTCCAAAATATTTAAGAGGCCAATATCATCCTTGAACCAAATCCAGATAAAGATAACTCAAGAAAAGAAAACTTCAAACCAATATATCCTAGAAATATGGATACAAATATTCTCAACAAAATACTAGAAAACTGAATTCAATAGTAAAATAAAAGAATTACACACCCTGATCAAGTGGGAGTCATCCCTGGTATGCAAGGATGGTTCAACATAAAAAAAAATCAATTACATAATACACCACATTAACAGAATGCATGAAAAAAAACTCAGTTGATGCAGAAAAGGCTTTTGACAAAATACAACACCCTTCCTTGATGAAAACAATTAGAACACTAGGAATAGAAGGAAAATTCCTCAACATGACAAGAGCGTATATGAAAAGTCCACTGATAACATCCTCCCTAATGGTGAAAGTCTAAATGCTTTTGCTCTAAGATCAGGAGCAAGACAAGGATGCCTACTGTCACTACTCTTATTCAACATTGTACTGGAAGTTCTCAGTAGAACACTGAGGCAATAAAAGAAATAAAAGTTTTCCATATTGGAAAGAAAGATGTAAAACATTTCCAACTTGCAGATGATATGAAATTATGTAAGGAAAACCCTTAAAAATCCACAAAAGAGCTCCTAGAGCTAATAAATGAATTCATCAATGTGGCAGGGTACAAGATCAACACCCCAAAATCAGTAGTGTTTCTATACACAAGTAATGAACAATTAGAAGAAGAATCAAGAGAAATATTCCATTCCAACAGCTACTAAAAAAAATTAAACATCTAGAAATAAATCTAACCAAGGATGTAAAGGACTTGTACAAAGAAAATTACAAAACATTATTAATAGAAATCAAAGAAGACCTAAATAGATGGAAGTACATTCCATATTCATGAATTGGAAGAATGAATATCACTAAGATATCAATATTATCCAAAGCAATTTACAGATTCAATGCAATCCTGGCAAATTTTCCTCAACCTTCTTAGAAAAAAAATGGTATAACCAATCATCAAATGTATATGGAAGGGTAAGGGGCCCCAAATAGCTAACACATCTTGACAAAGAATAATGAATTTGGGGAACTTACACTTACCAATCTTAAAAACTTATTACAGAGCCACAGTAATAAAAACAGCATAGTACTGGCACAAGGATGGACATATAGAACAATGGAATAGAATTCAGAGCTCAGAAATCAACCCTCATATTTATAGCAAGTGATTTTTGACAACATGACAAAGACTACTCAATTGTGACAGAATATTCTCTTCAGCAAATATTGCTGGGAATATTGGATATCCAATTTCATGAAAAGGTGCCTACCTCACACCATATATAAAAATCAACTCAAAATGCATGCAAATATTTTATGAGCAGTTTTGAAACAATTAGAATAAGCAAACTCATGGAGCCAGAATCTAGAGTATAGATTTCCAGGGTACAGGGTGGGGATAAGGAATGGGAGGTTGAGTCTAAAAATGTACAGAGTGCTTGTTAGGAATGATGGAAATGCTTTGTGATTAGATGGTGCTGATGATAACACAACATTGTGAATGCAATTAACAGCACTGAAATATATATCTGAATATGATTAAAAGGGGAAATGTCAGATTATATATATGGTAACAATAAAAAATTCTAAAACATCCATGGGACTACAATACACAGTGAACCCTAAGTTAAACCATGGACACTAATTAATACTATAAGTATAGAAATGTATCAATTGTAACTAATGATCCACACCTGTGCATGGTGTTGGTGGTGGATGGTATAGGGGATCCTGCATTTTATCAATGAGTTTTCTGTAAACCCACAATTTTTCTAATAAAAATCACCTTGCTACTGACACAGGGTTGGACATACAGACTAATGGAATTGAATTGAGAGTTCAGAAATAGATCGTCACATCTATGGCCAATTGCTTTTTGTCAAGGGCACCAAGTCCACTCAATTGGGAAAGAATAGTCTTTTATACCAAAGGTGCTGGGGAAACAGGATACTCATATGCAGTAGAATGAAGGGGAACCTCTATCTCATACTATATAAATAATTAACTAAATAGACACTTCTCCAAAGAATGTATACAAATGACCAAAGAGCACAAGAAAAGATGCTCAACATCATTAGCCATTAGGGAAATGCAAATCAAAACCACAATGTGACGCCATTTCACACCCACTGGAATGGCTATGGAACAAAATGGAAAATTACAAGTGTTAAGAGGATATGGAGCAGTAGGAACACTCATTCATTGTTGTTGGGAATGTAAGGTGTTGCAACTACTACAGAAGATGATTTGGGCATTCCCCAGAAAGATAAGTGTAGATTTCCATGTGACCCAGCAATTACACTTTTAGATCTATATCCAAAAGAATTGAAAGAAGTAACTTGAACAGATATTTGCAAACAATGTTCATAGAAGCATTATCCACAATTGCCAAAAGATGGAGGTAACTCATGTGTCCATGAACCGATAAACGTATAAACAAATTGTGGTGTATACATACAATGAAATATTCAGCCATGAAAAAAATGAAGTTCTGATACATGCAACAACATGGATGAACCTAGAAGACACCATATTGAGTGAAATGAGCCATACACAAGAGGATAAATATTTTTTGATCTCACTGATATGAAATAACTAGAACAAACAAATTCAGAGAATCAGAAACTGTAATACAAGTTACCAGGGTCTAGAAGGGTGTAGGGACTAGGAAATTAATGCTTAATTGGCATAGAATTTCTTTTTGGGGTGATGGATAATTTTCCTCACATTTGCTATGAATATTAGTGATATTCCTATCACTGATGAAGTTCCTAGTACAAAATTGGCATACAATAAGCAAGACTACAAAGGGCCACTAAAGAATCAGTTAACAAAATAGTCATTATTAACCATAATAATAATAACACAATGAAATTCTACAAAGTGGACCTCAACTCCCTTCCCTCTGACCAATAAATAAAATAGCCTCTTGTAATGAACCATGTTTCCAAACCAAGCATGGGCTAGAGCAAGTAATGCCATTTGACCAAATATGTTAGCAGAAAGCAAGGGAGAGAACTAATTAAGACTGACAATATTGAGACTAAGAAGATTAGAATATTCCTTCCAAAAAATTGGCAACAACCATTTCAAGGAACAGTTTCTACTCTATGCTCAATTTCCACCAAATTGCATTACCCAATGTAAATGACCTACCTTTATTCTAAGTACTTTCTGTTTTAATAGCACTGTGCTATGTAATAAGGAATGACTAACCTGTCCTTTCCCTCTAGCAACTCACAGGTATGTGGGATAGTCACCTAGCTAGACACTTATATATAAATCTAATGCAAGGCAGACTGTGATTAGTGGTAAAATAGAAGTAAAGATAACATCTGAGAACACAGAAGAATGAGATAAGAAAAATTTGATTTTTCCATAATACTATCTGGTAAAAACAGAAATGCAAGTCTAAAGTTGCAAGGAATTTTGGTCAACTTACAAGTAATAATTTAGTTAAGGATGATGATTTCACCAGAAGCTAAGTCAAACAGAAGCTACATAAAAATATCAAAATGTCAATGTGCTTCATTTGATTTGGTTTGAAGAATAGATGATAAAGATCAAGACAGTATGTGTGTAAGTCAGATTTGGAATGGGGACATGATTTGTCAATTACCACACAGATGTTGTCTGGAGTAACTTGGGGTCTAAATCAGAGGGATGTTCAACTGAGTAAATTTTATTGGTTTTCTGAAAACAAGGCAAGGAACAGAGTAGAACCCAACAATAACACTAAAATTGGGGAACAAGAGTAACATTAGTGTAATAAGCAATTAGTGAAAGGAAGAGTATAAATGCACATCAAAGAATAATTATTTAGAATAATCTGGAGGTGGGGAAGCAAAGTTTACCTCCTGAGAAAGAAAATCTTTTATATAGGGATCATTCAGGTAATTGATATTGAGTAAAATCTGTTGTGGGAGATAATATTTAGGAAATGTCTATATTACCATAACAATTGTAAATAGAGTTCCACACTAATAAAGTCCCTTTCATTTTCTTTAAGCAGTAAGGCCAACTTGCAAGTGTACTCTCTGCCAAAGATAGAGGGGACAATTGTAACATTTTAGAAGACTGAATGACCTGGAACCTGACAAAACAGAGATAAGTCTGCAAAGAGAATGGACATTGTCTCAGTGGGAAATTAGTCTAAAACAAGATAACAGCAGGCAGCCAACTGAAGGATTCAAGCCTACTTGAAGGATATGCTCTCCACTTGAGACTGGGATATGAGAGCCAGGGTCCTGCAATTATCCTGTGACATGGAAATGAAATAAAAATTAATGAACTACATTAGTGACTCATGTATAATATGAATGCAGCAAAGCTTTATATCCATGACTTCTGCAATGTGCCAATGTCATACTTTCCGAAATCAACTACACATTGTTCTCTCAGTCTTCCTGTTAGTGTTGCATTTGAGTCTATTGAGTAGGCATGATGTCTAAAACTGAATTGTGTGAGATTTGGGGCTTTGAAATAATAGTAATGGTACTAATTCAGAGGAATGTTGTGATGTCTGAGTGAGTCAGTACATATAAAGCACTTAGAACAATGTCTGGCACAGTAAGGGCTCAAGAGTAGTACTACTACTTATACTACTTCTATTACCACCACCACCACCACTATCAAACCTAGCCCATTGTGGTCAAAGAGCTACCTTAGCAGCACCTTATAGTTGGAAAGTAACCAAGGTAGTACCTTAGAAAAGATATTCAGTCCTTTCTCTTTTTTTCTTCAGCAGTCAAATATATTGTTCTTTCCAAAGGATCCACTTTTGGTTTTGATTCACTTACTGATTTTTTATCCTTTACTTCATTTATCCACTCTAATCTTTTTTATTTCCTCTTTCTGCTCACTTTGGGTTTAAGTTCCTCTTCTTTTTCTAGTTCTTCCAGTTTTGAGGTTAACTGATTTGAAATCTTTCTTCTTTTTTAATGTAAGCATTTATAGGCATAAATTTCCCCCTCAGCTCTGCCTTTGCTGTATCTCATAAGTTTTGTTATGTTGTATTTTCATTTTCATTCACCTCAAGATATTTCCTAATTTCCCTTGTGATTTCCCCCTTAACCCATTGATTGTTTAAGAATGCAATTTTAATATCCACATATTTGTGAATTTTCCATTTCTCCCTCTGTTATAGATTTCCAGCTTCATTCCATTGTGGTCAGAGAAGATACATTGTATGACTTCAATATTTTTGAATTTATTAAGGCTTGTTTTGTGACCTAAGATGTAGGTAATCCTGGAGAATGATCTATGTGCATTCAAAAAGGATGTGTATTATGTTGCTATTGGGTGAAGTGTTCTATCAATATATTTCTGTTAGGTCTGGTTGATATAGAGTATTGTTCAAATCTATTTCCTTATTGTTCTTATCTATTTCCTTATTGTTCTTATGTCTAGATGTCATATCCATTATTGAAAGTGTATTAAAGTATTTAATGTACTAAAGTCTCCTACCATTAATGTAAAACTGTCAATTTCTCCCTTCAAATCTGTCACTATTTGCTTCATGTGTTTTGGGGCTCTGCTGTTAGGTACATATATATTTATAATTGTTAGGTCTTCTTGTTGAATTAACTGCTTTATTAATATATAATGGAAATATTTGTCCCTTATAAGGGTTTTTGACTTAAAGTATACTTTACCTGATATTAGCATATATATTTATGTTATCTCTTCTTGTTGAATTGTCCCCTATATCCACATATAATGACCATCTTTTTTCCACATAACTGTTTTTGACTTAAAGTCTATTTTATCTGTTATTTGTATAGCCAGATTTCTGTTGGTTCCTACATGCATGGTACATTTGTTTCATCCTTTCACTTTCAGCTTACTTGTGTATTTGAATTTAAGGTGACTCATGCTTTTATACCCATTCTACCAATCTCTGCCTCTTGGAGAGTTTAATCCATTTACATTTAAACTAGTGAAAAGCAGGGCTTTCTTCTGCATTTTGTTCTTTAGTCTTTATAAGTCTTATATCTGTTTTGTTCCTCAATTCTTCTGTTAGTATCTTCTTTTGTATTTATTTTGCTTTTTGTAATGTATCATTTTGAGAACCTTCCCATTTCCTTATGAATATTTTCATCATATTTTTCCCTTGTGGTTATAATGATATTTAAATTTAACATCCCAAATATATAAAAACCATATTTTGTTTGATACCAACTTGAATTCAATAGTATTTACATACACTGCTACTATACCCCTCCATCCCCCACTTAATTAAATTAAGAAATGAAAAGGTGGCTATTGCAACCAACCCCACTGAAATAAAAGACTATAAGAGGATGCTATGAACAAATGTATGGCAACAAATTAGATAACCTAAATGAAATGGTCCAATTCCTTGGAAAACACAAATTAACTGCACTGACTCAAGAAGAAATGGAAGAGATCAACAGAAAAATAGCTAGTGCAGAGATTAAATCAGTCACCAAAAACCTCCCAACAGACACATGCCTTCTCCTCTTTGATATCACTGGGAACTTTTATCCTTAAAAATGGGTTTACCCAGCAGCACATTGCTAGCTGGCATCTACCAGAACATGATGCCATCCTCCTCCTCTTGCCATCATAGCCACAGAGCAGAGCCAAGTTGATCACATAGAGGAGCATGGTTATCACTTCATGGGTGACCCACCAGCTGTTTTTCTTTGTTGTTGTTGTTTTGTTTGGTTTTGTTTTGCTTTGTTTTGTTTTGTTTTTATCAAGGCAAGTTTTGCTCCATGGCTGGGAATTTTTGCCAGAGCTCCCACTATGTGCAGTGGATTTTGGATAAACAAGATCTATGGAAGGAGCACCAAAAGGACTTCAAGTTTCTCTCAGAAGAGGAATACTGTAAATTACAAATATTTTTCTGCAAATGTTATCAAAGCATTAGGAAAACATCCTAAATTGTGGCAAGTTTTTGCTATTGCTAAAGCTATAGTATATTTCAAGAGATTCCATGCCAGGTATTCTTTGCTATGTACAGATCCTGTATTAATGGCCCCTACATGTGTGTTTTTGGCATCCAAATTAGAGGAATTTGGAGCAGTCTCAAATGCAAGATTGATTTCTGCTGCTATTTCTGTATTAAAAACTAGATTTGCATATGCCTTTCCAAAGGAATTTCCTTATAGGATGAACCATATATTAGAAAGTGAATTCTTTTAGAACTTATGGATTGTTCTTGATAGTTTATCACCCTTATAGACTTTTGATCCAGTATGTTCAGGACATGGGCCAAGAAGATTTGTTGCTTCCCCTTGCATGGAGGATAGTGAATGATACCTACAGGACAGATCTTTGCCTACTGTGTCCTCCTTTCATGATAGCATTACCTTGCCTATATGTAGCCTGTATTGTACAGCAAAAACATGCCAAACAGTGGTTTGCTGAGCTTTCTGTAAATGTGGAGAAGATTTTGGAAATAATCAGGGTTATTTTAAAACTATATAAGCAGTGGAAGAATTCTGATAAGAGGAAAGAAATGGCAGCTATTCTTAGTAAGGTGTGGAAACAAAAACCACCTCCAAACAGAAGTTCCCTGAATGATTATCTACTCATGGCAGGGCCTGAAGCTGCAAGATGATGATGGACAGGATAGGGCAATAATCCTATTGTCATGGTTATTGGTATTTTCAGATTTTAGTTAAGTTTATTTTAAATATTCAGTATTTTCCAGGAAATTACTGTATTTCTTCCTGACTTAAAAAGTTTGCTGTATTTCTGTATGATTTTACTGTGGCTTTGGGCAACAATTTTTTTGGAAGAAGACTTCTTGATTTTCATAATTAGTCAATAGGAATAGGATTTTATATGTAGGATTTAATTTTACAAGAAATATGTTTGGAAGAAGCCTAATTTCTATGTTGAATGATACCTGTAATGACAGTGAAATCCCATAACCTAATTTAAGCTTTCTTGAGTGTGTATGGACACCTAACTTCCAGAATACTTGTTATATGTTAAGGCACAAAGTTCCATAAGAGTAAAAACATAAAACAAAGTGTTAGTCTTCTGGATTTTAATTTTTTCACTTCTCTGTCTTACAATTAGAAAGCTTTGTTTTGTAGAATTGTGCCACAGAGTAACTAACTTAAAAAATTATTAGATTTATCAGGCTGCTGAAAATGAATCTTTTAATTGGTGTAAATTCTCTTTCTTCCCCACTTAAACAGTGAAGGACAACAGCATCCAAATGGAAGTCAGAAATCTAGTCACAGCCAATCTTAAAACATTCCAAAGAATTCTGTAGTGTACCACTTGGAAATAAACCATTTCAGTAACATCTTCAATGGAACACAAATGACAACAAATAACCTGTTTCCATCAAGCTTATTGGGAAGTAATTTTATTTTTGCAAAATAATTTTTTCTTTAATTGATTCTAATACATTGATTAAAATCTCTTGATTATAAAAGTTTGGAAGTGTTCTAAGGGAACCTAAAAATAGACAGACATAGACATTTTGAAATTAATTGATTAGCATAATAGTTTTTAATTTGATTAATAGCAATTATAGATTTTTATTATAATTAAGTCAGAAAACATGAAGCATAATTTGATTTAACTTTCTCTTTGGTCATCAAAACACCAAGAAAAGACATCAAAAGTCAAATATATGAGGTTTTTTTCCCTCCTTAAGTTAAACTTTAAAACTATAGTTTAAGGAATCATATCTCACAAAATCCTGGAAGATTGTGGTAATGATGTTGATAATTTCAGGGAAATTAATCAAGTACCTATTGATTTAAATATATATTTTATTCAGTATTTTGTTATTTAGCCATGGAAGATACTAGTTCACTCTAGCTGAAAAGTGCAATATATATAGCATACTTTTGACATTTTAAAACGTATTAATTCTGCAACCATTAGGAAATGCTGGGCAAACTTAAAAAAGAAAAGATCCTACTTGAATTTATTTGCAATCAATTCACAATTAATTAGGTAATTTGAAAGTTAATTGCATAAAACACCATAATATGGTTAAAATTTGGTAAAATTTTAATGTTGATTTCACTCTACTATGAGAAGATTTTCATAGGATATACTCACCCTAGTTTATTTTTGTGTTTTAATATGGATTTACAAATTTACTACAGATAACTTGAGTCAAGAACACTATCAGGTTTCAGGCCAGTTTGATACTGGCTGTTCTTTATTCTGATATGAATGTAGGAATTCAGACTAAATGTTATGTCAGTGGGACTGCTGTATGTGCAATGTAATAAATTAATCATTTTCATCAGACTTGAATGAGAGTGATAAATAAAATTTGGAGTCATATGACATTGATGTACACTTTAAGGATTAAATTTTTTTATAAATCAATTGTGAGCAATGGATTTTTCTAATTCACCTTTGGTTTAGCATTTTCTTCCAAACACTTGTATCCCTCAGTTTATTTTTTTCATTCAGTTTTATTGAGATATATTCACATACCATGCAGTCATCCACAATGTACAATCATTTTTTCACAGTGCCATAATATAGTTGGGCGTTCATCACCACAATCAATTTTTGAACATTTTCATTACTCCCAAGAAAAAAATAAGAATAAAAATAAAAGTAAAAAAGAACATTTGAAGCACCCCACCCCCTGCATCCCCCCTATTTTTCATTTATATTTTGTCCCCATTTTTCTACATGTCTGTCCATACACTGGATAGAGAGAGTGTGAGCCACAAGTTTTTCACAATCACACACTCAAACTGTGTAAGCTACATAGTTATACAATTGTCTTGAAGAATCAAAGCTACTAGGTTGTAATTCAATGGTTTCAGATATTTCCTTCTAGCTATTCCAGTACATTAAAAACTATAAAGGGATATCTATATAGTGTATAAGAATAACCTCCAGAATGATCTCTCAACTCCAGTTGAAATCTCTCAGCCACTGAAACATAATTTTGTTTCATTTCACTTCCCCCTTTTGGGGAGAGAGGCATTATAATATTTGTCCTCTCATTTCTGGCATACTTAACTCAAAATGCTGTACTCAAGATCCATTCACATAGTTGCATACCTGCACACCAGCAAAACATAACTATTCATACTAGGAAGCATGAAGATAAAGGAAAAATCTAACACCTCAACTAAGATACAGAAGTTTAAACAGCTAAATAAATAGTTTCAAACAAATCTTCTAAATGATTTCAATGAAATGAAGGGAAATGTGGCAAAAAAAGATGAAGGATATAAAAAACACAAATGGTGTCCATTCAGAAGAACTCTAAAGCCTTAAAAGACAATTAGCAGAACTTATGGGAATGGACAGCACAGTAGAAGAGATGGAAAACAAAATGCAGATATACAAAAGCAGATTTGAAAAGGCAGAAAAAATGATTAGTGAACTAGAAGACAGGACATTTGAAATCCTATGCACAAAAGAACAGATAGGGAAAAGAATGGAAAAATATGAGCAGGGTTTCAGGGAACTGAATGACAACATGAAGTGTGTTAATATATGTGTTATGGGTATCCCAGAAAGAGAATAGAAGGGAAAAGGTGCAGAAAGAAAAATAAAATAAAAACTGAAAATTTCTCAACTCTTATCAAAAACATAAAATTACAGATCCAGGAGCACAGAAAACCCCAAACAGATTAGATCTGAATAGACCTACTCCAGGACACTTATTAATCAGATTGTCAAGTTCCAAAAACAAAGAATTCTGAAAGCAGTAAGAGAAAAATGATCCATCATGTAAAAGACAAGCTCAATAAAACTGTGCAGATTTCTTGGCAGAAACCATGGAGTCAAGAAGGCAGTGGTATTATATATTTAAAATACTTAAAGAGAGAAGCTGCCAACCAAGAATCCTATATCCAGGATGTGCCAGTTTGAGTATATTATGTCCCCCCAAATGCCATTATCTTTGATGTAATCTTGTGTGTGCAGATGTATCAGTTTTGATTAGATTGTGATTCTTTGAGTGTTTCCATGGAGATGTGCCCCACCCAACTGTGGGTGATGACTCTAATTGGATAATTTCCATGGAGGCATGGCCCCACCCATTCAGGGTGGGCTTTGATCAGTGGAGCCATATAAATGAGCTGACAAACAGAAGGAACTCAGTGCAGCTGAGAGTGACATTTTGAAGAGGAGCTACAGCCAAGAGAGACACTTGAAGAAAGCACAGGAGCTGCAGATGAGAGACATTTTGAAGATGGCCATTGAAAGCAGACTCTTGCTCTGGAGAAGCTAAGAGAGGACAAACACCCCAAGTGCAACTAAGAGTGACATTTTTGAGGAACTGCAGCCTAGGGAGGAACATCCTGGGAGAAAGCCATTTTGAAACCAGAACTCTGGAGCAGATGCCAGCCACTTGCCTTCCCAGCTAACAGAGGTTTTCCAGATACCATCGGCCATCCTCCAGTGAAGGTACCTGATTGCTGATGCATTACCTTGGACACTTTATGGCCTTAGGACTGTAACTGTGTAACCAAATAAACCCCCTTTTAGAAAAGCCAATCCATTCTGGTGTTTTGCATTCTGGCAGCACTAGCAAACTAGAACACAGGAAAACTGTCCTTCAAAAATGAGGGGACTTTTAAATATTTTCAGACACAATGAAACTGAGAGAGTTTGTGAACCAGAAATCTGCTCTACAAGAAATACTAAAGGGAGTGCTGCAGGCATATAAAAAAAGACAAAGGAGAGAGAGATTTGGAGAAGAGTGTAGAAATGGAGATCATCATTATGGGTAAAAAGAGAAAAAATAAGATATGATGTGAAATCCAAAAGACAAATAGCAGAAGAAAGTGCTGCTTTTAAAAGTTAAGAACATAGGTTATCAGGAGATACAAAGAAGGTGGAGATTGGGCCTTTGATGATGAGGAAGTACAGAATGTTCTACAAGATTGATTGTAAAGATCCAAAATTGGATAGCACAATACTATACTGTTTATAATGTACAAAGCAGAGTTTGAGTTTGGTTGAAACAGGAAGTCTAGGAGCAGGTATGATACCAGAGGAAAGATAGAGGCTAAAGACTGGGATTGTATAACTTAGTGAAACCTAGAGTCATCAATGATAGTGATTAAATGTACAAATATAAGAAAGTTTTACAAGAGGGAGACCAAATAAATGTCACCATTGCAAGGTGTTGAAAATGGGATGGTATATGGAAAAATACAATCAATGAAAACTAACATCTATAGTTGAAAGTAACAGTGTAATATTCTTCCATTAACTGTAACAAAGACAATACACCAAAGATAAATGTGAATAAGAGGGGGATATAAGGGAGGGGTATGGAATTCTTGTAGTGGTTGTGGTCTCTGCTTTTTCTTTTTTTATTGTTTTTTCCTCTTCTTTCTTTACCAAAGAAATGGAGAGATCTCAATTAGAATGTGGTGGTGAATACATAACTGTGTTTATACAGGAGCTATTGAAATTCACTTAGGATCAATGGTATGTTGTGCTAATAAAACAGTTTAAAAATAAATAGAAAGATACAAGTGCTGGAGAAGATGTGGAGAGAGAGATATATCTATTCATTTTCAGAAGGGAAGTAGAATTGTGAAGCCCCTCTGGATGGCAGTGTGATGCTTCCACAGGAGGCTGGGTGTAAGGCTGCCATTTGATCTTGCAACCCTATTATGTGGTGTATATTTGGAAGAACTGAAAGCAGGAACACAAATATACATTTACACCCTGATGTTTATGGTGGGATTATTCATGATTTGCCAAAGACAAAGGTGGCCTAAGGGTACATCAATGGATGAGCAGAGGTGTATTCATACAACATAATATTGAGCAGGTGCAAGGGAGACTGGAGTCATGAAGCATGAAAGAGTCTTGAGGATATTATTTTCAGTGAAATAAGTAAAAAATGAAGGACAAATATTGTAAGGCTTCACTAATATAAACTAACAATAATGAGCAAAGGCCAAGAATTGAACTTGAGAACGTAGGTTATCTGGGGATAGAATGGGGGCAGAGATTGGGCAATTCATGATTAAGGAGTACAGAATGATCAATAAGGCTCATTGTAAAGATTCCTAGATTGTAAGCTCTTAGAGCAGTCACACCTGTTCATGAGTTTTAACTGTTATTTCTAAATTCTGAGATGCTGAGCTTTATGTGTATAATCTGGCAGTTTCCTGGAAATTTGTATATCTGTGTGACACCTGAGACACAGAATTAGAGTTCTACAGTTCTGAAAGTCAGCATTACTCCATACAGCAACTGTTAAAGAAGCTGACAAAGATATCAGACTACAAGTAGAGATATGAATGAAATGGACTTAGTTATGTCTAGGTAAAGTATAATACAGGGTAAAGGATGGATGACATCAACTGTCTTTTAATACTCCAACTTTTTTGTGAGACCAAAGTAAGAGAGATTTATTTGGTACTAAATTGATATTTTTTATAGCACAATACCTTTTTAACCTGCTGGTCAATTTATAAGGGACTTAGAATAGTGAATGAATTCTTGTTATTCTCTACAGGCTAATGTAATACCTCAATACGTCTCAGAATAGTTAGGGCAGAAAATTAAAAAAAAACAGTATTTGCAAAGTCCCCTTAGGGACTGGGGGGAAATTAGGAACTATTAAACTTTCCCATCTGGGGAATTCCTGATATTCTCTTAAGCAATAGGGTCTCCCAATTTAATAAGCCAAGCCACCAATCCAGAGGCTTCCCCTTATGAAACATCACTCTTCAATGGCAAAGCTGAGACTACTTGTAACTGTGCCTAAGTGTAACATCCAGAGAGCCTCTTTTGTTGCACACATGTAGCCTGTATCTCTAAGCCAGCTCTGCAAATTAACTCAATACATTCTCCCCTTTGTGGACATGACTTCCAGGGGTGTAAGTCTCCCTGGCAATGTGAGACATGGCTCCCAGGGATGAGCTTCACACAGACATTATGGAATTGTTAATGCATTCTTGACCAAAAGTGTGAAAAGATAAAAACAAAATAAAGTTTCAGTGGCTAATAGATCTAAAATAGAATTGAGAGGTCATTCTGGAGGTCATTTTTATGCATTGCATGAATATTCCTTATTTTCTAGTGTATTAGAATAACTACAAGGAAATACCTGAAATTGTTGAACTGTAATGCAGAGTCTTGATTCTTTTTAATAGAGCTTTATTGAGATATATTCATACACTCTAAAGTCATCCACAGTGTAAAATCAATTATTCACAGCACCATCATACAGTTGTGTGTTCATCACCAGAATCAAGAATCTTTTCCTTACTCCAAAGTAAAATTTTGCCTGAGTCTCCCCCTGAGTGCCTCTTTGTTTCTCAGATGTGGCCATCTCTCTCTAGCTAGGCCAAATCAGCAGGTGAACTCACTGCCCTCCCCCCTTACATGGGACCTGATGCCCAGGGGTTTAAATCTCTCCAACAATGCAGGATATGAGTTCCAGGGATGAAACCATACCCAGCATCATGGGATGGAGAACGTATTCTTGGCCAAAAGGGGGGAAGTGGAATGAAACAAAATAAAGCTTCAGTATCTGAGAGATTTCAAATAGAGTCAGGAGGTCACTCTGGTGGTTATTCTTATGCACTGTATAGCTATACCTTTCTAGATTTTAGTGAATTTGAACAGCTAGAAGTAAATTCCTGAAACCATCAAACTCCAACCCAGTGGCCTTGACTCTTGAAGATGATTGTATAACTATGTACCTTACAAGGGGTGACAGTGTGATGGCAAAAATCTTGTCAATCACACTCCCTTTACCCAGTGTATGGATGGACAAATAGAAAAATGGGGACAGGGACTAAATGAAGATTGGGGTGGGATGGGGGATGATTTGGGGTGTTCTTTTTTACTTTTGTTTTTATTATCTTTATTCTTTCTTGTGTAAAGAAAATGTTCAAAAAATGGACTGGGGGGATGAAGGCACAACTATATGGTGGTACTATGAACAATTGATTGTACACCATGGGTGATTGTATGGTATGTGAATATATCTTAATTAAATGAATTTAAAAATTAAAAATTTAAACCAAAAAAGAACACCCAAAACTTCCAATCCCCTCCATCCCACACTATTCTTCCTCTGATTTTTGTCCCCATTTTCCACTTATCTGTCCATATGCTGGATAATGGGAGTGTGCTGGTTTGGATGTATTATGTCCTGCAAAATGCCATTATCTTTGATGCAGTCTTCTGTGGGCAGGAAACACATTGTTGTTGATTGGGTTGGAAATTTTTGATTGGATGTTTCCATGGAGATGTGATCTTTCATTGGATAATTTCCATGGAGGTGTGGCCCCACCCATTCAACATGGGCCTTGATTAGTTTACTACAGCACTATATAAGCTCAGACAGAAGGACCCAGCTTGCTACAGCCAAGGGGGATACTGTGAAACACACAGGAGCTGAGAGAGGAGCTGCAGATGAGAGACAGTTTGAAGGTGGCCATTGAAAGGAAACTTTTGCTCCAGAGAAGTTAAGAGGAAAAATGCCCCAAGAACAACAAAGAGTGACATTTTTGAGGAACTGTGGCCTAGAAAGGAACATCCTGGGAGAAAGCCATTTTGAAACTAGAACTCTGGAGCAGATGCCAGCCACTTGCCTTCCCAGTTAACAGAGGTTTTCCAGACACCATTGGGCAAACTCCAGTGAAGGTACCTGATTGTTGATGACCCTCCTTGGACACTTTATGGCCTTGACTGTAAATTTGTAACCAAATAAACCCTCTTTCTAAAAGGTGATCCATTTCTGGTGTTTTGCATTCCACAGCATTAGCAAATGTGAACAGGGAGTGTGAGGCACAAGGTTTTCACAATTACACACACTGTACAAGCTATATAGTTACATAATCATCTTCAAGAATCAAGGTCACTGGGTTGCAGTTCAACAGCTTCAGGTGTTTCCCTCTAGCCATTCCAACACACCAAATACTAAAATGTAATATATATATATATATATATATATATATATATCACATAAGAATACCTTCCAGAGTGACCCCTCTACTCCATTTGAAATCTCTCAGCTACTGAAACCTATTTTGTTTCATCTCTCTTCCCCCTTTTGGTCAAGAAGATTTTCTCAATCCCACAGTTTTGCATCCAGTCTCATCCCCAGGAGTCATTTCCCACATTGCCAGGGGGATTCACACCACTGGGAATCATGTCCCTTGTAAGGGGGTGGGGTAGGGAGTTTGCCTGCTGAGTGGGCATAGAGAGAGAGGGGGCCACATCTGAGCAACAAGGAGGCTCTCTGGGTTAAATTATTAGGCACAATTATAAGTAGGCTCAAGCCTCAAAAGGGAGAGCCCCCAGATAGAGGGCTCACCCCACCAAATTGGAAGTCCTTAATGTTTGTGAGAAAATCAGCAATAACCCAGGAGGGGAAGGCCAACATTTCTACATTTCTCCCCAGTTACTCAGGGGGGCCCACAAATACACTTTTACTCTCTGCCCATATCACTCTGGGATGTATTGGGATTTCACCCCAGCCTGTACAAACTCATCAAACCCCACTTCCCATTCAAAGCTCCATGCACCTATGGTGTTCAAACTGATTGTACAAGTAAAATTATGTAGTGTGCTACATAAAATATAAATCCTGCACCAATTAAACATCTCCTCCCTTAGTTTCACACAAAAGTTGTAGTTTTAAAACCAAGTCAATATCATCCTTTACACTTTGACCTGATTTGCCTTAGTCCTAACCAGATCAGCTTCATTCATATCTCTAATGGAAGTCTGAACTCTTTTTCAGCTCTTTCAAACAGTTGCCTTATGGGGTAATACTGACATTCATAACTGCCAAGCTCTGGCTCTGGGTTTCAGGTGTTACACAGATACCCAAAGTTCCAGAGACTGAACAGGTTATAAACAAGGAGCTCAGCATCACAGGATTTAGAGATAACCATTACAACTCAGGAATAGATGTGACTGCTGTAAGAGCTTACAATCTAGGGATCATTGCAGTATTTCCCTGATAAGATGTCTCTAAGATTCATTTCTCAGAGTTTACACATTATAGTTAGTCCATATTAGAGAGGCATTATAATGTTTGTCCTCTCATTTATGGCATACTTTGCTCAAAATTCTGTGCTCAAAATCCAGTCACATAATTGCATGTCTTGCAGCTTCATTCTTTCTTGTAGCCACTCAATATTGTATGCATACACCACAGTTCTGTTTATCAGTCTATGTACACTTAGGCCACCTCAGTCCGTTGTAAATCATCACTACTGCTGCCATAAACACCAATGTGCAAATGTCCATTCGGGTCCCTGCTCTCAGATCTTCCAAGTGTATACCCCATAAGGAGGTGGCAGGACTTTTTGACACCCACATACGCAGCTTCTTGTGGAACCAACACTGTACTCCAGATAGGCTAAAACATTCTACTTCCCCACCCACAATGAATGCATACATCTCCCTCTCCAAGTTATCTCCAGCACTTGTGACCCTCTGTTTAATTTTCCCTGCAATTTTATAGGGATATATTCAAATACCATACAGTCATTTACAATGTACAATCAATTATTTACAGAATCATCATATATTTGTGCATTCATCAACACAATTAGCACTTACACATATTCATTGCTAAAAAATTTGAAACAAAAGAATAGTAAAAAGGATACAAGAAAATATAAAAGTAAAACAAAATACATCAATAAGGTCAGACGACACCACTACCAAGAATCCCATACCCCTCCCCTACAGACCCCTGTCACAGACATTTAGCTTTGGCATATTACCTTTGTTACATTTAATGGGAGCATATTACAATGTTGTTGTTAACCCCAGACTCCAGTTGCATTGATTATATTTTTCCCCAAACCATCCTATTTTCAACACTTGGCAAGTATAACATTCACTTATTCTCTCACATGTGAGAACATTTTTACATTTGTATGTTTAGTCACCATCACTGATAAATACAGGTTTCACTAAGTTACACAGTCCCAGTCTATTGCCCTTCCTTCCCTCTGATATCATACATGCCTCCAGCACTCCTCTTCAACATTACTCACAGACATCTTTGGTCAGTGTACCTACAATACTGTGCTACCTTCACACAGCACTGCACTCTCCATTTCTGAGTCTACACAGTCAATCCTGTTGAACATTCTATAATATTTCAGCTTCAAATACCTGATCTCTACCATCTTTCTATCTCCTGAAAACCTGTGTTCTCAGCTTTAAAGTTTGTTCATTAATGTTAGTTCATGTTAGTGAGACCACACAGTATCTGTCCTTTTGTTTCTGGCTAATTTCACTCAATATAATGTCCTCAAGGTTCAAGTTCTGTCTTACAGCTGCATAGTATTCCATTGTGTGTATAGACCACCATTTTTTATCCACTCATCTGTTGATGGACATCTGGGCTCTTTCTATCTCTTGGTGATCATGAATAATGCTGCTATAAACATTGGTTTACCAATGTCTATTCATCTCTTAGCTTTCAATATTTCTGAGTATATACCTAGTAACTGAATTCCTGGATCATATGGCAAATCTATACTTAGCTTCCTGAGGAAACACCACACTGCCTTCCAGATTGGCTACAACATTCTACATTCCGACCAATATTGAATAAGTGTGCCTCTTTCTCCACGTCCTCTCTAGCATTTGTAATTTTCTGTTTTTTGGATAATGGCCATTCTGGTAGGAGTGAGATGACATCTTGTTTGTGGTTTTGATTTCCATTTCCCTAATAGCAAGTGAAATTGAGCATCTTTTTATATGGTTTTGGGCCATTTGTATTTTATCTTCAGAAAAGTGTCTATCCATGCTTTTGCCCATTTTTTAATTGGGTTTTTTTGTCTTTCTGTTGTTGAGTTGTTGTAGGATCTCTTTAAATATCCTGGATATTAAACCCTTATCTGATATGTGGTTTCCAAATATTGTCTCCCATTGCATAGGCTGCCTTTTTACTTTTCTGACACAGTCCTTTGATATAAAAAGGTGTTTAATTTTGAGGAGATCCCATTTATCTATTTCTTCAATCATTACTCTTTGGGTGTAAGGTCTAGGAAACCACCTCCTATCACAAGATCTTTAAGAAATTTCCCTACATTTTATTCTAAAAGTCTTATGATCTTAGCACTAATATTTAGATACTTGATCCATTTTGAGTTAATTTTTGTATAAGGTGTGAGAAAGCAGCCCTCTTTTATTCCTTTGGATATGAATACTCAGTTCTCCAAACATCATTTATTGAAGAGGTTGCTCTGCCAAGTTGCTTTGGCTTGACAGCCTTATCAAAGATCAATTGTCTGTAGATAAGAGGGTCTATTTCTGAACACTCAATTCAATTACATTAGTTCATTTACCTGTCTTTATGCCAGTACCATGCCATTTTGACCACTGTTGCTTTGTAGTATGCTTCAAAATCAGGTAGTGTGAGTCCTCCCACTTCCTTCTTCTTTCTCAAAATATTTTAGACTATTCAGGGCACTTTGCACTTCCAAAAAGATTTTGTAATTGGTTTTTGTATTTCTTCGAAGTAAGTTATTGGGATTGAATTTGGTATTCCATTGAATCTATAAATCAGTTTAGGTAGGATTGACATCTTTACTATATTTAGTTTTCCAATCCATGAACATGGTATGTTCTTCCGTTTTTTATAGGTCCTGTGCTGCTGGATTTGATTTGTGAATATTTTGTTGAGGATTTTTGCATCTATAGTCATTAAAGAGATTGGTCTATAATTTTCCTTTTATTGTATCTTTGCATGGCTTTTGTATTAGGTGATTTTGGCTTCACAGAAAGAGTTAGGTAGCTTTCCCTCCTCTTCAATTTTTTTCTAGTGTTTGACCAGGATTTGTACTAATTCTTTCTTGATTGTTTGGTAGAATTCTAATGTGAAGCCACCTGGCCCTGGACTTTCCTTTTTTGGGAGCTTTTTGATGACAGACTCAATCTCTTTACTTGTGATTGGTTTTGTTGAGGCTGTCTATTTCTTCTTGAGTCAATGTTGGTTGTTCATGCTTTTCTAGGAATTTGTCCATTTTATCTAAGTTGTCTAATTTGTTAGCAAATAGTTGCTCATAGTATCCTATCATTATTTCCTTTATTTCTGCAGGGTCAGTAGTTACATCCCTTTCCCCATTTCTGATTTTGTTTACTTACCTCAAGTCTCTTTTTTTTTTCTGTTAGCCTAGCTAAGGGTCAATTAATTTTATTGATTTTCTCAAAGAAAAGAACTAAGTTCTGGTTTTGTTGATTCTCTGTATTGTTTTATTGTCCTCAATTTCATTAATTTCTCCTCTAACCTTTGTTATTTGTTTCCTTCTTTTTGCTTTGTGGTTAGTTTGCTGTTCTTTCTCTATTTCCTGCGGGTAAGCAGGTAATAACTCATTTTTTTCTTTCTTCTCTTTTAATATAGGCACTTAGGGCAATAAATTTCCCTGTCAGCACCACCTTTGTTGCATCCCATAAGTTTTGATTTGTTGTATTTTCATTTTCATTTGCCTCATGGTATTTATTAATTTGCCTTATAAGTTCTTCCTGTTCCCACTGGTTTTATAAGGGTGTGTTATTTAGCCTGCATGTTTTTGTGAGTTTTCCAACCTTCTGCCTGTTATTTTTTTAACAAGAAAAAGCTTCATTGATTTACAAATTTTAAAATGAAGCACTTAATTTAAAATGGGAGCAATTTTACTCTTTTCTTAAACTCACTCTTTCCAAAAATGCACTTTATTTCTGAAATGACAGTGCAATAGGTTAGTCTATGAACTGACAAAATAAATGTGGGCTGGCCACAGGGGGCCAATTCTTATTAATATGGGTCTTAAGAAGGATGTTAAAGTATTGTTTTCTGTATTACATCAAACTGATTTGCAAAAAGAATTGGGAGAGGGATCTAAGATGGTGGCATAGAGAGGAATGGAAGCTAAGTAGTCCCCCTGGAACAACTAAAAAAAGAACAGAAACAACTAGTAAATAATCCAGAATAGCTGCAGGAGGACAAATGTGACCGTCCACTCATCATACCAACCTGAATTGGGAAGAATGCCTGAGATCACAGCAAAAAATCTGTAAGTAAAAACTGTGGCTCCAAATTGGGAGACCCCTCCCCCACAGCCTGAGCTACAAAGCGTTGTGGTGTCAGAGAGAAGCTTTCTCCCAGCAAGCAAATATACCTTAGCTGAGCCTGAACTGGGGTTTTAATTAGTGAGTGTGAACTGCTCACTATGAGGTATGAATACCCAACAAGTAGACAGAGGCTTTGGGTGATGACTGACCTTGGAAAGACAGAGGGTCACCTTGGACTAGCTCTGTTCCTTTTTCAACTCAGTGGAGAAAGCCTCAGCCATTTTCAGTTCCCTGTTGTGTGACCCAGACAAGGGTATAGCACAGGCAGAGAGAGAACATTGAAATACTAATGACCTCCCACTAGGGTGTCTATCTTCTCTAAGAGGGAAGGGGTGGGGCCCAGCTCTACTACCTGCCTTTCATTCAGAACTTACAGCAGTCAAGAGTTATAGGCTAACAGATGCCACCTGCTGGGCAGAAAAGCACAGTGACCAGAGACATCAGAGGGTGTACCAATTTTCTAAGACACACCCTCAGGGAAACTGGATACTGAATATTTCTTCCTTCTGGGACCTTAGCCCATTCTGGTCTGGGGAGGCCTGACTGGGGTAACCAAGGAAACCATGCCTAGACAAAAGAAAACTACACCCTACACCAAGAAAAATGAGGTTATGGCCCAGTCAGGGGAACAAACTTGCACTTCAACTGTGATGCAGGAATTGAAACAGCTAATAATAACTGAATTCCAAAAGTTGGGGGAAGATGTGGCAAAAGAGATGAAGCATATAATGAAAACACAGGACGTACATAAGGTGGAAATTGATAGTTCAAAAAAACAACTGGTGTAATCTATGGAAGTGAAAGGCATAACACAAGAGATGAAAGACACACTGGAAACATACAACAGCAGATCTCAAGAGGCAGAAGAAAACACTCAGAAACTGGAGAAAAAGGCAACTGAAAGCTACACACAAAAGAACAGATAGAGAAAAGAATGGAAAAATATGAGCAACATCTCCAGGAACTTAAAGACAAAATGAAAAGCAAGAACTTATGTGTCATTGGTGTCCCAGAAGGAGAAGAGAAGGGAAAAGGGGCAGAAGAAATAATAGGGGAAATAATCAATGAAACTTCCTATCTCATATGAAAGACATAAAATTACAGATCCAAGAAGTGCAGTGTACCCCAAACAGAATAGATCTGAATAGACCTACACCAAGACACTTAATAATCAGATTATCAAATGTCAAAAATAGAGAATCCTGAAAGCAGCAAGAGAGAAACAATCTATCACATACAAAGGCAGCTTGATAAGACTATGTGTGGATTTCTCAATAGAAACCATGGAAGCAAGAAGGAAGTGGTGTGATATATTTACAGATACTGAAAGAGAAAAACCACCAACCAAGAATCCTATATTCAGCAAAACTCTCCTTCAGATATGAGAGAAAGATTAAAATATTCTCTGACAAACAGACACGAGTTTGTGAACAAGAAACCTGTTCTGCAGGAAACACTAAAGGAAGCACTGCAGACAGAAAGGAAAAGACAGGAGTGAGAGGTTTGGAAAACAATTTTGGGAGATAGTAGCACAGCAATGTAAGTACACTGAACTAAGATGACTGTGAATATGGTTGAAAGAGGAAGGCTGGGATCACGTGGGACACCAGAACAAAAGATGAATGATAAAGACTGGGCTGTGCAACCCAGGGAAACCTAGGATGCTCAATGATTGTAATAAAAGTTACAAATATGCTTTTACATGAGGTAGAACAAATGAATGTCAACATTGCAAGGTGTTAAAAATAGGGTGGGAATGGGGGAAAATTCAATCAATGCAAACTAGAGGCTAGAATTAACAGAAACATTGTATTATGCTTCCTTTAATGTAACAAAAGCAATATACCAAAGCTAAATGCATATGGGCTGGGTGGGGAATAGGGGAAGGGTATGGGACTCCAGGCATTGGTGATGTAGTCTGACTCTTTATTCTACTTTAGGTTAATGGTATCTTTCCTTCTGTCACCTTCTAGCTATGAAGTTTTTTTGTTTGTTTGTTTGTTTTCCTCTCTGTTGCCTTTTTCTTTTGCCTCTCTGCCTTCTTTGAGTCTTCCTCCATCTTTGCCCTTATATAGAGAGTGGTGATGGTGCTCAGTACATAAATACATGACTATACAGGGAACCAATGATTGCTTACTTAGGATGCAATGTATAGTGTTTGAACAAAAGCATCTTAAAAGAAATGGGTTGATGAAACCTTGAGGACACTATATTGAGTGAAATAAGACAGACACATAAAGGCAAATATTGCAGGGTCTCACTGATATGAACTAATTATAATATTAAAACTCATAGACATGAACTATAAGTTACCAGGATATAGAATGAGGCTAAAGAATGGGGAGTGGTTGCTTATTATGAGCAGAATGTTCAACTAGGGTGAATTTAATATTTGGAAATGGACAGGGGTGATGGTAGCATGTAATGAGAATACCTAACAGTGCTAAAAGGTGTGTGAAGGTGGTGGAAAGGGTAAGCACAGAGTCATGCATGTCACCAGAAGGAAAGTTGGAGGTTAAAAGATGGGAATGTATAAAACAGTGAATCTTGTGGTGGACAATGTCTGTGATTAATTACACAAATATTAGAAATCTCTCTCATGAGCTAGAACAAATGTATGTCACTATAACTAGAGGTTAATAATAGAGAGGCATATAGAGAAAAATATATACCTATTGCAAACTATATACTACAGTTAGTAGCATTTTAACATTCTTTCATCAACAGTAACAAATGTACTGTACCAAAACTTTGAATCAGTAATGGAGGGGGGTGTGGTTAGGGGTATGGGAGGATGTGAGTTTCCTTTTTTTGTCTTTGTTTCTTTTCTGGAGTAGTGAAAATGTTCTAAAATTTGAAAAAAGAATAATTGTATTGATGGATGCACAGCTGTATGGTGGTGCCATGGGCAATTGATTGTACACTTTGGGTCTTTGGATAGTTGTATGGTATCTGAACAATCTCAATAAAAAAATTATATAGTGCAAAAAAAAAAAAAGAAATGGGAAGACAGGGAGTGGAGGAGAGTGCCAAGCATGGATTGAGGTCATTTTAGTGGTGTCTGACAGAACACAGATTTGGTGGGATAAATGTGGACTTCGTAATAGCAGCCTTTCAGATGCACTGGAACAAGTGCACATTCAAGAAACCTGACAGAACAAATGTACACACCTCAGCAAAAAGTAAAATTTAATTCCAAGAGCTGTATATAAGACAACCTGCATTACAGTCCATATACCCAGTTTGTTCAACAAACCCATTGAGCATGTAACAGAAAATCAGCAAGTAAGACTCAGGACTAAAGTATTTTCCACCAACCTCCATATTGAAAGACCAGAGCTTTAATGGCTTATACAGTCCTTAAGCTCATTCCTGGGTCAGTTTGGATTTCCAAATAAAAATCAAGTCTTGAACTGTTTAACACATTAAGTACACTATACTAAAATGCTAACATTTTCTCCCCAGCGTGTCTTCCTATAAAGGACAAAAATGGTTCAAAGCTTTCATTCTTTGCCTATGCAGGGATTCTGAAAAACCACACTAAACTATGACAACATTCTTCTGCAAAACTAAAATCAACTACAAAGTCAAACAGGCACACAAACAACAAAACGAAACTGATTTTGACAAAACAAAGTCATGATTCCAAAAGTAAAATCTATTAAGAACAAATAATATACATGTGCAAGAAATTACAAGAAATGATGATCATGGTTAGTTACAAATGCAAAATATCCAATTATCCCAGGCTTGAGATCCTAATTATTAAAATCAAATTCATATGATGTTTCAAATATGATGTACAATTTAAATAAGCTTGTCAAGTATTATTTGAATACACACCATATTTGATAAACCTAAAATTATATTACCTTTTCTTCTCCTTTAATATTTGCAGGTACATGCCAAGATGGAAAAAAATGTAGTTTCCATTTATGTACAAACAAAGAAGAATAGCATTTTTAGTGTATGTTTCAGACTGTAAAATTTAAGGTACATTTTCCTTTAAGAAGAAAAGAAAAAACTGAGTGTGAAAGTTTAATTGATAAAAGTTTAATATCAACTTACTTATAAAAATGAAAAAAATATTCTGAAACAGATACCATACAATTATTATATGGTCTCCCTACTGGATCTGAAACTACAGAAAGCATTTAAGAAAGGGATGTTGCGTCAATAACAGTCTAACCCAAGGGCTGTATGCTGCTTTAAAAATCTGATTTGCCAGAAAACTAATTGCTTGACAGAGTTTCAAAGGTAATTACAAAGTCCATTTTCTTAATGGTCCAGACATCTTGCCAATTCTCCAAACTCAACAGAACTTCCATCAATTTCCACATTCATTACAGACAACAAATGTTGTCATTGGTTCATCAGCACTATGGATTTGTACCTGTGTATAAATACAGTTCTTCCTTTTACATTTGCCACATGTAAACAAGTCAGTCTGGATTCCACCCGTTTTGGTGATTTGATGCTCTCTGATGGCTTCCTTGGTCAAGTTTTTCTGCATCTCTTTGAGTTTATCACTAGCCATTTCCTCTGTTGTCATTCTAGCAAATAAGTCAGGTGGAATATTCCTACACAGTACATTTTTCCTTAAATTTGGAATCTTGCATCCTTAAGATTTGATATCCTACTTTGTACTCTATTTTTGTATTTCATGCCTGTGTTCCTTATTTCTTGATATATAGCTTCCTCAATTTGAGATCCTAATTCTTCCTCATCAACTCCAATAGCAATGTAGTCATCTCCTGTTCAGAGAGCTGCGGCAAGCATCTCCCTAAACTTTAACTGTACAGAATCAGAAGTGCTTGGTGCCCGAAGAAAAGATGAAACATAAATATCTCAAGCATTTGCCTCATCCTTTCTGCTGCTTATGTTGCCACTGGAGCTACTTTCTTCTCTTGCTTCAGGGCTATTCTGCGCTGTCATGGCAGGTTCTTTTTTCTTTTCTTCAAAGTCTTTATCAGTTGATGGTCCATCTAATAACTTTTTCCAGGATTTGATGAGAGACTTTGCTAAAGAAATAACTTCTTCATCTGTACTCTGCTTGTGAATAGCATTAACTGACATTCCAATTCTTGTGGACTGTAATAATTCCAAAATCATCGGAATATTCTTAAGCTCCTTCAGCAAATCTAATGCTCCAGCTGCATTCTTTTTCTGCACCATCTTGTCCATCTTCTTGGCAACACAGACCACCTCATCCTCCATGGCTCTGGCGGGAGGTCAGCACAGCCGGGGTGGAAGGGAAGTCCCTTCTGCCTGTTATTGATTTCCAACTTCATTCCAGTATGATCTGAGGAGACATTTTGCATAATATCAATTTTTCTAAATTTGTTGAGACTTGCTTTATGAACTGTGCCAGTTGGAAGGTATTATGTCCCCCAGAAAAAGCCATATTCTTTGATGCAATCTTGTGGGGCAGACAGAATAGTGGGGATTAAGTTGGAACGTTTGAATTAGGTTGTTTGCATGGAGATGTGCCCCACCCAGCTGTGGGTGGTGACTTTGGTGGGATACTCCCATGGAGGTGTGACCCCACCCATTCAGGGTGGGCCTTGATCAGTGGAGCCATATAAAACATGCTGACTCAAAGAGACTGAAGAGAGTGCAGCTGTGAGTGACGTTTTGAAGAGGAGCAAGCTTGCTAGAGAGGAACGTCCTGGGAGAAAGCCATTTTGAAACCAGAACTTTGGAGCAGACGCCAGCCACGTGCCTTCCCAGCTAACAGAGGTTTTCCGGACGCCATTTGCCATCCTCCAGTGAAGGTACCTGATTACTGATGTGTTACCTTGGACACTTTATGGCCTTAAGACTGTAACTGTATAGCCAAATAAACCCCCTTTTTATAAAAGCCAATCCATCTCTGGTGTTTTGCATTCCGCAGCATTAGCAAACTAGGACAGATTTTGGTACCAGAGAAGTGGGGTGCTTTTGCTGCTGAGTTTGCAAATACCAAACATGTTGGACTGGCTTTTTAAATGGATAAGGGGAAGAATCTGGAAGAATTGTGAGGAGCTTGATAGAAAAGGCCAAAATTACTTTAAAGAGACTGTTTATGGAAATATGGACTCTAAAGATACTTCTGATGAGGCCCTGAGCAGAAATGATGAATGTGTTGTTGTAAACTGGAAGAAAGGCGATCCTTGTTTTAAAGTGGCAGAGAATTTGGCAAAATTGAGTCCTGGTGTCAGATGGAAGGAAGAATCTGGAAGCAACAACCTGGAATGTTTAGCTGAGGAGATCTCCAGACTACGTGTGGAGGATGTATCTTGGCTTGTCCTTGTAGCTTATAGTAAAATGCGAGCAGAGAGAGATAAACTTAGAACTGAACTCTTTGGTTCAAAGAAACCAGTTGATGGCTTGGAAAATTATGGGCTTCCAGTGGGTGGAATCCCAGAAGCTACAGCCCAATGTGAGGATATAACCAAACATGGAATCCAGCTGCCATTTCAGTACAAGCCAAGATTGGAAAAGGAGTTAAGCAGAAAGGATTTGTGGAAAGTCCTGTTGTCTGATGGCTTTGACCCCTGCGTGCTTCATGCAAAGCCAACAGAATTTTTGTGAGATCTTTATAGACAGAGCCATTGCCGGTCTGGACTGGAGGAGACAAACAAGGAAAAAATTAAAGGAAAAATCTCTTCAAAGACAGAGCCATGGAGGTTGAGGTTTGGAGTCAGGAGGTCTCGGGCTGGGAGAGCGGAGCAGCCCACATGCATAGAAAGGGTGAGTTTGCCCCAGAGGTCGAGGGTGGGCATTCCACCTCGATGCTCTGGAAGAGTTTTGCCACCTGAGGTCCCAAAGAGGGTGGAGCACATTCCCAGGGAATTGGGGAGAGCCTGGCTGCCACCACACTGTTCTCAAGGGGTTGAGCATGTGCCCTGGAGATGGAAGGGAATCTGGGAGCTGCCCCAATGTTTGAGGAGGGTGGGGCCGAGAAGGTGGTCTCCCCAATGTGTGGGTATGTTGGAGCACTCACCTAAGTGTTTGGAGAGGAAAGGGCTGCCAGAAAGGCCCTTAGGAAGGGTTAGACTCCCGCTCTCTCAAGCCCCAAGGATGCAACGTTGTTCTGTAAATGACTCTCAGACTTTGAAATCTAATGGAGTTTGTCCTGCAGGTTTTAGGAACTGTTTTGGTCCTGTTAACCCTGTTTTCCTTACTGTTTTTCCTTATGGCAATGGAAATGTTCATCCTATGAATGTCCCTCCTTTGTATATTGGAAGCATATAACTTGTTCTAAGTCCACAGATCCAAAGCTAAAGGAGAATTGTGCCTTAGGACCCACCATGCCTGTAATTGATTTTGATGGGATCTTGTACTTAACTTTCGTTACTGAAATGATTTAAGTTTTTGTGATATTGTGATGGAATGAATGTATTTTGTACTTGGAAAGAATATGTTTTTCTGGGGTCCAGGGGGTGGAATGTGCCAGTTTGAAGGCATTATGTCCCCCAGAAAAAGCCATATTCTTTGATGCAATCTTGTGGGGCAGACAGAATAGTGGGGATTAAGTTGGAACATTTGAATTAGGTTGTTTGCATGGAGATGTGCCCCACCCAGCTGTGGGTGGTGACTTTGGTGGGATACTCCCATGGAGGTGTGACCCCACCCATTCAGGGTGGGCCTTGATCAGTGGAGCCATATAAAACATGCTGACTCAAAGAGACTGAAGAGAGTGCAGCTGTGAGTGACGTTTTGAAGAGGAGCAAGCTTGCTAGAGAGGAACGTCCTGGGAGAAAGCCATTTTGAAACCAGAACTTTGGAGCAGATGCCAGCCACGTGCCTTCCCAGCTAACAGAGGTTTTCCGGACGCCATTTGCCATCCTCCAGTGAAGGTACCTGATTACTGATGTGTTACCTTGGACACTTTATGGCCTTAAGACTGTAACTGTATAGCCAAATAAACCCCCTTTTTATAAAAGCCAATCCATCTCTGGTGTTTTGCATTCTGCAGCATTAGCAAACTAGGACATGAACCAACATATGGTCTATCCTAGAGAATGATCCATGGACACTTGAGAAAAATGTGTTTCTTGCTTTTGTGGAGTGTAGAGTTCTATAAATATCTGTCAACTCTGGATTATTTGTCATACAATTCTGCATCTGTTTCCTAATTTATCCTCTGTGTAGATGTTCTATCCATTGATGAGTGTGGTGTATACAAATCTCCAACTATTTTTGTAGAGGTAGCTACTTCTCCCTTCATGTTGACAGTGCTTACCTCATGTATTTCAGGGCACTCTGACTCAGTGCATAAATATTTATGATATGTTTTCTTGATGAATTGTCCCCTTTATTAATATATAGTATCCTTCTTTGTCTCTGTTAATTGCTTTACATTTGAAGTCTAATTTGTCTAATATTAATATAGCTACTCCCACATTTTCTGGTGGTTGTTTGTGTGATATATCTTTTTCCAACCTTTCACTTTTAGTGTATTATTGTCCTTGTGTCTAAAGTGAGTTTCTTGTAGGCAGCATATAGATGGGTCTTGTTTTTTTTAATTCATTCAGCCAGTCTATATCTTTTTATTGTGGAGTTTAATCCATTATCATTTAGTGTTAGTACTGCAAGTGCAGTACATTATTCTACCATTTTGTCTTTTGTATTTTACATGACTTATCTTATTTTTTCTCACTCTGCTTTTACCCTTTCTGATAGTTTTAATTTCTACAATCTTCTCCAAACCCCTCTTTCCTGTCTTTTCCTGTGAGCCTGTAGGCTCTTTAGCATTTCTTGAAGCACAGTTCTCTTATTCACAAATTCTCTCAGTGTCTGTTTGTCTGAAAGTATTTTAATCTCTCCTTCATTTTTGAAAGGCAGTTTCACCAGATATAGAATTCTTTGTTGAAAGTTTTGCTGTTTCAGTATCTTAAATATATCATACCACTGCCTTCTTGCTTCCATGGTTTCACAGAGAAATCTTTATGTAGTCCTACTGAGCTTTCCTTGCATGTGATGGATCACTTTTCCCTTGCTGTTTTCAGAATTTTCTCTTTGTCTTTCACATTGGAAAGTCTCATCAGTAAGTATCTTGGAGTAGGTCTATTGGGATCTATTATGTTTGGGGTATGCCTTGTATCTTCAATCTGTAATTTTCTGTCTTTCACTAGAGTTGGGAAATTTTCAGTGATTATTTCCTTTATTACTATTTCTGTCCTTTTTCCCTATTCTTCTTCTTCTGGGGCACCCATTACTAGTATATTTGTGTGCTCCATATTGTTATTCAGTTCTGTAAGATTCTGCTCATATTTTTCCATTCTTTTCCCTATCTTTTCCTTTCTGTGTAAGATTTCAGATGTCCTGTCTTCTAAATCACTTATCCTTTTTTCTGCCTCTTCAACTCTGATGTTTTTCATCTCTTCTATTGTGCCTTTCATTCCCATAAGTTCTGCCATTTGTTTTTTCATACTCTTGAGCCCCTTCTTATGGTCACCTAGTGTCTTCTTTATATCATTCATCTTTTTTGCCATATCTTCCCTCAGCTCATTGATTTGAGTTTTGAAATGATTTTTGAATTGATTTAGTAGACCTGTTTATTAATTAGTTGTTTCAATTCTTATATCTCAGTTGAAGTGTTAGTTTTTTCCCTTGGCTGGTCCATATTTTCATTTTTCCTAGTATGGCTCATTAACTTTAGCTGCCTGGAAACTTCTTTTTTGATAAGAGCTCTTTGGAGCTTGTTTTCACTCTTTTACTTGGGGTTTCCTTGTTGGTTGGCTTTGTTCTCTGTTCTTTGGCATTCAGTTAAACTTATTCTAGACCTCTACTGTAGCTTCCCTTTAGTTGAGCAGAAATTTTCCACCTCTTGTTTTTCTGGTTCTTCCTGCCTTTATGTAACCTTTATGTGACAAGGTCTCTCCAGATATGACCAGCCCAATCAGATTTTCCCAGTCCAGTCAGGCCCATTTCTTCGGTGGAGGGTATGGAGTCTCCATAAGAATAAGAACCTGTAGGTTGCTATACCCTTCTGTGAAGCCTCTAGTCTCTGTGCTTTTCCTATCCTGTCCATCATTTCGTACTTGTCAGCTTGCAGCTCTTCACCAGTGTAAAGAGATGCTGCAGGTGCCTTTAATACTCTGCAAACCTTGTTCCTGTTGTGGGCATGGTTGACTCAAGCTGGTTCCTGTTTATCAGCCCCTGGGCACTGAGTTCACTGAAGGAGGGCTGCCACCAGAGCTGGTCCTTGCCCTCCCCTTTTCTTGGGGAAGTTATGCCCTTCAGGGAGTTGTCACACCCACTAAACTCATTGCTTTGTCTCTCAGAGCTATCTTACCCTGATCTTGCCTGGGTCCAATGGTCAATTGCAAATATTTGAGGCTGTCTGTTATGAGCTACTTTGAATAGTTATTTCACCAAAAAAGAACAAAAAAAGAGAAGAAATCCCCTTTCAAGGTCTTTCCCCAAGCCCCAAGTTTTGTCAGTCCCAGTACAGACTATTTAAAGATAAACCCTTTATGCTATTATCTCTTTCACCTGAGTAGTTACATTGAGACAACTTTAATTCCTGGGCCTGGGCTGAAGCAGGAGCTCTGATGGGCTATTGAAATGCAAAAAGATAAAGAGAGCAAGAAAAGAGGGAAAAAAACAAAAAAGTCCACTTTTCAGAAATAGACCTCAGCTTCCTGGGACTGCAGATGGGGGTTAGTACCCATTTCTGTGCTCCTTCTTGTTGGAACCCAGCCTTTTCCAGTAGTCTGAATACCTACAACTTCAAAAGTATCTGTTTTTTTGTTTGTTTTTTTTTTTTTCTGTTATTAACCCCACCTCTTGTCTGCCAGACTGATTGCTCCCAGTTTATCTGTGCTTCAAGATTTTACTCATCAGTTTGAGCGTGTTAATTAATTTTGCAATTGGGGCCACATTGAGACCCCCTCCTTGCTCTCAGCAGAGATTGATTTTTTCCATTGGATAACCAGCTGCAATACAGTTTGCCTTGCCTGGGGAGGGAGGAGTGCCAGCCCCCTCGCTGGGGAAACTTACAGGTTTCACTGCAATCTCAGCCATTCCACCCATTCCAGACTGTGGTACAATGTGTGACTGATCACAAACTTCCCTGAAATGGCTGTTCCACACAGTTCCTGGCTATTTGCCAGCTGTCCTAAAAGAGTAACTAAATTCCACACCTCACCACTCTGCCATTTTGCCCCACCTCTCCCCAGTGTATTGATTCTTGATGATGATTTTATAACTATATAGCTTTTATTGTGTGACCATGTGAGTGTGAAAGCCTTGTGACTGGCATACCCTTTATCCAGTGTATGGGTGGATGAGAATTAAAATAACCACACAATATATAAACAATTGGTGGGATAAGGAGTATGGGATGTTTGGGGTGCTCTTTTTAAGTTTTATTTTATTTTTTTAGATTTTTATTATTTCTGAGTAATGAATACATTCTAAAATTGATTGTGATGATGAAGGCACAAACATATGATGATACTATGAGCCATTGATTGCATACTTTGGATGGATTATATGTGAGTCAACATATCTTGATAAGATTGCATTTAAAAAAAAAAAACATAAAAATACCACAAGAGAAGAAAGCTACAAATACTCACTATGAATATAGATGCAAAAATTCTCAGAAAAATGGTAGCAAACTGACCCAATAGAACATTAAAGAAAGTGTAGACCATGATCAAGTGGCATTTTTCCCAAGTATGCAAGAGTATTTCAAAATAAGAAAATTTATTAACACACATTAACAGAATGAACGAACTGACTGTATCAATTCATTCAGGAAAGGTATTTGACAAAACTTCCTCAACATGATAAAGAGTGTATATGAGAAACCCACATATAACATCATATTTAATGGTGAAAGACTGAAACCTTTCCCTCTAATATCAGGAACAAAATGATGACCACTGCAGCCACTGTCATTCAACATTGTAATGGAATTTATAGCTAGAGGAATTTGGCAAAAAATAATAACAGGCTTCCAAATTGGAAAGGAAGAAGCAAACTTTCCTTATTTGGAGAAGACACAATCCTATGCACAGAAAATCCAGAAAAATCCAGAACAAATCTGCTAGAGCTTATATATGAATTCAGCAAAGTGTCAGAGTTCAAGATCAACACCCCAAAGTCAGTGGTGTTTCTTTACACTAGAAATGAACAATCAAAAGAAGAAATCAAGAAAAATTTTACATTTGCAATAGCAAGAAGTATCATATATCTAGGAATAAATGTAACCAAGGATGTAAAAGTCTTGAGCACAGAATATTCTGAAATGATTCTAAAATAAATTAAAGAGGAGCTAAATAAATGTAAGATTATTCCATGTTCAGAGACATTGAGACTAAATACTGTTAAGATGTCAATTTTTTCAAAAAATTCTTAAGCCAATCATCAAATATGTATGGAAGGGTAAGGGGCCACAGACAGCCAATGCCAAATTGTAAAAGAAGAACAAACTAGGAGAAATCACAATTTATAAGACTTATTACAGAGACACTAATCATGACAGCATGGTATGAGAGGAGCTAAGATGGCAGCATAGAGAGGAGTGGAAGACTGTTAGTCCCCCTTGGAACAAATCATAAATGACCAAAATCTTGTAAACAACCTGGAATAATTGCAGGGAGACAAACATGAGTGTCGGCTCATCATCCACCAACCTGAATTGGGAGGAATGCCAAAGATCAAAGCATAAAATCTGTAGGTAAAAACTGCACACCCACACTGAGAGCTGAGAGCCAAGAGCCCCTCACTCATGGAAGCCACATGGTGCTAGAGAGCAGAACTCTCCAAACAAGCTAGTGTACCTCAGCCCAGCTCCAACTGGATTTTTAATGTTAAGTGCTCAATACAGACAGTGAATCCTCAACAAGCAGACAGAGGCTTTTGGTGACAACTGATCTTGGGAGAGTCAGGGGTCATATCTGTCTCAGAACAGGGAGCCCAGAGGATCAGGTGCTACCTCTGGCTGATGGGTGAATCTGGGAGCTTTCTGTCCCTTTCTCTCTCTGTGGAGAAAGAATCAGTCATTTTCAGCCCACAGCACTTTGCAGTAAAGAAAGCCTCAGCCATTTTAAAATTGCAGCTCTATGACCTGCAGAGTCAGAGAAACAAAGAACTTATTGACATGCAGATGAAATCTCTGGAGGGTGAATAGCTTCCCAAGAGGAAAGGGAGGGGCTCTGCTCCACTGCCTGCCTTACCAGAACCAGACCCCAAAGCCTGGGGGAGGAGAGCCATGGGCCACACCCCTTACACCAACTTTTGACAGGCTGACAGGTGCACCTCCTGGGCAGAAAAGCACAGGGTGTGTCAACCCTCTAAGAAAAACCATTAGGGAAATATATTTACTCTTTCTGTGACCTGAGCCTGCTCTCATCTGGGAAAACCTGATTGGGGTGGCCTAGGAGGTCAGATGCCTAGACAACAGAAAACTACAACCTACACTAAGAAAAATGAAGTTATGGCCTAGTCAAAGGAACAAACATACACTTCAACTGAGGTACAGGAATTTAAACAACTTATGTTAAATCAATTCAAAAAGTTTAGAGAAGATTTGGCAAAAGAGATAACGGCTGTAAAGAAAACACTGGGCATACATAAGGCAGAAATCAAAAGTTCAAAAAAGCAACTAGCAGAATCTACGGAAATGAAAGGCACAACATAAGAGATGAAAGACACAATGGAAACATACAACAGCAGATCTCAAGAGGCAGAAGAAAACACTCAGGAATTGGAGAACAAAATACCTGAAAGCCTACATGCAAAGGAGCAGATGGAGAAAAGAATGAAAAAATATGAGCAATGTCTCCAGGAACTTAAGGATGAAACAAAGTACAAGAATGTACATATCATTGTTGTCCCAGAAGGAGAAGAGAAGGGAAAAGGGGCAGAAGCAATAATAGAGGAAATAATCAATGAAAATTTCCCATCTCTTATGAAAGACATAAAATTACAGATCCAAGAAGCACAGCATACTCCAAACAGAATAGATCTGAATAGGCCTATGCTAGGACACTTAATAATCAGATTATCTAACATCAAAGACAAGGAGAGAATCCTGATAGCAGCAAGAAAAAAGCAATTCATCACATACAAAGGAAGCTTAATAAGACTATGTGCTAATCTCTCAGCTGAAACCATGGAGGCAAGAAGGAAGTGGGGTGATATATTTAAGATACTGAAAGAGAAAAACTGCCAACTAAGGATCCTATATACAGCAAAGTTGTACTTCAAATATGAGGGAGAGCTCAAAATATTTTCTGACAAACAGAGAAAGAGATTTGTGAACAAGACACCTGCCCTACAGGAAATACTAAAGGGAGCACTACAGACGGATAGAAGAAGACAGGAGTGTGTGGTTTTGAAATACAATTTTGGGAGATGGTAGCACAGCAATGTAAGTACACTGAACAAAGATAACTATGAATACAGTTAAGAGAGGAAGGTTGGGAGCATGTGAGACACCAGAAGAAAGGAGGAAAGATAAAGAATGGGACTGTGTAACTTGGTGAAATCTAGAGTGTTCAACAATTGTGATAAAATGTACAAATATGTTATTTTATGAGGGAGAACAAGCAGATGTCAACCTTGCAAGGTGTTAAAAATGGGGAGGCATTGGGGGAGGGATGCAATCAACATAAACTAGAGACTGTAACTAACAGAATCATTGTATTATGCTTCCATTAATGTAACAAAGGTGATATGCAAAGGTAAATGCAGATAAGAGGGGGGATAGGGAAGGTGTGTTAGACACTTGACATTGGTGGTGTTGCCTGACACTTTACTTTGATTTCAGGTTTTTTTTTCCTTTTGCTGCTTCCTAGCTGTCACTATTTTTTCTTCTTTCTTTTTTCTTTTTCTTTTGCCTCTCTACCTTCTTTGACTCTCCCTCCTGCCTTGTGGAAGAAATGTAGATGCCCTTATATAGATAGTGGTGAAGTTGGTGAACACATAAATATGTGACCATACAGAGAAGCATTGATTGTTTACTTAGGATGGAATGTATGACATGTGAACAAAGCCATCTTAAAAAAAAATGAGTTTATGACAAAACCTCAAGGGCAATATACTGAGTGAAATAAGCCAGACACATATGGACAAATATTGCAGGGTCTCACTGATAGGAACTGATTATAATATGTAAACTCATAGACATGAAATATAAGGTACCAAGGTATAGGACAAGTTTAAAGAATGGGGAGCAGTTGCTTAGCATGAACAGAATGTTCAACTAGGATGAACTTAAATGTTTGGTAATGAACAGAGGTGTCAGTAGCAAGATGTGAGAATAACTAACAGTGCTGAATGGTGCGTGAATGAGGTGGAAAGGGGAAGCTCAGAGTCATAGATGTCACCAGAAGGAAAGTTGGAAGTCAAAAGTTGGGAATGTATAAAACTGAATCTTATGGTGGGCAATGTCCATGATTAACTACAAATATGAGAAATCTCTTCCATGAACCAGAACAAATGTATGACAATACAATTAGAAGTTAATCATAAAGGGGCATATAGGGAAAAATATATAACTATTGCAAACTATATACTAATTAGTGGCATTTCAACTTTCTTTCATAAACAGTAACAAATCTACTATAACAATACCATGAGTCAACAATTGAGGAGGGTTGGTTAGGTATAATGGAGGATTTGAGTTTCCTTTTCTTTTTTTCATTCTTTTTTTGTCTTTGTCTTTATTTCTTGTCTGGAGTAATGAAAAGTTTCTAAAAATTGAACAAAAATTAAGCATGGTGATGGATGCACAGCTGTATGAGGGCACCCAGGGCAATTGATTGTACACTTTGGATCTTTGGATAATTGTATGGTATGTGAACAATCTCAATAAAAATTAAAAAAAAGACAGCATGGTAGTGGCATAAGGAAAGACATGTAGACCAGAGGAATGGAACTGAGAGATCAAAAATCTTCCATCACATTTAAGGCCAACTGATGGTTGATAAGGGGTAAGGACCACTCAACTGGAAAAGAATAGTTTCTTTAACATATAGTGTTGGGAAAAGTTGATATATACATGTAAAAGAATAAATGTGGACTGCTACCTCCCACCAAACACAAAAACAAAATAAAAAGGAATAAATGACCTAAATATAAGCATCAGAAATATAAAACTCCTGGAAGAAAATATAGGGAAGCATCGTTAAGACTTTTTGTTAGACAATGGATTCTTAGACTTTACACCCAAATAATAAACAAAAAAAGAAAAAAAAAATAGATAAATGTATCTTATCAAAATTAGAAACTTCTGTGCATTAAAGGACATTATCATGAGAGTAAAATGACACCCTACACAATGGGAGAAAGTATTTGGTAACCTTAATTCTGTTAAAGATTCAATACCCAGAATCTATAAAGCAATCTTTCCACTTGACAAAAAGACAAAGAACTCATTTCACAAATGGGCAAAAACTTAAGTTAGTCATTTCTCCAAGGAAGATATACAAATGGCCAAAAAGCACAAGAAAATATATTCAACGTCATTAGCCTTTAGGGAAACACAAATCAAAACCATGATGTAATACCATTTCACACCCAGTAGAATGGCTACTGACCAAAATGGACAGTTACAAGTGTTGAAGAAAATGAGAAGTAGGAACACTCATTCATTGTTGATCACAATGTAAAATGGTACAGCTGCTTTGGAAGACTATTTGCCAGTTTTCCAGAAATTTAAGTGTAGAGTTACCATGTGAGCTGGCAATCGTACTTCTAGGTATTTATCCAAATGAATTGAAAGCTGGGACTTAAACCAATATTTGGAAAGCAATCTCCATAACAGCATTATCCACAATTGTCAAAAGATGGAGGCAACCCAAGTGTCCTTCAGCTGATGAATGGATAAACAAAATCTGATATACACACACAATGTAATATTATTCAGCAGTAAAAAGGAATGAGGTTCTGATATATGTGACAACATGGATGAACCATGAAGACATCAAGCCTTGAGTGAAATAAGCCAGATATAAAACGACAAACATTGGATGATCTCACTGATATGAAGTAACTGGAACAAGCAATCTCTTAGAGTTAAAATGTAGTTTCTATTGGGATGACAGAAAAGTTTTGGTAATGGATGGTGCTGATGTTAGCACAACATTCTGTATGTAATGAACAGCACTTAATCATATCTTTGAATGTTACTAAAAGGAAGAATTTTAGGTTGTATATATGTGACTAGAATAAAATTTTTAAAAATAATCCATGGAACTGTCCAACACAAGCCATGAACCCTAAGTTAAACCACGTACTCTAGTTAATAGTGCAATTATGAAAATGTGCTTTCATCAATTGCAACAAATGTAGCACAAGAATGCAAGGTATTAATAATAGGGTAGTATGCTGGTTTGAATTTACTATGTACCCCAGAAAAAACCTATGTTCTTTTAATTCAATCTTGTGGGCACAGACCTATTGTGAGTAGGAACTTTTGATTAGGTTGTTTCCATGGAAACATGACCCTGGTCATTCAAGGTGGGTCTTTATCCCCTTGCTGGAGCCCTCTATGAGAGGATAAAATGCAGAGACACTTGGAGGAAGCTTAGAGAAGTTAAGACAGATATTTTAAGAGACATTTTGGAGAAAGCCATTTTGAAACCAGAGCCCAGGGAAAGAAGGATCAGCAGACATTTCCATGTGCCTTCCCATGTGACAGAGGAACCCTGGATGTCATCAATCTTTCCTTAGAGAAAGTATCTACCTCTTAGGGCCTTAATTTGGACATTTTTATGGCCTTAGGACTGTAAAATTTGCAACCTAATAAATCCCCACTTAAAAAGCCAACGTATTTCTGGTATATTGCATTCCAGCAGCTTCAGCAAACCAAAAGAGGTAGTATATGTATTTTATGGTTTTTCTGAAAACTCACAACTTTCCTATTAAAAAAAAAGATATCAGCAGTGAAATAATAATAAAAGAATATTGGAAATACTCTATATTCATATAGATACATAGTGTATGTGATACATAATTTAGAGGTTGGCAAACTAACTTGTGGGCAAAATCTGCCTAGCTGCCTGTTTTGCTAAATAAAGTTTTATTGGAACACAGCTGCCCATTTGTTTATGTATTTTCTATGCCTGATTTTGAGTTACAATAGCATAGTTGGGTAGTTATGACAGAGATCATACAGCCTGCAAAGCTGAAAATATTTACCATCTGACCCTTTATAGAAAAAGATTTCCAATCCCTGGTCTAGAAGAGACTCTAGAATTCAGATTAATGAGCATTTCCCACATTTCCCCTGTAATAGAATCTGACTTATTGCCCTTTGCAAATATCCTTAACAGGTAATTATTTAAACTTTCTGTTCCTTTTTTTTTTTTTTTTTTTTTTTGTCACATCCACTTTTTCATGAGGCCAAGTCAGGGAGTTGTTAGTTGTTACTCCTTGTGCTCCTAATGAACATGAAATGAGCAAGAGGAGCAATGTGCTTTATTGGGAGTGGTGTATTGGGACTTTGGAGTGATGTGGAATTAGCTTTCAACCCCAGCTCTGTCACTTATTACTAGAAAAAGGCACTCATTCTCTCTGTGTCTTGGTTTGCTCACTCATAAAAGGAAAAAAAAAAGATAATATAAACTCCCTAAAGTACTTTTGTCTCCACATGCAACATTGTTGCTAAATTGATCACAGTATGTTCAGATGTTCAAAGGAAATATTGTTCTTTTATTTCTCTGCAACTGCTCTGATCTTTCTCATGACCCCCAAACCCTATTTGGTAGTGGGAAAATAAAATAAATTTTAACCCAATCTAATAATCTCAGTCATATGTGATAATTTACACTGTCTCTTTAAGCAGGACTGCCTTAGTTCAAGGTAAAAAGGGCCTTTATTCTGGATGAGGACTTCAATGGAAAAAGGGATGTTCTAAAAGGAGGCAGAACCCCACATCTAGACCAGGGACCTCAAACTTCAGAACTTCCTGTCAAAACATGCATGTGCCCACTTTCAGACCCAGCATGGCTGTGTTTCCTGGGTCCATCCTTCTGATGTATGTAAAAACCCCACTACAGGTATGCCAATAGATGTCTATTAGTGGGGATGTAGACTGAATTTTGAGGTGAAGGCTGGGATGTTCACATACATGGGAATGAGGTCTCTTGCAGTGTAGGGTGTTACTGGTGAGGGGAAGAAAAGGTGGCAATGATATAGACCAATGCATGGGGATGAAGGGATGACTCTCCTCACACTGCTATGTTTAAATATGAGCATTACCTTCTAAGTCATTATGAAGATAAACTTGCAAAGTCAGAGGATAGAATATATTTATAGTAATAGTTAATTGGCTTGATTTATAGCTTTTACATATTTAAATATATTATATATGAGCCCACATTTCTACTTTATCCCTAGGTCCTGCAAATATTATGGGAAGTCCTATTTTAAGTAACCCATTGTTCACATGATTCAAGTAAATGTTCCATCTCTCAGAGTTTCATTCTTTCCCCTTTGCCAACCAATATATCATCCAGATGTATTTTGGAAGGATATGGCTTATTTGTCCTTGTGGTAGCAGAGAGGAAACAAGTTTCTATGATCCACAGTGTCATCTGGACCCTAATAGTCTTCTTCCTTCAAGTGCTTAATCTGGGTGCTTTTCAGAATGGTAGCTGCTAAATTACAATATATTCTTTCCCTGAGAATTCTTCTGGTGTCTTCTCTTGAAAGCTGTGACTGATTTGACTTATGGCCCATTTTCTCAACTGAGGCAATAATCCCAAAAAACATCAGCCATATGCTGTTGCCTAATGGGTTTCGGCTTGGTTCTCACTGACAAAATAGACCATTGACACCCCATTTGTTTTGGCTGTAACTCTCTTCTCTCCCTCACCCCAGGCATTCAATAATGTGTCCATGGGATTGCAGGCTACATTTTGTCTGCCACAAAACTCAATTATGAGCTCCCCCCTTCAGAATCCTCAGCTGTATTCTAAATCTCTCCACAGGAAGTATAAGGAGGCTTAGGGAGAATTTGTGAGGGGGCAACCTCTGAGACATTCTCCTTAAAGAACCTTCAAGAATCCAAAACAAGTGGTGAAACAGAATTCTCTCTGGCTCCTGGGATTTGTTTCAATCTACCTAAGCACCTCTCTGCTTTCTGAAGCTTCAGTTCAGAGAGGGGAGATAGGGACACCTTGTCCTGCCTGCTTCTTATACCTCTCTTTTCTAATCCTCATATTCCTGCTTCCTGCAGAAGGAAATTTTTCTACCCCCCTCTTCTACCCGACAATAACTTCCCTTATGCAAAACTCTGGATCAAGTTCCTTTGACTCTTGGTATGTGTGCCAGTTTGAATGTGTGTGTCCCCCCAAATGCCATTATCTTTGATGCAATCTTGTGTGCGCAGACCTATCAGTGTTAATTAGATTGGAATTCTTTGAGTGTTTCCATGGAAATGTGCCCCACCCAACTGTGGGTGATGACTCTGATTGGATAATTTCCATGGAGTTGATGGCCCGCCCACTCGCAGTAGGTCTGAATTAAATTACTGGAGTGCTATATAAGATCAGACAGAAGGAGCAAGCTGCTACAGCCAAGAGGGACACTTTCCAGAAAGCACAGGAGCTGCAGATGAGAGACATTTTGAAGATGGCCATTGAAAGCAGACTCTTGCTCTGGAAAACCTAAGAGGAGAAATACCTGAAGTGTAACTAAGAGTGACATTTTAGAGGAACTGTAGCCTAGAGAGGAACATCCTGGGAGAAAGCCATTTTGAAACCAGAACTTTAGAGCAGACACCAGCCATGTGCCTTCCCAGCTAACAGAGATTTTCTGGACACCATTGGCCATCCACCAGTGAAGGTACACAACTGCCGATGTGTTACCTTGGACACTTTCTGGCCTTAAGACTGTAACTGTGTAACCCAAATAAACCCCCTTTCATAAAAGCCAATCCATCTCTGGTGCTTTGCATTCTGGCAGCATTAGCAAACTAGAACAGATTTGGTACCGGAGAAGTGGGGTGCCAGTGCTGCTGTGTTTGCAAATACCAAACATGTTGGAGTGGCTTTTTAAATGGATAAGGGGAAGATTTTGGAAGAATCATAAGGAGCTTGATAGAAAAGGCCTAAACTGCTTTGAGGAGCCTGTTTTTGGAAATATAGACTCTAAAGATGCTTCCAATGAGGTCTTGAACAGAAACGATGAATGTGTTCTTGCGAACTGGAAGAAAGATGATCCTTGTTTTAAAGTGACAGGGAATTTGGCAAAATTGAGTCCTGACATCATATGGAAGGAAGAATTTGAAAGCAACAACCTGGAATACTTAGCTGAGAAGATCTCCAGACTATGTGTAGAGGATGTACCCTGGCTTCTCCTTGCAGCTTATAGTAAAATGTGAGTGGAGAGAGATAAACTTAGAACTGAACACTTGGGTTCAAAGAAACCAGAAGCTGGTGGCTTGGAAAACTACATGCTTCCAGGGGGTAGAATCCCAGAAGCTACAGCCCAATGTGAGGATGTAACCAAATGTGGAACCCAGCCACCATTTCAGTACAAGCCAAGATTGGAAAAGGAGTTAAGCAGAAAGGATTTGTGGAAAGTCCTATTGTCTGACAGCTTTGACCCCTGTGTGCTTCATGTGAAGCCAACAGAATTTTTGTGACATCTTTATAGACAGAGCCACTGCCAGTCTGGACTGGAGGAGACAGACAAGGAACATATTGAAGGAAAAATTTCTTCAACGACAGAGCCATGGAGGTTGAGGTCTGTAGTCAAGAGGTCTTGGGCTGGGAGAGTGAAGTGGCCCACATGCATGGAAAGGATTAGTTTGCCCCAGAGGTGGAGGGTGGGCCTTCCATCTTGATGTTCAGGAAATGTGTTGCCACCTCAGGCCTCAAAGAGGGTGGAACACATTCCCAGAGGACTGGGGAGAGTGGGTTAGCCACCCCAATATTCTGAAGGTTTTGAGGATGTGCCCTGTATATGGAAGAGACTCCAGGTGCTGCCCTGATGTTTGAGGAGGCTGGGGCCAAGAAGGTGGTGTCCCCAATGCGTGGAAATGTTGGAGCACTCACCCCAGCATTTGGGGAGGAAAGGGCTGCTGCAAAGGCCCTTAGGAAGGGTTATACTCCCACTCTCTCAAGCTCCAAGGACGCAACATCATTCTGTAAATGACTCTCAGACTTAAATCTAACAGAGTTTCCCCTGCAGGTTTTAGGAACTGTTTTAGTTCTGTTGACCTTGTTTTCCTTTCAGTTTCTCTTTATGGCAATGGGAATGTTTACCCTATGAATGTCTGTCCATTGTATATTGGAAGTACATAGCTTGCTCTACATTTCACAGGTCCACAGCTAGAGGGGAATTATGCCCTAGGACTGATGATGCCTATAATTGATTTTGATGGGATCTTGTAATTAACTATTGTTACTGAAATGATTTAAGTTTCTGTGACATTGCTGTGGGATGAATGTATTTTGTATATGGAAAGATAATGTCATTTTGGGGTCCAGGGGGTGGAATGTGCCAGTTTGGATGTGTTGTGTTTGCCCAAACGCCATTATCTTTGATGTAATCTTACGTGGACAGACCTATCAGTTTTAGTTAGATTGGAATTCTTTGAGTGTTTCCATGGAGATGTGCCCCACCCAACTGTGGGTGATGACTCTGATCGGATAATTTCCATGGAGTTGTTGGCCTGTCCATTCAGGGTGGGCCTGAATTAAATTGCTGGAGTACTATATAAGATCAGACAGAAGGAGAAAGCTGCTACAGCCAAGAGGGACACTTTGAAGAAAGCACAGGAGCTGCAGATGAGAGACATTTTGAAGATGGCCATTGAAAGCAGACTGTTGCTCTGGAGAAGCTAAGAGGAGAAATACCTGAAGGGCAACTAAGAGTGACATTTTAGAGGAACTGTAGCCTAGAGAGGGACATCCTTGGAGAAAGCCATTTTGAAATCAGAACTTTGGAGCAGACACCAGCCACGTGCCTTCCCAGCTAACAGAGGTTTTCTGGACACCATTGGCCATCCTCCAGTGAAAGTACCCAATTGCTGATGTGTTACCTTGGACACTTTATGGCCTTAAGACTGTAACTGCATAACCCAAATAAACCCCCTTTTATAAAAGCCATTCCATCTCTGCTGTTTTGTATTCCAGCAGCTTTAGCAAACTAGAACAGTATGTTAATTGGGAATAAAAGGGATTTAGGAAATCCTTTTTTTCTCTCTCTCTCTTCCACAAAACCTGGATTTCATACCTGCTGTAATGCAAAAAGGAACACAGGCTTTGTTAAAGTAGGGAAACTGCTTCTTCTGAGAAAGATATAAGGATAGATGTATATTTACCTAGTAGAGGTGAGGAGGAAGTGGGGGAGAATTACCTTATCAAGGCATTTAAGCAGGCAGGGTAAGTTGAGAGTGAAGGGAAATGCATGAGTGTAACAGGCTTAAAGAGAATGTACATATGAGTAGCTGCTATTGGGAATGAGAACAGACATTGAATAGACACTTGAAACAAGGATGATATTTCAAAAATATGTAACTGATCCATTTTAATATCCCTCTTAAATCTAGCTGTTTTGAAGCCTTCCACTTTTCAATCATACCCATGAGCTTATTTCCCTAGGGAAAGAGAAAATTGGCATGCCTAGGAAGCCATTTACCATCTTCAACTCTCAAAGATTGTGCAATTAGGAAAGAGCCAGGCACAGCCTGTGAAACTCTTTCTTTCCATCGTTCCAAATAAGAAATGAAAAAGAAGTTTTCTTTCCTTTCTAGTCTCTTAAACTTGCCTAATAAATGTCTCTCTCAATGAATTTTACCCAGGGAGAGGAGATTGGACAGACACCTGACACCTGTTTCAAATTTATGTTTCATGTTCAGCAGAGATTCTCAAGATATTCACTTATGAAGGAAAAATATCCTTGGGAAAATGAAGAATTACTCTTCTGAGGTATTCTCCAATGAGAGCATTTGGAGACAACACCATGGCCAGAACTGCTGATTTTTCATAAATAGAGAGACAGCTGAAAATCTGAGAAAGGGCACAAAACCAGGGATAGTAGATAACAAAGAAAGAATTTGCCAACTTGACAGCACTGCCAAAAACTGGTCCTCCAGATGGATGGCCAAAGAAACTTTTACTGAATATTGAAAAGCATCACTTGGAAAATCCAGCCAGGGGTCATTCCCATCTGTTTTACTGGCTTTTTTTCATTCTGTAGAGTTTACCAAGTTCATGTATCATTGAATATATAAGTTTGGAATTTGAAAAATACTGCTTACTGAGTTTTGTAAATCTAAGCCAAAAAACCGTTTGATTTCCTTAACATTTTTTTGAAATATATGCTTCATTCAAAATTTGGTTCTTCTGATTTTATGATAGCAAATAGTATTTTATTTTTTATCCTTATTCATGGAAAAATTAAAAAAAAAACAAAACATTTTAAACAAAACAAAACAAACAGATAAGAAAAACAAACGACCCAAAATAACTACTTAGCTTCCAACGTGTTCCTACTATACCCCCAGAAAATTAACAAAGCATAATCAAAGGCATAAGAAAATTAAAATAACCTAAAATAACTACATTGAAGTTATTTTTTAAACCCAATAGTTTTTTTTTCACTTTATCAAAAATTTTAAAAAAACAATTCAAACAAAACAAAGCAAAAGGAATAAGAAAAATAAATGACCTAAAATAACTGTATTGCTTCCAAAACGACCCTACCATACCCCAAGAAAATTAACAAACACTAACAAAACAAAGGTATGAGATAAACAAATAACCTAAAATAACTACATGGCTTCTGTATTAGGGTTCTTGAAGGAAACAGAATCAACAAGAGATATCTATAAATATAAGAATTTATAAAAGTGTCTCACACAACTGTGGGTATGCATGAGTCAAATTCTGTAGGGCAGGCAGCAAACTGGCAACTCCAATGAAGGTGTTCAATGAACTTCTTAGGAAACTGGCTAGCTGAAGAAGAAGTGAATGTCCTCCCCCTCTTTTCCTTAAAAGTCTTCAACTGATTGGATTAAATCCAGCTGACTGAATTCTCTCATTATGGAAGATATGCCCTTCATTGATATAATCAGTCACAGCTGCAGTCAACTGACTGATGATTTAACAAACCAGCCTTATGGTTTATTAACCAGCCACAAATGTCTTGCAGTAACAGGACAGTGCTTGCTTGAGCAGACACTTGGACACCATCACCTGGCCAATTTGACGCATGAACTTAACCATGACAGCTCCCAACAAGTTCCCACCAAGAAAATTTACAAACCATAATCATACCTGAGCATTCCCATAACACTGAAATAATCCTCAATAGCATACTGTTCTTATAAGATTATCATTCCACCTTCACTAGTTGCTGTTTATCTCTAGGTCCCTGTTCTGGTTTGCTAATGCAGCCATTCTGCAAAACACCAGAAATGGATTGGCTTTTATAAAGGGGGTTTATTTGGTTACAAAGTTACAGTCTTAAGGCCATAAGGTGTCCAAGGAAAGGCATCAACAATAGGGTACCTTCACTGGAGAAAGGCCATTGGCATCTGGAAAACCTCCATTAGCTGGAAAGCCATGTGGCTGGCATCTGCTCGCTCCCAGGTTGTGTTTCACAATGGCATTCTCCAAAATGTCAGTGTCAGCTTTCAATGGCTGTCTTCAGCTGCTCTCTGGGCCTGTGTGGCTCTTTTTAAAGTAGTCCAGGAAATCAATCATGAACCACCCTAAATGGGTGGGGCCACACCTCCATGGAAATAATCTAATCAAAGTCATTAACCACAGATTGGTGGGTCACATCTCCATGGAAACAATCCAATCCAAAACTTCCAACCTACTCAAGACTAAATACCTCTGCCCTCACATGATTGCAACAAAGAATAAAGTGTTTTGGTGGTCATAATACATTCAAACAGGCACATTCCACCCCTGGACCCCAAAATGACATGATCTTTCCAAATACAAAATATGTTCATCCCATCACAATATCACAAAAACTTAAATCATTTCAGTAACAATAGGTAAGTACAGGATCTTATCAAAATCTGTCATATGTGTGGTCTTGTCCTAAAGCAAAATTCCCCTCTAACTGTGGACCTGTGAAACATAGAACAAGTTATCTGATTCCAATATACAATGGAGGGACAGTCATAGGATAAACTTTCCCATTGCCAAAAGGAGAAACTGAAAGGAAAATGGGGTTTAAGGGACAAAAACAGTTCTGAAAACCCTCAGGGCAAACTCCATTAGATTTCAAAGTCTGAGAGTCATTTAGAGAATGCCATTTTGTCCTTGAGGCTTGAGAGAGTGTCTGTGTCACCCTTTCCATAGGCTTACACAGTAGCCCTTTTTTCTCAAAATGCTGGAGTAAGTGCTCCAACATATCCTCACATTGGGGAGACCACCTTTTTCTCAGTCCCACCCTCCCCAAACATTGGGATGACACCCAGACTCTGCCTCTCTGGGTCAAGGGATCTCCTCTCTCCAAAGAGTGGTGTGGTGGCCAGGCTCTCACCAATCCCAAGGGAATGTGCTCTACATTCTCTGATGCCTGGGGTGGCAGCACTCTTCCTGAAAATCATGGTGGAAGATGTGTGCTCTACCTCCAGGGAAAACTCACCCTTTTGACTGTGTGGGGTGCTCCATTCTTCCTGAGTGAGTCCTCTTGTCTCCAGACCTCAATCTCCATGACTCTGTCTTTGAAGAAAATTTTTCTTCAATTTGTTCCTTCTATGTCCCTTCCAGTCCAGACTCATGGTGGTTCTGTCTATACAGATCTCACAAAAAATCTGTTGGCTTAGCATGAACCATACAGGGGTCAAAGCCATCAGACAATATGACTTTCAACAAATCCTTTCTGGATAACTCCATCTCCAATCCTGGCTTGCACAGAAATGGTGGTTGTGTTCCATGTTTTGGTAAATCCTCACATGGGTCTGTAGCCTCTGTGGTCTTGCTTTCTGGAAGCCTGGAATTTTCCAAAATATCAGTTTTTGGTTTCTTTGTGCCCAAGAGTTAATTTCTCAGCATATCTCTGTACTGTCACATTTTACTATAATCTGCAAGGAGAAGCCAGGCTACATCCTCCACACATAGTCTGGAAATCTCCTTGGCTAAGTATCCCAGATTGTAGCTTTCAAATTCTGCCTTCCATCTGACACCAGGACACAATTTTGCCAAATTCTCTGCCACTTTAAAACAAGGATTGCCTTTCTTCCAGGTGGCAATAAAACATTCATCTTTTCTATTTAAAGCCTCATCAGAAAAATATACAGAGTCCATATTTCTATCGATAGTCTCTTCTAAGTAGTTGAGGCCTTTTCTATCAAGTTCCTCACAATTCTTCCAGAATATCCCCCTTATCCATTTAAAAAGCTGTTTCAACATGTGTGGAATTTGCAAACTCAGCAGCAACAGCACCCCACTCCAGAAGTGCATTGGCTTTTATAAAGGGAGTTTATCTGGTTACAAAGTTACAGTCTTAAGGCCATAAGGTGTCAATGGTAAGGCATCAACAATAGGTTACCTTCACTGGAGAAAGGCCATTGGCATCTGGAAAACCTCTGTTAGCTGGGAAGCCACATGGCTGGCATCTGCTTGCTCCCAGGTTGTGTTTCACAATGGCATTCTCCAAAATATCAATGTCAGCTTTCAATGGCTGTCTTCAAAATGCCTCTCTCAGCTGCAGCTGCTCTCTGGGCCTGTGTGGCTCTTTTTAAAGTAGTCCAGGAAATCAATCATCAACCACCCTAAATGGGTGGGGCCACACCTCCATGGAAATAATCTAATCAAAGTCATTAACCACAGATTGGTGGGTCACATCTCCATGGAAACAACCCAATCCAAAACTTCCAACCTAATCAAGACTAAATACCTCTGCCCTCACAAGATTACAACAAAGAACAAGGTGTTTTGGGGGGCATAATACACCCAAACCAGCACCGTCCCCTACATTTTACAGTATAAAATATTTATTTTACATTTTTCACAGAGTTCACATTAGTAGTAACACACAATATCTCTCTTTTTGTGTCTGTCTTATTTCACTCAACATTATGTCTTCGTGGTTCATCCATGTTGTCATATTTCATGACCTCATTCTTTCTTACTGCTGCACTGTGTTCCATTGTGTGCATATACCACATTTTATTTAACCACTCTTCTGTTGAAGGACATTTGGATTATTTCCATTTCTTGGCAATTGTGAATAATGCCACTATGAACATCGGTATGCAAATATCAGTATATGTCGCTGCTTTCAGATCTTCTGAGTATATATCAAGAAGTGAAGTTGCTGAATCAAAGGGTAACTTGATATCTAGTTTTCTAAAGAATGAACAGACTGTCCTCCAGATTAGCTGTACCATTATACAGTCCCATGAGCAATGAATAAGAGTTCCAATTTCTCCACATCCTATCCAGCATTTGTAGTTTCCTGTTTGTTTAATAGCAGCCATTCTAATTGGTGAGAGATGATATCTCATTGTGATCTTAATTTGCATCTCCCTAATAGCTAGTGAAGATGAAAATTTTTTCATGTGTTTTTTTGCCATTTGTATTTCCCCTTCATAGAAATGTCTTTTCATATCTTATGCCAATTTTATTATTGGGCTGTTTTTGCTATTGTTTCTGAATTGTAGGATATTTTATTTATGCAAGATATCAGTCTTTTGTCAGAATCAAGGTTTCCAAATATTCTTCCCACTGAGTTGGCTGTCTCTTCACCTTTTTAAAAAGTCCTTTGAGGTACAGAAGCTTTTTAATTTCAGGAGTTCCCATTTATCTAATTTTTTTCTTCTGTGGCTTTTGCTTTGGGTGTAAGGTCTAAGAAGCAACCTACTTAAACAAGGTTTTGGAGATGTTTCCCTACATTATCTTCTAGGAGTTTCATGGTACTGTCTCTTATATTGAAGTTCTTAATACATGTTGAGTTTATTTTTCTGTAGGGTGTTAGGTAGGGGTCCTCTTTCATTCTTTTTTATATAGATATCCAGCTCTCCCAACCCCATTTGTTGAAGAGACTGTTATGTTCCAGTTCATTGGTCTGGGGGCCTTACAAAAGATCAGTTGGCCATAGATCTGGAGGACTCTCTCTGAATTCTCAGTATGATTCTGTTGATCAATATGTCTACCTTTGTGCCAGTACCACGTTGTTTTGACTACTGTAGCTTTATAGTAAGCTTCAAAGTCAGGAAGTGCAAGTTCTCCCACTTTGTTTTTTCTTTTTTATAATGTTTTTAGCAATTTGAGGCCTCTTTACCTTCTAAATAAATATAAACAGATTTTCCAAGCACACAAAGCAGGTTGATGGGATTGTCATTGGAATTGCATTGAATCTGTAGATGAGTTTGGGTAGAATTGGCTTCTTAATGACATTATCCTTCCTATCCATGAACATGGAATATTTTTCATTCTTTTTAGGTCCCCTTCAATTTCTTTTAGCAAAGTTATGTAATTTTCTATTTATAGGTCTTTTACAGACTTGGTTAAGTTTATTCCTAGGTACATGATTTTTAAGTTGCTATTGAGAATGGAATCTTTTTCTTGAGTGTCTCTTCAGCTGTCATTTCTAGTGTATACAAATATTACTGATTTATGTTCATTAATCATGTATCCTGCTGCTTTGTTAAATTTGTTTATTAGTTCAAGTAGCTGTGTCATCAATTTCTCAGGGTTTTCCAAATATAAGTTCATATCATCTGCAAATAATCACATTTTTACTTCTTCCTTTCCAATTTGGATGTCTTTTATTTCTTTGTCTTGCTGGATTGCTCTGGCTAGCATTTTGAGAACAACGTTGAATAACAGTGGTGATAGTGGACATCCTTGTCTCATTCCTGATCTTAGGGGGAAGGCTTTCAATCTCTTGCCATTGAGCAATATGTTTGCTGTTGGTTTTTCATATATTCTTTTTATCTTATTAAGGGAGTTTCCTTCTATTCCTAACTCTTGAAATGTTTTTATCAAAAAAGGATGCTGAATTTTGGCAAATGCTTTTTCAACGTCTATTCAGATGATCATTTGATTTTTCCCTTTTGATTTGTTAATGTGATTTATTACATTGATTGATTTTCTGAAGGTTGAACCCTCCTTGCCTGCCTGGAATGAACTCAACTTGGTCATGGTTTATAATCTCTTTAATATGTCCTTGGATTCAATATGCAAGTATTTTGTTGAGAATTTTTGTGTCTATATTCATGAGGGAGATTGGCCTGCAGTTTTCCTTTCTTGTAGCTTCTTTACCTGTTTTGGTAATAGAATGATGTTAGCTTCATAAAATGAGTTATGTGGTCTTCCATGTTCTTCAATGTTTTGAAAGAGTTTAAGTAAGATTGGTGCCAGTTCTTTTGGCAAAGATTGGTAGAATTCCCCTGTGAAGCCATGTGGCCCTGGGCATTTATTTGTAAGAAGCTTTTTGATGACTCATTGTATCTCTTTGCTTGTGATTGGTTTGTTGAGGTCTTCTATTTCTTCTGTGGACAGTATAGGTTGTTCATATGTTTCTGGGAAATTATCCATTTCCTCTACATTATCTAGTTTGTTGGCATACAGTTGTTCACAGTATCCTCATATTTTTTTTTAATTTCTTTTGGATCCACAGTAATGTCCTTCCTCTCATTTATTATTTAGTTTATTTGGGTCTTCTCTTTTTTATTTTATCATTCTAGGTAAGGGCTTGTCAATCTTGTTGATCTTCTCAAAGAAGCAACTTTTTGTTTTATTTATTCTCTCTATTGTTTTCTTTTTGTTCTCTATGTCATTTATTTCTGCTTTAATCCTTGTTATTTATTTTCTTCTGCTTACTTTAGGGTCAGTTTGCTGTTCATTTCCTAGCTTGTTCTGTTGTTCCAAAAGTCCTTTGGTTTTAGCTCTTTCTTCCTTTTTTAATGTATGCATTACAGCTATAAATTTCATCCTCAGTCCCACCTTCACTGCATCCCAAAATGTTGATACATTGTGTTCTCATTTTCATTCTTCTCTAGATATTTAGCATTTTTTCTTGCTATTTCTTCTTTATCCTACTGATTGTTTAGGAATCTGTTTTTTATCCTCCAGCTATTTGTGAATGTTCTAAATCTTTGATGGTTATTGACTTCTATTTTCATTCCATTATGGTCAAAGAATGTGCTTTGAATAATTTCAATGTTTTTTAAATTTATTGAGGGTGGCTTTTATAGACCAGTATATAATCTATTCTGGAGAAAGTTCCAGGAGCACAGGAGTAGAATATCTATCCTGGTGATTTGGGATGTTATGCTCTATATTTGTCTTTTAAGTCAAATGCATTTATCACATTGTTTACATTTTCAATTTCCTTATTGGTCCTCTGGTTGATCTATCTACAGGAGAGAATGAAGTATTGAAGTCTCCCACAATTATTGTGGAAACACCTATTGCTTCCTTCAGTTTTGCCAATGTTTGTCTCATGCACTTTGAGGCACCTTGATTGGGTGCATAGACATTTATGTCTATTATTTCTTTTTGTTGAATTGTCCTTTTTATTAGTATTAGTGTCCTTCTTTGTCTTTTTTATATCCTTGCATTTAAAGTCTGTTTCATCTGAGATTAATATTGCTAACTTTCATTTGGCTGTATGTTGCATGGAATACTGTTTCCCATCCTTTCACTTTCAATATCTTTGTTTCTCTGGGTCTAAGATTCTCTTGTAAGGAACATTGATTGTTCATGTTTTTTTTTTAATCCATTCTGCCAACCGATATCTTTTAATTGTGGAGCTTAATCAATTCACATTCAATGTTATTACTGTGAAGGCATTTCTTGAATCTGCCATCATATACTTTCATTTTTATTTGTCAGATGTATTTTTCCCCTCTCTCTTTATTTCCTTTAATGTACTCTTACTAAAACTCTTTAGTTCTGTGCCCTTCTCCAGACCTCTCTCTTCTTTCTTTTCTTCTCTGCCTTTAGGGCTCTCTTTAGTATTTCTTGTAGGCCAGGTCTCTTGTTTGCACATTCTCTCAGCATTTGTTTCTCTGTGAAGATTTTAAGTTTTCCCTCAAATCTGAAGGAGAGTTTTGCTGGATAAAGTATTCTTGTGGCAATTTTTCTCCTTCAGAATTTTAAATATGTCATCCCACTGCATTCTTGCCTCCATGGTGGCCACTGAGTAGTCACTACTTAGCCTTATGTTGTTTCCCTTGTATGTGGTGAATTGCTTCTCTCTTGCTGCTTTCAGAACTTACTCCTTCTCTTCAGCATTTGATAATCTTTTCAGAATATATCTTGGAGTGGTTTTATTTTGAATTATTCTCTTGGGAGTTCTTTGGGCATCTATGATTTGCATATTTTTGTCAGATAGAAGGGTTGGTGAATTCTCCCCAGCAATGTCTTTGAATGGTTTTCCTAGCTTTTACCCTTCTCTTCCCTTTCTGCAACACCAATTTTTCTTATATTTGCATGATTCATGTAGTCCATTGTATCCCTGAGATCCATTACCATTTTTTTTTCATTTTGTTCACCATTTGTTCTTTTGTGCTTTCACTTTCCAACCTACTTTCTTTATGCTCTCTTATTTTTTTCTTTGCTTCCTCTAATCTGGTGCTATGTGTTTCAAGAAAGTTTTTGATTTGAACAAGTTTCTTTTATTGCTATAAGATCCTCCATTTTTTTTATTTACTCCTGCAAATTTTTCTTTATGTTCTTCTAGGGTCTTCTTCATGTCCTTTATATCCTGAGCCATTGTATTTGTGTTTGTGATTACTTCTTTGATTTATTTTCCCAAGTTCTTTATCTTCTCTGGGTTTTTTAATTTGGGCATTTGGGTTATCCATATCTTCTGGTTTCTTCATATGCTTTACAATTTTCTGTTGTTTTTCACCTCTTGGTATTTGCTTACCTTGATAGGGTTCTTTTGGGATATGCAGGCTTATTTATACCATTATCTATAATTTAACAGAGCTACAGCTTTGTGCAGTGCAATTTCCCTGACCTACCAGCAAATGGTGCTCCTGAGCCACCTCTTACCCTCAGTCCAGTTCTCCCAAACTTTGCTTATGCAGCAAGTAGGGGTCCAAAGTGGATATCCAATCAGTTCACTAATTTTCTTTGTGCAGTGGGGACTGCCAGCCCTGTGGGTGGGAGCTGTGCCCTGTGCAGTTTGGCAGGGGAGATGGCTTTAAGACCTAGTACTCTCAGCCATTCCTGGGGCTGTGGCTTGAATACCCTCGGGCTGCAGCATGCATCTAACCCTTCACCTCAGGTTCCCCACAATGCTTTTTGCTGTGAGTCCACAAATCCCTGGGCTTGGTGTAGGGCTCCTGGCACTTCCATGCAGCATCCCTGCCTCTTGACTGTGCACCCTGTGGGCTTATTTGGAAGAGTGTTCACTGTCAGAAACCAACCAAATCCTGAATTCATTTGAGGAAGCTCTCCACTGCAGCACTACAAAGGTGTGTCTCCCAGCCTCCTGCAAAGATGACTGCAGGGAGCATGGAAACTACTCACTTCTGTGATCATCTGCCTGCTGCAGTGGCTCATCCCTGGCTTGGCAGCTTTTAGCTGCAGGTGTACAAAAGACTATCACCCATGCCAGATACTGAAACAGGTGTCCAGTGTATGGAAGGCACTCCCCACCATGATTGACTGTGGCTTCTGGGGCTTGCTCCCTGGCCACTTTCCAGATCTTACTCTATCCCACCTCAAAACATAGTCTCTTGGTTTCTTCCCACCACATGAGTCCTGCTGCTGTTTCCCCAGTGGCTCTCCAGATCAAATACTTCCACAACTCTGAACACAGTCTCTGTTTCTTGAAGTGCTCAATCACTATGGTTATATAAGTCCCTGCCCAGCTAGTGGAACCCTGGAAATGCTATTCTGCCACACTTTTTATCTTTTATCTAGTGTTTTTCACCAAGGAGAATTTTTCTGTGTCTCCTAGTCAAACATCTTCAATCTCATCACCACACTTTTTCTGTAAAGTATTTTAAATTCCTGTTTTCATTTTTTCTTTTCCACTCACTTACTATAATATAATCAAAATATTGAGATAAGAAAGAAGTTTATTAAATAATGACAAACATCTTAAGCAAATTATATGATGGGAGTAAATAAATGCAACTTTGTTTACTTTTTCATTATATGGCACAATTCTGAATTCATAAAAGATCTTAACAGGGCTACAACAAAATGACTTGAAATGATTCTAGTAAAAGTTAATAAGATACTCACTTATTAGCTTCAATAAAATGCACTGAGTTCATTGTAACCCAATCTGGAAAAAATTCTCATTGCATTGAGTTTGTATTTCTTCATGCAATTCTGCCTTTTAAAAAAGTTCTCTCCACTCTCCCAAAGCCCATCATATACTTGGTGCTACATTACAGTCAAAACATTTCAGCTACTTTTTGGCAGTAAATTTTAAAAATTACTATTCTAAAAGAGTTTGCTTCTTCTTGTTTTATCAGATCATTGAAGAAAGTCACAAAGGTCTTTAAATGCTATGCTTGATCCTACCTGGGGGGTTGAAATAATTCTGTTTTAAGACAATGAAATGCCACCATTTTGAATCAATAGGCCTCCCTCCTATGCCTCCTGTGATAAGAAGCCTATGCAACTACAATGCAGTGCTATTCTTTCTCTGAATTGATAAGAAGGAAAAAAATTGTGGATCTTTTAGAAAATATATACATATGTATAATAGAATAAGCTTCTTGAGAGTGCAATTATGATATTATTATAACAGCTACTGTTAATGAGTACTTAAAGTATGTCAGGCACTGTGTTAGGTTAGATTTTTTATTTCACTAAAGCTGAGAGCTGAATGAAGTATATAGTATGCAATTAGATTAAAACCCTTCATCCTAATCTCTCTGCCTTCAGACTCTTCCCCAACATAATTCTTTTGACCAGACAATTACAAGAATGTCTAAAATTCAAATCTTACTGTATTTCCCCTCTTTTAAACTCTTTAGTAGTTATTCAGCAAGTCAGGATAATTCTAAATACACCCTACCTTTCTTTTTTTTAATTTTAAATACAGTTTTATTGGGATATATTCACATGCCATGCAATCAGCCACAGTGTACAATTAACTGTTCACAGTACCATCATATAGATGTCTATTTATCACCACAGTCAATTTTTGAACATTTTCCTTACTCAAAAAAATGAAAATAAGAATAAAAATAAAAGTAAAAAAGAACACCCAAAGCATTCCATCCCCCCATCCCACTCTGTTTTTCATTTATATTCTGTCTCCATTTTTCTAATCATCTGTCCACACACTGGATAAAAGGAGTGTGAGACACAAGGTTTTCACAATCAAAGTCATGATATTTAAGCTACATAGTTATACAATCATCTTCAAGAATCAAGGTTACTGCATTGCAGTTCAACAGTTTCAGGTATTTACCTCCAGCTGTTCCAATTCACTAAAAACTAAATAACGATATCTATATAGCACCTAAGAATGCCCTCCAGAGTGACTTCTCGATTGCATTTGAAATCTCTCAGCCACTGAAACTATTTTGTTTCATTACACTTTCTTCTTTTGGTCAAGAATATTTCTAAATCCCACAACGCCAGGTCCAGGCTCAATCCTGGGAGTCATGTCCTGCACTGCCAGGGAGATTTTCACCTCTTTGAATTATGTCTCATGTACAGGGGAGGGCAATGAGCTCACTGGCTGAATGGGTTTACAGAGAGAGAGAAGCCACATTTGAGTGATGAAGAAGTTCTCTGGCATAGTCTCCTAGGCACAATTATCAGTAGTCTTAGACCCTACTTTCAGTAACAAGCACCATAAATGCAAGTACCAAGATTGAGGGCTTGGCCTACTAAATTTGTAGTCCTGAATGGTTGTGAGAATATCAGTAATAACCCAAGTGAGGAAGTCAAACATTTCTGCATTTTTCCCCAGTTCCTCAGGGAGGCTGTGAAAATGTATTTTTATTCACTGCACAAATTACTTTGGGTTGTATTTGAATTAAATACAAACCTATGCAAACCTACAGATTTCACTTCCTATTCAAACTTACAGTAATTATGGGGTTTGAAAAAACTGACCATACAAGTTAATTATTTTGTGTGCTGCAGAAAATATAGATCCTCCACCAAATAAATATCTCTTCCCTTGGTGTCACACAGAGGTTGAAGTTATAAAACATGGTCAATATCATCCTTTACTCTTTCACCTGATTTGCCTTAGTCCTAACCAGATCCACTTCATTCATATCTGTAACTGAAGTCTGAACTCTTTTTCAGCTTTTTTAACAGTTGCTGTAGGAGTAATACTGACATTCATAGCTGCCAAGTTCTAGCTCTGAATTTCAGGTGTCACACAGATCTGCAAAATTCCAGAAATTGAGCAGGTTATACACAAGGATCTCAGCATCTCAGGATTTAGAGATAACCATTACAACTCAGGAATAAAGGTGACTGCTGTAAGAACTTACAATCTAGGGGCCATTACAATAAGCATTCCCCTGATAAACTGTGCTCTAAGATTCAATTCTCAGAGTTAACACATTATAGTTAGTACATATTAGTGAGACATTATAATGTTTGCATTTTTGTTACTACTGTACATCACTTAAAATGCTGTCCTCAAGATCCATTCACCAAGTTGCCTGTCTCTCGACTTCATTCCTTCCTGCAGCTGCTCAATATTCTATGCATACACCACAGTTCACCATTCTGTTCATCAGTTGATGTACACTTAGGCTACTGCCATCCATTGCAAATGGTTAATACCGCTGCCATAAACACCAGTGTACAAATGCCCATTCTTTTCTCTGCTTTCAGATCTTGCAAGTATATATCCTACAATGAGGTTGCAGGCATTTATGGCTCCCACAGACTTAGCTTCTTGTAGAAACACCACACTGTCCTCCAGACAGGCTAAAACATTCTACTTCCCCAAGAGTAAATAGGTACATCCCACTCTCCATGTGTTCTTAAGCATTTGTGTACCTCTGTTTATATTTTTCTTGCAATTTTACAGATATATATTTACATACCATACAGTCATCCACAGTGTACAATCAATTGTTCACAGTATCATATAGTTGTGCATTCATCACCAGAATCAACACTTGACTATATTCATTACTCTGAAGAAAAAGTTGAAAAAAGAATAATAAAAAGATAAATAAATTAAAATACAATAGAATACAATAGTGAGGTCAGACAACAATACCACTACCAAGATTCCATACCCTTCCCTTATAAGCCCCTCTCATAGACATTTAGCTTTGGTGTATTGCCTTTATTACATTTAATGTAAGCAAATTACATTGTTACTGTTAAATATAGATTCCAGTTTGCATTGATTATATTTGTCCCCAGTACCATCCCTTTTTCAACACCTTGCAGGTGGACATTCATTTTTTTTTTAATTCATTTTACTGAGATATAGTCACATACCATGTAGTCATACAAAACAAAATGTACATTCAATTGTTCACAGTACCATTACACAGTTGTGCATTCATCACCAAAATCAATCCCTGACACCTTCATTACAACACACACAAAAATAACAAGAGTAATAATTAAAATGAAAAAGAGCAGTTAAAGTAAAAACACTGGGTGACTTTGTTTGTGTGTCTGTTTGTTTTCCTTCCCCCATTTTACTACTCATCCATCCATAAACTAGACAAAGGGGATTGTGGTCCATATGGCTTTCCCAGTCACATTGTCACCCTTCGTAAGTTACATTTTTATACAATCATCTTCAAGATTCATGGGTTCTGGGTTGTAGTTTGAGAGTTTCAGGTATTTACTGCTAGCTATTACAATTCACCAGAACCTAAAAAGTGTTGTCTATATTGTGCATAATAGTGCCCACCAGAGTGACCTCTCAGCTCCTTTTGGAATCTCTCTGCCACTGTAGCTTATTTCATTTCCTTTCACATCCCCCTTTTGGTCAAGAAGATGTTCTCCATCCCATGATGCTGGGTCTACATTCCTCTGTGGGAGTCATATTCCACATTGCCAGGGAGAATCACTCCCCTGGGTGTCTGATCCTATGTAGGGGGGAGGGCAGTGATTTCACCTGTCAAGTTGGCTTAGCTAGAGAGAGGGCCACATCTGAGCAACACAGAGGTATTCAGGAGGAGGCTCTTAGGCGCAATTATTGGGAGGCCTAGCCTCTCATTTGTAGCAACTGTCTTCCCAAGGGCAAGTCCTGTGATACAGAGCTCACCCCATCAAACCACCAGTCCCCTATGTCTGTGAGCACATCAGCAACCATGGAGGTGGCAAAGCCCAATACCCCTGCATTCTCCACCAGCGGCTCAAGGGGGCTCTATATATCTTTTCATTGTTTTTTCTTAATTAACAATATCAAAAAAATTTTAAAAACATACAATAAAAAAATTTCAAGCAAACTATATCAAGGGAGTAAGGAAAAGACAACTAACCTAAGATAACTACTTTACTTCCAACATGTTCCTACTCTACCCCAAGAAAGTAACCTAATATAGAAACACTTCTGTGAACTTGTTCCTACTAAACCCATCAGAAGTTAACAGACCATAGTCATTCCTTGGCATCCCCAGAATGTTAAAATTCCCCACAATAGCTTATCTGTTCTTATTGGGTTGTCATTCCCCCTTCCTTAATTGCTCTCTATCACTAGTTCCCCTACATTCTACATTATAAACCATTTGTTTTACATTTTTCAATGTTCACATTAGTGGTAGCATATAATATTTCTCTTTTTGTGCCTGACTTATTTTGCTCAGCATTATGTCTTCAAGGTTCATCCATGTTGTCATATGTTTCACAGCATCATTCCTTCTTATTGCTGCATAGTATTCCATCATGTGTATATACCACATTTTATTTAGCCACTCATCTGTTGAAGGACATTTGGGTTGTTTCCATCTCTTGGCAATTGTGAATAATGCTGCGATGAACATTGGCATGCAGATATCTGTTCATGTCACTGCTTTCAGATCTTCCAGGTATATACTGAGAAGTGCAATTGCTGGATCGAAGAGTAACTCTATATCTAGTTTTCTAAGGCACTGCCAGACTGACTTCCAGAGTGGCTGAACCATTATACAGTCCCACCAACAATGAATAAGAGTTCCAATTTCTCCACATCCTCTCCAGCATTTGTAGTTTCCTGTTTGTTTAATGGCAGTCATTCTAATTGGTGTGAGATGGTATCTCATTGTGGTCTTAATTTGCATCTCTCTAATAGCTAGTGAAGCTGAACATTTTTTCATGTGTTTCTTGGCCACTTGTATTTCCTCTTCAGAGAACTGTCTTTTCATATATTTTGCCCATTTTATACTGGGCTGTCTGTACTATTGCCATTGAGTTGTAGGATTTCTTTATATATGCAAGATATCAGTCTTTTGTCAGATACATGTTTTCAAAAATTTTTTTCCCATTGAGTTGGCTGCCTCTTTACCTTCTTGACAAATTCCTTTGAGGTACAGAAACTTCTAAGCTTGAGGAGTTCCCATTTATCAATTTATTCTTTTGTTGCTTGTGCTTTGGGTGTAAAGTCTAGGAAGTGGCGGCCTAATAGAAGGTCTTGAAGATGTTTCCCTACATTATCTTCTAGGAGTTTTATGGCACTGTCTTTTGCATTGAGGTCTTTGATCCACTTTGAGTTAATTTTTGTGCAGGGTGTGAGGTATGGTCCTCTTTCATTCTTTTGGATATGGATATCCAACTTTCACAGCCCCATCTGTTGAAAAGACTGTTATGTCCCAGTTCAGTGGCTTTGGGGGCCTTATTAAAGATCTGTCGGCCATAGACATGGGGGTCTATATCTGAATTCTCAATTCAATTCCATTGATCAATATGTCTATCTTTGTGCCAGTACCATGCTGTTTTGACAACTGTGGCTTTATAATAAGCTTCAAAGTCAGGGAGTGTAAGTACTCACACTTCATTTTTCTTTTTTAGAGTGTCTTTAGCAATTCGAGGCATCTTCCCCTTTCAAATAAATTTGATTATGAGCTTATCCTAGTTTGCAAAGTAGGTTGTTGGAATTTTGATTGGGATTGCATTGAATCTGTAGATGAGTTTGGGTAGAATTGACATTTTACTGACATATAGCCTTCCTATCCATGAACATGGAATATTTTTCCATCTCTTAATGTCCCCTTCTATTTCTTTTAGTAGAGTTATATTGTTTTCTTGGTATAGGTCTTTTACATCTTTGGTTAAGTTTATTCCTAGGTACTTGATTTTTTTAGTTGCTATTTAAAAGGGTATCTTTTTTTTGAATGTCCATTCAGTTTGTTCATTTCCAGCATATAGAAACATTACTGACTTATGTGCATTAATCTTGTATCCTGCTACTTTGCTAAATTTGTTTATTAGCTCTAGTAGCTGTATCATTGATTTCTCAAGGTTTTCCAGATATAAGATCATATCATCTGCAAACAGTGTTACCTCTTCCCTTCCAATTTGTATACCTTTTATTTCTTTGTCTTGCCGGATTGCCCTGGCTAGCACTTCCAGCACAATGTTGAATAACAGTGGTGACAGTGGGCATCCTTGTCTTGTTCCTGATCTTAGAGGGAAGGCTTTCAGTCTCTCACCATTAAGTACTAAGCTCCTTTGGGTTTTTCATATATGCTCTTTATCATATTGAGGAAGTTTCCTTCAATTCCTACCTTTTGAAGTGTTTTTATCAAAAATGGATGCTGTATTTTGTCAAATGCTTTTTCAGCATCTATTGAGATGATCATTTGATTTTTCTCTTTTGATTTGTTCATGTGTTGTAATACATTGATTGATTTTCTTATGTTGAACCATCCTTGCATGCTTGGAATGAACCCCACTTGGTCATGGTGTATGATATTTAATGTGCCTTTGGATTTGATTTGCATGTATTTTGTTGAGAATTTTTGCATCTGTATTCATTAGAGAGATAAGCCTATAGTTTTCCTTTTTTCTAGCATCTTTGCCTGCTTTTCAGATTAGGTTGATGTTAGCTTCATAACATGAGTTAGGTAGTGTTCCATTTTCTTCAATATTTTGAAAGAGTTTAAGTGACATTGGTGTCAGTTATTTTTGGAAAGTTTCATAGAATTTCCCTGTGAAGACATCTGGCTATGGGCATTTATTTGTGGGAAGTTTTTTGATGACTGGATCTCTTTGCCTGTGATTCGTTGGTTGATGTCTTCTGTTTCTCTGGTCAGTCCATGTTGTTCATGTTTCCAGGAAATTGTCCCTTTACTCTACATTATCCAGTTTGTTGGCATACAGTTGTTCATAGTATCCTCTTACAATATTTTAATTTCTTCAGGATCCACAGTAATGTCAACTTTCTTATTCATTATTTTGTTTATATGGGTCTTCTCTCTTTGATTTTGTCAGTCTAGCTAGGGGCTTGTCAATCTTGTTGATCTTCTCAAAGAACCAACTTTTGGTGTTATTTATACTCTATTTTTTTTGCTCTCTATGTTATTTATTTCTGCTCTAATCCTTGTTATTTCTTTTCTTCTACTTGTTTTAGGATTGGTTTACTGTTCATTTTCTAGCTTCTTCAGTTGATCCATTAGTTCTTTGAGTTTGGCTCTTTCTTCTTTTTAATATATGCATTTAGTGCTATAAATTTCCCCCTCAGACCACTTTTGCTGCATCCCATAGGTTTTGGTATGTTGTGTTCTCATTTTCATTTGTCTCTTTATATTTAGCAATTTCTCTTGCTGTTTCTTCTCTAACCCACTGATTATGTAGGAGCTTGTTGTTTAACCTCCAGGTATTTGTGAATTTTCTAAGTCTCTGATGGTTATTGACTTCTAATTGTATTCCACTTTGGTCAGAGAATGTGCTTTGAATAATTTCAATTTTTTTTAAATTTATTGAGGCTTGTTTTATGTCCCAGCATATGATCTATTCTGGAGAAAATTCTGTGATCACTAGAGAAGAATGTGTATCCTGGTGATTTGGGATGTAATGCTCTATATATGTCTGTTAAATCCAATTCATTTATCAGATTGTTTAGGTTTTCAGTTTCCTTATTGGTCTTCTGTCTTGTTGCTCTATCTATAGGAGAGAGTGATGCATTGAAGTCTCCCACAATTATTGTGGAAGCATCAACTGCTTCCTTTTGTCTTGCCAGTGTTTGTCTTATGTATTTTGTGGCACCCTGATTGGGTGCATAAACAATTATGATTGTTATTTCTTCTTGTTGAATTGTCCCTTTTATTAGTATGTGGTGGCCTTCTTTGTCTCTGATAACATCCTTGCATTTGAAGTCTATTTTATCTGAGATTAATATCACTACTTCTGCTTTATTTTGGCTGTAGCTTACATGAAATATTTTTTCCATCCTTTCACTTTCACTTTCTTTGTGTCCCTGTGTCTAAGTTGAGTCTCTTATATGCAACATATTGATGGTTCCTTTTTTTATCTATTCTGTAAATCTATATCTTTTAATTGTGGAGTTTAATCCATTTACATTCAGCATTATTACTGTCAAGGCATTTCTTGAATCAGCCATCTTATCTTTTGATTTATGTTTATCATATATAATTTTTCCCTCTCTCTATTAATGTGCTTTAATGTACCCATTCTGAATCTCTTTAGTACTGAACGTCTCTCCATCTCTCTCTTTTCTTTGTTTCTCTTTTGGTAGGGCTCCCTTTAGTATCTCAAGTAGGGCAGGTCTCTTGTTAGCAAATTCTCTCAGCATTAGTTTGTGAAAAATTTGAGCTCTCCCTCAAATTTGAGGGAGAGCTTTGCTGGATACAGAATACTTGGTTGGCAATTTCTCTCTCTCAGAATTTTAAATATGTCATGCCACTGCCTTCTTGCCTCCATGGTGGCTGCTGAGTAGTCACTACTTAGTCTTATGCTGTTTCCTTTGTATTTGGTGAATTGCTTTTCTCTTGCTGCTTTCAGAATTTGCTCTTTCTCTTCTGTATTTGACACTGTGATCAGAATATGTCTCAGAGTGGGTTTACTTGGATTTATTCTGTTTGGAGTTTGCTGGGCATTTATGATTTGTGTATTTATGGTGTTTAGAAGGTTTGGGAAGTTTTCCCCAACAATTTCTTTGAATTCTCTTCCTAGACATTTACCCTTCTTTTCCCCTTCTGGAACACCAATGAGTCTTATATTTGAAGGTTTTATATTATCTATCATATTCCTAAGGTCCATTTTGATTTTTTCAATTTTTCCCCATTCTTTCTTTTGTTTTTTCATTTTCCATTCTGTCATCTTCCAGGTCACTGATTCATTGTTCAACTTCCTCTAGTCTTGTACTATGAGTATCCAGAATCTTTTTAATTTGCTCAACAGTTTCTTTAATTTCCATAAGATCATCTATTTTTTTATTTACTCTTGCAGTTTCTTCTTTATGCTCTTCTAGGGTCTTCTTCATGTCCTTTATATCCTGTGCCATGCTCATCTTCATGTCCTTTATATCTTGTGCCATGGTCTCATTGTTCATCTTTAGTTCTTTGATTAATTTCTCCAAGTACTGTGTCTCCTCTGATCTTTTGATTTGGATGATTGGTCTTGGGTTATACATATTGTCTGTTTTTTTTTCACATGCTTTAAAATTTTCTGTTGTTTTTGGCTTCTTGGCATTTGCTTAACTTCATAGGGTTCTTTTAGGATTTTTAGACTGATTAAAACCCTTATCTCTAATTTGTCAGATCTACAGCTTCTTGGAGTACACTTTCTCTAACCAGCAGGTGGCATCTGTGAGCCACCTATTCCCCTCAAGCCAGTTCTCTTCCAATTTGTCTTTGTCATGAGTGGGGGTGTGGGCCTTGTGGGGTCCAATTGGTGTACCAAGCTTGTGTGTGTAGTTGGTGTTGCCCACCCTATATATGGGGTGTGTGTCTGGGCAGTCCTGGAGTGGAGGTGGCTCTAACATTCAAATCTCCCTGGTGTTCCTGGAGATTTAAAGCTGCTGCAATAGTATAATCCTTCGGTTCAGTCCCACCACAGTTTGTCTCTGCTGCTGACCCACAAGTCCTTGGTATTGGCATATTGCCCCTGAGAATTGTGAGTAGGTCCCTCTTCCAGGCCGTGCACCCCAGCACCTCTGTTGAGGGATGACTAAGTTATGTCATAGGTGTGTGCCATCCCCCAGGGTGGTTCTGGGCTGCAGGATTGTGTAGGGAAATTCCCAGTCTGCTGAAAGGATGGCTGAATGGGGCATGTTAATTCACACTGCTCTGCCTTCCCAACTCTGGGACAACCAGCTGAGGGTGTGGGGAAGGCTAATGTTCATGCCCAATTTTGTGGTGTGTTTATGTGGTGTTGGAAACACTTCCTGTCACACTGGGTTGTCTGGGGCAGCTCTGGGCTGTGGAACTGGTGACTGGCTGGAGTGTTCCCTGCCCACTGGGAAGACGGCTGTGAGGGGAAACCCCCCTTTTCTTGGGAAGTTGTGGTGTTTAATGAATTTTCTCAGCCACTGGGCTTATTGTCTTGTGTCTCAGAGCTCTCTTAGTTCTGCTATTCTCTTGACTTTCCCAAATTGCAAGTCTTTGAGGCTTTCTTTATTGGGCTTCTTAGAGTAATTGTTTTAGAATAAGAGAAAAAAAAAGCGAAGGGCCCTCCTTGCAGATCTAATGGGCTATTTAAATGCTAAGAGACAAGGAGATTAGTGCCATTAAGCAACACTCCATGGAGCAGAGAAACCAGATTTTCAGGCAAAGAAACTTGTCTTCTGGATTTGCATATGAGCCTGACTCTGCCTGAGCTCTGCCTTTCCCCATTCTATGGTCACCAGAACTCCAAAAAGTCTCCACTTTTATTTTTGGGTTTTCCTTGCTGTTTTTGCTGTCCCTATCTCCTCTCTGCTGGGCTGGCTGCTCCTGGATTCTCCAGTGTCTGGTCTCAGTCTATCTATGCTTGGAGTTTGGATCAGTAGAATGAGTTTCCAGTAAGGACTGCAACTGCAGTTATCCCTTCTCATTCCCAGCCCTGATGGCCCCTCCTCTCATGGGACTGAGCCTGGCAAGGAGGGGCATGGGTCCCCTGGCCACAAAAACTTTCAGATTTCACTGATCTCAGCTATTCCACATGTTCATGAGTGTTGTATGAAATATGCCCAAAGGCAAATTGCTCTGTGTTGTCCAGTCCATGCAGTTCCTGGCTTTCTACCTACTGCCCTGGAGGAGTAACTGAAACATACACCTCACCACTCCACCATCTTGCCCCCCCACACTGGACATTCATTTTTAATCCCACATGTAAAAACAATTTTTATTTGTACATTTAGTCACCATAATTGACCACTCTGGATTTCACTATTGTTCCAGTGTGTTAATGTTGCCATTATGCAAAATACTAGAAATGAATTGGCTTTTATTAAGGTGATTTATTTGGTTACAGATTTCAGACAGTCATGAAAATGTCCAAATTAAGGCAGCAAGAAGTAGTGTTCTTCAGTATACCTTCACTGAAGAATGCCAATGGTGTCTGGAAAACCTCTATTAGCTAGGAAGGCACATGGCTGGCATCTGCTTGCTCCTAGGTTATGTTTCAAAATGATGTCTCAAAATGTTAGTGTCAGCTTTCAACAGCCATCTTCAAAATGACTCTCTAAGCTGCAGCAGTGAGCTCCTTCTTTCTGAGCTCTTATAGGGCTCCAGTAATTTAATTAAGACCCATGCTGAATGGGTTGGGCCACCCCTCCATGGAAATAATCTAATCAGAGTTATCACCTACAGTTGGGTGGGTTGCATCTCCATGGAAACAATCCAAAAGTATTATCCACAGTTTAGTGGGTCACATGTCCATGGAAAATACTGAATCCAAAGCTTCCAACCTAATCAAGACTAAATATGTCTGCCCCAAGATTGCAACAAAGAATATGGCATTTGGGGGGTCATAATACATCCAAACTGGCATGTCTCATCCCTTGGACCCCAAAAATAACATGATCTTCCCATATACAATATGCATTCATCCCATCACAATATCACAGAAGCTAAAAACATTTCAGTAATAATAGTTAAGTACAAGATCCCATCAAAATCAGTTGTAGGTATAGTCTGTCCTAAGGCATATTTCCCCTCTGGCTATGGACCTGTGAAACTCAGAACAAGTTATGTGCTGCCAATAAATAAATGAAAGAGAGTCATAGGATAAACATACCTATTGCCATAAGGAGAAACTGAAAGGAAAACAGGGTTCACAGGATGAAAACAATTCCTAAAACCCACAGGGCAAATTCCATTAGATTTCAAAGTCTGAGAGTCATTTATAGAACAATGTTTCATCCTTGGGGCTTGAGAGAGTGGGAGTCCAACCCTTTTCAAGGGCTTTCAGGGCAGCCCTTTTCTCTCCAAATTCTCAGGTGAGTGCTCCAACATATTCATGGAATGGGGAGACCACCTTCTCCGCCCCTCCATCCTGAAACCCTTGGGGCACCACCCAGGCTCTGCCTCTCCAGAGCAAAGACCTTCTCTTCTCTGAATAGCAGGGTGGTGGCCAGGCTCTCCCCAATCCATGAGGAATGTGCTCCACCCTCTCTGAGACCTGGGGTGGCAGCAGTCTTCAAGAGCACTGAGATGGAAGGCTGGCCCTCTTCTTCTAGGGCAAACACCCTTTCCACATACAAGGGTTGCTCTGCTCTGTTTGCCTGAGTTTTCTTGACTCCATACCACAAGCTCCATTGTTCTGTCTTTGAAGAAATTTTTCCTTCAGTTTGTTCCTTCTCCATGCCCTCCAGTCCAGACTGGCAGTGGCTCTGTGTATACAAATCACACAAAATTTTGTAGGCTTGGCATGCAGTTTACAGGGGTCAAAACCATCAGACAATGGGACTTTCCACAAATCCTATCTGGATAACACCATCTCCAATACTGGCCAGTACTGAAATGGCAGTTGGGTACCATGTTTGGCTAAATACTCATTTGGGGCAGTAGCCTCTAGATTCTCACTTTCTGGATGCCCAGAATTTTCTGAACTATCTGTTTCTGGCTCCTTTGAATCCAAGAGTTCAATTCTCAACTTATTTCTGCCTTGTCACATTTTGCTATATGCTGCAGGGAGAAGCCAGGCTACATCCTCCACACATAGTCTGCAGGTCTCCTCAGCTAAGTATCCCAGCTTGTTGCTTTCCAATTCTGCCTTCCATCCAACACCAGGACACAATTTTGCCAAATTATCTGCCACTTTAAAACAAAGATCACTTTTCTTCAAGTTGACAATGAAGCATTCATCTTTTCTGTTCAAGCTCTCATCAGAAGTATTTTTAGAGTCTGTATTTCCACAAATAATCTTTCCAAAACAATTTAGGCCTTTTCTACCAAGTTCCTCACATTTTTTCCAGAATCTTTCCTTTATCCATTTAAAAAGCCATTCCAACATGTTTGGTATTTGCAAACTCAGCAGCACCTCATTCTTGGTGGCAAAATCTGTTCCAGTTTGCTAATGGTGCCATTATGCAAAATACCAGAAATGGATTGGCATTTATCAAGGGGTTTTATTTGGTTACAAATTTATAGTCTGCCAGCCATGAAAATGTCCAACTTAAGGCAACAACAGTGGGGTACCTTCACTGAAGAACACCAATGGCGTGTGGAAAACATCTGTTAGCTGGGAAGGCATGTGGCTGGTGTCTGCTTGTTCTTAGGTTGCATTTCAAAATGGCATCCACAAAATGTCAGCATCAGCTTTCAACAGACATCTTCAAAATGTTTCTCTAAGCTGTAGCACTGAGCTCATTTTCCGAGCACTTATAGGGCTATAAAGATTTAATTAAGACCCATGCTGAATGGGTGGGACCACACCTCTATGGAAATAATCCAAACAGAGTTATCACCTACATTTGGGTGGGTTACTTCTCCATGGAAACAACCCAATCCAAAGTTTCCAACCTAATCAAGAATATGGAATTTTAGGAGACAATACATCCAAACTGGAATACTGGAATACTGGGTTATACAGTCCCAGTCTTTATTGTCAATCCTTCCTTCTGGCTTCATATATAACCCTTGCCCTCCTCTTTCAAATTTACTCAGAGATTTTCTTTCAATGTACTTACAATATTGTGCTACCATCACACAGTATGGTGCTATCCATTTCTTGAACTTTACAATCAGTTTTTTGAACAGTCTGTTCTTCTCCAATATCAAAGGCCCAATGAGTACCATTTTTCTATATCCTGATAATTTGTGATCTCAGCTTTAATGTTCAAAGTTTGCTCATTAATTTTAGTTCATATTAGTGAGACTGTACAGTATTTGTCCTTTTGTTTCTGGCTAAATTTGCTCCACATAATGTCCTCAAGTTTCATCCATGTTTTTATATGTTCTGTAATTTTTTCTGTCTTACAACTGTGTAATATTCCATCATCTGTATATACCACAGTTTGTTTTTCTACTCATCCATTGATGGATATTTGGTCTGTTTCAACTTCTTGGCAATCATGAATAATGCCACTATAAATGTCAGTTTACAAATGCCTGTTCATGCCTTAGCTTTCAGTTCCTCTGAGTATATTCCTAGCAATGGAATTGCTGGCTTATATGGCAATTCTCTCCTTAGCTTCCTGAGGAACCATCACACTGTCTTCCGGAGTGACTACACCATTGTACATTCCCACAAACAGTGAATAAGTGTGATTCCACATCCTCTCCATCATTTGTAATTTTTTTTTGATAATGGCCATTCTAGTAGGTGTGAGACAATAGCTCATTGTGATTTTGATAGCCAGTGAAGTTGAGCCTCTTTTCATATCTTTTTGAGCCATTTGTAGTTCCTCTTCAGAAAAGCATCTGTCCATTTCTTTTACCCATTTTTAAATTGGGTTTTTTATCTTTCTGCTGTTGAGTTGTAGGATCTCTTTATATATCCTGGATATTAAACCCATATCTGATATGCAGTTTCCAAATGTTGTCTCCCATTGTTTAGGCTGCCTTTTTACTTTTCTGAGAAAATTGTTTGATGTACAGAAGTGTTTAATTTTGAGGAAATACCGTTTATCTATTTCTTTGATTGCTTGTGCTTTGTGTGTAAGATCTAGGAAACCACCTCCTATGACAATATCTTTAAGATATTCTACACTTTCTTCTAAATGTCTTATGGTCTTAATGCTGATGTGTAGGTCTTTGCTGCATTATGAGTTAAAATTGTATAGGTCATGATATAGGTGTCCTATTTCATTTTTTTGGATACAGATATCCAGTTCTCCAAACACCATTTACTGAAGAGGCTGCTCTGTCCCATTTGCATTAGATTAACTTCCTTATCAAAGATTAATTGTCCATATATTAGAGGGTTTACTTTTGAACACTCCATTCAATTCCATTGACTGATATATCTATCTTTATGCCAGTACCACGCTGTTTTGACAACTGTAGCTTTATAGTATGCTTTAAAGTCAGGAAGGATGAGACCACTCATGTGGTTCCTCTTAAGATATTTTTGGCCACTAGGGGCACCCTGCCCTTCCAAATAAATTTGGTTATTGGTTTCTCTATTTATGCAAAATTAGTTGTTTGGATTTTAATTGGTATTGAATTGAATCTACAGATAACTTTAGGTAGAATTGACATTTAACTATATTTAATCTTCCAATCCAAGAACCTGTTATGTTCTTCCATTTTTTATATTTCCTAATTGATTTCTTTTTGCAATTTCTTGTAGTTTTCTGTATATAGGTCTTTTGTGGCCTTCATTGAGTTTAGTCCTAAACATATTATACTTTTGCTGTCATTTTAAAAGAATTTTTTTTCTTGATTTCCTCCTCCTGTTCCTGCCACTTTGCTGTATTCATTGATTAGTTCTAGGGTTTTCTCTAGACTTTTTTGGATTTTCTACACAAAGGATCATGTCATCTGCAAACATTGAAAGATTTTCTTCTTTCTCCCTGATTTGGATGCCTTTTATTTCTTTTTCTTGCCTAACTGCTGTAGCTAGAACTTCAGGCAGAATGTTGAATAACAATGGTGAGATTGGGCATCCCTGTCTTCTTCCTGATGTTAGAGGGCAAGTTTTCTGTCTTTCCCAATTGAGTATGATGTTAGTTTTGGGATTTTCACATATTGCTTCTATCACATTGAGAAAGTTCCCTTCTATTCTTACAGTTTTTCATCGAGAAAGGATGTTGAATATTGTCAAATGCCTTTTCTGCATTGATCAGAATGATCATGTGATTCTTCCAGTTTGATTTATTGATGTGATGTATTACAGTAACTGACTATATTGTGTTGACCCAATCTTGCATACCTGTAACAAATCTCATTTGGTCATGGTATATAATTCTTTTATTCTGCTGCTTGAATTGATTTGTGAGTATTTTGTTGAGGATTTTCCATCTATATTCATTAGGGATTGGTCTATAATTTTCTCTTTTGCGGTTTCTTTGACTGATTTTGGTGTTGGGTGATGCTGGCTTCATAGAATGAGTTAGGTTCCTTTCCCTCTGCTTCAATTATTTGAGGAGTTTGAGAAGGATTTGTACTAATTATTTCTTAAAATTTGGTAAAATTCACCTGTGAGGCCATCTGCTCCTAGGCTTTTCATTTTTGGGAGCTTTTTGATGACTGGTTCAATCTTTTTCTTGTGATTGGTTTGTTGAGGTCATCTATTTCTTCTTAAGTCAATGTTGGTTTTTAATGCTTTTGTAGGAAATTGTACATTTCCCTAAATTGTCTAGTTTATTAGCATACAGTTGCTCATAATATCCTCTCATTATCTCCTCTATTTCTGTGGGGTCAATAGTTATGTCCCCTTTCACATTTCTGATTGCATTTATTTCCAAAAGCTCTCTTTTTTGTTGTTGTTAGCCTAGCTAAATGTCCATCAATTTTATTGATTTTCTCAAAGAACCAAATTCTGGTTTTATTGATTCTCTCTGTTTCTCTTTCCTGTACTCAATTTCATTTATTTCTGCTCTAATCTGTGTTATTTATTTCCTTCTGCTTGTTTTGTAGTTACTTTGATGCTCTTTATCTAGTCCCTCCAGGTGAACAGTTAATTCCTCAATTTTTGCTCTTTCTTCTCTTTTAATATAGGCATTTAGGGCAACAAATTTCCCTAACAGCACCACCTTTGCTGCATCCCATACATTTTGATCTGTTGTGTTTTCATTGTCATATTCCTCAGGTATTTACTAATTTCTCTTGTAATTTCTTCCTTTACCCACTGGTTGCCTGAGTGTGTTGTTTAGCTTCCTTCTTTTTGTGAATTTCCTGACCTTCTGCCTATTATTGATTTCCAACATCATTCCATTATGATAAGAGAAAGTGTTTCGTAAAATAACAATATTTTTTAAATTTGTTGAGGCTTGCTATGTGAGCCAACATGTGTTCTAACCTGGAGAATGATCCATGAACACTTGAGTAAAATGTGTATCCTGTTCTTGTGGTGTGTGGTGTTCCATGAATTTCTGTCAAGTCTGGTTCATTTATTGTACAATTCAACATCTCTGTTTCCTTTTTGGTCCTCTGTCTAGATATTCTATCCATTGATGAGAGTGGTGTATTGAAGTCTCCCATTATTATTGCAGAAGTGTATACTTTTCCTTTAGTGTTGCCAGAGTCTGCCTCATGTATTTTGGGGTACTCTGGCTCAGTGCATAAATATTTATGTTTGTTATGTTTCCTTGATGAATTGTCCTTTTAATTAATATATAGTGTCCTTCTTTGTCTCTTTTAATTGTTTTACATTGGAAGTCTAATTTGACTGATATTAATATAGCTACCCAAGTTTTTCTGGTTGTTTGTGTGAAATATATTTTTCCAACCTTTCAGATTAAGTCTATTTTTGTCCTTGTTTCTAAAGTGAGTTTTGTGAAGACAGCACATAGAAGGGTCCTGTTTTTTTATTTTTATTTTTATTGAGATTGTTCACATACCATACAAGTATCCAAAGATCCAAAGTGTACAATCAATTTCCCATGGTACCATCATAAAAATGTGCATCCACCACCACAATTAATTTCCTTCCCCAATCCCTAGAACATTTTCATTACTCCAGAAAAGAAAAAAAGACAACAAAGGAAATGCCAATCCTCCCATATTCCTAACCACCCCCCCTCCATCATTGACTCGCAGCCTTGGTATAGTACATTTGTTGCTATCAAATAAAGAATGCCAAAATACTACTAACTGTAGTATATAGTTTGCAATAGGTATATTTTTACTTCCTATATAACCCTGTATTATTGCCTTCCAGTTATAGTGTCATACATTTGTTCTAGTTCATGAGAGGGATTTCTAATATTTGTACAGTTAGTTATGGACACTGTCCACCACAAGATTCACTGCTCTATATATTCCCATCCTCCAACTGCCATCCCACCTTCTGGTGACATATGTGACTCTGAGCTTACACTTTCCACCACCTTCACACATCATTCAGCACTGCTAGATATTCTCACAAAGCTACCATCACCTCTATCCATTTCCAAATGTTTACCTTCACCCTAGTTGAACATTCTGCTCATAATAAGCAACTGCTCCCTATTCTTTAGCCTTGTTCTGTATCTTGGTAACATATTTTTTTTTGTCTATGAATTTAAATATTAAAATTAGTTTGTATCAGTGAGACCCAGCAATATTTGTCCTTACATGTCTGTCTTATTTCACTCAATATGGTGCCCTCAAGTTTTCTCCATCAACCAATTTTTTAAAGATGGTTTTGTTCACACACCATACATTCCATCCTAAGTAAACAATCATTGGTTCCCTGTATAATCATGTATTTATGTGTTCAGCACCATCACCACTATCTATATAAGGGCATTTCCATTTCTTCCACAAAGAAGGAGGAAGAGTCAAAGAAGGTAGAGAGGCAAAAGACAAAGAAAAAAGAGAGACAGAGAAAAAATAACATGACAGCTAGAAAGCAACAAAAGGAAAGATAGCATTAAACTAAAGTAGAATAAAACATCATATATCACCAATGCCAGGAGTCCCATACCCTTCACCTATGTCCCCCCATATGCATTTAGCTTTGGTATATTGCCTTTGTTATATTAAAGGAGGCATAAAACAATGTTTCTGTTAATTATAGTGTTCAGTTTGCATTCATTATATTTTCCCCCATCCTACCCTATTTTTAACACCTTGCAATGTTGACATTCATTTGTCCTACCTCATGTAAAAACATATTTGTATATTTTATTACAATCTTTGAGCACTCTAGGATTCACTGAGTTATAGAGTATGAGTCTTTATCCTTTGTCTTTTGTTCTCATGTCCCATGTGCTCCTAACCTCCCTCTTTCAACCATACTCATGGTCATCCTTGTTCAGTGTACTTATATTGCTGTGCTACTATCTCCCAAAATTGTTTTCCAAACCTCTCATTCCTGTCTTTTCCTTTCTGTCTGCAGTGTTTCCTTTAGTGTTTCCTGTAGACCAGGTATCTTGTTCACAAACTCTGTCATTGTCTGTCAGGGAATATTTTAAGCTCTCCCTAATATTTGAAGGACTGTTTTGCCAGATATAGGATTCTTGGTTGGTGGATTTTCTCTTTCAGTTCTTTAAACATATCACCCCACTTCCTTCCTGTCACCATGATTTCTATTGAGAAATCCACACATAGTCTTTTCAAGCTTCCTTTGTATGTGATGGATCACTTTTCTCTTGCTGCTCTCAGGATTTCTTCTTTATCTTTGATGTTTGATAATCTGATTATTAATTATGTTGGCATACACCTATTCAGATCTATTCTGTTTGGGGTATGCTGTGCTACTTGGATATATAATTTTATGTCTCTCATAAGAGAAGGGAAATTTTTGTTGATTATTTCCTCCATATTTGCTTCTCCCCTCTTCCCTACTCTTCTCTTTCTGGGACCCCAATGGCACGTACATTCCTGCATTTGGTTTTATCCTTTAGTTCCCAGAGACATTGCTCATATTTTTCCATTCTTTTCTCTATCTGTTCTTTTGTGTGTAGGCTTTCAGGTGCCTTGCTCTCCAGTTCCTGATTGTGTTCTTCTGCCTCTTAAGATCTACTGTTGTATGTTTCCATTGTGTCTTTCATCTCTTGTGTTGTGCCTTTCATTTCCATAGATTCTGCCAGTTGTTTTTTGAACTTTTTTCTACCTTGTGTTTGCCCAGTGTTTTCATTATATTCTTCATCTCTTTTGCCATTTCTTCCCTAAACTTTTTTAATTCATTTAGTATTTGTTGTTTAAATTCCTGTATCTCAGTTGAAGTGTAAGTTTGTTCCTTTTACTGGGCCATAACTTCATTTTTCTTGGTGTGGGTTGTAGTTTTCTGTTGTCTAGGCACCTGGTTTCTTTGGTTACCCCAATGAGGTCTTCCCAGATCAGAATGGGAACAGGTCTTGGAAGGAGACAATAGTATCTCCTCTCCCTGAGGGTGTGTCTTATAAGATTGGTACACCCTGTGAGACCTCAAGTCACTATGTTTTCTGCCCAGCAGGTGGTGCCTGTCAGCCTATAGCTCCAGAATGGTGCAAGGAGGTGTGGCCTGTGACTCTTTTCCCCCAGGCTCTGGGGTCTGTTTCTGAATGGAAGGTGTGTAGTAGAGCTTGGTACCACCTTCTTTGTTGTAGGGAAAATTCACCCCCTAGGGAGAGGTCATTTACATTTGAAGAGTCTCTCTGCCTGTGCTATCTCAACCCTTGTCTGGGTCAGAGTGCTGGGAGCTGAAAATGGCTGAGGCTTTCTCCACTGAGCCTAAAAAGGGACAGAAACCCCCTTCAGGGCCAGTCCATGGCCACCCTCAGGCTCTCCAAGTTCAGTCATCACCAAAAGCCTCTGTCTGCTTGTTGGGGATTCATAGCTTGTATTGAGCAGTCCATGTTTTTAATTAAAACCCCATTGGAGTTCAGCTGAGCTATATTCACTCGCTCAGAGACTGCTGCTCTCTAGTGCTGTAAGGCTTTGCAGTATGGGCCATGAGGGGTGGAGGGTCCCAGCATGGATCCACAATTTTTATTTACAGATTTTATGCTGCGATCTTGGGCATTCCTCCCAATTCAGGTTGGTGTATGATGAGTGGAGAGTCACATTTGTTCCCCCACAGTTATTCTAGATTACTTACTAGTTTTTCCTGTTGTTTATTAGTTGTTCCAGGGGGACAAACTAGCTTCCACTTCTCTCTGTGCTGCCATCTTCTTCCATCTCACTGACTCTGGGTCCTGTTTTATAATTCATTCTTCCAGTCTGTATCATTTTATTAGGGAGTTTCATCCATTAACATTTATTATTATTACTCTAAAGGCAGTAATTCCTTCTACCATTTTTTCTTTTGGATTTTATATATCATTTTTTCTATGTCTCCTTTTACCCTTCCTGAAGGTCTTAATTTCTACCCCTTTCTCCAAAACTCTCACTCCTGTTTTTTCCTATCACTGTGTAACACACCATTTAGTATTTCTTGTACCGTAGGTCTGTTTTTCACAAATTCTCTCAGTGTCTGTTTGTTGAAAATACTTTAATCTCCTGCATTTTTGAAGGACTGTTTTTCTGGAAATGGAATTCTCACTTTGCCCTTTTTCTCTTTCAGTATCTTAAATATATTACACCACTGCTTTTTCCCCTCCATGGTTTATGCAGAGGAATCTGTACATAATTTTATTGAGCTTCCCTTGTTTGTGATGGATTGTTTTTCTCTTGCTGCTTTCACAATTCACTCTTTGTCTTTGACAATGGATAATTTGATCAGTACATGTCTTGGAGTAGTTCTATTATGATCTCTTCTGTTTGGGTACATGGCGCTTCTTGAATCTGTAATTTTATGTCTCTCATAATACTTGGGAAATTTTCAGTGATTATTTCTTCTATTATTATTTCTGCCCCCTTTCTCTTCTCTCCTCCTTCTGGGACACCCATAACACATATATTCATGCACTACATGTTTTCATTCAGTTCCCTAAGGCCCTGCTCATGTGTTTCCATTCTTTTCCCTATCTATTCTTTTGTGTTTATTATTTCACATGTCCTGTTTTCCAGTTCACTTATCCTTCCTTCTGCCACTTCAAATCTACTATTTAATGTCTGCATTGCTTTTTGTCTCTTCTATTGTGACTTTCATTCCCATAAGTTGTTCCATTTATTTATTCTAGCTTACAAATTCTTCTTTATGTTCATCCAGTGTCTTCTTTATATCCTTCATCTCTTTTGCCACATTTTCCTTCAGCTCACTCATTTCATTTAGGAGACTTTCTTGAACAGCTTTAATTAGTTGTTTCATTTATTTTATCTCAGTTGAAGTGTTAGTTTTTTACCTTGGCCTGTCCATATTTTCATGTTTCTTAGCATGGATCATTATTTTTAGCTCTTTCAGCATCTGATTTTCTTGTTTACTTTATTCTGGAGTTCTTTTTCACTTTTTTACCTAGGGTTTCCTTGTTGGTTGCTTTTGTTCTTTATCTGTTCTTTGACATTCAGTTCAACTTTTCTTAGCATAGCTTCTGTTTCATTGATCAGAATTTTCACCACTTGCTTTTCTGGATCATGCCCTGCATATTGCTAACCTTTTTGTGAGATGGTCTCCTCAGATATGATTGACTGTAATTGGATTTTCCCAGTCCAGACTGGCCCAGGTCTTAGGAAGATGCTACAAATTTTCCCTGAGAATGAAACACTGCAGTTTGTCAGACCCTCCTCTGCAGCCTCTAGACTCTTTGCTTTTTGTATCTTGTCCAGTAGGTGGCACTGGTCAGCCCACAGCTCCTCACCAGGATAAAGACATATCATGGGTTTCTTTAATTCTCTGCAGACCCTGTACCTGCCAGGGACATGCCTGAATGAAGCTGGTTTCTGTTTTCCTGCCCCTCAGTTCTGAGTTCTGTAAAGCAGGTCTGCCACTTGAGCTGGGCCCCAACCCCCCTTATCTTGGGAAAGTTATACCCTTTTTGGTAATTGTCTCCCCAACTAGACATATTGCTTTGTCTCTTAGACCTATCTTAGCTCTGCTCTTGCCTGTGTCCATTGGTCAATTGCAAATATCTGAGGCTTTCTGTAATGACCTACTTAGAATAGTTATTTCATAAAAAATAAATCTATTTTCAAGTCCTTTCCACAGATCCCATGTTTCATCAATCCCAGAGACTATTTATAGATATGCACTTTAACCTATTATCTCTTTTACCTGAATAGATCCTCTCAGACAATTTTATTTCCACACTTGCCCAGGGCAGTGCTGAAGCAGGACCAAGATCGCTTATTGAAAAGTTAAAAAGTAAGAGTTGGAAAGCAAAAAAAGAAAGGAAGGAGAAAAAAAAGAAAACCTTTTCAAAGCTGGACCCCAGCTCCTTGGGTTTGCAAGTTAGTATCCATTTCCATGTGCCCCTTTTTCTTGGAACCCAGCCCTTTTGCAGTATTCTGAACACCTCCAACTCCAAATGTCTCTGTTTTTGTTGTTGTTGTTGTTAACCCTGCATCTTCTCTGCCAGACTGATTCCTCTCTCTTCTTTTCATGCCTGGTTTTGGTTTATCTGTGCTTGAATATTTTATTCAGCAGTCCAAATTTCTTAATTAATTCTGCAACTGGGGCCAGGTGAGGCCCCCTCCTTGCTCCCAGAACAGATTATTTCTTTTCCCTTGGGGAACCAGGTCCAAGACAGTCTGCCATGCCTGGGAAAGGGGCACCAGCCCCCAGGCCAGAGAAGGTTGCAGGTCTTTGGTGTTATCTCAGCCATTCCACCAGTTCCAGACTGGTGTACAATGCATGACTGGTCAAAGAATTTCCCAAAACCTGTGTGCCATAGAGTTCCTGGCAATTTGCCAGCTGTCCTAGAGGATTTACTAAATTCCACACCTCAATACTCCTGTATCTTACCCCACCTTCCCTACCTTTCCTTTTAAGCCCATGTTTATACTTCACAAATGAGCAAAACCAACTTGGAAAATTCAGCAAATGCCAGGTCATTTTTATTCACATATATTTAGTAATAAGCTCTATGCATGAGTATTCATGTCCTTTCATTACAAGTGGTAGAAATCCAGCTAACTAATTTCCAAAAAAAATTAATAGAGAGAGAGAGGATGTTTAATAGAAGGATAAAGACAGTCAAAATGTGAACAGCAAGAACCAGGAGAGTTTAGGGGATTCAGGGATGGAAGCTGAAGATGTGGTTGCCTTATGCACTAATTCTCTCTAAATATGCCCTTCTCTTGTCTCTGTTGTTCTTTACAAATTGATATCATTCTTTCCTGTGATAAATGGTCTTTCTCCAGTTGGAAGGTAACATTGCTACAGTGGTTCTAAACCAGGTGACACTTTTCCCCTAAGGGAATATTTTGCAATGTCTGAATATATTTTGGGTTATTGCAACTGGTGAAGTCTACTGACATCTAATGGGTAGATGCCAGAGATGTTTATAAATATCCTAAAGTACACACAAAAGTGTCCACAATGAAGAATTATCTTGCTCAAAATATCAGAAGTTCCAATGTTGAGAAAACTTGCATTGTGTGTGACAAAGAATACATCATCTCCACATAAGAATCCCATAGCAATCAGGAGCATGAAATAAATATAACAATAGCACAAATAATAAAATAATAATACAAATAACATTAAATTAGTGCCTACTATGTGCCAGAAAACATTCTAAGTGCACATTTATATTAACACATCTAAGTTCACACAGTGAAACTAGAGGTGAACTAAGTGGTAGAAATGATATTTGAACCCAGACTGCCTCATTCCAGAGTATATGATCCCAATAATGGTGACACACAGTTTTTCACTTGCTACTTTGGGATACTGAAATTCCAGGGAGAAAGACTGATTGATATGGTTTGGGTCATATACTATTCCTTAGATTAAATTCTGTGACCAGAGTAATTGGATATCATGTTTGGCTATGTCTGGGTCATATGTCCATCCATGTGTCCATGGGGGCAACTCAATATGTTTAACAGTTCCAACACAAAGTTGGGATGAGGGAAAAATATATGCCTAAAACAAGAGAGGAAGAATGGGTACAGAGTACACAAAAGCAGTAGAACTCTACCTTTTTCAAATGTTACTTCTCACCTCTATTCACCTGCTCTTACTATTCTTTCCACTCAGCATGCCTCTGTCAAACCTTCTCCCACATCATCACATCACAGTTAAAGAAACACATAAGGTAAAATCTCTACTTGGAACACTTCTGCTCTCATCTCTCCCAAGCTGAGTTATACTTTTCCCCTGTGCCCATAATATTCTATGCATAACTCCATCATGGTATTTTCCACATTGCATATGTTTCTATCTTCCTCACTGCAATCACTATGTGATTGCCTTTAAAACCATGACTCTTTTTATTCATCTTTCTATCCCTATTGCATAATCCAATGCACAAGCATATTGTAGGAATTCAATAAATCTTGGTTGACTGAATGGCAGATTTGGAGGTACCTAGGGCAAGTTCCAAGGCAAGGTTCCTAAAATTACTTGTGTTCCTGTGGTAGGATGATAAAGAAAACATCCCCAGGAGATATAATCTTCTTATAATTCGATACATGAACTGAGCAGCCTGCCAGAATCAATGTTTTCATATTGGCTGTATTGTGGAGTTGAGAGAAGTGAGAAATCCAAGATTTCAGTAAAATTATGGATTATAGGATCACAGATGGATAAAGCTAGCAGAGATTTTAGAGATTACTTAGTCCGACATTGATAATGTTATAAATAAGAATTTCAAAGCCAAAATATTTCATGATAATGTGCAGAGGAACATTTTCAGAAGAATCAGGAATGATACACAAATCTTGACTAGTACCCTAGTCTCTGTTGTTTACCCGGTTTACCTTTTTTGACTATTTTACTTTTGACATACCTTTGATTCTTAGCTATATGGTGTTCTGTGATCCTATTGTCTGATTGCTTAGGACTCTCTAGATTCTTTTAAGTATCCTAACATCTTCAGACATGCATCTTTCCTTGACCTTTGGCTTTCTATTTCCTTTCTTTCTCCATGAAACTCACCATCAAAGATTACTTGTGCTATGAAGAGCCTAGACCTCTATTTCCCCAAATCATGACAACTTCTGATAAACTAATTTTGGGCCAGTGGTAATTGTTAGGAGCATTTCAAAATCCATGTCTTCTTGTTTTGGCCCTGCTTATTGCACATATTGTCTCCAAAGTTATTGTTTCCCTATTTATTAAGGCTGCAGACCCTCCAATATGAAGTGAGCCCCCAGATTCTGAGGAACTAGTCACGGTAGCCTTCCCATCAGGAAATGAACAAAGCAATACCAAAATCTCATTCTAGATCCCAGGTTTAAGGAAGAAAGTTTATATATCATATAGTTCAGCTTGCCTGATGTGTGATTCTGTGTGATTAATTCCTCACTCAACACCTCCAAGCCAGAGACAAACCCAGTGAGAACTATACCTGAGTGTAGCTACCATGTTATTAATTTTTTCCCCTCTCTGAGAGAAATGTGGAATATATAGGAGTAATGTCTGTGAGCATTTGGGGTTGAGAACATAGGCTTTATCTGTTGGGAGATGTAAGGTAATATAGCATTGGTGGTAAAGCACATAGAATTTGGAGTTAGACAGCCTGGGTTCAAATTCTAGCTCTACAAGTTAACTGTGTGGTCTTGATCAAGTTACTTAACCTTGCTGTACTTCAGTTGCCCCATCTGTAAAATGTAGATAATTAAAGTAGCCATCTTATAAGGTCAATGCTTTTTAAGTGCTTATAACAGCATCTGACACATTGTAAGTGCCATATTGTTATTGTTGACTGTACCCAGTGGCAGAAATCATGTAATCAATTAACAATGTTTGTTGTGGTGCCAGAAGAGAGGTACTAAATGTGTCATACATGGTAGAGACAAAGGTAATATTTAAAATCAAAGAGGTAACTTTTGTGAGGAATAACTTAGCTGTGGTCACTTAAAGACAAGACAATTCCAAGTCAGCTGAAATAGCCATGATGAATTGAAGGAAGGTTTTCTGCAACTTTGGAAGCAGCAAAGAAGAGAAAGGCCATGACACAATTATTTCAAAGGCAGGAAACGGTAGTCATAGAAAAGTAAAATCTATAATCTACAATGTAGATTACAATCTAAAATACACAATGGTTCCTTGAGGAGGCTTTCAAATGATTAGGATACCATGAGATAGTGTATGTTCACTTAGAGTGTTAGTGACAAAGAGATGAGGTTAAGAGTTAAAACTCATAATCATCACCTATTTACATGTTTTTACGTTGTGTGATCTGCAGAGAATTATAACATACATCAGTTAATATCTGTTGGTAAATTGAGAAAAATTCAAGTTCAGCTGAGAACAATGCTTCTGCTTTAACTTGTGAATTCAGTTTATTTCTAGTTGAATGAAAAAAATGTACAAGAGCAGGCCTTTCTTCACATGGATTCTAGTGAAAGATTTCAAGTATACTTTTTATGTAATGATGGAGAATTTGCCTATGCTCTCCGGGGCTCAATTGGTTTATATGTGAAATATTACATTTGATGAAAATATATGAGTTTTAAAACAAACTGAGCTTTTTGAATAACATAGCAATATATAAAACCTAAAGAACCCTCTCTTGCTTGTTTGGTTCCAGGGATAAATAAGTTAGAATATATTTTTAGCATAAATCTCAGTTTATAGAAAGAAAATTAATACTCAAGGCAAAATGATGTAGTTGGAAGTATCCAGAGTAGACCATCATTTTATAATCATATATGAACTCATATAATCTTATAATCTTTAAGTAGCCACATGAACTGAGGCAAGTCACTCAACCCATCAGTCAGGGGAAATACTATGCAATCAGTCTACTTCTCAAAATTTTTACCTTTGAAGTGGTACAGAAAAAAACTATATGCCTGTTGTAAAACTCTCTTTCTCCTCCATAAAAACTATTTTAATAAAATTCATTTCAATAAAATTTCATAATATGAAGAGTAAATTAATATATTTAAAATTTTTGATTCCAAAATTATAAGGGAAAATACTTATTATCACTTGGAAATATAACATTGCTTTCCACATTAGCATAGAGGTTAATGTTGCTGATGCATTAGAAGCCTACTAATTGTATTACAGGCCTCCAATGGGAATCATTTTATGTAAAACAAATATTTATTCATTGTATATAACATATTAATCTTGTGAAATGGAAAGACACCTGATTTGGTTATTTTTATCTTATGTAAGGAAAAATATTACTATTGAGACAACTAGCATCTTTGGAGTCCAGATGTAATGACAAAAGTGGTCAGTGGACACATGTCATACAATCCTCATGGTACACAGTCAACGGCCATGCTACCATTATACAGTTGTGCATTGATTACACCAATTTTTGAACATTTCCCTTACTCCAAAAACAATGAAAATGAGAATAAAAATGTAAGTAAAAAAGAACATACAAAGCATCCCATACCCCCCAACCCAGCTTATGTTTCATTTAGTTTTTGTCCCTGTTTTTCTACCCATCTGCCCATACACTGGATAAAGGGAGTGTGAGCCACAGGGTTTTCACAATTACACAGTCACACCTTGTAAGCTATATAGTTAAGTAATCATCTTCAATAAACAAGGCTACTGGGTTGCAGTTTGACTGTTTCAGGTATTTCCTTCTAGCTATTCCCATGCACTAAAAACTAAAAAGGGATATCTATATAGCACATAAGTATGCCCTAGAGAGTGATGTCTCAATCCATTTGAAATCTCTCAACCACTAAGACTATATTTTGTTTCACTTCATTTCCCCATTTTGGTCAAGAAGATTTTCTCAATCCCATGATACTGGGTCAAGGCTCATCCCCAGGAGTCATGTCCCACATTGCCAGGGAGATTTACACCCCTGGGGTAATGACCCACATAGTGGGGAGGGCAGTGAGTTTACCTGCTGAGTTGCCTTAGAGAGAGAGGCTACATTTGACAAACAAAGAGGCTCTCTGGTAGAGAAACTTAGGCACAATTACAAGTAGGCTGAGCCTCTCCTTTGCAGCAACAAGCCTCATAAGGGCAAGCCCCAAGATCAAGGGTTCGGCTCACTAAATGGGCAGTTCTCAATATTGGTGAGAATATTAGTAATAACCCAGGTGGGGAATTCCAACATTTCCACATTTTCCCCCAGTTCCTCGAGAGGGTCCTGCAAATATATTTTTATTCTCTGCTCAAATTACTTTGGGACGTATTGGATTTCATACTAACCTGTACAAACCTACCAGATTTCACTTCCCTTTCAATGTCCCATTCAATCATGGTCTTTGAATTAATTGACCATTCAAGGTAAACCCTTTAGTGTGCTGCAGAAAATATGGATCAAGCACTAAATAAATATTTCTTCCCTTGGTCTCACACAGAAGTGGTTGTTTTAAAACACAGTCAATATTCTCCTTTAACCTTTGGTCTGTTTTGCCATACTCCTAACCAGATTCATTTCATTAATAACTCTAATTGAAGTCTGAACTCTTTTTAAGGTTTCTTAACAGTTGCTGTAGGAGGTAATAACTGACATACATAGCTGCCAAGTTCTAGCTTTGTTTCAGTTGTCACACAGATACCCAAATTTCCAGAGTCTGATCAGGTTATATAAAGGGCTCAGCATCTCAGAATTTGGCGATAACCATTACAGCTCAGGAATACATGTGACTACTGTAAGAGCTTACAATCTAGGGACCATTACAATAGGCTTTCCCCCTGATAAGCCATGCCCTCAGATTCAGTTCTCAGAGTTTACACATTATATTTAGTCTATATTAGTGAGGCATTATAAAGTTTGTCTTTTCATTTCTGGCATACTTCACACAAAATGCTGTCTTCCAGATCCATTTGCTAAATTGTGTGTCTCAGCTTCATTCCTTCTTGCTGCTGCTCAATATTCTATTGTATGCGTATACCACAGTTCACCATTCTGTTCATCAGTTGATGTATCCTTAGGCCACTTCCATCCATTGCAAATGGTGAATACTGCCACCATAAACACCAGTGTGCAGATGTCCATTCCTGTCACTGCTGTCAGATATTCCAAGTATTTACCCCATAATGAGGTTGCAGGCACTTATGACACCAACATTCTTAGCTCTCTGTCAAACCCCACACTGTCCTCCAGAGAGGCTACACCAACCAACATTGGTTCAGTACAGCCCTCTCTCCATGTTTTCTCCAGCACTTGTATCCCTCTGTTTATAATTTTCCCTGCAATTTTATAGAGATATATTCACATACCATATAATCATACACAGTGTCCAGTTGTTCACAGTATCATGATATAGTTTTGCATTCATCACCACAAGCAGCACTTGAAAAAACACATTACTCCAAATTAAAAAAAAAAATAAAAAAGATTTAAAAGGTTAAAATACAATGCAATAATGTCAGACAACAACACCACTACCAAGAAACTCGTACCTCTCCCTTATATCCCCCTCTCACAGATGTTTAGCTTAGGTATATTTCTTATGCTACATTTAAAGGACGCATATTACAATGTTACTGTAACCATAGATTCCAGTTTCCGTTGATTGTATTTTCCCCAATATCTTCCTTTTTTGAACACCTTGCAAGGTTGACAGTCATTTGTTCTCCTACATATAAAAATATTTTTATATTTTTACATTCAGTCACAATCACTGAACACTCTTATGTTTCACTAAGATATATAGTCCCTGTCTTTATCACCCATCTTTTTTATTCTGGTGTCATACATGCCCCTAGCCCTCTTCCTTCAGCTTTACTCAGAGACATCATTGTTCAGTGTACTCACAATACTGTGGTACCATCACACAAACATATAATATTAAGCTGTCTATTTTAGGATCTATACAATCAATCTTGTTGAACATTCTATAATCCTTCTGCATCAAATGCCTGATCACTACCTTTTTTTAATCTCCTGATAACCTGTGTTCTCAGCTTTAACCTCAAAGTTTGCTCATTAATGTTAATTCATATTAGTGAAACCATACAGTATTTGTCCTTTTGTTTCTGGCTAACTTTGCTCAACCTAACATCCCCAAGGTTCATCTATGTTACATGTTCAATGAATTTGCTCTGTCTTGCAGCTGCATAGTATCCCATCATGTGTATATACTACAATTTGTTTATCAACTCATACATTGATGGAGATTTGAGTTGTTTCCCTCTATTGGCAGTAGTGAATAATGCCACTATAAGCATCGGTTTGCAAATGTCTGTTCGTGTCTTAGCTTTCAGTTCCTCTGAATATATACCTAGTAATGGAATTGCTGGGTCATATGACAATTCTATATTTAGCTTCCTGAGGAAATGACACACTGCCTTCCAGATTGGCTGTGCCATTCTACATTTCCACAAAGAGTGAATAAATGTGCCTCATTATCCAAACCTTCTCAAGCACTTGTAGTTTTCTGTTTTATTGATAATGGTCATTTTAGTATGTGTAAGAAGGTATTACATTGTGGTCTTGATTTGCATTTCCCTGATAGCCAATGACATTAAGCATCTTTTCCTATTTTTTAAGTCCTTTGTATTTCCTCTTCAAAAAAGTGTCTATCCATGTCTTTTGCCCATTTTTTAATTGGGGTGTTTGTCTTTCTGTTGTTGAGTTGTAGGATCTCTTTATATATTCTGGACATTAAACCTTTATCTGATATGTCATTTTCAAATACTGACTCCCATTTCATAGGCTGCCTTTTTGCTTTTCTGAAAAAGTCCTTTGATGTACAAAAGTGTTTCAATTTGAGATCACATTTATCTATTTCTTCTTTCATTGTTCATGCTTTGGGTGTAAGGTCAATGTAACCACCTCCTATCACAAGATTTCCAAGATATTTCCCTGGATTTTCTACTAAAAGTCTTCTGGTCTTAGCATTAATATTGAAGTCCTTGATCCATTTTGAGTTAATTTTTGTATAAGGTATGAGATAGGGGCCTTCTTTCATTCTTTTGTATATGTATATCCAGTTTTACAAACCCCATTTATTGAAGATGCTGATCTGTACCAGTTGAATTGCCTTGAGTTCCTTATCAAAGATCAATTGTTCATAGATGAGAGGGTCTATTTCTGAACACTCAATTTGATTCCATTGATCAGTATATATATGCCAGTACCATGCTCTTTTGGCCACTGTGGCTTTGCAGTATGCTTCAAATTTAAGTAGTGTGAGACCTCCCACTTTGTTCTTTCTCAAGTTATCTTTGGCTATTCAGGTGCCCTTCCAAATAATTTTGGTTATTGGTTTGTATTGTTTGGCAAAGTAAGTTGTTGGGATTTTAATTGATGTTGCATTGAATCTATAAATCATTTTAAGGAGAATTGACACTTAAAATATTTAGTCTCCCAATCCATGAACATGGTATTTTCTTGTATTTTAAATTCCTGCTTGATTTCTTTTAGCTATTTTTTACAGTTTTCTGTGTATATGTCTTTTGTGGCCTTGGATAAGTTTATACCTAAATATTTGTTTCTTTTGGTTCCTATTACAAATGAATTTTTTTCTTGATTTCCTTCTCCTGTCACTCATTAGCTGTGTATAGGAACATTACAGATTTTTTCCTGTTGCTCTTGTATCCTGCCACTTTGCTGTATTCATTGATAAGTCCTAGTAGCTTTGCCATAGATTTTTCTGGATTTTCTACATATAGGATCATGTCATCTGCAAACAGTGAAAGTTTTACTTCTTCCTCTCCAATTAGATGAGTTTTACTCCTTTTTCTTGCCTAATTGCTCTAACTGGGACTTCTAGAACAAGATTGAACAACAATGGTCAGAGTGGGCATCCCTGTATTGTTCCTGATGTAAGAGGGAAAGCTTTCTATCTTTCCCCATTAAGTATTATGCTAGCTGTGGGCTTTTCGTATATTGCCTTATCATATTGAGAAAGTTCCCTTCTATTCTTATCCTTTGAAGTGTTTTCATCAAGAAAGGAAACTGAATTTTGTCAACTTCCTTTTCTGCATAGATCAAGATGATCATGTGGCTCCTCCACTTTGATGTATTTTGACATTGTTTTGTATTAATTCAGTTTCTTGTGTTGAACCAACCTTGCATACCTGGAATAAATCCCACCTGGTTGTGTTGTATAATTCTTTTAATGTGCTTTAGGATCCAACTTGTGATTTTTTCATCTATATTCATTAAAGAAATTGGTTTATAATTTTCTTTTTGTAATAGCTTTGTCAGACTTTGATATTAGGCTGATGTTGGCTGCATAGAATGGGTTAGGTAGCTTTCCCGCCTCTTCAAATTTTTGAAGAGTTTGAGAAAGATTGGTACTAATTCTTTCTTGAATGCTTGGTAGAATTCATATGTGAAGCCATCTGGTCCTGGACTTTTCTTTTCTGGGAGCTTTTTTATGTTGAACTCAGTCTCTTTACTTGTGATTTGTTTGTTGAGGTTGTCTGTTTCTTCTCAAGTCAATGTTGACTTTTTCCTAGAAAATTACCCATTTCATCTAAGTTGCCTAGTTTTTTTTAGCAAATAGTTGCTCATAGTATCATCTCATTGTCTCCTTTATTTCTGCAGGGTTAGTAGTTATCTCCCCTTTCCCGTTTCTGATTGTATTTATTTGTATTCACTCTCTTTTTTTTGATAGACTAACTAAGGGTCCATCAATTTTATTGATTTTCTCAAAGAACCAACTTCTGGTATTGTTGATTCTATTGTTTTCCTGTTCTCAATTTAGTTTTTTTCTGCTATAATCTTTGCTTTTCCTTTCCTTCTGTTTGCTTTGGGGTTAGGTTGCTGTTCTTTCTCTAGCTTCTCCAGATGAAGAGATAATTCCTCAATTTTTACTCTTTCTTCTCTGTTAATATAGATGTTTAGGGCAATAAATTTCCCTCTGAGCACTGCCTTTGCTGCAGCCTATAAGTTTGGTTATGATGTGTTTTCATTGTCAGTTGCCTCAAGGTATTTAATTATTTCTCTTGTAATTTCATCCTTTACCCACTAGTTGTTTAATGTTGTGTTGCTTATCCTCCATAAATTTGTGAATTTTCTGACCTTCTCCCTGATATTGATTCCCAACTTCATTCCATTATGATCTGAGAAAATGTTTATTATAATATCAGTATTTTTAAATTTGTTTTGTCAGTGTTTGCCTCTTGCATTTGGGAGCATTCTGGCTCAGTACAGAAATATTTATGATTATATTTTCTTGATGAATTGACCCTTTTCTTAATTGAAAGTGTCATTCATTGTCTCTTTTAATGGTTTTACATTTGAAGACTAATTTGTCTGATATTAATATTGTTACTTCTGCTTTTCTTCTGGTTGTTGTGTGCATGAAATACCTTTTTCCAACCTTACACTCTCAGCTTATTTTTGTCCTTGTTTCTAAAGTGAGTTTCTTGTAGACAGCATATAGACGGATCCTGTTTTTAATCCATTCTACCAGTCTATGTCTTTTTATTGGGAAGTTTAGTCAATTAATATTTATTATTACTGTAAGGCCAGTAGTTTCTTTTCCCATTTGCCTTTTGGATTTTATATGTCATATCTTATTTTTTTCTTTTTCCTTTTACCCTTCCTGGTAGATTTCATTTGTACACTCTTCTCTAAGACTCTCTCTCCTGTATTTTCCTATCAGCCTATAGCACTCCCTTTGGTACTTCTCGTAGTTCAAAATTCTTATTCACAAAATCTCTCAGTGATTTTCATGAAAATATTTTAATATAACCCTCATTTTTGAAGGAGAGTTTTGTGAAATATAGAATTCTTTGTTGGCAGTTTTTCTCTTTCAGCATCTTTAATATTTCATACCACTGCCTTCGTGCTTCCATGGTTTCTGCAGAGAAATCTATGCATGGTTTTATTGAGCTTCCCTTATATGTGTTGGATCACTTTTCTCTTGCTGCTTTCAGAATTCTCTCTGTGTCTTTGACATTGGACAAACTGATCAATGTCTTGGAGTAGGCTTATTGGGATCTATTCTGTTTGATGTACGCTGTACATCTTGAATCTAATTTTATGTGTTTCATAAGGGTTGGGAAATTTTCAGTGATTATTCCTTCTATTATTTTTTTTGCCCCATTTCCCTTCTCTTCTCCTTCTGGTGCACTCATAGCACATATATTAGTGTGCTTCATATTGTCATTCAGTTCCCTAAGACCCTGCTCATATTTTTCCATTCTTTTCTGTATCTGTTCTTTTGTGCATATGATTTCAAATGTCCTGTCTTCCACTTCTCTGATACTTTCCTATGCCTCTTAAAATCTACTCTTGTATGTCTCCATTGTGATTTTCATCTTTTCTATTGCAGCTTTCATTCCCATGAGTTTTGCCATTTGTTTGTTCAAACTTATGAATTCTTCATATTCATTCAATTACTTCTGTATGTCCTTCATCTATTTGCCATATCTTCTTTCAGCTCATTGGTTTGTTTGTAATTGATTTAAGAGAATTGTTTGATTATCTCTCTATCTATCTATATATATATATATATATATATATGTATGAAGGGAGGGAGGGAGAGAGAGAGAGAGAGAGAGAGAGAGAGAGAGAGACAGACTGTTCACATACCATACAACTATCCAAAGATTCAAAGTGCAAAATCAATTGCCCATGATACCATCATACAGCTGTGCATCCATCACCACAATTTTTTTTCAATTTTTAGAATATTTCATTACTCCAGAAAAGAAATAAAAGCAAAAGAAAGGAAACTTAAATCCTCCCATACCCCTAACCACCCCCCATTTCATTATTGATTCATAGTTTTGGTATAGTACATTTGCTACTGTTGATGAAAGAATGTTAAAATACTACCAACTGTAGTATATAGTTTGCAATAGGCATATATTTTTCCTATATGCCTCCCTATTATTAAGTTCTAGTTATAGTGTCATACATTTGTTCTAGTTCATAAGAGAGATTTCTAATATTTGTGTAGTTAATCACAGATATCATTCACCACAAGATTCACTGTTTTATATATTCCCATCTTTTAACCTCCAAATTTCCTTCTGGTGACATATGTGACTCTGAGCTTACCCTTTCCACCAACTTCACACACGTTTCAGCACTGTTATTCTCACAACATGCTGCCATCACCTCTGTCCATTTCCAAACATTTAAGTTCACCCTAGTTGAACTTTCTGCTCATAATAAGGAGCTCCTCCTCATTCTTTACCCTCATTCTATATCCTGATAACAGACATTTCATGTCTATGAGTTTACATATTATAATTAGTTCATATCAGTAAGACCCTGAAATATTTGCCTTTATGTGTCTGTCTTATTTCACTCAATAAAGTGCCCTCAAGGTTTCTTCATTAATCCATTTCTTTTAAGACACTTTTTCTCACACACCATACATTCCATCCTAAGTAAAGAAACATTGGTTCCCTGTATAGTCAAATATTTATGCATTCAGCACCATTGCCACTATCTATATAAGGAATTTGCCTATGCTCTCTGGGGCTCAATTGGTTTATATGTGAGATACTACATTTGATGAAAATATATGAGTTTTAAAACAATTTGAGTTTTTTGAGACATTGTTCATATTTTTCCATTTTTTTCTCTATCTGTTCTTTTGTGTGTAGGCTTTCAGGTGCCTTGTTCTCCAGTACTTGAGTGTTTTCTTCTGCCTCTTGAGATCTACTGTTGTATGTTTCCATTGTGTCTTTCATCTCTTTTGTTGTGCCTTAAATTTCCATAGATTCTGCCAGTTGGTTTTTCTAACTTTCAATTTCTACCTTATGTATGCCCAGTTTTTTCATTATATGGTTCATCTCTTTCACTGTATCTTCCCTAAACTTTTTGAATTGACTTAGTATTAGTTGTTTCAATTCCTGTATCTCAGTTGAAGTGTAAGTTTGTTCCTTTGATTGGGCCATAACTTCATTTTTCTTATTGAATGTTGTAGTTGTCTGTTGTCTAGGCATTGTTTCCTTGGTTACTCCAATCAGGTTTTTCCCAGACCAAAATGGGCTCTGATACCAGAAGGAAGAACTATTCACTATCTGGTTTCTTTAAAGATGTGTCTTAGAAAATTGGTACACTCTGTGATGCCTCAGGTCACTGTGCTTTTCTACCTAGGAGATGGCTCTTGTCAGCCTATAACTCCAGACTGATGTAAGGAAGTGTTGCCCGTGGCTGTTTTCCCACAGGCTCTAGGGTCTTGTTCTGAATGGAAGGTGGGTAATAGAGCTGTGCCCCATCTCTTTCCTCTTAAAAAAGATAGAGACCCTAGGGATATGTCATTAGGCATTTGAATGATCTCTCTCTGCCTGTGCTATCTCCACCCTTTTCGGGTCAGAGGGTTGTGAACTGAAAATGACTGAGGCTTTCTCCACTGAGCCAAAACAAGAACAGTAAGCCCCCTTCAGGGCCAGTCTGCAGCCACCCTCCAGCTCTCCATGGTCAGTCATTACCCAAACCTGTCTGCTTGTTGCATTTTGTAGCTTGTATCAAGGAGTCCATGTTTGTTAATTAAAACCCCAGTTGGAGCTCAGCTGAGCTGTATTCACTTGCTTGGAGAGAGCAGCTCTATAGCAACACAAGGTTGTGCAGGTTGGGCCATGGGGGGAGGGGGCTCCCAGCTTGGATCTGCAGTTTTACTTACAGATTTTATGCTGTGATCTTGGGCATTCCCTATTCAGGTTGGTGTATGATGAGTGGATGGTCACATTAGTACTCCCACAGTTATTGTGGATTATTTACTAGTTGTTCCTTGTTGTTTATTAGTAGTTCTAGGGGGACTAACCAGCTCCCACTCCTCTCTATGCCACCAACATCTTAGATCCCTTTGAATTGTTTGATTTTTATATAGTTATTTCAATTCCTGTATCTCTATTGATCTGTTATTTTTCTGCTTTGGCTCTTCCATATTTTCATGTTTCCTAGTATGCCTTGTTATTTTTATCTCTCTGAGCATCTTATTTTCTTGATTATTTTATTCTGGAGCTCATTTTCACTCTTTTACTGGACGTTTTCTTGTTGTTTGTCTTTGTTCTCTATCTGTTATTTGGCGTTCAGTCCAATTTATTCTAGATCTCTAACATACCTTTTTTTTTAGTTGATCAGAATATTTCACATCTTGTTTTTCTTGTTTCTTTTTCCCTCAGGGATTGAGCTCCAAGAGAGTCTGCCTTGCCTGAGGGGGAGGGGTGCCAACCCACAGGCCAGGGAAACTTACAGGTTTTCACTGTGATCTCAGCCATTCTACCAATTCCAGACTGGTATATGATGCATGTCAAGTCATAGGTGTCCATGAAACATTTGTTCCATACAGTTACTGGCTATTTATCAGCTGCCCTAGAGGAGTAACTAAATTCCACACTTCACCACTTCACAGTCTTGCCCTGCCTCTTCAGCCATTTCCTCTTATATTGACAAAATATTGTAAACACTTATGGATGACCTTAACAGATGATCATCAGGGGTCCCAGTACAAGTTTTAGGCATGGGAGGTTGCCTTTAACTTTCCCTTTTTGATGCTTTTGTAATTCTCCACACATAGTGGTTCCTACATTTTGATCACCCAACTCAGGAACCACTTTGAATTCTAAACCTTGTCTTTTTCTCTTTTTCCTGCAAATATTTACCCATGGTATGCCTTTCTGTGCCAGACACTGTAGTTTTTCAATTAACCTCTAAATAAATTTAATAAAAGAATATTTAAAAGTACTGAGCAGTCATGCAGCTAAGAAACTGCTTTCAATTTAACCCCATGTTTCCCACACTTATTTGAAAAGTTAACTGTGCCAGTTTGTATATATTATGTCTCCCCAAAAAAGCCATATGCTTTCATCCAATCTTGTGGTACATTGGGATTAGATTGTTTCCATGGAGATGTGCCCTACCCAACTATGAGTGACAACCCTGATTGGATAATTTCCGTGGAAGTGTGGCCATGCCCATTCAGCATGGGTCTTGATTGGTTTATTAGAGCACTATATAATTTCTGACAGAAGGATCTAGCTTGCTACAGCCAACAGGGACATTTTGAAGAATACACAGGAGTGGAGAGAGGAGCTGCAACTTATAGAGACATTTTGGAGACTCCTTTTGACAAGAGACTTTTGCTCCAGAGAGGCTAAGAGAGGATAAATGCCCCCAGAACAACTGAGAGTGACATTTTGAAGTGTAGTTACAGCCTAGAGAGGAATATCCTGGGAGAAAGCCACTTTGAAACTAGAGCTTGGAGCAGATGCCAGCCACTTGCCTTCCCAGCTAACAGAGGCTTTCCAGATGCCACTGGCCATTCTCCAGTGAAGGTACCTGATTGTTGATGTGCTACCTTGGAGACTTTATTGCCTTAAGACTGTAACTGTGTGGCCAAATAAACCACATTTATAGAGGTCAATCCATTTCTGGTATTTTGCTTAATGGCAGCATTAGCAAACTGAAACAGATTTTGGTACCAGAAGTGGGGTGCTGCTGAGTTTGCGAATACCAAACAGGTTGTAATGGCTTTTTAAATGGATATGTGGAAGACTCTTGAAGAACTGTGAGGAACTTGATAGAAAAGGCCTAAACTGCTTTGAAGAGACTTTGTGGAAATATGGACTCTAAAGATACTTCTGATGAGGCCTAGAGCAGAAATGATGTATGTATTGTTGCAAACTGAAAGAAAAGCAATCCTTGCTTTAAAGTGGCAGAGAATTTAACAAAATTGAGTCCTATTGTCAGATGGAAGGAAGATTTGAAAGCAAAAAGCTGGGATACTTGGCTGATGAGTTTCAAAACTAAAATTTGTGGATATAACATGGCTTCTCCTTACATCTTATAGTAAAATGGGAGCAGAGAGAGATAAACTTAGAACTTAATGCTTGAGTTCAAAGAAACCAGAAACTGATGGTTTGGAAAATTCTGGGCTTCCAGGGGGTAGAACCCCAGAAGTTACAGCCCCACATGAGGATTTAACTAAACATGGAGGTAGACCACCAGTTCAGTACAAGGCAGGATTAGAGATGGAGTGATCCAGAAAGGATTTGTGGAAAGTCCTATTGTCTGACAGCTTTGGCTCCTGTGTGCTTCTTGTGAAGCCAACAGAATTTTTGTGAGATCTTTATAGACAGAGCCACTGCCAGTGTTGACTAGAGGAAACAGACAAGGGATAAACTGAAGGAAAATATTCTTCAAAGACAGAGCCATGGAGTTGAGGTCTGGAATCAAGTGGTCTCAGGCTGGGGGAGCAGAGTGTCCCATATGCATGGAAAGGGTGAGTTTGCCCCAGAGGTCAAGGTTGGGCCTTCCACCTCAATGTTCAGGAACAGTGCTATTACCCCAGGCTTCAGAGAGGGTGGAGTACATTCCCAGGGAATTGGGGAGAGCCTGGCTGCCACCCCACTGTTCTGAAGGGGTGAGTATTTGCCTCAGAGATGGAAGAGAATCCAGGTGCTGCCCTGATGTTTGAGGAGGGTGGGGCTGAAAAGGTGGTCTCCCCAATGTGTGGATATGTTGGAGAACTCGCCCCAGGGTTTTGAATGAAAAGGATAGCCACAAAGCCCATTAGGGAGGGTTAGTCTCCCACTCTCTCAAGCCCCAAGGATAAAATATTGTTCTGTAAATGACTCTCAGTCTTTGAAATCTAATGGAGTTTTTGCTTCAGGTTTTAGGAACTGTTTTGGTCCTTTAAATCCTGTTTTCCTTACTGTTTCTGCTTATGGTAATGGGAATGTTTATCGTATGAATGTCCCTCCTTTGTATATTGGAAACACATAACTTGTTCTAGGTTTCACAGATCCACAGCCAAAGAAGAATTATGCCTTAGGACTGACCACACTTGTAATGGATTTTGATGGGATCTCGTACTTAACCATTGTAACAGAAATGATTTAAGTTTCTGTGATATTGTGATGTGGTGAATGTATTTGATATATGGAAATATCATGTTTTTCTGGGGTCCAGGGGGTGGAATGTGCTGGTTTGCATATATTATGTCCCCTAGAAAAAGCCATATTCTTTAATTCAATCTTGTGGGATATTGAGATTAGGTTGTTTCCATGGAGATGTGCCCTACCCAACTGTGAGTGATAAGTCTGATAGAATAATTTCCTTGGATCTGTGGCCCTGCCCATTCAGTATGGGCCTTGATTGGTTTGCTAGAACACTATATAAGCTCTGACAGAAGTAGTAAGCTTGATACAGCCAAGAGGGACACTTTGAAGAACACACAGGAGCTGAGATAGGAGCTGCAGCTTACAGAGACATTTTGGAGATGGCCTTTGACAGCAGATTTTTGCTCTGGAGAGGCTAAGAGAGGACAAACACCCCAAGAGCAACTGAGAGTGACATTTTGAAGAGGAGCTACAGCCTAGGGAGGAACATCCTGGGATAAAGCCATTTTGAAACCAGAACTTGTAGCAGAAGCCAGGCATGTGCATTTCCAGCTAACAGAGGTTTTTCTGTATGCCATTGGCCATCCTCCAGCAAAGGTACTTGATTGTTGATGTGTTAACTTGGAAACTTTATTGCCTTAAGACTAACTGCATGACCAAATAAACCCCCTTTATAAAAGTCAATCCATTTCTGGCATTTTCCTTAATGGCAGCATTAGCAAACTGGAACAGTAACTTTTTTAAAGGTATATGTATTAATGTTTTTCAGAACACTTATATTCCAGAGAACACACTTTCAGAAACAGTGTATTAGAAAATATTAATATCTCTAAGATCAGGAACAAGACAAGAATGCCCATTGTCACCACACTTATTCCACATTTAGCTGGAAGTTCTAGACTAAGCATTTAGGCAATAAAAAAGAAATAGAAGGCATCCAAATTGTAAAAAAATAAGCAAAACTTTCATTATTTGCAGTTGGAATGATCCTATATAGAGGAAGCCCCCAAAATTGGCAACAAATATCCTAGATCTTATAAATGAATTAACAAAATGGCAGGGTGCATGATCAGCACTCAAAAATCTGTTTTGTTTTGTTTTTTTTTTTTTTGTATACACTAGTAATGAGCAAGCTGAGGAAGAAATAAAAGAAAAAAAATCCATTTTCAATTGCTACTAAATGAACTAAATATATAGGAATAAACAATCAAAGATGGAAAAGCCTTGTACATGGAAAATTACAAAACATTTGTCTTCTAAAAGAAGACCTAAATAAATCGAATGACATTCTGTGTTCATGGATTGGAAGATTAAATATCATTAAGATGTCGCATCTACCCAAAATGATTTACAGATTCAACACAATCCCAGTCAAAATTCCAACAGCCTACTTTGTAGAAATGGAAAAGCCAGTTTTTAAATTTATTTGGGAGGATAAGGGACATAGAATAGACAAAAAACATCTTAAGAAAGAACAAATTTGGAGGACTTACCCTTCCTGAATTTAAAGCATATTACAAAGCTACTGTGGTCAAAACAGCATGGCACAAGCATAAGGATAGATATATTGACCAATTGAATCTAATTGAGAGTTCAGAAATATATCTTCAAACCTATGGACAATTGATTTTTGACAAAGTTGCCATGTCCACTCAATTGGAAACAAATGGCGCTGGGAAGAGTGGATATCTATATGCAACTTATGAGTGTTGAACCCTACCTCAAACTGTATGCCAAAAAGAACCCAAAATGGATCAAAAACCTAAAAGTAAAAGCCATGACTATAAAACTCCTTGAAAAAAATGTAGGGAAGCATCTTAAGGATCTTGTGTTATGTGATAGTTTCTTAGACTTTGCACCCAAACACAAGCAACACAAGAAAAAATAGATAAATGAGACCTCCTTAAAATTAAAAGCTTTTGCACATCAAAGTACTTTGCCATGAAAGTGAAGACAATCTACTCAATGGAAGAAATTATTTAGAAATCTCATATCTGATAAGGGTTTAGTATCCAGTACATATAAAGAAATCCTAGAACACAACAATAAAAAGACCAACAACCCAATTTAAAAATGCCAAAAGACTTGAATAGACATTTCCCCAAAGAGGAAATACAAATGGCTAAAAAATATATGAAAAGATGCTGAACATCATCAGCTATTACAGAAATAGAAATCAAAACCACAAGATACCATTTCACACCCACTAGAATTTCTACTATTTAAAAAAACTCAGAGATGGTATTCAGGAAAAAACATAATTAAAGCAAACTGGAGTCAATGGTCAACAGTAACATTGTAATATACCTCCATTAAATGTAACAAAGGCAATATGCCAATGCTAAATGTATATGAGAGGGGGATATAGGGGAGGAATATAGGATTCTTGGTAGTGGTGTTATTTGCTGTCCTTATTAGTATATTGTATTGTATGACGTTATTTTTCTTTTTATCATTTTTTGCTTATTGCTAAAAAAAATTCTTTTCTTGTAGTAATCAATATGTTCAAGTGCTGATTGTGGTGATAAATGTACAACTTTATGATGATACCATGAACAACTGATTGTACACTGTGGATAAATGTATGGTATGTGACTATAACTCTATAAAATTGTAGGAAAATATATATATAGGAATAAAAGTGTCGGCAAAAACATGGTGAGAGGGATGATGCCTCACCAATATGGACTAACTACAATGTGTAAACTCAGAATTGACTCTTAGACCATAGCCTAACGTGGACATAATAATTGTAATAGTCCCTAGATTGTAAGCTCTTACAGCAATTAACTCTATCCCTGAATTGTAATGCCTATCTCTAAACTTTGAGATGCTGATCCCCTAGCTTATAACCTGATTGGTTTCTGTAACAATGCATATCTCTGAGACACCTGAAACTCAGAGCTAGAGCTCAGCAGATATGAGTGCCAGTATTAGTGCACACAGCCACTGTCAAAAAAAAAAAAAAAGCTGAAAAAGAGCCCAGACTTCAATTAGTGATATGAATGAAGCAGATCTGGTTAAGACCAGGGCAAGCCAGGCCAAAGGGTAAAGTTTGAAATTGATTGTGTTTTAAAACTTCAACTTCCATATGAGACCAAGGGAAGAGATATCTATTTGGTACAGGACCTAAATTTTCTAAACGGTGCAACTCTACAGTCGATTTGTTCAAACACCACAACTGCATGGAACTTTGAATAGGAAGTAACATACGGTAAGTTAGTATAGGCTGGAGTGAAATAGTGACACATCCCAGAGTAATTTGGGCAGATAATAAAAAATACATTTACAGCCTCCCCCTCCCCAGCCCCGAGGATCTGGGGGAAGGTGCAGTTGTGTTGGACATCCTCACCTGGACTGGTGTTGATGTTGTCACAAACATTGGGACTGGCGGTTTGATGTGCTGAGCCCTCGATCATGGGACTTGCCCTTATGAAGCTCGTTACTGCAAAGGAGAGTCTAAACTTGCATGTAATTGTGCCTAAGAGTCTCCCCCTGAGTACCTCTTTGTTGCTCAGATGTGGCCCTCTCTCTCTCTAACTGAGCCATCTCGACAGGTGAACTAACTGCCCTCCCCCCTACATGGGACCCGACTCCCAAGGGTGTAAATCTCCCTGGCAATGCAGAATATGACTCCAGGGGATGAATGTGGACCTGGCATCGTGGGACTGAGAGTATCTTCTTGACCAAAAGGGGGATGCAGAATGAGACAAAATAGTTTCAGTGGCTGAGACATTTCAAATGGAGTTGACAGGTCACTCTGGTGGACATTCTTATGCACTATATAGATAACACCTCTTAGGTTTTAATGTATTGGAATAGCTAGAAGTAAATACCTGAAACTACCAGACTCCAACCCAGTAGTCTGGACTCCTGAAGACAATTGTATAATAATGTAGATTACAAGGGGTGACCATGTGATTGTGAAGACCTTGTGGATCACACCCCCTTTATCTAGTGTATGGATGAGTAGAAAAATGGGGATAAAAACTAAAGGACAAATGGGGTGGGATGGGGGGATGATTTGGGTGTTCTTTTTTCACTTTTATTTTTTATTTTTGTCCTGGTTCTTTCTGATGTAAGGAAAATGTTCAGAGATAGATTGTGGTGATGAACGCATAACTATGTTATCATACTGTGGACAGTGGATTGTATACCAAGGATGATTGTATGGTGTGTGAATGTATTTCAATAAAACTGAATTTAATAAAAAAAAAAAAAAAACCCAGAAAGGTACAAGTGTTGGAGAGGTTGTAGAGAGGGAGTCATTAATCACTGATGGGAATATATAATGGTGTAGCCACTGTGGAAGACAATTTGGTAGTTCTTCTGGAAGCTAAATATAGAATTACCATATGACCTAACAACCCCACTTCTAGTTATATACACAGAAGAAGTGATGTCATTGAACAGATATTTGCAGACTGATGTTCATAGCAACATTATTCACAATTGCCAAAATATGGCAGCAATCCAAGTGTCCATCAACTGATGAATGGATAAACAAAATGTGGTATTTGCATATGAAGGAAGGTTATTCAGCTGTAAAAAGGAATGAAGTCCTGATGTATGTGGCAACATGGATGAACCTTGAAGATATTATGCCAAGTGAAATGAGTCAGAAACAAAGGTACAAATATTGTATGATCTCACTAGTATGAACTAATTATAATAAAAAAATTCCCAGAGTTAGAATCTAGAATATAGTTTAACAGGGGATAGATTAGGGTAGAGAATGGGGAGCTGATGTTGAATTTGTACTGAATTTCTATTCAGGTTGATTTTAAAGTTTGGAAATGGATGGTGGTGACAGTTGAACATTATTGGGTGTGTAATTAACAGTAATGAATTATGTATGTGAATGTGGTTGAAAGGGAAATTTGGGTCATCTATGTCACTAGAGTGACAGAAGATTAAATATAGGACATTATAACACAGTGAACTTTGTTGTGGGTGATGAACTGGGGTTAATAGTACAAGTATAATAATGTTCCTTCACAAATTATAACAAATGTATGACACTAATACAAGATATTAATAATAGTGTGGTATATGGGAAATTATACACCTAATGTAAACTATGGACTATGGTTAATAGTACTATTTTAATAGTGTTTCATCAGTGGTAACAACAGTACCACACTAATGCAGTGTCAACTGTCTGGCGCTGCCCCGCTCGGTCCCCGGTTCCCGGCCGGCGAGGGGAAACAGGGAAGGAGAGAGAGAGATGCAGACTGCGCGAACTAACCTGGTCATGAATCACGACTCGAACCACACGGCAGTTGTGAAAGCAAGCCCTTTACTACAGCTAGATGAACATTCTGTGTTACTGGTTCCCACACGGGGCACGGCGCCTCGTGGGAGAGCAGCCTCGATGTGGCCGTCAGGCACGGCTCCTTGTGGGCTGTCTCACCCTACCCCGTCCGGGTAAGACCTTTTATACACAATTAACAACCAATAAGCTTCTAGGCTAGTATCGCGTATACAGGATTTCGATTGGTAGGAGCGGGTGGCGGATACATGCGTCACTATGCGGAAACAGGATGCAGGCGCCATCTTGGCTCACTCGATGGGCGGGGGGTAACTCTAGAGCAGGCTGCAGCGCATACGCTAGGCCCGATTCGGGAGGCGGCTTTCCACATCTCCCCCTTTCTTATTTATTTTTGACCCAGTGTCTCCAGTGATGAGCGTGCTCCCGTGAACCCAAATGGTTCACAACCTCTTTGGTGCTTTGGGGAGTCTGGACTAGGCCTCAGCCATCCAGCGGCGGAGCCTCTAGCACCAACCAGAATGCTCACGTCATATGGAGACCGGAGAGTCCGTAAGCTGGAAGCAACGTGACTCTCCCTGCAGTGCTTTGCCTGGCAACTGGGGAACAACGACGGGGGCAGGAACAGCAGTAACCAGAGTCGGGGGTGTCACTAGGTGTCTCTGTGCAATGGCTAGGGTCCAGTCTGGCCACAACTAGGACTCTGCCCTAGAGACCCACCTGAGACAAAATTATGACTACTGGTGTCGCCTTTTACACCCGAGAAACAGCCATGCGATTCGCTACAAATTTTGCTCCAAAGCGCCCCACCTGAGGCGACCAGGAAGGGGTATGGTTAATAAATCGGTCACTATCGGGGGTAACAGAGGTGGGAGTCATAGCCATCATAGTGGTAACACGCAATTGCTGCTGCGCTTGAAACAGGCGTTCTAGCAAACATTTAACAATGACTAATCCCACCAATAATCCCACTGCAATGAGGATCCAATTAGTTAAATTGGGCCAAGAGAACCAGGAAGAAACACTGTGCAATAGTTTCTGTAGAACCTCGCCTAACCCGGAGAGATCGACTTTAACGGGTTTTAACTTGATCCCCCCAATTGTGTCTAAACTAGATTCCACCTGTTGGGAGAGATTAACAAATTCAGGAAAATATGACCTTTTCAGCCAATCAGAGACTCTGGAAATGCTTCCGGTCACGTTGGCCCTGACAGGAGTGACACAGAGTTTAACCGTAAGCCACCGGGTGTCACATGTTTGCTGAAGCACTCTCCAGAGTCCATCTATTTCCAGTCCAAGTTCATCTATCTCCGCTTGGAGTTTCTGAATGGCCTGGAAATTTAAGTTCAGCATCTGATTGTGGCGGCGTAGCACGTCTCGGGTAAGGTTGACCAAGCCATTTACCGTTTCCATCGTTATGGCGAGCCGCCGATCTGTCCATGCTTGTAGCACAGCCTGCCCGATCGTTGGGACAAACAAAGAGGAAGCTACACTGGCAGCATTCGATAGCCATTCTTTTATGCCTCTTGGACGCCTAGACTTAGAGAAGGGGATATTGTTAAGTGAAACAACTTGAGAAACAGGGCCAACCCAGTCGGTTGCCTTGACGGGGAGCCAGACATAACTTGGGCGATACACTAGGATAGCGGGGCGGCGAGGCATCCGGGTCTTTGGAACGGTTGCAGACTGTAGGAGCAAGCCCTGGAAGGAAAAGGCACCTTTGAGTCTCCTTTTTACTCAAGATCCCTTCACAAGACTGGCGGCTCTTCCCTGTAACGTTAAGAAATTCAAGCAAGACTCCCTTACTTAACTCGCCATTACCAGTTTCACAAGTAGCATTCGCCGCAACTGTGGTGTTGACAACCTTGACAGAGAGGTTAGCAAAAGAGAGGATCAGTGTGTCATTGGTGAGGGGGAAGGACTCGTTGAAGCCACTAAAAAGAAAAAGGCAGATTAGAAGGATTGCTATAGGAGAGCAAAGAACAGAGTTACCGATCCTCTTTTTGGGCAACCGCGGGGTGGTCAGTCCTACTATTATCGTCTTGTCGGTCGTCGCCATCACCAGCAGGGTCGGAGGCTTGGTCTAATGGTTCAGGTTGTATATTCGTTGGCGTTTCTGACAGCTGTTCCTTGGCTTCTTCAGGTGATGTCACGGTTCTCACCAGTCTTTCCGGAACCCACACTGGTTGACGTCCTGGTTCCTGGGGAAAAACACAAACAGAGCCTCTGGCCCAGCTGAGCACCGGGTCAGGGCCTTTCCACTGCCCCGACAGGACATCCTTCCAACGGACTAGACCTCTATGCGGAGGACTCGGGGTGGTGTGTTGCAGGGCAGGTGTCATTCCTTGTGAATTTTCGTTTAAAAAATTATATGTGAGCAAGGCTACAGACAGTCAAGCTTTTGGGGACAGGCCGTGGCCTATACCCTCTTTCTGTTTTTTAAGCAAGTCTTTGAGAGATCTGTGCGCTCTTTCAATGATTCCTTGCCCCTGAGGGTTATAGGAGATGCCATGTTTTAATTGGACATCCATGTTGTCACAAAATTTTTGGAAGGATTTACTAGTGTAGGCAGGCCCGTTATCCGTCTTTAACGTCTTTGGCTTACCCCAAGCTGCCCATGCAGCAAGGCAGTGTGCAATGACGTGGGAGACTCTTTCTCCTGGTTCAGCAGAGGCAAATAAAACTTGGGAGCATGTGTCCACCGACACATGTAAGTACTTGATCTTACCATACTCTGAATGATGAGTGACATCCATCTGCCAAGTATCCCCTGGGGTGAGACCCCTAGGGTTGACCCCAACCGAGGGGACTGCTCTCTGCTCTGCACAATTGTTGCAGGCTCGGACAATATCTCGAGCAGCTGCACGTGGTATGCTGAACCGCTTAGCTAGGGTACCTGCATTGATGTGAAACTTGGCATGGAATTCTCGGGCTTGTTGATACGGTACCAGCGTCGGAAAGATGTGCAGCTGTCGAGTGGCTACATCTGCGCTATGGTTCCCCTGGGCCATAGGGCCAGGCAAACCTGTGTGGGCTCTAATATGGGTTATGTAAAAAGGGTGTTGCCTGGTCCATATAACCTCCTGTAGTTTGGCAAAGAACGTCCTTACTGTAGAGGAATGTTTAACAATGCCCACCGTTTCTAAAATTTGTACAGAGTTCACAACATAAGCAGAATCCGAGACGACATTTAAGGGCTCGGAAAGGCTTTCCAGGACTGCAATGATAACCTGCAGTTCTACCCATTGAGGCTTTTGTGGTTGGAAGAGCACTGTTTTAGGAGTGTCCCCCTCCACACAATACGCCCCTGTTCCAGAGCTGGAGCCATCCGTGTATACGGTGGGGGCGCCTGCTAGTGGCCTAGGAGAGGTTACTTTGGGAAAAATCACTGGGTGCCGGGGTGACAAACTGCAAGAGAGGAGCCTTAGGGAACTGATTGTTAATGGGACCAAGAAATGTACACCGGAGAATGGCCCATTGATCTATGCATCCGGTGAGTATCTCAAGCTGCTGGGAAGAATAAGGCACCCTGAGATTTTTGGGCTGCTGACCGAAATGCTGCACAGCCCTTTTAATGCATTCTAGGGCCAAGTCTGCAACCGCTGTAGGATAGTGCTCTAGGACTTTTTTGGGGGAAACTCCAGGGTGGACCCAGAGCAGCGGCCCCCGCTGCCACAGTACCGCAGTGGGCTGTAATTCTGTCGGCAGCACGCAGGCTTCAAAAGGCTCATCAGGGTCTATTCTCTTCAATGCAGCGCCACTGAGCGCCTGTTCCACCTGGCATAGTGCTCGCCTTGCCTCTGGAGTGAAGCTTCGAGGTGAGTTTATATTAGAATCCCCCTTCAACAGGTCGAACAAAGGTGTTAGTTTGACATTGGGTATTTTTAGGTATGGACGGATCCAATTGATATCCCCCATGAGTTTTTGTAGATCATTGAGAGTGTGTATATTGTCTAGCCTGAGAGACACCTTTTGGGGGGAAACATGAGTGGGTGCGACTTTCGCCCCCAGGAAAGTGGTAATGTCAGTCATTTGGATTTTTTCAGGGGCAATCTCTAGGTTAGCTTCTCTAAGACTAAGGACTAAATGTGACAAAACTGTTTTAAGAAGATCTGTGTCTCTATGGGCTAAGAGAATGTCATCCATATAATGGATGATTTTCACTTGAGGGAACTGCTGCCGAGTGCTAGCTAGCTTCGCAGCGACATACAGCTGGCACATGGTAGGACTATTAGCCATGCCTTGGGGCAGGACTGTCCATTCAAAGCGTTGACAGGGCTCCTCTTGATTACTAGAGGGCACAGTAAAGGCAAACTTAGGGGTGTCTTCAGGGTGGAGCGGAATAGAAAAGAAGCAATCTTTCAGATCTATGATGAAAATCGACCAGTGCTCCGGTAATGCCGAGAGGAGGGGCAGTCCCATCTGAACGGGCCCTAAAGGCTCCATGCAATCGTTAATAGCTCTTAGATCATGTAGCAGTCTCCATTTACCAGATTTCTTTTTTATTACGAATATAGGGGTGTTCCACGGTGACGTGGAAGGGGCGATATGGCCCTTTTCTAGTTGTTCTGATACTAGGGCGTGCAACGCTGCAAGTTTTTCCTGTGGCAAGGGCCACTGAGGCACCCACACCGGAGCCTCGGTTTTCCATTTTAGTTTTATAGGTGTGGGTGGGAATCTCTCCTCAGTGGCCCCTATGAAAAACCCAAGCCTCGTCTGTCAGACTTGGGGGCAGCTTGTATAGGCTCCGCACGTCCGTGCAGTGAAGCTCCTAAACCCTTGCCGGGGGTATACCCCATTTCTTTTAGCAGTCGCTTAGAGGTTGGGGAGTAGCCGCTAATTAAAGTAACGTCCATTTGGGTCAGAATGTCTCTTCCCCACAAAGACACAGGCAGGGCTAATACATAAGGCTGGAAACTGCCTTGGTGTCCTTCTTCATCGGCCCAATGAAGGGCAGCTGCACTGAGCATGGGCGCTGAAATTTGGCCTATTCCTCTGATGGTATCTTCCGCCTTGCACGTCGGCCAGGTGGAGGGCCAGTCCTGTTGTCTTATAATTGACCGATCGGCCCCGGTATCTAGCAAGCCTAGGAAAGATCTGCCTTGTACCTTGATAGTCAGCATGGGTCGAGACTCCAGAGACATATGGAGGCCCTCAAAAACTTCCCCTGAAGACCCAAATCCCTTATCTCCTCTCTGTCTGGGTCTACTCTGAAAGAGTGTATGCAAGCTGGGTAGGAGCAAGAGCTGTGCCAGCTTGTCACCTTTTGCAATGACCAGCGTACCTTGCTGAGATTGTACCATAATCTGGACGTAACCTGTGAAATCTGAATCCACAACACCTGGTATGACACTTAGTCCTTTCAGGGCTGTGGATGCTCTCCCAATTATGAGCCCAACAGTACCAGCCGGTAAGGGCCCCTTAAAGGAGGTCCCTACCAACTGGACACCCATGGAGGGTGTCAGTACGAGTCTGGAGGTGGCACAGAGGTCCAGTCCTGCTGAGCCGGGGGACGCACGAATTTGATCGGATCCTGTGTTGTCGAATGGCATGCAAGGGGGTCCGTCGAAAGGGCGGACCCCCTCTTCCCGTTTTTTGGAATCTGCTCGGGGCGGCCAGAGAGGCGTCTACCCTGCGCATCGAAAACCGATTTACAGTCCTCTGCGCGGTGGGGGCCTTTGTGGCAACGGCCACACGGCCTGGTTGCTGCACCTGGTTCGCCAAACCGTTGAGTGGCAGGGGGTTGACGTCTATTGGGACAATCTCTCTTAAAGTGCCCTGATTGGCCACAGCCATAGCACCCGTTAGACTTTGCCCCTAAGGTTCTCGGGCTTTTTGTAGCCACCTGTAGGGAGCTGGCTAGCATGGCAGCTAGACCTGCATTAGTTAAAGGGCTGCCAGCATCTCTACAGAGCCTGACCCACTCTGTCAAATTTTTTGCTCTGTTTTGTGCCAGGATAACTTTGCACTCCTTGTTGCACTGCTCAAAAATCATTTGCTTAACCACAGTCTCTGCTACTCCTGGATCTGAGAAGATTCTCTCAGCTGCGGTTTGCATCCTGGCTACAAAATCCGCAAATGGTTCTGTGGGGCCTTGGTGTATATTGCTGAGTGAGGCCTGAGCCTCTCCCTCACCTGTTAGCTTTTTCCAGGCACCCACAAAACAGCGGAAGATCTGGGCATAGACCTCTTGTGGGAAACCCGTTTGGTTCTGGGCATGGGCGCCTCTCCCCAACAGCATGTCAGCATTCCACCCGCCACGTCTCCCCGCCGCATTCCTTGCGGCCTGCTCTTCAGCTAACTCCTCAAACCATGCTTTCCAATCTATGAATCGGCCTGACGGCAAGCAAGCACGGGCTAGCTGAAAAATATCTGCGGGTGTATGATTTAGAGCAGAGAGGTTCTCGATCATGTTCAAGGTATAAGGGGCATTGGGGCCATACTGATGGACGGCCTGCCTCAATTCCCTCAATAGTTTGTAATCATATGATTCGTGCCGATTGCCACCTTGGGGATTGATAATAACCCGGGTACATTTCTGAGACTGGCTGCGGCTCAAGTGGCTGGTAGCCACCCAGCATGCCAAAAGGTCTAAATGTTGTGAAAGGGTTCCATCTCCAGAAATGTCTCCCACCACTACCTAATGGCAAAAGGGTCCTGAGGGCCTGTATACTCGGGCGGGGGGTACGGCAAAGGTTGCCCCTCCCCTGACCGACCCATCGGGGTTTCCGGGTCTGGCAGCAAAGGATAATTACATTTACTGGGCATGGCCACTAGAGGGAGCTCTCGGCAAGGTCCTTTGGTGGGACCGCCCAAGGCGTCAGTTGGGAGCTGGGGTGTCCCTGGGGGTGCAGCGGTAGACATTGGCGGGGCGGAAGGCCGCACGGGTGTGGCGGGAGGCTCCTCCCACTCAATTAGCGGGGATGCTTCCGCCTTCTCGTCAGTATCGCTATCTGACTCTGAGTCAGAGTCACTGGACTCCGGCGGTTTGCCCTTACAGGAGCCGTCCGCTGACGAAACTGACTGGGTTTCTTGGAGCGCGCACCGTGCTTCTTGCAAGACAGAGGACGGGCTTAGGCCGGTAGCCGATTCTAGTTCAAGGACCGCACGGACGGTCTCCCATATGGGTACTAGAATCGGGTCCATACACACGCCCGTCTGGCGCGCTCGGTCTATGTCGCGACCGAGCTTCATCCAAGAGGGTAGGCTAAGGCTGCCGGTGCAGGCAAACCAAGGGGCAAAAGTATCAACATCATCAAGAAAACGCTGAAGGGAGCTTTTCCTGACCGAGATACCCCGTTGTTTCAAAAGGTTCTTTAAGGGAGCTAAGAGAGGTGAACTTCCGGACTGCCCCATGATTGCAGTCGGCACTATACTTCAGTCACTCGGAGAGCTCTTCCGAGTCCCCCGGGGTCACCTGAAAACCCACGGGCCCTAACTATCATGTAATAAGACGCACTCACCTTCTCGCGTTGATCAGGCGCGGGAAGTCCGCCGTAAGCTCGACGCGCAGCGCTGCTCTCCTCACAGAGGGACCGTCGAGAGCGAAGCAGGAGGAGGAGCTTCCCCGTACGGGCCACCACTTGTCCGGCGCTGCCCCGCTCGGTCCCCGGTTCCCGGCCGGCGAGGGGAAACAGGGAAGGAGAGAGAGAGATGCAGACTGCGCGAACTAACCTGGTCATGAATCACGACTCGAACCACACGGCAGTTGTGAAAGCAAGCCCTTTACTACAGCTAGATGAACATTCTGTGTTACTGGTTCCCACACGGGGCACGGCGCCTCGTGGGAGAGCAGCCTCGATGTGGCCGTCAGGCACGGCTCCTTGTGGGCTGTCTCACCCTACCCCGTCCGGGTAAGACCTTTTATACACAATTAACAACCAATAAGCTTCTAGGCTAGTATCGCGTATACAGGATTTCGATTGGTAGGAGCGGGTGGCGGATACATGCGTCACTATGCGGAAACAGGATGCAGGCGCCATCTTGGCTCACTCGATGGGCGGGGGTAACTCTAGAGCAGGCTGCAGCGCATACGCTAGGCCCGATTCGGGAGGCGGCTTTCCACAGTCAACAATGGGGGTATATAGAAACACTATATTTTTACATGACTTTCAGTAAACCTACAAATTTTCTAATTCAAAAAAATAATTTTTTAAAAAACCATTTTGCTGAGCTAAAGAAATCAAAGTACTATGTATTGTATGATTCCACTTATATAGAATGTTAATATGAGTAAATCAAGATGTGGGGGCAAGATGTCAGATTGGGGTGTGGAATGTAGTTACTCCTCTAGGTCAGCTGATAATAGCCAGGAACCGTATGGAACAGACATTTTGGGACCTTCTGTGACCCGCATGCATCGTACCCCAGTCTGAAATGGGTGGAATGGCTGAGATCACAGTGAAGAACTGTAAGTTTCCCCAGTGAGGGGTCTGGCACCCCTCCGTCACAGGCATGGAAGACTCCCTTGGAGCAGTTCCCATAGGGAAAAAGAAACAATCTGCATTGGAAGCAAGGAGGGGACACAATCAGTCCTGATTGCAACATTAATTATCAAATTCAGACTGATAGAGACTTTTGGAGTTGGAGATGTTCAGAATACTGGGAAAGTTCTGGGCTTCAAGAAAAAGGGGCACATAGAAATGGGTACCAACTCTGTCACTCATTTGTAAACCTGAGGACCTGGGTTCCAGCTGTGAATTTTTTTTTTTCTTTTCTTTCTCTCTGACTCTATTTTTTACTTGTCAACAGACCATCAGAGCTGCTGTAAGACTCAGGCTTCAGCACTGCCCCAGCAAGGGTGGAATTAAGAACAACAAGATAGGAATGCCCACTGTCAACATTTTTATTCAACATTGTGCTGGAAGTTCTAGATAGACCAATTAGGCAAGAAAAAGGAATAAAAGGCATCCAAATTGGAGAGGAAGAAGTAAAATATTTGCTGTTTGCAGATGACATGATTCTGTATGTAAAAATTTCATAAAAATCTACAGCATAGCTACTGGAGCTATTCAATGAATACAGGAAAGTGGCAGAGCACAAGGTCAACACACAGAAAATCGGTAGTGTTCATATACACAAGTAATGAGCAACAGGAGGAGGAAATCAAGAAAAAATTCCATTTAAAATGGTAACCATAAGAGTCAAGAATTAAGGAATAAACTGAATCAAGGCCACAAAAGACCTATTCACAGAAAACTACAAGAGACTGCTAAGAGAAATCAAATAGGACCTAAAAATGGAAGCATATGAAGTGTTCATGGATTGGAAGATTAATATACTTAATATGTCAATTCTACCTAAACTGATTTATAGATTCAATGCAATACCAATTAAAATCACAACAACTAACTTTGCAGAAATAGAAAACCAATAATCAAATTTAAGGGTAGGGTACTCTGAATAGCCAAAAGTATCTTCAGAAAGAGGAATGAAGTGGGCTGTCTCACACAACCTGACTTTAAAGCATACAAGCTACAGTGGTCAAAACAGCATGGTACTGGCATAAAGATAAATATAATGACCAATGGAATTGAACTGAGTGTTCAGAAATAGACCTTCTCATCTATGGACAATTGGTATTTGATAAGGCATTCACGCCAGTAAAACTAGAACAGATTAGCCTCTTCAGTTAATGGTGTTTGGAGAGCTGGATATCCATATCCAAAAGATTGAAAGAGGATTCCTATCCTACACCTTATACAAAAATTAACTCAAAATGGATCAAAGTCCAAAACATTAGTGCTATGACCATAAGACTTTTAGAAGAAAATGTAGGGAAATATCTTAAACATTTGGTGATTGGGATGGTTTCCTAGGCCTTACACCCAAAGAGTGAGTAATGAAAGAAGAAATGGATAAGTGTGAACTCCTCAAAATTAAGCACTTTTGTAAATCAAAGTACTTTTTCCAAAAAGTAAAAATGCAGCCTACAACATGGGATACAATATTTTGAAACCACATATCAGATAGGTGTTTACTATCCAGAGTATGTAAAGAGAACCTACAACTCAACAACAGAAGGACAAACTACCCAATTGCAAAATGGGCAAAGACACGGATAGACACTTTTCCAAAGATGAAATATCAGTGACTCAAAAACATATGAAAAGATGCTCAACTTCTCTGTCTCTTAGGGAAATGCAATTCAAAACCACAATGAGATAGCATATCGTACCTACTAGAATGGCGAGTATAAAAAAAAAACAGAAGATTACAGTTTCTGGAGATCATGTGGAGAATGTGGCACACTTATTCTCTGTCGGTGGGAATGCAGAATGGTGCAATCACTCTGGAAGGCATTGTGGAGGTTCCTCAGAAGCTAAGTATAGAATTGCCATATGATCCAGCAATTCCATTACTAAGTATATACTCAGAGGAACTGAAAGCTAAGACAAAAATGAACATTTGTAAACCTATGTTTATTTTGGCATTATTGACAATTGCCAAGAGAAGGAAACAGCCTAAGGGTCCATCAATGGATGAGTGGATGAACAAACTGTGGTAAATACATATGATGGAATGTTACACAGCTGTAAGACAGAACAAAGTCACAGAACATGTAATAATGTGGATGAACTTGAGGACATTATGTTGGGTAAAGTTAGCCTGAAACATAAGGCCAAATACTGTATAGCCTCACTAATATGCACTAACATTAATGAGCAAACTTTGAGAGTTAAATCTGAGAACACAAGTTTTCAGGAGATAGAAAGAGGGTAGCAATCAGGCATTTGATGCAGAAGGATTACAGAATGTACAACAAGATTGATTGTATAGATCAGATCCAGAAAAGGATAGCACAATAGTGCTTGATGGTAGCACAAAATTGTACATACACTGAATAAATATATCTGTGATTAAAGTTGAAAGAGGATGACTAGGGGCTTGTATGACACCAGAAGGAAGACAGTTGATAAAGACTGGGACTGTGTAAGTTAGTGAAACCTACAGTGCTCAATGATGGTGACTAAATATGCAAATATAAAAATGCTTTTACATGGGGGAGAACAAATGAATGCCCACTTTGCAAGGTGTTGAAAATGGGATGGGATTAGGGGAAATATAATCAATGAAAATGATTATATTAAGATTTAAGAGTAACATTGTAATATGCTTCCAGTAAAGTAACAAAGGAAAAATGGCAAAGCTAAATGTCTATGGGAGGGGGCTATAAGGGAGGGGAATGGGATTTGTGGTAGTGGCGGTGTTGTCTGACCTTGTTGTATTGTAAAGTATTTTAATTTTTTACTTTTATCTTTTTTATCATCCTTTAAAAATATTTTTGGTGTAATGAATATGTTCAAGTGCTGCTTGTGGTGATGAACGCACAACTACATAATGATTCTGTGAACAATTGATAGTACCCTGTGGATGATTGTATAGTATGTGTATATTTCTCTATAAAATTGAAGAGATAAAATATAAGCAGAGGGATACTAGTGCTTGAGAAAAATGGAGAGTAGGATGTGCCTATTCACTCTTGTTGGGGAAGTAGAAAGTTGCAGCCTATCTGGAAGAAGTGTGGTGTTTCCACAAGAAGCTAAGTATGTATAGGACATAATGTCCTGCAAACTCATATTGGGTTCATACTTGGAAGATCTGAGCTGTGGTGTATACATACAATAGAATATTGAGCAGCTTCAAGAAAGAATGAAGTGTGAGACAAACGAGGTGAGTGGATCTTGAGGACAGAATTTTGAGTGAAATATGCCAGAAATGATAAGACAAAGATTATAATGCTTCACTAATATGGACTAATTATTATGTGTAAACCCTGAGAATTGAATCTTAGAGCACAGGTTGCAAGGAAATGCTTATTGTAATGGTCCCTAGATTATAAGCTCTTATAGCAGTTACATCTATTCCTGAATTTTAATGATTATCTCCAAATTCTGAGATGCTGAACTTTGTGCATACCCTGGTCATTCTCTGGAACTTTGGGCATCTTTGTGGCACCTGAAACTCAGAGCTAGAGCTCAGCAGCTATGAATGACAGTATTACCTCCTACAGCAACTGTTAAGAAAACTGAAAAAGAGTTAAGACTTCAATTAGAGTTATGAATGAAGCTGATCTGGTTAGGATTAAGGCAAATCTGGCCAAAGGTAAAGGATTATATTGACTGTGTTTTAAAACTTCAACTTCTGTGTGAGACAAAGTAAAGAGATATTTGTTGCAGTATCTATATTTTCTCTAGCACACTAAATAATTTAACTTGTATGGTCAGTTTATTCAAACACCATAATTACATGGAACTTTGAATAGGAACTGAGATCTAGTAGGTTTGTACAGGTTAGTGTGAAATTCCAATACATTCCAAAGTAATTTGGGTAGAGAATAAAAATATTATTTGCAGGGCCCCCTTGAGGAGCTGGGGGAAAATGTGGAAATGTTGTACTTCCCCACCTGGGTTACTACTGATGTTCTCACCAGCATTGAGAACTGACAGTTTAGTGGGCTAAGCCATTGATCTTAGGGCTTGCCATTATGAAGCTTGTTCCTGCAAAGGAGAGGCTAGACTTCCTTATAATTATGCCTAAGTGTCTCCCCCAGGGAACCTCTTTGTTGCTCAGATGTGGCCTTTCTCTCTTTAAGCCCACAAAGCAGGTGAACTCATTGCCCTACCACCTACATAGGACATGACTCCCAGGGGGCTAAGTCTTCCTGACATTGTGTGACATGCCTCCCACCATTAGCCTGTTTTCAACATTGTCAGATTGAGAAAATCTTCTTAACCAATAGGGAGAGACAAAATGAAACAAAATAAAATTTCAGTGGTTGAGTGATTTCAAATGGAGTTGAGGCATCATTCTGTAGGGCATTCTTATGTGCTATATAGATATCGCTTTTAAATTTTCAGTGTATTGGAATAGCTAAAAGAAAATAACTGAAACTGTCAAACTGCAACCAATATCCTTGATTTTTGAAAATGATTGCATTACTATGTAGCTTACATGGTGTGTGTCAGAGTGTGATTGTGAAAACCTTGTGGCTCACACTCCCTTTATTCAGGGCATGGACAGATAAGTGAAAAATGGGTCAAAAATTAAATGAAAAATAGGGTGGTATGGGGGGGTCAAATACTTTTAGTCTTCTTTTTTACTTTTATTTTTATTCTTTTAATTTTTTTGAGTGAGGAAAATGTTCAAAAATTGACTTCAGTGATGAATGCACAACTATATGATGGCACTGTGAACAGTTGATTATACACTGTGGATGATTGTATGGTATATGAATATATCTCAACAACCTGAATTTAAAAAAAAAAAAAAAAACAGATGTTCCTCAAAAGGTTAAACACTCAGTTACTCATGAGACCCATCAGTCCTAGTTATATATACTCAAGAGAGAAAAATTATGTCCACAAAAAGACTTGGGCACAAATGTTCATTGCAGCATTATTAATAATATCCAAAAAGTAATAACAACCCAAATCTCCATTAAACTGATGAATGGTAAGCAAAATGTGGTACATCCATACAATGAACAATTATTCAGTCATAAAAAGGATGAAGTGCTGATACATACTTTGCTGGTTTTGATGTATTATGTCCCCTAAAACACCATTATCTTTGATTCAGTCTTGTGTGGGCAGGAAACATATTGGTGTTGATTGGGTTGGAGACTTTTGATTGGATGTTTCTGTGGAAATGTGATCACTCAACTGTGGGCGAGATCTTTTGGATAATGTCCATGGATGTGTGACCCCACCATTAAGCATGGGCCTTGATTAGTTGACTGGAGCCCTAAAGTTCAGACAGAAGGAGTGAGCTTGCTATAGTCAAGAGGGCCATTTTGAAAAATGCACAGGAGCTGAGGGAGGAACTGCAGTCTACAGAGACATTTTGGAGATGGCCTTTGAAAGCAGACTTTTGCTCTGGAGAAGGTAAGAGAGGGCAAATGCCTCAAGAGCATCTGAGAGTAACATTTTGAAGAGAAGCTGAAACCTAGAGGAATGTCCTGGGAGAAATCCATTTTGAAACCAGAACTCTGGAGCAGATGCCAGCCACATGCCCTCCCAGCTAACAGAGGTTTTCTGGACAAAATTGGCTCCAGTGATGGTACCTGATTATTGATTGTTGATGCATTACCTTGGACACTTTATGGCTTTAAGACTGTAAATGTGTAGCCAAATAAATCCCCTTTTTATAAAAGCCAATCCATTTCTGGTGGTTTGCAGTCTGGCATCATTAGCAAACTAGAACACATACTATTATATGGATGTACCTTGAAAACATGCTAAGTGGAAGGAACCAGTCACAAAAGACCACATATTCTATGATTCCATTTAAATGAAATGTCCAGAAGAGTCAAACTGAATAGACACAAAGTAGATTAGTGTTTGCCCGTTGCTGTGGGGAAGGAAAATGGGTAGTGGCTGCTTAATGGTAATGGGTGTCTTTTTTGGAGTGATGAAAATGTTCTAAAATAGATTCAGATGATGGCTGCACAACTCTAATAATACACCAAAATCCACTTAATTGAACACTATATGGGTGAATTGAATGGCATGTGAATTAGATATCATTGAAGCTATTATTAAACACTAACAAATACCTATAATTTAAGACATTCTACTTTTAGGAATCTATCTTGTACAAATATTTGAAAATATACAGAAAAACTTGTATAAAAATGTTTGCTGCAGCATTGCAAGTGCTGTAAAAAGGAAACAAGCTAAATGTTTGTCATAAATAAACTGAAGGGAAATGACATTCTGGAAAAAATATATAAATTAATCTATAGAGACAGAAGTAGATTAGTGGTTATGTGGGGCTGAGGAATGATAGAGGGATTGTGAAGTGACTGCTAAGGGGTATGGGGTTTTTCTTCTTGGACTAATGAAAATCTTCTGATACTGATGGTGGTAATGAATGCACAACTCTGGGAATTCACTAAAAGCCATTGATTGTACATTATGAATGGATTGTATGGTATGTGAATATATATCATTAAGAGTGCTTTAAAAAAAATTCAAGTGTGACAACAGGCATGATTCAGATCTGTCCCAGGCAAACCAGGATATATGGTTATCCTAATATCAAAATACTGACTGTCCACCTAGTAGTAGCTTACCTTAAATTGCAGTCACAGTAATCAGGAGAACATACATAAACTGCTGATTTTACAAGTGCTCTCCTAAAATGTGATTAAATATATCATAATCAACTCTTGAAATAAGAGTCAGTTGCTTTAATTACAAGTGTTCCTGCATACATAACTATGTAAAAATGAATTGAAGAAAAGAATTCTCATTCATGAAAAGTAATTTGAAAATCACATTCTAGGAATAGGCATTTTTGTTGCTTATAATAAACATGTAATTCATAAGTTACTGGTGTTAGCAAACATGGATCTTAAGGGAGTTTTCCAACAAGGTTTCTAATGTGTATATACAATGAAGTCTAATTGTAGAACTCTAACCACTTAATTGAATAATCAGTGATGAATAGCTCTTCTCTCCCTACTTTTTTGTGGTCCTTCTCCAACATTAACTACTCTGATTCATTAATCATATGCAGATCTATCTTCCACCTTCCAACCCCAATACAAACTCAAATTCTCCATTGTGAATATATTTGTTAAATATATATGTGAATTATTATCCAAAGAGCCAAAATCAAAATATTGTCTAGTTCAACAAACTGACCAAAGGTCTGTGACAGCTCTTCAAAATTGAGCCTAGGTTTCTTTTATGTCCCAAACTACATAATTAATATATTCATAATGATGTGAATTGTGATTTCCTGACAAGGAATCAAGAGACTGCTGTTCTTGTCATTCAAACTTTTTCCATCAAAAGTAACATGAGCAGAGGATGGGCTATTACCCTAATCTTCACAGTATTTCCATTTGATTAGTTCATGTGTGAACACTTCAATGTTTTATACTATACATAAAGATGACTCATGGCTTCAAAAGTTTTCAAGGTTTTTGCAATGTTTTTTTATTAGTTATGAGTGATTTTGCTCAAATCAGTGACAATAACTATTAAATAAAATTGCTAAAATAAATTGAGCACCACTAATAGAGAGTTCTCCATATTTAAGGAGATATTCCTATTATTAGAAAATTGCTCATTTCAAGAGATTTTCTTTGGTTTTAAACTTTCTATTATGTTTTTTTTTCCTTCTTAGTTTCTGAATTTGCCTTTTACTTTTTATTTTATTTTTTATCATCCTTATGGTTTGAGCTGAAAAGGGGAAACACATCATTATTTATCTGTTTTTTGGAATCTTACTTTTTAAAAGAATATATATTTACTTGAGCTTTTAAATAATAATTGTCATCTGTGGAAACCCAGATACATTACTTCAACTGGTGCTTAAAATATGAAAGCAATTTGAAACATTTCTCCACACTCCAAAAATTCTGGAAATTATCCTTTTGTAGAAATCTTTGCTTTCCTAAATTAAGGTAAGAGAAAAAGAATGTGGGTGATTCTATGAATTTTTCTTCCTACATATGCATACAGCTGGCCAACCTTGCCCATGTCCAAGTATACCAGTCTGAATCAATAAGCCATCAGCAGTTTGGAAAAGGATGGGCAAGCTTGAAGGAAGCTTATTCAAGAGTATGGAAATAACAACAAAATAAGTGCTACAAGTTGGCTCAACTGAAATTCTAGTAGATATGGAAGCTATATTTTGAAGTGAGAAAATTTTCACTATATAAATATGTGTGCACATGCATGCATGTGTGTGTTTACTATTTAACACAAGTGACTTCTTATTATATAGTGGAAAGTTTCTGGGAACTATTTCCAGTTCCTAAATTCTAATTCCAGTTGAGCATGGGATCACCTTAGGATGTTCCATTATTTTGAAAAATTGCCAATGTCTTTACATAAGCCCAGAAAGACCTATGTCATAAAAATATACAGAAGTGCTCATCAATAAAGTGAGGGGTAAAAATACACTTTTTGCCTTTTGTAAGCTTGAACTATTTTCTGCCTCCTAAAGTGCCTTTTTTCTCTCCCAGTGACTGAAATCTGTTACATACAATTAACATCCGTCTCAAAAATGGCTAAATTCAACCCTCACTGTATAATATGAAATTGGAATTATTTAAACAAAGCCTCAACTACAGATGTATAACTAATTGGATACTTGAATATGTCAATCGCAACTTCAAATGTTGGCTAACTTTTGTAAACCCATCAGACTTGCAAACCAATTAGCATCTAAGGGAACATAAAATTATGAGGGGTTGCAAGATATTCTTTCCAAAGAGAAAAGCCCTTTCAAGGATATTTGAAGGGGCTAATTCCCTGAACAATGGTTAGCCAGCCTTGGCAACAAAGCACAGGGTCAGGAGGCAGACAGCCCTTCTAAAGTCTCTGGCAGAACAGCCCCCTGAAGCAATCAATCAACATTCAACCTTCTAACCTTTCCCAAGCTGCTATTTTATGCCAGTTAAAAAGTGAACAGAAATTTAGAATTTAGTAATTGAATAGTTTTTGTACTAATGCAAAGGTCAGCCTTGGGTGAGATTACTTACAAATGGTCCTTCTCAATTCAAGCTAACTTTGTTGTAAGACCCTCTTCTGGATCCAACCCCATTCAGTGACTAGCTACACAGATCACAGTTGTGTCATCAATAAAAGATTTGAGGGCATGATTGAATTAAAGTCCTAAACCATGAAAGGTTACAGTGGCCCACACAACCTTACACAAATAAAAGTGCAATTTTATTTTGTAAAAAGACACAAAATTTGAATATTTGGTGAAATGAGAATGGCTTCTTTGTATGTTTTTTCAAATGAAATCTGGATAGGCCAATCAAAGATGAATTTGACTGGTGCTCTAAGCATGAATTTAATCAGAATTTTGGGTTACAGCACTAGATCTTGGATAAGATTTCTGGGGTCACTCAAAAACATCCCACTTGGTGATTCTTCCAAATTGGGGTTGCTGGTGAGAACACCAGAGTCAAATTTAAGAAAACTGCCTCAACAATTGCAAAGCTCCTAAAAACTTTTGGGAGCCCCCACAGTTTCTTCCCTATACTAGGTGCTTAATAATTGTTTTACTTAACATATTTTTTTTACTCTTGAAAATGTAGTATTTGTTAGTCTGCAACTGAATGCCAGGAAAACATGTTCAGTCAAAGTGGCCAATGTAACAGAGTTTTAGAATTAAAAAATCCTTCTATTTAGGGTATGTATTTTTCATCTTCTAAACAAACCTTAGTTGTTGCACAAATTCATTTCTTAGAAGTGTTCACTCATTTTATGATGCCTTATAACAGTGATAGTTTAGCATATACCCAAGAAAAATCAAACAGCCTCTTAGAGGATTTTAGTACAGAGCCAAATTAGTCAAGATAAAAAATAATAATTTGGCAAATCACTAGATCACTCCATTAAATCAATTGATGATTTGGTTGACTGATTTTTCCCCTTGTTACCTAGGTACTTTTAGATAGCATAAATATGGCCGGTTTAGGGACAGGAGGCATAAGTAAGACAGTGTTAAAAATACAAGGATATAATGAACTCAAAGTGTCAGAAGTAGAATTAACAAGAGACAGCTCTTGAATTGTCATTAAGAAAGGGGAAAACTAACATTCACTAACAATTAGCTCCCAGGCACCTTGATATGTTTTATTAAACTCATTATTTTATTTTTTAACTTTATTTATCAAATAAAAATCATTTCCAAACAAAACAAAGCAAAGTAATGGGAAAAGCAAATATCCTGAAATAACTTCATTCCTTCCAATATGTTCCTACCATACCAAAAGAAAATTAATGAACCATAGTCATGCTTGAGCATTCCCATATTGTTAAGATCACCCACAATATCTTGTCTGTTCTTATGAGATTATTGTTCATCGTTCACTAGCTGTTGTTTATCTCTAGGTCCCCTATATTCTACTGCACAAGACAATTATTTTACATTTTTCAGAGTTCACATTAGTGGTAACATACAGTATCTCACCTTTTGTGCCTGGCTTATTTCATTCAGCATTACATCTTCAAAATTCATCTATATTGTCATATGTTTCATGACCTTGTTCCTTCTTACTGCTGCATAGTATTCCATAAATCTGTTCAGGTTTGCTAATGCTGCCCTTTTGCAAAACACAAGAAATGGATTGGCTTTTATAAAGGGGGTTTATTAGGTTACAAAGTTACAGTCTTAAGGTCATAAAGTTTTCAAGGTAAGGCATCAACAACATGTACCTTCACAGGAGAAAGGCCATTGTGTCCAGAAAACCTGTTTGCTCAGAAGGCACATGGCTGGCATCTGCCTGCTCCAAGGTTGTGTTTCAAAATGGCATTCTCCAAAATGTTGGTCTTGGGGCATTTTGCCCTCTCTTAGCTACAGCACATAGCTAAACCAGCACATCCATCATGTGTGTGTACCACATTTTGTTTATCCACTCGTCTGATGAAGGACATTTAGGTTACTTCCATCTCTTGGCAATTGTGAACAATGACACTATGAACAAATCTCTGTTCATGTCATTGCTTTCAGATCCTCTGAGTAAATACAGAGAAGTGAAATTGCTAGACTGTACGGTAACTGAATATATAGTGTTCTGAGCAACTGCCAAACTCTCCCACCAGTAATACAGTCCCACCAGCAATGAATAAGTGTTCCCCTTTCTCCAAATCCTCTCCAGCTTTTTTAGTTTCCTGATTGTTTAATGGCAGCCATTCTTATTGGTGTGAGATGATACCTCATTGTGGTCTTCATTTGCATCTCCCTCATAGCTATTGAAGATGAACATTATTTCATGTGTTTTTTAGCCCTTTGTATTTCTTCTTCAGAGAAATGTCTTTTTATATCTTTTGCCCATTTTATATTTGGGCTGTTTGTACTATTGTCATTGAGTTGTAAGGTTACTTTATATATACAAGATATCAGTCCCTTATCAGGTACATGGTTTCTAAATATTTTCTCCCACTGAGTTGGCTGCCTCATTGCCTTTTTGAAAATTCCTTTGAGGTACTCTTAGGAGATCCCATTTATTTACTTTTTCTTTTGTTGCTTGTGTTTTAGGTGTAAGGTCTAAGAAGCAACCTCCTAACACTAGATCTTGAAGATGTTTCCCTACATTATCTTCTAGGAGTTTTGTGCTACTGTCCCTTATAGTGAGATCTTTGATCAATATTGAGTTAATTTTTACATAGGGTGTGAGGTAGGAGGCCTCTTTCATTCTTTTGGATATAGATATCCAGTTCTTCCAGCCCCATTTGTTGAAGAGGCTTTGTCCCTGTTCAGTGGACTTTGGAACCTTATCAAAAATCATTCAAATCTTGGGGTCTATCTCTAAATTCTCAATTTGATTCCATTGATCAATGTGTCTATTTTTCTGCCAATACCATGCTGTATTGACAACTTTGGCTTTAGAGTAAGCTTCAAAGTCAGGCAGTGTAAGTCCTCCCACTCCGTTTTTCTTTTTTAGAAGGTTTTAGCAATTCAAGTCATCTTTACCTTCCAAATAAATTTGATGACTAGCTTTTCTAAGTCTGCAAACTAGATTGTTGGAATTTTGAAGGGAATTGCGTTGAATCTGTAGATTAGTTCAGATAAGATTGACATCTTAACAATGTTTAGCCTATCTATCCATGAACATGGAATATCTCTCCATATCTTTAGGACCCCATTTGCTTCTTTTAGTAGAGTTATGTAATTTCTTGTGTAGAGATTTTTATATACTTGGTTAAGTTTGTTCCTAGGCAATTAATTTTTAGTTACTATTGAGAATTGAATCTTTTTCTTTAGTGTCTCTTCAGTTATGTTATTTCCACTGTATAGGAGCATTAGTGACTTATGTGCATTAATCTTATATCCTACCACTTTGCTAAATTTGTTTTGTCAAGTAGGTTTGTCTTTGATTTCTTGGGGTTTTCCAACTATAAGATCATATCACATGCAAATAATGAGAGTTTTGCTTCTTCCTTTCCAATTTGGATGCCTTTTATTTCTTTGCCTTGCCAAATTGCTATGAATAGCACTTCTAACACAATGTTGAATAATATTGGTGACAGCAGGCATCCTTGTCTCTTTCCTGAATTTAGAGTGAAGGTTTTCAGTCTCTCACCATTGAGTACTATACTGGCTGTGGGTTTTTCATATATGTCCTTTATCATATTGGGGAAGTTTCCTACAATTGCTAGCTTTTGAAATGGTTTTATCAAAAAAGGATGCTGTATTTTGATGAATGCTTTTTCAGCATCTATTGAGATGATCACATGATTTTTTCCTTTTGATTTAATTTGTTGCATTATGTTGATTGATTTTCTTATGTTGAAGCACCCTTGCATGCCTGGGATGAATCCCACTTGGTCAGGGGGTATATTTTTTTAATGTGTATTTGAATTTGATTTGTAAGTATTTTGTTGAGAATTTTTGCATCTGTATTCATTAGGGAGATTGCTCTTCAGTCTTTCTTATAGCATTGTTATCTGGTTTTGGTATTAGAGTGATGTTGGCGTCATAAAATGAGTTAGGTTGTGTTCCACCTTCTTCAATTTTTCATAGAGCTATATTCACATACCATATAATTATCCACACTGTACAACCAGTTGTTCATGGTCTCATCATGCAGTTGTGCATTTATCACCACTGTCAGCACTTGAACATATTGATTACTATGAAAAAACAGTTTTAAATGAATAATAAAAAAGATAATAAGAAGAAATATAAAATACAATATAATAGTAGGGTCGGACAACAACACCACTATAAAGAATCCCATATCACTCCATTATATCCCCCTCTCATACACATTTAGCTTTGGCATATTGCCTTTGTTACATTTAATGGAAGCATATTACAATGTTACTGTTGACCATAGAATCTAGCTTGCTTTGATTATATTTTTTCCCAATACCATCCCTTTTCCAACACTCTGCACAGGTGATATTCACTTGTTCTCCCACATTCAAGAACAGTTTTATATTTACACATTTATCACAATCTTTGACCAATCCAGTTTTTGCTAAGTTAAACAGTCTCAGTCTTTATCTTCTGTCTTTATCTCAGGTGTCATTTATGCACCTAGCCCATTTATGTTATTTTTGGATTTATACAGTCAATCCTGCTGAACATTCTGTAGTCCTTCTTCATCAAATGCCTGATTTCTATCCACTTTCTATCTCCTGGTAGCCTGTGTTCTCAGCATTGAACTCTGAAAGTTTGCTCATTAATGTTAGCTCATATTGATGAGACCATAAGGTATTTGTCCTCTTGTTTCTGGCTACCTTTGCTCAACGTAATGAACTCAAAGTTCATCCACATTATTATATGTTCCATGTCTTTATTCTGTCTTACAGCTGCATAGTATTCCATCATGTATGTGTACCACAGTTTGTTTATCCACTCACCCCTTGATGTACATTTGGGTTGTTTCCATCTCTTGCCTATCATGAATAATGCCATGATAAACATTGGTTTACAAATGTCCATTTGTGTCTTAGCTATCAGTTCCTCTGATTATATACCTAGTAATGGAAGAGCTAGGCCTTATGGCAAATCTACACTTAGCTTCCTGAGGAACCTCCACACTGTCTTGCAGAGTGGTTGCACCATTCTAAATTCCCACCAACAGTGAATAAGTGTCCCTCTTTCTCCACATCCTCCCCCAGCACTTGCAATTTTCTGTTTTTTGGACAATGGCCATTCTGGTAGGTGTGAGATGATATTCATTGTGGTTTTGTTTTGCATTTCCCTAATAGCCAGTGAAGTTGAGCATTTTTTTCATATGTTTTTGTGCCATTTGTATTTCCTCTTCAGTAAAGTGTCTGCCCATGTCTTTTGCCCATTTTTAATTGGGTTGTTTCTATTTCTGTTGCTGCCTTGTAGGATCACTTCCCATGTTCAGAATAGTAAACCCTTATCTGATATGTGGTTTCCAAATATTTTCTCCCATTCCTCTTTCTCAAGATATTTTTGGCTATTCAGAGCACCTTGCCCTTCCAAATAAATTTGAATATTGTTTTTCTATTTCTGCAAAGTAAGCTGTTGGGATTTTAATTCATATTGCATTGAATCTATAAATCAGTTTAGGTTAAATTGACATCTTAATTGTATTTAGTCTTCCAATCCATGAACATGGCATGTTCTTCCATTTTTAAGGTCCCATTCAATTTCTTTTAGCAATTTCTTGTAGTTTTCTTTATATGTTCTTTGTGGCTTTTGTTAAGTTTATTCCTAAACACTTGATTCTTTTGGTTGCTACTGTAAATTGAATTTTTTTCTTGATTTCTTCCTCTTGTTGCACATTACTTGTGTATAAGAGCACTACAGATTTTTGGGTATTAATCTTGAAGCCTGCCACTTTGCTGTGTTCATTGATTAGTTCTAATTAATTTGCTGTAGTTTTTTTCTGGATTTTCTACATATAGAATCATGTCATCTGCAAAGAGTGAAAGTTTTACTTCTTCCTCTCCAATTTGCATGCTTTTATTTCTTTTTCTTGCATAATTGCTCTAGCTAGAATTTCCAACACAATGTTGAATAACAATGGTGACAGTTGCCATCCCTGTCTTGTTCCTGATCTTAGAGGGAAAGCTTTTGATTTTTCCCCATTGAGGATGATATTAGCTGCTGGTTTTTCATCTATTGCCTTTATCATATTAAGAAAATCCCCTTTTATTCCTATCCTTTGAAGTGTTTTCATCAGGAAAGGATGTTGAATTTTGTCAAATGCCTTTCTGTATCAATTGAGATGACCATGTGTTTCTTCTGCTTTGATTCATTGATGAGGTATATTACATTCATTGATTTTCTTGTGTTGGACCAGCTTTGCATACCTGGAATAACCCCCACCTGGTTGAGGTGTATAATTCTCCTTTAAGGTCATCCAGTGTCTTCCTTATATCACTCATCTTTTTTGCTATATCTTCCCTCAGTTCATTGACTTCATATTTGAATTGATTTAGGATTTTTGTTTGAACATCTTTAATGAGTCCTTCCTTCCATTCATTTAATTGATTTAGCATTAGTTGCCTCAACTCCTGTATCTCATTTAACTATTAGTTTGTTCCTTTGGCTTGTCCATATTTTCGTATTTTCTTGTATGGCTCATTATCTTAAGCTCCCTAGGCATCTGACTTTCTTGATTAGTTTATTATGGAACTCATTTTCACTTTTTTACCTAGGGTTTTCTTGTTCATTGGCTTTGTTCTCTAACCTTTGCTGTTCAATTCAGCTTTTTCTAGACCTCTTACTTAGGTTCTATTTATTTGATCAGAGTTTTTCACACTTGTTTTTCTGTTTCTTGCTCTGCCTCTCTGTAGTCTTTTTGTGAGAGGGTCTCCTCAGATATTGTCAACCCTAGTCAGGTTTCCCCAGTCCACGGAGGCCCAGGTCTCAGGAGGATGATATGGAGTTTCCCTGAAAATGAGAGCTTCCTGCAAAGCCTTTAGACTCTGTGGTTTTCCCATCCTGTCCAGCAAGTGGCACTTGCCATCCCACAGCTCCCTCACCAGTTTAAGTAAGTTTGGAACCTTTAGTTCTCCTCGTGACCCTGACCCTGTTGGGGGCATGGCTGACTGAAGTTTGTTTCTGAATTCTAGCCCCTGGGATCTGAGTTACCCGAATGGGGGCTGCCACTCAAGCTGGACCATGCCCCCTTTTCCTGGGGAAGTTATGCCCTTTAGGGAATTTTCTCACCCACTAGACTTATTGCTTTGTCTCTCAGAACTATGTTAGCTCGGCTCCTGCCTAGGGTCAAGTTGCAATCTTTGAGGCTTTCTGCAATGGGCTACTTAGAATAGGTATTTAAAGAAAAAGATACAAAGGTAAAAAATGAAAAAGGAAAAGAAAGACCCACTATAGACTATTTAAGAAAAATGCTTAGTTTTATTGTTTCTTCCTTCTGGATATTTACACAGAGACACCTTTAATTCCACTTTTATAGTTCTGAGGGGCTATTGAAGTGCAAAAAGATAAGGAGTTGGAGAGCAATTGAGGAGTAAACAAGAAACCAGAAAAGCTGGCTTTTCAGAGAAGGGCCCTGGCTTCCTAGTTTTGCATATGTGCCTGATTCTGTTTGACCCCAGCCCTTCTCCATATTATGTTCACCCCTACCTCCAAAAGTCTCTGGGTATTTTTCTTTTTTGCTTTTTTTTGCTAGCCTTTTCTCCTCTCTGCCAGTCTGTCTGTTCCCAGATTATCCAGTATCTGGTCTCAGCTTATCTATGGTTGGAATTTTTGTTCAGCAGTCTGAGATTTTTAGTCAGTTCTGCAACTGAGGCTTGGTTGAGCCTCCCTCCTGGTTCCCCACACTGACAGCCCCTCCTCCCTCTGGAAACCAGCCCCAAAACAGTCTGACATGCCTGTCAGGCAGGGACATGGGTCCCCTGTCCATGAGAGCTTACAGGTTTAACTGATCTCAGCTGCTCTGTCTGTTCAAGACTGTTGTATGATGCGTGTCTGAACTCAGGTTTCCTTGAGGTGTCTGTTCCTCACAGTTCCAGGCTATCTACCAGCTGCCCCAAAGGAGCAACTAAAACCCACACCTCACCACTCTGCCATCTTTCCCTGCCTGCTCCCATTTTCTTCAATTTTTTTAAAGTGTTTGTTCTGGTTTGCTAATGCTGCTCTTAGGCAAAAAAACAGCAATGGATTGGTTTTTATAAAGGGGGTTTATTTGGTTACAAATTTACAGCCTGAAGTCCATGAAAATGTCCAAATTAAGGCATCAACATGAGTACATCTTTGCTGAAGGAAGGCCAATGGGATATGAAAAAGCTCTGTTAGCTGTGAAGGCACATGGCTGGCATCTGCTGATCCCATGTTGTGTTCCAGTTCCTCCTTCAGCTCCTGTGCATTTTTCAGCTTGTTGCTCTTGGGTATTTTGTCCTTCCTTAGCTTCTCCAGAGAAAATTCTGGGGTAGCATTTCCAAAGTGTCAGCAAAAATCTGCTTTCAGTGGCCATTTCCAAATTGTCTCTTTAAGCTGCAGATGCACTCCTTCTGTCTGTGAACTCTTTTATAGGACACCAGTGATTTAATGAGGCCCACCCTGATTGGGTGGGGTAACACCAAATTATGCAAAGATGTCACCTACAGTTGATTGAGTCACATCTCCATGGAAACACTCAATCAATAGGTTCCAACCTAATCAACACTAATACATCTGCCCCCACAAGATTTCATCAAAGAACATAGCATTTTGGGGTCACAATGCATCCAAACCAACACAAGGTTTAAGTAGTAATGGTGTCAGTTATCTATGAAATGTTTGGTAGAATTCCTCTGTGAAGCCTCTGGCCCTTGGGTTTTATTTGTTGGAAGCTTTTAAATAACTGATTGGGTCTCTTTACTTGTGATTGGTTTGTTGAGACATTCTATTTCTTCTCTGTTCAGTCTAGGTTGTGTGTTTCCAGGATATTATCCATTTTCTCAAAATTATCTAGTTTGCTGGCAGAGTTGTTCATAGTATCCTCTTATGATTATTTTTTATTTCTTCAGGATCTGTAGTAATATCCCCCCTTTCATTTATTATTTTACTTATTTGGGTCTTCTCTCTTTTTGACTCTGTCAGTCTAGCTAAGGGTATGTCAATTTTGTTGGTCTTCTCAAAGAACCAACTTTTGGTTTTATTATTTATTCTCCTTGTTTATTTTACAGATCATTTATATCTTCTTTAATCCTTGTTATTTCTTTTCTTCTACTTGCTTTTGGATTAGTTTCCTGATAATTTTCTTGCTTCTTCAGTTGTTCTACTAGCTCTTTGATTTTAGCTGTTTCTTCCTTTCAGATATATGCATTTAGAGCTATAAATTCCCCCCTCAATACCACCTTCACTGCATCCCATAAGTTTTGATATATTGTGTTCTCATTTTCATGCATCTCTAGATATTTAGCAATTTTTCTTGCAATTTCTTCTTTGACCCACTGATCGTTTAGGAGTGTGTTGTTTAACCTCCAGATATTTGTGAGAGTTCTGAATCTTTGAGAATTATTAACTTCTAATTGTATTTCATTGTTTTCAGAGAATGTGTTTTCAATAATTTCAATCTTTTTAAATGTATTGAGGCTTGTTTTATGCCCCAGCATCTATCCTGGAGATCATACCATGAGCACTAGAGAAGAATGTGTATCCTATTAATTTTGGATGTAATATTATCTATCTATCTATCTATCTATCTATCTATCTATCTATCTATCTATATCTATCTATCATCTATCTCTCTATCTCTCTATATCTATCTACCTATCTATCTATCTATCTATCTATATTCCTTAAGGCTAATTCATTTATCATATAGTTAAGTTTTTAATTTCCTTACTGGTCTTCTGTCTGGATGATATATCTATAGGAGACAGTGTCATATTGAAGTATCCCACAATCATTGTAGAAATGTCTATTTTTTTTTTTTTTTTTAGTTTTGCCAATGTTTGTCTCATGTACTTTAGAGCAGCTTGATTGGGTGCATAAGTATTTATGATTGTTATTTTTTCTTGGTGAATTGACACTTTCATTAGTGTATAGTGTCCTACTTTGTCTCATAACATCCTTGCATTTAAAGTCTATTTTATCTAAAATTAGTATTGCTACCAATTCTTTTGGCTGTAGATTGCATGGAATATTTTTCCCATCCCTTCACTTTCAATTTCCTTGTGTTGCTAGGTGTAAGATGAGTCCCTTGTAAACAACATATTGATGGTTCTTATTTTTTATTCCATTCTGCCAATCTATATATTTTAATTGAGGAGTTTAATCCATTCACATTTGATGTTATTACCGTGAAGGCAGTTCTTGAGCAAGCCATCTTACCCTTTGGTTTTTATTTGTCAGATGTATTTTTTCCCTCTCTTTATTTCCTTTAAGGTACCCTTACTAAGATTCTTCAGTTCTGTGCCCTTCTCCAGACCTCTCTCTCCTTTTGTTTTTTGTCAGCCAGTAGAACTCACCTTAGTATTTCTTGTAAGGCAGGTCTCTTCTTAACAAGTTATCCCAGCATTTGTTTGTCTTTGAAAATTTAAGCTCTTCTTCAATTTTGAGGGCTTTGCTGGATAAAGAATTCTTGGCTGGCAAGTTTTCTCTTTCAGAATTTTAAATATGTCATACCACTGCCTTCTTGCCTCCATGGTGCCCACTGAACAATCAGTAATCAGTCTTATGTTGTTTCCCTTGTAGGTGGTTAATTGCTTCTCTCTTGTTGCTCTCAGAACTTTCTCCTTTTTGTCAGCATTCAACAGCCTCATCAGAATATGTATCAGAGTTGGTGTATTTCGATTTCTATTTGGAATTCATTGGTATCTTTGATTTGCATATTGATGTCATTTAGAAAGGTTGTGAAATTTTCCTTAACAGTGTCTTCAAATACTCTTCCTAGCCTTTTACTCTTCTCATTCCCTTCTGGGACACTGATAATACTTATATTTGTGCACTTCATATTGTCCATCTTTTCCCTGAGATCCATTTCAAATTTTTCAATTTTTTTCACCATTCGTTCTTTTGTGCTTTCAGTTTCCATCATCAAATCCTTGAGTTTGCTAATTCATTCCCCTACCTCTTCAAATCTTGTGTTATGTGTCTCAAGAACATTTTTAGTTTGATCAGCTGTATATTTTATTTCTGTAAGATCTGCTTTTTTATTTACTTGAAAATTCTTGAAAATTCTTCTTTATGCTCTTCCAAGGTCTTCTTCATGTCCTTTATATCCTGAGCCATAATTTTGATGTTTGTATGTACTTCTTTGATTAATTGCTCCAGGTTCTGTGTCTTCTCTGGCTTTTTCATTTGGACATTTGTGTTATCCATGTCTTCTAGTTTCTTCACATGCTTTGTAACTTTCTGTTGCTTTTCAGCCTCTTAATATTTGATTATCTTGATAGGGTTATTTTAGAATATGCCAGATTATTTGAACATTTATGTATAATTTGACAAAGCTACAACTGGGTGGGGTGCACTTTCCTGGCTTACCTTCAGATCGTGCACATGAGCCACCTTTTACCCTTAAGCCAGTTCTCCTCAACTTTGTTTATATACTGAGTGGGGGCCCAAAACAGGTGGATGTCCAACAGTGAACCAATTTTCCATGTATGCTGTGGACAGTCAGTCCCGTGGTAGGGGGCATGCTCTGTGTGGTTTGGGAGGGATTCCACTCCAGGACCCAGTGGTCCTGACCATTACCAGAGCTGAGGGTGGAATACTCTGTGGCTGTCTCACCTTTCAGCTCAAATGCCCCACTGTCCCTCTCTTCCATGCAGTCATGAGTCCCTGTTAATGGGGGATGGCTCCCAGCATCTCCATGCAGCACCCCCACCTCTAGGCTGTGCAAACTGTGGGCATCCATGGAGGAAGAGTGTATGCAATCAGAAGCCTGCCAAATCCCAAATTCCCCCAAGGAAGCTCCTGGCTCTGGAGCTATGAAAAGTCGCCTCCCAGCCATCTGCAAAGTCCTGGTACTGGGGCCATGAAAGCCTATCTTCCAGGCAACTGTAAAGTCCCAGACTGTGGCCATGAAAGATTTTCTCTGAGACACCTGCAAAGATGGCTGCACAGGGCATGGAAAGCTACTCCCTCTGTGATCATCTTCCTGTTCCAATCACCTTCCCTGGCACAGGGGCTCTTGACCACAGGCATGTGAAGTGTTATCCCCTGAGCCTAGTAATTTGGAGTGTGCCTGAGCACATGGAAGGCTACTTCCCTCCACACCATCAGCTGGCTTTGGATCCAGCTGCCAGTTTCCCAGTGGCATTTTGGGACTAACACTCACCCATCTTGAAAACAGTATCTCAGTTTCTCCAAGTACATGCTAACTATGGTGTAGAAGTCCCTGCTCAGGTGTTGGAACCCTGGAACTGCTGTTCTGGAGTACTTCGTGTCCATTATCTAGTGTTTTTCATGGAGGAGAATTTTGCTCTGTCTCTCCTAATCTGACATCTTGGAATTTACTTTTAATTCATTATTTTAATTCATCTTTCCGTTAATACCATGAGATTGATACTATTATCACAGTTTTACAGACATGGAAACTGAGGCCTAGAAATATTACATAAATTCACCATGGCTTATAAGGAGACATCCAAGACTGAAGCCCATTAAGTCAGATTCCAGAACCTTTTCACTTTTTTTGGGCAGTGTCCATCATGGTTAAGGGTTGTGACTCTCCAATTAGACTGCTTGCATTTGAACCTCAGAATTTCAGTGGTTTCAGTTACTAGTTGTTCAACTATGAGGAAGTAATTAAATCTCTGTGTCTCAGTTTCCATACCTGTAATAGTAATAGTGCTAACTCATAGGGTTGTTAAGAATTAGTGAGCTAAATCAAATGAATTAAGGTATGTAAAGCTTTTAGAATAATGATTGGCACATTGAATATCATAAATAAATGTTAGCTATTGTTAGTATTTTAATTATACCATACAGTCAATTACTCTAATGAACAAGTGGCTATTTGTATTCTAAAAAGTATAACTTAAAAAAAATCCTTAAACACAATGGTTTAAAAAAAGGAGAGAAAATAATAAAACTAAGATTAAGATTTCTTTGTCAATTTCATATCACAGCATTTTCCCCTGAGCATTTTTTTCCTAAAAAAAATTTATTTATAAACACTCTTTATCCACCAAGCAAAAACTCCTATGAGCATTCTCTTAATATCAGAACTTATCAGAACTTGTTATTTCTGTACCTTTTACAAGCCATGTCCTTTTGATAGATATAAAAATTTTAATTATCATAATATTGTATATAAATTAAAAATAAACTAAATATAAAGATTGAAGATAAATTAATACATAAAGGGTGATTTTATATTCAAAATGCAAACATTTTCCTGGAGATACTGATATGATCCACATTATTCAACTATTGAAGAACACTGATTTAGCAGATATGAAAATATGGGCTAAGTGTCCTCAGACAAGTCATTTAATCATTGAGAACATCAGTCACTGGCTGTAAACTAGGGATAAATATTCAAGTTTTACCACCTCACCAGGCTGTGCTGTGAATAAATGAAACACACTAGATATGAAGGCCCTTTATGTTTTGTAAAGTATGATCCAAACAGTGAAGCATGGTTATTGTTGTGGATGGCAGCAAACATGTCATGTTGCTGTTAGTGTTTCAATGATCTTTAGCTAAAACTATCCACATGCATTCCATTATTCTTAAAGTCAAAGAAAAGCAAAACTTTTCTCATCATTGCTAATAAATAATATTTCGATTTTGGGAAGGACAACTCTATGAAGAAAAACATCCATAGGCTGTTCATGGAGAGCAGTGTTAGTATTTCCAAATGCTTTCTGATCCAGGTTCACATAGACAAGTTATAATTCAATGGTATGACTATTTCAAGCATATGCCTTACAGTTTCATTCCTTATAATTCATGATGTTGTGAGGAAAATACACTGTTATTTGCTGTCATTTTATTGAAAGTAATATAGAAATCTAAGAACAATTTTTTAAAATTCAATTTTATTGAGATATATTTAAATAACATACATACCATGCAGTCATTCAAAGTGTACAATCAATTGTTCAAAGCACCATATATAATTCTGCATTCATCACCAAAATTAATTTTTGAACATTCTCATTACCACTCACACAAAAATAATAAGAATGAAAATTAAAGTGAAAAAGAATAGTTAAAGTAAAAAAGAAAACTGGGTGCTTTTTTTTGCCCCAATTTTTCTACGCATCCATCCACACCCTGGACAAAGGGGAGTGTGGTCCATATGGCTTTCCCAAGCACATTGTCACCCCTCATAAGCTACATTGTTATACAATTGTCTTCAAAATTCAAGGATTGTGGGCTGTAGTTTGATACTTTCAAGTATTTACTGCAGCTATTCCAATTCATTAGAACCTAAAAATGATTATCTATACTGTGCATAAGAGTGCCCACCAGAGTGACCTCTTGGCTCCTTTTGGAATCTCTCTGCCATTGAAGCTTATTTCATTTCTTTCACATCCCCCAATTGGTCAAGAAGATGTTCTCCATCCCACAATGCCAGGTCTAGATTCCTCCCCAGAAGTCATATTCCACATTGCCAGGGAGATTTATACCCCTGGGTGTCAGATCCCATAAGGGAGAGGGCAGTTATTTCACCTGCCAAGTTGACTTAGCTAGAGAGAGAGGGTCACACCTGAACAACAAAGAAGCATTCAGGAGGAGACTCTTAGGCACAATTATAGGCAGGCCTAGCCTCTCCTTTGCAGCAACAGTCTTGCCAAGGGCAAGTCCCATGGTACAGGGCTCAGCTCATCAAGCCACTAGTCCCCTATGTCTGTGAGCACATCAGCAACCATCAAGGTGTGGAAGCTAAGAGCACTTTTTATGGTAATAATTAAAACGAATCAAAAACTCACTCATTTTAAATATATTTCTGGTCACTGTGGGAAGATTGACTAATATATCATGTTCATTATTTGGGTAATTCCTCCTTATTGCTGTATTTTCATGAAAATATCTCAGTTTTTTTCCTCAAATTTAAATAGAATACTCTATTACAAACATAGAGCTAAATGAAAAAATGTATAAAAGAAAATTTGTGGCCTCCTTTTATTAAACATGATCCTGAAAGATAGAAGATAATGACTAGGGCTGTAAAACTTAGTGAATCCTAAAGTGGCCAATAATTGTGATTAAATGTACAAATATAAGGATGTTTTAACATGAAGGAGAACAAATCAATGTTAACTTTGCAAGAAGTTATAATGGGATGGCAATTGGGAAACAATACAATCAATGAAATCTAGAGTCTACAGTTAACAGTAACATTTAATACGCTTCCATTAATTATAACAAAGATACTATACCAAAGCTAAATGTCTGTTAAGAGGTGGATATAAAGGAGGGGTATGAGGTTCTTGGTGGTGGTATTGTCTGACTTTTCATTGTATTGTATTGTACTGTATTGCATTATGATTTTTTTATTTTCTTTTTTAATAGTTACTTTGTTTCTTTTCTTTTGTCTCCTCTTCCTCTTTCTTTCCAGAAGAAATGGAAATGCCCACATACAAATTGTGGTGGTGAATGCATAACAATATGACTATACTGGAAACCACTGATTATTTACTTAGGATTGAATGTATGGTGTGTGAATAAAATTGTTTAAAAAATAAGCAGAGATGGAAGTGCTAGCCAGGGCAATCCGGCAAGACAAAGAAATAAAAGGCATCCAAATTAGAAAGGAAGAAGTAAGACTGTCATTGTTTGCAGATGATATGATCTTATACATGGAAAACCCTGAGAAATCGATGATACAGCTACTAGAGCTAATAAACAAATTTAGCAAAGTAGCGGGATACAAGATTAATGCACATAAGTCAGTAATGTTTCTATATGCTAGAAATGAACAAACTGAAGAGACATCCAAGAAAAAGATACCATTTTCAATAGCAACTAAAAAAATCAAGTACCTAGGAATAAATTTCACCAAAGATATAAAAGACCTATACAAAGAAAACTGCATAACTCTACTAAAAGAAATAGAAGGGGACCTTAAAAGGTGGAAAAATATTCCATGTTCATGGATAGGAAGGCTAAATGTCATTAAGATGTCAATTCTACCCAAACTCATCTACAGATTCAATGCAATCCCAATCAAAATTCCAACAACCTACTTTGCAGACTTAGAAAACCTAGTTATCAAATTTATTTGGAAAGGGAAGATGCCTCAAATTGCTAAAGACACTCTAAAAAAGAAAAACGAAGTGGGAGGACTTACACTCCCTGACTTTGAAGCTTACTATAAAGCCACAGTTGTCAAAACAGCATGGTACTGGCACAAAGATAGACATATAGATCAATGGAATTGAATTGAGAATTTGGAGATAGACCCCCAGATCTATGGCCGACTGATCTTTGATAAGGCCCCCAAAGTCACTGAACTGGGTCATAATGGTCTTTTCAACAAATGGGGCTGGGAGAGTTGGATATCCATATCCAAAAGAATGAAAGAGGACCCCTACCTCACACCCTACACAAAAATTAACTCAAAATGGATGAAAAATCTCAATATAAAAGAAAGTACCATAAAACTCCTAGAAGATAATGTAGGAAAACATCTTCAAGACCTTGTATTAGGAGGCCACTTCCTAGACTTTACACCCAAAGCACAAGCAACAAAAGAAAAAATAGATAAATGGGAACTCCTCAAGCTTAGAAGTTTCCATAACTCAAAGGAATTTCTCAAAAGGGTAAAGAGGCAGCCAACTCGAAGGGAAAAAAATTCTGGAAATCATGTATCTGACAAAAGACTGATATCTTGCATATATAAAGAATCCAACAACCCAGTGACGATAGTTCAGACAGCCAAATTATAAAATGAGCAAAAGATATGAAAAGACAGTTCTCTGAAGAGGAAATACAAATGGCCAAGAAACACATGAAAAAATGTTCAGCTTCACTAGCTATTAGAGAGATGCAAATTAAGACCACAATGAGATACCATCTCACACCAATTAGAATGGCTGCCATTAAACAAACGGGAAACTGCAAATGCTGGAGAGGATGTGGAGAAATTGGAACTCTTATTCATTGTTGGTGGGACTGTATAATGGTTCAGCCACTATGGAAGTCAGTCTGGCAGTTCCTTAGAAAACTAGATATAGAGTTACCTTTCAATCCAGCAATTGCACTTCTCGGTATATACCTGGAAGATCGGAAAGCAGTGACATGAACAGATATCTGCACGCCAATGTTCATAGCAGCATTATTCACAATTGCCAAGAGTTGGAAACAACCCAAATGTCCTTCAACAAATGAGTGGATAAATAAAATGTGGTATATACACACGATGGAATACTATGGCACTAAGAAGGAACGATGTCGTGAAACATATGACACCATGGATGAACCTGGAAGACATAATGCTGAGTGAAATAAGCCAGGCACAAAAAGACAAATATTATATGCTACCACTAATGTGAACTTTGAAAAATGTAAAACAAATGGTTTATAATGCAGAATGTAGGGGAACTAGCAATAGAGAGTAATTAATGAACGGGGAACAATAATCCAATAAGAACAGATAAGCTATCGTGGGTAAATTTAATGTTCTGGGAATGCCCAGGAATGACTATGGTCTGTTAATTTCTGATGGGTTTAGTAGGAACAAGTTCACAGAACTGTTGCTATATTAGGTTACTTTCTTGGGGTAGAGTAGGAACATGTTGGAAGTAAAGTAGTTAGCTTAGGTTAGTTGTCTTTTTCTTACTCCTTTGTTATAGTCTCTTTGAAATGTTCTTTTATTGTATGTTTTTTTTAATTTTTTTAAATTTTTTTTATTTTTCATAAAGTTGATTTTAAAAAAAAGTTAAAAAAAAAAGGAAAAAAATATGCAGATCCCCCTTGAGGAGCTGGTGGAGAATGCAGAGGTATTGGCCTGCCCCACCGCGAGCGTTGCTAACATGCCCACAGACACAGGGGATTGGTGGTTTGATGGGTTGAGCCCTCTACCACAGGATTTACCCTTGGGAAGACTGTTGCTGCAAAGGAGAGGCTAGGCCTCCCTATAATTGTGCCTAAGAGCCTCCTCCCGAATGCCTCTTTGTTGCTCAGATGTGGCCCTCTCTCTCTAGCTAAGCCAACTTGGCAGGTGAAATCACTGTCCTCCCTGCTATGTGGGATCAGACACCCAGGGGAGTGAATCTGCCTGGCAACGTGGAATATGACTCCCGGGGAGGAATGTAGACCCAGCATTGTGGGATGGAGAACATCTACTTGACCAAAAGGGGGATTTGAATGGAAATGAAATAAACTTCAGTGGCAGAGAGATTCCAAAAGGAGCCGAGAGGTCACTCTGGTGGGCACTCTTACACACAATATAGACAACTCTTTTTAGATTCTAATTAATTGGGGTAGCTGGTGGTGGATACCTGAAACTATGAAACGACAACCCAGAACCCATGAATCTTGAAGACAATTGTATTAAAATGTAGCTTATGAGAGGTGACAATGGGATTGGGGAATCCATAAGGACCACACTCCCCTTGGTCTAGTTTATGGATGGATGAGTAGAAAAATAGGGGAAGGAAAAAAACAAACAAACAAAGGCACCCAGTGTTCTTTTTTACTTTAATTGCTCTTTTTCACTTTAATTGTTGTTCTTGTTATTTGCGTGTGTGTGGTAATGAAGGTGTCAGGGATTGATTTTGGTGATGAATGTACAACTATGTAGTGGTACTGTGAACAGTCAAATGTATGATTTGTTTTGTATGACTGCATGGTATGTGAATACATCTCAATAAAATGAATATTAAAAAAATAAGCAGAGAGATACAACTGTTGGAGAAAATGTGGAGAGAGGGAAGTAACTACTGCTGGCAGGAAGTAGAATGGTGCAGTCCATCTGGAGGTCAGTGTGATGGTTCCATAGGAAGCTAAGTATGGGGTTGCCATATATTTTTGCAACCTTGTTGGTATACACTTGGAAGAACTGAGAGCAGGGACATGAGTGGAAATTTGCACACAGATGTTTACGGTGGCAGTATTCATGAGTTGCAATGGATGGAGGTGACCTAAGGGTACATCAACTGATGAATGTGATGGTGAACTGTGTTGTACACATACAATGGAATATTGGGCAGTTACAAGATGGAATTAAGTTCTGTGGTGTGCAACTAGGTGAATGGACCTTGAGGGCAATATGTTGAGTGCAATAAACCAGAAATGAAAAGAAAAACATTATAAAGCTCCAGTAATGCAGACTAACTATAATGTGCAAAATCTGAGATTCAATCTGACTGAGAGTATATGTTATCAGGGGAAAGCTTATGGTACAGTTTCCTAGATTGTAAGCTCTTGCAGCAGTTACATCTATTTCTGAGTTGTAATGGCTGCTTCTAAATTCTGAGATGCTGAACTCCAAAGAAATGAAGCAAATAAAGTTTCAGTGGCTAAGAGATTTCAAATGGGTTTGCAAGGTCATTCTAGAGGCTATTCTTAAGTGTTATATAGATAGCCCTTTTTATTTTTAGTGTATTTGAGTAGCTACAAGTAAATACCTGAAACTGTTGAACTACAACCCAGTAGCCTTTATTCTTGAACATGATAGTGTAACTATTGCTTACACAGTGTGACCATGTGATTGTGAAAACCTTGTGAGTCACCCTCTCCTTACCCAGTGTATGGGAAGATGAAAAGAATTGGGACAAAAATTAAATGGATACCAGGGGGTGATTGGAGGATTGGATATTTTGCATGCTATTTTTACTTTTATTTTTGTTCTTTTCATTAGAATAATGAAAATGTTCAAAAATTGTTGTGGTGATAAATGCACAATTATATGATATTACTGTGAACAACTGATTGTACACTTTGGATAACTTTATGGTATGTGAATATATCTCAATAAAATTTAATAAAAATATAATAAAACAAAACAAAACAAAAAAGTACTGAAAAAATAGAAAACTGCTGGCAGACTAATCCCATTTTCCCACTCTCATTGGAGTTTTAGTAAGTTTTAGACAAAATAGGCATATTTCATCTCATCTAGACTTGTCTTTCCTCAGTAGTGATAGATGCAAGAAATAGAATTCTCAGACTAAGACTTAAGTTTTTGAGCTTAGCGAGAGAGTTGAGGAGGAGAAGGATATAAAATGAAGGGTAAAATGAAAAGAACTTGGGTGGGGAAGTCACAGAAGGAGGACTGGAAAAGTCTGTAGCTTCATAAATGTAGAAGAGTGGGATGAAAGTCACACACACACACACACACACACACACAAAAAACACTGATGCTCAATATTGTGAGTATATTCCTCTTCCTTCCTCCATCCCCCGTTCTTTCCCCACATGCATTTCAGACTAAATCTGTCTCTCTAATCCTTGCTGTCATTCAGTTTAAAGCTCAGATCAAATTTTGAATGACAGCAAAATGACTGCATTGCATCATTTTTATATAAAGAGCAATTTTTAGAATTTGCCAGACTGAAAGCAGATTGAAATACCGAATTGAATTCCTTTGCTGTGTTTCCCATTAGTGTTAACTTCTTGTAACTGTTTCAATTGATGTGTATCCATGAATATAAACTACATTATGCTGACAGAATATGGTAAAAATAGTTTCAAATTAAAAAAAATGCAAACACTTGCCAGAGACTGGCTTAGTTTTTAATTATCTCCAGAAAAGGGGATTGCAAAGCAAGTTAATATTTTAAAGAGAAATGCTTAAATCACTGATTTAAGTTCTTCTGAAACCACTTTAACAACCTCAATTTCCTGGTAAATAAATACTTAAAGCATTGTACAACTTCAAGGAGTTTCAGATATTATCTATTCCAATCCCCTCATTTTATAGATGAAATTGAGAGCACTTTTAGTGGCAGATCTGGGAGCAGCACGCATGTCTTGACTTCCAGTTCATTGGGTATTTCCACTCTTCCATGCTGTCCATTTAGAGTCTAAATACAATTTTTATTAAAGGAAGTTCATGATTGCCAACAATTCATTTGTTGTTTTGTTTGTTTTTCCATATTATGCTACTTGAAGATAATCTAGCTATATTTCTTGTTAAATGTATGTGATTTAGATTTTTTATTAAATCAGAATTACCTTCTTCCAAATATTCTTAATTACAGAAGTTTTGTCTGTAGATGCATTTTGAAGCTTTGCTATTTCTCATAGCAAGAATTTAGCAAACATTAGTAAAGTGTTTTTTTTTATATTTGCTATCCTGGTATTTTTTTTTCTTTTTTGCATTTCATTATTTACTTAGATGTTTAAGCTCTCACACTAGGTTTTTTTTTTTTTTTATGTGTTCAGTGAGTATCCATTCAGGAGCCACATAAGCATTTATTTTTATTTTTTCAAAGTGAAGTAGCACCCCTACCCCCCATTATATGTTCCAGTTTGCTAATGCTGCAGTTATACTAAATATCAGGAATGGATTGGCTTTTATAAAAGGGGGTTTATTTGCCTACAAATTTACAGTTCTACAGCATAAAAGTGTCCAAACTAAGGCATCATCAAGAAAATACCTTCACTGAAAAATGGTCAATGGCGTCCGGAGAACCTCGGTCAGCTGGGAAGGCAAGTGGCTGGCATCTGCTTGTCTGGGGTTGTGTTCCAGCTCCTGTGTTTCAAAATGGCATCCTACAAAATGTCTCTGGATTTGTCTCTCTTAGCTTCTCCAGAACAAACTCTGGCTAGCATCTCTTAGCATCTCTAAGCATCAGTGTCAGCAAGCTCTAGGCCTGTGTGACTCTTTTTAAAGGACTCCAGTAAACTAATCAAGACCCGCACTGAATGGGCAGGGCCAAATTTCCATGGAAACATTCAATCAAGAGGTCACACCCTAATTAGAAAGATTAATAAATCTGCCCCCACAAGATTGCATTAAAGAATACAGCTTTTGGGGGGACATAATACATCCAAACCAGCACATTATATAAGTATCATACTTATGGTCAAAAAATCAAATATTACACAAATTTTTAAAGTTGAAAAAAATCACCCATAATTCTACTCCCCAGAGATTAACTGCTATTAAAATATACTTTCAGAGTTTCTGCTATACACAAATATGTACATTTCAAAGGGGCTTTCTGGAGACCCATGGAGATCTCTCAAATTGAGATCTGACAGTGGGAGTTTCCAGTATGGGGGATGGGGAAAAAAGCTTGTAAAGTGTTACAAAATTGCATGCATTCGATTGAACCATATGAAATTATTGATAATTCAGCTATTTTTGACCTCCTCAAACTGCAATTTCATATGATTCAACCTAATGTATGTGAAGCCAGAACTTCTAGGCCCATAGAAACTTTCAAGTCTATTTCATTGTACAGAAGAAGAAAAAGGATCAGGAAGGAAGTGTCCAGCCTAAAGTTACACCTAAGTGGTCAGACCAGAGCTGATTCTTTTTCCACTGAACCACGTGTCTACTTTCCATACCTGCTTCTTTAAAACAATAATCTAGGAGCAATGGGGAATGCTTCAAAGCAGATTTCAACTTGCTATCACGAAAATTTCTCTCAATCAAAAAACCAAAATGGAAGAGCTGCATTGGAAGCAGTGAAGTCCCGATGACTGGAGATATGGCCTGGGCTGGAAAGGGCACTAAGACATGGCTTGAGAGGCAGATAAACCATGGAGCTAATGAGGCTTGACATTCAGGGCCCTGCACATGCACAGGCTCCTTCTTAAGGCCATAGGAGGGGCCCTAGCAACGTAGTAACATGGTGATATATTTTTGTAATATTTGCAAAAGTAAGACATTTTAAAATTCTTTTTCTTAATGAGGGTCCCAGAATTGTAAAAGCTTTGGGCCCCACAAAACTGGATTCATTCCTGTGTGGCAGTTTTGAAAAGCACTGGGCAAGAAGACAAGAGGTCTGGGTTCCAATCATGGCACCATTCTGGCCCAAATGGGCAGAATGGCACTTGTCTTGCTTACCTCACGGGGGTAAAAATCACAGATGGTAAGTGTGTTGAAAAATATAAAATGTGAACAAATACAAATAAGTAATAGTCCTCAGATTTTCTATCTGTGATATAGAATAATCATTGCTGCATCTCGTTGTTGAAGGTGACGCATAAAAAAAGATGTCCCCAGTGCATTGTCCTGTTTCCGTTCCCCTCTGTTATACCCTCCTCCAATCCCCTCCCCCAATACTACAGCCACTGGAGCAGTCATTAGTCATTATCCTTTCCAACATCTACATGCTTGTTCACGAGGCTCCCACTGTCTACAAAGTCTGTGTTTGCCTGGAAAAGTCCTTATCCATAAGGCCTAGCTCTGCCAGCCTCCCTCCTCTCAACCCCATGATAACTTCTCTAAGCACTGTTTCGTGATGACCTAACAGATAGGGACATAGATCTGATATAGTCCCTGGGTCCCTAACATCAGATCATAGACACACGGTTCTTGATGTACATGTGATAGGGATCACTGCGTTTGTCCACTTTGTGGGAGCGGGTGTAGCCCAGGATGAGGCTGCCCACAGTGGCAGCAAATAGAAACATGACAAAGAGAATGTACATGTAGGAATTGTCATCACGGCCAGGTAGGCTGGCCCGCTGCTCCTCAATCTGGTTGTCGAGCCCTGGCCCTGGCCCTGGCCCTGGCTGGCGGAGCAAGTTGTTGTGAAGAGTGGCATTGAGAGCCTTGAGCACGGCGTGTAGGCTCTTATACAAGGTCTCGGTCCCATTTGTGGTCTCCATAGCAACAGGGATTGAGGTGGGGGAAGAATCGGAGGATGCTCAAACAGCAGGAAAATTCTCTGGCTCTCAGTTGGCTTTGGGGGTCTCCCTGTGGGCACTCTAAGGCTCCTCAGCTGCTTAGGCTCTTCAGGATGTCTTTGGGTATATCTGGGGTCTCCGTCTTGATTTCAGGAGCCAGGAAGGCCCAGAGCTGCCTCTCGGCACGGCTCCCAAGGGGCGCCGGATTGTTCTCTTGGACACCGCGCGCTAAGCTCTGGGGGCGCCAGGACGCCGCGCACCTTTGCATCCCTCGGGTACTCTCCGCGCCTCGGGCGCCTAGTACAGCCCCACGCGCTCTCGGCTCTCACACTAGGTTTTTACAAGCTGGTGAACACTAACAAATTATTTGTCCCACAGAACTATAACCACACATTCCCAGAGAGTATAAATATATGGTTGAACTAACATTAATACACATCACCATTTTATCAATTGCATAATAAAATAAATCAAGCATCCAAATATTAAGTTACACAGCTCAAAATGCATATAAAATATGAGATGTCTGATGAATCATTAGCAGAAACCTTTCTTTTTTTGCATGAGAGATTGGGAAGAGAGAGAAAAAAAATCTCACATCAAACAAAAATAATGGTTGGTAGCCAACTTCCAATAGATATGGAAAAAATTACAAGAATTTCAGAAATTTTGATTAAGAATTATTGTAGTTACCCTAACAAAGCATCTCTACTTTTCAAAAAATATTTACTAAATTAAAGAGCATATTGTACATGTTCTGCACAAGATAAAAGCAACATTTTACTAAAATATTTTAATAGCCCCCACTCCTGTTCATTTGTCAGGCTTTCCCAGTTAACTTGCACCCCAAAATGTGCAAACATTAAATTAACTGTAAGGCTTTTTTGTCTGGAGACATTAAAGACGTGCTTCTGTACAATGTGAATTTTCAAAACGGAGGTTTTCTCTAATGTCACAAAATGAGATTTATAGATAAAACATTAAAATCCAACAAAATTCCATGGCTGAGCAAACCTGATGTATACCAGTAAAAATGTGGGAGATGTAAACAAAGCTAACAGGCAAATAACAACATAGGCCCTACTTTTAGTGTTTGAAATGACTGAAGGAATAAACCACATAAAGTCTAGTATGTTCATAGTCCCTGGGATTTTAAATTCTGTATGACACTAAAAATATAATACAAGTATTGTGTTGGGTATTTTGGCACCTAATCTCTCTAATTTTTTTATATATTAATTAGATTCTGGCATGGAAATAGATTTAAAGACTTATAACTCAATACTGCAGGATTTCAGGAAAGGTCAATTGTTACAAAAGATAAGCCCATTTTAAAAGCTGACCAGCAATAATCTTTTGCTAAGTTTCCAAATAGGCTGATTGTAACCCAAACATAGAGTTTGTAATTCTGTCAAACTTGTAGCATAGTAAAACTGCTTTTTAATACTCCTCTGGAAGCTTCATTAGACTTATTCATCAACATGTTGGCTTATGTATGACAAATTAGATCCTTCCTCTCTCAAGTTCCACTTCCAAGGCAATAGCATCAGGCACCACAGTTTCACTTAATGCAACAGTTGTTTACTATTGGAGTCTTGGAAGTACAGACACATTTTAGGATGATACTTCTCCAAATACAAAGGTTTCTTGCCATTATATGCTCCATGCTGCTTTTGTCTTATGAACTGTACTGCATCTCCATATTTCATTCCACCTTCAGTCAATGCTAGGGCAACAAGCACTGGAGCTCTCCCAAGACTTGCAACACAATGAACAGCAATGCAGCAACCAGACTCTTCACAAAACTTAATTTTTCCAAGACTTAACCAATCATCAACAATCTGGTTGGATGGTGGTGCACCAGCATCAAAAGGCCAATCAAGAACATGGATGCCTTCTTTCTCCACAAGAGCAGTGTCAGAAGTTGCTTCACATACTCTTACTATTGTGGTAACTCCATACTTATTAAGTTCTGCTATAAATTTGCTTAAGCTTGCATTGGTTGGATTGTGTGTAATAAAGAATCTCATGTTCTTGTATGTGAATTTCACAGGAGCTGGGCGGTTCATTCGAGCCATTTTAATTTAGTTAAAAACACACAAAAGGTTATGAAAGAATTTTAAATATTGAATACAGAAATGCTGTAAAGAAACTGGTCTACTTCAATATACACCACTTGAAATTCTCAGTGCCTTGAGTATGAAGTTGGGAGTAATGGGAAATGAAATGAACCTACCAACAAGAAGCAGTGATTCTTCAATCCAATAATACTGAGGCAATATAAAGAAGTTCACTGAGGTTTACCCCATCCAGGTCAGAACTCTTGTAAAATGCTCTGCAGATTTCAATACAACACTTTTTTGTCCAGGTTAACCACTTTTATTGGGGTTTCTTGGTGGAGTAGTAATGAGTTTCTACAGTTCACTTGTCTGCATAGAGGCCATGCTGGGCTTGGCAGTAATTTCCACTGCCCTTCAGAAACTCCATTAATGTGTGACCAAGAACACCAAAGAAAGGAATATGTTTACTCATTGAATATTGTGGCCTAATAATACAGCCAGTCCCAAGGAGGTGGCAAAACAGGTAGTGATGGTGGCAGCAGCAGCAGCCACAGGGCAGGGGGCAGTGGTGGTCATCACCAGGCTGCAGCAGAGTAGGAGTTGGCAGTGGCACCAGCTCTACCATGCGGTGATAGCCTGGTAATTTAACATCTCAGGAGAGTTAATAAAGCAGTGTCCCTGCACAGATTTTAAGGAAATGTAACTAAGAAAAATGATTTTTAGAAAAGAGCACTTGAAGCTTTTTTACTTTAGATTGTGAAGTTATTTTATTCCCATTATCTGATTTATGGAACATATTTTTAAATTAAAGTTTTTCAATTAATCATTCTCCAAAACACATTAATGGACTGTGCAATTCAAAATGTCAAAATACATAAACACACATAGAAAATAAGCCTATTTTACATTTATAAAAATGGAAATCTTCCTTGAATATTTAATGAAGGTTTCTTTTTTGGGGGTGAGCATGGGATTACTTACACTCTGATCAATTTATATGCTAGCTATCTCTGTTTTTATTCCAGTGTCTCATGAAGCAGGCATGCAGTGTCATGAAGCAAGCATGTAATGTCCTCATGCTTCTTTTTGACTATTCAACATAGATTATGCCCTTGTTCTTTTTTTCTTGTCAAAGTTTACCTTGTGTTCTAGTTTGCCAATGCTGCAGAATGCAAAACACCAGAGATGGATAGGCTTTTATAAAATGAGGGTTTATTTCACTACACAGTTACAGTCTTAAGGCCACAAAGCGTCCAAGGTAACACATCAGTAATCGGGTACCTTCACTGGAGATGGCCAATGGCGTCCGGAAAACTTCTGTTAGCTGGGAAGGCACATGGCTGGCGTCTGCTCCAAAGTTCTGGTTTCAAAATGGCTTTCTCCCGGGATGTTCCTCTCTAGCAAGCTTGCTCCTCTTAAAAACGTCACTCATAGCTGCACTCCGTTCAGTCTCTCTGAGTCAGCATGTTTTATATGGCTCCACTGATCAAGGCCCACCCTGAATGGGTGGGGTCACACCTCCATGGGAGTATCCCACCAAAGTCACCACCCACAGCTGGGTGGGGCACATTCCAAGCAAATCTAACCAGCACCAAAACGTCTGTCCCACAAGACCACAAAGATAATGGCATTTGGGGGACACAATACATTCAAACTGGCACACCTTGTATGTATTCCATTCTTTAGGACCTGTTAAATTATTTGATTATTCTTTCACATATACTATATTCCATTAATTCTCAGATATACATTTTCTTTTCTTTTCTTTTTTTTTTACATTCTAGCATCTCTGAAATAGGGGTGATCTTAAAAATCTTTGGCATTTTACCACAAACCAGATGAGAGTTGTTTGTTCTTGTCTACATGTTGAAATTTGGTCATAGTTGTTCATATGATCATCACTTCCTTTGTAATTTTATCTTCTTGGTACTACATGCACTGTGTTTAAAATATCACCAATAACATTATACTGTGATTCCTTACTAGGTTAAAAATTACTGTATATGTAGAAAGGGACAGAAACAGAGCAGAGAGAATGAATTTGATATTAGTGATTATGGTAGGCAGAATAATGCCTACTCCTTAAAGATGTCTATTTCCTAATCTCCAGAACCTATGAATAGGTTACCTTACATGGCAAAGTGGAATTAAGGTTGCAGATGGAATTAAGGTTGCTAATCAGATGAATTTAATATAGGGAGATTCTCCTGGATTATCTGGGTGGGCCAAGTATGAGCACAAGGGCTCTTAAAAGTAGGAGAAGGAAGCAGAAGGAGAGTCAGAGGGAGAGGGAGTTGTGACTACTGAAGGGAGAACAAGAGAGGTGGTAGTTTGATAACTTGGCCTGACATTGATGGATTTGAATGAAGCCAGAAGCCAAGGAATGCAGGTTGGCTCTAAGAGCTGGAAAAAACAAAGAATTAGATTGTCCCATAGAGCCTCCAAAAAAAAACACAGCCTGCCAACATATTATCACAATGAGACCCATTTCAGACTCCTGATTTCTATAACTATAAGAATATAGGTTTGGATTGCTTTGAGCCACTAAATAAGTAGTAATTAGTTATAGCAGCAATAAGAAATTAGTCTAGTAATATTAGTGATTAATGGAGAAATTACAGCAATTTCTAGTTTTCTTACAAAAGGAAAAACAGAAGTATTATAGAATTTAAGAACTAAAGATACCTACAGGTAGAAGGACCTGCATTGAACTACCTTACATTCTTACTGATATATGTGCAAAATGATTAGTGTTTCTTATTTCTATAATTATATGCAATCCTGAGGCAAATAGAATAGCTATATAAATCAGTAACAATAGTATCAGGCACTGGCTTTCAGTACCTTAAGCTATGAAATGAACAAAGTGAGGATTTTGGTAGCTATAGATTTTAGTAGCTGTAGCATACCAAATAAGGAATAAAATAGCATGTTAAATCCATTGAGAATCACTTAAATGTGTTCATGCAAAGTAGAACTAGAATTTCTGAGTCACTGATGACACCTTGGCCAGGAAAATGTCTTCTTATATTTAAATGAGGTTTGAACAGGTGGATAATGCCATTTACTGCAAGGTGGAGACACAGGGAAGAAATTTACCTTCCTGCCTGAAACAAACAAAAAATGACCAAAATATATAAGACAATGGTTATCAAGACACTGGACATCAGACAATTATTCAGGGCAGTGGTCCCTGAAAGACAATAAACAAGCAAGGTAACCATGCCTCAGTTTGCTGTGTGAAGGAGTTTCTAGGCCATAGTGCAGGGAAGGGGAAGCCAGACAGAGTCTTGTGGAGTCCCTGTGTTGAGGAACTGAGAGTCTTGGGAAACCTATGTGATTATAGTACACAAGAAAGAGCACCTGAGAGGAGAGAGCTTTCATAGAATGAATGCCAGGAACATGAGAGATTTGAAATCACTTCAGAATATATGAATATTAAAGATACTTTTGAGCACCAAAAGAAACCCAGCCAGTTTAAACCAACCCTTAAGCATGGCTTCTTTTATGCATACAAAGACAGAACTCCAGAATATGGAGAAGAATATTGATTGGATCATGTGTGTAAGGAAACTACCTGAAACAGGGTAAATAATCTTCAGAAAATATGAGAAAGAATAGTGGCCCTCACTCAAGACTAGGAATAGTCCCAACAAGTCATACAAAAATCCTCTTAGTTCATGGAGTATTAGGTGGAGTACTCAGAAGGGTTTTGCTCATTAGTTGAGAATAAATGATGCCAAGCTTCACAAATCACTTCCCACCAAACAATTCTTAAAAGCAAGACCTGGAAGGATCAAACCACTTCCAAGCTCTGGCATCCTATAAAGAATTGCCAGGTATGGAAAGAAACAGGAAAACATGCTCATAAAGAGGCAAAAAAAAAAAAAAAAAAACAAACAAACAAGCAATTTAAATTGACCCAAATATTAGATAGTAGCAGACAAGGATATTAAACCAGTTGTTATGATTTTATTGTATATGTGCAAAAAAGTAAGAAGAAGCATGGACTATATTTTTAAAAGACTAAGTAAAAATGTCTAAGGGATGGAAACTACAATGTACAAGATTAAAAACTCAGTTGTTGGGATTAATGACTAGGCATTGGAGATGAAAAGATTAATGAGCTTGAAGACATATCAATAGGAACTTTCCAAAATGAAACAGTGAGAAAAAAAAATCCAGGTAAAGGAAAGGAGAACAGACCATCAGTGAGCTGTGAGGCAATTTCAAACAGCAAAATATATATATAATTCATGTCCATAGAAGAGAGGAGACAAGGAGGATGACAGAAAATATATTTGAGGAAATACTGGCTGAAAAATTTCCAGATTAAATGAAAACTATAAACCCAGAAATCCAAGAAACTCATTGAAGCCCAAACACAAGAACAAGGCACATCAGAGTCAGATTGCTCAAAACCAGTGGTGAAGAAAAAAATCTTTAAAGCAGCTGGAGAATAATGAACAAATTTGGAGGGCTAACACTGTCTGTTTTCAGCATTCATTATAAACTTATAAAATGTGTGATTTTATCCTCAAGATTGATGTATAGACCAATGGAACAGAGTAGAGAATTCAGAGATCAACCTGCACATGGAAAACTGATTTTTTAAGGACAAAATGTCTGATTTAATATTTCTTGTATTTTTTGAAGAAGATACTCCATTTGTAAGTTCAAATTTGGCTGGCCCTTTTTAGTATTTTTGCTCAATATTTTTAACACTTCCATTTTTTTCTTTTTTGTATAGCCTCTGAGCTTCTTCACTCTTTTTTTCTTCTCTCAAATTCTTGTTTGTTAGCAGCATGTTTATATTGTACCTGCTCATATTCTTTTTGTGCTTTTTGTTTTGATGTTTTCTTTTAATTTTTCATTGAAGTAACAATGGAGTTTACTGTTTTGCTACTTTGCCCTGCTGGAGGCTGGTCAATGCAACATTATTCTTCAGACAAAACCTGATGAATGCTACATTTTTCTGGCAAAGATTGGTCAACTTGTTCTTCTGACAAAGTTCAGTCAAATTTTTAAGTTGCTTTCTAAGTCTTTCCTCTTCAGCGAAATAGAGATATTTCAGATGATCTGGATATCAATCTGTGATTTGGGATTCTTGTGAGGTTTGAGCCTTTTTTGTCTTCCATAGCGATTTCTTGTAATTTTGCTGAATCTTCAGTTTTCTTTGAAATGCAAAGCCTTGCCCCTCATGGACAGTCCAAACATACCTTCTGATGGTTAGGAAGCCACATCTTCTGTTCCATGTTTTTATTCCTGAGCCCAAACTGTGACTCTCTTGTCACTCACCCCAAAATTCCCTGCTTGCCACCTTTTTGCCAGCCTTTTAGGTGCCATAGCAGAAAACCTGCATCCCTCTGGGCAACTGAATTTTGACAAAGGTACAAAGTTAAGTCACTGGAAAAAGGATAGCCTTTCAACAAATATTCCTGGGAAATTGGATATCTAAATGCAAGAAAATGCATTCCATACTCCATATGTGAAAATCAACTAAAAATGGACCAAAAATCCAACTCTATGGCCTAAAATTGTAAAAACTATAAAACTGAAAGGAGGGGCTGACAATCTATGGTCTGCAGACTGGCTGCCTGGTTTTGTAAATAAGTTTATTGTAAAACAGTTCCACCTATTCATTTGCATATTGCCTATCGGTGCTTCCATGCCACAACATCAGAGTCCAGTAATGCAACAGAGACTATTATAGCTCACAAAGCCTAAAATATTTACCATATCACATTTGCATAAGTCATTGGCTGGCCCCTGTTTTAAAGGAAAACATAACAAAGAAAATCTTTGTGAATTTGGGATAGACAATGATTTCTTAAATATTATACCCAAAGCATAATCCATAAAAGAAAAAAAAATGGATAAACTGAACTGCACCAAAATTAAAAGCTTCTGCTCTTCAAAAATACTGCCAAGAGAATGAAAAGAAAAGACAGGCTGAGAGAAAACATTTGCAAAGTCTATTTCTGATATAGGATTTGTATCCATTATATATAAAGAACACAGAAAACACAGTAATAAGACAACAGCACAGAAAAAACCTAGGCAAATGATTTGAAAAGATACATCACCTAAAAAGATATACAGATGTCAATTAAGCACATGAAAAGATGCTCAACATCATTATTCATTAGGGAAATGTATATAAAAAGCACAAGGCAATGTCAGTACATGCATATTAGAATCAAGCTAAATTTTAAATGATTGCCCATACTTAGTGTTGGTGAGGATGTGGAGGAACTGGAATCCTAATAATACCCCGCTGGGAAGAGTGTAAAATGGTGCAGTCACTTTGGAAAACAGTTTGGCAGTTTCTTAAAAAGTTAATGTGAATTTATCATATGATCCAGTAGTCCTACCCCGAGGAATTCACCTAAAAGTAAAGAAACTAGAGTACCATAATTGTGCATGAATATTAATATAAGCATTATTAATAATTTTCAAAGAGTGAAACCAACCCAAAGGTCCACCAGCATGACTGGATAAAAAACTGGTACATCCATACAATAGAATGCTACTCAGTACTGGAAAAAGAATGAGCTATTGATACACAAACAAAATAGATGTATCTTGAGATAATTATGCTGAGTGAAATAAAGCAGCCAAAAACAGAATTCATATTGTATATTTCTAGGTATATAAAAGTCAAGAAAATTCAAACCAACTAGAGTGAAAGAAAGCATATTAATGGTTACCTGGGCAGAAGTGGAGGGTAGTGAGGGATGGGAAGGAACATTCACAAAGGGGCATGAGAAAACTTTTGGAAGTGATGTTAACTATCTTATTGTGATGGTTCCACAGGTGAATACATATATCAAAACTTGTCAAATTGCAAACATTAAATATTTGAAGTTTATGGTATGCTATTAGATCCCAATAAAGCTATAAAATATAAATTTTATATCAGTGAATTTCAACAATCTCACTTAAGATACAGTAAATATCTATTTCATGTAAAGTATTTCTATTTCATGTGAAGTGTTATGGAAAATAGAAATTGAAAATGCATATTTCTTTCTTTCTAGTGGTCTGTTTGATATTGTAATGTTGATGAGGCAATAAAAATTACCATTTATTGAAAGTATTGAGAAGCTGGTAAATGTTACATTATCACATTATATTTTCCATACATTTCAAAATGCCCTTTGAAAGAAGCATTCTTGTGATAAAAAGAAAATTTATATTTATAAAGAAAAAGTGATTTACCTGCAGTATATGTCTAATAAAATGCTGAGCTTAAACTTGATTCTACCTAAAAATTAAAATTTTAAATGCTGGACAGGAGGAAGAAGGTGGATTAGGAGAGGCAGGACAAAAAATGTCTCCATGAAAAATAGTAGATAAAAGACAGAAAGTGCTCCAGAATACCATTTCCAGTGATGCAACAGCTGGTCAAGTTCTGCTAAATCCACAGGGACCATGAACTTGGTGAATCTGAGAGTCTACATTCTGAAACAAGTGAGTGAGTCTGCTGGGGAACTGGCAGCCACACCATGGTCTGGATTAGTTTAAAAACCCAAAAGAGCCTGCAGAGCTGGCAGCAAGAGCCACACAGCCCAGCACAATGGGAAGTCCTTCCTGCAAAACACACACATGCCTCAGTAGCTGGCATGGATGATAGCCTTTTGCACACCCGCTGCTAATTGTCCCAGAGTTAGAATGGTGGAAGTCCACAAAAAAGGGAAAATAACCATGCCCCACAGATACACTTTTTCAGCAGGCTGGGAAGGCCCCTGAGCAATGTAGTGGCCCAACAATTCCTTTGCAGACTGTGCTCACCTGTGACATTGTGCTGTATTCCCACATGGAGGGCCTTGGAAGTGGGACTGCACAGAAGTCCCAGGGACCATACACCAATACTAGGGAATTGTGGGTCTGTGGCAGAGAGAAAATGTTGGGAGACTGAACCAAAAGTTTGGACTACTACAACAGCTATAAGTCTCCAGGAACACCTGGGAGATTTGATTATTAAAGCTGCCATCCTTTCCTAACCACTCAGACACACCCCTAGCATTCAGGGTGAGAAGCAACAACTACACATGGAAATTTGGTGCACAAATAGTACTCCCACAAGATACAGACCTTCACCCACTACAAAGACAAAGTTGGGGAGAACTGGCTTGGAGTGAATTGGTGGCTTGCACATGCCACCAGCTGGTTAGTTAAAGTGTACTCCACCAAGCTGTAGTTCTGACAAATTAGAGATATTTGTTGAAAGAAGCCTACATATCCTAAAAGAACCCTATCAAAATTATCAAATGCCAAGAGGCCAAAAACAATTGTAAAGGATATGAAGAAACCAGAAGATATGGACAACCCAAACCCAAACACCCAAATCAAAAGATCAGAGGAGACACAGTACTTGGAGCAATTAATCAAAGAACTAATGACAAACAACCATATCATGGCACAGGATATAAAGGATATGAAGAAGAACCTAGAAGAGCATAAAGAAGAATTCACAAGTGTAAATAAAAAAAAATGATCTTATGGAAATAAAAGAAACTGTTGACGAAATTAAAAAGATCCCAGATACTCACAGGACTAGATGGGAGGAAGCTGAACAGCAAATCAGCAAGTTTGAAGAGGACAGAAAGGAGAGTGAAAGAACAAAAGAAAGACAGGGGGAAAAAAAAAAAAAAATAGATCTCAGGGATATGATGGACAGTGTAAAATGCACAAATATAAGACTCATTGGTGTCCCAGAAGGGGAAGAGAAGGGTAAATGTCCAGGAAGAGTATTCAAAGCAATTGTGGGGGAAAACTTCCCAAACCTTCTAAGCAACATAAATACACAAATCATAGATGCCCAAAGAACTCCAAACAGAATAAATAAAAATAAACCACACAGAGACAGATTCATTTCTGCCATATTTGATCAAATTGTCAAATGCTGAAGAGAAGGAGCAAATACTGAAAGCAGCAAGAGAGAAGCAATCAACCACTTACAAGGCAAACAGCATAATACTAAGCAGTGACTACTCAGTGGTCACCATGGAGGTGAGAAAGCAGTGGTATGACATATTTAAAATTCCAAAAGAGAAAAATTATGAACCAAGAATTCTTTATCCAGGAAAGCTCTCCTACAAATTTGAGGGAGAGCCTAAATTTATCACAAACAAATGCTGTCAGAATTTGCTAACAAGAGACCTGCCCTATTTGAGATACTAAAGGGAGCCCTACTGACAGAGAAACAAAGAAAGGAGAGAGAGGTATGAAGAAAGGTTCAGAACTGAAAAAGATTCAGTATGGATACATTAAGGGACATTAAAAGGGACAGGGGAAAAATATATCTGGCAAACATAATACAAAGGACATGATGGCTGATCCAAGAAATGCCTTCATAGTAATAACATTGAATGTAAATGGAATAAACTCCCCAATTAGAAGATATAGATTGGCAGAATTGATTAAAAAATATGAACCATCAATATGTTGCACACAAGAGGTTCATCTTACACAGTGACACAAAGAAATTGAAAGTGAAAGGAAAGAAAATATTTCATAGAAGCTACAGCCAAAAGAAAGCAGGAGTAGCAATATTAATCCCACATAAAAGAGACTTTAAAGGCAAGGAGGTTATGAGCAACAAAGCAGGCCACTACAACTAATAAAATGGACAATTCAACAAGAAGAAATAACAATCATAAATGTTTATGCACCCAATCAAGTTGCCCCAAAATACATGAGACAAACATTGGCAAAACTAAAGAAATAGATATTTCCACAATAATTGTGGGAGACTTCAATACATCACTCTCTCCTATAGAAAAATCAACCAGACAGAAGACCAATAAAGAAACTGAAAACCTAAACAATCTGATAAATGAATTTGAATTAACAGATATATATAGAACTTTACATCCCAAATCACCTGGATATACATTCTTCTTTAGGGCTCATGGAACTTTCTCCAGAATAGATCATATGCTGGACTATAAAACAAGCTTACACAAATTTTAAAATACTGAAATTATTCAAAGCACATTCTCTGATCTCAATGAAATATAATTGGAAGTCGGTAACCATCAGAGACTTAGAAAATTCAAAAATACTTGGAGGTTAAAGAACACACGCCTATACAGTTAGTGGGTTAAAGAAGAAAAACAAGGTAAATTGTTAAATATATAGAGACAAATGAAAATGAGAATACAACATATCAAAACCTATGGGGTAAGACAGTGACATAGAGAGGAGTGGAAGACTGTTAGTCCCCCCTGGAACAATTCATAAATGACAAAAAACTAGTAAATAACCTGGAATAACTGCTGGGAGACAAACATGACTGTCCACTCATCAGCCACCAACCTGAACTGGCAGGAATGCCTGAGATTTCAGCATAAAATCTGTAAGCAAAACTGCAGACACATGCTGAGAGCCGAGAGCCCCTCCCTCATGGAAGCCTCACAGTGCTAGAGAACAGCACTCTCTCAGCCCAGCTCCAACTAGGGTTTTAATGTTAACTGCTCAATACAGACAGTGAATCCTCAACAAGCAGACAGAGGCTTTTGGGGACAACTGAACTTGGGAGAGTCAGGGGACATATCTGTCTCAGGATGGGGAGCCCAGAGGATCTGTGGGCAGCCAACTTAGCACCTGGCAGTCGGCCTAGTGGCACGGTCCCTGGGCCTTCAGTACATGTCGCGGTGACCGTTCCGCAAGGCGGAGCATCGAGTGGCACCTATGACTCCTGCCTAAAAGGAATTTGCTTCTTGCTGCTGTTTCTTATATTCTTACTGCCTCTTTTTCCCATTTGGTGTCTTTTGGGCTCTGTGGTGGTGAAATGCTCCCACACCTAGCTACATTAATGAGCCAGCAGCTTACCCTGCATTAGTGTCAGCGTAGTGAAAATGCCTGCTCCTTTCTTAGAAGACGATAGGTCACCCTTTCTGCTCACTCCCACTGGCCACCTGTCAACTAGGCAGTAATCCCCCTTCCCCAGCTTTGAAAGAGTTAGCTAGAAGAAACAAAAAAGTAAAGATTAACAGATTCAAAAACATGAACACAAAAAATAGTTATAGATTGCTTGGTACCAAATAACAGGAACTGTTATGCCTGTGCCAAAAACACTGTGTCTTGCTACGCTCCAGGGAGTCTATCCCTGCTAGCCCATTGACCATTGTGTAAGAATAAATAATGTCTGAAATTTAGCCAAACTATTCTAGTATTGTATGCCTAAATGCTAGTGTGTATGTTGTAGAAAATTATACAAATAAAGCTCTGATGCTCTGCTTGGTCGGAGATTTCATCTTCGTACCCAGACACGACAAGGTGTCTGTCTTCTTTCTTCGCCGACTCCAGACCCCCTATCAGGACCCTGACCGTTGCTGAGGCTGGCCCTCGGCAAGGATCAGGTGCTATCTCTGGCTGACGGGTGAACCTGGGAGCTTTTCTGTCCTTTTCATTATATGTGGAGAAAACCTCAGCCATTTTCAGCCTGCAGCGTTTTGCAGTAAAGACAGCCTCAGCCATTTTAAAATCAAAACACTTTGATCAGCAGAGCCAGAGAAACAAAGGACTTATTGATATGCAGATGACCTCTCTGGAGGGGTCATAGCTTCCCAAGAGGAAAGGGAGGGGCCCAGTTCTACTGCCAGCCTTTCTGGAACCATATCCCAAAGCCTGGGGAGGAGCCACAGGCCACACCCTATTACAGAGGCAGTGACAGGCTGACAGGTGCACCTGCTGGGCAGAAAAGCACAGGTTTATCAATCCTCTAAGAAAAACCATCAGGAAAACCAGATACTGAATACTACCACCTTCTGTGACCTCAGCCTGTTCTCATCTGGAAAAACCTGATTGTGGTGGCCTAGGAAGTCAGATGCCTAGACAACAGAAAACTAAAACCTACACTAAGAAAAATGAAGCTATAGCCCAGTCAAAGGAACAAATGTACACTTCAACTGAGATACAGGAATTTAAACTAATGCTAAATCAATTCAAAAAGTTTAGAGAATATTTCGCAAAAGAGACAGAGGCTGTAAAGAAATCACTGGGCATACATAAGGCAGAAATCAAAAGTTCAAAAAAGCAACAAGTAGAATCTATGGAAATGAAAGGCACAACAGAAGAGATGAAAGACTCAATGGAAACATAAAAGAGCAGATCTCAAGAGGCAGAAGAAAACACTCAAGAACTGGAGAACAAAACACTTGAAAGCCCACACACAAAGGAGCAGATGGAGAAAAGAATGAAAAAATATGAGCAACGTCTCTGGGAACTTAAAGATGAAACAAAGTACAAGAATGTACGTATCAATGGTGTTCCAGAAGGAGAGGAGAAGGGAAAAGGGGCAGAGGCAATAATCTGCCCCTTGAAAATTTCCCATGTCTTATGAAAGACATAAAATTACAGATCCAAGCAGTGCAGCATACTCCAAAAAGAATAGATCTCAATAGGCCTACGCCAAGACACTTAACAATCAGATTATCAAATGTCAAAGACAAAGAGAATCCTGAAAGCAGTAAGAGAAAAGCAATCCATCACATACAAAGGAAGCTTAATAAGACTATGTGCAGATCTCTCAGCAGAAACCATGGAAGCAGGAAGGAAGTGGTGTGATATATTTAAGATACTGAAAGAGAAAAACCACCAACCAAGAATCCTATATCCAGCAAAGCTGTCCTTCAAATATGAGGGAGAGCTCAAAATATTTTCCAACAAACAGACAATGAGAGACTTTGTGAACAAGACACCCACCCTACAGGAAATACTAAAGGGAGCACTACAGAGTGATAGGAGAAGACAGGAGTGCACGGTTTGGAACACAATTTTGGGAGATGGTAGCACAGCAATGTAAGTACACTGAACAAAGATAACTATGAATACAGTTGAGAGAGGAAGGTTGGGAGCATGTGAGACACCAGAAGAAAAGAGGAAAGATAAAGAATGGGACTGTGTAACTCAGTGAAATCTAGAGTGCTAACAATTGTGATAAAATGTACACATGTGTTCTTTTACAAGGGAAAACAAGCAAATGTCAATCTTGCAAAGTGTTAAAAATGGGGAGGCATTGGGGGAGGGATGCAATCAACGTAAACTAGACTGTAAGTAACAGAATCATTCTATTATGCTTTCTTTAATGTAACAAAGGCAATATACCAAGAAAAATGCAAATAAGAGGGGGGGATGGGGAGGCATGTTACACATTGGACATTGGTGGTGTTGTCTGACTCTTTACTCTACTTTGATTTAAGGTTACTTTTCCTTTTGCTACTTCCTAGCTGTCATTTTTTTCCTCTTTCTTTTGCCTCTCTACCTTCTTTGACTCTCCCTCCTGCCCTGTGGAAGAAATGTAGATGCCCTTATATCGATAGTGGTGAAGGTGGTGAACACATAATGATGTGATTATACAGAGAACCATTTACTGTTTACTTAGGATGGAATGTATGGTGTGTGAACAAAACCATCTTAAAAAAAAATTGGTTGATGACAAAACCTCAAGGGCAATATACTGAGTGAAATAAGCCAGACACATAGGGACAAATATTGCAGGATCTCACTGATAAGAACTAATTATAATAGGTAAACTCACAGACATGAAATATAAGGTACCAAGTTATAGGACGAGGCTTAAGAATGGCGAGCAGTTGCTTAGTATGAGCAGAATGTTCAACTAGGATGAACTTACATGTTTGAAAATGAACAGAGGTTTCGGTAGCAAGATGTGAGAGTAACTAACAGTGATGAATGGCGCATGAATGAGGTGGAAAGGGGAAGCTCAGAGTCGTATATGTCACCAGAAGGAAAGTCAGAGGTCAAAAGATGGGAATGTATAAAACTGAATCCTATGGTGGGCAATGTCCATGATTAACTGTACAAATATTAGAAAACTCTTCCATGAACCAGAGCAAATGTATGACAATACAACTAGAAGTTAATAATAGAGGGGCATATAGGGAAGAAATATATACCTATTGCAAACTATATACTACAGTTAGTAGTATTTCAACATTCTTTCATAAACAGTAACAAATATACTTTACCAATACTATGAGTCAACAATTGAGGGGGGTTGGTTAAGGATATGGGAGGATTCGAGTTTCCTTTTCTTTTTTTTTTTCCTTTTACCTCTTTCACTTTATTTCTTATCTGGAGTAATGAAAAGTTTCTAAAAATTGAACAAAAATTAAGTGTGGTGATGGATGCACAGCTGTATGAGGGCACCAGGGGCAACTGATTGCACACTTTGGATCTTTGGATAATTGTATGGTTTCTGAACAATCCCAATAAAAATTAAAAAAAAAAAACTATGGGGTGCAGCAAAAACTGTACTGAGGGGAAATTTTTTTAGCTCTAAATGCATACATTAAAAAGGAAGAAAGACCTAAAATTGAACAGCTAATGAAACAACTGAAGAAGCTATAAAATGAACAGCAAACTAATCCTAAAACAAGTAGAAGAAAATAAATAGCAAGGATTAAAGCAAAAATAAATGACATAGAGAACAACAACAACATCAAAGAATAAATAATACCAATAGTTGGTTCTTCAAGAAGATCAAAAAAAATTGACAAGCCCCTGACAAAATCAAAAAGAGAGAAGACCCAAATAAACAAAATAATGAATGAGAGAGGTGACATTACTGTGGATCCAAAAGAAATTAAAAAAAAAAAAAAACTATAAGAAGATACTATGAACAACTGTATGCCAACAAACTAGATAATGTAGATGAAATGTAAAGTTTCCTAGAAACACATGAACAACCCAGACTGACAGAGGAGAAATAGAAGACCTCAGCCAACCAATTACAAGCAAAAATATCCTATCAGTTATCAAAAAGTATCCCACAACTAAATGTCCAGGGCCAGATGGCTTCACAGGGGCATTCTATCAAACATTCCAAAAAGAACTGATGCTAATCTTACTTAAACTCTTTCAAAACATTGAGGGAAATGGAAAACTACTTAACACATTTTATGATGCTAACATCACTCTAATACCAAAAACAGGTAAAGATGCTACAAGAAAGGGAAATTACAAGCCAATCTTCCTAATGAATATAGAAGCAAAAATTCTCAATAAAACACTTTTAAATCAAATCCAAAGATAAATTAAAAAAATCATACACCATGACCATGTGGGGTTCATTCCAGGCATGCAAGGATGGTTCAACATAAGAAAATCAAACAATGTATTACAACACATTAACAAATCAAAAGGGAAAAATCAAATGATCATTTCAATAGATGCTGAAAAGCATTTGACAAAATACAACATCCCTTCTTAATAAAAACACTTCAAAGGGTAGAAATTCAAGGAAACTTCCTCACTATTGTAAAGAGCATATCTGAAAAACCCACTGCCAGCGTAGTTTTCAATGGTGAGAGACTGAAAGCCTTCCTTCTAAGATCAAGAATGAGACAAGGATGCCCACTGTCACCATTGTTATTCAACATTGTGCTATAAGTGCTAGGAAGGGTAATCTGGCAAGACAAACAAATAAAAGGCATCCAAATTGGAAAGGAAGAAGTAAAACTGTCATTATTTGCAGATGATATGATCTTTTATCTGGAAAACCCTGAGAAATCTATGACAAAGCTACTGGAGGTAATAAATTTGGCAAAGTAGTGGATACAAGATTAATGCACATAAGTCAGTTAATGTTGCTATACACTAGAAATGACCAAGCTGAAGAGACACTCAAGGAAAAGATACCATTTTCAATAGCAACTGAAAAAATCAAGTACCTAGGAATAAACTTAACCAAAGATGTAAAAGACCTATACAAAGAAAACTACATAACTCTACTAAAAGAAATAGAAAGAGATCTAAAAAGATGGAAAAATATTCCATGCTCATGGATAGGAAGGCTAAATATCATTAAGATGTCAATTCTACCCGAACTCATCTACAGATTCAATGCATCCCCTATCAAAATTCCAACAACCTACTTTGCAGACTTGGAAAAGCTAGTTATCAAATTTATCTGGAAGGGGAAGATGCCTCAAATTGCTAAAACCATTCTAAAAAAGAAAAACAAAACAGGAGGATTTACACTCTGACTTTGAAGTTTATTATAAAGCCACAGTAGTCAAAATAGTACAGTACTGTCACAAAGATATATATATATATATAGATCAATGGGATCAAACTGAGAATTCAGAGATAAATCCCAAGATCAACAGTAGACTGATCTTTGATAACTGTGACATAATGGTCTTTTCAACAAATGGTGCCTAGAGAGCTGGATACCTATATCCAAAAGAATGAAAGAGGATCCCTACCTCAGACCCTACAGAAAAATTAACTCAAAGTGAATTAAAGAAATCAACATAAGAGACAGTACCATAAAACTCCTAGAAGATAATGTAGGGAAACATCTTCAAGACCTTGTATTAGGTGGTCACTTCCTAGACCTTACACCCAAAGCACAAGCAACAAAAGGAAAAATGGATAAATGGGAACTCCTCAAACTTAAAAGCTTCTGTACCTCAAAGGAATTTGTCAAAAATGTGAAAAGGAAGCCAACTCAATGGGAAAAATATTTGGAAACCATGTCTCTGAAAAAAAGACTGATATCTTGCATATATAAAGAAATCCTACAACTCAATGACAATAGTACAGACAGTCCAATTATAAAATGGGCAAAAGATATGAAAAGGAAGTTCTCTAAAGAGGAAATACAAATGGCCAAGAAACACATGAAGAAACGTTCAGCTTCACTAGCTATTAGAGAGATGCAAATTAAGACTACAATGAGATACCATCTCACACCGTTTAGAATGGCTGCCACTAAACAAAACAGGAAACTACAAATGCTGGAGGGGATATGGAGAAATTGGAACTCTTATTAATTGCTTGTGGGACTGTATAGTGGTACAGCCACTCAGGAGGACAGTCTGGTGGTTAATTAGAGAACTAGATATAAAGTTACCCTTCAATCCAGCAATCGTACGCCTTGGTATATTCCCAGAAGATCTGAAAGCAGGGACACGAACAGATATCTGCATGCCAGTGTTCATAGCAGCAATATTCACAATTGCCAAGAGATGGAAACAACTCAAATGTCCTTCAACAGATGAGTGGATGAATAAAATGTGGAATATACACACAATGGAAAACTATGCAGCAGTAAGAAGGAACAATGTCATGAAACATATGACAACAGGGATGAAACTTGAAAACAATGCTGAGTGAAATAAGCCAGGAACAAAAAGAAAAATACTTTATGTTATCACTAATGTGAGCACTGAAAAATGTAAAATAAATGGTTTGTAATGTAGAATGTAAGGCACCTAGTGATAGACAGCAATTAGTGAAGGGGGAATGATAATCTAATAAGAACAGGTGAGTTATTGTGTGTAAATTTAACATTCTGGGAATGCTCAGGAATGACTTTGGTTTGCTAATTTCTGGTGGGTATGGTAGGAACAAGTTCACAGAAACGTAGTTATCTTAGGTTATCTGTTTTTCTTATTCCTTTCCTGGGTTATAGTCTGTGTATTTTCTTGGGGTAGAACAGGAACACGTTGGAAGTAATTCTAGGGTATTTGTTTTTTCTTATTCCTTTGTTTCGGTTTTGTAATTCTAGGATATTTGTTATTCTAGGCTATTTGTTCTTTCTTATTCCTTTGTTTTGGTTTTGTTTGAAATGTTTTTCTATTGTCTGTTTTTTTTTTTTAATTTTTTGAGAATGTTAATTTAAAAAGAGAAACAATGAAAAAAAAATGCAGAGCCCCCCTGAGGAGCTGGGGGGAAATGCAGGTGTTGGGCTTCCTCACCTGGATGGTTGCTAATGTTCTCACAAACATTGAGGACTGGAGGGTTGATGTGCCGAACCCTCTATCATAGGACTTGCCTTTAAGAAACCTGTTACTGCAAAAGAGATGCTAGGCCTGCTTATAATTGTGCCTAAAAGTCGCCCCCTGGATCCATCTTTGTTGCTCTGATGTGGCTCTCTCTAACTAAGCCACCTTGGCAGGTCATCTCACTGTCCTCCCCCCTACATGGGACCTGACTCCCAGGGGTATAAATCTCCCGGGCAACACAGAATATGACTCCCGGGGATGAATCTGCACCTGGCAGTGTGGGATTGAGAACATCTTCTTGACCAAAAGTGAGATGCGATATGAAATGAAATAAAGCTTCATTGGCTGAGAGATTTCAAATGGAGTCAAGAGGTCACTCTGGCGAACATTCTTATGCACTACATAGATAACACTTTTTAGGTTTTAATGTATTGGAAGAGCTAGAAGTAAACACCTGAAACTATCAAACCCCAACCCAGTGGCCTTGATTCTTGAAGACAATTGTATGACAATGTAACTTACAAGGGGTGACAGGGTGATTTTGAAAACCTTGTGGATCACACTCCTTTTATCCAGTGTATGGATGGATGAGTAGAGAAATGGGAGCAAATTTAAAGGAAAAATAGGGTGGGGGGATGATTTTGGTGTTCTTTTTTCACTTTTTTTTAAATTCTTATTATTGCTTTTTCTGGTACAACGAAAATGTTAAAAAAATGATTGGGTGATCATATGATGGTAATGTGAACAATTGCTTGTATATTTTGGATGATTGCATGGTGTGTTAATAAATCTTAATTTAAAAAGTAAATGAACAATGGGGGGAGGAGAGAAATGAGATATTTGAGATGGTCTAATTTTAACTTTAATTTTATTCTTTGGAGTAATGAAAATGTTCAAAGTTTGATTGCTGTGATGAAAGCACAACTATATGATGATACATGAACAACTGATTGTACACTTTGAATGTATATTATGTAATTATATCTCAATGAAATTGCATTAAAAATTTAAATGTTATTTATAAAACAATTACCTGATTAAGTTTATGCTAAAGATTATTTCTTTTGGAAAATGGAGAGGAAGATGACTACTATTTCTTAAATGTTTATCATGTACCAAGCTCTCTTGGGGATTTTATGTATATTTATTGCATTTAAATGCAATTTATTACAGTAATCCCTTTCAATTTGTTTTTGCTATTTTGCAGTCAAGGAAACTGGGGCTCATAAGGATTAAGGATTTTGCAAATAGTCATGCCATTAGAAGCAGAGCTGGACTAAAACTCAGGTTTTCTTATTGTAAGGAATATTTCTACCTTAATGACAAGAATATAATGACTTTACCTAATTGAAATCTTACTAGATGTGAGACACCCTAAGTACTTTACATACATTAGCTCCACATCATTCACCAAACTACCCTATGGAGTAGCACCATTATTATTATTCCACTGTTATAGATGAGAACATTGAGGCTCAGAGAGGGCAAGTTCATGCAATTAATAAGTAGAAGAACTGGGACTTCAATTCAGGCCCTCTGACTCCATGCTTCACCGGATACCAGATGCTGAGAGTATGAGAACCCCCAAAATATCACCCCTCTTCCCTGTCTGAATTCAAATACAATTAAGAGATAGAGAAGATATAAAACAGATGGAAATCCAAACATCAGCATTACTATAGATAGGGAATATGTAGGAGAAAGCAGTTTATATTTGCAAACAAGTGAGGCTCCTAATGCTGAATCTCAGAATGAGACAGATTTACCACATAGTCACAGGTACTGTTTGATCATCAATTTTCTCCTAGTTTATTTTATGAGGGAATATGACAAAATATGTGTATCACAGCAGACTTGTTTCCAAGAGGTAGAGAATAGAAGGGCTAAAATATTCCAGACTCATCAATCAAAAAAGTCATTACTCCTCTCCTGATGAGGGTTGAGGGTAAGAGGGGAGAGAGACCAGAATTTCACCAGTGGAGCTCCCTTCACATTAAAGGAAACCATGAGGCATGGGAAGGATGTAAATCCTCCCTAACATCGCTGTTAAATTGGATTTACTTTCCTAATGTAAGCATTCAATGACTTTGATTTTATTTCCCCTCCCTTCACAGTTTCATGTGTATTTTATGAAGAAATTGCATTTTTGAAAACATAATTTCTAAGAAAATTTTGAGAAAGAAAGAAAGATAGGTGTGGAAGGGGAGGAGAGGGGAGGGGGGAGGGTGAGAGAGGGAGAGGGAGAGAGAGAGAGGGAGAGAGGGAGAGAGAGAGAGAGAGAGAAAGAGAGAGAGAAATGAATCATGTTTTACAGAACCCAGCACCAATGTAGCCTTTACAGAGGGCCATGGATTGCTACCTTTGTAAGACAGTAGCACCGTGAAAGTATTTTGCTTGCTAATATTTTCACAGAAATAGCTCTAGTCTAATCCATTAACATATATAATCTTTGATTCCCAATTCTTTTCAGTTACATGATTAGTAAGTAATCAGTGATTGATTTTATTTTATCACTGTGATTTTCCTATACAAGGGTTTCAAGACTTGTAGGTAGAACTGGGAATCATATAATATAGCAGATTTTTAGGGAGTTTACAAAGGGCGAGGGCCACCTATATGCAGGTGCCTGAAATTCTATCATCTGTTTTGCACCATGGTTACTTAAAAATTTGATCCTTTTCAGATAGCTCTTATTATGAATGGTTTAATCCTAAAAGTATGCTGAGAATGGGGAAAATATAAAGCTTGAAGTCACGTTTCACCTGTTGGGGACAAAAGGAAGGTTTATCCCTGGTGATGCAAAAGGGCAACAAAGATATATCTTACCTTGCAATTTTGCTGAGGCTGCCCCAGTTGACCTCTCACTGAAATACATTAAAGCAAGCAATTGAAGTTGCAGTCACATTTCAGCACAAAGAAGACATGGTATGAACACTAACGTTTGCTTTCTCTTCTGTTTATAGAATGCTGATATCACCACAAATGGTAAATTACTGAATAGAAGTCACTTTTCCTGCTTCCTAAAATAACAGGACACCCAGATGCAAAATAAAATATTCATTCTCCCATCTGGATATTTTGCATCCATGATGTCAAATATTCAATTGATTCCAAAGTACTGAACTACTGATGATATTTTTCACTTTCCCTCACAATTTTTGGCCACTGGTAATGGAGATGCTGTGTCCAGTTTGATTCCTCAATTACCTCATTAGGCAACCCCTAATTCACTGGGGTTCACCTACTAACAACTTAAATATAATGGTGAGAAGTGTGGACAGTGTGAGTAGACTGCTGGGGTTCAAATCTCCTTTAAGCTGCTTGCAAGCTATGTTACCTTAAGGGAGTTATGTAACCTTACTCGGCTATTTCTGCATCCCTAAAATGAAGATAAAGAACAAACCACAATTAAATTAGCTCAGGTAAATATAAAGTGTCAGGCATAAAGCATTCAATGATGTCACAGAGCTACCTTGGAACTGAGGAGGGGGCAATGACAGTGGGGGCTCCCAAATCCCTAAATTATTTTCTTCCATGTGTTAAAGATGTTAAAGCCAATCTAGAGTAACTTGAATGGTGAGAATGCCAAACCAGGTTGGGGTTGAGATAGGGGGTTGTAGGAACTTTCAATACCATTCAAGCACATGCAGACTTCCAGGGCATGTGATCCCATTCTTTCCCATGTGTTTACAGTGTGAGCAGGGCAGGGGGTCTTCTTTCATTTTGTTTTAAGGAGCTACCTGATTATAAACAGGGATAATAGCTATTGCTAATCTTCCTCACTTAATGCCAGAGGAATTTCCTGTTAATAAGGTCCTTTGTCTTAGACTTTGGATTTAAGATTTTATAACCAAAGTGGAGCAAGAAGGGTATAAATAAGCAAATTTAGCTTTGTACATTCCAGCCAGAAGCAACTTATTCTTCAGAAGTGTACCCTATGGATGCAGCTGTTCATTAAGGGGGTTGCTTTTGTTTAGGGGTCAGCTCTTAGCCAAACTGTGAAAGAAGCATTGTTGATCCTTAGAGTTCCACTGCCTACATTTTCAGTGCTCTTTGGCCCCTGTATAATGCCTCAGCGCCAGGTGTCCAGTGCCTTCATGATGGCCTGTATCTTCCCAATCATGAAGGATAGGAATCTGATAAATTAATTCTCAATAACATGTCAGCAACTGAATTAATTACCTGTCCATGATTTTTTTTAAGCGTGAAATCCTTACTGGTGGGAATTGCAGACACTGTAATGGAACTCAGGGAATGAAGGGGTGTGCACAGAGATTAGGAGTTTCTAATCTTTGTATCTCTATTATTATATTGTAATGTAAGGCTAACCTTACCTTGAGCCTTTTAAAATGCTAATTGCCAGAGAGTTAAACTATTTGAAACTCAAATAATTACAAATACCATTCCTCAAGTGTCAGTGAGCCTCTGGAATTTAGATAACCTGGAAAAAGAAATAATCTAAGGTTCAAAGAAAAACAACTTTGATCTACAAACCTGTCAATCAATTTTGGTGCTGTTTTAGACAAAGTCTCAGTGTGGTTAAGACACCCAAAGCTTATCAGGATCTAGGGAATTGTTCAGCTTCAATCCAAATATCTGCAATCTATTGGAACACGAAGATTTAGGAACCCTCTAACTCAAGTTTTTTGAACCAGAACTCAAAATCTGTCATGAAAATTTCCTTGTACTTTTTTTCTACATAAATTAAATGTGGCATCTTCTTGTGAAAATTTTAATTCCAAGCAACTAAACATAACAGTATGTTCAACATATTTATAACATTATGTATATTTTAGTGCATATTATATGAATATCTTATAAAATAATTACAAATTATTTTCTTGCAAATAGCAACCATTGCGAATTAGGAATCCTTTATACTTCCTTTCTTTTCCTCTGCTTATAAAATTCTGAACACATGCCCCAGACCATTTTTTGCCATGGTCTGAACACCTGTCAAAATAGCTATGATGTGGTTTTAGATTTGTTAGTTATGAACAAAACGAACATCAGTTGGAATGAAAGCACTATATGATTTTATAAGCAACGGGGCTGAAAGTGTTACATTTCAAAAGCATGAGACTAGACGGACAGATCCTGAATTGTTTGAATAGCCTAACTCATTACAGGGGGAATAGATTTAAATCTTAAAAAAAATCTTGTGGGCTACAGACATGTCTTTTTTGAAACTTGAAACGGTGCAAAAGAGTTCCTTTAATATGCATCGTACATCTCTCTCTACTCTTAGATATAGAAACTCACATTCTAAAAGTGTAGTGGAAAACAAACTTCTTTTCTATGGCCCATCTATTGTGCATGTCTGAGGCTATATGATATTCACAATAAGACATGCAAATTCCAGCCCCATGGTGCTTTTCCCTACACTAACAGATATGCCCATAGGTCTGTTGATCTGTCCCCACTTTTAAGGATAATAATGCTCAGAAAAGAATTACACACCAGTGATTTTCACCTTACAATGAATTCAATTCAGTATGTTTGGGAACAATATCTAACATTCTAAATTATATATACAAATGTATGTGTATCATAATATGTTATATCAAAATAAGCATGTTCCTATAAAGGAGATAACTTAAGTTATTTACCATCCTGGCCTTAAGGGAGATAATTTAAGTTAGCCACATGCCTTCGTTAGCAACTCAAAATTAAGGGAAGCAGGCTTGAATGAGAAGTCCATATCTGAACATGAACCATAGAACAGAGGATTTGTTTATTGTGAAAAATTGTTTCACACACTTCTGAAAAAGAGGAAGTTCTTTTATTCTTAAAACTAAAGAAGTCAATTTCCCATATGTCGGAAATAAAGCGGTACCTGTAAGGGAATAAACGCTCTCTCGGTTCTGGAGGAGAAAAGAATTTATTTACGATCTTGCAAGATAGGGCGTCCAGCCAAACACGTGGAAGGCTGGTGCACCAGAGGAAGAGAATGGCGATCTTTAAATCTCCTACTCCTAATTCGCAAGTCCCTCCCCTGTTTCCCCATTGACTGGGTACTACAGAGGTTACAGCCTATCCGAGAACACTAACTAATTCATCTTTTGAGATTTTAATTTGTACAGCCAATCCCAGAGAGCCAACTAGCTCATTATTGAGATTTTGAACTGATCAGCCAATCCCAGAGAGCCAACTAGCTCATTATTGAGATTTTGAACTGATCAGCCTATCCCCCCCAAGTTTTTATTTTTATTTTTATTTTTTTGCTGTGAGTTCCCGCCTCTGATATTACCTCATATCTCTTTACATTCCAGTAACTATGGTTACTTTTCCATATAAGGAGCAGGCAGATTCTCTCTTCTCTTTGTCTGGGGCTTGTTTAAACTGGTTTTGCCTCCATTTCCCTTATTCCATGCTGTCTCTATGTGAAAACGAAACTTCTTCCTTTCTTACAGATTCCCTCCTCTTTCTTTTTAAACACTTTAAGTTTTCACATTTTAGATTCTCAAATTTGCTAAGGGCTTTTTCACATTCCCCATCATAGGGATCTTTCTTATTTTTGATTCTAGTGGTTTTGATGGGTTTTTGAACTAGCCTTTGAGCACACGGGATTATGTAGCACCCAGCTGTTATAAACATTTTGGCTGGAATGATAAGGAAAATTAAAATAGATGTTGCAATTCCTTTCCATTTCTCGAACCAGTTTTCCAACCATTCTGTGAGTGGGTTGTTAATGCTAGAATTCTTTTCTAGTTTCTGAAATAAGGCTGTTAAGCCTTGTAGGGCTTTGGTGATAGTTCCATTAGGTGCGGTATTATTGGGGATGAATGTGCGACAATTTCCCCCAACTATAGCACAGACGCCTCCTTTTTCAGCTAGCATCATGTCTAGGGCCATTCTGTTTTCCCATGCCATTCAGCTAGTGGCATCTAACTGTTCTGCTATTTCTTTAATGACATCCCTGGTATAGTTGATAAATTTTAGCTGATGATTGACATTTTTATTGATGGTGACCCACCAGAATAAGGATGATTTAAATTCTGCAGCTACTTGATTTTTAGCTTTAAACTCATTAGGAACTTTCTGGGGAACCCCTATACTATCTACAAACATTCTTTTATTGAAGGAACTAGGTACATTTTGTACATTTTTCTTTTCTCCTTTGCCTTGGGTTGGTACTTTCTTATTACTTTCAAATGCCAGGGTAAATGAGATAGCCAATTGAACCAGAGCACAGGTTCCTCCCCACCTTTCAGGTAGTGTTGGCCAGAGGATGCCCTTCCCACAGTACCACCAGAGGTCTGCTCGGGGTATAGTTAGGCTGGAGAAGTTGCCAGTACTATCCTTGCTCACATTCCACACCTGTGTACACAAAGCCATGGTACCAAGATCCTGCAACCCTTCTTCCCATCTGGAGAGACAGGCAGAGTGGTTTCCGGGACCAAGGTGAGACGCTGGTATGGCTTTGACACTTCCCTTCTGGACTGGAGGGAAAAGGGAGGACAACATACTACAACTTTCACCAGGAGTAGCATCTTGAAAGAGGAGTGTTATACATTTAAACTCCCTTTCATGCTTTTTCATCCCCAAGGGGAAGGGCATAATCTGAACAGTGGGTTGTTTGGTTGTACAAGCATAACAGTCACTTCTGTTTAGACTCTGGATGGTATGTTTGCCCCATTCTACCCAGGCATTTGTATTTCCATAACCTGTCTCTATTTCTGTGGTTTGCTTTAAGTCTTTGGCCTTAAGTATTCTAATGACCTTGGGGTCAATTTGAACTGGAGAGTTAAATTCCAGCCAAGTTTCCCTTAATGGTTTTTCCTCCAACCTGGGTAAGACCCATCCCTCATACTGTGTGGTCCACCAAGCAGTGTTCCAAGAATAACAGGGGTTAGGTGTCTCATAAGTTATACTCTCAAATGTTCGCCCCCCAACAATCTTGCTTTCTATTTGAACAGTCTGCTTACATAAATGCTTATATTCCTCCCTCAGTTGTTGCTGATGTTTTAGATTTTTACAGCTCATTACTTGACAAACATCAAATTGTACAGTTTGAGACTTTAAGCCTTTGACTACACTTATAACCAGCTTAGCAGAACCTGTTACTCCTTGAATATAGAACATTATGATCAGTATAAGCAATTTCATCATTAAGTTATACACAGAGCACAATGCAAACATAGGGTTTAATCCAGCCCTTCCTCCCTTCTAGTATGCTCTTTCAACTGTTGCCTATTTAAAGTGATCCTTAGGGGATCTGAAGTGGGAGTCACTTTCCAGGATTCAGGTTGAGTTGCTGGATACTTATCGTCTGGTTCAGGCACCGGTCCCTTCACTCGTGTGTAATGAGTCCAGCCTCTTTCTGCCGTTCGGACTGCCGTCTCAGTTGTCACCAAGACTTGATAGGGTCCTTCCCAGATTGGTTGAAGTTTGGATTCTTTCCACGACTGGATCAGAACCCAGCTGCCAGGCTGATGTCGATGGGCAGCAAATTCAAGAGGCGGGGTCTGAGCCAGCAGTCCACGGTGCCTGAGAGATGATAAAGTAGAAGACAAGGCCAGTATATAATTCTTAAGAAAAAGATCCTTTGTGTCTAGGGAGGGGAGCTCTCCAGTCCTCCTGGGGAAAGGCAAACCAAAAAGCATTTCATAAGGGGAAATTCCCAGTTCTTTTCTAGGGGCAGTCCTGATTCTTAGTAGAGCTATAGGTAAGCACTTGATCCAAGGTAACTTTGTTTCCAAAACTAATTTAGAAAGATGTTTCTTTATGGTTTCATTCATTCTTTCCACTCTCCCAGAGGATGGTGGATGCCAGGGAGTGTGGAAGTCCCAAGTGACACCCAGGCTTCTCATGACATTCTGCAATACACGGGAGGTAAAGTGACTGCCATTATCAGAGTCTATATTTTCCACTAACCCATAACGGGGAATGATTTGTTCAAGGATAACTTTAGAAGTTCCCAATGCTGTAGCTGAGGATAGAGGGTAGGCTTCCACCCATCCAGTGAGGTGGTCGACAATTACCAAAATATATTTTAAACGACCGATTGGTGGCATTTCAGCATAATCAACTTGAATGCTCTGGAATGGTCTCAGGCCCGGCTCTCTTCCCCCTTGTACCTGTTTTCTTAAAACCTTTTTATTAATTTTTTGACAAATTATGCACCGCTCACAGATTTGTTTAGCAACTGTATAAAGGCCTACACATCCAAATTGTTTAAGTACTACATCACACATGGCTTGTACCCCCCAATGACTCCCCTGGTGTAGGACTGCTAATATCTCCCTCATTATTTGTTTATTTAACATTTGTCTGCCATCTGGGAGAAACCATTTCCCCTGATCATTTAAGGTTGCTCCTAACTGTTTCAACTCTTTTACTTCTTTGGTAGAGAATGTAGGGACCCCAAATTCCTTAGGGATAGAGGGTATTACGACCATTATTTTTAAAGGGGGGTAGAGAGAGGCCTCCTTAGCCTTTTCATCAGCCAACCTATTGCCTTTTGCCTCAAAAGTAGGTCCCTTCTGATGTCCATTTATATGCACCACTGATATTTCTCTAGGTAAGAGTAGATTGGTTAATACTTGTTTCACCAATTCCCCATGAACCAGTTCTTTTCCTTTGCTATTGATTAATCCCCTTTCTTCCCAGATCTTTCCAAAGGTGTGGACTACCCCAAAGGCATACTTAGAGTCAGTGTATATTGTACCATCCTTTCCTTCTAATAATTTGAGGGCTTGATTTAGTGCATACAACTCACAAGTTTGAGCTGACCATTTATTGGGCAATCGGCTAGCTTCTTTTACTTCACAAGTTATCCCATCTACAACTGCATAGCCATTGTGCCTTTCTCCTTCTAGGACTTTGGAGGATCCATCTATGAACAGTCTTTCCCCTGAGTGCAGGGGAAGATCCCTTAGGTCAGGTCGGACTTGAGTTTGGTATTCAATTAGGTCTAAACAGTCATGCTCAGGGGTCTCTACTTGCTCAGGCCCCTTCCAGAGGAAGGAGGCCGGGTTTAGGCTATGATCTGTTGTTAAGACCAAATCATCTTTTTCCATTAGGATTGCTTCATATTTTAAGAGTCGGGAATCAGTTAACCATTTCCCTGCCCTTTGAGACAGAATAGTTCTCACTTGATGAGGAGTACTAACTACTAATGCCCCTCCAAAGGTTAATTTCCTGCTTTCTTCTACTAAAAGGGCAGTTGCTGCAATGGCTTGAACACACCCAGGCCACCCCCTAGAGACTGGATCTAAAACCTTTGAAAGGAAAGCCACCGGCTTTCTTTGGCCTCCCCAGATTTGGGTTAGGACCCCCAAAGCTGTTCCCTTATCTACTGTAACAAACAGGTGAAAGGGTTTTTCGAGGGAAGGAAGTGCTAGAACAGGAGCTTGCACCAGTGCCTGCTAGAGTTCATTTAAAGCCTTTATTTCCACTTCCTCCCATTCTATCTTGTCAGGCTCTTCCTCTAGTAATTTTTGGTATAGCCCTTTAGTTCGAGATGCAAAAGAATCTATCCACAATCTACAGTACCCTACCAATCCCAAGAATTTTCTTAGCTCTCTTTTTGTTTGAGGAAGAGGCAACTCTACTATGGCCTGGATGGATTTTTCTTTTTCCTTCACTTATGAGGTGGCCTAGGTACTTAACTTCCCTTGCTACAAATTGCAGTTTACTTTTAGATACCCTTAATCCTTGTTCCCCTAAAAAGTTCAGTAGATTTTTTGTAGCTTGAGCCACCACTTGCCTTTCTTTACCTGATATTAATAGATCATCTACATATTGCAGAAGGGTGATTTCAGGTGGGACTGGAAATTTTTCCAGTACCCTCTCTAACTCTTGCCCAAAGAGATTGGGGGACTCCATGAAACCCTGAGGTAAGACCGTCCATCTGTATTGCTGCTTTCGCCCATTGAAGGGATCTTCCCACTCAAAGGCAAACAGGTCTCTACTTTCTGGATCAAGGGGACAGGCCCAGAAGGCATCCTTTAAATCTACTACACTAAACCATTTATGATGGAAGGGAATTTTACTCAGGAGAGTGTAAGGATTAGGAACTACAGGGTGTCGAACCTGGACAATTTTATTAATGGCCCTTAGATCCTGCACCATTCTCCAGCTACCGTCTGGTTTCTGAATGGGGAGAATGGGAGTATTAAAAGAGGACATACAGGTTTCCAAGAGTCCATCTCGAAGGAGACCCTCAATGATGGGTTGGAGTCCCTGTCTTCCTTTAAGAGGAATAGGATATTGTTTCTGGCACACGACCTCCCCTTCCTTTTTTAACTTGATTTTAATTGGGGGAATTTGCAACCCTCCCCTGTTTCCTTCTTTTACCCATACCTCCTCCTTAATGTCTTTTTCATCTTCTTCAGTGAGCATGGCCAAAACCTCAATCCGTCCATTCCTTACCTCTAAATCCAGTCCCATAGGTATTATTAGGTCTCTTCCTAATAAATTACTCCCAGCTTCTGGGATGTGCAACAAGGGAGCTATGATTTGATTATTTTCCCAACAAATGTTAGTAGGTTCAAGAATGGGAACTTTAAATCCCTCCCCTTTTACCCCTGTGACGGTGAGGGAACTGCCAGAGAGCCTGGCCCCCTTTGGAAGATGATTTACAGAGGAGCAAGCTGCTCCAATGTCTACCAAGAATGTAATTTCCTCTTGATATGGGCCCACCTTTAAATTTACTAAAGGCTCCCGGTGGGCTTCTGAGATGAGGAGCCTCTGACTCTCCTAGTCTTCAAAATTCATTAGCGGTATAACTCGACCCTCCTTCTGTAAGTCTGGGCACTCCCTTTTGAAATGGCCAGGTTTTTCACAATGATAACACCCTGCAGAGTTCTGCATTTTCCTTGCTCCTTTTTTTAAATCAGCCCAGCCCCCTCCCCTATCTCGCCTCTGTCTGCATCCCCCATTTCCTGTTTCTAATCTTTTCTTGACCAAGTGGTCAACAGTGGCTATCATGACTTTAGCCTGCTGCTTTTGTTTTTCATCCTCCCTTCTTACAAATACTTTCTGTGCTTCCCTTAATAACTCCTCCAATGGCTTATTCATTCATCCATCTATTTTCTGAATCTTTTTATGAATATCAGGCCAAGATCCCTTCACATAGCTGACCTTTAACATTCCCTGGGCTACAGGGTCTTCAGGGTCCATACCTGAATATTTCCTTACTTGTTCTCTCAATCTTTGTAGATAAGCAGAGGGAGACTCATCTTTCTCTTGATTTACCTCAAAGGCCTTATCCAAATTTTGAGATTTGGGTACCGCCAATTTTATTCCCTCTACAATGAGGTCTCTGAGATCCTTCATTTGTGCCCTATCCTCTTTATCATTATTATCCCAGTCAGGGTCAGTATTTGGAAATTTTTGCTCTGCTGCCATCACCCCTTGCCCTGGCGGGTGTTGCCTTTCCCATTCTTTCATAGCAGCCCCTCTTATCATTCCTCTCTCCTCTTTTGTAAAGAGGATGTTTAATATGGACATAAGTTCAGACCACGTGTATAGGCTAGAGCCTAGGAACTGCTCTATTTGCTCAGCCAGCCCCATTGGGTCCTCTATTAGCGATTTCATCTCCTTCTTAAAATTTCTTACTTCTGCACTCGTTAATGGGGCATTTACATACCCGACTTCCTTTGGCCCCATAGGCACCTCCCTCAAGGGGTAAAGGGATTTAACGGGGTGATGTTCCCTTACTCTCTTTCCTTCAAGAGTTTTTGGAAATGGAAAATTTTGTACATCCTTTTTGCTCTGTGTTAATTCTTTCCTCAACCATTGATGGGTCATATCTGGTGGGGCAGTTGGCGCCGATGGGCCTCCTGATTCCCCTGGAACCTGTGCGGACTTTATTAGGTCCGAAGACTCTAACAATCTCTGCCCTGGGGGAGGAGGGGAATAGTAGGGAGGAGGAAGGCTTAATAAGGGGTCCCAGGGTTTAGATTCTACCAACTCATCTTCCAAGTTTGGGTTTTTATCTTTCACAGGGTAGAGGGGAGTTTTTTTGTTCTTTAGCCAGCACGTGGCATAATCAGACTCCTCCTTAGAAAAGGGTTTCTTCTCATTAACATAAATTACAAGGTTGGCACAGAGCCAGTCCTCCTCTGTCCCATACTTTGGCCAGAATACATCTGGCGGTGAAATGCTTTCTTCAGTCCAAATGTAACAACAATATTTAATCATTTTCTTTTTGTCCTTTCCCTTGGTCCGATCGCTATCGGTCCAATATTTTAACATCCTACCTAGTGGGCTATCTGGAGGGCTGTCCCCGAGGGACTCTATAGGTGCCCCCTTTTCTTCTTCCCCAGCTGGCCAACTGCCTCTATTTCCCATCCTGAGTCTTGTCTGGGCTTCTTTCTCTCAGTTCCTTTCGCTTCGTCCGTCTCTGGCCCTTTCCCTCGCGGGAGAAGGGAACTGCAGATTGAGACTCCGCACTCGCTTCGTGCAGTATGTCGCACGTCTCAGTCACACACAAGCAGCTCCAGACTCATCAGGAATTCCCGACCACCAAGGCAATATATTACTTTCCTTACCTTGGTCCGTGCACGGAGTTGCCTGGTCAAACAGAGGCAAGCCTTTCCTTTTCCCCCTTTTCTCATCCACAACCAGCAGATCCAAGCATCTGATCTCGGGCCCTTTAGCTGCCAGAGATGGGCCCCCAATGGCGGAGTCCGAGACCGCTCAATCAGCGGGGCATGCCTTCCCTTTGTCCACCTCGGGGGTCCCCCTCCGAAGCTTTGGATCCCGGATGAGCCCCCAAGTTGTCGGAAATAAAGCGGTACCTGTAAGGGAATAAACGCTCTCTCGGTTCTGGAGGAGAAAAGAATTTATTTACGATCTTGCAAGATAGGGCATCCAGCCAAACACGTGGAAGGCTGGCGCACCAGAGGAAGAGAATGGCAATCTTTAAATCTCCTACTCCTAATTCGCAAGTCCCTCCCCTGTTTCCCCATTGACTGGGTACTACAGAGGTTACAGCCTATCCGAGAACACTAACTAATTCGTCTTTTGAGATTTTAATTTGTACAGCCAATCCCAGAGAGCCAACTAGCTCATTATTGAGATTTTGAACTGATCAGCCTATCCCCCCCAAGTTTTTATTTTTATTTTTTTTTTTTTTGGCTGTGAGTTCCCGCCTCTGATATTACCTCATATCTCTTTACATTCCAGTAACTATGGTTACTTTTCTATATAAGGAGCAGGCAGATTCTCTCTTCTCTTTGTCTGGGGCTTGTTTAAACTGGTTTTGCCTCCATTTCCCTTATTCCATGCTGTCTCTATGTGAAAACGAAACTTATTCCTTTCTTACACAATATATCATGGGTTTTCACCAAAAAATTTTTCACCAAGTAGAAAACAGTGATGTAAAAATTCAATTTTGTTACAAAATTGTAAAGGGAATGAGAGAGAAAAAGAGATGGTATACAAAAATAAATTTGACTATCAAATAAAGAAAGAAAGTAACTGGTAGTTATTTGCTTTTTTTGCTTTTACTTATTCATTTGTGGACTGAAATAATTACTTCACATTGTATGTTTCTGTGTATGTTTGTATAATTAGTTTTTATAAAATAACACTAGAAGGCATCTTCCAAGAAGTCCTTGGTTGTCCAATCATAAAAACTACAAACTACACTTGTCACCATGCAGCAAGAATTTAAGAAAATAACAGGACACAACAAGCCACCTAAGTGTTTCTCAATATTGAATGAATTTTAGACATCAGACAGGAAGGATAAGGAGAGATTATATATGGGGGAGTGGTGTATAGTAGTTCCCACCCTGCCCATAAGTGATACCAGGTTATATGTGTGTGATTTTTATTATGGATTCATATTTTGAGGTAAAAATTTTACTTCAAAGGGAATATAATCAATCTCACTTCACTAAAAGGCATTTCAAAAGGCAGTTCAGACTTTTGTAAAGTATAATTTCTAATTATCATTTTCCACAACCTTTTTTTTTCTCTGAAATATTTTTGAGATGCCCACATGTAAGACTTGGGCTTAAATTTCTAAGATATACCTGAAATTGATCATAGATTTTTTTTTCCAAAAGTCATTAATCAACTGATACACATCCACTTCTTACATAAAGCTCAATTCTGTATCCCTCCTTCAATGATGCTGTCTTCAAAAGTTATGGTAGATCAAAAACCTAGCTTATAGGTACACAAAGATGTATGCCTTACAAATCTTTTCCCCCTACTGTGGATGATTACTTACTGTGGCAATTCTTATGACTATGGATACCATTTGAAATTCCAAGGGTATCATCTGAAAGCAGAAGTCTTTGCTGCTTATCAAGTGTATATGATAACTATTTGGGTAATTTCTGATATGGTTACTTCTCCCACTACTTTGAAGTGTCACTACTTTTGACTTATCTCTGCATTAAAATCATTCTTCCTTATTGTATATTAGGATAATATAATAACTACATATATATAATATAATAACTATATATATAATATATAATAAATAAATACATATATATAATATATGTATATATATATTTCAGGTTATCTGTTCAGCCAAGTGGTATAAATTCTAAATATAGGGAATGTGAAAGCTGTTAATAAGTTAAGAAATGCTCATTCTAGTCAGTAACCATCACAATTTTTCCCAGTATTTGACTGATCATTGTGGACAGTTAACTCATGCCTGGTTCCTTTGTTGTTTATAATTATTCACGTGCACTTTTAAACCAGAAAATGTCACAGAACTAGTACCATGTCAAAACCACTTTTAACTTGGGAATGCAGTAGACCATTGGTCTACACACTTGATTCATTAGACTAAATATTTTATACATGTTTGAAACATAGTTATATGCTTATTTTGTTTGGAGATTTGAAAATAACTGGAATGATTTTATTTATTACTATAAAATACTTTATTCCTTAAATCTGATTTCCCAGGAAAACTGAGATTGAAAGAATTTTGCAGTGCTAAATTTCTGTTAAAAATAATTAAAAAAATCTAATTTCATACTATACCATTGTTCAGTTCAAGAGACAGAAAAATTATGCTACTTTATCATACTTCATTTTTCAACTTTATAAAAATAAATACCTTCTGAATACCAAGTTTGAAAGAATTAGATTTGTCAGTGTGTGGAAAACCTCTGATAATCCTATCTCTGCCATTTGTTAACTGAGTGGGCTTAACACAAGTTAGCCTCTTTAAGCATCAGTTTCCACATCTATAAAATGATAATAGTTCCTTTATTTATAGGATTTACATAGTAAACATTCAATAAGTGTTACTATTATTATTGCTCTTATTATTATAATGTGACTTTACCAAAATTCAGACAAAAGAAACCAAGCTTCTTGGGTTATTGTGGCTGATTTTTTTGTACTTCATAATTATCTTTAGTACAAACAGGATTTCAAACTTCAAAGTTGTCATGTTCCTAGCATTCATTAGAACTCTATGAAAGTCTTGGTTCTCAAATGGGAATTCCAATATTTAATTTCCTTATAGTTGATTAGCATTTGAAAGAAAAAATACCAGAATTCTAATGGAATTATTGATAATTAGCATACACAAGACTATAACTTGATGACAATATTGCTCTATTCTCTCAGCTATTGAGGGGGCTGATAGAAAATGTCTTATCCATTTGTTGGATTAACTTCTTTGAAAGATTGTGGGCATTCTTTAAACTAGATTTATTAGGAATTTTGTAACAGCTTCCTTGAGATATAATTCACATATAAAATTCACCCTGTATACAATGCAGCAGTTTTTAGTATATTCACAAGTTGTACAAACATCATCTTTATTTAATTTTAGAACATTTCCATCATCCCAGAAAGAAACCTTGTACACATAAGCAGTCACTTACCATTTACCCCTACCCCCAGTCCTCCCCTGGCAATCACTAATCAATTTTATGTCTATATAAATGTGCCTATGCTGGAGAGTTCATATAAATGGAATTATGCATGTGGTCTTTTGCGTCTGGCTTTTTTTACTCAGCATAATATTTTCAAGTTTCATCAATCTTGTAGCATGAATCAGCATTTCATTATTTTTAATGGCCAAATAGTAATCCATCATATAGATATATAACATTTTGAAAGTATTCATCATTTGATGGATATTTGGGTTATTTCCACCTTTTGGCTATTATGAATAATGTTACTGTGAACATTCATGTACAAGTTTTTATATATGCACATATGTTTTCAATTCTTTGGGATAAATACCTAGTAGTGGAATTTCTGGGTCACATGGTAACACTACTTTTAATTTTTGAGGAACTGCTACACTGTATTGCACAGTGGTTGTACCATTTTACATTCTCACCAACAATGGATGAGAGTTCCAATTTCTCTACATCATGGCCAATACTTGTTACTTTCTTTCTCTGACAATAGTCATCCTCATGGTGAGAAATGATATCTCAATGTAGTTTTGAATTGCATTAAACTGAGGGCTAATGATATTGGATGCCTTTTCATGTACTTGTTGGCTATTTGTTTATCTTCTTTGGAGAAATGTCTATTCATATCTATCATGCATTTTGTAATTGAGTTACTTGTCTTTTTGTTGTTGATTTGTAAGAACTGATTATATATTCTGGACAAAATCACTTATCAGACATATGATTGGCAAATATTTTCTCCCATATTTGGGTTATCTTTTTACTTTTTTATATTGTTCTTTGAATAATTGAAGTTTTGGTTTCTGAAAAACTCCAATTTATCTTTATGATTTTGTTTTGTTGCTTGTGATTTTGGTGTCATTCCTAAAAATCCCTTGTTAAATCCCAGGAAGATTGACATTTACATATTCTTCTAAGAGTTTTATAGTTTAATTCTTACATTTAGGTCTGTGATCCTGTTTTAGTTAATTTTTATATGGTGTGAATTAGGTGTCAAAATTCTTTTGAATGTGGATATCACCATTTGTTGAAAAGACTAGGCCTTCATTATTGAATTGTCTTGCCACCCTCATTAGGAATCAATTGACAATAAATACATGGGTGTATTTCTGCACTCTCAATTCTACTGAATTGATCTGTACATCTATGCTTATGCCAGTACCACACTATATTGCTTAGCACAGCTTTGTGGTAAATTTTGAAATTGGGAAGTATGAGTCCTCCAACCTTGATCTGTGTTTGCAAGATAATTTTGGCTATTTTCTACCCTTTGAATTCCCGTATGAGAAATTAATATCAGCTTTCCAATTTCTGCCAAAAAGAAGACCACTGGTATTTTGATAGCAATTGCATTACACTTGTAATCAATTTAGGAAGTGTTGCCATCTTCAGTCTTCCAATTCATGAAAATGGGGTATTTTTCCATTTATTTATGTTTTGTAGTTTTCAGTGTATAAGACTTTCACTTCCTTGGTTATATATATTCTTAAATATTTTATACACTTTGATTGTATAGTAAATGAGATTATTTTCCTAATTTAAATTTTTGAATTTTTCATGGAGAGTGTATGTAAATGCAATTTATATTCATATATTGATTTTTATCCTGCAGCATTGCTGAACTCATTTATTAATTCTAAGAATGTTTCTTATGGATTCCTTAGAACTTTCTCTTTATAAGATCAAGTCATCTGCAAAAGGAGATAGATTTAATTCTTTCTTCCAAATCTAGATGCCCTTTATTTCTATCAATTACCTAATTGCACTAGCTGGAACCTCTAATACTATATTGCATAGAAGTGGAAGAACAACATCCTTTTATTCTTCCTGAACTTAAAGGGAAAGCATTCAGGCTTTCACCATTTAATATGATGTTAACTGTAGGTGTTTTGTAGATGGCCATTATTTGGTTGGTACCTTCTACTATTTTGTTGAGTGCTTTTATCATTAAATGATGTAGATTTTTCCACGAGCCTTTTATGATGGCCATTTTTTCCTTTATTCTATTAATATGTTGTCTTGCATGGTTTGATTTTAGGGTATTAAGCCAACCTTGCATTCCTAAGATAGATAATTGTCATGATCTATAATTCTTTTAATATGTTGCTGGATGTGGTTGCTAATATTTTGTTGAGTTGTTTTGCGTCATTACTCAAAGAATAGTAGTCTGTCCCTTTCCTGTCTTCTGATGTCTTTATCTCTGTCTTACTTTTCTAGGCTGCTATGACAAATAACTTACAATGGATTGACTTAAACAACAGGAATTTATTGGCTCATGAATTTGAGGCTAGAGAAAGTCCAAAATCAAGATATTTTAAAGGCTTGCTTTTCCTCCAAAATCTATAGCATTCTGGTTCTTGTTGCTGGTAATCCTTGAGGTTCCTTGGCTTGTATCTCTGCCTACTGATACATAGCAAAGTACTCTACTGTGACTTCTGGATTCTTTGTATAAGGTGTCCAGTAATATAAATTAAGGCCCATGTTGATTCAGTTGGCCACACATTAACTAAAATAATATCTTATTTTCAAATGAGTTCACACCCACAAGAATACAAATTAAGATTAAGGATATGCTTTTCCTGTGGTACATAACTCAATCTACGTCAATCTGGTTTTGGTATCAGGGTAATACTGGTGTCTTAGAATAAATTAGGAAGGCTTCTTGCCTCTTTTAATTCTTGGAAAAATTTGTGAAGGATTTGTGGTCATTCTTTTGTAATGGTTTGGTATAATTCACAAGTGAAGTCATCTGGGCCTCCATCTTTCTTTGTGGGAAGTGTTTATTACTAATTTGATCTCTTTACTTCTCATACATCCTTTTGAATGTTTTATTTCTTCTTGAGTCAGTTTCAAAGTTTGTCTTTCTATAAATATATCCATTTCATCTAATTATCTAATTTGGGGGGCATGCAATTTAGTATAGCATTTCCATATTGTGATTTTTTTCTGTAAGGTTTGTAATGACATGCCTTCTTTCATTCCTGATTTTACTAATAGGAACCTTCCCTTTCTCTCACTCTATTTTTTTGTTTGTTCAGTCTAGATAAAGGATTTTCAACTTTGATGATCTTTGCAAAGAACCAACTTTTTGTTTAGTTGACGTCTCTATTGTTTTTCTATTCTCCATTTATTTATTTATATTCTAATATTCATTATTAACTTCTTTTTGCTTATAATGTATTCAGTGTGCTTTTCTTTTCCTAGTTTCTTAAGGGGATAGCATAGGTTATAGATTTGACATCTTTCTTTTGTTTTTAGTACAGGCATTTATAGCTATATATTTCACTCTAAGCACTGCTATACCTGCATGACATAAATTTTGGTATGTTGTGTTTTCACTTTCATTCTTCTCAGAGTATTGTCTAGTTTCCTTTGTGATTTCTTTGCTTACACATTAATTTTTACATACTTCTGAGTTTCACAAATTTCCTTCTGTTTTTGATTTTTAATTTCATTCCACTGTAGCAGGAGAACATATTTTGCATTACTTCAATCCTTTGAAATGTATACAGACTTTGTTTATGGCTTAACATGTTTTATTCTGGATAAAGTTCTATGTGCTCTTACGAAGAATGTGTATTCTGCAGCTGTTGGGTGGGGTATTCTATAGTTGTGTGTTTGTTCTATTTGGTTTGTAGTGTTGATCAAGTCTTTTGTTGGTGTTGATATTCTATCAATCTAGTTGTTCTATTACTGAAAGTATTTATTTTGTAACTATTATTGTTGAGTTATCTATTTTTCCCTTCAATTCTCTCAGAATCTGCCTCATGTATTTTGGCATCTGTTGTTGGTTGCATATGTATTAGTAATTGTTATGTTTTCCTGATGGATTTATGCTTTTTTCATTATAAAATATTCTCTTTATATCTAGAAATATTGGAGGAGGGTAAGTTCTATTTTGTCTGATATTAGTATGGCAGCTCTAGCTCTGCTTTGGTTACTATTTGCAATTTTCTATCTTTTTACTTTTAATCTATGTGTGCTTTTATAATCTAATGTGTGTCTCTTGTAGAAACCTACAGTGTGGACCTGGATTTATTTTATCCATTTTGTCAATTTCTGCCTATGATTGGAGTGTTTTTTATTTAAATTTAATGGAACTACTTATAAGACAGGATTTATGTATGCAATTTTGTGAATTGCATTTTATAGGTTTTATTCTTTTTCCTTCATCTACTCCAGGATTATTGCCTTGTTTTTTGTAAAATAGATATTTTATAGTGTATTATTTTAATTTCCTTTTATTTATTTTGCTATTTTGACATATTCTTAATGGTTATCCTGAGTATAACAGTTATTCTTATAACTTAAAACATGTTTTTAGATTAAAAGCAAATAAATATCCATAGTATACAAAAACATTGCTGCAATATACTATATTGCTGCATACAGTTTTTTCCACCATTCTTTGTGCTAATATTATCATACAACATACCTCTTTTTACATTATAAATCCATCAGCACAGTTTTGTAATATTGTTTCATGTGGTAGCATTTCACATCAGATAGAAGAAAAAAAGAGTTACAAACAAAAATACATTTCAAAGCAGGGCAAGATGGAAGAGTGGTGAGGTGTGGGATTTAGATACTACTCTAGAGCAGCTGGAAAATAGCCAGGAACTGTATGGAGCATCCATTTCTGGGACTTCTGTGACTGGTCAAGCATTGTACACAATTCTGGAATGGGTGGGATGGCTGATATCACAGCAAAGAACTGGAAGCATTCCCATCAAGGGGGCTGGTGCCCCTTTCCCCCCAGGAATGTCAAATGGTATTGGAGCTGGTTCCCTGAGGGAAAGAGAAGAAATCTGTGCTGGGAGCACGGAAAGTGGCTCAACCTGATATCAATTGCAGAATTAACAAAATTGGACTGCTGAATAAACACTCCAAGCACAGATAAACCAAGAGCAGGCAAAAAGGAACCAAGATGAATTGGTCCAGCAGAAGGGAGGTAGGGCTAACAGCTACAACAACAACAAAAATATGCACAGGCTTTTGGAGTTGGAGGTGTTCAGAAAACTGGAAAAGTTCTGTGATCCAAGAAAATGGGGCACATAGAAATGGGTACCAAGTCAGGCTTTTGCTTTCAAACCCAGGTAGCTGGGGTCTGGCTCTGAAAAGTTTCCTCCTCCTCCTCCTTCTCCTCCTCCTCCTATTCATCTTCTTCTTCTTCTTCTTCTTCTTCTTCTCCTTCATCTTCTTTTCTTATTTTCTTTTCTTGCTCTTAACTCTTTATCTTTTTAATTTTCAATAGCCCATCAGAGCTCCTGCTTCAGCATTGCCCCAGGCAATAGCAGAATTAAAGTTGTTCGAGAGTAACTATTCAGGTGAGAAACAAAATAGCCTGAAGTGTGTATCTTTGAATACTCTAAACTGCAACTGACAAAACTTGGTGGCTAGAAAAATGCCCTTGAAAAGGGACATCTCTTTTTTCTTTTTCTTTTTTTTTTCTTTTTTGAAATAACTATTCTAAGTAGCTCATTACAGAAAGACTCAGGTATTTGTAATTGACCACTGGACACAGGCAAGGGCAGAGCAAAGATAGGTCTGAGAGACAAAGAAATGAGTCTAGTGGGGGAGACAATTCCCAAAGGGCATAGCTTCCCCAAGAAAAGGGGAGGTGGGGCCCAGCTCCAGTAGCAGCCCTCCTTCAGGGACCTCAGACCCCAGGGGCTGGAAAACAGAAACCAGCTTGACTCAACCACCACCCTGGCAGGGACAAGGTCTGTGGAGAATTAAATGTATGTGTGGCACCTCTTTACACTGATGGGGTACTGTGGTCTGACAAGCACCACCTGCTGGAAAAGATAGGCAAACTCGGAGTCTAGAGGACCTGCAGGAGCATCTCATTCTCAGGGAAATTCCATACCCTCTTCCTGGGACCTGGGCCTGTCTGGACTGGGAAAATCTATGGGGGTTGATCATATCTTGGGAGACCATCCACAAAATATTACCTATTGGCAGGGCAAGAACCAGAAAAACATGACGTGAAAATTCTGATCAAATAAACAGAAGCCATGTTAGAAGTCTAGAGGAATTTGAACTGAATGCCAAATAACACATAAAGAACAAAGCCAACCATCAAGAAAACCCTAGCTAAAAGAGTGAAAATGAGTTCCAGAATAAACTAATGAAGAATATCAGATACCTAGACAGCTAAAAGTAACAAGCCATACTAGTAAATATGAAAATATTGACCAGAAAAAGAATCAAATTAACACTTCAACTGAGATACAGGAATTGAAACAAATAAAGTTGTTCAAACAAAACTCCTAAATCAAATGAATGAGCTGAAGGAAAATATGGCAAAAGAGATGAAGGATATAAAGAAGACACAGGAAGACCACACAGAAGAATTCATAAGCTTGAAAAAACAAATGGCAAAACTTATGTGAGTGAAAGGCACAATAAAAGAGATGAAAAACACAATGGAGTCATACAACAGTAGATTTGAAGTGGCAGAAGATAGGATCAGTGAACTGGAAGACAGGGCATTTGAAATCATAAACACAAAAGAACAGATAGGGAAAAGAATGGAAAAATGCAAGTACGGTCTTAGGAAACTGAATGACAACCTGAAATACACAAATATACATGTGATGGGTTTCCCAAAAGGAGAAGAGAATGGAAAAGGGACAGAAAGAGTAGTAGAAGAAATAATCACTGAAAATTTTCCCAACTCTTATGAGACATAAAGTTACAGGTTCAAGAAGTGCAGCATACCCCAAAGAGAATAGATCCCAATAGACCTACTCCAAGACACGTGCTGATCAGACTGTGCAATATCAGAGACAAAGATAGAATTCTGAAAGCAGCAAGACAAAAGAGATCAATCACATACAAGAGAAGCTCAATGAGATTATGTACAGATTTCTCCACAGAAACAATGGAGGTGAGAAGGCAGTCATATGATATATTTAAGATACTGACAGGAAGCTAAATATAGAATTGTCATATAATCAAGCAACTCCATTACTAGGTATATACTCAGAGAAACTGAAAGCTAAGACACAAACTCACATTTGTAAACCAATGTTTATAGCAACATTATTTGTGATTGCCAAGAGACAGAAACAGCCCAAAAGTACATCAGTTGATGAGTGGATAAACAAACTGTGGTATATACACACAATGGAATATTACACAACTTTAAGATAGAACAAAGTCATGGAACATATAATAACTTGGATAAAACCTTGAGGATGTTATGTTCAGCAAATTTAGGCAGAAACAAAAAAACAAATAATGTATGGCCTCAGTAATATGAGCTCAGTAATATGAGACAACTTTAATGAGCAAACTTTGAGAGTTAAAACTGAGATGACAGGTTATCAAGAGGTAGAAAGGGAGCAGAGATAGGATATTTGATGCTGAAGGAGTATATAATGTTCAACAGGATGATTTGTATAGGTCCAGAAATGGATAACATAATACTCTGTGATGGTAGCACAATATTGTAAGTACACTAAACAAACATGTCTCTGAGTAAAGGTGGAAGAGGAGGGTTAGGGACAGGTAGGACACCAGAAGTAAAGATAGACAATATAGACTGGAACTGTATAACTCAGTGAAACCAAAAGTGGTCAATGATGGCGACTAAATGTACAAATATAAAAATGTTTTTACATGTGTGAGAACAAATGAATACAACCTTGAAAAGTGCTGAAAAGGGGATGATATTCAGGAAAAATAAAATCAATGCAAACTGGAGTCTATGGTTAACAGTAACATGGCAATATGCTTCCATTAAATGTAACAAAGGCAATATACCAAAGCTAAATGTATATGGGAGGGGGATATAAAGAAGGGGTATGGGATTCTTGGTAGTGGTGTTGTTGTCTGACCATATTATTGTATTGTATTTTAATATTTTTATCTTTTTATTATTCTTTTTAAATATTTTTTGGAGTTATGAATATGTTCAATTGCTGATAGTGTTAATGAAGGCAACTATATGATTATACTGAAAAGAATTGATTATACACCATGGATGATTTTATTGCATGTGAATATATCTCTATAAAATGGCAGGGAAAAATATAAACAGAAGGATACAAGTGCCAGGGAAACATGCAGAATGGGTTATACCTATTTACTGTTGGTGGGTGTTTCTGTTTGCTAATGCTGCTGTTTTACTAACCACCAGAAATGGATTGGCTTTTATAAAGGGGGTTTGTTTGGTTACAAAGTTACAGTCTTAAGGTCATAAAGTGTCCAAGGTAAGGCATCAACAATAGGGTACCTTCACTGGAGAAAAGCCACTGGCATCCAAAAAACTTCTTTTAAGTGGTGTTCTGGTTTGCTAATGCTGCTGTTTTGCAAAACACCAGAAATGGATTAGCTTTTATAAAGGGGGTTTATTTGGTAACAATGTTACAGTCTTAAGGCCGTAAAGTGTCCAAGGTAAGGCATCAATAATCAGGTACCTTCACTGAAGGATGGCCATTGGGATCCAGAAAACCTCTGCTAGCTTGAAAGGCACATGGCTGGTGTCTGCTTGCTCCCATGTTGTGTTTCAAAATGGTATCCTCCAAAACGATGCTCTTGGGGCATTTTGTCCTCTCTTAGCTGCAGCTCCTCTTCAAAATGTCACTCTCAGTTGCTCTAAGGTCCTTTCATCTGTGAATTCCTTTATATGACTCCAGCGATACAATTAACACCTACCCTGAATGGGCAGAGTAGCACCTCCATGGAAATTATCCAACATTTGAATCACAGTTGATTGAGTCACATCTCCATGGAAACACTCAATCAAAGATTCCAATCTAATCAACACTAATACATCTGCCCCCACAAGATTACATCAAAGAATATGGTTTTTGGTGGGATATAATATATCCAAACTAGCACATTCCACCCCCTGGACACCAAAAGACATATTCTTTCCAAATAGAAAATACATGAATCCCATCACGACATCATAGAAACTTAAGTAATTTCAGTAACAATAGGTAAGTACAAGATCCCATCAAAATCAGTTACTGGTGTGGTCTGTCCTAAAGCAAAATTACCCTCTGGGTCTGGACCTGTGAATCTTAGAACAAGTTATCTGCTCCCAATATTCAAAGGAGGGACAGTCATATGATAAACATCCTCATTGCCATAAGGAGAAACTGAAAGGAAAACAGGGTTTAAGGGACCAAGACAGTTCCTAAAACCTTCAGGGCATACTTAATTAGATTTCAAATCTGAGAGCCATTTGGAGAATGATGTTTTATCCTTGGGGCTTGAGAGAGCTAGAGTCCAAATCTTTCCAAAGTTTATGTGGCAGCCCTTTGCTATGCAAACACTGGGGTGATTGCTCCAACATATCCAAACTTTGGGGAGACCACTCTCTTGGCCTTACCCTCCTTAAACATCAGGGTGCCACCTGGACTCTGCCTTTCTGGGACAAAGGCTCTCCCATCTCTGAACAGTGGGGTGGCAGCCAGGCTCTCCCCAATCACCAGGGAATGTGATCCACCCTCTCTGGGGCCTGGGGTGGCAGCAATCTTCCTGAACTTTGAGGATGAAGGCCTGTCATCTACTTCTGTGGCAAACTTACCCTTTCCACATGTGTGGGTTGCTCTGCTCACTCTGCCTGAGACCTCTTGACTCCAGACCTCAATCCCCATGGCTCTGTCTTCGAAGAAATTTTTTCCTTCAGTTTGTTCCTTTGCCATCTCATCCAGTCCAGACCAGCAACGGGTCTGTTTATACAGATTTTGCAAAAATTATGTAGGCTCAGCATGCAGTTTACAGGGATCAAAACCATCAGGTAATAGGATTTTCCACAAGTCACTTCTGGATAACTCCACATCTGATCTTGGCTTGTACTGAAATTGCGGTCAGATTCCATGTTTGGTTAAATTTTCATGTGGGGCTGCAACCACCGGGGTTTCACTTTCTGGAAGCCCAGAATCTTCCAAATCATCATTTTCTGGTTTCTTTTTACCCAGGGGTTCATTTCTCATCTTATCTCTGTCCTGTTGCATTTTACTATAAGCTGCAATGAGAACCTAGGCCACATTATTGCTATGTAGTGCTGAAATCTCTTCCACTAAGTGTCCCAGGTCATCATTTTCAAATTCTCCCTTCCATCTGACACCAGGACACAATTTTGTCAAACTCTCTGCCACATTAAAATAAGGATCACCTTCCTTCCAGTTTGCAATGCCATATACATCATTTCTGCTCAAGGCCTCATCAGAAGTATCTTTAGAGTCCATATTTCCACAAACAGTCTCTCCAAAGCAATTTAGGCCCTTTCTATCAAGCTCTTCATAATTCTTCCAGAATTTTCCCCTTATCCATTTAAAAAGCCATTCTAAAATGTTTGGTATTTGCAAGCTCAGCAGCACCACCACCCCTCTTCTCTGGTACCAAAATCTATTCCAGTTTGCAAATGCTTCAATTTTATAAAACACCAGAAATGGATTGGCTCTTATAAAGGGGGTTTATTTGGTTATAAAGTTAGAGTCTTAAGGCCATGAAATGTCCAAGGTAAGGTATCAGCAATCAGGTACCTTCACTGAAGGATGGCCATTGGTGTCCAGAAAACCTCTGTTAGCTTGGAAGTCATGTGGCTGGTTTCCACTTGCTCCCAGGTGGCATTTCAAAATGGCATTCTCCAAAATGTTGCTCTTGGGGTGTTCTGTCCTCTCTTAGCTGCAGCTGCCCTTCAAAATGTCACTCTCATGTGCTCTAAGGTTCCTCTCTCTGTGAATACCTTTATACAACTCCAGTGATCCAATAAATACTTCCCCAAAAGGGGAGGGTAACACCTCCATGGAAATTATCCAATCAAAAGTTTGTTTCACTCACAGTTGATTGAGTCACATCTCCATGCAAACACTCAAAGATTCCAATCTAATCAACACTAACACATCTGCCCCCACAAGATTGCATCAAAGTATCTGGCATTTGGCAGGACATAATATATCCAGACTAGCATTGATGGGAAGGCACGTGGCTGACATCTGCTTGATTCCAGGTTGTGTTTCAAAATGGTGTTCTCCAAAATGTCAGCTTTCAACAGCCATCTTTAAAATATCTCTAAGCTGCATCTTCTCCTTCTGCCTGTGAGAAAATTTTATAGGACTCCAATGGTTCAATTAAGACCCACCCTGAAAAGGTGAGGTAACACCTCCAAGGAAATTACCCAATCAAAGTCTCACCAATAGTTGATTGAGTTACATCTCCAAGGAAACAATCAAAGCATTCCAACCCAATCAACACTAATATGTCTGCCCCCACAAGATTACATCAAAGAAAATGTCATTTGGGGGGACATGGTACATCAAAACCAGCACAATCCACCCCATGAAATCCAAAATGACATGATCTTTCTATAAACAAAACAGATTCATCCCATCACAATATCACAAAAACTTAAATCATTTCAGTAACAATAGGTAAGTACAAGATCCCATCAAGATAAATCACAGGCATGATCTTGTCCTAAAGTAAATTCCCCTCTAGTTGTGGACCTGTGAAACTTAGAACAAATTATCTGATGCCAATATACAAATGAGGGACAGTTATAGGATAAACATTCCCATTGCCATAAGGAGAAACTGAAGGGAAAATAGGGTTTAAGGGACCAAAACAGTTCCTAAAACTCATAGGGCAAACTCCATAAGATTTCAAAGTCTGAGAGTCATTTACAGAATGATGTTGTATCCTTTAGGCTTGAGAGAGTGGGAGTCCAACCCTTTCCAAGGCATTTCTAGCAGCCCTTTTCTCTCCAAACACTGGGGTGAGTGCGCCAACATATCCACACATTCAGGAGACTACCTTTTTCATGGCTCCACCCTCCTCAAGCACATCAGGGTGCCACCTGGACTCTGCATCACCAGGTCAAAGGTTCTTCCCTCTCAAACAATGGGGTTGTGGCCAGACTTTCCCCAATCCCTGGGGAATCTGCTCCACCCTCTCTGAGGCCCGGGGTAGCAGCACTGTTCCTGAGCATAGAGGCAGAAGGCCTGCACTCTGTGTCCAGGTCAAACTCGCCCTTTCCACATGTGTGAGCTGCTCTGCACTCCCTTCCCCAGACCTCTTGACTCCAGACCTCAACCTCTATGGCTCTGTCTTTGAAGAAATATTTCTTTCAATTTCTTCCTTCTTTGTCCCCCCAAGTTCAGACTGGAAATGACTCCATAAATACAGATCTCACAAATAGGCTTGGCATGAAGTTTACAGGGGTCAAAACTATCAGACAATAGGACTTTCCACAAATCCTTTCTGGATAACTCCACCTCCAATCTTGGCTTGTACTGAAATGGTGGTCAGGTTCCATGTTTGGTTAAATCCTCACATGAGGCTGTAGCTTCTCAGGTCTCACTTTTTGGAAGCCTAGAATTTTCAAAACTATCAGTTTCTGGTTTCTTTGAACCCAAGGGTTCATTGCTCAGCTGATCTCTGTCCTCTCACATTTTACTATAAGCTGCAAGGAGAAGCCAGGCTATATCCTCTACATGTAGTCTGGAGATCTCCTCAGCTTAGTATCCCAGCTTATCACTTTCAAATTACACCTTCCATCTGACACCAGGACTCAATTTTGCCAAATACTCTGCCACTTTAAAACAAGGATGACCTTTCTTCCAGCTTGTAATAACACATTCATCATTTCTGCTCAAGACTTCAGCAGAAGTATCTTTAGAGTCCATAATTCCACAAACAGTCTCTTCAAAGCAATTTAGGTCTTTTCTATCATGCTCCTCACAATTCTTCCAGAATTTTCCCCTTATCCCTTTAGAAAGCCATTCCAACGTGCTTGGTATTTGTAAGCTCAGCAGCACCTGACTTCTCTGATACCAAAATATTTATCATTTTGCTAATGCTGTCATTTTGCAAAACACCAGAAATGGATTGGCTTTTTTAATTTTTTTTAAATTCAATTTTATTGAGATATATTCACATGCCATACAATCATCCAAAGTGTACAATCAATTGCTCATAGTACCATCATATATTTTTGCATTCATCACTCCAATCTATTTTTTGAACATTTTCCTTGTACCAGAAAAAGTGAAAATAAGAATAAAAAATTAAAGTAAAAAAGAACACCCAAATCATCCCCCCTCCTACTCAATTTTTCATTTAGTTTTTTGTCCCCATTTTTCAAATTATCCATTGATACAATGGATAAAAGGAGTGTGATCCACAAGGCTTTCACAATCATACTGTCATCCCTTGTAAGCTACATTGCTATACAATCCTCTTCAAGGGTCAAGGCTACTAGGTTGCAATCTGATAGTTTCAGGTATTTACTTCTAGCTATTCCAATGCAACAAAACCTAAAAAGGATTATCTATATAGTGCATAAGAATGCCCAACAGAGTGACATCTCGATTCCTTTTGGAATCTCTCAGTCACTGAAACTTTATTTGGTTTCATTTCACACCCCCCTTTTGGTCAAGGAGATGTTCTCAATCCCATGATGTCAGGTCCAGATTCATCCGCGGGAGTCATATCCCACATTGCCAGGGAGATTTACAACCCTGGGTGTCAGATCCCATGTAGTGGAGAGGTGAGTGAGTTCACCCACTGAGATGGCTTAGCTGGAGAGAGAGGGCCACATCTGAGCAACAAAGAGGTACTCAGGGGGAGACTCTTAGGCACAACTATAAGCATACTTAGCCTCTCTTTTGCAGTAATGAGCTTCCTAAGTGCAAGTCCCATGATAGAGGGTTTGGCTCATCAATCTGCCAGTCCTCAATATTTGTGAGAACAACAGCATCAATCCAGGTGAGGAAGCCCAACACCTCTGCACTTTCCCCCAGCTCCTCAGGGGGTCCCTGCATATATATTTTTATTTTCTGTCCAAATTACTTTTGGATGTGCTATTTCACACTAACCTATGCAAACCTACCAGGTCTCATTGCCTCTTAAAATTTCCATGTAATTAGGGTGTTTGAGCAAACTATATGAGTTCAACTGTTTAGGAAATACAGATCTTGATCTTCCCTTTGTCTCACATGGAATTTGAAGTTTTAAAACACAGTTAGTATTGTCCTTTACCATTTGGCCCAATTTTTCATAGTCCTAACCACATCAGCTTCATTCATATATCTAGTTGAAGCCTGGACAGTTTTTCAGCTTTTTTAAGTTGATATATGTGCTAATACTGACATTCATATGTGCTGAGTTCTAGCTCTGAGTTTCAGGTGTCACACAGATACCCAATGTTCCAGGGATTGATTGGGTCATCCACAAAGGGATCAGCAAATCACAATATGGAGATAGCCATCATAATTCAACAATAGCTCCATTAGCTGTGTTAGCTGTGTTAGCAAATCTATACTTAGCTTCCTGAGGAACTAACACATTGTCTTCCAGAGTGGTTGCAGCATTCTACATTTGCAGCAACAGTGAATAACTGTGCCTCTTTCACCACATCCTCTCCAGCAGTTGTAATTTTCTGTTTTTTTGGATAATGGCCATTCTGGTAAGTGAGGTGATATCTCATTGTGGTTTTGATTTGCATTCCCCTGATAACCAGTAAAGTGGAGCATTTTTTCTATGTTTTTGAGCCATTTGTATTTCCTCTTCACAAAAGTGTCTGTCCATGTCTTTTGCCCATTTTTAAGTTGGGTTGTTTGTCTTTCTGTTGTTGAGTTGTAGGATCACTTTATACATTTGGGATGTTAAACCCTTATCAGATATGTGGTTTCCAAATATTGTCTTCCATTGTGTAGGCTTCCCTTTTATGTTTCTGACAAATTTCTTTGATTTTTAAAAGTGTTTAATTTTGAGAAGATCCCATTTGTCTATTTGTTCTTTGGTTGCTTGAGCTTTGGGTGTAAGGTCTAGGAAACCACTTCCTATCACAAGATCTTTAAGAAATTGCCCCACATTGTCTTCTAAGAGTCTTATGGTCTTAGTGATAATGTTTAGTTCTTTGATCCATTTTGAGGCAATTTTTGTATATGGTGTGAGATATGGGTCCTCTTTCATTCTTTTGGAAATGGATATCCACTTCTCCAAACACCATTTACAGAAGAGGCTGCTCTGTCCCAGTTGATTTGGCTTGACTGCCTTATCAAAGATCAATTGTCCATAGATTGAGAGTCTATTTTTGAACACTCAATTCAATTCAATTGGTTCATATATTTACCCTTATGCCAGTACCATGCTGTTTTGAGCACTGTAGCTTTGTAATATGCTTCATAGTCTGGTACTGTGAGACCTCCCACTTCATTCCTATTTCTCAAGTTATTTTTGGCTATCTTGGGCACCTTTCCCTTCCAAATACGTTTGGTTATTGGTTTTCTATTTCTGCAAAGTAAGCTGTTGGCATTTTAATTGGTACTGCATTGAATCTATAAATCAGTTGAGGTACAGTTGACATCTTATTTTTATTTAGTCTTCCAATCCATGAGCATGGTATATTCTATTTTTTTAGGCCCTGTTCAATTTCTTTCAGCAGTTTCTTGTAATTTTCTCTGCATATGTCTTGTTTGGCCTTCATTAAGTTTATTCCTAAATACTTGTTTCTTTAAGTAGTTTTTTTTCATGATGTCTTCCTCTTGTTGCAAATTACTTTTGTATAAGAATACTACATATTTTTGTGTGTTGATCTTGTAGCCTGTCATTTTTCTGTATTCATTAATTAGTTCTAATAGCTTTGCTGTGGATTTTTCTGGATTTCCTACATATAAAATCATGTCATCTGAAAAGAGGTAAAGTTTTACTTCTTCCTTTACAATTTGGATGCTTTTTATTTCTCTTTTCTTACCTAATTGCTCTAGCTAGAACTTCCAGCACAATGTTGTATAACAATGGTGACATTGGGCATCCTTGTCTTGTTCCTAATCTTAGGGGAAATGCTTTCTTTCTCTCCCCATTGAGTACAATGTTAGCTGTGGGTTTTTCATATATTGCCTTTATCACATTGAAAAACTTGCCTTCTATTCCTATCCTTTGGAGTGTTGTCATCAAGAAAAGATGTTGAATTTTGTCAAATGCCTTTTTTTCATCAATTGGGATGATCATGTGGTTCTTCTGCTTTGATTTATTGATGTGGTGTATTACATTCATTTATTTTCTTTTGTTGAACCAGCCTTGCATACCTGGAATATACTCCACCTTGTCAAGGTGTATAATTCTTTTAATTTTCTCCTGCATTTGATTTGTGAGTATTTTGTTGAGGATTTTTGCATCTGTATTTATTAAAGAGATTGGTCTATAATTTTCTTTTTTTGCTGTAGTATCCTTGATTTTGGCATTAGGGTGATTTTCACTTCATAGAATGAGTTGGGTAGCTTCCCCTCCTCTTCAATTTGTTCCAAGAGTTTGAGCAGGATTTGTACTAACTCTTTCTTGAAAGCTTGGTAGAATTCACATTTGAAGCCATCTGGTCCTGGGCTTTTCTTTTTGGAAGCTTTTTGATAACTGACTCAATCTCTTTACTTGTGATTGGTTTGTTGAGGTCATCTATTTCTTCTCGAGTCAATGTTGGTTGTTTATGCTTTTCTAGGAAGTTGTCCATTTCATCTATGTTGACTGCTTTGTTAGCTTATAGTTTCTCTTAGTATTTTCTCATTATCTCCTTTGTTTCTGCAGGGTCAGTGGTTGTGTTTTCTTTCCCATTTCTGATTCTATTTATTTGCATCTGTGATCTTTTTTTCTTTCATTAGCCTAGCTATGGGTCCATCAAGTTTGTTGATTTTCTCAAAGAACCAACTTCTCAGTTTGTTTATTCTCTCCATGTTTTTCCTGTTCTCAGTTTCACTTAATTATGCTCCAGTCACTGCCACATCCTTTTTTCTGTTTGCCTTGGGATTAGTTTGCTGTTCTTTCTCTTGTTTGTTCAGGTGAACAGCTAATTTATCAATTTTGCTCTCTCTTCTCTTTTAATATAGGTATTTAGGACAATAAATTTCATGTGCTGCACTGCCTTTGCTTCATCCCATAAGGTTTGATATGTTGTGTTTTCTTTGTCATCTGCCTTGATATGTTTACTAATTTCTATTGTAATTTCTTCCTTTACCCACTTGTTTTCTAAGAGTGTGTTGTTTAGTCTCTATATATTTGTAAATTTACAACCTTCTGTCTGTTATTTGCTTCCAACCTCATTCTGTTATGATCCGAGAAAGTGATTTTTATAATATCAATATTTTTAAATGTGTTGAGACTTGCTTTGTGACCCAACATGTTTTCTATCCTAGAAAATGCTCCATGAGCAATTCAGAAAAACATGCATCCTGCTGTTGTGGTGTGTAGTGTTCTATAAATGTCTGACAAGTCTAGTCCATTTATCATACAATTCAACATCTCCATTTAATTAGTGATCCTCTGTCTAGATGTTCTATCCATTGATGACAGTGGTGTATTGAAGTCGCCAACTATTATTGTGGAGTTATCTTCTTCTCCTTTCAGTGTTCTCAGTGATTGCCTCATGAATTTGGGGGCACTCTGGCTTGGTGCATGAATAGTTATGATTGTTATGTTTTCTTGATGAATTGATCCTTTTTTGATATATAGTATCCTTCCTTATCTCTTTTAATTGTTTTACTTTTAAAGTCTACTTTGTCTGATATTAATATAGTTTCTCCCACTTTTCTCTGCTGCTCACATGAAATGTCTTTTTCCAACCTTTCACTTTCAGCCTATTTTTGTCCTTGTGTCTAAAGTGAGTTTCTTGTAGACACCATATAGATGGGTCCTGTTTTCTGATCCATTCTGCCAGTCTGTGTCTTTTTATTTGGGAGTTTAATCCATTAACCTTTAGTGTTATTACTGTAAGGGCAGTAATTTCCTCTACCATTTTGTCTTTTGGATTTTATATGTCATGTATTATTTTTTCCTCTCTCTCCCTTTACACTTCCTGATAGTCTTCATTTCTACACTCTTCTCCAAATATCTCTCTCCTGTCTTTTCCTATCAGCCTGTAGCACTCCCTTTAGTATTTCTTGTAGTGCCAGTCTCATATTCACAAACTCTCTTAGTGTCTGTTTTTCTGAAAATATTGTAATCTCCCCCTCATTTTTGATGACAGTTTTGCTGGATATAGATTTCTTGGATGACAATTCTTCTCTTTCAATATCTGAAATATATCATACCACTGTCTTCTTGCCTCCATGGTTCCTGCAGAGAAATCTGTACATAGTCTTATTGAGCTTCCCTTGTATTTGATGGATTGCTTTTCTCTTGCTGCTTTCAGAATTCTCTCTTTGTCTTTGACATTGCACAATCTGATCAGTAAGTGTCTTGGAGTAGGTCTATTGGGATCTATTCTGTTTGGGGTATGGTATACTTCTTGAATCTGTAATATTCTGTCTTTCATAAGATTTGGGAAATTTTTGGTGAATATTTCTTCTATTATTCTTTCTGCCCCCTTTCTCCTCTCTTCTATGTTACACCCATAACATGTATATTCATGTGCTTCATGCTGTCACTTAGTTCCTAAGATCTTGCTCATATTTTTCCATTTTTTTCTCCATCTGTTCTTTTGTGTGCATGAATTCAAATGTCTTGTCTTCCAATTCACTGATCCTTTCTTCTGGCTGTTCAAATCTACTGTTGTATCCCTCCATTGTCTTTTTTATCTCCATTATGTCCTTCATTCCCATAAGTTCTGCCATTTGTTTTTTCAAGCTTATGAATTCTTCTTTATGGTCATCTAGTGTCTTCCTTATATCCTTCATCTCTTTTGCTATATCATCCCTCAGTTCTTTGACTTGATATTTGAAATGATTTAGGAGATTTGTTTGACCATCTTTAATTTGTTCTTCCTTCCTTTCATTTAATTGATTTACCATTAGTTGCCTCAACTCCTGTATCTCAGTTGAACTAGTAGTTTGTTCCTTTTCCTGTCCATATTTTCATGCTTACTAGTATAGCTCATTATCTTAAGCTGTCCAGGCATCTGACTTTCTTGATTAGTTTATTCTGGAGTTCATTTTCACTCTTTTACCTAGGTTTTCTTTTTGGTTGGCTTTGCTGTCTAGCCTTTGGGATACAGTTCTGCTTATTCTATGCCTCTAACTTAGGTTCTATTTAGTTGATCAGAGTTTTTCAACTCTTGTTTTTCTGTTCCTTGCCCTGCCTCTATGTAGTCACTTTGTGTGAGGGTCTCCTCAGATATGGTCGACACCAGTCAGGTTTCCCCAGTCCAGAGAGGCCCAGGTCTCAGAAGAAGGATATGGATTTTCCTTGAGAATTAGACCCTCCTGTGAGGCCTTTAGATTCTGTACTTTTCCTATGCTGTCCAGGAGGTGGTGCTTGCTAACACACAGCTCCCCCACCAGTGTAAGGAGGTATGGAGACTTTATTTCTCTCAGTGACCCTGACCGTGTCTGGGACATGGCTGACTGAAGTTCATTTCTGAATTCCAGCTCCTGGGAACTGAGTTCCCAGAAGGAGTGCTGCCACTAGTGCTGGATCACACCCTCTTTTTCTTGGGGAAGTTATGGCCTTTAGTGAATTGTCTCCCCACTACACTTATTGCTTTGTCTATCAGAGCACTCTTAGTTCTGCTCTTGCCTGGGCCCAAATTGCAAGTCTTTGAGGCTCTCTGTAATGGGCTATTTGGTATAGTTATTTACAAAATGAGAGAAGAATATTAAGAAAAAGAAAAAAAAAGGAAAAAAAAGGTCCAGTGTATTCTATTTAAAGAAAAACATTTTAATTCCATCCTTGCAGTTCTGAAGGGCTATTGAAATGCAAAAAGACAAGGAGTTGGAGAGCAACTGAGGAGGAAACAAGGAAACAGAGAAACCATCTTTTCAGAAAAGGGCCCTGGACCCCTAAGTTTGCATATGTGCCTGATTCTGCATAAGCCCAGCCCTTCTGCATATTATAATCACCCCCAATTCCAAACATTTCTGTTTTTGTTTTTGTTTGTTTGTTTGTTGCTGTTTTTCTAGCCCTATCTCCTCTCTGCGGGGCTGTCTATTCCCAGATTCTCCAGTGTCTGGTCTCATTTTATCTGTGTTTGGAGTTTTTGTTTAGCAGTCTGAGTTTGTTAATCAGTTCTGCAACTGCAGTTCTCCCTCCTGGTTCCCAGCACCAACGGCCCCTCTTCTCTCTGGAAACCAGCTGCAAAACAGTCTGTTGTGCCTGGCAGGGAGGGGTTTGGGCCCCTTGTCCATGAGAAGTTACAGACTTCACTGAACTCAGCTGCTGTATGTGCTCAAGACTGTTGCATGACACGTATCCAAACTCAGATTCCCTGAGGCGTCCATTCCACACAGTTCCTGCCTATCCCTGGATTGGCTTTTATAAAAGAGGTTTATTTGGTTACACTGTTACAGTCTTAAGGCCATAAAGTGTCCAAGGTAAGTCATCAACAGTAGGGTACCTTCACTAGAGAAAAGCCATTGGCATCCAGAAAACCTCTGTTAGCTGGGAAGGTATGTGTCTGGAGTCTGCTTGTTCCCAGGTTGCATTTCAAAATGGCATTCTCCAAAATGTCAGCTTTCAATGGCCATCTTCAAAATGTCTGTCACCTGCAGCTTCTCCTTCTGTCTGTGAATACTTTTATAGGACTCCAGTGATTCAATTAAGACCCACCCAGAATGTTTGAGATAACCCCTCCATGGAAATTATCCAATCAAAGGTCTTCCCTGCAGTTGATTCACATCTCCATGGAAATAATCAAAGGATTCTAACCCAGTCAACACTAATATGTCTTCCCCCACAAGATTGCATCAAAGAACATGGCAGTTTTGGGGACATAATACATCCAAACCAGCACAGTGGGGAAGTAGTATGTTGTAGCCTCTCTGGAGAACAGTGTGGTGGTTCCACAAAAAGCTAAGTATGTGGTTGCCATAAAGTCCTGCAACCTCATGTTAGGTATATACTTTAAAGATCTGAAAGCAGGGACAGGAATGAACATTTGCACATTGGTGTTCATGGCAGCAGTATTCAAGATCTGTAATGGATTGCTGTGGCCTCAGCATACATCAACTGATGAACAGAATGGTGAACTGTAGTGTATGCATAAAATAGAATATTGAGCAGCTTCCAGAAGGAATGAAACTGTGGGACACACCAGGTGAATGGATTTTGAGGACAGAATTTTGAGTGAAGTATGCCAGAAATGAGAAATCAAATATTATAATGCTTCACTAATATGGACTACCTATTATGTGTAAACTTTGAGAATTGAATCTTATAACACAGGTTTTCAGGGTAATGCTTATTGAAATGGCCCCTGGATTGTAAGCTCTTACAGCATTCACATTTATTGTTGAGTTGTAATGGTTATCTCTAAATTCTGAGACATTGAGCTCTTTGTGTACAACCTGGACTGTCTCTGCAACTTTGGGTATCTGTGTGACAGCTGAAATGCAGAGCTAGAATTTGGCAGCTATGAATGTTAGTTTTATCTCCTACAGCAACTGTTAAAATATCTGAAAAAGTGTTCAGACTTCAATTAGAGATATGAAAGAAGCAGATCTGGTTAAGAATAAGGCAAATTAGGCCAAAGGGTAAGAGACGATATGGACTCTGTTTTAAAACTTCAACTTCTGTGAAACCAAGGGAAGACATGTTTATTTGGTGCAGGATCTATATTTTCTGTAGCCCACTAAATAATTTAACTTGTGCAATCAAAAGTTTATTCAAACACCATAATTACATGGAATTTGAATAGGAAATGTGATCTGGTAGGTTTGTACAGTTTAGTGTGAAATCCCTACACATCCCTGATAATTTGGGCAGAGAATAAAAGTGTATTTTCAGGGCCCCCATGAGGAACTAGGGAAAAATACAGAAATATTGTAGTTCCCCACCTGGGTTATAACTGATATTCTTATAAACATTGAGGACTACCAATTTAGTAGGCTGAGCCCTTGATCTTAGGGCTTGCCCTCATGAACCTTGCTACTGCAAAAGAGAGGATAAGCCTACTTATAATTGTGCCTAAGTGTCTTCCCCAGAGAAACTTTGTTGCCCAGAAGTAGCCTCTCTCTCTATCTAAGCCCACTTGGCAGGTGAACCCAATGCCCTACCCCCTATGTAGGACATGATTCCCAGGGGTATAAATTTCCCTGGAAATATGGGACATGACTCCTGGGAATGAGCTTGGACCTGGAATCAAGGAATTGAGAAAATATGCTTGAAAAAAGTATCAAGAAATGAAGCAAAAAAAAAGTTTCAGTGGCTTATAGATTTCAAATCAATTTGTCGGGTCACTCTGGAGAGCATTTTTATGTGATATACAGATATTACTTTTTAATTTTTAGTGTATTAGAATGGCTAGAAGCCTTCTAATACTGTCAAACTGCAACCCAGTAGCCTTGATTCTTTTAGATGATTGAATAACTATGTAGCTTACATGATGTGACTATGTAATTATGAAAACCATGTGATTCACACTGCCTTTATCCAGTGTATGGAGAGATGAGTAGAAAAATAGGGATGAAAATTAAATGAATAATAGGGGGTATAGGGGTATGGGATATTTTGGGTGTTCTTTCTCACTTTTATTTTTATTCGTATTTTTTTGGAGTAATGAAAATGTTTAGCAACTGATTGTGGTGAGGAATGTACAACTATATGATGGTACTAGAACAGTTATACACTTTGGATGATTGTGTGGTATGTGAATATATCTCAGTAAAACTGAATTGAAATGCATTTATTTATTTTTATTCATCTATATGGTTACCTTTACTTGTGATATTCATTTCTGCAGGTGGATTTGAGTTCATCTAGCATTCTTTACTCTTAGCATGATGGACTTCCTTTGGTATTTATTGCAAGGAAGATTTGATAATGATGTATTGTAACTTTTTTTTTTTTTTTGTTAATCTGAGAATCTCTTAATTTCTCTGCTGTTGAAGCACTGTTTTGCTAGATTTTGGTCAACTGTCTTTGTTCTAGTATGGTAATTGTGTCATCCCACTTTCATCTGGCCTTCATGGTTTCTAATTAGAAGTCAGTTGTTATATTTAAGACTCCCTTATATGTAAGAGTTACTTTTCTCTTGCTGTTTCCAAGACTCCATTTCTTTACCTTCTGAAAAATTGTCTATGATGTGTACAAGTGTAGATCTCTTTAAATTTATTCTACTGGGAAATGGTTGACCTTCATGGATATGGAGATTACTCTTTTCATCAAATTTAGGAAACTGGTAGCTATTATTTCTTCAAATATAATTTCTGCCACTATATCTTTTCTCCTCCTGGAATTCCCATTATTCATATGTTCATGTGCTTTATGGTGTCCCAAAGATCTCTGAGGCAATTCTAATTTTCTTTATGTTTCCTTATTTCCATTTCATAGTATAACCAAAATTGCCCTATCTTCAATTTCCCTGACTCTTTCCTCTGGCAGCTAAAATCTGCTCTAGAGTCTAGTGAATAATTCCAGTGAATATTTCATTTCAGTTATAGCATTCAACTGCAGAATTATTATTTGGTTCTGTTTCATAATTTCTGTCTATTTATTGATATTCTGTATATAGTGAGACATAATTATCATGCAATTATTTAATTTTTAGATGAAGTTATCTTTAGTTCATTGAATATATTTTTATATCTGATAGGCCTTTGGCTAGTAATTACAATATCTGGCTTTTCTCAGGGACAATTTCTATTGACTGTTTTTTTTTTTTTTTCCTGTCTATAGGACATTCAATTTTTTTGCACTTTTTATTGTTAAATATAACATATGCCAAACCTTTCAAAGTATGATTTAACAAGTAATTAGAGAGCAAATTTCAAAGAATGTTATGGGTTAGAGTTCTGCAATTTCATTTATTTCCTTGTGAAACACAACATATATACAGAAAGGTGATAACTTTCAAAGTACAGTTTAATGAGTAGCTAGAGAGCAAATTTCAAAGAATATGGGTTACAGTTCTACCATTTTAGTTATTTCTTTCTAGCTATTCTAATATCCTAGCATCTAAAAAACATTTATATAAAGATTCAGTATTCATAATTCTTTGTTAAATTTTATCTTCTCTGTTGCTACACCTTCCTCTCATTCAATCACTTTCTTAATTTTAAGGGATGTCTGAGCAGTGACAAGCCTAACTTGTTCATATGGAAGAAGGGTGTCAACATTATGGGGAAGGGGGCTGTATGTGATTGAGGCTGTTGCCTCTGGGTTTTGGAACTTATCTGGCATAGGGACGCTCTGAAGGATTTAAGTTTCTGAAGAATAGACTTATAGAGTCTCAGATAGGGACAAGTGAATTCATCAGGGTTGTCAGGACTACTGATTGTTAGAGCTTCACATACTTTGGCCATGTGGGATGCCTAGCTAAAGTGTGCATAAAAGTAATCTCCAGGATAGACTCTTGACTCTATTTGAAATCTCTCAGCCACTGAAACCTTATTTTGTTACCATTCTTTTCTGCCTTTTGTTCAAAAATACATTTTTAATCCCTCAATATCAGGGCCAGACTTACTCCTGGGAGTTGAGTCCTACATTGCAAAGGAGATTCACCCCCCTGGGTGTCATGTCACAAGAAGGGGGGAGGTTAATGAATTTATGTACAGAGTTGGGCTTAGAGAGAAAAAGGACACATTTGAGCAACAAAATAGGTTCTTTGGAGGTGTCTCTTAGGCATAATTATAGGTAGGCTTACACTTCCTTTTACAATCATAAGTTTCACAAGAGCAAGCCTCAAGATATTGAGCTTGGCTTATTAACTAAGGACATCCAAATTTCACTTAGTATATATTCTATCCAAGGTAAACAATGTCTCACATTATCTCCACTTAGTTGTACAACCATCATCCCTCTGAATTTTAAACAATTGTCATAATACAAAACACTCCAAAGTCCTTTCAGCACCTCATTATTCATCCTTAGTATTATTGTAGTAATGGTAAGATATCCCTATTAAATATAGTTCATAATATGTGATGGGAAGCTTTTTTTTCCCCATATACCACTCTGTTGTTTTCTGCTTGTACAAGTGTCATACCTTAGAAGTATATTAGTCAAACACCTATTTATATTTGTAGGCTACTCAGTGAGATATATGCCTTTAAACACCCTCTTTTGACCATGCTCATCTACAATGCAGTACTGATAAATATAATTCCATTAACAAAAATATCATCACCCCTGTCCATTCGCATGCCATTAAGTTCATCCTCATTAACATATATATACATATTAGGTTATCATTCCTCCCTCACTAGATTTGTTGATCTCCAGGTCCCATATATTCTACATTAAAAGACAGTGATTTTACATTGTTCAGGGATTTCATAGCTGTGGTAACATCTAATATCTCTCCTTTTGTGTCTGACTTATTTCACACAGTATTATGTATTCAAGGTTTATCCATGTTTTCATAGGGTTCAGGACATCATTCCTTCTTACTGCTGTATAGTATTCCATCATATGTATGTAACACATTTTCTTCATCCACTCATCTACTGAAGGACACTTGGATTGTTTCCATCTCTTGGCAATTGTGAACAATGCTGCTATGAACATCAGTGAACAAATGTCTGTTCATGTCACTGCTTTCAGATATTCTGGTATATACTATGAAGTGAAATTGTCAGATCATAGGATAAACTGATATCTAGTTTTCTGAGGATCTGCCAAACTGTCTTCCACAGTGGCTGTACATTATACATTCCCACCAGCAATAAATAAGAGTTCCAATTACCATATCCTTTTCAGCCTTTGTAGTTTTCTGTTTGTTTAATGGCAGTCATTTTTACTGGCATGAGATGGTATCTCATTGTGGTTTGGTTTGCATTTCCCTAATAACTAGATAAGATGAACAATTTTTCATGTGTTTTTTAGCCCTTTGTATTTCCTCTTTGGAAAAATATCTTTTCATATCTTTTGCCCACTGTATAATTGGGCTGTTTGTACTATTGTCATTGAGTTATAGGATTTCTTTATATATGTAGGCTATCAGTCTCTTATCAAACCTGTTTTCCAAATGTTTTCTCCAATTGTGTTGGCTGCCTCATCACTTTTTACAATGTCCTCTGAGGTACAGAATCCTCTTATTTTGAGGAGTACCCATTCACCTATTGTTTCTTTCATTGCTTGTGCTTTGCATGTAGGGTCAAAGAAGCTACCTCTTAATACTAGGTGAGATGGTTAGGTTCATGGGTCAACTGGGCCAGGTGGTGGTGCCCAGATGCCTGGTCAAGCAAGCACTGGCCTGTTACTGCAGGGACATTTGTGCCTGTTTAATAAACCAGAAGGTGGGTCTATTAAATCATCAGTCAATTGACTCTGTCTGTCATTGATTACATCAATGAAGGGTGTGTCATCCACAATGAGAGAATTCCATCAGATGGATTTGATCCAATCAGTTGAAGACTTTTTCATTTTTTTCTAATTAACTTTTATAAAATTAACTATACCAAAAAATTGTTTTAAAAAAGATATACAATAAAAAAACATTTCAAACAAACCATAACAAGGGAGTAAGAAAAAGACAGCTAACCTAAAATAACTACTTTACTTCCAACATGTTCCTACTCTACCCCAAGAAAATAACCTAATATAGCAACATTTCTGTGAACTTGTTCCTACCATACCCATCAGAAATTAAAAAAAACATAGTCATTCCTGGGCATTCCCAGAACCTTAAATTTACCCACAATAGCTTATCTGTTCTTATTGGGTTATCATTCTCCTTTCATTAATTGCTCCTTATCCCTAGTTCTCCTACATTCTACATTATAAACCATTTATTTTAGGAGTGTGTTGTTTAACCTCCAGGTGTTTGTTAATTTTGTAAGTCACTGATGGTTATTGACTTCTAATTGCATTCAATTGTGGTCAGAGAATGTGCTTTGAATAATTTCAAATTTTTAAAAATTTTTGAGGCTTGTTTTATGTCCCAGCATATGATCTATTCTAGAGAAAGTTCCATTATCACTAGAGAAGAATGTATATCCTGGTGATTTGGGATGTAATGATCTATATATGTCTATTAAATCAAATTCATGTATCAGATTCTTTAGGCTTTCAATTTCCTTATTGGTCTTCTTTCTGGTTGATCTATCTAAAGGAAAGAGTGATGTGTTGAAGTCTCCCACAATTATTGTGGAAACATCCATTGCTTCCTTTAGTTTTTCTGGTGTTTGTCTCATGTATTTCATGACAACATGATTGGGCACATCAACATTTATGATTGTTATTTCTTCTTGTTGAATTGCCCCTTTTGTTAGTATCCAGTGGCCTTCTTTGTCTCTCATGACATCCTTGAATTTAAAGTCTATTTTATCTGAGATTAATATTCCTACTCCTGCTTTCTTTTAGCTGTAGCTTGCATAAAATAGTTTTTCCATCCTTTCACTTAAAATTTCTTTGTGTCCCTGTGTCTAAGATGAGTCTCTTGTATGCAATATATTGATGGTTCACATTTTTTTATCCATTCTGCCAATCTATATCTTTTAATTTTTGAGTTTAATCCATTTACATTTAACATTATTACCATGAAGGCATTTCTTGCAGCCACCCTATCTTTGGTTTATGCTTGTCAGATATATTTTTCCCCTTCTCTCCTATTTTCCTTTAATGAACCAATATTGAATCTCTTTAGTACTGAACCTTTCTCTATAGCTCTCTCTCTTTGTTTCTCTGTCAGTAGGGCTCCCTTTAATATCTGAAGTAGATCAGACTTTTATTAGCAAAATCTCTCAGCATTTGTTTCTCTGTGAAAAATTTAAGCTCTCCCTCAAATTTGTAGGAGAGCTTTGCTGGATAAAGTATTATTGGCTGGAAATTTTTCTCTCTCAGAATTATAAATATGTCATGACACTGCCTTCTTGCCTCCATGGTGGTCACTGAGTAGTCACTACTTAGTCTTATGTTGTTTCCTTTGTATGTGGAGAATTGTTTTTCTCTTGCTGCTTTCAGAACTTGCTCCTTCTCTTCAGTATTTGACAGTCTGATCAGAATATGTCTTGGAGTGGGTTTATTTGGATTTATTCTATTTGGAGTTCACTGGGCATTTACGCTTTGTGTATTTATATTGTGTAGAAGGTTTGGGACGTTTTCCCCAACAATTTCTTTGAATACTCTTTCTAGACCTTCACCCTTCTCTTCCCCTTCTGGGACACCAATGAGTCTTATATTTGGACATTTTATTTTATCTGTCATATCCCTGAGGTCCATTTTGATTTTTTTTGATTTTTTCCCCATTCTTTCTTTTGTTCTTTCATTTTCCATTTTGTGGTCCTCAAAGTCGCTGATTTATTGTTCATCTTCCTCTAGTCTTGTACTATGATTATCCAGAATCTTTTTAATTTGGTCAACAGTTTCCTTTATTTCCATAGGATCATCTATTTTTTTATTTACTCTTGCAATTTCTTCTTTATGCTCTTCTAGGGTCTTCTTCATGATCTTTATATCCTGTGCCATGCTCTCATTGTTTGTCTTTAGTTCCTTGATTAATTGCTCCAAGTACTGTGTCTCCTCTGATCTTTTGATATGGGTGTTTGGGTTTGGGTTGTCCATATCACCTGGTTTTCTCATATGCTTTAAAATTTTCTGTTGTTTTTGGCCTCCTGGCATTTGTTTTACTTGATAGGGTTCTTTTAGGATATGTAGGATTATTCAAAGACTAATATCTAATTTGTCAGATCGACAGCTTGGTGGCATGCACTTTAACTAACCAGCAGATAGCATCCATGAGTCACCTATTCCCCTCAAGTCAGTTGTCCCCAACTTTGCCTTTGTGGTGTGTGGGGGTTTGATTCTTGTGGGGTCCAATTGGTGCACCAAGTTTGGATGTGTTGTTGGTGCTGTCTGCCCTGAATGTGGGGCATGTGTCTGAACAGTTAGGAAGGGAAGGCAGCTTTAATAATCAAACCTCCCAGGTGTTCCTGGATATTTAAGGCTGTTGCAAGAGTCTAAACCTCCATTTCAGTCTCACCATGTATTGTCTCTGCTGCTGACCCACAAGTCGTTGGTATTGGCATATGGTCCCTGAGATTTCTGAGTCAGTCCCTCTTCCAAGCTGTGTTCTTCTAGGGCCTCTGCTGAGGGAAGGCTGTGCTACATCACCAGTGTGTGCTGTCCCTCAAGAGAAGTTCTGGGCCACTCGGCTGTGTAGGTGCATTCCCAGCCTGCTGTAAGGATGGCTGTATGGGGCATGTTAATTTCCCTCTTTTTGCACAGCTCCATCTTTCCAGCTCCAGGACAATTAGCTGTGGGTGCATGAAAGGCTATTGTCCATGCCTGCCTGATATTGTGGCATGTGTACATGTTGCTGGAAACACTTCCTGTTACACTGGGTTTTTTGGTGCAGCTCTGGGCTGTGGTGCCAGCATCGGGCAGGAGCATTCCCAGCCTGCCAGGAAGATGGCTGCAAGGGGCATGGTTATTTTCCCCTTTTGGCTCACCACTGCCTTCCTCACTCTAAGACAATTAGCAGCAGATGTGTGAAAGGCTATCTTCCAAGCCAGATATTGAGGCATTTGCACAACCTGTTCCTGTTGTGCTTCACTGTGCGGTTCTCACTGCCATATCTGCCAACCCACGGTTTCCCCACACTGCAGCGTGGCTGCCAGATATTCAGCAGGCTTACTCACTCATTTCAGAATGCAGACTCCTGGTTTTGCCAAAAGCACAATCCCTGTGGATTTAAGAGAACTTGGAACTGGTGTTCTGGGTCACTTTCTGGTTTTTATCTAGTATTTTTCACGGAGCTGTTTTTTTTGCCCTGTCTTTACTAGCCATCAGCTTAGGTTCTCCCCAAGTTGAATTTTAAGGAAGAAGTGAGAGTACTTTCATTTCTTCTTCAGCTAGCCAGCCTCTCCTGAGGAGTTCATTGAAAACCTTCATTGAAGTTACCAACTTGCTGCCTCCCCTACAGAATTCAGACTCATGTATCCTGCCCCATGGAATTTGGAATCATGCATCCTGCCCTACAGAATTTTGACTCATGCATCCCACTTGTGTGGGACACTTTTAAAAAATCTCATTACAGTTATCTCCTGTTGTTTCTGCTTCCCTAGAGAACCCTACCTAATAAGCCAGGTCTTCAAGATGTTTCCCTATATTATCCTCTAAGAGTTTTATGGTACTGTCACTTATATTGTGGTCTCTGATCCACTTTGAGTTAAGTTTTGTATAGGGTGTGAGGTAGGATTCCTCTTTCATTCTTTTGGATATGGATATCCAGTTCTTCCAGACCCATTTGTTGAAGAGACTGTTCTGTCCAAGTTCAGTGGATTTGGGGGCCTTATCAAAAATCAGTCAACCATAAATCTAGGGGTCTATTTCCAAACTCTTGATTCCATTGAAAAATTTGTCTGTCTTTGTGCCAGTACCATGCTGTTTTGACTACTGTGGCTTTATAGTAGGCGTTAAAGGCAGGATGTGTAGGTCCTCCCACTTTGTTCTACATTTTTAGAATGTGTTTTGGCAATTTGAGGCCCCTTTCCCTTAGAAATAAATTTGATAACTATCTTTTCTGAGTCTGTAATGTAGGTTTTTGGAATTTTCATTGTAATTGAATCTGTAGATCAGTTTGGGTAGGACTGATATTTTAAAGATGTTTAGCCTTCCTATCCATGAACAAGGAATATCTTTCCACCTATTTAGGTTATCTTCAGTTTCTTTTAGTAGAGGTTTGTAATTTTCTGTGTGGAGGTGTTTTATGCTCTTGGTTATGTTTATTCCTAGGTACTTGACTTTTTTAGTTGCTATTGTGAATTGATTTTTTTTTTTCTTGAGCATCTCTTCAGTTAGGTCATTTCTAATGTATAGGAATGTTATTGACTTTTTTGCATTAATTGTGTATACTACCATTTTGCTGAATTTGTTTATTAGTCAAGTAGCTTTGCCATTGACTTCTTTGGATTTTCTAAATACATAACCATATCATCCACAAATAATGACAGTTTTATTTCTTTCTTCCCAATTTGAATGTGTTTATTTCTTTGCCTTGCTGGATTGCTCTGACTAGAACTTCTAGCACAATGCTGAATTATGCTGGTGAAAATGGGCATCCTTGTTTCATTCCCAATCTTAAGAGGATGGCTTTCAGCCTCACACCATTGAGTACCATGCTGGCTGTGGGTTTTTCATAGATAACTTTATCATTTTCAGGAAGTTTCCTTCAATTCCTACCTTTTGAAGTGATTTTATCAATAAAAAAGATGCTGAAATTTGTCAAATGCTTTTTCAACATCTACTGAGATGATCATGTGATTATTCCCATTTGATTTGTTATATGTTGTTGTTACATTGATTGATTTTCTTATGTTGAACCACCCTTGCATGCCTGGAATCAACCTCACTTGGTCATTGTCTGATTCTTTAATGTGTCTTTGAATTTGATTTGCAAGTATTTTTTGAGAATTTTTGCATCTATATTCATTAGGGTGCTTGGTCTCTAGTTTTCCTTTCTTGTAGCATCTTTATCTGGTTTTAATATGACAGTCATGTTAGCTTCATAAAATGAGTCAGGCAGTGTTGCCTTTCTTCAGGTTTTTAAGCAGTTTGAGAAGGGATGGTGCAAATTCCATTTGAAAAGTTTGGTAAAATTCCCCTGTGAAGCCATCAGACCCTGGACTTTTATTTGTAGGAAGATTTTTGGTGATGAATTGGATCTCTTTACTTGTGATTGGTTTGTTGATTTTTTCTATTTCTTCTAGGGTCTGTCTAGGCTGTTTATGTATTTCCAGGAAATTATCCATTTCCTCTAAATTGTCTAGTTTGTTGGCATATAGTTGTTCATAATATCCTGTTATGATTATATAAGTTTCTTTGGGATACACAGTAATGTCCCCTCTCTCTTTCTGATTTTGTTTATTTGCATCTTCTGTTTTTTCTTTTTTTTTTTTTTTTTTGGACTTTTTCAGTCTAGCTAAGGGTATGCCAATTTTGTTGATCTTCTCAAAGAAACAAGTTGTGTTTTATTTTTATTCTCTATTGTTTTTTTGTTCTCTATAAACCTTATTTATTTCTGCTTTAGACCTTATTTCTTTTCTTCTATTTGCTTTGTGGTTATTTTTTTGACAATTTTCTAGATTTTTCAGTTGTTCAGGTAGGTCTTTGATTTTAGCTCTTTCTTCCTTTTTTATGTATGCATTTAGAACTATAAATATCCCCATCAGCACTGCCTTCACTTCATCCCATAGTTTTGATATGTTGTGTACTCATTTTCATTCACCTCTAGATATTTACCAATACCTCCTGCAATTTCTTCTTTGACCCACTGATTGTTTTGGTGTGTGTTGTTTAACATGCACATATTTGTGAATATTCTGGTTCTTTGGTTGTTATTGAATGTACATCCTGAGTATGAATATCCTGAGAATTTGGTATGTAATCCTCTATATATCCATAAGGAGCCTAATTCATTTATCTCATTGTCTAGGTTCTCAATTTCCTTATTGATCCTCTGTCTGGTTCTTCTCTCTATAGAAGAGAGTGCTGTATTGAAGTCTCCCACTATTAATGTAGAAACATCTATTGCTTCCTTCAGTTTTGCCAATGTTTGTCTCATGTACCTTGATTGGGTGCATAAACATTTATGATCATTATTTCTTCTTAGTGAACTGTCCCCTTTAATACATAGTGTCCTTTTTTGTCTCTTTTGACATCTTTCCATTTGAAGTCTATTTTGTCTGATACTGGTATTTCTACCCATGTTTTCTTTAGGCTGCAGCTTGGGTGAAATACTTTTTTACATTCTTTCACTTTCAATCCCTTTGTAATGCTGGGTCTAAGATGAGTCTCTTGTAAACAGCATATTGATGGATCATACTTTTTAATCTGTTCTTCCAATCTGTGTCTTTTAATTGGGGAGTTTAATCCATTCATATTCAATGCTATTACTATGAAGGCAGTTCCTGAATCAACCATCTTATCCTTTGGTTTTTATTTTTCAGTTCTGTTCCCCACCCCCACTCTCTCTTTCCCTTTGAGTTATCATAGTAACCTTCAGTTCTATGTCTGTCTCTAGATTTCTTCCTCCTTTATTTATTTTTTTCTCAGTGGAAAGAATTCTCTTTAATGTTTCTTCAGGGCAGGCACATCTGTTGTTAAATTCTCTCAACATTTGTTTGTGAAAGTTTTAATTTCTCCCTCAATTTTTAAGGAGAGCTTTTCTGGAAAAATAATTCTTGGCTGGCTATTTGCCTCTTTAAGAGTATTAAATATGTCATACCACTGCCCTCTTGCCTCCATGGTGCCCAATGAGTAGTCTGTACTTAGTCATATAGGGATTCCCTTGTGTGTGGTGAATCACTTCTCTCTTGCTTGCTGCTCTTGGGATTTTCTCCTTCTCTTCAGTATTTGACAATCTCATTAGTATATGTCTTGAAGTGGGTTTATTTGGATTTATTCTACTTGGAGTTCATTTGGCATCTTTGATTTTCATATTTATGTCATTTATGAGGTTTGGGAAGTTTTCCCAAACTATGCCATCAAATACTCTTCCTGGTAATTTACAATTTTCTATTCTCTTTCTGAGACACCAATGATTCTTATATTTGGCACTAATGTCTGTCATTTCCCTGAGATCCATTTCAATTTTTTTTTATTTTTTTCACCATTTGTTCTTTTGCACATTTGCATTAAATTGGTCTGTCCTCTAGTTCACTTATTCTTTCTTTTGCCTTTTAAAATCTGCTCTTTTGTGTCTCTAGTATATTTTTAATTTGATCAAAGTTATCTTTTATTTCCACAAGATCTGCTACTTTTTAAAATTACTCTTTAAAATTCTTCGTTATGCTTCTTTAGAGTCTTCTTGATATCCTGTATGTCTTTATACAACTCACTGATGTTGTTTTGGAGATTTGTGTGTATTTTTTTTTGATTAATTGTTCCAAGTTGTGTGCCTCCTCTGGCTTTCTAATTTGGTCATTTATTTTGTCCATATCTTCTCATTTCTTCATGCACTTTACAATTTTTGTTGGCTGTGGGGCATTTGCTTATCTTGATAAGTTTATTTTGGGAAATGCAGGATTATCTGAGCATTTACATATATATAGGCAAAGCCACAGTTGCTGAAATACAGTTTCCCTGGATTCCCAGCAGACAGCACTCTTGAGCCACTTCTCACTCTCAAGCCAGCTTTCACCATACGTTGATTGTGCACTGGGCATGTTCAAAACTGGGTGGAAATCCAATCAGAACATCTGTTTTCTGTGTACATTGGGGGCTGCCAACCCTGTGCATGGGTTGTTAGCCTTGTGGAATTCAATAGGGAGTCCATTCCAGGGCACATTGTGTCTGGTGGTTCATAGAACTCCAACTGGACCACTCTGAGACTGTTGGGTTGTGTGTCTCATCCTCAAGCTCAAATGCACCTCAGTCCCTGTCTGCCATGGTGTCCCAAGCCTCTGGGGTTGGGGAAGGGCTCCTGATGCCCTCTGTGGTACCATTGCCTCTCTCTACCTGTTAGTTGTGCCCACAATGGGCTTCCATGGAAGTAGAGTAAATCCAGTCACCACAAGTCTGCTGAATCCCAAGTTCTCTCACAGGAGCTCCCAGCTGCATAGCTGTTAAGGGTTATTTCCCCAGCCAGCTGCTGAGAGTGTGCAAGGGGCATGGAAAGCTTCTCCCTCATGTGCCTGGTGACTGGCTCCAGACACCAGTCCCTCATGATGGTCCCAGCTGAACTCACTCACTCCATCCTTTCAGATGCAATTTCTCTGCCTTTTCATCCAAGTTCCCACTATGTGTTGAAGAGGCCCCTGTCCAGCCACTCACACCCTGAAACTGCCATTCTGGAGTGTTTTCTGCCCTTTGTCTAGTTTTTTTTTTTTTTTTCCACAGAGAAGTTTACTCTGCTTCTGCTAATCTGCTGTCTTCCTGGAAGTCCTGGGCCATCCATTTTTGTTTTTCATATGTGTCTCCTAACTTTTTGAATACTGGACATTGTAAATAATATTATGTGGTAGTTCTGGAAATCAGAGTCCATCTTTCCCTAGGGTATGCTGTTGTTGAGATACCATTCCACATGTACTGGAATGACCATTATCAAAAAACAGAAAAATATCCATTGACATATGATCCAGCAATTCCATTACTAGGTGTGTACTCAGAGGAACTGAAAGCATGGATGTGAATAGACATTTGCACACTGATGTTTATGCCAAAAAATGGAAACAGTCCAAAAGTCCATCAATTCATAAATGGATAAACAAACTGTAGTATATACATATGTTGTAATACTATGCAGGTGTAAGACAGAATGAAGTCAGGATGCATGCAACATTGTGGATGAATCTTGAAGACATTATGTTGAGCAAAATAAGCCAGAAACAAAAGGGCAAATAAAGCATGGTTTCACTAATATGAACTAATTATAATGAGCAAATTCTTCTAGTTAAATGTGAGAGCACATGTTATCAGGAGACAGAAAGAGAGTAGACATTTGGCAATTGATGCTTAAGGAGTACAGAATGTTTAATAAGGTTTAATGTAAAGGTTTGGAAATTGGTAGCACAATACTGCATGAAGGTAGCACAATATTGTAGTTATAATGAACAAAACCATGTGTGAAAGAAGGCGGTTAGGGTTATGTAAGTAACAAGAAATCAAGCTAGAGGATAGAAACTGGTGCTGTATAACTTAGCAAAACCTTGAGTGGACAATGGTGGTGGCTAATTGTATAAATATAAGAAAGTTTTACATGAACTAGAGCAAATGTATGTCACTATTGCAAGGTGTTAATATGGGTGATATATGGGAAAAATACAATTAATGAAAACTAAAGTCTATAGTTAACAGTAGAACTGTGATATTCTTTCATCACTTGTGACAAAGGCACTATACCAAAGCTAAATATTTATTATAGGGGGATATAAGGGAGGGGTATGGGATTTTTTCCCTTTCTTTTATGAAGACATGGGAATGTTCACATATAGATTATGGTGGTAATGCATAACTATATGATTATACCAGGAGCCATTGATTGTACACTTAGGATGGATTGTAAGGTGAGTGAAAAAGACTATTTAAAAAATCAATTGACAAAAACCTGCCATAACTTGATGTTCTTACCAAGATTAAGCTGTTTTTCTTGAATAAATACTCCTTTTATTGTTTCAAGCTTATGATTAATTGCAACAGTTTTAAAAAGTTGATTTTTGCCATTTTTTCCAGTGTTCTTATTCCTTTTATAGAGGACAAGATGTTCAGAGATCTTTTACTTTGCCATTCTGAGTGTTGATCTCATTAAGAAATTTTAAGAGCTACTTTATTAGGACCTTTGGCAGCTGTCTTTTACTTTTTTTAAACTTTATTTATCAAAAAATTAAAACAAACACACAAACAAACAAAAACACATTTCCAACAAAACAAAGGATTGAGAAAAACAAATAACCTAAAATACCTACTTTGCTTCTAACATGTTCTTACCATACACCCAAAAAATTAATAAACCATATCCATCATAGGAATAAAAAAACAAATAATCTAAAATAACTACGTTGCTTCCAACATGTTCCTACCATATCCCAAAAAATTAACAAACCATAATCAAAGGTATAAGATAGATCAAATAACCTAAAATAACCACACTGAAGCTAATTTTTTAGTGCAATAGCTTTTTTTACTCTATCAAGAAAATAAAAAAAAACAATTCAAACACAACAGAACAAAGGAATAAGAAAAACAACCTAAAATGACTGTATTTCTTCCAACATGTCTCTACCATACCCCAAGAAAACTAACAAACTCTAACAAAACAAAGGAATAATGTCTTTGACTTTTGTTCAGATTTGTAGAACACTGGGTCTTCTACAGTAGAGTAATAAATTATTCTAATATTCCTTTATATTATGGAAGAAAAGTATTTTAGTGACTGAATATTTGGGAATATAAAAAGTCTATCTGTTTCATTTGAATTATAAGGTAATTTGATTTTCATTGTGAGGAAAGTATTGCCACACTCATAGATAGCATAGCTCATACTGAGGCAGAGCAATATAATTCCATGAAAATTTTCAGTAATATTTCTCATTTTAATTTTTGTCTCCCTACACATGCACACTTATTCCTCCCTTCTGGGCATTAGCCAACAAAACTAATTTCATTGCAAGGCCCTGAGGAATGCTATGTTTACTCTTGTTTCAAATGATATAGACAGACACAGAATGTTTACCATAGTTTATTGAAGTCTGAAGGACATTTTATTGCAAATACAATGATTATCCATTCAGCAGTCTTCAGATCAGATGGGTCTGATGTGGAGGATACCAGAAGGTTAAAAAGACCTCCATTCTCAGATTCATTTCAGTTTGTATCTCTGCCAAGGAAATTTCAATTTAGTGTCTTTGAATGTAACCCAAGAGTAAATGATCTGAGTGATCTGGTCCAACCTCAAATGTTGTAATGCCAATTTGTTACACAATGACCAATAAGAATGGTCATTACATTGTCAAATGATGCCTGCAGAGCTACAAACAATTTTTTCCCATTGTTTACTTCACAGAATCTGGGTACTTTGGCATCTGTAGTAACATGAGGGAAACACTCTCTTGCCTATAGAAAACATATTTTTGTGCTTAGATTTTACATCTCTTGCTTTCTATATCCTTTATTCAGGTGCTCCATGTTTGCCTTCAGTTAAATGGAGAGCAAGGAAATAGCATTCATTACAGCTTGCTTAGTTTAAAGAAACTGAACCCAAGAATGTTTAGTATTGCTGCTACTGTTCTTCAAATTGCATTTAAATTAACATTAAAAATAATGTTCAAATGTAAAATATAAAGAGCACAAGTGTCAAAGATACATTGCAGCACATCATTTTGCGATGTTTGGAGAGTTGCTTAAGTCTCTAGTGACTCCCCCAGCTGCATCAAAAGGGCAATAATAGAGAAATCTCAAGATTTTTGTTACTTTTTAAAGGGCTTTACTATAGAACTAGGGATTGATAGATTAAGTGTATGGTATTTAAAACTGGGTTTATTTTATTATGAGTAAAAATGTTGTGATACAATTCATTTTAGTAGTGCCACACCAAAGCAATGCCATTTAAATGCCTTCACTCTTGGTTATTGTCTCAACAGAGTAAGTGAATATAGGCTTTGTTAACTAACAAAAATTTTAAACTCTGCAGTAATTCTAAAAAGTTGGTAGTATCATGCTCATCTGGGGGAGTTTAAAATGTATAGGAATGTTTTCCATTTTTCAATAACTAAGATACCATACCATCATTAGCGAATATTGGTCACAGGTGCCAAAGAGTCCTGTAAAACAAAAACTTGCCCCATCTCAAATTCCAATGTATTGGATAGATTTAGTGGCTAACCATTTTTGGCATATAGTTTGGAGCTTCCCCTTTCAACCCAAGTACTTGCTAGTGTTTTTCTTCCAAGCACAATGATAGCTCTCCTCCAAAAAATCTGGTGAATGAAATTTTCTGCATCACATTACTCCTGTATTCTCCAGAGCAATTAGTACAATTCTGGTACAACAGATGATGAACCAAAATAACACATCCTTGACACATCAGGAAGTGATAAAAAAAGTACATTTAGATGAATCCAAAACTGAATAGAGGATGGAAAAAGATGGCAGCATAGATAGGAGTGGAAGTTAGTTAGTCCCCCCAGAACAACTAATAAAGAAACAGCAACAACTACTAAATGATCTGGAATAACTGCTGGGGGACAACTGTGATTGTCCACACATCACACACCACTCTGGATTTGGAGGAATGCCTGAGATTGCAGCATGGAATCTGTGAATAGAAACTGTGGACATGAGCCAGGAGCCCCCTCCCCCCACAGCAGCCCAAACTGCAAAGCCTTGCTGTGACAGAGAGCAGCACTCTCTGAACAAGCAAATATTCCTCAGTCAAGTCTCTACTGGGGTTTCAATTGGCAAACATAGACTGCTCAATGCAAGCTGCTAATCCCCAACAAACAGACAGAGGCTTTTAGTGATGACTGACCATGAAGGACCAAGGGATGAATTTCTCTGTGCTGGGAGGGGGAGCCCAGAGAACCAGGTGCTATCTCTGTCCCTGGAAGGGGCTTTCTGTCCCTTTTTCTCTCTCTCAACCTGAGCAGCTCAGTGGAGAAAGCCTCAGTCATTTTCAGCTTGCAGTGCTCTGCAGTGGAGAAAGCCTTAGCCATTTTCAGTTTGCAGCACTCTGAGCCAGACAAGAGTGGAGATAGCAGAGTCAGAGAGACAAAGAACCCATTTAAATGCAAATGAAAACTCCCTAGGGGTGTACCTTCCATAAAAGGAAAGACTTCATGCCCAGCTCTACTACCTGCCTTCCATTCAGAACCAGACCCCAGAGCCTGGGGGAAAACAGCTATGGGCCACACCTCTTTACACCAGTCAGGAGCAATAGGTTGAAAGGTACCACCTGCTGGGCAGGTTAGGAAAAGCACAATGGCTTGAGGACTCACAGGGTGTGTCAGTCTTCTAAGATACACCCTCAGGGAAACCAGATACTGAATATTTCCTCCATCTGGGACCTGAGCCCATTCTGGTCTGGGAAAACCTGATTGGGGTAACCAAGGAAACCAGATGCCTAGACAACAGAAAACTACAACCTATACTTAGAAAGATGAAGTTATGGCCCAGTCAAAGGAAAAAACTTACACGTCAACTGAGATACAGGAATTGAAACAACTAATGCTAAATCAATTCAAAAAGTTTATGGAACATATGGTAAGAGAGATGAAGCATATAACGAAAACACTGGGGGGTACATAAGGTAGAAATTGAAAGTTTGAAAAACCAACTGGAAGAATCTATGGAAATGAAAGGCACAATGCAAGAGATGAAAGACACAATGGAGACATACAACAGCAGATCTCAAGAGGCAGAAGAAAACACTCTAAAACTGGAGAACAAGACACCTGAAATCCTGCACATAAAGAACAGATATGGAAAAGAATGGAAAAGTATGAGTAACATCGCCAGGAACATAAGGACAAAATGAAAAGCAAGAATATGCATGCCATTGGTGCCCAAGAAGAAGAGAAGGGAAAAGGAGCAGAAGCAATAATAGAGGAAATAATCAATGAAAATTTCCCATCTTTTATGAAAGACATAATTTAGAGATCTAAGAAGTACAGTATACCACAAACACAATAGATCTGAATAGGCCTATGCCAAGACACTTAGTCAGAGTATTAAACATCAAAGACAAAGAGAGAATTCCAAAAGCAGCAAAAGAAAAATGATCCATCCCATACAAAGGAAGCTTGTTAAGACTATGTGTGGATTTCTCAAAAGAAACCATGGAGGCAAGAAGGATATGTTTAAGATACTGAATGAGAAAAAACACCAACCAAGAATCCTATATCTGGCAAAACTGTCCTTCAACTATAAGGGAGAGTTTAAAATATTTTCCGACAAACAGAAAATGAGAGCATTTGTGAAGAAGATACCTGTGCTATGGGAAATGCTGGGGGGGGGGCACTACAGACAGGTAGGAGGGGATGGGAGTGAGAGGTTTGGAACACAATTTTGGGTGATGGTAGCACAGCAATGTGGGTGCACTGAAAAAAGATGACTTCAAGTATGGTTGAAAGAGGAAGGTTAGGAGCATGTGGGACACTAGAAGGAAAGAGGAAAGATAAAGACTGGGACTGTATAACTCAATGAAACCTAGAGTGCTCAACAATTGTGATAAAATGTACAAATATATTTTTTCATGAGGGAGAACAGATAGGGAAAAGAATGTCAACCTTGCAAGGTGTAAAAAATAGAGAGGTATTGGGGGAAAAATACAATCAATGCAATCTAGTTACTATAATTAACAGGAATTTTGTATTATTCTTCCTTTAATGTAACAAAGGCAATATACCAAAGCCAAATGCATATAAAAGGGGGATGTGAGGGAGGGTTATGGGACTCTTAGCATTGGTAATGTTGTCTGACTCTTTATTCTGCTTTAGTTTAATGCTATCTTTCCTTTTGTTGCTTCCTAGTTGTCATGCTTTTTTCTCTTTCATTTTCCTTTTCTTTTGTCTCTCTACCTTCTTTGACTCTTCCTTCTGTTTTGTGGAAGAAGTAGAGATGTCATTATATAGATAGCAGTGATGGTGGTGAATACATAAATATGTGGCTATACAGGGAACCATCAATTGTTTGCTTAGGATGGAACATATGGTGTATGAACAAAACCATCTTAAAAAATGGGTTGATGAAGAGACATTGAGGGCACTATACTGAGTGAAATAAGGCAGACACATAGGGACAAATATTGCTCACTGACATGAACACATTATAATATGTAACTAATTATAATATGTAAATTATTATATGTAAACTATAATATGTAAACATATCATATGTATAATATGAAATATAAGTTACCAGGGTATAGAATGAGGCTAAAGAATGAGGAGCATTTGTTTATTATGAGTAGAATGTTCAACTAGGTTGAACTTAAATATTTGGAAATGAACAGAGGTAATGGTAGCACATCGTGAGAATAACTAACAGTGCTGAATGGTGTGTGGTGTGAATGTGGTGGAAAGGGGAAGCCAAGAGACACGTATGTCACCAGAAGGAAATTTGGAGTTTAAAAGATGGGAATGTACCAAACACTGAACCTTGTGGTGGGCAATGTCCATGATTAATGGTACAAATATTAGAAATCTCTTTCATGAACTAGAACAAATATATGACACTATAACTAGAAGTTAATAACAGAGGGCCATATAGGGAAAAATATACCTATTGCAAACAATTAGTAGTATTTTAATGGTCTTTCATCAACAGTAACAAATGTACTATACCAAAACTATAGATCAACAATGGAGGGGGGTTGGTTAGGGGTATGGGAGGATTTGAGTTTCCTTTTTTTGTCTTCATTTATTTTCTAGAGTAATGAAAATGTTCTCAAAATTGAACAAAAATTAATTGTGGTGATGGATGCACAGCTATATGATGGTACCGGGGACAATTGATTGTACACTTTGGATCATTGGATAATTGTTCGGTATGTGAGTAATCGCAATAAAAAAATAGTTGACAACAGCATCAAAAAAATATAGGGTGCCTGGGAATAAACCTAATGAAAATGTGCAAGACTTTAATTTAAAAAACTGTATAATGTTCTTTCAAAATAATTAGAAGAAAATAAGATATAAAAAAAAACAAAAACTGTAAAGAAAAAGTAGATAAATTTAAATAAAAAATCAAAACTTCTGTAGGTCAAAAAACAAGTTTAAAAGACAGGCCATAGATTGGAACAAGATAGTTATAACACCAATAAGAAAAATTAGAATCTAAAATATATGAAAACCACAAATCTCTCAAAAGTAAAAGAATATATTTTACCATGTAAGTGAAAAAACTTATCAAAAGTAAACGAGAACAATAGAAGAAAATGGCATGCCATACCACCTTTCAAAACAGTTAAGGACCAGTAAGGGTTTGCTGTGGGGTTGGTAAAGATTCTGTCATAGCAGGTCTTGGCCAATGATGAGAGACAGATTTTAATTTAGAAAGTACTGGAGACTGCTTGTGCCTCTTTTGAATCACAAATGGGGGCTAGGAATAAAGCTTCTCAGGACCTATAGATTGGGTCAGAGCCTCTGATAAATAAGGACTGTCAAGACATACACAATGACTAGAGGTGCCTTTGCCCAGCAGTTCTCAAAGTGTGACTTGGGGACTCCTGAGTCTGCAAGATCAAACTTATTTTCATATAAATACTAAGACATTATGTGCTTGTATCATTCTCATTTTCTCATGAGTGTACAGTGTAATTTTTTAGAAGATACATGATATATAATATCAAAATAGTATGGATGTAGAACTAGGTATGAGAATCCTGTTAAGCCAGACATTCGAGATTTGCAAAACATGTAAAACAATGTCACTTTTCTCACTAAATATTTCTGTGATGGAAAATATAATTATTTTTCATATAAAATGTTATTTATGTTAACATGTAAAAATAGAATAAAATAAAATAAAAAACTGAACACAAGTGTTTCTGAGTCACAGTCTTGTCACTGCCCTAATGGTGCCAAGGTGATACTTTCTCCCTCAGAAGCTTGAATGCCACAAAACAATGTTATGTTCCTTGTAGAAATTGGAAAATGTCCTTCCTTTTGATCTGTATTTTGCTCTGTCATCCATAACCTGAAAAAGTGCTACTCATTTCCCCATATTTCACAGAGTCTCCCTAATAAACAGTGACATGGGCTCTTGCCTGAGCCCTGTTTCTCTATAAAACTGAAATGCTAGCTCATATGGCAAGGTCAAGGAGCTAATTTTTGCAACAAATGTTATATCATTTCCATCTCTCCCTCCTTTCATTCATCCTGACACAAAAACACAGGCACGTGCACATATTTATAGACACATAAGCACAACACACACTCAAGAACATAACCCCTCATAGCTTTGTGGAAATCATCTCTGTGCAAATTTGCTCACCAATTCTCTATCAGGTATGCTCAGATATATCTGAATCCCAGGTTAAGTGAAAGTTGGGTCCTCCATTATAGATTCATAAGGATTTAGGGGTTTTTTATACCTCATATCCACAACATATAGGCTGTCCATGTGAATATATTCAAGTCCAAATTGTTCATTAACTAGCAATGGATTTTGAGCCAGACTTTTTGTCCTAAATCTGAGTTTCCTTATGTGCAAATGAATACAAGAGAACAAAACTAGATGTTATATAAGTGTGATATCATCTTCACTTCTTCTGTTTCATCCATCTATGGTTTTAAGGGCAGAAACAAAGATGTATTGTTAACATAAATTCAAATTCCCTCTTCTATTCCCTGGTAAGAATTCACATATTATATTGTTTGGTCAAATAGTAATAAAGATTTTATGAGGCATTTACTATTCAATTAATAGGCACCCAAGAAACACAAATTGAAAGAAATGGATTTGGCTTATATGTCTCAGATATAAATTGGAAAATAATTTCTCGGTGCCCTTCTGTTATTGAAGGTTTATAGCCTTTAATTTTTCTTTAATAACTTATTCTTTCTGGACTAGCTATGGTCACTTGTAATGTCTGGAACATGTAGTGCATTAAGTCATTACAAGTAGATATTTTCAGGAGCGATGTAAATATTAAATACATTAAATTGGAATAAAAATGAAAATCTTACTGAAAATATGTTGAAATCATTCTTTTTTCCCGTTTTCAAACATTAAGAAAATTAATCACCTGTTTTGGTAGCTGATTTGACAGGAACTATTCTTGTGCTTTAGTTAGCTAAAACAAAAAAAAGAAAAAAAAAACAAAGATTAAAGAAGTAATTTATTTCATTGTTTATTTTATAGCAATATTTTTCTTCCATAATTTAGTTGTGTTCTGGATGATACTAATTTGGTGATTTTTGTTATGATACATTATATTTTTTAAAAACCTGTAGAACCATTTAAGCACAATTTCATTTTCTGCCTGGAAGAACTGGAAATAATATGGGCTGTTGAGCTATACAAACCATGTTTCAAATCTCAGCTCTGTATGACCTGAGCCAAGTTATTTTAATCTCTGTGTGTCTTAGTTTTAAATCTGTAAAATGGGAATAATATTAGCACCTACCCCCCTAGGATTATTTTTTAATATGTGTTAGCAGCATTTAGCTACTGTTCCTGGAAAATAGTAGGAATAACCAATAAATATTACAGCTGCCCAAAACACACACCCAAATTACCAACACACATGTTTATAAAAACACACAGTAAAATGTAAGTCCTTCATTATAGTACTGTCTCCCTTCTACCAGTTGTCAATGAATTTCCTGGTGATGGACATCATTGTTTTGGTCTGATGAAATTAATCAAACCACACAATATTTGGTATAATCCTTAATGTAGACCTAATAGGTTAACCAAAATCCTCCATGAACTTTACCCTAGGTCAAATAGCAGAAATAATAAATTTTGCAGTAGAATTATTTACTCATTCAACAGATATTGAACACCTATCATGAGCTTCCTATTCCATGAAGTGATAGGAATATAAAAATGAAAGAACAAAACATAAAGATGAAAAGGTTCTCAAGGTGTAGTTGAGAAACAAATAATCTAAGTAGATGATTACAATACAGAATGACAAGTACTCTGACAGAAGTAAATAAAGAGTAAGAGGAGTAAATGAAAGGTACTGCTTTTTTAGGAAAAAATAGTAAAAATTTTCTGGAAGAGGAGACACCTGAGCTAAGTCTCAGGCTGAATAGGAATTTACAGATCTGAAAAAAACCAAGATACTTGACATATTATAGCGAATTTTGGGGACTTCACAAGGTTCTGTTTGACTGCATGGAGCATATAGAACGTTGGTGAAATGTCCAGAGACAAAAATCCAGATGTAGACAGATGTAGGCACTTGGTAATAAAGTGCCTTCTATATCACAGTTTGAAGTTTTTAGTTTATCCAGCAGGTAATGGGAAAACATGGAAGTCTTTTTATCAGGAAGCAATATGATAAAGTCAGCATTTTAGAAAAAAATTCTGTCGGTGGTGTAGGTGTAGAGAGTATATTGGAAAAAGGGTAGGATTACCTGAAATTACCCTGGCACTGATCCAGGAGGAAATAAGTACATGAACTAAAATATTGGCAAGGGTAAAGGAGAAGAACAACATAAAAAAAAAAAAAAAACAATAAGAAAAAGAATCAACATACTTTGTGACCTGTTGGATATGAGCAGTTGTAGCAAAAGAAAGGAGTTCTCAGTTGAGCTATTGGGAAGATGGTGGTCTATCCATCAAGTTCAAAAATCTAGGGGGAGTCACGTTTATGGCATGGTATGGGTAGAGAGGAGAAGGGATGAATATGAGAAACCTGTAAAACACCTCTGTAAAAGATGTCTATAGAATTTTGGAGCTAAATCAGAAAACAAATAGATGGAAATCATCATCAAATAAGAAGTAGTTTATACTCATAAGATTAGATGAAATCGCTCTGGGAGTGCACTCAGAGTACTGTTTTCATTGTGGTGTCTTGACACAGCCTACATCAGAAATACCTAGAAGGTGATTCATAAAAATGCTGTATCCCTGACACACTGAATCAAAACCTTTGGCAATAGACCCTGAAATTATATGTTTAAAAATGGGGATTCTTTACAAACTAAATTTGAAAACTGCTGATTTATATTAAGAAGAAAAGATGAATCAGGGATTGTAGCATGATGCTGTAACTATTATCCAAATTGTCACCTGGTTAAATGCTACCTTCTGGTATGCACACCTTGTATAGTCCCCACCTGCATTTGACCACAGTTTGTCACCAATAAAATAAGGCAGAAGTGATGGTACATGGCATGTCACTTCTGATATTAGGTTAAAAAAAGACAGGCTTCTGTCTTGAGGATTCTCCCCTCACTGATCACTCATTCTAGGAGAAGCCAGCCACCATATTAGAATTCTAAGGCAGCCTATGGAGAGGTTAAATTGGTGGGTAACCGAGGCCACTAGCAACAGTTTGTGAGGAACTGAGGCTTTCCAGCAATCACATGAGTGAGCAAGTAAATTTGGAAGAATATATTTCAGCTCCAGTCAAGACTTCAGAAGACTACAACGCTCACTGACACCTTCACAGCAACCTCATGAGAGATGCTGAACCAGAACCATCTAGTTAAGCCACTCCCAGATTCCTGACCCTCAGAAACTGTGAAAAAATAAATGTTTGTTGTTTAAAGCTGCCAAATTTGGGGATAATTTGCTATGCAGTAATACATGTGGTAAATTCCATATAAGAATCACAAAACAGGAATCAGGAAAATTAATCAAGGTTTTTGGAAGCACATATAAGGCTGTTTTTCCTTTCTTAATCAATTAGTAGTTATTACTTCAACAGTTATTTATGGATATTTCTTTGTACATACATATTTATTTTCTGCCTCCTCCATTAGAATTATGGTGAACACTTCATCCCAGGTTTTAGCACTAAGTTCTTTCCAGGTTTTAACATTGAAAGTCTCATATAGAAAGGAACCTCTCAGTCCCATTGAAACCAGGACGGTTTGTTTAGAATGGAATTAGAATGAACCAAGAAGTGAAGGACATTTTCTTGTTTATCACTCTACTCCAGAATTTAGATCAGAATCTAGTACATAGTTGGTGTTGAATAAGTATTTTAAATGAAGGAATTAGCAAAATAACACTTTATGTATTTGTTGATCATACCCCTCCTAGTGTGACAACTGTGAGAGTTGGGTGACATTTGAATGGCACACTGCATGGTTAAGTTTTGTTTTTAGGGGAAGTTGGTATTAGGGTCCTGGTCCTAACAACAACAACAACAAAAAGCTGATCCTTAATGTGGTTTTCCACTTTGACCATGCAGGGCATTGAAGGCAATGGTAAGGAGGTTTGATTTCACTCTGTGATGGGAAGTCATTGGAGAGTTTGAAACAGGGGTATGATTTAAATTGATTTTTGGTTTTAAAAGATTACTGTGGATGCTCTGTGATAATAGACTTTCATGAAGCAAGAGTGTCTATTATTTGCTGAGCCTTGTACTAGAAACTAGAGGTTTTGTAAGTACATAAACACAACAAAGCTGGAAAACAGATTTAGTTAATATAAAATACATAGTTATCAATAGAAGATAGTTTGTAACCATTCTGCATTAGTGATGAAGGCTGTAAATGTTATAGAATTTAAAAGGAGGAAGATATGTGTAATTGATGCTTTCAGGGAAAACTTCAGTGGAAGAGGTGGGAATGATTGATGCTAGATAAGTAGAATAGAGAGAAGATAGAATTACTGGCAAAGTAAACAACATTAGTGAAGTCACAGATAGAATAATAGTTGCCTGTTTGTGGTACAGGGGATAGAGTGGACTGATTAAGCCTGGGAATGGTTTTTAGTGAGAGGCAGGCTATTTAGTTAGCCCAAACACAGTTCACATGGGGATGATGTTCACCAGGTGAGGTTTGGGGTGAAGAAAGAGGGTTTGTATAGTTGCCACTCTTTGTTTCCCTTATCTATATGATGAATTCCTAATAGACCTACTCTAAGACACATACTAATCAGAATGTCAACTGCCAAAGATAAGGAAAGAATCCTGAAAGCAGCAAGAGAAAAGCAATTTGTCATAAACAAGAGAACCACAATAAGATGAAGTTCTGATTTCACATCAGAATCCATGGAGGCAAGAAGGCAATGGTATGATATATTTAAGATACTGAAAGAGAAAAACTGCCAGCCATGAATTTTTGACCAGCAAAAACGTTTTCAATAATGGAGATCTGGGACCTATGTGCACTATGGTTTCCAGTGTCATGGCATTCTGAGGTCCTGGTCATTGGTAAGGTGACTGCAGGCCACTCCTTGCAGAGCAGCTAGCCAGAAGGACTGGGAGATGACCACGGGTCTGCTGGCTTGCCTTGGGCTTAAGTCAGCTCCCATGTCAGCGCACTCAGTTTATACTGATGGTGGAGTCCTGCTGTGCACGGGGCCAGAGCCACAGTGGTTTCTGGAGGACTTTGTGTGGCTTTGGCAGGTACAGAGCCACCTAGACAGTGGCTTCTCAGCCTTGGTGTTTTGGGTGACCTGCTGTGTCATTCCTGGCTTGTCCCCAGGAGCCCTCAAGCAGTTCTTGTTGTCTGGAACCATAGGACTTGGGCCTCAGCCACGAAGTGTTGTTTCCACAAAGAGAGGACAGTGTGGAGCAATTGCAGGGTCATGAGAACATTGTGACTTTGTATGGAGTCTTTACAATACACTTCTCTCCAAATGTTCCATCACACTGTTGCTTGAACTCTTGGATGTCTGTGTTTTGGAAATGCTTTTATATTCCAGTCACCAGGGTTGTTCCAAGCAGATGATACAGCATTGTGCCAGAGATGTTCTGGAGGCTCTTGCTTTTCTTCATCGTAAGGGTTATGTCTATGCAAACCTTAAACCACATAACACATTGTGGCATGCAGAGAATGAGTATTTTAAACTCATTGACTTTGGACTTAGCTTCAAAGAAGGCAATCAGGATGTAAAATATATTCAGACAGATGTGTATTGGGTTCCAGAAGCAGAACTGCAAAACTGCTTGGCCCAGGCTGGTCTGCACAGTGATACAGAATGTATCTCAGCTGTTGATCTGTGCAGCCTAGGAATTACTTTATTGGAAATATTCTCATGAATGAAACTGAAACATATGTCAGATCTCAGGATTGGAAAGCAAAGAGTTCTGCTATTATTGGTCACATATTTGCCAGTAAATCATTAGTGAATGCCACAATTCCAGCCTAACACCTAGAGACCTTATCAAAAGCATGCTTCATGATGATCCAGGCAGAACTCCTGCTGAAATGGCATTATGCAGCCCAGTCTTTAGCATTCTTTTTGCCCCTCACATTAAAGATCTGGTGATGCTTCCTACTCCTGTGTTAAGACTGTGGAATGTGATGGATGATGCTTATGTTGGAAGTGAAGAGGAATATGAAGATGTTGTAGAGGATGTAAAAGAGGAGTGTCAAAAATATAGACCAATGGTATCTCTGTTTTTTCCAAAGTAAAATCCTGGCAGAGGACAAGTCTTTGTCTAGTATGCAAAAGCTGGTGATTCCAAAGCTGTCCTGAAATTACTGACCAGAAGCATGTTTGATCTGATGTTTGTTGTGGCTATATTCTACCCACTGAGTGCCTACTCAGAGGGGATATGTGTATCAAACCTTGCTTTAATCAGTAACCTAAGGACTATCTCCTGTTTCTCCTCTTCCCTTTCCTGGGTTATTGTATTCCCTATTTGAATGCAGAAATACCCCATTACCATTTTAAGAGGGTACTTTTTTTCATTTATTTAATCCTCCTAATTTGTAGCCATTGCCCAAACTGGGACTGCATTGCAGACATGTGGCATTGAGTAGGACAACATCTCTCACCTTTGCATTGAGGGGCGTTAGAGCATTCATGTGCACAGTCTTTTTTGTGCAGTAGGGCAGGTGGTGCACTTCCATATGTAACCTAAAAAGATATTAATTTATTTCATGTGATCAAGGATGAATAATATGTCAAAGTGAATATATTTTACAAATTTGTTAGGGTTGGTGATATCACTAAGATTATTTGTCTATATTGTCAGGTGGTCCTTGCTTATTGATATCCATAGTTGGCACTGAATGCTCTCAGCAATATTAAGTAATTGTCAAGCAGAAATTACCTACTGTTTTCTTAACATTGAATTGTGATTTTTTTAAAAAAAGAAGTATTGTATTTCTTAATATTCCTTTAATGAACCTGCAGTGAGCCTATCAACATTTTTTAATTAAGACTTTTAAAATAGAAAGCTGATCCTTGATCTTGCAAATATTTTATGTCTGGTATGTATGCTTCAGTCAGTGTGTGGGTGTGAGAGGTTAGAGAAAATCTGAGTCAGCCTACTTTATATTGTGAGTTTTGTGGGTTAAAACAGCCTACACCCATTTTTCCCTACCTATTTCATATCTGGAAGATTTAGGATATGTTTTCTGGGAATTGGTCTGTCCGATAGAATGTAAATGACAAAAGGTTCATTCCTGAGAGGCACAAAGCAAACTGGAGTTTTTGACTGTGTGGGGTTATATTGAAATTCTCTTAAAAAGAATCTAAGAAACAATGAAAGCGTCTTGCTACACGAAAATTGTCTCATCCTTCAATCTGCATTAGACCTAGCATTACGCCCCTTTTTGGTACTGAATCTCCTATGATCATTGTAAGATTTCTTGAAATGTGGTTCTACCTACTATGCAGGAAAATTTAAGTGGGTCTAAAAAGAAGAATTAGTTGTACCATGAAGGGAAAAGAAGAAAAATAGGCAAAGAGAGGGTGGATATCAAGGATCCTTTCATTTGAAAACTTAGAGGAACAGCCTTCCATGGATCTGACTTTTGACAGCAAGGAGGTTTAGAAAGAGTTTTTGATATCATAAGGTGGAATCAGAAAGGAAGGGAAACTCAAAGAAGTCTTAAAAGGATTCATAGAAATCTAATGCATCTCTGAGTAGAGGAACACAGGTTGATGCATGATTTTAGGAATTATAATTACAGGTTCCTTTCACTTTATGGTAGATTTTTTATGCAATTTTATTGAGATATATTCACATAAGATAAAATAATCCAAAGTGTACAGTTGTTCACAGTATCATCATATAATTGTGCATTCATCACCACAATCAATTTTTTGAACATTTTCATTACTTCAAAAAACAAAAATAAACATAAAAGTAAGAACACTCAAAACATCTCATACTGATTTTCCTCCCTATTATTCATTTACTTTTTGTCCCCTTTTTTCCACTCATCTGTCCATACAGTGGATAAAGGAGTGTGGGCCACAGGATTTTCACAATCACACAGTCATCGCACATACACTATATGGTTATATGATCATCTGCAAGAATCAAAGATACTGGATTGCCATTCAACAGCTTCAGGTATTTCCTTCTAGCTAATCTAATACAATAAAAATTAAAAAGGGATATCTATATAATGCATAAGAAAAACATCCAGAATGAACTCTTGACTCCATTTGAAATCTGTCAGCCACTGAAACTTTATTTTGTTTCATTTCTTTTCCCCTTTTGGTCAAGAAGGCTCTCTCAATCCCATGATGTTGGGTCCAGGCTCATCCCTAGGAGTCATGTCCCACATTGCCAGGAAGATTTACAATCCTGGGAGTCATATTCCACATAAGGGGGAGGGCAGTGAGTTTAAATGCAGTGTTGGCTTAGAGAAAGAGGCCACATATGAACAGTGAAAGAGCACTGACATAATTATAAATAGGCTTAGCCTCTCCTTTATAGTAACAAGCTTCATAAAGGCAAGCCCCAAGATCGAGGTATTCACCTACTACAATGGTAGTCCCCAATGTGTGTGAGAATATCAGGAATTCCCCAGGTGGGGAAGTTTAACATCTCCAATTTTCCCCAGTCCCTCAAGGGGGCTTTGCAAATACTTCTTATTCTCTGCCCAAATTACTCTGGGATGTATTGGGGTTACATCCTAACCTGGAGAAACCAACCAGATGTCACCCTCTATTCAAGCTTCCATATAATTATGGTGCTTTGGTAAGCTGACCATACAAGTTATCTTATCTAGTATGCTACAGAAAATATAGATTTTCCACCAAATAAACATCTCTTTCCTTTGGTCTCACATAAAAGTCAAAGTTTTAAAACACAGTCAGTATCATTCTTTTCCTTAGTCTGGTTTTCCTTAGTCCTAATCAAGTCCATTTTGTTAATATCTCTAATTAAGGTCTGATCTCTTTCTTTTTCAGATTCTTTGACACTAACTGTATGGGGTAATGCTAACATTCATATCTACTGAACTGTGGCTCAGAGTCTCAGGTGTCACACAGATACCCGAAGTTCCAGGGACTAACCAGGTTATACACAAACAGCTCATCATCTCAGAATTTAGAAATAGCCATTAGAATTCATAAAGAGATGTGACTGCTGTAAGAGCTTACAATCTAGGAACCTTTACCATAAGCCTTCCCCTGATAACCTGTGCTCTCAGATTCAATTCTGAGTTTGCACACTATAGTTAGTCCATATTAGTGAGGCATTATAATGTTTGTCCTTTTGATTCTGGCTTCTTTCACCCAACATACTGTCCCCAAGGTTCATTCACCTAGTTTCATACCTCACAACTTTGTTTCTTCTTTCTGCCACTCAATATTCCATTGTACGTATACACCACAGTTCACCACTCCATTTACTGATCCATGTACCCTCAGGTCACCTCTATTCATTGTGAATCCTGAATACTGCCTCCATAAATAGCAGTGTGCAGTGTCCATTCTTGTCCCTGCTATCAGTTTTTCCAAGTATATACCCAATAGTGGGGTTGCAGTACCATATGGTAAACCCATAGTTAGCTTCCTGTGGAACCAACATACTGCCCTCCAGATGGGACACACCATTCTACTTCCCTACCAAAAGTGAATAGGTACATCCCTCTCTACACATTTTCTCCATCATTTGTATCCTTCTGTTTATTTTTTAAAAAGTTTTATTCACACACCATACAATCTATTCTAAGTAAACAATCAATGATTCCTGGTATAATCACATAATTATGCATTCACCACCACAATCTATATGAAGACATTTCCATTTCTTCCACAAAGAAAGAGGAAAAGGAGGGAAAAATGAAGAATGAAAATATAAAAGATAGAAGAAAAATAAAAATAAAATAAAATACAATGAAAAGGTTAGACATCACCACCACCACCAAGAATCCCATATCACCTCCTTATATGACCCTCTTGTAGGTATTTAGCTTTGGTATACTGCCTTTGCTATGATTATTGGAAGCATTTTACAAGGTCACCATGAACTACAGTCTTTAGTTTGCATTGTTGTATTTTTCCTCTATACCATTCAATTTTCAACACCTTGCAATGTTGACATTCATTTGTTCTCCATCTTTTAAAAACATTCTTATGTTTATACATTTATTCACCATCATTGATTATAGGTATATTGCTTTTAAAGGTGTATAAATTAGGACATCTTTATAAAGCACTAATTTTACATAAAAATACAAAAGACAAGTTTAAAAAGATTATGATTTTTTTCTTAATTACTTACCTGAATGAAACATTTATTTTATTTTTGCAAAGAAAAAATCTTTTATATCTTTCTCTGTTGGGAATCTCCTCATATAGTATTTGCTTGTGTGTGTCATGCAGGTTACTGAAAGTATAATTACAATTTACATTTTAGAGAATGAATTATTTTACTCTATTTGAAGTCTCACTGTTTTGCCATTTCATTTATTTACAGTTACCAAATTCTTCAGGACTCTCCCTTAGTATTTATTAGAAAACCAAATTTGGTATAAAAAGGTTTATTTATGAAATGCCAAAAGGCTTTGTGACATGGTCCTCAAGGGAAAATTATATAGTAAGCCCTTAGAAGGAAGTACTATTATTTTGGTTCTTTCTGAGATTCGTTAGCTGGGTTGTTTCCAGATAAAAATTCATGAGTAGACCCATGATTGTGGGGACCTAAGTGTTCCTAAAACATAAATGTTTGTATGGGTGGCAGCTTCCGTGATGATAGAAACACCAAGTCATTATGGATATACTGATGAAAACAGAATACAAATGAATTCTTTTTAAGGGCAAGTATTCTAGGTTAGTACATGTACCTTTGTCATCCTCCCTATCCTTCCCCCCAAATCCTTACATTTAAAACTACAAGTAGAATTCTAAGCTTATGATGCTGTATGCTAATAAAACCTTGATGCTGTACTTCACAGCATTCTTTGATCATTTTATTGCTTATGTATTCAAACATACATGCATCATTTTAGCACTGTAGAAATTTATTACAAAAATGCTATCTAGATTTTAGGAAAGTTGAGGGAATAATTGATGAGTTTAGGTAACTATGCATTGAAATGAATATTTTATATTAAAGCCACAGAATAAAGATGCCACCCATGATTTAAATTGTCATTTTATAGCTCTTAGCCCATTACTACCAAAGATTACATTTGCAGATTCCCCTCCCCCCATTCTGATAAAATCAGAAGTTAAATTGTAATATCTTTCTTAAACTGGAACCAAATATTGACAAAAATGTAATTTTCATGATTCTTTTAGGATGAACTATATAGACTGAGATTTATATCACTTGAAGTTACTGAAAACTTAGAAATTTTGTTTTTCAGATACCAGGTAAAGAAGTGATGGTTCATGTCACTTGACTCCTACCATTTTGGGCAAATTTTATCTTAGGTAGTTTTTCTTTCCCTGAATTGATACCTTTGCTTTGTTCCCTCTTACCTTTCTACTTTATTCTTTTATTTTCTTTCATTATGTCAGGTTTGTTGATATATACTCACATACTATGCAATCATCCATAGTGTACAATCAATTGTTCACAGTACCATCATGTAGTTGTGCATTCATCACCACAATCTATCTAAACATTTTCATTGCTCCAAAAAAGATAAAAAATAAGGATAAAAATAAATGTATAAAAGAACACCTAAAACATTCCACCCCCCATCCCACCCTATTTTTCATTTAATTTTTGTCCCTATTTTTCTACTTATCTGTTCATACATTGGATAAAGGGAGTGTGAGCCACAAGGTTTTCACAATCACAAAGTCACACCATGAAAGCTACATAGTTATACAATTGTCTTCAAAATTCAAGGTTACTGGTGGCAGTTCAACAGTTTCAGGTATTTCCTTCTAGCTATCCCAATACACTAAAGACTGAAAAGGGATATCTATATAATACATAGGAATATCCTCCAGAGTGACCTCTCCACACAAATTGAAGTCTGTCAGCCACTGAAACTTTATTTTGTTTCATTTTGCTTCCCCCTTTTGGTTGAGAAGATTTTCTGTAGCCCACAATGCCAAGTCCAGGCTCATTCCCAGGAGTCATGTCCCATGATGACAAGGAGATTTACACTCCTGGGAGTCATGTCCCATGTAGGGGGGAGGGCAGTGGGTTTATCTACCAAGTTGGCTTAGAAAGAGAGAGGCCACACCTGAGCAACAAAGAGGTTCTCTTGGGGAGAATCTTAGGCTCAATTATAAGTAGGCATAGTTTCTCCCTTTCAGTATCAAATTTCATAAGGGCAAGCCCCAAGACTGGGGGCTGAAGCCTACCAAATTTGTAGTTCTCAATGTTTGCAAGAAAATCAGTAGTAACTAAGGTGGGGAAGTTTAATATTTCCATATTTTCCCCCAGTTCCTCAGGGGTGGTACTGCAAATATATTTTTATTCTCTGCCCAAATTACTTTTGGATTTATCAGGAGTTTACACTAGCCCATAGAAACCTACCAGATCTCACTTCCTATTCAATGTTCCATGTAATTATGGTGTTTGAATAAACTGACAACACGAGCTAATTTTATTTAGAGTTAAACTGACCACACAAGTTAAATTATTTAGTGTGCTACAGAAAATATAGATCCTGCACCAAAATAAACATCACTTCCCTTGGTCTTACACAGAAGTTGAAGTTTCATAACACAGTCAGTGTCATCCTTAACCATTTGGACTGATTTGCCTTACTACTAACCGATCCACTTCATTCATATCTCTAACTGAAGTCTGAACCGTTTTTTCAGATTTTTAACGGTTGCTGTAGGAGGCGACATTCATAGCTGCCAAACTCTAGCTCTGAGTTTCAGGTGTCACATAGATACCCAAAGTTCCAGAGACTGACCAGGTTATACCCAAAGAGCTCAGCATCTCAGAATTTGGAGATAACCATTATAAGTCAGGAATAGATGTGACTGCCAGAAGACATTATAATCTAGGGACCTTTATAATAAGACTTCCCCTGATAACCTGTGCCCTAAGTTTCAATTCTCAGGGTTTACACATTTTAGTTAGTCCATATTGATGAGGTATTATAATGTTTGTCTTTTCATTTCTGGTGTACTTCGCTCAAAATGCTGTCCTCAAGATCCATTCACCTAGTTGCATGTCTCACAACTTCATTCCTTCTTGCAGCTGCTCAGTATTTGCTTGTATGCATACAATACTGTTCACCATTCTGTTCATCAGTTGATGTACCCTTAAGACACCTCCATCCATTGCAAATCATGAATCCTGCCACCATAAACACCAGTGTGTACGTATCCATTCATGTCCCTGCTCTCAGATCTTCCAAGTATATACCTAATAATGAAGATGGGGGACCTAAATGCACCTACATATTTAGCTTCTTCTGGAACCACCACACTGTCCTCCAGGTCAGTATCACCTCCTACAACAATAGAATGCTACACCATTCTACTTCCCCACAAACAGTAAATATGTACACCCCACTCTCCACATTTTCTCCAGCATTTGTATCACTCTGTTTATTTTCTCCCTGGAATTTTATAGATACATTCACATACCATACACTCACCCAATGTTTATAATCAATTGTTCACAGAATCATCATATTTTTGTGCATTCGTCACCAGAATCAGCACTTCACCATATCATTACTCAAATATATATATATATATGAATACAAAAAATAAAAAAATAAAGAAATAATAAAAAGATAAAAGAAAAATATAAAAATACAATACAATGCAATGCAATAATAGTCAGACAACACCACCGCCACCAAGAATTCCATACCCTTCCCTTATATCCCCTCTCATAGATATTTAGCTTTGGTATATTGTCTTTATTACATTTAATGGAAGCATATTATAACAAAGTCATAAAGATATTTACCAACATTTTCTTCTACAATTTTATGGTCTTAGTATTAATGTTTAGGTCTTTGATTCATTTTCAGTTAATTTTTGTATAAGGTGTGAGACAGGAGTCTTCTTTCATTCATTTGGATATGGATATCCAGTTCTCCAAACACCATTTATTGAAGAGGCTGTTGCGTCCCAGTTCTGTTGGCTTGACTGCCTTATCAAATATCAATTTTCTGTAGATGAGAGGGTCTATTTCTGAACACTCAATTCAGTTCCATTGGTCATTACATCTATCTTTATGCCAGGGCCATGCTGTTTTGGCCTCTGTGACTTTGCAATATGCTTTAAAGTCAGGTAATGTGAGACATCTGACTTCATTCCTCTTCATACATTTTTGGCTATTTGGGGCAACATGCCCTTCCAAATAAAGTTGGTTATTGGTTTTCTATTTCTGCAAAGTAAGTTGTTGGGATATTAATTAGTAATGATTGAATCTATAAATCAGTTTTGGTAGAATTGATATCTTACCTATATTTATTCTTCCAATCTATGAACATGGCATGTTCTTCCATTTTTTATGTCCTTTTTGATTTCTTTTAGCAGCTTCTTGTAATTTTTTGCATTTAGGTCTTTTGTGGCCTTGGTTAAGTTTAATCCTAAATACTTGATTTTTTTTTTTTTTTAGCAAAGGAGATACCATTTATTAAAATAAAGCAAGGGAAACAAAGGGCTTCTCCCTTCAAAATCTTTTCTATTTAACATAGCTTTAATCAAGAAATGAAACATACAAGTGCAAGGAATATGTACAGGTAGAAAAAGTGTGCATTCACCAACCCAAAATGCAACATTAATTGAAGAGAAAACTAAAGCAATGCTTTGTAGTTGCCTGGATTTCCCTAGGGGACAGCAAGTCAATGCTTATCAGCCTTCCTCAGAAGAGATGATTTTGATTAATATCAGACCCATCTGACTCAGTCTATTAAACCCTGAAGGAAGGATATTCTTCAGATATAAAAGATATGACTTTGATTAAGAATTCTACCATATTGCCATTCCAAGCATTAACAACCATGTGGCACCTCTAGAAAGAGAGAGCCTTTGAATTCTAGGAAGACACACTTAATAAAATACCCAGGTTCCATTTTGTAACCTCTTCTCAGCTCCCTGCCTCCCCAGAATGGAACCCAAGATGCAAAAGTGTCCCCACTGGAGAAGGAACACACTAGTTACATAATTTATTTCACAGTCTGCAATTTAGGGTCAATTACTTGTGACATAATTCCTGCTTAAAGATGATGAAATATTAATAAAATTGACAAAAGCCTGAAGAGAGAAGGAGCACTTGGTACCACAAGACCTGGTGGCTTACTCCTTACATCTGACACACACAGCTGATGTCCACAGACATCAGAGCATATTTTTCCTTTGCCTCCCAATGGGTTCCAAGATGCACATAAGATGACACTGCTTAGTCCACCATAAAGAGCCTCGATGCATGGTGCAGCTAATGTGGAATTGTTACATGGAGGACAGGGGTCAGGGATGTGGGAAGAGAATCATTTTCATTTCAGCTTTTTATTTTCAAACTTCCACCCAATCAGCACTGCTTTTCTCACATTACTGCATGGCATTTCTCCTGATGGCCATGATCAACCTTCTGCCTTATTCTCTATAGTCCACAGGTTTCACATCCACCACAGAGGCCTTAATTTGAGACTCAACTTTGTAGGTTTCTAGTTTGACCCTGATCCTGAATGTGAAAGATCGAAAGTTGGCATTCTGGAAAACTTCTTCAAATATCTGCTCATTCTTCTCTTTTAATTCCCCCAGATAAACAGCACTTTGTCCAACTTGCTGCTGCCCGTGTCCTTCATTATATGGTACTAGATTTTCAATCTTTAATCCAACTGCTTCAGCTGATTTCAAAACTTCTACTTCCATCAAAATAACTACTCTCCTTCCATCTTTCAGAGTGTTAACAATAAATCAGTTAATCTGGCAAATACAGTGGCTTGACAATTGTTCATCCTCAACAAGAGGGTTCAACTGTATTGCCAACATGAAAGAGGACAGACTGTTCAATCCATCACTCATAAGCAATCGATAATGTGGTGGACTGTTCCCTGTAGTAATGGGATGGATATTAATGACTTGGAGAACTGGTTTTATGGATGTATCTCCCTGTTGCATTATAGCTGCAATGGCTCCCTCGCTCAGCTGGCCCACCATGGTTCCACCAGGCTGATTCCCGTGCTCTCTTTATGTTTTTATTATAAATGGATTCTATTTCTTTATTTCCTCCTCCTGTTGCTCATTGCTTGTGTATAGGAATGGTACTGATGTGTAAATGTTGATCTTGTAGCTTGAAACTTCTCTGTATTCATTTATTAGCTCTAGTAGTTTTGCTGTAGATTTTTCTGGATTTTCTGTCTTTAGGGTCATGTCATCTGAAAACAGTGAAAACTTTACTTCTTCCTCTCAATTTGGACGTCTTTTATTACTTTTTCTTGCCTAGTTTCTCTACCTAGAACTTCCAGCACAATGTTGAATAACACTGGTGACAGTGGGCATCCCTGTCTTGTTCCTGATCTTAGAGGGAAAGCTATCAGTCTTTCCACATTTTGTATAATGTTAGCTGTGGGTTTTTCATATATTTCCTTTATCATATCAGGAAAGTTCCCTTCTTTTCCCATCTTTTTGACTGTTTTCATCAAGAAAGGATGTTTTCTTTTGCCAAATGCCTTTTCTGCATTGATTGAAATAATAATGTGGTCATTCATCCTTTTCTAGGCATTTGTCCATTCCATCTAAGTTGCCTGCTTTATTAGCATAGAATTTTTGTAGTGACCTGTAATTATCTCCTTTATTTCTGCAAAGTCAGTAGTTATGCTCCCTTTCCCATTTCTGATTGTACTTATTTGCAACCACACTTTTTTTTTTTGGTTAGCCTAGCTAAGGGTCCACTGATTTTATTGATTTAATCAAAGAAACAGCTTCTGGTTTTGTTGATTCTCTCTATTGTTTTCCTGTTCTCAATTTCATTTATTTGTGCTCTAATATTTGTTATTTCTTTCCAGCTATTTGCTTTGGGGTTAGATTGCTCTTCTTTCTCTAGTTCCTCCAGGTGCACAGTTAATTGCTCACTTTTTGTTCTTTCTTCTTTTGATATAGGCATTTAGGGCAATAAGTTTCCCTCTCAGCACCACATTTGCTGCATCTCATAAGTTTTGATATGTTGTATTTTCATTTTCATTTGCCTCACAAAATTTACTAATTTCTTTCTTAATTTCTTCCTTTGCCCTCTTGTTGTTTAAGAGTGTGTTGTTACGCTCCATATATTTTTGAATTTTCCAACTGTCTGCTTGTTATTTATTTCCAACTTCATTTCATTATGATCTGAGAGTGTTTTGTATAATGTAAATATTTTAAAATTTGTTGAGACTTGCATTGTGACCCAACCTGTGGTTTATCCTAGAGAATGATCCATGAGCACTTGAAAAAATTTGTGTCCTGATTTTGTGGAGTGTAGTGTTCTGTAAATGTCTCTCAAGTCTACTTCACTTATCATACAGTCCAGTATCACTGTTCCTTATTGATCCTGTCTTGGTGTTCTATCCATTGATGAGAGTGGTGTATTGAAGACACCAACTATTATTGTAGAGGTATTTACTTCTCCATTCAGTGTTCTCAGTGTTTGCCACATGTATGTTGGGACACTCTGGCTTGGTGCATAAGTACTTATGATTGTTATGTCTTCTTGATGGATTGCCCTTTTATTAATATTTAGTGTCTTTCTTTGTCTCTTTAAATTATTTTACATTTGAAGTCTAATTTGTTTCATATTATTATTGCCACTCCCATGTTTATCTGGTTATTGTTTGAATGATGTACCTTTTTCTAACCTTTCATTTTCAACTTATTTTTGTCCTTGTGTCTAAAATGAGTTTCATGTAGACAGCATATAGGTGGGTCCTGTTTTTAAATCCATTGTTCCAGTCTATGTCTTTTTACTGGGGAGTTTAATCTATTAATACTTACTGTTATTACTCTATGGGCTGTAATTTCTTCTACCGATTTTTAATTTGGATTTTATATGTCATATCTTACTTTTTCTGTCTCCCCTTTTACCCTTTCTGATAAGCTTCATTTCTACACTCATCTCCAAACCTCTCTCTTCTGTTTTTTTTTATCTTCCTGTAGCACTCCATTAAATATTTCATGTAGCACAGGTCTCTTATTCATGAACTCTCTCAATGTCTGTTTGTTTGAAAATATTTTAATCTCCCCTTCATTTTTGAAGGGCAATTTTGCCAGATATAGAATTCTTAGTTGGCAGTTTTTCTCTTATTATATCTTAAATATTTCATACCACTGCATCTTCACCTCCATGGTTTCTGCAGAGAAATCTGTACGTAGTCATATTGAGCTTCCTTTGTATGTGATGGTCCACATTTTTCTCTTTCTGCTTTCAGAATTCTCTCTTTGACTTTCACATTGGACAATCTGATCATTAAGAGTCTTGGAGTAGGTCTATTGGGATCTATTCTCTTTGGGTTATGCTGTGCTTCTTGAATCTGTAATTTTATGTCTTTCACAGAGTTGTGACACTTCCAGTGATTATTTATTCTATTACTCTTTCTGCAACTTTTCCCTTTTATTCTCCTTCTGGGACACCCATAGCACATATATTCATGTGATTCTTGTTGTCATTCAGTTCCCTAAAACCCTGCTCATATTTTTCCATGGTTTTCCCTATCTGTTCTTTTGTGTGTAGGGTTTCAGATGTCCAGTCTTCTAATTCACTTAACATTTCTTCTCTCAATTCACATCTACTGTTGTATGTCTCCATTGTGTTTTTCATCTCTTCTATTGTGCCTTTCATTCCCAGAAGTTCTGTCATTTTTTTTCAATCTTCTGAATTCTTTTTGATCTGCCCATGTCTTCTTTATATCCTTAATCTCTTTTGCCACATTTTCTTTCAGTTTATTCACTTAATTTAGGAGATTTCTTTGAACATCTTTAATTAGCATTTTCAATTCCTGTATCTCACTTTAATTGTTAGTTTGTTCCTTTGGTTTCTCCATATTTTTGTATTTCCTAGTATGGTCATTAATTTTAGCTGTCTAGGCATCAGATTTTCTTGATTGGTTTATTCTGGAGCTAGTTTTCACTCTTTTACCTAGGGTATTTTGTTCATTGACTTTGTTCTCTATCTTCTTTGGTGTTCAGTTCAAATCATTCTAGATTTCTAACATAGCTTCTGTTTAGTTTATCAGAATTTTTCAGCTCTTTTCTGATTCTTGCCCTGCCTGTATATAACCCATTTGTGAGAGGGTGTCCCCAGGTATGACCCACCCCAATCAGATTTACCCAGACAAGACAGACACAGATCTCTGTGGGAGGTTGTACTCCATATCATGCTTCACTGAGGATGAGACCCTGAATGTTTTCAGAGCCCCTGTGAAGCCTCTACACTCTGTGCTTTTGCTATCCTGTCTAGCAGGTGGTGCTTGTCAGTCCACAGCTCACCACCAGTGCAAAGATTTGCAGTGCCTTTAATTCTCTGTGGGTCCCTGCCTGTGGAATGGCTAATTCAAGCTGTTTCTGTTATGCAGTCCCTGGTGTCTGAGTTCTCTGAAGGAGGGCCACCCCTTGAGGTGAGACCTGTCTCCCTTCATCTTGGGGAAATTATGCTCTTTAGGGGATTATCTCCCCCACTAGATTTATTGTTTTGCCTCTCAGACTATTTAGCTCCACCTTGCCTGCATCCTGCTGCCCATTTCAAATATCTGAGGATTTCTCTAATGACCTACATTCTTCACTGTGATCTCAGCTCTTCCACCCATTCCAGGCTGGTGTACAATGTGTGCTGGTCACAGATGTCCCCAAAACTGCTGTTCCGTACAGTTTGTGGCTATTTACCAGCTTCCCTAGAGGAATAACTACATTACACACCTCATCACTGTGCCATACTGCCCTGCCTCTTCCCCAAATTCATTCTGTATTTTTTATTGTGATTGTTCATATTCTATGCAATTATCCAAAGATCCAAAGTGTGCAATCAATTGCCCCCAGTTCAATCATACAGCTGTGCATTCATTACCACAATTAATTTTTCTTCAATTTTTAGAATATTTTCATTACTCCAGAAAAGAAATAAATACAAAGAAGGAAAAAAAAAGAAAAGGAAACTCAAATCATCCCATATCCCTAACCACCCCCCTCCATTGTGGACTCATAGTATTTGTATAGTACATTTGTTACTGTTAGTGAAAGAGCATTGAAATAGTACTAACTGTAGTACATAGTTTGCAATATGTATATATTTTTCCCCATAAGCCCCTCTATTATTAACTTCTAGTTGTAGTGTCATACGTTTGTTCTGGTTTATGAAAGAGATTTCTGAATATTTGTACAGTTTATCATGAAGATTGTCCAACACAAGGTTTACTGTTTTATACATTCCCATCTTTTAACCTACAACTTTCCTTCTGGTGACATACATGACTCTCAGCTTCCCCTTTCTACCACATTCATGCACCATTCAGCACTGTCAGTTATTCTCATAGCATGCTACCGTCACCTCTGTTTGTTTCCAAATGTTTAAGTTCATCTAGTTGAACATTCTGCTCATACTAAGCTATCGCTCCCCATTCTTTAGCCTCATTCTTTATCTTGGTAACTTATATTTCAGGTCTATGAGTTTGCATTTTATAATTAGTTCCTATCAATGAGACTCTGCAATATTTGTCCTTATGTGTCTGGCTTATTTCACTCAGTATATTGCCCTCAAGTTTTCATCATCAACTCACTTTTTTTTAAGATGGCTTTGTTCACATGCCATATATTCCATCCTAAGTAAACAATCAATTGTTCCCTGTATAGTCACATATTTATGTGTTCACCACCCTCACCACTATCTATATAAGGACATCTCCATTTCTTTCACAAATCAGGAGGAAGAGCCAAAGAAGGTAGAGAGGCAAAAGAAAAAGAAAAAAGAAAGAGAAGAAAAAAAACATGGCAGCTAGGAAGCAGCAAAAGGAAAGATAATCTTAGATCAATGTAGGATAAAGAGTCAGACAACACAACAATGCCAAGAGTCTCACACCCCTCCCCTATGCCCCCTCTTATCTGCATTTACCTTGGTATATTGCCTTTGTTACATTAAAAGAAGCATAATAAAATGATTTTGTTAATTATAGTCTCTAGTTTACATTGCTTGTATTTTCCCCCCAATACCTCCTTATTTTTAAAACCTTGCAAGGCTAACATTTGTTTGTTCTCCTTTATGAAAAATGTATTTGAACATTTTATCACAGTTGTTGAACACTCTGGGTTTCACTGAGTTATACAGTCCCAGTCTTTATCTTTCCTCTTTTCTTCTGGTGATCCACATGCTCCTAACCTTCCTCTTTCAACCATATTTATAGTTTTCTTTGTTCAGTGTACTTACATTGTTGTGCTACCACCACCCAAAATTGTGTTCCAAACCTCTCATTCCTGTCTTTTCCTATCAGTCTGTAGTGCTCCCTTTAGTATTTCCTGTAGGGAAGGTATCTTGTTCACAAACTCTCTCATTGTCTGCTTGTCGGAGAATATTTTCAACTCTCCCTCATATTTGAAAGAGAGTTTTGTGAGGTATAGCATTCTTGGTTGGTCGTTTTTCTCTCTCAGTATCTTAAATATATCACCCCACTTCCTTCTTGCCTTCATGGTTTCTGCTGAGAAATCTGTGCATAGTCTTATTAAGCTTCCTTCGTATGTGATGAATCACTTTTCTCTTTCTGCCTTCAGGATTCTGTCTTTGTCTTTGATGTTTGACAATCTGATTATTAAGTGTCTTGGCATAGGCCTATTCAGATCTATTCTGTTTGGAGTATGCTGCCCTTCTTGAATCTGTAATTTTATGTCTTTCATAAGAGATGGGAAATTTTCATTGATTATTTCCTTTATTATTGCTTCTGCCCCTTTTCCCTTCTCTTCTCGTTCTGGGACACCAATGACATGTATATTCTTGTATTTTATTTTGTCTTTAGGTTCCCAGAGACATTGCTCATATTTTTCCATTCTTTTCTCTATCTTTTCTTTTGTGTGTAGGCTTTCAGGTGTTTTGTTCTCCAGTTCCTGAGTGTTTTCTTTTGTCTCTTGAGATCTGCTGTTGTATGTTTCCATTGTGTCTTTCATTTCTTGTTCTGTGCCTTTCATTTCCATAGATTCTGCTAGTTGTTTTTTTGAACTTTCAATTTCTGCCTTATGTATGCCCAGTGTTTTCTTTATAGCCTTTATGTCTTTTGCCATATCTTCTTTAAACTTTTTGAATTGATTTAGCATTAGTTGTTTAAATTCCCGTATCTCAGTTGAAGTGTAAGTTTGTTCCTTTGACTGGGCCATAAGTTTGTTTTTCTTAGTGTAGGTTTTATTTTTCTGTTGTCTAGGCATTTGACCTCTTTGGCCACCCCAATCAGGTTTCCCAGAAGAGAACAGACTCAGGTCCCAGAAGGAGGAAATATTGAGTATCTGGCTTTCCTGAGGGTGTGTCATAGAGGATTGGCACACCCTGTGCTTTTCTGCCCAGCAGGTGGCACCTGTCAGCATGTCACTACAGACTGGTGTAAGGAAGTGTGGCTCCTGTCTCTTTTCCCCCAAGTTCTGGGGTCTTGTTTTGAATGGAAGTTGGGTAGTAGAGCTGGACCCCACCTCTTTTCCCTTGGGAAGATATGCCTGATAGAGGTCATTTTCATATGAGTAGATTCTTTGTTTTTCTGACTCTGCTATCTTCACCCTTGTCTGGATCAGAGCGCTGCAAGTTCAATATGGCTGAGGCTTTCTCTCCTGTAGAAGAGCACTGCAAGCCAAAAAACGATTGAGGCTTTCTCCCTGAGCCATCCAGGTTGAGAGAGAGAGAAAGGGACAGAAAACCCCCAGATTTGCCCATCAGCCACAGATAGCACCCAATCTTTTGGGCTCCCCATACTGAGACATGTAAGTCCACTGACTCTCCAAGGTCAGTCATCACCAAAAGCCTCTGTCTGCTTGTTGGGGATTTGCAGTCTGTATTGAGTGGTTAACATTAAAACCCCAGTTGGAGCTGGGCTGAGGTATATTTGCTTGTTCAGAGAGCATTGCTCTCCAACACAGTGAGGCTTTGCAGTTCAGGCTTCCATGAGGGAGGGGCTCTCAGTGTGGGTCTGCAGTTTTTACTTACAGATTTTATGCTGCACTCTTGGGCATTCCTCCCAATTCAGGTTGGTGTATGATGAGTTGACAGTCACATTCATCTCCCAGCAGTTATTCCAGGTTATTTACTAGTTGTTCCTGTTGTTTGTTAGTTGTTCCAGGAGACTAACTAGCTTCCACTCCTCTCTATGCTGCCATCTTAGCTCCTACCCCAATTCATTCTTTATTGTTTGATGATATTGCCATTGCACTTTTTGACTGAGAAAATTTTGTTAAATTGATTATTCTATGGGAAATCTTTGGGTTTTTTGGGACTCCATATTGGGAAGAGATGGCTATCCAGCTACTTTCATAATTTTGATACTGTTTATAGAAAGGAAAAACAACTGGAGTTAAATTTGGACACCTCAGTAAGAGCTAGCAGTAGCTTAAATTAACTATTGGCTTCATTTTAAAGGAATAAGAAAAAAAATCCTCTTGCAAGAAGTGATCTGCAGTTTTGTCACTGGATATCTTCCTTTTTTGTGGCTATCAACATAGAAACTCTGTTTAGAGAAATTCCCTCTATGCTGTGCCTTGAGCTAAATCTGTGGTTGCTCTTAGAACAAAAAACATGAATATAGTTTTACTCATCCTCTTTGTGCTCTCATTGAGACAAGGATTGCCTTCTTTTTACTACTCTATCTGCTAGAGTGATGAGGTATGATTAGAAAAAAAAATCTCTGAATTCTTATTTAACTTGCCTTCTAGATTCTTATTACTTGTATTTGTATTGTAACTGTCAAAAAAGTATGCTACAAGGAGTGCTTCCAGAAACAGTGCTGCCATGCAAAGGAAGTTAAACAGAAGCTATGGGAATAAGGTTTGTTTCTGTCTTACCACACTGAGCTTTTACCCTGGTAAGGTCATCAGTTACCTTTCTGGAATAAATAATAGGCAGAGTTATAGCACTCTTCACAACAAATGCTAATACATGTTTTTTTTTTTTTTTTTTTTTGAGTTCTAATCCATCATATGCAGGTAACCAAAGTTTTGGCATAATTTTCTTCTTAGATATTTAAAATTAGGCCTGTCCTACAGAATTTCTATTATCACTTATACTTGGCAGCATGAAATTTTACTTTTGGTAGTTAATTTAATGAAAATAAACAACATAGAAAATTATAATAATGATAATATATTTACTTGGTATGAGAATGGGGGAAAGCCTAGTAACCATGTCTTTTACCTAGAATCTTATGAAAGGCTATATGCTAGGAGGCTTCATTCAGATGAGTGTACAGATGGAATCATTTCAGGACTTTTGGTCTGGTCAATGTGAAGAGAGTCAAAGATTTAAGAAAGTGCCTTGTGTTTATTGGAAAATATTAAGACTCATTTGGGGGAAATCTTCCCAGACAGTGATAATTAATTGCACATCTGCCTTTTCTTTAGGATGAATTTGGGTTTGAGTCAAGTAGTATAAAAGTGCAATATTTCTGTGGTTCACTGTTTATATTTGGTTTTCCCCCCATTATTACATATGATGAAAAGCCAGAGTTTTCTGGCAGAATCTAATTCTATCTTGGTTCTAGCTCCATTTTTCATGTCAGGTTTCTTCCTAAAATCTAATTTATGATAGGTCTCTATATAACTGATTTATTTCTTGTCAAGTATGGTCACATAAAAACTAGCTTTTGTTCACAATTCATTCAAAATAATTTCCATTTCTTCTTAACGTGCTCAATAAATTACCTTTATTTTGAAATGAAAAAAATGAGAGTTTCAAATATTCACAGAGTTCTGCAAGCTGAAAGGAAAAGATAGAAGAGAGTGGCTTGGACTAGAGTGTAAAAATGAACTTCATCAGTAAAGAAAATGACAGATTAAAAGAGAGACAAAAAAGACATGACATATAAAAATACATAGGATAAATTGAAGGAAGTTCTGCCTTTACAACAATAATATTGAATGTTAATGGCTTAAACTCACCATTTAAAATACACAGATTGGTATAATTGATAAAAAGAAAAAAAGTATGATCCACAGAAGGAAGTACCTGAAGTTGTTGGATTGTAATCCAGTAGCCTTGATTTTTGATGATGACTGTATAACTATATAGGAAAAATAAAGTCATTTGCTCATGTTTGTATGGATCTGCTTCTGGATGTTTGTTCTGTTCCACTGATCTATATATCTATCTCTGACAATACTGCACTTTATGTAACCCAGAGAAAGCTCTGATATCTTAATCCATTCCTGTGAGTGCAGAACCTATTGTAAGTGGGATCATCTGAAAAGGTTATTTCAATTGAGATGTGACCCACCTCATTCAAGGTGGGTCTTAATCCACCAACTGGAGTCTTTTATAAGAGGATGAATCACATACAAAATCAAAGAGATGAAACAGAGAGAAACTGAGAGATAAAGACACACCCAGAGAAGCTGAAGAGAGGAAGCCACTGAAGCAAGAAGCAGGAAGCAGTGAAACATGGGAGATCTATTTTTCCCAGTGCCATTTTTGGAAGAGATTTTCTTTCCCCATTGAGTGCACTTGGCAAATCAAAAATCAATTGGTCATTGTGCTGTTTTGGATATATTTTGTCCCACAGAAAAACCATGTTCTTTAATGCAATCTCTTGGGGGGCAGACTGATTAATCTGTTGATTAGGGTGGAAACTTTGGTTTATTTCCATGGAGTTTTGGACCCCACCCATTCAAGGTGGGTCTTGATTAGCTCCCTGGTGTACTTAAGAGAGCTCAGGAGCTGACACAGGTGCTGAGGCTGAAGCTTAGAGATTACTGGAGTTGTGGAAAGAAGGACGTTGGGAGATGCTAACATAAGAGTTGAAGCCCAGAGTTTGCCCCTGAGAAGCTCAGAGAGGACTCCCAGATATGTAAAGAGAAACACACTGGGAGAAAGAAGCATGGATGCACAGAAGCTGAGAGAGAAACTGAAACACAGCCCAGGACCAGAAGACACCAGCCACATGACTTCCCAGCTGACAGAGATGTTCTGGATGCCATTGGCCATTCTTCAGTGAAGGTATCCTTTTGTTGATGCCTTTGTTTTGACACTTTTTTGGCCTTAGAATGTAAATTTGTAACCAAATAAATTCCCTTTATAAAACCCAATTCATTTCTGGTCTTTTGCATAATGGCAACATTAGCAAATTGAAACAGCCATATATGTAAGATTTCTTATTTTTTTCTCATTCAATTCAGTTCTTTTCATCTATATATCTGTCCTTTTAGTACCATGCTGTTCTGATTACTGTACCTTTGCAATAAGTTTTAAAATTGGAAAATGTGATTTCTCCTTTTTCTTTCTTCTTTTTCAAAATCTTTTTAGCTATTGGGACTCGTGCTTCCAAATAAATTTTTTGGTATTTCATTTTTTATTAAGATATATTCACACACCATACAGTCATCCAAAGTATACAATAAATTTTTCACATTACCATCATATAGTGGTTCATTCATCCCCCTGATCTATTTTTTGATCATTTTCCTTGTACCAGAAAAAGTGAAAATAAGAATTAAAAAAAAGAGGAAAAATGAACACCCAAATCATTCCACCTGCCATATTTTTCCTTTTGTTTTTTGTCCCCATTTTTCTACTTATCCATGCATACACTGGATAAAGGGGAGTGTGATCTACAAGGCTTTCACAATCTCATTGTCACCCCTTGTAATCTACATTGCTATACACATGTCTTCAAGAGTCAAGGCTACTGGGTTGTAGTTCGATAGTTTCAGGTATTTACTTCTAGCTATTCCAATACATTAAAACCTAAAAAGGATTATCTATATAGTGCATAAGAGTGCCCACCAAAGTGACCTCTTGTCTGCATTTGGAATCTCTCAGCCACTGAAACTTTACTTCATTTCATTTCACATCCCACTTTTGCTCAAGAAGATGTTCTCAATCCCATGATGCTGGGTCCAGATTCATCCTGGAAGTCATATCCCACATTGCCAGGGAGACTAACACCCCTGGGTGTCAGACCCCATGTAGGGTGGAGGGCAGTGATTTCACCCACCAAGTTGGCTAAGCTAGAGGGAGAGGGACACATCTGAGCAACAAAGAGGAATTCAGGGGAATTCTAAGGCACAGTTATAAGCAGGCCTAGCCTCTCTTTTGCAGTAACAAGCTTCTTAAGGGCAAGTCCCATGATAGAGGGTTTGGCACATGAAACAGCCATACCTCAATGTTTGTGAGAAATCCAGCAACCATCCAGGTGAGGAAGCCCAACACTTCTGCATTCTCCTCCAATTTCTCAGGGGGGGTGTGCATATTTTTTTTTTCATTTTTTTTTAGTTAGCTTTATCAAAGAATTAAAAAAAAGATAAAAAATATTTCAAAAAAACAAAAACAAAGGAATAAGAAAAAAAATATCCTGAAATAACTACATTACTTCCAACATGTTTTACTCTATCCCAAGAAAATAAACAGACTATAACCCAGCAAAGGAATAAGAAAAAATAACCTAAAATAACTACATTTCTGTGAACTTGTTCCTAACACACCCACCAGAAATTAACAAGCCATAGCCATTACTGAGCATTCCCAGAACGTTCAGTTAACCCATGATAAATAATCTGTTATTAGATTATCATTCTCCCTTCACTATTTGCTATCACTTGGTCCACTACATTCCACATTATAAACTGTTTATTTTACATTTTTCAGAGTTCACATTAGTGGTAACATACAATATTTCTATTTTTGTGCCTGTTTTGTTTTGTTCAGCATTATAACTTCAAGGTTCATCCATGTTGTCATGTTTCATGACACTTCCTTCTTACTGCCACATAGTATTCCATTGTGTGTATATACCACATTTTGTTTATCCATTCATCTGTTGAAGGACATTTTGGTTGTTTCCATCTCTTGACAATTGTGAATGTTGCTGCTATGAACATTGGCATGCAGATATCTGTTCATGTTACTGCTTTCAGATCTTCTGGGTATATACTGAGAATTGAAATTGCTGGATTGAAGGGTAACTATATATCTAGGTTTCTAAAGAACTTCCAGCCTGTCTTCCAGAGTGGATCTACCATTATACAGTCCCACCAACAATGAACAAGTGTTCCAATTTCTCCACATCCTCTCCAGCATTGGTAGTTTCCTGTTTGTTTAATGGCAGCCAATGTAATTGGTGTGAGATGATATCTCATAGTGGTCTTAATTGGCATCTCCCTAATAGCTAGTGAGCTGAATATTTCTTCATGTGTTTTTTTTTTTGGCCATTTGTTTTAATTAATCTGAACCCCAGTAGATTGCATTAAAGAACATGGCTTTTCTGGGGGACGTAATATATTCAAAACAGCACAATGGCCAATTGATTTTTGACTTGCCAAGTGCACTCAATGGGGGAAGAAAATCTCTTCCAAAAATGGTACATCCATCAATGGAAGAGTGGATTAACAAACTATGGTATATGCATACAATGGAATATTACATAGTTGTAAGACAGAATAAAATCATGATGCATGCAACAATATGGATGAAATTTGAGGACACTATGCTGAGCCAAATAAGCCAGAACAAACTCTGAAAGTTAAAGTTGAGAATACAGGTTATCGGGAGATAGAAAGAAGGTAGTGATTGGGCAGTTGATGATGAAGTAATATAGAATGTTCAAAAGAATTGATTGTAAAGTTCCAGAAATGGATAGTGTTCTACTTTGCTAATGCTGCTGGAATGCAAAACACCAGAGATTGATTGGCTTTTATAAAAGGAGGTTTATTTGGTTACACAGTTACAGTCTTAAGGCCATAAAATGTCCAAGGTAACATATCGGCAATCAGGTACCTTTGCTGGAGGATAGCCAATGGTGTCCGGAAAAACTCTGTTAGCTGGGAAGGCATGTGGCTGGCATCTGCTCCAAAGTTATGGTTTCAAAATGGCTTTCTCCCAGGATGTTCCTCTCTAGGCTGCAGCTCCTCAAATATGTCACTCTTAGTTGCTCTTTGGGTGTTTGTCCTCTCTTAGCTTCTGTGGAGCAAGAGTCTGCCTTCAATGGCCATCTTCAAACTGTCTCTCATCTGCAGCTCCTCTCTCAGATTCTGTGCATTCTTCGAAGTGTCCCTCTTGGATGTAGCTCCTCTTCAAAATGTCACTCTCAGCTGCAGAGTTCCTTCTGTTTCTTAGCTCATTTATATGGCTCCAGTGATTTAATTTAGACCCACCCTGAATGGGTGGCATAACACCTCCTTGGAAATTTTCCAAGCAGAGTGGTCACCCACAGTTGGGTGGGGTGCATCTCCATGGAAACACTCAAAGAATTACAGTCTAGTCAACACTGACACCTCTGCCCACACAAGATTACATCAAAGATAATGGAGGTTTGGGAGACATAATACATTCAAACCAGCACAGATAGTGTGATACTATGTGACGGTAGCAAAATATTGTAAGTATAATGAACAAAACTGACTGTGAGTATGGTTGAAAGAGAAAGGCTAGGGACAAGTATGACACCAGAAGGAAAGATAGGGGATAAAAACTGGAACTGTATGTCTTAGCAAAACTTAGGGTGGACAATGATAGTGATTAAAGGTACAAATATAAGAAAGTTTTTATATGAGGTAGAACAAAATGTCATCATTGTATGGTGTTGAAAATGGGATGATATATGGAAAAATGCAATCAATGATAACTAGCATCACTGGTTAACAGTAACATTACAATCTTCTTCCATTAATTGTAACAAATGCAATATACCAAAGCTAAATATCAATAAGAGGGGTATATAAGAGAGGGGTATGGGATTCTTTTCATTGCTGTTGTTTCTCTTTTTTATTTTTCTATTCTTGATTTTTATATTCTTTTATCCTCTTCTTTCTTTGCAGAAGAAATGGAAATATTCTCATATAGATTGTGTTGGGAAATGCATAACTATGTGCGTATACAAGGAGCCAATTATTATTCACTGGATGGATTGTGTGGGTTGTGAATAAAACTGTTTAAAAAATAAGGAGAGAGATACAAGTGCTGGAGAAGATGTGGAGAAAGAGATATACCTATTCATTGCTGGTAGAGAGGTAAAGTGGTGCAGACCCTCTGGAGAGCTGTGTGGTGGTTCCACAGGAGGCTGGGTATAGGGTTGTCTTATGGTCCTGCAATTTAGTTATTAGGTACATATTTGGAAGAACTGAAAACAGAGACAGGAATAGACATTTGCACATTGGTGCTTATAATAGCATTATTCATGATTTGAGATGGATGGTGGTGGCCTAAAGGTACATTGACTGATGAAAGGAAGGGCGAACTGTGGTGTATATATACAGAAGAAATGAAATTATGAGGCATGCAGCTAGGTGAATGAATCTTGAGGACATTATGTGGAGGGAAATAAGCCAGATAAGAAAGGAAAAATATTGTATAGTCTCTGTGCCGGTTTGAATGCATTATGTCCCCCAAAACTCCATTATCTTTGATGTAATCTTGTGTGGGCAGACGTTATCAGTGTTGATTAGATTGTAATTCTTTGAGTGTTTCTGTGGAGATGTGCCCCACCCAACTGTAGGTGATAACTCTGATGAGATATTTCCATGGAAGTGTGTCCCTGCCCATTCAGGGTGGGCCTTGATCAGTGGAGCCATATAAATGGGCTGACAAACAGAAAGAACTCAGTGCAGTGCAGCTGAGAGAGTGACATTTTGAAGAGGAGCTACCGCCAAGAGGGACAGGAGCTGCAGATGAAAGACATTTTGAAGATGGCTGTTGAAAGCAGAGTCTTGCTCCGGAGAAGCTAAGAGAGGACAAATACCCCAAGTGCAACTAAGAGTGACATTTTTGAGGAACTGCAGCCTACAGAAGAATGTCCTGGGAGAAGGCCATTTTGAAACCAGGACTTTGGAGCAGACACCAGCCATGTGCCTTCCCAGCTAGCAGAGGTTTTGCAGACGCCATTGGCCATCCTTCAGTGAAGGTACCCGATTACTGATGTGTTACCTTGGACATTTATGGCCTTAAGACTGTAACTGTGTAGCCAAATAAACCCCCTTTTTATAAAAGCCAATCCATCTCTGGTGTTTTGCATTCCGCAGCATTAGCAAACTAAAACAGTCTCAATAATACAAACTAACTATAATGTGCAAATGCTGAGAATTGAATTTGAGATCACAGGTTATCAGGGGATAGAACATGGGCAGAGATTGGGCAATAGATGATTTAGGAGTACAGAATGTTCAATGAGGTGTGTTTTAAAGATTCTAGATGGTAAGTTCTTACAGAAGACACATCAAATCCTGAGTTTTAACTGTTATTTCTAAATTCTGAGACGCTGAGCTCTTTGGGTATAGCCTGGTAGTTCCCTGGAACTTTGGGTGTCTGTGTGACACGTGAGATCCAGAAATAGAGTTCTGCAACTCTGATAGGCAGCATTAGTCCATACAGCAACTGCTAAAGAAGCTGAAAAAGAGATTAGATTTCAATTAGAGATATGAAGAAAGGGACTTGGTTAAGATTAAGGCGAATCAGAATATAGGGTAAAGGATGATACTGACTGTATTTTAAAAGTTCAACTTCTGTGTGAGACCAAAGAAAGAGATACTTATTTGGTACAAAATTTAAATTTGCTGTAGCACACCATCTGATTTAACGAGTATGGTCAATTTATTTAAACAACATAATTACATGGAACCTAAAATAGAAATCAGATTCTGTTATTTTGTACAGGTTAATGTAATACCCTAATACATTTTAGAGTATTTGGGGCAGAAAAATTTAAAAAAGTATTTGCAAAATTCCCTTGAGGGACTGAGGAAGATGTGTAAATAATAAAGTTCCACTTCTGCAGAACTTCTGATATTCTCTCAAGCATTAGGGACTCACACTTTAATTTGTCAAGCCCTTGACCTTGGGGCTTGCCTTTATGAAACTTATTTCTGCAAAGGAGAAGCTAAGCTTACCTTTAAGTATGCCTAAGAGTCACTCCCAGAGAACATCTTTTTTCATTCACATGTGACCCCTCTCTCTAAGCCAACTCTGCAAATAAACTCACTACTCTCCCCCCATGTGGGAAATGACTCCCAGGGATGAGGCTGGCACTGGCATCATGGGATTGAAAATGCCTTCTTAACCAAAAGGGGGAAAAGAAATGAAACAAAATAAAGTTTCAGTGGTTAAGAGATTCCAAATAGAGTTAGGAGGTCATTCTAAAGGTTATTCTCATGCATTATATACATATTCCTTTTTAGTTTTTAGTGTATTAGAATAGAAAGAAGGAAATACCTGAAACTGTTGATCTGCAATCTAGTAACCTTGATTCTTGATGATTTTATAACTATATAGCTTTTTTGGGGTGACCATTTGTTTTTGAAATCCTTATGACTGACACTCCCTTTATCTATTGTATGGGCAGATGAGTAATAATATAAAGACCAAAATATTTAAATAAATAAATAGCAAGGGTGGTAATGGGTATGGGATGTTTTGGGTGTTCTTTTTATTATTTTTTTATTTTTTGGAGTAATGGAAATGTTCTAAAATTGGTTGTGTTGATGAATGCACAACTATACAATGACACTGTGAGCCACTGATTGTATTCTTTGGATGGATTATATGGTGTGTTAATATGTCTCAATAAAATTGCATTAAAAATACCTTACACAGTCTTTGCTAATTGGCTCTGTGTTGGCCAGTGCTCTCCTTCAGAGTTTAGCCCTTCTATCAAGAAGATCAGCCCAAAGCAAAAGAGATGTGCAGGGTTCTCTCCATCTTCCTGAGCCTGCATCTTGTCCTGGGCTAGTGATCACTCATGGCCTTAGGATTTACCCCATTTATGGGAATCCAAATGTCCCATGTATTCCTTATAAAATAGACTCATCCACCCACACTATGCTCTATTGTAGATCTTAAAACCAATAAATCATTAGCCCCTGACAGTTTTGACTTAATAGTTTCTTAAACTGCTTAACTGTCCTGAAGCTCTTTCTCCCAGCAGAGCAAGCTCTGGGAGATCCAGCCTTGCAAACCTCCTGGTTCATTCTTTCAGGCTGCCACCAGATAGATTGGCCCCAACATGCAGGCACTTCAGTATGTACATAGTGGTTACTCTTCTCCCCCTGGAACAAGTCCAGGGACCCACAATAGAAGCACAGGCTAGCTCCACACCACACCTTGTGATGGGATGGTGGGCAGCAAGTATCCCAGGAATTCCTACCACTGCTAAAACTGCATTTTCTTGATTCAGCACTCATCTAGTTACTGTAACCCTTTAAGTGTTTTTCTGAAGTATTGAGGAAGATGGCTTTACCAGTTGTTCAAAGATTATGTGTAGGGAAATGGCACTTCCTTCTTAGTCAAGCAGAAGTCCAACACTATTTTAATAACAGGAAATATGTGCTTTTCAAAATGGAGAAATCAGGTGAATAGATTTTTCAGGTATCATTGTTCCAACTCCACCTTTCTCCTATTAGTATTTTATTATTATAACTTAATTTGACATTATGATAATAGAAAAAAAAAGTGTAGAATGCTTCATTATCATCATAACAATGATTAGCATTTATAGTTTTTCTATATTCCAGGCACATTCCTAACTGCTTTATAGGAATAATCTCCTTTAATTTTCACAACTCTCTAACTGCCAATTATAAGAAATACTATCATTAAATAGCTCATTATGCTTAATTTTGCATCAAACATGTGCCCTAATGGACAATCTCAGTATTCAATATCAAAATGAGTAATCTTGTATAATGTAAACTGCCTGTTGTTCTGGGGGAAGGAAACAATGCAAATTACTGAAATTCCATAGGTTTAAAAAGTGAGCAAATTACAAACAATCATCTCTTATTTAAAAGAATGCACAGAATAGCAACACTTAGACACATAGAGAAAACTAAGGAAGTGTCTATCATACTTCTCTGAAGGACTGTCATAGTTTCATGATCATTCTGTTGTAAGGAAGTGTCTATCATACTTCTCTGAAGGACTGTCATAGTTTCATGATCATTCTGTTGATTTCATATATTCTTCTTACTAATGATATAATCTATTTTTGTCAGGAATATGTTAAGTTTACATTCTGTAAAGGATTATTTTCAAATATCATGAAACATCTGATCCTTTCATTGTATTGTATTAATTTCTATTGAAATCAATTTATCTCCAAATAAATATTTACAGCACTTTCTCAAATTTTCTTACACAGTTAGTCTGTACATGATAGTGTCCTAAACCCTTTACATTCATATGTGTTTAATCTTTAAAACAACTCTAAAAGAGTTGGCACATTTTTCTTTCCAGCCTAATGATAAGAAAATTGAGGGTGGGAGAATGTAGGAAACTTTCCTAAGGACTCACAATTAATAAACATGGGAGACTAATATAATAGAATGTTGAATAAGACTGTTCTTGCTGTCCTGGGATTATCTACCAGAACCCACAGCTGAAAAAGAAAAAGTTGCTTTTAAGACACTAAATATTTGTCTGGCTGTGAATCTACAGAATAGGTTCCACCAAAGTTCGATGGGCACTTAAGACAGAAAATGAAGCACACCACTCCATATGGCAAAATAGTAACAATTAGGGAACTTACAAACCAGGAAGCTGGTCCTGGGCTGCTGCAGAACATCCAGAGTAGGACTCTACACCCCCTGGCAGGTTACAGAGGGTTATACTGGGGTGAGAACAAGGGAGGCACAGAGCCAAGTCAGGATTTACAAGATTGTAAATGTGTTTCTTTGAAGCTACTGATCCATAGCAGGAGTGATTCTGGTACAGACAGTTATAGTGCTTAGGAATATACCCATGTGCTTTAAAATGGACCTATTAGTGGGGACCTGCTTTATCTAGGAATTTATGGCTTCTCTGGTTTATTGCCTCAAAGTATCTTATTCTAACAAGCTGACCAGCATTAGGTCCAGACATCACATTTCAGGCTTCCTAAATATTGTTCCAACTCACCCACAACCATAATCAACAACCCCCCTATTGTTTATCCCACAACCAATTGTGAAGTTGTCCAAGAAACACATTTGTAAAAATTAGGGGGTGGGGGTGCAAAAAGAAAAGACAGACATTAAGTTACTTGGCTGGATTTTTGCTTAGACAGCATGTCCATATACCTGCATGAGCAGGAATAAAAGAGCTTGGGGAAAGAAGGAAGGGCTTAAAGAGGAGATGCAGGTGGAGCACCAATTACCTGAGTAGTTATAATTTAAATGGTAGCTGAGGAATGTAGCTGGGTGTAGTTTCTCCAGTGGACTGCTGGTTAAAGAATCTGATAGGGGATTGAAGAGGGTGGGAAGTGGGCAATGGAAAAGTATTGAAAGTTCTCAAAAATATTTATATATGCACACCATGAGAGAATCAGCATGTTGTTGCCTGTCACATACAGGGCATAAAGACCAAGTATTTCAGAAAAGCATCTTAACAACCAAAGAGGCCTGTAAAATGATATCAGTTAATTTGAGAGAAGCTCTTTTCCTCCACTCCTTCTCCTTGTAACCAATAACAGAGAAGCAAGAGCTGAAAAGAAAGAGGATATAGCTAATTAGCAGACTGTACCCTCTTTTGACTCCAGGTCTTTCAGCTATATGCATGGCCTGCTTGAGCTGAAGGAAGGGAAGAGCTTATTATTGGATACAAGACTGAAGTTTAAACTGGAACAGACATTATTTTTTCCAATTATGAAGTGCATCATACAGACAAAAGTTTATAAAATATATTTATACAGTGTCTCAATTTTCTTGAGCTGCTATGACAAATACCACAAACCAGTTTTGATTGTCAGCAAGAATACATTGACTCATAGTTTAGAGGCTAGAAGGATTGCTTCATCCTGGAGTCTGTAGCCTTTTGGCTGGTGTGGCAGCCCATGGCCTAAGCAAAACAGGCCTGCAGATCTCAGTACACAGCAGTCTGTGTGATCAAGGCAGCTAATGTTTAACCTATTGTCTTTGCAAACCCATAAAGAAACAAAAAGGTAACTTGACCTTAAAATGTAACTTTAAAATGTGAAATGAGAAGCAGGCAGGAGGTGAGGGGCTCTTGGTCTCACTAAAAAACAAAACGTAATTGTTCAAATGTTGTTCTAGTCCTTCCCGCACCATCACAGTGACCTGTTCCCACATTTATGCTTCCCCCACACTTAGGAATGTCTTTGTCTTAAACCCGTATAAATGGCTCGCTGTCCTTTCTGAATCATGTGGCTGACTTCCCTGCCAAAGTGGCACCTGCCAGGCAAGAGAAAAGCCATTGGAATTCTGCCTCCCTGTGAGTAAGCCCCAAAATAAAGCTCATGTTTCAGAAAATGCTGGACATCTTCTTTGGTTTTCAGACTGGCAAAGCCCCCTCAGGCTGCGACAGCTGGCCGTTGGCGATCCTTTGGATTTCTTGGCTTGTATATTCATTTACTGTCATCACCTGGCAACATCCTTTCCTTTGGCTTCTGGGTTCCACCCAGCTTCCAGGTCCTGCAGGTGGCTTTCTTTCCCTCTGGCTCCTGGTTTTGTTCTCTTTGTAAGATCTCCTGCAACACAGATTAAGACTGAACCTCCAGTTGAATCACAATTTAGCTGAAAATAAAACCTTCAAGAGATCCTATTTACAATGGGTTTACACATACAGGGATGGGGATTCATATTAAGAACATGTCTAAATGTTCTTAATCTGTCTTAATGTCTTAAATGTCCATTAGGGCACATGTTTGATTCAACCTGCCATATACAGTTAATATCTAATCCCCTGTTAGGGTGATGCTCTGTTTAAAAGCTCCCTGTGTGTTCCTACCTAATTTCAATCCCTTCCTTCAACCCCTGACTTTTAAACTATCCTTTTCTTTTTCTTTTTCTTTTTGCTTTTTGACTCATAAATTGGATATTTTGTCTGGAGTATATAAGTACAACAGTGACAACTACATGGAATAATAAAGAAGACAGGCTTCAGAAGACTTATAAATCTTAAATTCAAGGAACTTGGCTAATTCTAGAGATAGCCATATGAAAACTTTAAAACAGAAGTATGGGTAGCTGATTTGAAGTAACTCTATGTCAAATAGTCTTAGGTTAAGCATCTTCAAAGAATTTGGATATTATTTCAAAGGATAAAAAATAAAAAAAAAAACTGGAAAACATGAAGATTACAGGAAAAGAGATAACACCTCCCTGTGCAGTCCTGTTGGAATTTGAACTTGCCATGAGACGCTGAAGCCTTGTTTCACTGAGTCAGAGAGACTGGACCTAAATGGTACAGCATGGCTTTGCTCCAGCCTGGCTTAATTTTCCTACCCCACCATCATCAACAAAGTCATCATTGAATTTTGAAAAACATTCTGAAAACTTTTCATGGATAGAAAATTGTTATGATGTAAATCATCAGCACCATAACTCTTCAGATGGATTTGATTCTGGTATTGGGCATCCTAACGGAGGTAACTTTGGAAGGAAAGAAAAAAATGAATGGTGTACACATGGAAGAAATGGTAGTGAAAACATAAATCATCAAGTGGGATACCATGGTGGAAGTTCCCATTCTTGTAGCAGTATTTTCCATTCTGGAAAAAGCCAAGGACTGCATGAAAATAGCATACCTGACAATGAAACTGGGAGGAAAGAAGAGGAGAGAACACAGTTTGTGGCTGAGGATTTTCCATCTTTAAATCCTGAATATGAGAAAGAACCAAATCAGAATAAATCTTTTTAGCTGCAGGTGTATGGGAATATCGTCTGAATCCTAAATCTAGAGCCCCAAGAATGCTGGTCTTCAAGAAAGGTAATACAAAAGACTTTACAGCTATCTGGATTCCCAGTAGAGGAAAATCTTCAGTCACAGCCAGTTAAGAATGGGACTGGTCCAAGTGTTTATAAAGGCTTAGTCCCTGAACCTGCTTCTCCACTTACAAAACCTGCACAATGGAAAAGACAAACTAAAGAAAATAAAGTTGGGACTTCTTTCCCTCATGAGTCTACATATGGTGTTGACATTTTTAATAGTTTCAAATCAACTGCCAGGATTTCAGTTCATCAAAAAATTCAGTGAAAGAGTGTAACAACTCAAATTCCTCTTCATCTGTTGACAAATTTAATCAGCAGCCTCATCTAACCAAACTTACGCAAACTGCACTGATAAGAAGGGTGAATTTTTGAAAGCATTGAAAAGGGACAGAGTAGAAGAGAAATAAGATGAAAGTCAGGTTGGCTCAGAGAAGGATGACAACTCATTTAATTTGCATAACAGCAATAGTACTCATCAAGAGAGGGATGTAAACCAAAACTTTGATGAAAGTGAAATTCCACAAGGGAATGGCAATGCTTCAGTGATTTCCCAACAGATCATTATGTCTTCAACCTTTCCACAAACTGATGTTCTTTCAAGTTCACTTGAGACAGAACAGAGGTTGTTAAAGCAGATAGGTTGGCAGGAAGACAGTGAAAATGATGAAACATGCTCCCTTAACTGAGGATGAAATGAGAGAATTACAAGTTATTAGTGAACAGTTACAGAAGAACGGTCTGAGAAAAAATGGTATTTTGAAAAATGGCCTGATCTGTGACTTCATATTGGATCCTGGAAAAATAGCACTTTCAAACACACTATTGAGAATGATGACACAGAGACAAGCAGCAGTGACACATCAGATGATGATGATGTTTGAAGGATTTCCTAACAACTTTAGAAAATTCAGTGTGATACATCTCTCATACAGTTTGGGGGTGAGATGCAAAAATGAAGAACTATAATTTTTGTAGCAAAATACCCCATTAGAAGATGATTTTGTTGGGGGGACTTCAGTATGAAGAAAACCAAGAATATTGTGTTGGGCTGTGTTGAACATTATTTCTTTGTAAATGAATGTTGCAGAAATGAGGACTTTGGTTGATCCAACTTTGACTTTCTTCATCACTGCAGCATTTCTCTGACCAGCAATGTGATGATGTAGCAAAGGGGATTTTCTCATTTAATAATAAAAATTGTGTGATGTTTTTGCAAAAAAAGAGCATAGCTCAGTGTTTACATACACATTTTACAATTAAAATTTTATTATAATTGCTTTGCACATATGAAAAATTTAATCCTCCACCAATTCTAGAAAAATAATATTTCATATGGCATTTATTATATATTAGGCACTCTTCTAGTTATATATACATAGACATCATAAGTACCAGCATGACCTTGGACAAGATAATTTACCTACCAGTGACTCAGTTTTCATATATATGTATGAATTTACACACAAACACAAGTTACCGTAATCCTCATAAGAACGCTATGAGATAAGTACTACTATTCCTTCAGTTTTACATATGAGGAAACTGGGCCACTGACAGAGTAATTAACTTGTTTTAAGTTTACACTGCTAAATGGAAAAGCTGGAATACACACAAAGTCTGACAAGACGGTCTGTGGTGACCCTCTGACAAACTGCATATTTTTTGTATGAAAATACCACATTCTGTTGATGGAAATTTGATATTTTTCTAAGTTTTTGATATTATAAACAATGTTTTAAGAAGATTCTTGGACATGTTTCCTGATACTTGTACTCAGGAGTTTAGGGTATGCCCTTAGGAGTTGGCTTGCTAGGCTATGGTATGTGTACATATCAAAGTTTACTAGGTAATTCAAAATTGTTTTCTGAAGTGGTTGTACCAATTTTTTATTTTAATCATCATTTTATTGAGATATATTCACATACCACGCAGTCATACAAAACAAATCGTACTTTCGATTGTTTACAGTACCATTACATAGTGGTACATTCATCACCTAAATAAATCCCTGACACCTTCATTAGCACACACACAAAAATAACAAGAATAATTATTAGAGTGAAAAAGAGCAATTGAAGTAAAAAAGAACACTGGGTACCTTTGTCTGTTTGTTTCCTTCCCCTACTTTTCTACACATCCATCCATAAACTAGACAAAGTGTAGTTTGGTCCTTATGGCTTTCCCAATCCCATTGTCACCCCTCATAAGCTACATTTTTATACAACTGTCTTCGAGATTCATGGGTTCTGGGTTGTAGTTTGATAGTTCCAGGTATCCACCACCAGCTACCCCAATTCTTTAGAACCTAAAAAGGGTTGTCTAAAGTGTGCGTAAGAGTGCCCACCAGAGTGATCTCTCGACTCGTTTTGGAATCTCTCTGCCACTGAAGCTTATTTCATTTCCTTTCACATCCCCCTTTTGGTCAAGAAGATGTTCTCCGTCCCACGATGCCGGGTCTACATTCCTCCCCGGGAGTCATATTCCACGTTGCCAGGGAGATTCACTCCCCTGGGTGTCTGATCCCACGTAGGGGGGAGGGCAGTGATTTCACCTTTCAAGTTGGCTTAGCCAGAGAGAGAGGGCCACATCTGAGCAACAAAGAGGCATTCAGGAGGAGACTCTTAGGCACAAATATAGGGAGGCCTAGCCTCTCCTTTGCAGCAACCGTCTTCCCAAGGGTAAAACTTATGGTAGAGGGCTCAACCCATCAAACCACCAGTCCCCTATGTCTGTGGTCATGTTAGCAACCATGGAGGTGGGGTAGGCGAATACCCTGCATTCTCCACAGGCTCCTCAAGGGGGCACTACATCTTTTTTTTTTTTCCTTGTTTTTCTTTTTTCTTTTTTTTTTTTAACTTTCCCTTCTTTTTTAAATCAACTGTATGAAAAAAAAAAGTTAAAAAGAAAACAAACATACAATAAAAGAACATTTCAAAGAGACCATAACAAGGGGGTAAGAAAAAGACAACTAACCTAAGATAACTGCTTAACTTCCAACATGTTCCTACTTTACCCCAAGAAAGTTACCTAATATAGCAACATTTCTGTGAACTTGTTCCTACTATATCCATCAGAAATTAACAGACCATAGTCATTTCTGGGCATCCCCAGAACGTTAAATAGCTTATCTGTTCTTCTTGGATTATTGTTCCCCCTTCTTTAATTGCTCTCTACTGCTAGTTCCCCTACATTCTACATTATAAACCATTTGTTTTACATTTTTCAAAGTTCACATTAGTGGTAGCATATAATATTTCTCTTTTTGTGCCTGGCTTATTTCGCTCAGCATTATGTCTTCAAGGTTCATCCATGTTGTCATATGTTTCACCAGATCGTTCCTTCTTACTGCCGCGTAGTATTCCATCGTGTGTATATACCACATTTTATTTATCCACTCATCTGTTGAAGGACATTTGGGTTGTTTCCATCTCTTGGCAATTGTGAATAATGCTGCTATGAACATTGGCGTGCAGATATCTGTTCGTGTCACTGCTTTCCGATCTTCCGGGTATATACCGAGAAGTGTAATCGCTGGATCGAATGGTAGCTCTATATCTAGTTTTCTAAGGAACTGCCAGACTGACTTCCAGAGTGGCTGAACCATTATACAGTCCCACCAACAATGAATAAGAGTTCCAATTTCTCCACATCCCCTCCAGCATTTGTAGTTTCCTGTTTGTTTAATGGCAGCCATTCTAACCGGTGTTAGATGGTATCTCATTGTGGTCTTAATTTGCATCTCTCTAATAGCTAGTGAAGCTGAACATTTTTTCATGTGTTTCTTGGCCATTTGTATTTCCTCTTCAGAGAACTGTCTTTTCATATCTTTTGCCCATTTTATAATTGGGCTGTCTGTACTATTGTCATTGAGTTGTAGGATTTCTTTGTATATGCAAGATATCAGTCTTTTGTCAGATACATGGTTTCCAAAAATTTTTTCCCATTGAGTTGGCTGCCTCTTTACCTTTTTGAGAAATTCCTTTGAGGTGCAGAAACTTCTAAGCTTGAGGAGTTCCCATTTATCTATTTTCTCTTTTGTTGCTTGTGCTTTGGGTGTAAAGTCTAGGAAGTGGCCTCCTAATACAAGGTATTGAAGATGTTTTCCTACATTATCTTCTAGGAGTTTTATGGTACTTTCTTTTATATTGAGATCTTTGGTCCATTTTGAGTTAATTTTTGTGTAGGGGGTGAGGTAGGGGTCCTCTTTCATTCTTTTGGATATGGATATCCAACTCTCCCAGCCCCATTTGTTGAAAAGACCATTATGGCTCAGTTCAGTGACTTTGGGGGCCTTATCAAAGATCAGTCGGCCATAGATCTGAGGGTCTATCTCTGAATTCTCAATTTGATTCCATTGATCTATATGTCTATCTTTGTGCCAGTACCATGCTGTTTTGGCAACTGTGGCTTTATAATAAGCTTCAAAGTCAGGGAGTGTAAGTCCTCCCACTTCGTTTTTCTTTTTTAGAGTGTCTTTAGCAATTCGAGGCATCTTCCCTTTCCAAATAAATTTGATAACTAGCTTTTCCAAGTCTGCAAAGTAGGTTGTTGGAATTTTGATTGGGATTGCATTGAATCTGTAGATGAGTTTGGGTAGAATTGAAATCTTAATGACATTTAGCCTTCCTATCCATGAACATGGAATATTTTTCCATCTTTTAAGGTTCCCTTCTATTTCTTTTAGTAGAGTTATGTAGTTTTCTTTGTATAGGTCTTTTACATCTTTGGTTAAGTTTATTCCTAGGTACTTGATTTTTTTAGTTGCTATTGAAAATGGTATCTTTTTCTTGAGTGTCTCTTCAGTTTGTTCATTTCTAGCATATAGAAACATTACTGACTTATGTGTATTAATCTTGTATCCCGCTACTTTGCTAAATTTGTTTATTAGCTCTAGTAGGTGTATCGTTGATTTCTCAGGGTTTTCTAGATATAAGATCATATCATCTGCAAACAATGACAGTTTTACTTCTTCTTTTCCAATTTGGATGCCTTTTATTTCTTTGTCTTGCCGGATTGCCCTGGCTAGCACTTCCAGCACAATGTTGAATAACAGTGGTGACAGCGGGCATCCTTGTCTTGTTCCTGATCTTAGAGGGAAGGCTTTCAGTCTCTCACCATTGAGTACTATGCTGGCTGTGGGTTTTTCATATATGCTCTTTATCATGTTGAGGAAGTTTCCTTCAATTCCTACCTTTTGAAGTGTTTTTATCAAAAAGGGATGTTGGATTTTGTCAAATGCTTTTTCAGCATCTATTGAGATGATCAATTGATTTTTCCCTTTCGAGTTTTTAATGTGTTGTAATACATTGATTGTTTTTCTTATGTTGAACCATCCTTGCATGCCTGGAATGAACCCCACTTGGTCATGGTGTATGATTTTTTTAATGTGTGTTTGGATTCGATTTGCAAGTATTTTGTTGAGGATTTTTGCATCTATATTCATTAGGGAGATTGGCCGGTAGTTTTCCTTTTTTGTAGCATCTTTGCCTGGTTTTGGTATTAGATTGATGTTAGCTTCATAAAATGAGTTAGGTAGTGTTCCATTTTCTTCAATGTTTTGAAAGAGTTTGAGTAAGATTGGTGTCAGTTCTTTCTGGAAAGTTTGGTAGAATTCCCCTGTGAAGCCATCTGGCCCTGGGCATTTATTTGTGGGAAGATTTTTGATGACTGATTGGATCTCTTTGCTTGTGATGGGTTGGTTGAGGTCTTCTATTTCTTCTCTGGTCAGTCTAGGTTGTTCATATGTTTCCAGGAAATTGTCCATTTCTTCTACATTATCCAGTTTGTTGCCATACAGTTGTTCATAGTATCCTCTTATAATTTTTTTAATTTCTTCAGGATCTGCAGTTATGTCACCTTTTTCATTCATTATTTTGTTTATATGGGTCTTCTCTCTTTTTGATTTTGTCAGTCTAGCTAGGGGCTTGTCAATCTTGTTGATCTTCTCAAAGAACCAATTTTTGGTGATATTTATCCTCTCTATTGTTTTTTTGTTCTCTATGTCATTTATTTCTGCTTTAATCCTTGTTATTTCTTTTCTTGTACTTGGTTTAGGATTGGTTTGCTGTTCATTTTCTAGCTTCTTCAGTTGATCCATTAGTTCTTTGATTTTGGCTCTTTCTTCCTTTTTAATATATGCGTTTAGTGCTATAAATTTCCCCCTTAGCACTGCTTTTGCTGCATCCTATAGGTTTTGGTATGTTGTGTTCTCATTTTCATTCGTCTCTATATATTTAGCAATTTCTCTTGCTATTTCTTCTTTAACCCACTGATTGTTTAGGAGTGTGTTGTTTAACCTCCAGGTATTTGTGAATTTTCTAAGTCTCTGATGGTTATTGACTTCTAATTGTATTCCATTGTGGTCAGAGAACGTGCTTTGAATAATTTCAATCTTTTGAAATTTATTGAGGCTTGTTTTATGTCCCAGAATATGATGTATTCTGGAGAAAGTTCCATGAGCACTAGAAAAGTATGTGTATCCTGGTGATTTGGGATGTAATGTCCTGTATATGTCTGTTAAATCTAATTCATTTATCAGATTGTTTAGGTTTTCAATTTCCTTATTGGTCTTCTGTCTGGTTGATCTATCTATAGGAGAGAGTGATGTGTTGAAGTCTCCCACAATTATTGTGGAAACATCAATTGCTTCCTTTAGTTTTGCCAGTGTTTCTCTCATGTATTTTGTGGCACCTTGATTGGGTGCATAGACATTTACGATTGTTATTTCTTCTTGCTGAATTGCCCCTTTTATTAGTATGTAGTGGCCTTCTTTGTCTCTCAAAACATCCCTGCATTTGAAGTCTATTTTATCAGAGATTAATATTGCTACACCTGCTTTCTTTTGGCTGTAGCTTGCATGAAATATTTTTTTCCATCCTTTCACTTTCAGTTTCTTTGTGTCCCTGTGTCTAAGATGAGTCTCTTGTATGCAACATATTGATGGTTCATTTTTTTTTGATCCATTCTGCGAATCTATATCTTTTAATTGGGGAGTTTAATCCATTTACATTCAATGTTAAAACCGTGAAGGCATTTCTTGAATCGGCCATCTTATCCTTTGGTTTATGTTTGCCATATTTTTCCCCTCTCTCTATTAATATCCTTTATTGTACCCATACTGAATCTCTTAATACTGAACCTTTCTCCAAGTCTCTCTGTCCTGTCTTTGTTTCTCAGTCTGTAGGGCTCCCTTTAGTATCTCCAGTAGGGCAGGTCTCTTGTTAGCAAATTCTCTCAGCATTTGTTTGTCTGTGAAAAATTTAGGCTCTCCCTCAAATTTGAAGGAGAGCTTTGCTGGATAAAGTATTCTTGGCTGGAAATTTTTCTCACTCAGAATTTTAAATATATCGTGCCACTGCCTTCTCGCCTCCATGGTGGCTGCTGAGTAGTCACTACTTAGTCTTATGCTGTTTCCTTTGTATGTGGTGAATTGCTTTTCTCTTGCTGCTTTCAGAACTTGCTCCTTCTCTTCTGTGTTTGACAGTGTGATCAGTATATGTCTCGGAGTGGGTTTATTTGGATTTATTCTTTTTGGAGTTCGCTGAGCATTTATGATTTGTGTATTTATGTTGTTTAGAAGATTTGGGAAGTTTTCCCCAACAATTTCTTTGAATACTCTTCCTAGACCTTTACCCTTTTCTTCCCCTTCTGGGACACCAATGAGTCTTATATTCGGACGTTTCATATTATCTATCATATCCCTGAGGTCCATTTCGATTTTTTCAATTTTTTTCCCCATTCTTTCTTTTATGCTTTCATTTTCCATTCTGTCATCTTCCAGGTCACTGATTCGTTGTTCAACTTCCTCTAGTCTTGTACTATGAGTGTCCAGAATCTTTTTAATTTGGTCAACAGTTTCTTTAATTTCCATAAGATCATCCATTTTTTTATTTAGTCTTGCAATGTCTTCTTTATGCTCTTCTAGAGTCTTCTTGATTTCCTTCATATCCCGTACTATGGTCTCATTGTTCATCTTTAGTTCTTTGAGTAGCTGCTCTAGGTGCTGTGTCTCTTCTGAGCTTTTGATTTGGGTGCTTGGGCTTGGGTTATCCATATCGTCTGGTTTTTTCATATGCTTTATAATTTTCTGTTGTTTTTGGCCTCGTGGCATTTGCTGAACTTGATAGGGTTCTTTTAGGGTTTGTAGACCTATTGAAGTCCTTATCTCTAATTTATCAGATCTACAGCTTCGTGGAGTACACTTTCTCTAACTAACCAGCAGGTGGCATCCACGAGCCACCTGTTCTCCACAAGCCAGTTCTCCCCTGCTTGGCCTTTTTGGTGAGTTGGGGAGTGAGTCTTGTGGGGCCCAATTGGTGTACCAAGCTTGCGTGTGTAGTTGGTGTTGCCTGCCCTGTATGTGGGGCGTGTTTCTGGGCAGTCGGGGAGGGGGGGTGGCCCTAACAATCAAATCTCCCTGATGATCCTAGAGTTTTAAAGCTGCTGCAATAGTCTAATCCTTCAGTTCAGTCCTGCCACAGTTTGTCTCTGTCACTGACCCACAAGTCTTTGGTATTGGCATATGGCTCCTGAGACTTGCAAGTGGGCCCCTCTTCCAGGCTGTGCACCCTGGGTCCTCTGTTGAGGGATGACTGTGCTATGTCACAGGTGAGTGCCGTCCCCCCAGGGCAGTTCTGGGCTGCTGGGCTGTGTAGGGAGGCTCCCAGTCTGCTCAAATGATGGCTGAATGGGGCTTTGTTAATTCACACTGCTCCACCTTCCCAGCTCTGGGACAATCAGCTGAGGTTGCAGGGAAGGCTAATGTCCACGCCCAGTTTTGTGGTGTGTGCCTGTTATTTGAAGCACTTCCGTCACACTGGGTTGTCTGGGGCAGCTCTGGTCTATGGGGCTGGCGATGGGCAAGGGTGTTTCCTGTCCACCAGGATGGTGGCTGTGAGCAGACACCCCCCTTTTCTTGGGAAGTTGTGGTGTTTAGTGAATTTTCTCAGCCACTGGATTATTGCCTTTTGTCTCAGAGCTCTCTTAGTTCTGCTCTTGACTTGACGTGCCCAAATTGCAATTCTTTGAAGCTTTCTGTATTGGGCTTCTTAGAGTAATTGTTTTAGAAAAAGAAAAAAGGATTAAAAAAAAAAAAAAAAAAGTTCCTTCCTCAGAGATCTAATGGGTTATTGAAATGCTAATAGACAAAGCAACCAGGGCCATTAAGGAAAGGTCCACAGGGCAGAGAGATCAGCTTTTCTTCGGGATTTGCATATGCGCCTCAAGGCCTGAGCTCCGCCCTTCCCCTTTCTGTGTTCACCAGAACTCCAAAAATCCTCTGCTTTTATTTTGGAGTTTTTCGCGTTATTTTTTTTTTTTTCTATGCCTGTCTCCTCTCTGCTGGGCTGGCAGCTCTCAGATTCTCTGGTGTCTGGTCTCAGTCTATCTATGGTTGGAGTATGAATCAGTAGAATGGGTTTCCGAGAAGTGCTACCACTGCAGTTCTCCCTTCTCCTTCCCGGAGCTGGCAGCCCCTCCTCCCACGGGACTGAGCCTGGCAGGGAGGGGCGCGGGTCCCCTGGCCGCAAAAACTTACAGATTTGGCTGATCTCAGCAGTTCGACATTTTCATGAGTGTTGTATGAAATATGCCCAAAGTCAGATTGCTCTGTGGTGTCCAGTCCACACAGTTCCTGGCTTTTTACCTACTTTCCTGGAGGAGTAACTAAAACTTACAGCTCACCAGTCTGCCATCTTGCCCCGCCTCTTCGGTTGTACCAATTTTACACTATTAGTGGATGCAAGTTTATTTCCTTCACATCCTTACAAACTCTTGGTTTTATTTTGACACTTGCTTTTTACTGATCTAATTTTTGCCAATGTATTCATGTGAAAAAGTATCATATTTTCATTTAATTTATATTTCAGCAATTAACAGTGAGGCAAAAATATTTATGTCTTTGACATTTCCTCACCTGTGAAATATCAGTTGCTTTTGTATCATTTTTTTCCTATTGATTTGTAATAGTTCCATTTATATCCCAGATATTAAGCCTTTGGTATTTTTGTGCATTATCAAATGTCTTTTCACCCTCTTTATGTTGTATTCTATTTATTTCATAATTTTTGTAGCTATAGTATCCTAAATGTTATCATCTGTGGAATTATTTTTCTTTCTGGAATTATCATGCAAAAATAGACATATAAATTATCTCAAACCAAAAGCACACAATCTAAAGTGTATTGATTTTATGAATAATAAAAATAAATGAATATGATTAATTTTGATGGCATAACAACAGATGTACAAGGCTACCAAATATAGGATTATGAAAGTAAAACATAAGGCAGAAACTTTAGAAAATTTTGAAAACATATACTTCATTCTATCAATAGCTGCCAGATTTTACCCAAACTGTCTCAAACCAAAACAACTTTTCCCATGTACAGAGATACAATCTCATTAAAGTATTATTTCAGTAAATTCATAGAGGTGTGATTTATATGCAAGCAAATACTTTAAAGTGTGCAGTTTCATGAGTTTTGACAAACATATACACCCATGCAACCACAATGAAGATATTGAAACTTCACTTCACCCCAGAAGATACCCTCATGCCACCAATCAATTATCCTTTGCAGAGTTAATCACTGTTCTGATTTCCATCACCATAAATTAGTTTTGACTATTCTAGAGTTTTATATACATGGACTCATGCAGTAGCTCAGTTTCCTATGGCTGCACCAACAAAGTACTCAAAACTGGGTGGCTTAAAATGACAAAAAATTATTGTGTCACAGTCTGAAGTTTAGAAGCTCAAACCAAATGTTGACAGAGCCATGCTTCCTTTGAATTCTGTAGGGTTCTGGTGATGGCTTGCCAGCAATCCATGCTCTACTTTGCCTTATGAAATAACTCAATCTTTGCCCCCATCATATGACTTCTCCTCTCTCTCTCTCTCTCTCTCTCTCTCTCTCTCTCTCTCTCTCTCTCTCCCCTTCTCACTATGTCCAAATTTCTTCTCCTTATAAGGACACCAGTCATGTTGGATTAGGGCACACCTTAATCCAGTTTGGCCTCATTTTGGCTAATAACATCTTCAAAGATCCTATTTTCATATAGGATTACATTCGCAAGGTTAGGGATTAGAACTTGAATATATTGGGGGGTGCAGGGCACAATTCAATCCATAACATGCAGTATGCACTCTTATACATCTGGCTTCTTTTGCTCAACATAACTTCTGTGAGATTCATCCATGTAGTTCCATGTATCAATAGTTTCTTTTATTGTTTTATGGTATTCCATTGCATAAATGTACCACAATTTCTTTTTATATGTTTACCTATTGATGGAAACTTTGGTGGTTTCTGGTTTGGGGATAAACTAAATCATAGGAGATGACTCTATTACATTATAATGAGGTAATATATATGTGCAGCATATAAAGGACATGGCAGTAGATTTATTTGAGGATATTGATGAAGATGGGGTTTCTCATATACCTGAAATCATCTCCATGCTGATTGTAGTAAAAAACAAAAAGTGTCCTTTAAATTTTATGTATTATCACTCTGCAAGATATTCTTACATACTGCCAGTCTGTAAAATATTACAAAATAGAGGGAAATTTTTCAAAGTCTGAAAGAATTGAGCATATTAAACTTTGTAACAGTTAATTACTAAGATAGTCACTGTAATTAGTTTAGTTAACTTAATAAATGCTAGGTACCTAAATTAGTATACAATGTTTATACAGTCATATTCAATAATTAATAACATGAAAGTTATGCAATAATTCATTTTTAGAGAAAAATAATGTTAATTGCATGACAGGTAAACAGAACCAAAAATAATTAGTAAAACAATTTTAGATCTATGAGAAATCATTTTGAAAAGATAAAATATGATATCCAGTAAATTTAAATTAGAATGATATACTATAGTCTAGGAAAAACACAACAATTGATAAAAGGAGACTTATATGATTACCTGGGATTTTAGTCATGTTGCTAATTGTGTTGCTATTACTGTAAATATAAGACGAGAAGGGACTAGATGTACTTGTTAGATCCCAGAAGAAGAAACTAACATGTAGAAGGAATTTCTGACCCAGGGGCCCCACAGCTTATCTCACAGAAAACAGGTGCCCCATAAACTAAAGAATGAAGGCTTTTCAAAGCTGTTCAAGGCTGTTCCAGCCACAGTGGTGTCTCAAAGGCAGGTAAGGCAAGGTCAGATATGTCCATAAGATGAATAACCAAAAAGGCCTGCTCTTCCTAGATAGATAATGCAGCTGCTTTTCTAAGGAGAATACTGTGCCAGAACCCTAGCAACCATTCAGCTCAGAAATTGATAGGCACTCACCCAATCGAGGCACAGGACACACTCAGCAGGTACCCTTCCCCCCAAAACCCTCCCATCCCAATGTGGCTTTTTCCTTTAAAAAATGCTGCTCTCAGATAGAGAGCTGAAGCCATTTTCTTTCTTTTCACTGGCTCCCACCTGCTTTCTTCCTCTAATAAATCTTAAACTTTATACTTAAACTTTGACTCACTGAATTGTGTGGATTGCTGAATGACTCCAACCTAACAGTACTCAGATCCTTAATTCCTTGTGAATAAGGCCTGTGTTCCAAAGAACTATTTTATCCAGTTCCACAGGGACTGTAGATTTAAGAGAGCAAAAATAATTTGAGAAATCTAAGACCAGAGTAATCTGTGTGCTTGCACACTGGCTTATTCTCATCAGGAAAAGGTTTAAGGTCATTTGCACATGTTAGATTTCTCAGAGTCGTAATATGCCTACTCCAATTCTGCCAATAAAAATTCCACATAGCATACGGTGAACCATGGGAAACTGATTCTCCAGGGGCATGAGTGTTGCTATATAATACAATAAAATACAGTAAAATACACAGTACAATACCAAGCCATGTAGAAATGTTCAGTGGTTGAAGATTAGCTTACCAATGATGGCAACTGAGGCAATCTTATGCTTTTAAAGATAAATGTCTAGATTTGTTAATATAAAAATAGCAAATTTCCTTACATCTTCACTGTTCTTAAACTTCCTTAAGTCACATGTTTCCTTGAAAATCTGTTAACATTTATGTATCATCTCCCCAGAGGGGTAAAAAATGTGTAGGTAGACATACATAACATCTTGTATGCAATTTCAAAGCTTTCACAGATTCCTTGAATCCCATCATGAAACTAAGATACCATATTAAAAAGACCTGCTTTACAATAGGTTTTAGCAGGAGGAAAGCAAAATTGAAAATGAAGACCATCCTGAAAGGGAGTAGGTATTTATTTTTAAACTTAAAACCAGAAATTTTGCAAAGAGGTGACAAATATCTACCATACAGTATTTCTTTTATCCATGAGATCCCACAAAACCAACTGCAAATTTTATTATACATTGTCCAGGAACCAGGATATGCACTTGTTATATAATGATAAATACCCAACTCAACTGAAGTGCATTGTTGTATAACAAGCAGCACTGAACACCCCTGCACATTCTCACTAGGTATGTCAAGAATGCAAGACCCCAAACACATTTTACCCGGTACATTTCTTGGGGTTGTGTTTTCAGAATGAAACACTGAAAGGTTGAGGCAATATCTCCTCCCAGATAAAAGGAGGTTTGCTTCTGCTTTCAATAACAGTGTTGAATCTCTCAAGCTTAGTGTTGCTTTCTTGTTAATACCCACTGCATGTTCAAGTATCCATCATGGGTCCTTTGGGTTGCCCCAGTGAGACATAGATAGCATGGGTATCCTATGCAAACCAACATGAAATTCTGACTACTGCTCATGCTGTGATAACAAAGTCCTTTGTCTCTGACCCAGAAGTCTCATGTTTTCTGGCAGCATCCATGAAGTAGTAACAGATTATTATCTTGAAAGTAGGGTAAAATATCAGGCTCTGTATAGTTTTGACATAAATGACCCCAAAACCTGTTGGCTTAAAAGAATAACTTTTTGTTATGTCTTGTGGTTTTGTGTGATAAGAATTCAGCCAGTGATTTGATGAATGATTTCATGTGATCCACATAGAGTCAACTGGAGTCAATCCATGGCATGCATTTCATGGCTGAGCAAGACTGGTGGATTAAATACAGCTTCAATAGCTTGCTTGGTACCTTGGCAGCAGTGATTTCTGGAAGACTGAGCTCCTCTGGGACTCTCTCTCCTCTGATCCCAGAGTTCTCCACAGTGTCTCTCCAGGAAGACATTCACAGACAGGCATATTTCTTACATTGTGGCTCAGGGCTTCAAAGGTGAGTGTTCCCAGAGACCTGGGCGGAAGCTGCAAGTTTTCTTAGACATAGCATCAAAATCCCCAGAATGTCACCTCTTCCAAGTTCTATTAGTCAGCAAGGTTAGCACAGATTAAATGGAAAAGAAATTATACCTACACTCTCAATGGGAAGAATGTCACAAAATTGGAAGATATTTTAATTTACTTGTGGCTTTTTTTCTGAACCTCTGGGCCCATCACTTGAGTTTCCAAAGAGATCCTCAGCTTATTATTGTCACAGGATTTTTGTTATATCCTTTGATGCCTGTGACCATATAATACATTTTACTTTGCCTTTAGAATTTCTTAGAACATTTTAGTGAGGGAACTGCATGTTGAGAGAGGTAAAGGAAGTATCTGAATCTTTATTTCCACATTCCACTCTTTGCTATGAGTCATCATGTCTATATCAATTTTAATTAAATAAAGGTAAACTGTGTGCATTGGCAATTGAGAGGAACTAATCTACTTTACTGTAAATTAAACTTTGCATTTTATTTTGTTGGGAGAGTTTCAACTATCAAGTGAATGAGTTTAGTCAAACTGCCCTCCATAGTTAGAACTAAATATGTCATTTTGGTGGATAATTCTTGATAGTTTAAATAAGGTTTTGTGTGTTGGGGTTCCTTTTCTTGTTCAATGAATTTAAATTTTCCATGTTAACTCACCCAATATTTTTTTTTATTTTATTTTGAAATAAATTCAAAGTTATAGGAACAGTTGCAAAAAACAATACTAACCCCATACAAAGAATTCCATCATTCTCTGACCCCCTCCCCCGATAGCTCAATCCACCAACCTTAACATGCTGTCACATCACTATTTCTTTCCCTCCCTCCCTCCCTATCTATCATCCATCATCTATTGCTCTGTCTTCTGAACATATGAGAGCTAGCTGCACACATCCTTGAACATACACTATAATTCACGTATACACTTCCCATGAACAAGAACATTCTTTTATGCAATCCCATTAAGCGCAGCTAAGAAGTACAACAGGTTCAACAATGATACAAAGCTTATATTCTGTACTTCCTTTACCTTATGTCTCAACTGTGTCCCTTTGAGCCATCTGTCCTCTATCCTCTAATTCCATCCAAGTTCATCCTTGGCATTCAGTCATCTATTTAGACTGTCTTTTTTTTTTTTTTTTTTTTAGTTGTGGGAACATATATACAGCCTAAATCTTCCCATTCCACCCCGTCCCTAGCCTTCCATTAGTGGGATTAATCACATTTAGAATGTTGTAATGCTCTTTCCCCCTATCCATTACTAGAAATTTCCCTTCACCTCAAACAGCAACTCTACCCTCATTTCTTAACTCCCCATTGCACCGTCCCCCATTTCTCTTAGCCCAAACTCTACAATTCATCTCTATGGTTACATTCTCTGATAGTTCCTTTGTGTTTGCTGTGGGGTTTAAAATTAACCTCTTATATCCATAACAATCTTGTTTTTCTTTGATACCACCTCCACTTCAATAGGACACATAAACTATGTTCCTATACTCCTCCATTCCCCTACCTTTATATAGTTGTCTAAAATTACATATTTTCTATTGAGTTCAAAACCACTGATTTGTCATTAGGGTTTGTGTAATTTATATCATGTAGGAAGTAAATAGTGGAGTTACAGTTCAAAAATTATTGACTTCTATTTGTATTCCATTGTGGTTGGAGAATGTGCTTTGAGTATATTCAATTTTTTTTTCTAATAAATTTCTTGAGGCTTGTTTTATGTCCCAGCTTATGGTCCCTTCTGGAGAAAGATCCATGATCACTAGAGAAAAATGAGTGTCCTGGTGCTTTGGTATGTAAGGTACTATACATTTCTGTTAAAATTCTCTATATCTCTTTCTTCTTTCTGTTGTTTCTCTGTTGGTAAGGTTACCTTTAGAATCTGAAGTAGGGCAGGTCTTTTATTGGCAAAGTCTCTCAGGATTTGTTTGTCTGTGAAAAATTTAAGCTCTCCCTCGAATTTGAAGGAGAGTTTTGCTGGATAAAGTATTCTTGGTTGGAAATTTTTCTCTCTCAGTATTTTAAATATGTCATGACACTGCCTTCTCACCTCCATGGTGGCCACTGAGTAGTCACAACTTAGTCTTATGTTGTTTCCTTTGTATGTGGTGAATTGCTTTTCTCTTGCTGCTTTCAGAACTTACTCCTTCTCTTCAGTATTTGAGAGTCTGATCAGAATATGTCTCGGAGTGGGTTTATTTGGATTTATTCTATTTGGAGTTCGCTGGGCATTTATGCTTTGTGTATTTATATTGTGTAGAAGGTTGGGGAAGTTTTCCCCAACAATTTCTTTGAATACTCTTTCTAGACCTTTACCCTTCTCTTCCCCTTCTGGGACACCAATGAGTCTTAAGTTTGGACATTTTATTTTATCTATCATTTCCCTGAGATCCATTTCGATTTTTTCAATTTTTTTCTCCATTCTTTCTTTTGTTCTTTCATTTTCTGTTCTGTGGACTTCTAGGACACTGAGATGTTGTTCAGCTTCCTCTAGTCTTGTATTGTGAATATCCAGGGTCTTTTTAATTTGGCCAACAGTTTCTTTTATTTCCATAAGATCTTCTATTTTTTTATTTAGCCTTGCAATGTCTTCTTTATGCTCTTCTAGGGTCTTGTTTATGTAGCTTATATCCTGGGCCATGGTCTTCTTGATGTCCTTTAAATCCTTTGCCATGCTTTCGTTCCTCAATTGTATTTCTTTGATTAATTCTACGAGGAACTTCGTTTCTTCTGATAACTTGATTTGTGTGTTTGGAGTTGGATTCTCCATATTGTCTGGTTTTATCATATGCACTGAGATTTTCTGTTGTTTTTGGCCTCTTGGCATTTGCTCTGCTTGACAGGGTTCTTTTAATTTGTAAAAAAAAAAAAACTTATTTAATTTTTCAGAAACACTCTTTGGTGACATACACTTTCTCTAACTAACCAGCAGATGGCATCTGTGAGTCACCTATACCTCTCAAGTCAGTTCTCCACCTTGTCCCCGCATTATATGGGGAAACAATTCTTGTGGGGTCCAGCTGGAGAACTCAGCCTGGGTGTGTTGCTGGAGCTGTCCGCCCTGAATGTGGGGCACTTGTACAGGTGGTCAGGGAGGAAGGACAGCCTCAATATTCAAATCCCCCTGGTTCCCCGAGATTCAAGTCCGCCACAAGAATCCAAGCCTTCATTTCATTTCAGCCCCAGCCCCTCTCTCTTGATGTCCCACAAACCACCGGACTTGGTGTAGTGTCTCTGGGATCTCCGAGCAGGTCCCCCCGCCCAGCCGCAATCCTCCAGGGCCTCTGCTGAGGTAATGCTGTGCTATGTCATCAGCATGCACCATCCCTCAAGGGAAGCCCCGGGCTGCCGGGCCGAGCCGGTTTGCTTTCAGCCTTATGCAAAAATGGCTGAACGGGGCATCTCCACACCCCTCTCCTCACACAGTTCCTCCTTCCCAGCTCTGGGACAACTGGCGGGGCTCTGGGCAGTGGGCACGGCCCCAGGCAGGAGTTTATCCAGCCCTCCCAGGAGCGAGCTGCTAGCTGTGGGGATTCTTTCAGCTTCTGGCTCTCCACTCCATTCCCCTGGCCCCAGGGATATCTGCAGTGGGCTATCTTCCAGGCCAGACACCGAACCCTGGCTTCCCCGGATTGCCACGCAGCTGCGGGACTTCCAGCCAGCTTACTCACTCGTTTCAGAATGCAGACTCTCAGTTTCACCAAGTATACATCCCCTGGGAACTAGCAGATCTCATCCAGCTGGCACATCGCTGTAACCGGTATTCTGGATCACTCTCTGGTCCTTATCTAGTGTTTTCCATGGAGGTGTTCCTTAGCCCTGTTTCACCTAGCTGCCATCTTGGTTTCTCCTCACCCAATATTTTTAAAAGTAATGTGGTAAAATTGTTATTATTTCTTGAAGAATGATAGCGTTAATGCATCCATTATATTTGGGTGATTTCTGGTTAGATGATAATGATTGTTTTGATGGAATCCATCTTAGTTTTTTCTGACTGTTAACTATCTCTATACCTAGTAGAATTTGAAAAAGGTCTAAACCTTTTGTTTTAGAAGTCTTAAAAGTATAAAGTGTTATTGAATAATTCAAAATAATATTTTTGGAGGTTTAATCAATAAAGACTATCAGTTTCTGCACAAAAATCAACTTGAATATATAAACTAATAAAGGTTTAAAAAATTCACAATGATTTCAAAATTCTAATGTACTAAAACATTACAAATTAAAAGTGATGATCTCAAAACGCAAAAGTTCAAATATCAAACAATACTAAGAAAATACTAAGAAATATTAATTTAAAAGGTAGCAAAACCAGAAGCCTATTGCAAAGAATATTCTAAAATTTTTAAAAACTCTTATAGAACTACGATAAAACAAGACAAGATATGGAAAAGACCATGAAACCCTAAAATTAGTCTTTTTTATCCAAGTGTTTCTCAACCATGGTGTTTTTGAGGCACATTGTCTGCAGAATAGGCAGTTATTTATACATACTTCATGATGCCCTGAATACATTTCACCTATATCTTTCTTGCTCAAGAAAGTCTATCAGAATGAGAGTCAATGTTATTATATGAATAACCTAAATTCCCTTATGTTAAAACCAAACAAATAGAAATCATTGATGCTTAATTTTCACTAGTAAATGATTACTCTTCTTCTTACCTGGAACATTTTCCCCAACATTCTTTGTCTTGCTAAGTCCTAGTTGTCCTTCAGGTCAAGGCAAAGAGTAACTCCTCCAAAAATGCCTTTCCTAAATACTCCATACTGACTCTCAATATAAATTATGTCTTTTTAAACACTTTATATAACTCCCCCCAGAAATAAAACAAAACTAAAAATAAAAGAGATGCCCAAAACATCCCATACCCCTTATTCCCCCCTATTATTTATTTATTTTTTGTCTTTGTTTTCTTACTCATCTCTTCATATACTGGATAAAGAGGTGTCTGTCACAAGGTCACAATTACACAGTCACACTGCATAAGCTATATAGTGATACAATCATCTTCAAAAAGTGAGGCTACTGGATTACAGTTCAACAGTTTCAGGTATTTCCTTCTAGCTATTGTAATACACTAAAAACTAAAAATGGATATCTATATAATTCATAAGAGTAACCTCCATAATGACCTCTTGACTCTATTTGAAATCTCTCAGCCACAGAAACTTTATTCTCTTTCATTTCTCTTTCCTCTTTTGGTCCAAGAATTCTTTCTCAATCCCATGATGACAGGGCCAGGCTCATCACCTGGAGTCATGGAGTCATGCCCCATGTTGCCAAGTAGATTTATACTCCTGGGAGTCATGTCTCACATAAGGAGGAGGGCAGTGAGTTTACCTGCAGTGTCAGCTTAGAGAGATAAGCCATACCTGAGCAACAAAAGAGGTGTTCTGGGGTGACTTTAAGGCATAATTATAAGGAAGCTTAGCCTCTTCTTTGCAGTAAGAGGTTTCATGAAGGCAAGCCTCAAGATCAAGGACTTTTTGCTTCTAAACTGGTATTCCACAGTGCTTGCAAGAATATGAGGAATTCCCCAGGTAGGAAGTTTAATATTTCCACATTTCTCCCTTCCCTCAATGGGGCTTTGCAAATACTCTTTTTTATTCTGGGATGTATCAGGGCATGACACTAACCTGTACGAACCAACAAGATCTCACTCCCTATACAATTTTCCATGTAATATGGTGTTCAAAAAATCTGATCACACAAGTTAAATTAGTGTGCTACAGGAAATACAAATTTTGTACCAAATAAACATCTATTTCTTTGGTCTCACACAGAAGTTGAAATTTAAAAACATAGTTAATATCATCCTTTATCCTTTAGTCTGATTTGCCTTAGTCTTAACCAGATCAGCTTCATTCATATCTCTAATTGAAGTCTTGTTTCTTTTACAGCCTATTTAGCAGTTGTTGTATGGGTTAATGCTGACTTTCATAGCTGCAGAACTCTAGTTCTGAGTGTGAGGTATCACACAGATACCCAAAGTTCCAGGTAACAATCAGTTTATACACAAAGAGCTCAGCATCACAGAATTTAGAAATAACCGTAAAAACTCAGGAATAGATGTGAGTTCTGTAAGAGTTGACAATCTAGGAAGCTTTAAATAAGCCTTCCCCTGATAACTTATGAACTTGAATTAAATTTTCAGAGTTTTCACACTATACTTAGTCCATATTAATGAGACGTTGCAAAATTTATCTCTTCATTTTTGGCTCATTTCACAAAACATATTGTCCTCAAGGCTCATTCACCCAGTTGCATGCCTCACAACTTCATTTCTTCTTGCAGCCACTCAATATTCCATTGTGTGTATGGACCACAGTTTGCCCTTCCATTCATCAGTCAGTGTACCCTTAGGCCACACCCATCCATTATTAACCATGAATACTGCCAACCATAAACACCAGTGTGAAAATATCTATTCATGTCTCTGCTTTCAGTTCTTCCAAATATATACCTAAAAACAGGGTTGCAGATCATATGCCACCCCATGCTTAGCTTCCTGTGGAAGCACCACACTGCCCTCCAGATGGGCTGCACCATCCTACTTCCCCACCAGCAGTGAATAGGTACATCTATCTCTCCACATTTTCTCCAGCACTTGTATTTTTCTGTTCATTTTTTAAAGAGTTCTATTCACACACCATACAATCCATCCTAAGTAAACCATCCATGGTTCCTGGTATTATCACATTATTATGTATTCATCACCACAATCTGTACAAGGACATTTCCATTTCTTCTGCAAAGAAGGAGGAGGAGATAAAAAATGAAGAATAAAAAATAAAATAAAAAGGATAAACAGTAATACCAAGAATCCCATACCCCTCCCTTATGTCCCCCTCTTACTGAATTTTAGCTTTTGTATATTGCCTTTGTTACATTTCATGGTATTACATTACAATGCTACTGTTAATTATAGACTTTAATTTTTTGCATTGATATTTTTCCATATACCATCCCATTTTCAACAAAATTAGGTTATTTTTATTATTCTATCTCATAGCACTAGGTATCTCTCCTTCACAAGACTCAGCACAATTTGAAATCATGCATCTGTTCCCTTTTTATTGTTGATTTCCACCACCTCTAGAATGAAAACTCCCTGGAAGTGGAACTTTGCCTTTTTCTTTGTCAGTTTTTTGAAAAATGCTTATTTGGCATATAAATGCTTGTTGAAGAAATGTATGACTGAAGGTTTCACAACTGATCTTACCTCACAAGCATTTCAAAACACTGCAGTTTGGCAATGAGTATTATTAGAATGAAAACTTTCAAAGGGTTAAACAATGACCTAGATATAGATTGGTCTAGAAGGGATCACAGCACCCTCTGAATTACTTATGAGCTTGAATCACAGTGTGGGTATTATCTTCTGTGATTATATGTCCAAATAGGCACAACTGAGGAGGGTCAAGTCCCAAACTCATTATTTCACTCATTCAGTCAAGAAGTACCTCTGTATGTCAGACCCATTACTAGGCACTGGAAATATGTTTACATTAGGATGGGTCAGAATCATCCAAAGAAATTGCTGAAGAGGATGTATGCCTGAAAAGAAATGAGAATTTGCTTCTTTATCAAGCAGCATAAATGACTATCATAGTCAACAATTCTGGTAAAGAAACACTTGGATAACTTTCCAAATGTACTCTCCCCTTCCCTCCTTGAGGAAGGCAAACTAAAATGTTTCATTCCTTCAGGGAAGTGAGCACAAAACCCAGGATCTCCCAGTGATTGCAGTATTCTCTACATCAGAGCCAGGATAGTTTCAAAGAAACAAAAAGACAAGTTATCTGCTCCACATATATTCAACATACCCTTGTGCAACAGGAACAGGATAATCTCAATTTATTCTCCTGGTTGGGAAGGGGAAGAATAGGAGGAAAATAAGCAGTCTCTGTTATGAAATCCCAAAATGCAACCATTCCCTGGTAATGAAAAATTTTCTTTGAATTAGACCATGATTTAAACCTGGAAAGAAGCTTCTCAGGATCACTGACCTTGTCTACCATATGGGAGATTTTTCTTTTTCTCTCATCGTCTTTGATCCCAAGTAAATGGGTATTGGGAAATGTGCTTTACTTGGGAACTAGCACCTTTTTCAGCCCACTTCCTGTCTATGTAGAGAGTGGTCCAAGGATTATTTTAAGTATCAAGATTTAGACCATTTTGATCCAGACCTATGGTTTCCATGGCAATACAAATCTCTTGAAAACATAGGAGTTCCTTAGCCATTTGATTGTAGTCAACTCCATGTGCCATGAACCCACAGTTCATCATGTAATTCACAGAACTAATACACTTCTTAGCTTTCTTTCACATTACCTCTCTTTCTTGAATTTGTGGCTGCAACCTTGAGCCTAAGACTTTAATGGGGAAAAAAGCATGCTTTTTGCTCTTTTTTGGAGTCATTTCATCCAACTGAAGAGATTTACTAGGTACTCATGTCCATAACTTATTTGCCTTGAGGCAATTTAATTGAGAAAAGGTTTTACTGAATGATTGTTCCACAATGGCTTTCTTAATTTTATTTTTTTTAATTTGAGCTTTAAGTTGAGAAGTAACTGTCTTTTATTTTTAAACTGCAAAAGTGTCTGAATTTCTGAACTCTCTATTATTTTTCATATCTGCTTACTAATGGGTCAACTTTTCCTGAGATCATCTATTTCTTATATATCTTCTATTTTTCAACATACTTCTTTGAGAGCTTGTTGCAGCTATCAAAACATTTTGTGAACTGCCATGGCATCCATCTTACTTTGGCTAAGCCACTTGCCTCAAATATGACCTTTAGCTTAGTCAATAAGCTGCTTTCCAGTCTTGGGGCATAAACTCCCCCAAAAGCTAACCCACATCTGCAGCCACTACACACACCACCCACACACCTCACCCAAAATCCACAGCTCATCCAAAATGATAAGCGAATCACCCCTACTGCTCTTGGACCCCAGTCCCTTTCCCTGTTGAAACATATTTGCTTTAAACTAACAATTACTTGACTTCTGTGGGAAATCTATTAACCTCACCCCATGGACCACTATAAAGACATAAGCCCATGGGTCCCTCATGTTCTTCTTGTATACTCCCTGACTGCTGGTTGAACCTCCAAAACTGATTGAATTTTCCATTGATGCCTCAAGCACTCTGCTCTCTCTGGGACCTGTCAGTAACAAACTATCTCCTCTGATGCACTATGGCTTTGGTTTCACATTGTGCCACACCAGACCTCAAGAAGGACCCACATTTAAAATTCAATGTAAATATTTCAGAATAGAGCCACAAGTGAAATAGGTGCATGATTTGCCCAAAAATTATGAAGGATAAGGTTCTACTAGCTTGCATGACCTAGAAAACATTCTTTACAGCTTCTTATAGTAGTTTCCTAGCTGCATGCTTCTCAACTATTAAGCCAATATCAAATAGTTCAGAGTTATACTATTGCTGCATACCACTTCTATGTATCCAATTTTTGTATCAGTCAGGATAAGCTGGGTTATGCTGAAGCAATAACACCAAACTTTTATTGTCTTAACACAATAATATATTCCTTACTCATACAAATAGCTTTGGGTCCATGTGAGTCCCAAAGGAAGCTGCACTCTATATAGTGACATAGTGTGCCAGATTGCTTTAATCTTGTAGCAACTTCTTACCAATACACATGCTTTCATGTGTGTTCTCTGGGAAGAGAGAGCCAGAACAAGTCACACTGTGTACCTTACATTGAGGGAGAATGTGCCTGGAAGTAGAAGAGAATGAAAAATTTTTGTGAGCACTATTAGTACCTGTCACAAAATACAAGTAAAATGGCAGACCTAATGACATGTTAAGACACAAGCTAAAACCTATTTGAAAGAACATGTTCTTGCAGGCTTATGGAAAATGAAAATTACTGAGTTTACCTCAATGTTTCTTTCCCCTACTAACTTGAAGCTTATGGGGTAAGTAGTGAGAAAGGAGGTAAAGTTGCTTCTGGGATATGAGGGAGTTAAAGGAACTCAACTACACTAAAGTAAAGGAAGGTGTATGTGTGTTTAAAACTTGCACTATGGAAAAAACAGGCAAGGTATCTGCCCTCATAAATCTGACATTACAGTAGGGAGTTGTTTTAGTTTGCTAAAGCTGCTGGAATGCAATATACCAGAAATTCATTAGCTTTTACAATGAGGATTTATTAGTTTAAATATTTACAGTTCTGAGGTCATGAAAATGTCCCAATTAAGACATCAACAGGAGGATACTTTCTCTGAAGAAAGGATGCCAGCATCTGGGATACCGCTGTCAAATGGCAAGGCACACTACCATCGTCTCTGGTCCTTCCCTCTCAGGTTTCATTGCTTTCACTTCTTGCTTCCAGTGGCCTCTTCCCTGACCTTCTTTGGGCCCTCTCTTAGCATCTCCAGGGATTTCCCCTCTAAGATCTCTCTAGGTGTTTCTCTCTTAGCTCTCTGGGCATTTTCTGTCTTTAACCTCAAAAAAGACTATAAAAAGGATGAAGATCCACCTTGAATTGGGTGCATAACATCTCAATTGAAACAACTTATTCAAAAGTTCCCATCCACAATAGGTCTGCACCTACAGGAATGGATTAAAAGAACATGAATTTGATCAACATGGCAAGGTAAACAGCTACTGAAAATTCTCTCTAGAGATTCAATGAGGAAAAAGGACAATTATGAATTGTTCAGAATTCTGGAGGAGGATATAGACTGGATAAGGACCCTGCAAATGCCAAATTGAAGAAAGAGAAGAAATATCAGGTAGTAATCCTGCATCCTGGACCAGCCAGTCCACTCTCTCCCCTCACACAGTCTCAATGCGGGAAAGGCACAGAAAGAGCAGACAGGATGCCCTCCTACTGAGGACACATACTATAAAATCTCTCACAGCTGTGAGACATGCCTCCACTGTTTGAAGACCCAGGGGACATGAGAGGGCTTTTCAAGGCTCAGGTCAATGAGGGACAAAAAGATGGAGAAAACATGGACAGAGACTATTTCCAGCCCTGGGTCTGAAAGCCCTTTCCCTAACCTTGAAGGAAGCAGCAGCAGACATCCATTTCCTTCCCTGGGGGATGACTTGAGGACTGGGTCAGCTGGGGGAATCCTCTGCTATAGGATTTTTACCAACAAAGTGAGGACACAGGAATCCCATAATTTTAGATCAACTGTGAAGATGTAGCCTGAGCACAGAGGCAAAGAAGCTTCTGAGGAAGATTAAGTTACTGAACAGTGCCATCTGCTGGACAGACCAGAAGGTTCAAGGGAATTGAAAGACTTTTAAAATGGTGCTCTAGACCATGTCTTAGGATCACAGGAGCTGTTCTACACCCCATGCATGGAAACCTGGGCCTGTTCTGTCTGAAAATATAGATGACCCAACTGTTAAGCCAGGGCTACAAAACAAACTCTGGTCTTGCTGGCTGGCAAAAAAACAGAAGCCAGAAAATTTGTATCACCACACACACAGTGAACTTGCTGGGGTGCCCATTGCCTACCACTCATCCCTCAGTCAAACTACTGTAGGTGCGTGATTTGGGGCAGAAGACTTGGTGGCAGAGCCAATCTGACAACAGGCCAGTGAGAGAAACAAAGAACCAAGAGAGATAAACGAGAACCAACATGAAAACCCTAACCAAAAGAGAGAAAACAGCCTCCAGAATAAACTAATCATGAAAATCAGATGCCTAGACAGCAAAAAAAAAAAAGAAAAAAAAATCAAAAGTCACATCAGGAAATATGAAGACATGTTCCAGTCAAAAGAACAAACTAAACCTCAAATGAGACACAGGAATTGAAACAGCTAATTAAAGATATTCAAGCAAATCTTAATCAAATCAATGAGCTGACAGAAAATGTGGCAAAAGAGATGAAGGACATAAAGAAGACACAGGGTGTCCATACAGAAGAAGTGGAAAGATTTAGAAAGCAAATGACAGAACTTATGGGAATAAAAGGCACAATAGAAGAGGTGAAAAACACAATGGAGACATAGCAGCAAACGTGAAGAGGCAAAAGAAAAGATTAATGAACTAGATGACAAGACATCTGAAATCCTACATGCAAAAGAACAGAGAGGGAAAATAATGGGAAAATATGAGAAAGGTCTTAGAGAGTTGAATAACAACATGAATTGCATTAATATACTTGTTATATATGTCACTGAGTTGCAAGAGAAGGGAAAAGGTCAGAAAAAATAATAGAGGAAATAATCAATGAAAATATCCCAACTCATAGAAGTCATAAAATTACAGGTCCAAGAAATGCAGTGTACCCCAAAGAGAATTGATCCAAATAGACCTACTCCAAGAAACTTAATAATCACATTGTCAAATGGTGGGAGTAGCCATACCAATATCAGACAAAGTAAACTTCAAATGCAAAACAATTAAAAGAGACAAATAATGACACTACATATTAATAAAAGGGACAATCCATCAAGAAGATATAAAAATCATAAATATCTGTGCACAGATTCAGAGTACTACAAAATACATAGGGCAACACTGACAAAACTGAAGGGAGAAGTAGACAATTCTACAGTAATTGTTGGAGACTTCAATACACCACTCTAATGAATGGATAAAACATTCAGACTGAATATCAATAAGGGAACAGAGAGTTTGAATAAAATGATAAATGAACAAGACTTAGACATTTATGGAATACTGCACCCAGCAACAGCAGGATATACAATTTTCTCAAGTGCTCATGAATCTTTCTCCAGGATAGACAACAAGTTGAGTCACAAAGCAAGTCTAAACAAAATTTAAAATATCAAAATTATGCCAACAGTTTCTCGGATTATAATGGAATGAAGTTAAAAATCAGTAACAGGCAGAGGTAGGAAAATTGACAAATATATGGAGACTAAAAAACAGACTCTAAAACAACAAGTGGTTAAGGAAGAAATTATAAGAGAAATCACTAAATATCTCAAAGATATGAAAATGATAAAGCAACATATCCAACTCATGGGATGCAGCAAAGGCAGTTTTGAGAGGGAAATTTATAACCCTAAATATTCATATTAAAAAAGAAGAAAGAGCAAAAAAATGAGGACTTATTTGCTCACTTCTTGGAGCTTGAGAAATAACAGAAAACCCCAAAGCAAACAGAAGGAAAGAAATCACAAAAAATAGAGTAGAAATGAATGAAATTGAGAACACAAAAACAATAGAATCAACAAAACCAGAGGTTGGTTCTTTGAGAAAATCAATAAAATCAATGGACCCTTAGCCAGGCTGACAAAGTAAAAAAGACAGGGGATGGAAATAAATAAGTACAGATGTGGGAAGGGTGACATAACTGCTGATGCTACAGAAATAAAGGAGATAATGAGAAGATACTATGAACAACTATATACAAACAAACTAAACAACTTAGATGAAATGGACAACTTCCTAGAAAAGCATAGACAAACAGTGTTAACTTGAGAAGAAACAGAAGATCTCAACAAAACAACCACAAGTAAGGAGATTGAATTAGTCATCAACAAACTCCCAAGAAGAAAGTTCCAGGACCAGATGGCATCATATGGAATTCTATGAAGATACCCAACTCATTTTATGAAGTCAACATCACCATATTACCAAAGCCAAAGATACTAGAAGAAAAGAAAATTACAGAGCAATCTCTTTAACGAATATAGATGGAAAAATCCTCACCAAAATACTTGCAAATCAAATCCAGCAGCACATTAAAGGGAATATACAGCATGACCAAGTGGGTTTTACTCCAGGTATGCAACAGTGTTTCACCACAAGGAAATCAATTAATGTAATACACCACATCAATAAATCAAAGATGAAATACCACATGACCATCTAGATTGATGGAGAAAAGGCATTTGACAAAATTCAACAATGTTTCTTGGTGAAAAACACTTCAACGAATAGGAATAGAAGGAAATGCCCTCAACATGATAAAGGGAATGTATGAAAAACCCACAGCTAACATCATTCTTAATGGGGAACAACTTTAAGCTTTCCCTCTAAGGTCAGGAACAAAACAAGGATGCCCATTGTCACTGTTATTCAACATGGTTCTTTCTTGAAGTTCTAGTTAGAGCAATTAGGCAAGAAAAAGTAATAAAATTCATCCATATTGGAAGGGAGGAATTGAAATTTTCACTGTTTGCTGATGACATGGTACTGTATGTAGAAAATCTCAAAAAAAATCTACAGTAAAGTTACTAGAGCTAATAAATGAGTACAAAAAAGTGTCAGGATAAATGTGCAATCAGTAGTGTTTCTATACACTAGTAAGGAGCAATCTGAGGAGGAAATCAAGAGAAAAAAAGTCCATTTAAAATAGCAATTAAAAGAATCAAACATTTAGGAATAAATTTACCTGAGGAAATAAAAGACTTACACAGAGTGGAGGAAGATGGTGCATTAGAAGAGACAGGGCAAAAAAATCTCCATGAAAAATACTAGGTAAAAGACAGAAAGTGTTCCAGAATGCAAGTTCCAGTGATGCACCAGCTGGTCAAAGTGTGCTAAGTCCAAAGGGACCATGCATTTGGTGAAACCAAGAGTCTGCAATCTGAAACAAGTGAGTGAGTGTGCTTGGGAACTGGCAACCACACCATGGTCTGAAGAAACTGGGGGTTGCATTTGGAGATGGATTAGTTTAAAAACCTGAAAGACACTGTGGAGCTTGCAGTGAGAGCAGCACAACCTAGAGCAGCAGGAAGCCCTTCCCACAAAATGTGCACACACCTCAGTGGCTGGTGTGGATGATAGCCTTTTGCACACCCACAGCTAACTGTCCTGGAGCTAAGAAGGTGGAGGTCCATGAAAAAGGGAAAATAACCATGCCCATAGAACCATCTTTTCAGCAGGCTGGGAATGACCCTCAGCAATGCAGCAGCCCAGCATTTCTCTTGAGGTCTGCACTCACCTGCAGCACTGTGCTGTCTTCCCCTGATGAAGGCCATTGGAGGTGGGATGGCACAGTGTGCCAGGGACCAAACACCACTACCAGGGACTTGTGGGTCTGTGGCAGAGATAGACTCTGGGGAGACTGAACCAAAAGTTTAGACTCCTACAACAGCTATAAGTCTCCAGGAGTACCTGGAAGATTTGATTATTAAAGCTGCCCTCCATTCCTAACCACTCAGACACATCCCCTGTACACAGGGCAGGCTGCACCAATTGGACTTGAACAAGATACAGACCTCCACCCACCAAAAAGACAAAGTTGAGGAGAACTGGCTTGAGGGGAATAGGTGGTATGTGGATGCCACCTCCTGGTTAGTCAAAAAAGTGTACTCCACCAAGCTGTAGCTCTGACAAATTACAGATATTTGTTCAAAGAAGCCTACATGTCCTAAAAGAAGCCTATCAAGATAAGCAAATGCCAAGAGGCCAAAAACAACAGAGAATTTTAAAGCATATGAAGAAACCATAAGATTTGGATATCCAAACCCAAACACACACATCAAAAGACAAGAGGAGACACAATATTTGGAGCAATTAATCAAAGAACTAATGACAAACAACCAGATCATGGCACAGGATATAAAGGACATGAAGAAAACCCTAGAAGAGCATAAAGAAGAATTTACAAGAGTAAATAAAAAAATAGATGATCTTATAGAAATAAAAGAAACTGTTGGTCAAATTAAAAAAGCTCCTGGATAGCCACAGTACTAGATGGGAGGAAGTGCAACAGTGAATCAGTGAGCTTGAAGAGGACAGAATGGAGACTGAAAGAACAAAAGAATGGGGAAAAATTGAAAAAATTGAAATGGATCTCAGGGATATGATGGACAATGTAAAACACACAAATTTCAGAATCACTGGTGCTCCATAAGGGGAAGAGAAGGGTAAAGGTCTAGGAAGAGTATTCAAAGAAATTGTTGGGGAAACCTTCCCTAATCTTCTAAACACCATAAATACACAAATCATAAATGCCCAGTGAACTCCAAATAGAATGAATTCAAATAAACCCACTCCAAGACATATTCTGATCACACTGTGAAATACAGAAGAGAAGGAGCAAGTTCTGAAAGCAGCAAGAGAAAAGCAATTCACCACCTACAAAGGAAGCAGCATAAGACTAAGTAGTGACTACACAGCAGCCACTATGGAGGCGAGAAGGCAGTGGCATGACATATTTAAATTTCTGAGAGAGAAAAACTTCCAACCAAGAATACTTCATCCAGCAAAGCTCTCCTACAAATTTTAGGGAGAGCTTGAATTTTTCACAAACAATTGCTGAGAGAATTTGTTAACAAGAGACCTGCCCTACTTCAGATACTAAAGGAAGTCCTACTGACAGAGAAACAAAGAAAGAGGAGTGTGGTATGGAGAAAGGTTCAGAACTAAAAAGATTCAGTATGGATACATTAAAGGACATTAAAAGAGAGAGGGGAAAATATATCTGACAAACATAAGCCAAAGGATAGGATGACTGATTCAAGAAATGCCTTCAGAGTAACAACATTGAATGTAAATGGATTAAACACCCCAATTAAAAGATATAGATTGGCAGAATGAATTAAAAAATATGAAACATCAATATGCTTCATACAAGAGACTCATCTTAGACACAGGGACACAAAGAAATTGAAAGCGAAAGGATGGAAAAAATGTATCATGCAAGATACAGCCAAAAGAAAGGAGTAGCAATATTATTGTCTGATAAAAGAGACTTTAATGCAAGGAGATTATGAGAGACAAAGAAAGCCTCTATATACTAACAAAAGGGACAATTCAACAAAAAGAAACAACAATCATAAATGTTTATGTACCCAATCAAGGTGCCACAAAAAACATGAGAAAAACTTTGTCAAAACTAAAGAAAGCAATATATATTTCCACAATAATTGTGGGAGACTTCAATACATCACTCTCTCCTATAGATATACCAACCAGACAGAAGAACAATAAGGAAACTGAAAACCTAAACAATCTGATAAATGAATTTGAATTAACAGACATACATAGAACATTACATCCCAAATCACCAGGATACACATTCTTCTCTAGTGCTCATGGAACTTTCTCCAGAATAGATCATATGCTGGTCCATAAAACAAGCCTTAATAAATTAAAAAAAAAGAAATTATTCAAAGAACATTCTCTGAACACAATGGAATACATTTAGAAGTCAATAACCATCAGAGACTTAGAAAATTCAAAAACACCTGGAGGGTAAACAACACACTCCTAAACAATCAGTGAGTTAAATAAGAAATAGCAAGAAAAATTGGTAAATATATGGAGATGAATGAAAATGAGAACACAACATATGAAAAGTTATGGATGCCACAAAATCTTTACTGAGGGGGAAATTTATAGCTCTAAATGCATACATTAAAAAGGAAGAAAGAGCTAAAATCCAGGAACTAATGGAGCAGCTGAAGAAGCTAGAAAAGGAACAGCAAACTAATCATAAACCAAGTAGAAGAAAAAAAAATAACAAGGATTAAAGCAAAAATAAATGACATAGAAAACAAAAACACCATAGAGAGAATAAATAACACCAAAAGTTGTTTCTTTGAAAAGATCAACAAGATTGACAAGCCCCTAGCTAGACTGATAAAATCAAAAAGAGAAAAGTTCCAAACAAACAAATAATGAATGAGAGAAGTGACATTACTGTGGATCCTGAAAATATTAAAAAAAAAAATCTATAAGATGATAACTATGAACAATTGTAAGACAACAAAATAGATAATATAAAGGAAATGGACAATTTCCTGTAAACATATGAACAACCCAGACTGACCAGAGAAGAAATAGAAAACCTAATCAACCAATCACAAGCAAAGAGATCCAATCAGTTATCAAAAAGCTTCCCAAAAATAAATGCCCATGGCCAGGTGGCTTCACAGGGGAATTCTACCAAACTTTCCAAAAAGAACTGACACCAATATTATTTAAACTCTTTCAAAACAATGAGGAAAATGGGACAGTAACAAATTTTAGGAAGCTAACCCAACACATTTTATGAAGCTAACATCACTCTACCACCAAAACCAGGAAATGATGCTACAGGAAAGGAAAACTACAGGCCAATCTCTCTAATGAATAAAGATGCCAAAATTCTCAACAAAATACTTGCAAATCAAATTCAAAGACTCATTCAAAAAATCATACACCATGACCAAGTGGGGTTCATTCCAGGCATGCAAGGATGGTTCAACATAAGAAAATCAATCACTGTTTTACAGTGCATTAACAAATCAAAATGGAAAAATCAAATGATCATCTAAATAGATGCTGAAAAAGCAATCAACAAAATCCAACATCCCTTCTTGATAAAAACACTTCAAAATGTAGGAATTGAAAGAAACTTCCTCAATATGATAAAGAGCCTATATGAAGAACCCACAGCCAGCATAGTACTCAAAGGCAAGAGACTGAAATCCTTCCCCCTAAGATCAGGAATGAGACAAGAATGCCTGCTGTAACCATTGCTATTCAACATTTCACTAGAAGTGCTAGCCAGGGCAGTCTGGCAAGACAAAGAATTAAAAGGCATCCAGATTGGAATGGAAGAAGTAAAACTGTCATTATTAGCAGATGTTATGTTCTCATATATGGAAAATGCTGAGAAATCAATGACACAGCTACTACAGCTAATAAACTAATTTACAAAGTAGCAGGATAACAGATTAATGCACATAAGTTAGTAATGCTTCTATACACTAGAAATGACCAAACTGAAGAGACACTCAATAAAAAGATACCATTTTCAATAACAACTAAAGAAATCAAATACCTAGGAATAAACTTAACCAAAGATATAAAAGACCTATAGAAAGAAAATTACATAACTCTACCAAAAATTAGAAATGGACCTAAAAAGATGGAAAAATATTCCATGTTCATGGATGGGAAGACTAACTATCATTAAGATGTCAATTCTACCCAAACTCATCTACAGATTCAATGCAATCCCCATCAAAATTCCAACAACCTATTTAGCAGACTTGAAAAAGCTAGTTATCAAATTTATTTGGAAAGAGAAGATGCCTCAAATTGCTAAAAATACTCTAAAAAAGACAAATGAAGTGGGAGGACTTACACTCCTTGACTTTGAAGCTTATTATAAAGCCACAGTAGTCAAAACAGCATGGTACTGGCACAAAGATAGACGTATTGATCAATGGAATCAAATTGAGAATTCAGAGATAACCCCCAGATCTATGGTTGACTGATCTTTGATAAGGTCCCCAAAACCACTGAAATGGGACATAATGGTCTTTTCAACAAATGATGCTTGGAAAGCTGGATATCCATATCCAAAAGAATGAAAAAGAAACCATACCTCACACTCTAAACAAAAATTAACTCAAAATGGATTAAAGACCTCAACATAAGAGACAATACCATAAAACTTCTAGGAGATAATGTGGGGAAACACCTTCAGGATCTTGTATTAGGAGGTCACTTCCTAGACCTTACACCCAAAGCACAAGCAACAAAAGAAAAAATAGACAAATAGGAACTCCTAAAACTTAAAAGCTTCTGTGCTTCAAAGGAATTTGTCAGAAGGTGAAGAGGCAGCCAAATCAATGGGAAAATTATTTGGAAACCATGTATCTGACAAAAGACTACCTTGCATAAAGAAATCCCACAACTCAACGATAATACTACAGACAGCCCAATTATAAAACGGGCAAAAAATATGAAAAGACAGTTCTCCAAAGAGGAAATACAAATGGCCAAAAAAACACATGAAAAAATGTTCAGCTTCACTAGCTATTAGTGAGATGCAAATTAAGACCGCAATGAGATACCGTCTCACACCGATTAGAATGGCTGCCATTAAACAAACAGGAAACTACAAATGCTGGAGGGGATGTGGAGAAATTGGAACTCTTATTCATGGTTGGTGGGAATGTAAAATGTTACAGCCACTCTGGAAGACAGTCTGGAAGTTCCTTAGAAAACTAGATATAGAGTTACTCTTCAATCCAGCAATCACACTTAATGGTATATATCCAGAAGGTCTGAAAACAGTGACATGAACACATATCTGCACACTGATATTCATAGCAGCAATATTCACAATTGCCAAGAGATGGAAACAGACCAAATTTCCTTCAACAGATGAGTGGATAAACAAAATGTGGTATATACACATGATGGAATACTACGTGGCAGTAAGAAGGAATGACATCATGAGACATATGACAACATGGATGAACCTTGAAAACAATGCTGAGTGACATAAGCCAGGCATGAAAAGAGAAATACTATATGTTACCACTAATGTGAACACTGAAAAATGTAAAATAAATGGTTTATAATGTAGAATGTAGGGCACCTAGCGATAGATAGTAATTACTGAAGGGGTAATGATAATCTAATCAGAACAGATAAGTTATTGTGGGTAAATTTAACATTCTGGGAATGCACAGTATTGACTATGGTTTGTTAATTTCTGGTGGGTATGGTAGGGACAAGTTCACAGAAATGTAGTTATCTTAGTTTATCCATTTTTCTTATTCCTTTCCTGGGTTATAATCTGTATATTTTCTTGGGGTAGAATAGGAACGTATTAGAAGTAATTTTAGGATATTTGTTATTCTAGAATATTTGATTTTTTTTATTCCTTTGTTTTGGTTTTGTTTGAAATGTGTTTTTATCATTTTTTAATTTTTTTAGAAAGTTAATTTAAAAAAGAAACAATGAAAAAAATATGTAGAGCCCCCCTGAGGAGATGGGGGGAAATGCAGAGGTGTTGGGCTTCTTCGCCTGGATAGTTGCTGATGTTTGCATCAACACTGAGGACAGGTGGGTTTTTGTGCCGAGCCCTCCATCCTTTAGGAGGCCTGTTACTGCAAAGGAGAAGCTGGGCCTGCCTATAATTGTGCCTAAGACTTTACCCCTGTGTCCCTCTTTGTTGCTCAGATGTAGCCCTCTATATATAAGCCACCTCAGCAGGTGATCCCACTGCCCTCCCCCCTATATGGTACCTAACTCCCAGGGGTGTAAATCTCCCTGGCAATGTGGAATATGACTCCTGGGGATGAATCTAGACCTGGCATTGTGGAATTGAGAACATCTTCTTGACCAAAATGGGGACATGAAATGAAATGAAATAAAGCTTCAGTAGCTGAGAGATTTCAAATGGAGTCAAGAGGTCCCTCTGGTGGACATTCTTATGCACTATATAGATAACACTTTTTGGGTTTTAATGTATTGGAAAAGCTAGAAGTAAATACCTGAAACTACCAAACCCCAACCCAGTGGCCTTGATTCTTGAAGATGATTGTATGACAATGCAGCTTACAAGGGGTGACAGGGTGATTTTGAAAACCTTGTGTATCGCTATCCTTTTATTTGGTGTTTGGATGGATGAGTAGCAAATGGGGTCAAAAAACTAAATGAAAAATAGGGCAGGAGGGGGGACGATTTGGATGTTCTTTTTCCACTATTTTTTTTAAATTCTTATTTTTTCTGGCACAAGGATAATGTTAAAAAATAGATCAGGGTGATCACTGAACAACTATATGTGGTAATGTGATCAATTGATTTTATATTTTGGATGATTGTATGGTGTGTGAATAAATCTTAATAATAAAAAAAGCAAAAAAAAAAAAGACATACACAGAATACTACAAAAAATTGCTAAAAGTAATCAAGAAAGACCTTAATAAATGGAAGGACATACAGTGTACGTGGAATACTAAATATAGTTATGATGTCAAGTCTACCAAAATTGATTCATAGATTCAATGGAATACCAATTTGTACCCCAACAACCTACTTTGCAGACATAGAAAAACCAATAATCAAATTTATTTGGAAGCGCAGTGTTCAACATCACTAACTATTAGGGAAATACAAATCAAAACAACAAGGAGATATCATCTCACACCTACTAGAATGGCCATTATCAACAAAACAGAAAATTTCAAATGGTGGATAACGTGGAAAAAGAGGTACACTTATTCACTGTTGGTGGGAATGCAGAATGGTGTAACCAATATGGAAGACAGTTTGGCAGATCCTCAGGAGAGTAACTATAGAATTGCCATATGATCCAGAAATCCCATCACTAGGTATACACCCAGAGGAACTGAAAGCTAGGAGGTGAACGGACATTTGTAAACCAATGTTTATAGCAGTATTATTCATGATTTTTAAGAGATGGAAACAGCCCAAATGTCCATCAACAAAGAGTGGATAAACAAACTGTGGTATATACATATGATGGAATATTACATAGCTGTAAGACAAAATAAAGTCATGACACATATAACAAGGTGAATGAACCTTGAGGACATTATGTTGAATGAAATTAACCAGAAACAAAAGTACAAATACTGTATGGTCTCACTAATATGAACTAACATAATGAGCAACCTCTGAAAGTTCAAATGAAGAACACAGGTTACCAGGAAGTAGAAAGGGGGTGGAGATTGGGCATTTGATGCTGATGGAGTACAGAATGTCCAAAAAGATTGATTGTAAATATCCAGAAATGGATAGCACAATACTATGTAATGGTAGCACAGTACTGTAAATATAATGAACAAAACTGAGTGTGACTATGGTTTAAAGAGGAAGTCTAGCAGCATATATGACACCAGAAGGAAAGATAGAGGATAAAACTGGTACTGTATAACCTAGCAAAAAACTAGAGTGTACAATGATGATGAGTAAATGTAGAAATATAAGAAAGTTTTTACATGAAGGAGAACAAATGAATGTCAACATTGCAAGATGTTGAAAATTGGATGGTATATGGGAAAAAATACAAGCAATGAAAACTAGGGTGTATAGTTAACAATGGCATTGAAATATTCTTCCATTAATTGTAACAAAGGCAATGCAGCAAAGCTAATGTCAACGGAAGGGGTATAAAGGGAGGGTATGGGATTCTTCTTGTTTTTGTTTCTCCCCTTTTATTTTATTTTATTCTTTATTCTTTTTTCTTGTTCTTTTTTTGCAGGAGAAATGGAATTGTTCTCATATAGATTGTGGTGGTTAAAGCATAATTATGTGATTATACAAGGAGCTGTTCATTGTACATTCAGGATGGATTGCACAGTGTGTGAATAAAACTGTTTAAAAAATAAATGGAAAGATACAAGTGCTGCAGAAGATGGGGAGAGAGATACACCTATTCACTCTTGGTAGGGAACTAGAATGGTGCAGCCTCTCTGGAGAACAGTGTGGTGGTTCAACAAGAGGCTAAGTATAGGTTTGCCATATGATCCTGCAACCCCATTGTTTGGTATATGCTTGGATGAACTGAAAGCAGGGAAACAAATAGACATTTACACACCATTGCTTATGGCAGCAGTATTCATGATTTGCAATGAATGGAGGCAGCCTAAGGGTACATTGATGGGTGAATGGAAGGGTGAAATGTGGGGTATACATAAAACAGAATATTGAACAGTCGCAAGAAGGAATGAAGTCATGAGGCATTCAATTATGTGATGAACCTTGAGGATATTATGTTGAGAGAAGTAAACCAGAAACAAAAGGGCAAATATTGTAAGACCTCATTAATATAAAATTACTATAATGAACAAATACTGAGAATTGAATTTGTAGAGCATAGGTACCAGGAGATAGAATGTGGACAGAGATTGGGAAATCAACAATGCAGGAGGGTGGAGTGTTCAATGAGGTTTGTTGTAAAGGTTCATAGATTCTAAGATCATATAGCATTCACATCTATTCCTGTATTTTGACTGTTAAAAGATGTTAATTTGGTAAAAATAAATATATATATATATATATATATTCTCTGTAGCACACTTTCTGGTATAACCTATATGCTCAGTTTAATTAAACAACATGATTGCATGGAACCTAGAATGGGGAATGAGATCTTGTTATTCTGTACAGGTTAACACCCTGATACACCCCAGAGTACTTTGAACAGAAAATATAAAAGTATTTGCAAAGCTCCCTTGAGGGACTGGGAAAAAATGTGGAAATATTCTACTTTGCCACCTAGAGAATTCCTGATATTCCCACAAGCATCAGGGAACACTAATTTAATAAGTCAAGCCATCAATCTTGGGGTGCACCATTATGAAACTTATTTCTGCAAAGGAGAAGCTAAGCCTACTTATAATTATGGGAGCAAGATGGCAACATAGAGAGGTGTGGAATTTAGTTAGTCCTCTAGAGCAACTAGTAAATAACCAGGAACAACTAGTAAATAATCTGGAACAACTGTTGGGAGACATTCATGAATGGACACACATCATACACCAGCTGGGAATGGGTGGAGCAGCTGAGATTGTAGAACAGAATCATAAGTAAAGCTCTGCAAATCTAGAGCTGAAGCCCCTGCCCCCTCAGACAGGGCAGGTCACACAGAAAACTGCTGTGTGGAAAAAAGAAACAGATTACAGGGAAAGTAATTCAACCAAGGTCCAATTGCGGTTTTAATCAACACACTAGGACTACTAAATACAAGCTACAAGCATTGAGCAGGAAGGGAAGCAGACTCCTTCCAGCAGGAAAGAGGCAGGGCTGATGGGAAAAAAAAAAACATAAATAAATAAAAACAGAGAATTTTGGAGATGCCTGACCTCAGAATGCTAGAAGATCAGGCTATATCCCAAGAAAATTGATGGACTGGGGACTGGCTCTGAAAAGGGGCTCTTCTCTTTTTCTATTTTTTTCTCTCATTCTGAGCAGCCCATTAGAGAAAGTCTCAGGCATCTTCAATTGCATGCTGACCCAGAGACAAAGGAGAAATTCAAATGGAGATGATAACTCCCTTGGGGGTGTATCTTCCCTAAGAAAAGGGGTTGGAACCAGCTCAAGTGACCACCCTCCCTCAGAGAACTCAAACCCCAGGGCCTGGGATAAACAAACAAACAAACCAGAAACAACTTAAGCTTGGTTTCTGATACTCTCAGCCCCTTACCAGGTCAGGATCCTCTGTGAACTAAAGGAACCACACCTCTTTATGCTGGTGGGGAGCTGTGGGCTGACAAGTGCCACTTGCTGGGCTGGATAGGGAAAGCACAGAGTCTAAAGGCCTCACGAGAACATGTGTCAATCTTCTAGGACCCACCCTTATGGAAACCTAATACTGAATACACAGCCTCTTCCTGAGTCCTGAGCCCCTATGGTCTGGGAAAATCTGATTGGGACATTCAAGGAAACCAGATGTCTAGACAACAGAAAATGAAAAATCACACTAGGAAAAATGAAGATATGGCCCAAAGGAACAATGAGATACAAGGGTTGAAACAAATAATTTTTAGTCAAACAAATCTCCTAAATCAATTAAATAATAAATCCAAAAACCAATTCAACAAGTTGAGGGAAGATATGGTAAAGGAGATGAAGGATATAAGGAAGACATTGGGCAAACACAAGGAAGAAATTGAGTGTCTGAAAAAGCAATTGGCATAATTTATGGGAATGAAAAGCAAAACACAGGAGATGAAGGACACATTGGTGACATACAGCAGCAGATTTCAAGAGGCAGAAGAAAAAATTCATGGACTGGAGAACAGGACATCTGAAACCCTACACACAAAATAACAGATAGGGAAAAAAATGGAGATATATCAGTGTCAGGGAACTGAGCAACAACATGAAGCACGTGGACGTACATGCCATGGGTGTCCTGGAAGGGAAAGAGAAGGGAAAAGGGGGAGAAGCAATAATAGAAGAAATAGTCACTGAAAATTTCCCATCCCTTATGAAAGAAATAAAATTACAGATCCAAGAAGAGCAGCAAACTCCAAACAAAATAGATCCAAATAGACTTATGTCAAGACAATCAGATTATCAAATATCAAAGACAAAGAGAATTCTAGAAGCAACAGGAGAAAAGTGATCACCACATACAAAGGAAGATCAATAAGACTATGTGCAGATTTCTCAGTGGAAACCATGGAGGCAAGTAGCCAGTGGTATGATATATTTAAGATACTGAAAGAGAAACCACCAACCAAGAATTTTAGATCTGGCAAAACTTTCCTTTAAATATGAGGGAGAGTTTAAAATATTCTCAGACAAACAGACAGTGAGAGTGTTTGTGAACAAGATACCTGCTCTACAGGAAACACTAAAGGGAGCACTACAGACAGGTAGAAAATGACTAGAGAGGTTTGGGGCACAATTTTGGGAGATGGTAGCACAGTAATGTAAGTACACTGAACAAAGATAACTCTGACTATGGTTGGAAGAGAAAAATAAGGGTCATGTAGGACACCAGAAGGAAAGATAGGAGATAAAGACTGGGACTGTGTGGCTTAGTGAAACCTAGAGTGGTCAATGATGGTGATAAAATTTACAAATATGTTTTTGTATGAGGGATAACAAATGAATGTCAACTTTGCAAGATGTTAAAAAGGAGATCATATTGGGGGAAAACACAATCAATGCAAACTAAGGTCTAAATTTAGCAGAAACATTGCAATTTGCTTTCTTTAATTGTAACAAAGACAATACACCAAAGCTAAATGCCTATAATGGGGGCATAAGGGAGGGGTACGGGAGTATGGGATTCTTGGCATTAATGTTGTAGTCTGACTTTTTTATGGTATCTTATTTTATTTTAATGTTTTATTTTGTGGCTTTTTAGTTGTCATTTTTTTTCTCTTTCTTTTTCTGTTTCTTTTGTCTTTTTACTTTTATCACCTCTTCCTCTTTGTGGCTGTATTTCATCTTATTTTTATTTTTCCATTTATCCTTTTTATTACTGACCTTATTGCAGTACTTTATTTCATTTTTTCCTTTTCCTTTTATCCTTTTTATTATTCTTTTGCTTCAATTGTCTTTTCATGAGTAATGAACATGTGTAAGTGCTAATTGTGGTGATGAATGGACAACCATATGATGATACCATAAACAATTGACTGTACACTGTGGATGATTGCATGGTATTTGAATATATCCCTATAAAATTGCAGAGAAAAAATAAACAGAGGGACACAAGCTGGAGAGAACTTGGAGAGAGAGAGATGTATGTATTCACTGTTGGTGGGGAAGTAGAATGCTGTAGCCTATCTGGAGGACAGTACAGTGGTTCCACAAGAAGCTAGGTATATGGGGGTTTCAAGGTCCTGCAACCTCAGTATGGGGTATATACTTGGAAGATCAGAAAGCAGGGACAAGAATGGACATTTACACACCAGTATATACAGCAGAATTCACTATTTGCAATAAACAGAGGTGGCCTAAGAGTGCATTGACTGATGAAGAGTGGTGAACTATAGTCTATGCATACAATAGAATATTGAGTGGCTACAAGAAGAAATGAAGCTGTGAGACATGCAACTCAGTGAATGCATCTTGAGTACAACATTTTGAGTTAAGCACACCAGAAACAAGAGGATAAACTCTACAATGTCTCACTAATATGGACTATCTATAATGTGTAAACTCTAAGAACTGAATCTTAGAGCACAGCTTATCAGGGAAATGCTTATTGTAATGGTCCCTAGATTGTAAGCCCTTACAGTAGTCACATCTATTCCTGAGTTGTTATAGTAATCTCTAAATCCTGAGATGCTGTGCTCCTTGTGTACAACCTGGTTGATCTCTGGAACTTTGGGTGTATGTGTGACACATGAGACTTGGAGCAAGAAGAACTTGGCAGTTATGAATGTCAGTATTATCCCATACAGCAACTGTTGAAAGAGCTGAAAAAGAATTCAGACTTTAATTAGAGATATGAATGAAGAGGATCTGCTTAGGACAAAGGCAAATCTGGCCCACAGTTAAAGGACGATGCTGACTGGGTTTTAAAACTACAACTTATGTGTAAGACCAATGGAGGAGATGTTTAATTGGTGCAGGATCTATATTTTATGTAGCACTAGATAATTTAACTTGTACAATCAGTTTGTTTGAACACCATAGGTGCATGGAGCTTTGAATGGGAAGTGGGATTTGGTGAGTTTCTACCAGCTGGGGTGACATTCTGACAGAACCCAGAATGACGTTTGCAGGGCCTGTATTTGCAGGGCCCCCCATGGAGTTGGGGAGAAATGCAGAAGGGTTGGACTTCCCCACCTGGGCTATTGCTGATTTTCCCACAAACATTGAGGACTGCCAATTTGGTGGGCCAAGTGCTTGATCAGCAGGCTTTTCCTTGTGAGGCTAGTAGCTGCAAAGGAGAGGCTAATCCCCATTATAATTGTGGGATGTGATTCACAGGGGTGTGAATCCCCCTGGCAATGTGGGAAATGACTCCTGGAGATGAGCCTGGGGCCAGTACTGTGGGATTGAGAGGATCTTCTTGACCAAAAGTGGGAGGAGAGATGAAACAAAATAAGGTTCCAGTGGCTGAGAGATTTCAAATGGAGTCAAGAGGTCAGTCTGGAGGGTATTCTTATGCCCTATACAGATATCACCTTTTACTCTTTAGTGTGTTAGAATGGCTAGAGGGAAATACCTGAAGCTGACAAACTGCAACCCAGTAACCTTGATTCTTGAAGGTGATTGTATAACTATGAAGATTGCATAGTGTGACTGTGTGATTGTGAAAACCTTGTGGCTCACACTTCCATTATCCAGTGAGTGGAAAAATGGGGACAAAAATTAGATGAAGAATAGTGTGGGATGGAGGGGATGGAAAGAGTTAGGAGTTCTTTTTTACCTTTGTTTTTATTTTTGAATAAGGAAAAAGTTCAAAACTTGATTCTGGTGATAAATGCCCAACTGTAGGATGGTGGGTGAATAACTGTACACTGTGGATGACTGTACAGTATGTGAATATATCTCAATTAAACAGTATTTAAAAAAGTAAATGAACAATGGGGGGAGGAAGGGAATGGGATGTTTGGGATGTTCTTTTTATTTTAATTTTTATTTTACTTTTTGGAGTAGTGAAAATGTTAAAAGTTTAATTGTGGTGATGAAGGCACAACTATATGATGATACTGTGAACAACTGATTGTACACTTTGGATGATTGTATGTATGTTACTATATCTCAATAAAATTGCATAAATATAATTATGCCTAAGGTTACCCCCAGAGAACCTCTTTTGTTGCTCAGATGTGGCCTCTCTTTCTAAGCCAACTCTGCAAATAAACTCACTATCCTCCCCCCTATGTTGAGTATGGATGGTTTGGGGGTTCCTTTTTATTTCTTTACTTTTTGTTTTTTTTTAATTTTTTCTGTATTTTGGTGTAATGAAAATGTTTGAAAGTTGATTGTGGTGATGAATGCACAACTATATGATGATACTGTGAGCCATTGATTGTATACTTTGGATGGATTATATGGTGTGTTAGTAAATCTCAATAAAATTTCATTGAAGAGATAATGAGAGTGATTTTTAATTAGCAACAAAAATTTGTCTCTAAGAATGTTATTTTTTGATGCTCTTGTAAATGTAATTGTTTTTCTTGACTTCATTTTAAGATTGTTTAGGGTATGTATAAATACAATTTTTATTTATTGTATATTGATCTTGTATCCTACACCTATGCTGAACTATTCAGTCTAATAATTTTTAGTGGATTCTATAGGATTTTCTATATGTAGTACCCAGTTAGCTGCAAACAGGGATAGTTTTGCTTATTCCTTTCAAAACAAAGGTAAATATCCTTGTTCTCAGGAAATGTACATAGAAGTGTCAAGTGTTGATGGAGAATGATGTATACAACCTAGTCTCAAATGTTGAGAAAAGAGATAAATAAGCATACATATAGTGGTACATAGATACAGATGATTAGATAGATAGATAGATAGATAGATAGATAGATAGATAGATGGATAGATAGACACCATATGTGGCAAAATGTTAAAAGTGAGTTGATCTTTTTTATCTTGGTGGGGGTTTGTTGGAGTTCTCCGTATGGGCTTTGTCTTATTTTTGCTCCTCTCTTTTGAGTTTGAAAGTATTTCAAAATAAAAAGTTTAAATTAAAATAATAAAGAACATGGCCTTTTCTAGGGTACATAAAAATTTCAAACCAGCACAGGAGTTTGTGTTCAGATCCAAGAAGCCACCAACACAATATTTGTTTTATCATGAATAAAGTAGTTTTGAGGGAAACAAGAAGCAAATTTGAGATGCAGCCATAAAAGATCTTGCTTTCTCAGTGATCAGAAAAGCTCTTGTCTGGCTTGGGAGTAGTAGTTTAATTGGAGAAGACTGCTGTAAAGTGTCATTTGCATTTTTATCATGGTAAATAGTCATTTGCATTTTATGTTGTTATGAATGTACCCCCGGAAGGTAGGGAAGCAATAAAAGACAGAGTGATACTGAGACATAAATGAAGAACTTAAAAGGAAATGGTAGAGAAAAAGGAGTAACAACAGCAACATCTCCCTTTGCCAAAATAACTCATTTTTTGTAAAAAGAAAATCCAAACGCATTCCTGACTTGTTTTCACACTTTTTATTTCCTCTGCCTGGTATGACACCTCTCCCAACCCTATTATAGCTTATTTGGACACACATATACAATTAGATCTGTAATGTGTCTAGCAAAACACTTGCCATATATTAAATTCTCAATAAATATTAGTTCCTTTTTAGGGAACATGGGGAGAATATGAACATTAATTCTCTCTCTTTGGGGTAAATAAACCAAAAAATAATTGGACATGTTTTATGGACTTTAAAATTCATTAGTACTTATGGCTCTGCATATTAACCCAAAGTTAAAAATTAGAGAAATGAGTAATATATCTGAAATACTCAAAAAATTCTTAGTACATATTTTAAATGCAATTTTATTGAGATATATTCACACACCATTTAATGCATCCAACGTATACAATCAATGGCTCACAGTATTATATAATTGTGCAATCATCACTAAAATGTTCAAACATTTTCATTACTCCAAAATATAGAAAAAAATAAAAATAAAAATAAAGAAGAATAACCAAAGCATTCCATACCCTTTGTGATGGTTGGGTTTATGTGTCAACTTGGCTAGGTGACCCAGCTGTCTGGTCAAGCGGGCACTGGCCTGACGATTGCTGTGAGGATATTTGAGGCTGGTTAATAAACCAACGGGCTGGTTTGTCGGATCATCAGTCAATTGACTGCAGCTGACTGATGACTCAACAAGGGGCGTGCCTTCCACAATGAGAGAATGCAATTGGCTGGATTTGGTCTGGGTGATCAGTTGAAGGCTTATAAGTGGGAAGGTTAGAGAACCTTCACTTCTTCTTTGGCTGCCCAGTGAAGCATTTCCTGGGGAGCTCGTCGAAGTTGCCGGTTCACTTCCTGAGGAGTTCATCGAGCACGTTCGTCGAAGATCCCAGTTCATTTCCTGAGGAGTTCGTCGAAGTTGCCGGTTCGTTTCCTGAGGAGTTCGTCGAAGTTGTCGGTTCATTTCCCGAGGAGTTCATCGGACATCTTCCTTGGAGTTGACAGTTTGTTGACGGCTCTGCAGAATTTGGACTCGTGCATACCCACAGTTGCGTGAGTCACTTTTACAATTTGATAATCAGAGACATCTCTCATTGATTCTGTTTCCCAAGAGAACCCTAACTAATACAACCTTCATCCCCCCTTATTATTTATGTATATTTTTTGGTCTTTATATTATTACTCATCTGTCCATACACGGGTTAAAAGCAGTGTCTGTTACAAGGTTGTCACAATCACATGGTCTCATGATAAAAGCTCTATAGTTATACAATCATCATTAAGAATTAAGTCTACTGGATTACAGTACCACAGATTCAGTTTTTACCTTCTAGTTATTCTAATACACCAGAAACTAAAAAGGAATATCTATATAATGCATAAGAATAACCTCTAGAATGACCTCTCAACTCTATTTGAAATCTCTTAGGCACTGAAACTTTACTTTGTTTCATTTCTTTTCCCCATTTAGTCAAGAAGGTATTCTCAATCCCGTGATACCAGGGACAGGCTCATCCCCAGGAGTCATGTTCCACACTGCCAGGGAGATTTATACCCCTGGGAGTCATGTCCCATGTAGAGGAGAGAATATTGAGTTAATTTGCAGATTTGGCTGGGAGAGTTAGCACATATTTTGATGTGTAAAAGGGTATTTTTGAAAGATCACTTCTTCAGCTTTGAAGGAACTTTTAGAAAGTATGCTCACAAATTTATAAAACTCATAATTGTTTTCATCAAGGCTCTGTGCATGTGTTTGAGGCCTCAAAATTTAAGAATCTATTACTGAGTGATTTAAATCACCTAGTTAGACTTTAATATATAAGAAATTATTAATAAATATTAATTCCTTCCCCAAATCTACACAGTGATTTACAAGCAAAAATTGCACTTATAGATCTTATTAGAATTACATACAAATCCAAATGGAAGTTGAGCTTCAACTCTTTTTCTTTTTTGAAGCCACACAGTCCTGATAGCAGAGGGCTGTTTCTCAAAAGCTGAGACATTTGCCAGAGGAATATGGGGGCTAAACCAAATTGGTGTTGAGCACAATGATATTAAAACATGGCAGAAGGACCATAAAGGGGGCAGGAAAGGAATTTGGCTACCTTACTGAGTGTCAGTCAATGTAGAGCTCGGCTGAGTCAAGATATAGGAAAAGCAATAAAAGGAAGGGACAGAATGGAATAATTCATAGAATGAATGACATGTCCACAGTACAGGCACTTTATGATAATGGAATATTGTACAAGAAATTAAGGCAGAAATTACCACAATAAAAATTCATCATAGACACATCTGGATAGGTCTGAACAAGTTTAAGGAGAAGAAGGGAATTCATGACTCAGGATCTTGAAGAAACAGTGTGAAGGGAGTTTGTAGGGTGATATAGCAACAAAGAAGTATGTAAAGGGGGAGAAAATAGATGACTGTTTCCACAGACAAACCACGGCATGTGAAATGGTAGTAAAGTGAGAAGGAAATCTGGTAAATGTGGGTCTCTGTCTCTCTCTCTCTCTGTCTCTGTCTCTCTCTCTCTCTCTCTCTCTCTCTCTCTCTCTCACACACACACATGCACACACAGACATGAACTAACTTTCAACATACCTTGAATATCAGCTGAATACCATGAACATTTGAAAGAGTCAGACAGATTATGTGGTTAGATATGTGAGGTCACTAGACACAATGTGACCAGTATTACCATATTCCTCCTGCTTATACTTGTCAAGCAGGGCAAGACTGACAATGGTGGGGAGCAATTTGGAAATAAATAAAATATCATAAGAATTGGAATAAGGCTCTCCATAGTGTCTGTTACCTATTAGAGATATAGACTTTCTGACTCAAGAGAATCCCTGAAAAGCTTTGGAAAAGTAAGTGTGAAGGCAAAAATTAGGAGAGTGAGAAGGAAGCTGATCTGAGCTCAGTGAATAGTACTGAGTCCACAACACAGCAGTGATAATGGGAAAGAAAAAAGGGAAGCAAGTATTTTTTTGTCATGTAAATAGGAAAGATGTTAAAGAAGAAAAAAGAAAGAAAATAGAACTAAGCTCAGAAGGAGGATGTGGTTGGCGGAATTATGGCCCCCCAAAGGTGTCTGTGTCCTAATCCCTGGGATATGTTACCTTACATAGCAAAAGGTATTTTGCAGATGTGATTAAATAAAGGAGATTAAACTGGATTATACAGGTGTACCAATGTAATTGTGATGGTCCTTAATAGTTAAAGAGTGAGGAAGAAAAGGAAGAGTAATGAGACAGCCTCAATCCATTGTTGCTGGCTTTGAAGATGGAGGAAGGGGGCTACAAGCCAAGAAATGTGAGTGGCCTCTAGAATTGGAAAAGGTAAGGAAACTGATTCTCCCCTAAATCCTCCAGAATGGATTACAACCCTGCCAACACCTTGATTTTAGCCCAGTGAATCTTATTACCCTCAGAACTGCAAGATACTTAATTTGTATTGTTTTAAGCCAGTAAACTTTTGGTAATTTGTTAGAGCAGTAAAAGAAAACAACTACAGATTAGAAAGGATATCAAAGATGAACAAATTGGAGAGGTAACCAAACTTTGGAAGGGAAAAGAACAGGAAGGGGAACTAGGAAGAGGAAAAGAAAAATTCCTTTGTAACAGTTTCCCCAGTATGTTCGGGTACACTCAAAGTTAATCACCCAGGTTTCAATTGTTATTCCTTCCACCTATTCATGCAGTTCCCCAATTACCCTTCCCTGAATTTCTTTAGGAATCTCCCGAGGCTATCTCACATTCAAACCATTCACATTGAGCAATATCATTTTTCTGTTGTACCTCTGGGTACTACTCAATGCACTGGCATTACCAAGGCTTTGGAATTGTTTGGAGCTTCATGGAGAATTAGAGGAGACTGCATCTCTCTCCATTTGTGACACTCTGTTAGAAGGATTCCAAACTTACTAGTACCTCAATATCTTAAAGAGTTTTAGAATGAGAGACTTCTTTTTATTATTAGTTCTTACTTTGTTTCTCTAGGAATCAGACATGAATTTTGTCATAGTCACTATATATTTTACAAAGAATCCCTAACCTCTCTGTATTAGTTCTCTATTGCCAAGTAACAAATTACCAAAAACTCAACTGTTTGAAAAAATATACATTTATTATCTTACAGTTTCTGTGGGTCTAGAGTTTGGATGTGGCTTAACTGGGTCCTCTGCAAGGCTAAAATAAAAGAGTAAGGCAGAGTTGGGTGCCAATTTGGAGTGAAGTTCCTAGTAGTGAGACTCAAGGCTCTCTCCTTGATACTTACCTGTAAGCATCAAGTGACTTATTTTCATGTATTATTACTTAAGCATCAGTGGCTTATTTGGATGAAGATATAGAGATAACATGCTCAGAGAATGTGCAGATAATACATAACTGGGACTAAGTGCCTCTGTGATGAATAGCAGAACGAGGATCCTGAAATGTCTTGGCAGCTAAAATAATGCACTGAGTCTAAAATGGTGATATATAATAAGGATACATGGGTTTTTTAGCAACAATAAATTTGTTGTGAATCAAAACTTTTTGTCTACCAAAAAGTTAATGAGCTCTTAGGCTGTAATAATAGTAGGGCAGTATATAGAATTCCACATGATTCTGTGATCACATAGAATATTGCATCTGTTTTGGAAACCACCTTTTAAAATAAAATAAACTATTTGTAATGAATCAAAAGGAAAGCAAATAGAATGATGAAGCTGATTTGTAATCTTAGCTGGTGAGAGCAGGTGGAAGATAATCATCTCTATTACAAGAAATACTCTGGAAAAGGCAGAAACAGAAGGTTGCATGACAGTGATCCTCACATATTTTAAAGAAAGGTCATACGTATAGTAACAAGGTGGGATTTAGAGGTACAATTCCTAAATTCAAATCCTAAATCTCTCATTTCCCAAATTTGTGACCTTGAGCAAATTATCTAACCTCTTTTAAAGTCTCATTTTCCTTATCTGTAATATTTGAATGATAACAGCCCCTATCTCTTAGAACTAAGAGTAAGTAATACATTATTATCTATAAAGTACTCAAAACAATGCCTGGCAGAGATCAAGTGTGATATAAGTATTTGTAAAGTAATACAATAAACCATGAAGTGTTGTTGTCGGGATTAACTGACTCAGTACATATAAGGTATTTAGAACAGGGCTTGATGCATAGTAAATACTTAATAAATGATAGCTGCCACTTTTTTTTTCCAGAATTATGATGTGGAAGTATTATACTTGATCCCCCCCCCAAAAAAAGTGCTCAAGGAAAATAGCAAGGAAAAAATGCAATGTCATGTTTTATGACTAGTTGTATATGAAGATAAAGTATAGAAAAAGGTCAAGAAGAATACACGGAGACCCTATGCCTGTAACGAATGTGAGAAATCCTTCTGCCATAAGTCAGACTAAACATTCATCAGAGAATCCACACAGGTAAGAAACCCTATGGATGCAATGAATGAGGAAAACTTTCTATTAATAGTCAGACCTCACTGCATATCAGAGAACTCACAAGGGGGAGAAGCCTTATGAATGCAACGAGTGTGGTAAAACCTTCCACAAGAGGCCAGTCCTCACTGCACACCAGAGAACTCACACAAGAGAGAAGCCCTATGATGTCAGAAATGTGGGAAATCCTTCAGTCATAGGCCAGTCCTAACTGTACATCACAGAACTCACACAAGACTGAAACTTTATAAATGTAATGATTGTGGAAAATCCTTCTGTATGAAGTGAAAGCTAAGTCTACACCTTAGAACTCACATGGGGGAGAGACCTTATGAATGTATTGAATGTGGGAAGACTTTCTTAAGTCAGCCCTCACTGTGCATCAGAGAAGTCACACTGGAGAGAAACCCTGTATCACAAAGACTGGCTATGAACTCACCAATGCCCACTTCGTTTTTCTCTTGGGCACAGAGTTAGCCTAAATTTCTCAGCCTCCATTTGGTATGGGTGGGCCCTTGTTACTTGAGCTCTGACCAGTGGAATATGGGCATGAGTGGTGTTCATTACTTCTAGGCCTGGCCTGCAAAACACATCCACATAGTCTTCTCTGACTTCTCATCCCTTGTTGGACTGAAATGGAGATTAAATCCAGGGTGACCTTGGGAGCTGCAGGTTGAAGATGATAACTGTACCTTAAGACAGAATGAATTGAGTGGGAATAGCTGAGATCTTCTCACCTCTACCCCCAATTCACCATTTGGACTTTACGTGAATGAGAAATAAACATATACTCTGTTGAGCCATTAAAAAAGAAAGAAGAATATACACAATATTAAAGTAGTGGTTACCTCTGGAAAGAGGCTGAGATGGAATGAAGGATAGGGCATGGATCAAGAGGTTTTAGTTTTATGTTTGAGGTTCTGATAATTTTTGAAATCTCTGCCTCTGGAGGTGGCTATTTCCCTGTTATTGAACTAACTGATTTCACAGTTCTTTCTTACCTTGTGAAAATGAGATTCCATGATTCAAATTCATAAGTAAATACATCACATGCAGATAAAAGATTATTTCTCAGATGATGTTTTAGTAAGTTGAGGGTGAGGGTTATAAACGCATTTTCTGACTTCACTTCAATAACCCGCTCCGCCAAGACCATCTGAGAAGACTTATACAGTAAAGCAGACAGTTTAGAAACTAACACCTTTAAAGGTCTCTGGGAATTTGAATGGATTGAAATTGCCTAAGGGAATGTGTTTTCTGAATGGTTTTTCTTAAGCCATTCAAAGAACAGAGAAAGAATCCTTCAAATGACTCTATACAAAGCTTCCCCCTGATAAAACCCCTATTTGCAGATTTTATTCTTAACCTTTCAAAGAAGGACTCTGGAATGAAGAGAAATATAAAGCAAAACAGAACTAAAATAATAGAAAATAAATTGTATGCAAAGGAACTAGAAGTCACTCTGGGAACTGATATGAGGGAAGTGTGTTCCAGTCTGCTTCCAGAATCAAGGAGCTATTATTTTGGAACTAAAAAGAGAATGCTAACAAAACCCCAAAGTTATCTACACATAGACACTATTTTTCATAGTCATGTTTTATTGCATTTAATATTTTTAATGTGTAACGACAGGTAAAACAACAAGGAAAAAAATGGGGTTCATTTAGTCTTCACTTGGCACTTCTTTATTGGGGAAAGAGAAAGATCTAAGTGCGTTAAAAGCCTGCTGATTTGGTTGCTGCAATGCGGTTTTGAAACCTCATTGTCATTTTATTAGTATACCAGGGGGAAAAATCTTTCATAGGTTCAAAGACTGCTTCAGTAACTTTTCCAGCCTTTCCACTTCCAAAGGCCAAATGTTATGGCAGGAAGGCTGTCCTAGAGTTGTGTTCATGCTATTACAATAATTTTTAATTTTCTGTCTCTAAAACATCCTCAGAATTAAGTAGATTTCAAGGGCACACACAAAAAAATGAGTTGGACAAAGGAAGAAAGCCTGGCCACCAAGGGAAAAAGAGGTGGTAATAGCAGCCAGCAGCATCTCAGGTCTTTTCAATAGTGCCCAATACCCTTAGGAAATAGAAACTAACAGGAATTGCCAATAACAGCCTGAAGTCATAATTGAAGATTTTCTAAACAGGTGATTTTCTGGCATGTTTTTAGGCTGTACAGATCAGATTTGAGTCATTGATTTGGATAGTATAGGTGGGTTTTTCTACTTAAATTTTCATAGGACATGAAACTGATTAGCCCTTTCTTTATAGAATGCAGAAAATGAGAAAATCAAGATAATGATCATTAATTAAATGTGATATACACATTGGTATTCTGTAAACAGCTGAACTACAAGTGATTAATCATTAAGGCAATCACTTATTCTTTACTAATTTTAAGACTCTGACATTTCCATTATAAATGTACAATAATGGCAGCACCTCTTTAGAAGCAGCTGATTGTTAAATGGGTCATGAACTAAATGAAATACAAATCAGCTAACATTTTAAGTTAACTGTCATTTTTACATAAAAACTTACTGGCTTTAATATATACAGTGTGCTATATACAACATATGTGATATATGCAAATAAATGACTTTTTTTTAAATATTCAGGGAACTTTATTTTTTAAAGGACAAATCAAATAAGATACAGTTTTCATTTACCCAAACATGCATAATCCATTCTTAATATAAAATGTACTCAATTGGTAAATTACACATGAAATACAAAGGGAATATAATTTTACATATGTAAAATGATCACGTCTATACCAATTTAACAGTCAACTTAATCAAGACATAATACATTTCTTTTTTAAAAACCCAACATTTTAAAGCCAATTATCTATAGTAAACCAAGGGAAATTCAGATATGGAATAGTTTAACTCAAAGCAAAAATTAAGGCACCTGCTATGAATTCAGATCAGTAACTTTCATTTTAAATTTATAAAATAGATTTATTTAACCAAGACACCTGTTTCAAAGAAGGAACCAAATATAGGGGTTGATTTACTGGGTGAGAAAGGCAGGTGTGATGGTTGGGTTCATGTGTCAACTTGGCTAGGTGGCCTAGCTGTCTGGTCAAGCGGGCACTGGCCTGACGATTGCTGTGAGGATATTTGAGGCTGGTTAATAAACCAACGGGCTGGTTTGTCGGATCATCAGTCAATTGACTGCAGCTGACTGATGACTCATCAAGGGGCGTGCCTTCCACAATGAGAGAATGCAATTGGCTGGATTTGGTCTGGGTGATCGGTTGGAGGCTTATAAGCCCGACGGTTAGAGACCCTTCACTTCTTCTTTGGCTGCTCAGTGAAGCATTTCCTGGGGAGCTCGTCGAGGTTGCCGGTTCGTTTCTTGAGGAGTTCGTCAAAGTTGTCGGTTCGTTTCCCGAGGAGTTCGTCAGACGTCTTCCTTGGAGTTGACAGCTTGTTGACGGCTCTGCAGAATTTGGACTCGTGCACTTCCGCAGTTGCGTGAGTCACTTTTACAATTTGATAATCAGAGACATCTCTCATTGATTCTGTTTCCAAGGAGAACCCTAACTAATACAGCAGGTAACAATGTGGTTAAAAACCTGCTGGCCCAAGGTCAGCTGATTCCTGTTCCTTTATTTAGAGCAGCTCAAATAACCAGAGTAGTCAAGGCCCTTAACTACTCCTCTCCTTTTTTCCCATACTCAGGGTTATCAGAAACTCTGAGGTTCACACTCAGACTAGGTAGCAGTTTTCCCTTCTGTTCCTCTTAACTGTTTAAAAGAGATATCCTGAGATTATTAACAAAGCACATAGAAACAGCTTTTTTTCCAATTCATTAATAGACACCACAGCCTTTTTTTTTCACCAAGTTATGGCTATAATATAAATAGCCAATACTTGCAGTTTTTCAACAGTACTAGAAAACCCAAAACCTGCCTTATCACCCTCACCCATTAGTAAAAAGGAAATTTGATTAAAACCTGTAATATCATACAATAAAGGAAGACTAAAGACTGATCCTTATCCTTAAATCTAATTTCAGATGTCACCCCAGTCTGACGTATCTAGTAACTAACAGCATTTCAATCATAAATCCAGTAAAAGCATTTCTAAACTAAGTGTAACTTTTAGTTTAGTTGATGTACCTGTTTGGTATTAAAAGTGCTAGTAACGTGCTAAGATGTCTTATGGCACACTGGGCTCAATAGTATGTCCTGATGAGCCTCCCACCTTTAGGAGTATTTTTTCCTTAAATTTTGTCTAGCATAGTAAACCCCTCTGATGTATTAAAATAATTCTAGTGAAATCAATGCTGACAGAAACAACCTTCCCTGACTTGGCTCCATGGTAGCTTTTAGTGAAACCGCAATGGCCAAGTTATAAAATGCTCAATTTTTTTATGGCATCTTAGATTAGTATATTCACTCATGCAAAATCCAAGGTAGTATAATAGAAAGACTATTGTTAAAATAGATGTTGTGGCTATAAGCATCTCCCTTACATATTAGGCATTTAGAAGCTTCTTAAAATTTTTCAGGTGCTAAAGGTAGTGGTAAAACTAGGCTATGTAGCTGTACCATTTATAAGCACCTTATTACAGAATAGTTGCTTCACCCTATATAGTAATGTGCTTTCAATTCAAGAGATAGTAATAAAGTGCCTACTTTTATAAAAATCATAGATTCCAAATTTTAAATTAAGCTGATTACATTGACACATTAGGGTTAACAAAATCTAGACCCTGTCTACAGATTTGATCTAATTATCTATCCTGCATACTGTTTTAAACAATCGCATAGAAACACTTACTCCTTACTGACTGAATAAGTAGGGCCCACTACTGAAGCTTAACAGTCAAATTTTATTGCTTTATTCATGTGGTGCTTTTGCAAGGCACTGTGGTATGGACTAGAAAACTCGGAATGACTGGTGAAGAAACCTTGGAATGACACATGAAGAATGATATGAAAAGTCATTCTGAGGCAGGATGCTTTACTGAATTGTTTTTAACCAGGATATCAAACATCAGGAATGTGTTCAAGTTAAAATTCGCAGGAGAATAGAAACATCTTAAGGTCAGTTACTTTACATGCCCATCCCAATACTTTGAATAATCTGGAAAATTGCACAGCCACAAACAACAAAAATGAGGAGCGCTAACAACCAGGGTCCTACAGATGCCTTCTCTTCGGGGGCATTTCTTGAGGTCTTGGCGACGTTGACGCGCTGGGTGATGTTCTTGCTGTGCTTCTCGTTGGCCATACGGATCCGCTGCTTGGCGACCATCTTCGCAGCGCCACCACTAGACCCGGCCACCACTTAGACTCGCTCGCTCGCCTTCCTTCGGACCGCTGCAAGGCTCGGCTCGTAGGGCCCGCGCCGCCGAAGAGAGGATTCTCTCAGGAGGGGCGCGAGCTCCGGCCGCTGGGCCTGGGCGCGGTGCGCGCAGGGGTTGAGAGCTAGGCGGATGCGGGTCGTCAATTGACTGCTGCCGCCAGACCGACAGGCTGGGTGCGCGGGAGTAACAGAGCAGGCCGCCGGGCCGTTCTCCCGCCGCCACCGCTACTCGGGCAGTCGCCGACAGCGTGGAGCTCAAGAAGAAGGAAGCACAACGCAACAACCAGGCGGTGAAGACTGCCGCCTCCAAATGACTTCTTTTGGTTTAAAATTTATACTCTTGTAGAGCTTTAAAAAGAGAACGAATTTGCTAAACAATAAAATAGAAAAGTGGAGTATGTGGGAGTCATACCAGTGAGTCAAAGCTAAGAAAGAAATAAATGGTATGCTAGCCATCAGGAACACAATTACATGATGAATTTCAAGGTTTCTCAGAAGAAGTTAAACATTAAAACTTTAAATTCTTAAAATATTTTCACAGCAACCATTGAAAATGTTTCTAATAAAATGCAGGATGCTTTTACTAGTTCCACAATATGAAGATATGCTAAATAAGTGGTAAATGAGGATTTATAATTACTATATGTGATTACTTAGGCAAAAAGTATATAATCATATCTTATTTTTTTAAATATTTCTCACTTGTTTTATTTCTTCCATGTTCTTACTATAATAGCGCCATCTAGTAGTCAAAACAAATTCTTGGTTTTCCAAAATCCCTTCCGTTTTACTATCAAAGCAAGGAGGGAAAGCATGATTTCCTTTTTAATAGGAATCCCTTAATAGATGTTTTCTCCATTGAACCCTTTGGATGTTATACTTTATAATTTGTTAGCCAGTGGCAGGGGTGGGAGTAGGGGTAATGGCAAAAGCCTTAAATGTCAAGAGAGGTCTTTGATTAATCAGTTAAGTATTTCAGCAATTTCATGAGCAAAGGTGCTCAGATTTTCAGTCTGTTAGGGAATCATTTTTGAGTGTAAGTTATAAATTTTACTACCAATTCTACCGACTTAGTAAATCACTCAAGAGGCAGGGCTGGTATTCAGCAGATACTCACCTGAACTGCTGATTCTTTATGGCTGATTTCTCTTCTGACTGGTTAGTGCCTAGGCTGTACCTGCTGAATAGCACTCTTGTTGAGAGGCAGATGTTAATTACCATATATATAGGCATGTGCCTGATTCCTGTAATAAATGAGGTAAATCACCTGACTGGAATTTTGTTGTAAATTTAAGAACATTTATTTCTAATGTCCTTTCCAATACCCAGATGTAACTAATATAAAAAAGTCTCTTATATATCCTCTTAGAAATTTCTAAGACTATACAAGTATAATTTTTATTATAAAAACATATCATATATACTATCTTCCTACTTTTTTCACTTATGTATTTTGAGGATACTTTCCTACATGTACCATGTACATAAATAGTAGCCTTCTATTTGAAATGCTGCAAAACACTCCATGCATGGCTATACCGTAATTTATTTAACCAACCGTTTATTGATAGGCATTTAAATTGTTTCTAATCTTAAGTTATTACAAAAAATGCCACAAACAGCATCCATGTACATATTTCCTTGCTTCTGTGGACAGTAATTCCAGGAAGTAGAATTACTGTGTCATTTTAAATTTTGGTAGACATTTTAAAATTAATGGTAAAAATATTTTAATGTAGTTGTGTCACCGTAATGAACTCAGAAGAATTCTGAGCACCATTCCACCTACCACTGTAAATCATATATCTGGTAGTGCAGTTGGAATACATAGAGATGAGTGATACTGAAAGTTTTGTTGGAAAGCTAAAGAAAGACAAGTTTTTCTCAGAAAGTTGTGTTTTAAGCCTAGTGACGTGGGAATCTGTAGGAAACAGTGAATGTGGTAAAGACTAGAGGTGGCAATTTAGATGTCATTGAGACTAGTGTCCATCATATTTTGTTCTGTAAGTTATAATATGTATTAGAAGGCATAATTCCTGGGTATGTAGGCTTTAAACATGCCTATCATAACATAAGTATTTTCATTCAATTATGAAATGAGTATTATTTCTTAATAATCAAATGTTATTTACAGTATTGAATGTCAGTTGAATTATGGTTTTAAGTGATTAAATTCAATTTTTACTTTTTGTGAGCCAAAGGTAGTATTTGAAGATACTACAGTTTTTAAGATTACATCATGCTTTCCTAAGCTACAAAAAAGTTTCTCATTTATTACATATTATCTTTTTTCATGCATGTCTTTAGGTTATTACCCATCCATCAATTGGATAAAGAGAGGATCAGTCACAAGGATTTTACAATCACATGGTCACATGATAAAACTTATATAGTTGTACAATCATTATCAAAGATAAAGGTTACTGGAATACAGTTAACAATTTCAGGTATTTCCTTCTGGCTCTTCTAATACAGTAGAAACTAAAAAGAAATATCTATATAATGAGTCAGAATTGATAATCATTTGTTAAATACTAATTTCTCAGTTAAACAACCTCTCCCTCATTTGAGTATTCTTTCAATCTTAAGGGATATCTGGGCAATGACCATTTTAACTTCTTTGTGCTGGAAAGGGGTGTCAACTTCGTGCAGTAGGGGAATGAAATGGGTTTATGTTCTTGGAGAGGCTGGTACTTCTGGATTTCAAGGCTTATCTTGCAAAGGAAAAATCTGGAGACCCTAGTTTTCTGAAAAAAGAACTTACTAAGTAAAATTTTATAGACAAGGGTATTCTTTAGGGTTTTCAGGAATACTGTTGGTTGGGGCATGGCATACTGTGGCAATTTGCAATAACTGGCTGAAGCTTGCATAAGAGTAACATCCAAAATGTCCTCTTGACACTATTTGAAATCTCTTAGCCAGTGAAATTTTATTTTGTTTAATTTCTCTTCCACCTTTTGGATAAAAAAGACATTCTCAACCCCATGATGCCAGGGCCAGGCTCATCCATGGGAGTCATGTCCCACATTGCCAAGGAGACTTACACCCCTGTGAGTCATGTCCCATGTTGGGGGGGGGGGGGCGGGTAGTAAGTTTGTGTGCAGAGTTGGCTTAGACAGAGATGTCACATCTGAGCAACAAAAGAGGTTCTCAGGGGGTGGCACTTAGGCATAATTATAAGTAGGCTTAGCTTTGCCATTGCACAAATAAGTTTCAAAAGGGCAAGCCTCAATATCGAGGGCTTGGCTTACTAAATTGGGAGTCCCTAATGCTTGAGAGAATATCAGGAATTCCCCAAGTTGGGAAATTTAATAGGTCCACATTTTTCCCCAGTCCCTCAAGAGGACTTTGCAAATACATTTTTCTTCCCCCAATACTTTAGAATGTATCAAGGTATTATATTAAGCTGTACTTAATAATAATTTCTCATTCCCTATTCTAGGTTCCATGTAATTAAGTTGTTTAAATAAACTGACCAAACTGGTTAAATTAGATAGTGTGCAACAGAAAATTTATATTTTGGACAAAATAAATATCTCTTCCTTTGGTCTCAAACAGAAGTTGAGGCATTAAAATAGAGTCAATATCATCCTTTATCCTGTATTCTGATTTACCTTAGTCCTAACCAGATCTGCTTCATACATCTTTCTATTTGAAATCTGATCTCTTTTTCAGCTTCTTTAACAGTTGATGTATGGAGTAATTCTGACTTCCATAGCTGCAGACCTTTGACTCCTAGTCTCAGGTGTCACACAGATACTTAATGTTCCAGGGAACTATCAGGTTATACACAAAGAGCACAACATCTCAGAATTTAGAAATAACAGTTAAAACTCAGGAATAAATGTGACTGCTGTAACAGCTCACAATCTACCAACATTTAGAATGAGCCTCACTGAACATTCTGTACTCCTAAATTATCTACTGCCCAATATCTGCCTATTTTTTTATCCCCTGATAACATGTGCTTGCAAGTTCATTTCTCAGAGTTTGCTCATTATACTTAGTTTATATTAGTGAGACCACACAATATAAGCCTTTTTTGTTTCTGGCTTATTTCACTCAACATAATGTCCTCAAGTTTCTTTCATCTAGTTGCATGCCTCATGACTTCATTCCTTTCTGTAGCCTCTCAATATTCTGTCATATGTATACATGAGTTCACCCTTCTGTTCATCAGATGTATCCTTAGGCCAACACTATCCATTGGCAATCATGAATAATGCTGCCATTTACACCAATGAACAAATGTCTATTAGTGTCCCTGCTTTCATTTCTTCCAAGTATACACCACATAATGGGTTGCAGGATCATATGGCAGCCCTACACCCAGACTCCTGTGGAACCATCACACTGCCTTACAGAGGCATTGCACCTTTCTACTTCCCTATCAACAGAGAATGGGTGTATCTCTCTCTCCACATCTTCTCCAGCACTTCTGTCTCACTGTTTATTTTTTAAACAGTTTTATTTGCACCCTGTACAATCCATCCTAAGTGTACAATCAATGGGTACCTGTATAATCATACAGGTATGCATTCACCACCACAATCTTTATGAGGACATCTCCATTTCTTCCACAAAGAAAGGAGAAAAAAAGGGGAGGGGGACAGCAACACCAACAAAAATCCCATACCTTTCCTTTATATGCACCATTTATTGCCATTTAGCTTTGGTATATTGCCTTTGCTACAATTAATGAATGTATATTACAATGTTACTGTTAACTATAGACCCTAGTTTACATTAATTGCATTTTCTACAAAAATCATCTCATTTTAACACCCTGCAATGGTGACATTCATGTGTTCTCCCCCATGTAAAAACTTTCTTATATTTGTACATTTAGTCAACATCATTGCCCACTCTAGGTTTTTCTAAATTTTACAGTCAGTTTTTACCCTCTATCTTTCCTTCTGGGTCATACATGTCCCTAGACTATTCTGTTACCATCACACAGTATTGTGCCATCCATTTCTGAATCTTTACAATCTTGTTAAACATTTTGTGCTCCTTCAGCATCAAATGCCCAATCTCTACCCTCATTCTATCTCCTGATAACCTGTGTTCTCAACATTAACTCTCATAGTTTACCATTATACTTAGTTCATATTAACAAGACTATACAGTATTTGTCCTCTTGTTACTGGCTTATTTCACTCAACATAATGTCCTCAAGGTTCATCCACATTGTTGCATGCATCTTGACTTTATTCCATCTTACAGCTGTGTAATATTACATTGTATGTATACCACCAGAGTACCTTTTTTTTATCCAGTTGGCAGTTGATGGACATATGGACTGTTTCCTTCTATTGGCAATTGTGAATAATGACACTATAAACATTGGTGTGCAAATGTCTGTGTTTCTGCTTTCAGTTCTTTGGAGTATACACCTAGTAATGGGTTTGCTGGATCATATGACAATTCTATACTTAGCTTCCTGAGGAACTGTCAAACTGTCTTCCCAAGAAACTGCAACATTCTACAATACCCCCAACACTGAATAAGTGTACTTATTTATCCACATCCTCTCAAGCACTTGCAATTTTGTGTGTGTGAGTTTTTTTTTGTTTTTGTTTTTTATAATCGCCATTCTATTAGGTGAGAGATGATATCTCATTGTGGTTTTGATTTGCATTTCTTTAAAAGCTGGTGAAGTTGAGCATCATTTCATATGCTTTGAGCCATTAGTATCTCCTCTTTGGAAAAGTGTCTATATGTCTTTTGCCCATTTTTCAACTGGGTTGTTTGTCTTTTTGTTGTTGAGTTGTAGGATCTCTCTGTATATTCTGGATATTAAACGCTTATCTGATATGAGGATTCCAAGTATGGTCTTCCATTGAGAAGGCTGCCTTATTACTTTCCTGACAAAGTCCTTTGACACACAAAAGTATTCAATTTTGAGGAGATCCCATTTATCTCTTACTTCTTTTTTAAATTCATTTTTATTGAGATATAGTCACATACCATGCAGTCATAAAAAGCATAGATTCAGTTGTTCACAGTACCATTACATAGTTGGGTGTTCATCACCAAAATTAATTTTTGAACATTTTCATTACCACACACACAAAATAATAAGAATAAAAGTTACAGTGAAAAAGAACAATTAAAGCAAAAAAGAATACTGGGTGCTTTTTTTTTTTTTTCTTCCCCCATTTTTCTACTTATCCATCCATAAACTTGACAAAGGGGAGTGTGGTCCATATGGCTTTCCCAATCACATTGTCACTCCTCATAAGCTACATTTTTAAACAATCATCTTCAAGATTCAAGAGTTCTGGGTTGTAGTTTGATAGCTTCAGGTATTTACTGCTAGCTATTCCAATTCATTAGAACCTAAAAAGGGTTATCTATATTGTGCATAAAAGTGCCCACCAGAATGACCTCTCAGCTCCTTTTGGAATCTCTTTGCCACTGAAACTTATTTCATTTCTTTCACATCCCCTTTTTTTGTCAAGAAGATGTTCTCCATCCCACAGTGCCAGGTCGAGATCTCTCCCTGGTAGCCATATTCCATGTTGCCAGGGAGACTTACACCACTGGGTGTCAGATCCCACATAGGGAGGAGAGCAGTGATTTCACCTGCCAAGTTGGCTTAGTTAGAGAGAGAGGACCACATCTGAGCAACAAAGAGGCATTCAGGAGGAGACACTTAGGCAAAATTATAGGCAGGCCTAGCCTCTCCTTTGCAGCAACAGTCTTCCCAAGGGCAAGTCCTGTGGTAGAGGGCTCAGCCCATCAAACCACCACTCCCCTATGTCTGTGAGCACATCAGCAACCATCAAGGTGGGGAAGCCCAACACCCCTGCATTCTCCCCCAGCTCTTCATGGGTGCTCTGTGTATTTTTTTTCATTGTTTTTGATTTTTTTAAATAAAATTTTTTAATTAACTATTAACTATGCAAAAAATTAAACAAAATGCAGTAAAAAGCATTTCAAACAAACCATAAAAGTGGAGTAAGAAAAATACAGCTAACCTAAAATAACTAATTTACTTCCAACATGTTCCTACTTAACCCCAAGAAAATAACCTAATATAGCAATATTTCTGTGAACTTGTTCCTACCATACCCACCAGACATTAACAAACCGTGTTCGTTCCTGGGCATTCCCAGAAGGTTAAATTTACCCACAATAGCTTATCTGTTCTTATTGGGTTATAGTTACCCCCTCATTTATTATTCTCTATCTCTAGTTCCCCTACATTCTACATTATAAACCATTTATTTTACATTTTTCACTGTTCAAATTAGTGGTAGCATATAATATTTCTCCTGTTGTGCCTGGCTTATTTTGCTCAGCATTATGTCTTCAGGGTTCATCCATGTTGTTATATGTTTCACGACATTGTTCCTTCCTAATGCTGCATAGTATTCCATCATGTGTATATACCACATTTTATTTATCCACTCTACTGTTGAAGGACATTTGGGCTATTTCCATCTCTTGGCAATTGTGAATAATGCTGCTATGAACATTGGCATGCAGATATCTGTTCATGTCACTGCTTTCAGATCTTCCAGGTATATACTGAGAAGTACAATTGCTGGATCGAAGGGCAACTCTATATCTAGTTTTCTAAGGAACTGCCAGACTGACTTCCAGAGTGGTTGAACCATTACACAGTTCCACCAACAATGAGTATGAGATCCAATTTCTCCACATCCTCTCCAGCATTTGTAGTTTCTTGTTTGCTAAATGGCAGCCATTCTAATTGGTGTGAGACAGTATCTCATTGTGGTCTTAATTTGCATCTCTCTAATAACTACTGAAGCAGAACATTTTTTCATGTGTTTCTTGGCCATTTGTATTTCCTCTTTAGAAAACTGTCTTTTCATATCTTTTGTCCATTTTATAATTGGGCTATCTGTACTATTGTCATTGAATTGTAGGATACCTATATATATGCATGATATCAGTCTTTTGTCAGATACATGGTTTCCAAAATTTTTCCCCATTGAGTTGGCTGCCTCTTCACCTTTTTGACAAACTCCTTTGAGGTGAAGAAACTTCTAAGCTTGAGGAGTTCCCATTTATTTATTTTTTCTTTTGTTGCTTGTGCTTTGGGTATAAAGTCTAGGAAATTAACACCTAATACAAGATCTTGAAGATGTTTCCCTACATTGTCTTCTAGGAGTTTTATAGTACTGCCTTTTATATTGAGGTCTTTGATCTACTTTCAGTTAATTTTTGTGTAGGGTGTGAGGTAGGGGCCCTCTTCCATTCTTTTGCATATGGATATCCAACTCTCCAAGCAACATTTTTGAAAAGACTGTTATGTCCCAGTTCAGTGGTTTTGGGGGCCTTATCAAAGATCAGTTGTCCGTAGATCTAAGGGTCTATCTCCAAATTCTCAATTTGATTCTATTGATCAATATGTCTATCTTTGTGCCAGTACCATGCTGTTTTGACAACTGTGGCTTTATAATAAACTTCAAAGTCAGGGAGTGTAAGTCCTCCCAGTTTGTTTGTCTTTTTTAGAGTATTTCTAGCAATTCAAGGCATATTTTCTTTCCAAATTAATTTGATAATTAGCTTCTCCAAGTCTGCAAAGTAGGTTGTTGGAATTTTGATGGGGATTGCATGGAATCTGTAGATGAGTTTGGGTAGAATTGACATCTTAATGACATTTAGCCTTTTTATCCATGAACATGGAATATTTTCCATTTTTTAAGGTCCCTTTCTATTTGTTTTAGTAGAGTTATGTAGTTTTCTTTGTAAGGTCTTTTACATCTTTGGTTAAGTTTATTCCTAGGTACTTGATTTTTTTAGTTGCTGTTGAAAATGGTATCTTTTTCTTGAGTGTCTCTTCAGTTTGTTCATTTCTAGCATATAGAAACATTACTGACTTATGTGCATTAGTCTTGTATCCCACTACTTTACTAAAATTGTTTATTAGCTCTAGTAGCTGTATAACCAATTTTTAGGGTTTTCCAGATATAAGATCCTATCATCTACAAATAATGACAGTTTCACTTCTTCCTTTCCAATTTGGGTGCCCTTTATTTCTTTGTCTTGCCAGATTGCCCTGGCTAGCACTTTTAGCACAATGTTGAATAGCAGTGGTGAGAGCAGGCATCCTTGTCTCATTCCTGATCTTAGATGGAAGGCTTTCAGTCTCTCACCATTGAGTACTATGCTGGCTGTGGGTTTTTCATATATGCTCTGTATCATATTGAGGATGTTTCCTTCAATTCCTACCTTTTGAAGTGTTTTTATCAAAAAGGGATGTTGGATTTTGTCGAATGCTTTTTCAATATCTATTGAGATGATCATTTGATTTTTCTCTTTTGATTTGTTAATGTGTTGTATTACATTGATTTTCATATGTTGAACCATTCTTGCATGCCTGGAATGAAACCCAGTTTTTAATAGTGCATGTTTTTGTTTTAATGTGTCTTTGGATTCAATTTGCAAATATTTTGTTGAGGATTTTTGCATCTATATTCACTAGGGAGATTGGCTTATAGTTTTGCTTTTTGTAGCATCTTTGCCTGGTTTTGGTATTAGAGTGATGTTAGCTTCATAAATTGTGTTAGGTAATGTTCCATTTTCTTCAATGTTTTGAAAGAGTTTAAGAAGAAATTTTTTGGAAAGTTTTGTAGAATATCCTGTGAAGCCATCTGGCCCTGAGCACTTATTTGTGGGAAGTTTTTTGATGACAGATTGGATCTCTTTGCTTGTGATTGGTTGGTTGTGGTATTCTATTTCTTCTCTGGTCAGTCTACGTTGTTCATATGTTTCCAGGAAATTGTCCATTTCTTCTGCATTATCCCATTTGTTGGCATATAGTTGTTCATAGTATCCTCTTATTAATTTTTAATGTCTTGTGATCCACAGTAATGTCACCCTTCTTATTATTTTGTTTAAATGGGTCTTTCTCTCTTTTTGATTTTGTCAGACTAGCAAGGGGCTTGTCAATCTTGTTGATCTTCTCAAAGAACCAACTTTTGGTGGTATTTATCCTCTCTACTGTTTTTTTGTTGTTGATGTCATTTATTTATGCTTTAATCCTTGTTATTTCTTTTCTTCTACTTGGTTTAGGGTTGGTTTGCTGTTCATTTTCTAGCTTCTTCAGTTGCTCCATCAGTTCTTTGATTTTAGCTCTTTCTTCCTTTTTGATGTATGTGTTTAGTGCTACAAATTTCCACATCAGTACCGCTTTTGCTGCATCCCATAGGCTTTGATATGTTGTGTTCTCATGTTCATTCATCTCTATATATTTAGCAAATTCTCTTGCTATTTTTTCTTCAACCCACTGATGTTTTAGGCATGTGTTGTTTAACCTCCATGTATTTGTGAATTTTCTAAGACTCTGTTGGTTTTTGACTTCTAATTGTATTCCATTGTGGTCAGAGAATGTGCTTTGGATAATTTCAATTTTTTTTTAATTTACTGAGGCTTGTTTTATGTCCAGGAATATGAAATATTCTGAAGAAAGTTCCGTGAGCACTAGAGAAGAATGTGTATCCTGGTGATTTGGGATGTAATGTTCCATATATGTCTGGTAAATCAAACTCACTTATCAGATTGTTTAGGTTTTCAATTTCCTTATTGGTCTTCTGTCTGGTTCATCTGTCTATAGGAAAGAGTGATGTGTTGAAATCTCCCACAATTGTTGTGGAAACAATTGCTGCCTTTAGTTTTGCCAGTGTTTGTCTCATGTATTTTGTGGCACCTTGATTGGGTGCATAAACATTTATGATTGTTATTTCTTCTTGTTGAATTGCCCCTTTTATTAGTATGTAGTGGCCTTTTTTTGTCTCCCATAACATCCTTGCATTTAAAGTCTATTTTATCTGGCATTAATATTGCTACTCCTGCTTTCTTTTGGCTGTAGCTTGCATGAAATACTTTTTTCCTTCCTTTCAGTTTCAATTTCTTTGTGTCCCTGTGTCTAAGTTGATTTTCTTGTAAGCAAGGTATTGGTGGTTCATATTTTTTAATCCATTCTGCCAATGTATATCTCCTAATTGGTGCATTTAATCCATTTACATTTAATGTTATTACTATGAAGGCATTTCTTGAGTCAGCCATCCTATCCTTTAGTTTATGTTTGTCAGATAGATATATTTTTTTCTCTCTCTCTCTTAATGTCCTTTGTTGTCCCCTTACTGAATCTCTTTAGTACTGAACCTTTCTTCATTTCTCTCTCTCTTTTCTTTTTTCCTCTGTTTGTATGGCTGCCTTTAGTATCTCAAGTAGGGCAGGTCTCTTGTTAGCAAATTCTCTTAGCCTTTGTTTGTCTGACAAAAATTTAAGCTCTCCCTCAAATTTGAAGGAGAGCTTTGCTGGATAAAGGATTCTTGGTTGGCAATTCTACTCTCTCAGAATTTTGAATATGTCATGCCACTGCATCTAGCCTCCATGGTGGCTGCTGTGTAGTCATGACTTAGTCTTATGCTGTTTCCTTTGTAAGTGGTGAATTCCTTTTCTCTTGCTGCTTTCAGAACTTGCTCCTTCTCTTCAGTATTTCACAATCTGATCAGAATATGTCTCGGATGGGTTTATTTGGATTTATTGTATTTGAAGTTTGCTGGGCATTTCTGATTTGTGTAATTTGTGTATTTGTGTTGTTTATAAGCCTTGGGAAGTTTTCCCCAACAATTTCTTTGAATACTCTTCCTAGACCTTTACCCTTCTCTTCCCCTTCTGGAACACTAATGAGTCTTATATTTGGATGTTTTATTATATCTATCATATCCCTGAGGTCCATTTTGATTTTTCTGATTTTTCCCCGTTGTTTCTTTTGTTCTTTCAGTTTCCATTCTGTAATCCTTCAGATGACTGATTCATTGTTCAGCTTCCTCTAATATTGTACTATGAGTGTCCAGAATCTTTTTAATTTGGTTGAAAGTTTCTTTTATTTCCATAAGGTCATCTATTTTTTTTATTTACTCTTGCCATTTCTTCTTTATGCTCTTCTAGGGTCTTCTTCATGTCCTTTATATCCTGTACCATGCTCTCATTGTTTGTTTTTAGTTCTTTGATTAATTGCTCTAAGTACTGTATCTTCTCTGATTTTTTTTTTATTTGGGTGTTTGTGTTTGAGTTATCCATATCATCTTTTTTTTTTTCCATATGCTTTAAATTTTTTGTTCCTTTTGTCCTCTTGGCATTTGCTTAACTTTTTAGGGTTCTTTTATGATATGTAGACTGATTCAAACACTTATCTCTAATTTGTTATATCTACAGTTTGGTGGAGTACACTTTAACCAGCAGTTGGCATCTGCAAGCCACCTATTCCCCTCAAGCCAGTTCTCCCCAACTTTGTCTTTGTGGTGAGTGGGGGTCTGAGTCTTGTGGGGCTCCAATTCATGCACCAAGTTTGTGTGTGTAGTTGGTGCTGCCCGTCCTGAATGTGGGGCATGTGTCTGAGCAGTTAGGGAGGGCAGGCAGCTTTAATAATCAAATCTCCCTGATGATCCTAGAGTTTTAAAGCTGCTGCAATAGTCTAATCCTTCAGTTCAGTCTCACCACAGTTTGTCTCTGCCACTGACCCACAAGTCCTTGGTATTGGTGTATGGAACCTGGGACTTGTGAGTGGGTCCTTCTTCCAAGCTGTGCCCTCCTAGGGTCTCTGCTGTGGGAAGACCGCTATGTCACAAGTGAGTGCCATCCCCCAAGGGAAGTTCTGTGCTACAGGCTGTGTGGGGGCATTCCTAGCTTGCTAAAAGGATGACTGTATGGGTCATGTTAATTTCCTCCTTTTTACACAGCTCTGCCTTCCCAGCTCTGGGAAAATTATCTGTGGGTACATGAAAGGCTGTTGTCCAGACCAGATATTGTGGCATGTGTGTTGCTGGAAACAATTCCAGTCACACTGGGTTGTTTTCTGTGGCTCTGGGCTGTGGCACCAGCACCAGGCAGCAGATTCCCAGCATGCAGGGAAGACGGCTGTAAGAGGACACCCCCCTTTACTTGGGGAGTTGTGGTGTTCAGTGACTTTTCTCAGCCACTAGACTTATTGCTTTGTCTCTCAGAGCTATCCTAGCTCTGCTTTTACCTGGGACCAAATTGCAAGTCTTTGAGGCTTTCTGTAATGGGCTTCTTAGAGTAATTGTTTTAGAAAAAGATTTGAAAAAGGAAAAGAAAAAGAAAGGCCCTTCTTGCAGATCTAATAGGCTACTGAAATCCTAAGAGACCAGGAGTTGAGGGCCATTAAGGAACAATCAAGAAAGCAGAGAAACTGGCTCTTCAGACAAGGGTCCTTACCCTCTGGGTTTACATATGTGCCTGACTCTGAGCCCTGCCCTTCTTCATATTATGTTCACCTGAACTCCAAAAAGTCTCAGTTTTTATTTTGGGGTTTATTTATTTATTTACTTATTTATTTGCTGTTTTTGCCAGCCCTATCTCCTCTCCGCTGGGCTGACTGCTCCCAGATTCTCTGGTGTCTCTCTGGTTTTAATCTATCTATGTTTGGGGATTTTGATCAGCAGTCTGAGTTTTCAATCAGAGCTGCAACTGTAGTTCTCCCTCCTGGTTCTCAGCATTGATGGGCCCTCCTCCCACATGACTGTGCCTGTCAGGGAGGGGCATGGGTGCCCTATCTGCCAGAACTTACAGATTTCACTGATCTCAGCTGTTCCATGTGTTGATGCATGTTGTATGACATATGCCAAAAATCAAATTGCTCTGTGGTGTCCAGTCCACACAGTTCCTGGCTTTCTATCAACTGCCCTAGAGGAGTAAAACCCACACCTCACCAATCCACTTATCTCTTTATTCTTTCAGTGCCTTTGCTTTGGGTGTAAGGTCTAGGAAACCACCTCTTACCACAACATGTTTAAGATATTTGCCTACATTTCCTTCCAAAAATATTAATGTCTTAGTTTTAACATTTAGGTCTTTAACCCATTTTTAGTTAATTTTTGTATAAGGTGTGAGAAAGGAGGTAATTTTCATTCTTTTGGATATGGATATTCAGTTTTCCAAGCACCATTTGTTGAAGAGGCTGCTCTGTCTTAGTTGGGTGGCTTACTGAAAATCATTTGTCTGTAGATGAGAGGGTGTATTTCTGAGCACTCAAGTGAATTCCATTGGTCAGTACACCTATCTTTATGCCAGTACAATGCTGTTTTGACCACTGTAGCTTTGTAATATGTTTTAAAGTTAGGTAGTGAGAGACTTCACACTTTGTTTTTCTTTCTCAAGAGAATTTAGCTTTTTGGGGCACCCTGCCCTTCCAAATAAATTTGATTATCAGCTTTTCTATTTTTACAAAGTAAGTTGTTGGGATATGAATTGGTAGTGCATTGCATCCATAAATCAATTTGCATAGAATTGACATCTTAACTATATTTAGTCTTCCAATCCATGAACATGGCATGCCCTTGCATTTATTTAGGTCTTCCATGATTTCTTTTAGCAGTATGTTATAGTTTTCTGCATATATGTCTTTTATATCCTTGGTTAAATTTATTCCTAAATACATGATTCTTTTGGTTGTTATTGTAAATGGATTTTTTTCCTTATTCCACCTCAGATTACTCCTTATCTGTGTTTAGAAACACTACTGATTTTGAACATGGATCTTGTATCCTGTCATGTTGCTGTGCTTATTCATTAGCTCTATTAGATTTGCTATGGATTTTGGGGGATTTTCCACATACAGGATCATTTCATCTACAAACAGTGAATATTTTACTTCCTCCTTTCCAGTTTGGATCCCTTTTATTTCTTTTACTTCCCTAATTGCTCTATCTAGAACTTTCAGCACAATGTTTAATAATAATGGTGACCATGGACATCTTTGTCTTTTTCCTGATCTTAGAGGAAAATTTTCAGTCTTTCCCAATTGAGTATGATGGTAGCTGTGCATTTTCCATACATTCCCTTTATCATGTTGAAGTTTCCTTCTATTCCTATTCTTTGAAGAGTTTTCATAAAGTAAGGATGTTGAATTTTGTCAAATGCCTCTTGTGTATCAATTGATAAGATCATATGTTTTCTCCCCTTTGATTTTTTGATGTGGTGTATTATATTAATTGATTTTTTGTGTTGAACCACCATTGAAATCCTGGAATAAAACCCACTTGGTCATGGTGTATAATTCTTTTAATGTGCTGCTGTATTCAATTTGCAAGAATTTTTGAGTATTTTTGCATCTATATTCTTTAAACAGTTGGTATGTAATTTCTTTTTATTGTAGTATCATTGTCTGGCTTTGGTATAAGGGTGGTATTGGCATCATAGAATGAGTTAGGTATTTTTCCATCCTCTTCATTTTTTTGAAGTGTTTGAGCAGGATTGGTATTAATTCTCTCTTGAATGCTTGGTAGAATTCACATGTGAAGCCATCTGGTCCTGGACTTTCTTTTGGGGGAGCTATATTTTTTATCATTTCATACTGTGAATATTACATATAACCAGAAAAGTGATAATTTTCAAAGTGTGACTTAATAAGTACTTATGGAGAAAATTTCAAAGAATGTTATGTGGCACAGTTCCACAATATCAGCTATTTCCATTTTGTGAAATATAACCTATATGCAGAAAGGTGATAATTTTCAAGGTACATTTTAACAAGTAGTTATACAGGAAATTTCAAAGAATGCTATTGGTTACAGTATCATAGTTTCATTTACTTCCTTATTGTGAAATATAACACATATAAAGAAAGGTGATAACTTTCAAAGTACAATTTAACAAGTTATTATAGTGCAAATTTCAAAGAATGTTATATAGGTTACATTTCCACCATTTTAGTTCTTTCCTTTTAGCTATTCTAATCCCTAGCATCTAAGAAAAAAAAGGTATATAGATAGATAGATAGATAGATACAGTATTTGTAATCCTTTGTTAAATTCTATTTTGTTTGTTGCTACCCTTTCCTCTATCAATTTCTTGATCTTCAGGGATGTGTAGGCAGTGACCATCCTAACTTATTCATTTTTGTAAAGGGATGCCAACATTATGGGAAAGGGGGACACATCTGGTTGATATTCTTGAAAAGGCTGTTGCCTCTGGGCTTGGGGACTTATCTGGCATAGGAACCAGATGCTATGCATGCTATCTGCCTTTAAACAACCTCTTTCAATCATGTTCACCTTCAATGTAGATCTGATACTTTTAATCCCATTAATGAATAATCATCACAATTTCCATACCTTTAAATTCATCCTCATTAACATGTCTGAACATATTAGGTTATCATTCCCACTTCACTACCTTCTATTTATCTCTAGGACTTTACATTGTCCAGGGAGTTCATAGTAGTGGTGATATACAATTTCTCTCCTTTTGTGTCTGACTTATTCCACTCAGCATTATATCTTCAAAGTTCATCCATGTTTCCCTATGTTTCAGTACCTTGTTCCTTCTTACTGCTGCATAATATTCCATCATATGCTTATAGCACATTTTGTTTATCCAGTTATCTGTTGATGGACACTTGGATTGTTTCCATCTGTTGGCAATTGTGAACAATGCTGCTGTTAACATCAGTGTGCAAATGTCTGTGTCACTGATTTTGGATCTTCTGGGTATATACCAAGAAGTGGAATTGCTGAATCATAGGGTAACTTGATATCTAGTTTTCTGAGGAACCCCCAAACTGTCTTCCACAGTGGCTGTATAGTATACATTCCCACCAGCAATGAACAAGGGTTTCAATTTCTCCACATCCTCTCCAGCATTTGTTGATTCCTATTTGTTTAATGGCAGGTATTCTTATTGGTGTGATAATCATTAAATCTGAATATATATCTATTAAGTCAAATTCATTTATCACATTATTTTCTCAATTTCCTTATTGGTCATCTATCTAGTTGTTCTACCTATAGAAGATAGTGGGCTGTTGAAGTCTCCCACTATTATTGTAGAATTACCTATTGCTCTGTTAAGTTTAGCCAATGTTTGTCTCATGTACTTTGGAGCTCCTTGTTTGGTTGCATAAGCATTTATGATTTTTATTTCTTCTTGGTGAATTGCCCCTTTTATTAATATATACTGTCTTTCTGTGTCTCTTATGATATCTTTGCATTTAAAAGACTATTTTGTCTGATATATGTATAGCTACCCCTGCTTTCTTTGATTGCACCTTGCATGGAATATTTTTTTTTTCATCCATTCACGTTCGCTCTTTTTGTGTCACAGGGTCTAAGATGAGTCTGTTGCAAACAGCATATTGATGGGTCATACTTTTAAATCCACTATACCTGTCTGTTTCATTTAACTGGGGAGTTTAACCCATTCACATTCAAACTTATTACTGTGAAGGCAGTTCTTGAACCAACCATCTTATGCTTTGATCTTAAATTTTTAGGTCTATCCACCCCCCCTCATTTTTTCCCTTTAATTTACCCTTACTGATATTTTTCAATTCTGTGCCCTTCTGTGACACCTCTCCCCTTTCTTTTTTTCTCAGCCAGTAGAGTCCTCTTTAGTATTTCTTCCAGGGCAGGTCTCTTGTTAACAAATTCTCTCAGCATTTGTTTAGCTGTGAAATTTTAACCTTTCCCTCAATTTTGAAGGAGAGCTTTGCTTGATAAAGAATTCCTGGCTGGCAATTTTTTCTTTTAGAGTCTTAAATATGTCATACCACTGCCTTCTCACCTCTATGGTGTCCATTGAGGAGTCAGTACTTAGTCTAATGTAGTCTCCCTTGTATGTGGTGAATCACTTCACTCTTGGTACTTTCAAGACTTTATCCTTCTCTTCAGCATTTGACAATCTGATTAGTATATATCTCAGAGGGGCTCCATTTCTCCATTTAGATTTATTCTCTTTGACATTCATTAAGCTTCTTAGATTTGCATATTTATGTCTTTTAGAAGGGTTGGGAAGTTTCCCCTACTATGTTCTCAAATAGTTTTCCTAGCCCTTTACTCTTCTCTTGTCCTTCTGGGACGCCAGTGATTCATATATTTGTATGCTTCATGTTGTCCTTCCTTTCCGTGAGATCCATTTCAATTTTTTCATCTTTAGTTCTTTTGTGCATTTGCATTCAATTTTCCTGTCCTCATGTTCACTTATTCTTTCTTCTGCCTCTTCAATTCTACTGTTTTGTTTCTCTAGTATATTTTTAATTTGATCTACAGTACCCATTATTTCCACAAGGTCTGCTATTTTTTTTTTTTAATTTACTCTTTCAAATTCTTCTTTATGCTCTTCTAGGGTCTTCTTGTTGTCCTTTGTGTCTTCTGCCAATCCATTCAAGTTGTTTTGGAGAGTTGTATGAACTTCTTTGATTAATTGCTCAAGATCCTGTGTTTCCTCCTGCTTTTTAATTTGGTCATTTGGCTTGTCAATATCTACTTGAGTCTTCATATGCTTTGTGATTTTCTGTTGGCTTCAGGATATTTGCTTATCTTCATAAGATTATTTTGATGTATGCAGAGTTATTTGAGCATTTATATATAAATTGGCAGAGCTATTGCTAGCTGGAGTGCACTTTTTCTGTCCTCCCAGCAGGTGATGCTTGTGAGCCTCCTCTTGCTCTCAAGAAAGCTTTCCCCCAACTTCACCTATGTGGTGTGTGGGTCCCAAACAAGGTGAAAATCCAATCAGTGCATCAGCTCTCCAGGTGCACTGGGGAATGCCAACCCTGGGGGTGAGCTGTTGGCCCTGTGCAGTTCAGCAGGAGGTCCACTTAAGGGTGCTGTGAATCTGGTAATTCCCAGGCCTCCAAGTGGACCACTCTGTAGTTGTGGGGCCATGCTTCTTACCCCCTAGCTCAAATGGACCCTGGATCCTGTCCATCACATGCCCATGAACCTCTATGGTTTGAGAAGGGCTCTTGGCACCTCTGTGCATTGTCCTCACCTCTCCCCCAGGCACACTGCAGCCTTTTTTTTGGAGGAAGAGTAAATGCAGTTACCATAAGTCCACTGAATCCAAAGTCCCCTCATTGGAGCCTCTGGCCCTGGGACTGTGAAGGGTTATCTCCCCAGCCAACCACTTAAATGGGTGCAGGGGGCATGGAAAGCTGCTCCCTCCCACACTTGGGATCCAGCTCCAGCTAGCTGCCAGTCCCTGGCAGTGGTCCCAGTCAAACATATCCACCCAGTACTTTAAGGTGCAATCTCTCCACCTTTCCATCCAAGTGCCCACTATGCATTGTAAAGTTCCCTCTCCATCAAGTCACATCCTGGAACCACTGTTCTAGGTGCCATCTGACCCCTCTTTAGCTCCATGCTGTATAATGCTGAGACAGTAGGAGTGAAGATTTAATATTTGACAGGCTGCTTCACAGTTCCTTGGGGAATTTGTTGGGACACCTGGGTCTGGAGGGCCCTCATGTTTGGGTGAGGAGAGGCCGCCAATGCTGCTGCCAGATCTTTGGGAGCTTTGATCACTGACTCAATCTCATTACTTGTGATTGTTTTGTTGAGGTCTTCTATTTCTTCTCTAGTAAATGTTAGTTGTTCATGCTTTTTAGGACGTTGTCCATTTCATCTAAGTTGTCTAGTTTGGTAGCATATAGTTCTCATAATATCCTCTAATTTTCTCCTTTATTTCTGCATGGTCAGTAGTTATGTATCATCCCACTGCTGATTTTATTTGCATCCTCTCTCTCTTTTTTTGTCAGTCTTGCTAATGGTCCATCAGTTTTATTGATTTTCTCAAATTAACAACTTCAGGTTTTGTTGATTCTCTCTATTCTTTTCATGTTCTCAATTTCATTTATTTCTGCCCTAATCTTTGTTATTCCTTTTCTTCTGTTTGCTTTGGAGTTATTTTGCTGTTCTTTCTCTAGTTCCTCCAGGTGAGCAGTAAAGTCATCTGTTTTTGCTTTCTTCATTTTTAATATAGGCACTTAGAGCAATAAATTTCCCTCTCAGGACTGCCTTTGCTGCATCCCATGAGTTTTAATAAGTTGTGTTCACAATTTCATTTTCATCAAGGTATTTACTGACTTCTCTTGTAATTTCTTCCTTGACCAACTGGTTGTTTAAGAGTGTGTTGTTTAGCCTCCATATATTTATGAATTTCCCTGCCCTCCACCTATTATTGATTTCCAATTCATTCCATTATGATCTGAGAAAGGGTTTTGTATAATTTCAATCTTTTTAAATTTATTGAGACCTGCTTTGTATCCAAACATGTGGTCTACCCTGGAAAGTGATCCATGAATACATGAGAAAATGTATATCCTGCTGTTATAGGGTATAATGTTTTTTAAATATATGCTTAGTCTAGTTAGTTTATCATTTTACTGAAGATCTCTGTTTCTTTATTGATTATCTCTCAAGATTTTCTATCTATTGATGAGAGAGGTGTATTAAAGTCTCCAAATATTATTATCAATTTGCCTAACTCTCCCTTCAGTGTTGCCAGGGTATGCCAAATGTATTTTGGGAGACTCTGACTTGGTGCATAAATATTTATGATTGTTATTTCTTCATGATGAATTGTTCCTTTTATTAATGCACAGTGACCTTCTTTATCTCTTTTAATTGTCTTACATTTAATTTGTCAGATATTATAATAGCTACCCCCACCCTTTCCTGGTTGTTAATTGCATGAAATATCTTTTCCCAGTCTTTCACTTTCAACCTATTTTTGTCCTTGAGTGTAAAGTGAGTCTCTTGTAGACAGCATATAGATGGAATCTGTTTTTTGTTTTTTTTTTTAATCCATCTGCCAGTCTATGGCTCTTGATTAGGGAGTTTAGTTCATTAACATTTAATATTATTACTATAAAAGCAGTACTTTCTTCAACCATTTGTCCTTTGGATTTTAAATGTCATATATTACCCTTTTGGTTACCCTTGCTGATAATCTTCATTTCTATACTGTTCTCCAAACCTCTCTCCTGTCTTTTCCTATCAGCCTGTATTGATCCCTTTAGTATTTCTTATAGAACAGGTCTCTTGCTCACAAATTCTCTCAGTGTCTGTTTATCTGTAGATATTTTAAACTCTCCCTCATTTTTGAAACACAATTTTGCCAGATATAGAATTCTTGGTTTGCAGGTTTTCTTTTTCAGTATCTTAAATATGTCATGCTACTGCCTTCTCACCTCCATGTTTTCTGCTTAGAAATCTGCACTTAATCTTACCAAGTCTCCCTTGTATGTGATGGATTGTGTCTCTCTTGCTGCTTGCAGAATTGTCTCTTTATGTTTGGCATTTGACAATCTGAATAGTAAGTATCTTGCTGTAGCTCTATTTGGATCTATTCTGTTTGGGGTACACTGAGCTTCTTGGATATATAATTTTATGTCTTTCATAAGATTTGGGAAATTTTCAGTGATTATTTCCTCAATTATTCTTTTTGCCCTTTTTTCCTTCTCCTTCTGGGAAATTTAAAGTACATATGTACATGCAGTTCATGTTGTTATTCAATTTCCTGAGACCCTGTTCATATTTTTCCATGCCTTTTTGTGTAAGATTTCAGATATCCTCTCCTATAGCTCTGTAATCCGTTCTTCTGCCACTTCAAATTTGCCTTAGTATGTCTCCATTGTGTTTTTCATATTTTCTATTGTGCCTTTAATTCTCATAAGTTCTGCCATTTTTTTCTGCAAGCTTTCAAGTTCTTCTTTATGTTCATCCACTATCTTCTTTATATCCTTCATCTCTTTTGGCATATTTTCTTTCAACTCAACACATTAAATTGATTTAGAAGATTTGTTTTAACATCTTTAATTAGTTGTTTAAAGTCCTGAATCTCATTTGAAGTGTTACTTTCCCCCTTGGCTGGGGCATATCTTCATGCTTCCTAGTATGACTCATGTTTTCTGGTGTCTAAGTATCTGATTTTCTTGATTTTTTATATTCTAGTGGTCATTTTCTCTCTTTTGCCCAGGGTTTTCTTGTTTGTCTTTGTTCTCTAACTGTTCTTTGACATTTGGTTCATCTTACTCTAGACATCTAGCATAGCTTCTGTTTAACTGATCAGAATTTCACAGCTTTTATTTTTCTGATTCTTGCCATGTATATATGGAAGGTTTTTGAGATTGCCCTTTTTGTGTGTGCAGTTATTTAACCCCTAGGAAAAGCTTTATCTTCCCTCTTCCTCCTCAGGAAAGTTGATCTGCTGTTTATTTTGTTTTGCATTGTTTTGCCTCTATATGTTTTTAACACTCCTTTATTTACCTCTAGCTGCTTTTACCTGGAGTTCTGGCTCTGGGAAGAGGGTTCCCCAAATAGGATCAACCCCAGTTAGATTTTCAAAGACAAGACAATCCCAGCAATCATGAAAGGGTTGTAATCAATATCAAGGTTCCATGGGTATGAGGCCCAGCAGGGTGTCAGTCTTTCCTGTGAAGCCTCATAATTCTGTGCTTTTACTCTCCTGTCCAGTAGATGGCACTTGTCATTCTGCCAATCCCCACAGCTCTAAAGTGGTACCATGCCTTTAATTCTCAGCAGACCCTGTCTCTGCCAGGGCATGGTTGCAACAGAGGCTTAGGATGATGGTGGGTTTAATCTCTTTCTGTTTTCCAGCTCCAGGTGTCTGAATTTTATAAATAACAGTCACCACTTGTACTGGGACTTGCCCCCTGTTCCAGTTTTTTAGAGCTGTCATTATACAAAATTCCAGAAATGGATTTTGGCTTTTATAAAAGGGGTTTACTTGGTTACAAATTTACAGTCATATGGCCATAAAAGTGCTCAAACTAAGGCATCAACAAGAGGATACCTTCACTGAAGAATGGCCAATGGCATCTGGAACATCTGTTAGCTGCTAAGGCATGTGGCTGATGTCTGCTGGTCCTTTGCTCCCAGGTTGCATTGCTTTTAGCTTCTGATTCCAGTGGATTTCTCTGTAACCATCTGGGAGTCCTCTCTTAGCATCTCTAGGACAAACTCTGGGCTTCATCTCTTAGCTTAGCATTGACAAATGTCCTTCTATACATATAGCCAAGCATCTCCAAGTGTCAGCATCAGCATCTGCCTCTGTATTTGCTCTTTGCTTATCTCTTAAATACTCCAGTGAACTAATCAAGACCCATCCTGAATTGGTGGGGTCCACACCTCCATGGAAATAATTAAATCAGAGGTATCACCCACAGTTGAGTGAGTCACATCTCCATGGACACATTCAATCAAAAATTTCCATCCTATTCAAAAGACTAATATATCTGCCCCCACAAGATTGCATTAAAGAACATGGCTTTTGGGGGACATAATATATCCAAACTGGCACAACTCCCTCTTTTCAGCCCCCTGTTCCCTATACCCTTGAAATGTTACAGGTCTCTCAAGCAGTCCCCCTGTCTCTCCTGCTGGAAGCATGTTTGAGACAGGCTGTTCTCCACTTTTTGTAGGTTTGAACTATTGGGAGTTTGAGACAGGCTGGACTCCAATTTATGTAGTTTGAAATTGCTGCTGATGTTCCAGCCTCTGGGGTCTAAAATCTGTGAATGATAGCTGCCATGTTTGCTGGGCCCTGCCCACCCTTTTCATGGGGAAGTTATGCCCTTTAAGTGACTCTCTCCTCCACCTGATTAGTTTCTTCATCTCTCAATAATTCCTTAATTCCACCCTTGACTGGGGCAGGGCTGAAACCTAAGAATGACTGCTGTTTCTTTAATGGCTGCTAGAAAAAAAGAAGAAAGAAAGAAAGAAAGAAAGAAATGTAAAAATCCTAAGAGCTTGTCTCCAGGCCCTGGTTTGCAAATCAAGAGCCGGAGTTGGTACTTGGGTCTATGTGCCTTTTTCTTGGGGCACAGCCCTTTTCCAGTATTCTGAGCTCAGCCAACTCCGGAATCTTCTGTCATTTTTTTTTTTTTTTGTTAGCCCTGCCTCCTTACTACTGGAGGCAGGGCTGCTGCAGATCTCCTGATTTCTTTCTTGTTTTCATTGTAGATTTATCTGTGCTCTGTGCTGGCCTTCAGCAATCTGAATTTGTTAATCAAATCTGCAATTGGAGCTCGGTAAGTTTCCTTCCCTTGCTCCTTGTAGAAAGGTCTTCTGTTTCCCACTGGGGAAAGACTGTGAGTCAGCCTGCTGGGCCAGTTTGGAATGGGCACCAACCTCCACAATGTGGAATAATTTACTTACAGTTCTGTGCTGTGATCTTGGCCCTTCCACTAGTTCCAGCCCGGTGTGCAATGTGCATCTGTGCACAGAAGGCCCCCAAACAGTTGTTGCAGACAATTCCTGGTTATTTACTATCTTCCCTAGAGGAAAAACTAAATCCCACACCTCCCTATGCCACCATATTGCTGTACCTATTATATAATATCTTATACAGTGATTTAAAAAAAAAGCATGTACCAAAGTTTATTATAAAAATTAACAATTTTACTCTATTAACAGTTTCCATTTACCTCTGTGATCTACTGAAGTTAAATATGGCTGGTATAGAACTTATAAACCAGTGTGAAAGTAAGTATGTTTGTTTTAATCACTACTGTATACCAAGCACCAGTTTACCACATGGAATATATTGATGCTCAATAAATACTTGTTGCGGTAATTAATATTTCAAATCATGCTCCAGTGAGTTTAAAAGGAAGTATCCAAATTCTTATATTTGTGTCTCATTTCGATGATGTTTGCTTATTATAAGTTCAAATCACCTACCAATTACACCTACCAGAACACCCACTAGCTTAATTAAATATTATCGAATTAGTCTAATATGCAGAAAGCAGTAATTTTGAATTGATGGATAAGGCAGAGGGAGTGATGTAATTTTTTATATCCATTTACCTGTTCAAACCATATACTTCATTTACAGTCCAATGTCTAATAAATTTGCATTGCTATAGTGCTGAGAATAAATTATAAGAAAACTTTAAACTATAATATTTAATAGAAACAATTTTAATTTTCGAGCATTTTCTATGTGCCAGCCACTAGGTTAAGCACTTATTTTATTTACATAATACAGTTTCATCCTCAGCACAATTCTATGAGATGTGGTTTTATCCCCATTTTAAGGATGAAGCAACTGATACTTAGATTAAATAGCATTCTGAAGTTCAGAAAGCACAGCAAGTTAAAACTAAAACACAGGTCTGTCCAATTCTCAAAGACCATACTTCTAACTACTATGCAGTTTCATCTCCCTATGTTTAGATAAAGAGTGAGAAAGAAGAATAGAAAGAAGTGTAGATGAAAGAAGAGAGAAAAAGAGTATTGTGGTTTAAAGATTTAGCTTGTATAGGAGGAAATCTTTCTTAAGAATATATTGGGTGTGGAGTTGCTTAAAGCTTTATATTTTACTTTATAATAATGGCTGTCATTTATTAGATAGTTACTATTATCAGGCAGTATTTAAGGGTTTTTATTTGTTTTAATAAAACAATTTTTATTAAGTTTTCAATCTCATGAAAACTCTATGAATTAAATATTATTAGTACTATAACCAAGTTTAGGGCTGGAGACTCTGAGGCACAGAGGTTAAACTCCTTGGCCAAGGTCACACAATTGCTAATTGACAGAGTAGGTATGTGAAATCTGGCAATCTAGATGCGAGTCTACATATTTCAACACTCTATTTTTGTTTTTGAACAATTATAGTCACAAGCTCCTAAGACTCTTCAAAAGTGAGATTAATAATAGCTAGAAGCATTTGCTATGGTAGAAGAATCTTTATAATGATTGAAAAAAAGAAAAAAAAAGAAAATTAGTTTGGAAGAGCAAGATTCATACAGAGAAGGGATATTTGATAGATGCCATCATAGTCTTCCTGTTGGAACATTTGAGTGAGGAAAACTGAAGAGCAAGATAAGCTATTTGTTCTCTAGTGAGGAAAAATAAAAATTAAAATACTGGATGGCTTCCTCAGGAAGGTAGCTTAAGTAGAAAGAAGTAATTGCCTTAATTTTCTAAGTATATGGTTCATTAATTCATTCATCAAATTTTTATTGAAAGCTTACTATATGTCAGGTATTTTGCTAGGGTGGGGGTTACTATGCTATCATTCATCAACAAGTAATTCTGTATACCATTTTTGAGGTAAAACTTTCACATAAGTTCTGTCCCGTTGAGTCTTAGGAACCAGTTTGTGAAGTAGGTTTGGCAGATATTTTAATCACTGTTTCACAGAGAAGAAAACTAAAAATCAATGGGGTTGAATGACCTGCCCAAGTGTACTAAGCTAATAATCATCAGAGTCTGGCCTCAAACACATCTTTTTTTCTAGTTAGAGAATTTTTTCCCCTACCCTGTGTCTGCCTCTTTATAAACATTCATTCAATACTACGTGTAAGGCAAAGGTACCTGCAAGTTGTTGGGAAAGCAAAGTAGTCTAAGACAAGGGCTCTATTTGCATGAATTTGTAATGCATTTAGATAGAAAATTCACTTTATTGAAATAAATGAAGTAATTTATGATTTATAACTCATGGATGGTGCAGGGAGTTTAGAGTCAGAGAAATTTAGAGAAGGAAAAGGTCATTTGGGTCTGCAATGTTTTTGGAAAGTGATGAGATTTGAGTAGCCTTTGAAGCAGTGTCAAGATTTAGGCACAGGGAAAAGATAGGATACATATCCAGGCAGGAAGAGCAATGTACTAGATGTTGAACATACCAAATTGAGTAAGACAGAGACCCTTTCCTTGTAGAGCAGAACCTTCAAGTCTCACTTCCTCACTTCTCTTTTACGTCTCAACATAGGACAACCTGGAAACAGTTAATACGAGCCTTGGAATATCAATTACAATGTCAGTAGCTCCATTGATATAACTCCATATTTTGTAGCAAAGATTAGCATAGCTACTCCAGCTCTTTTTTTAGTTACTGTTTGCATGGAATATCTTTTTTCTAACCTTTCACTTTCAGCCTACTTGTATCTATTTATATGTCTACAAGTTGAGTCTCTTGTAGACAGCATAGATGGCTCATAATTTTTTTATCCACTCTGCCAGTCTGTGTCTTTTGATTGGGGAGTTTAATCCATTAACAGTCAATGTTATTACTGTGAATGTAGTACTTATTTCAACCATTTTATCCCTTAGCTTTCATATGTCATATCTTTTTCTCTCTCTCTCTTTTTACCCTTTTACTTACCCTTCTTGATTTCTACACTCTTCTCCAAGCCTCTCTCTCTCCTGTCTTTAACTTTAAGCCTGAAGACCTTCACTCCCCTCCCCATCTGCACAGCCATGGACCATAACTGAGGCAAGCCTTGAAGGTGGGGGATGGGCACCAGTCACTGCCACAGGAACAGTTCACTCACAGTTTCTCCTGCAGCTTCTCAGTCTCCTTGTCCCACTCTTTCCTGGGTGCTGTACAGCACTCCCCAGCCTCTGAAGTCCCAGAACCTTTGATTCAGACAGTTTCTTCCTGGCCATCAACTGTTTTCTGTAGGAGAAATGTGCCTGGTCTTCCCTTATGCTGCTATCTTTGTCTCCACTGTACTTGTTCTTAACAAGACTGTCTATTGCTTAATATTCAAATTTTATGGCTATATACTTGAATTGGCAGAAAGTACATTTGGTTTAATAGTTAAGAGATTTTTTTTCTTTTAAAGTTTTATTTTTAATTATTTAGATATAATTGACATGGAGGATGATGTAAATACCCAGTCTGCTTTGGGTATGTAATGATGTAAATCATTTGTGATTTACATGTACTAAATTCTCTTGACTTATAATCATATATTATATTTTAACATGAAATATACATATATTTATATATGTAATTTTGCTATAATAATAGATCATAATTACTAATCTCTATTATATGACTATGTGATGTTTCCTTTGTGGATTATTAATAATAAATACCTATTATTATTTAATGATTCAATTCATGTCATAATGAAATAGCTTGTAGAGTTTAATTGAGAGTCAGCAATACCATTAGAGAAAAGCAAAAAACAAAAACAAAACAACTAAAAACATCACAGGATATGAACTACAACATGAAATGCCTAACCAGATTTGGTTTCCTAACACACTGAACCTACTGTTTAATGAATATCTTAAAAAACAATCAAATATACACTTATATATATAAACATACAAATATTATTTTGATATTAGGGTGCTAGATTAATTAAGCATTAATTTTATGTTGTTAGATCCAGAAAGTTTTTCATTAGCAAACTTTTTCCTTTGCAACTTGAAGCAGTATCATCTATCACTCTTTTACTATACTGCATAAATATACAAACTGTCCATCATTGGATTCAATAGTTATAGCAATGATACATTTTTTCATAACAGAAAGGATGTTTATAATGTGATTACCCCTTTAGATTAGGCATTCTTGTACAGTGCACCAAATGTCTTCTTCCCCATTAAGTAACTCAAGCAGTTGAATGTCCATTGATGTTATTTAAGAGCTTTGGTAACAATGCATTCATAGGCCTCCCAATGTCTGATCTCATATTTTATCTACCAACTTTAATGATCTCTTCCAGTGTCTTCATCTGGCTAAGGGTTATCTACTCTTTTAGATCTAGATTAAGTATCAACTACTCATTGAAACCTGTCCAGATCCTTCTATTATGATTAGCTCCTCCTTCCCAAATCCTTCCATGGTTATCCTTTTGATCCTGCATTTTAAAACTTATCACTGGTCACCTTGTGTTATAGTTAGGTGTACCCATGACTGTCTAATACTCAGACTAGGCTTTATCTGAGTGGATACCATACCTTTTTCTTCTATATATTTCTCCATGAATAACAAAAAATTTTGTATATTATATGCACTTAAAATAGAATATATTTTAAAAACTTAAAAAAGATATTATTATCATGATATTTGCTACTATGGAAGATTAAAATTATAGACCATATGAACTAATTATTTCCTTCTGAGATATTTTGACTATCGTTACTATACTACCCACAGATAGTCAGTGTGGTTTTAGTGTACCTTAGCCTCAGAGATAGATTTACTATTGGAATGAATAGCTAATATCTCATAGATAAAGAGAGAAAAAAGAAAGAAATAAAATCCTTTCACATTGGACAGTTACTTGCTTCTTTTATTAAAAAAATAATCTTTCTATTAAACAATAAAATCCATGTGTTTGAATAGCAAGAATTTAATGTAAAGGATTGCTAACTAGATATCAAGTTATTAACTAGATAATTGGAAAGATAAAATTTTTGGTAATTGTTGAATTTCCCTTTTAAACCATATAGGCTCATTGAAGAAGCCTTATTTCTCCCCTGCAGTTTTAGTATGATGCCTGCACAAAGCAGTTATTAGATAACTCTATCAGTATTCCACTGAATGTCATTTCCCCATGCAGGAGCATACAATGAAACCTTATTTCTAATCACAACAAACTTAAACCCATCAACCTGGCCTAGTCTAGGATCACAGCCCAAAATCCCTTTCAAATATTTCAGATTTCTAAATATCCTAATTTCATGGTAAGATATTTAAAATCACCTCAGTTTGAGACAATATCCTATCTTATTTTAGTTGCTCAAGTAGGTTTTGCTACCAGAAAATAAAAATACTTGCTAGGCAACCTGATTTTTCTGGTCTTCATGTTAGCTGAATATAGAGTGTGTTAGGGTATTTATAATGTAATTCCAAGACTTAGGGACATATTGGGTAAATTAATCTCTTCTGATTTCTGACTCTGCAAAGCCACAGACAAGATTTGGATTTTTGCAACAATCTTAAGAGAATGTGTCTGAAAAGGATTGGCTAGGATTTACTGTATTTTCAAGTAGTGTTTCACACCTGAGGACTACAACTTGTGAGTTTGCCCTTTTACAGGGCTGTCCTATGTAACTTTAGTGACTCTTGACCAGTTTGGCATTTGTAACAGCCTCAACAGCTCAGAGCCACTAAAACTGCAGGGCAGATAATCTTAGTTTCATTCTGCAACCTTTCTATGCCCTGTGGGCTAACTGCTTATAGATGCAGAGATAAGGAATGCATATTCTGCCCAAAGAAAGGGAACTCTGAGGGTTTATATTCTTCTAAACCCTTTAGCATGGAGTCAGTTTCTGGTAGTTAATAGGTGCTCAGTAAAGATTTTTTGAATGAATGAGTAAACCCCATTTACTGGACTCTCTACGATATGACACTGTTGACTCCTCTTTCAAGATGACACTCTCGCTTGATTCTTTGTCATTTCCATCCATTTCTTTTTACTTTCCTTTACTGATGATTTACAAACTTCTAGGCTTGTCTAGATCTTTCCTCTGAGCTCTAGATTTATATGACTTCCTGCCTTCTAGTTATTTCCATATTTATATTCCACAGGCACCACAAATTCTGATTTTTTCTTCCTGATTAGAGAAGTCTGGAGAAATTCTTTTGTCCCATAACATCCTTCCTGTTTTAGGACATTGCTAGAAAGGATGTGATGTCCACAGCTGCAACAGCCATTTGTAACCATCATTACAAGACAAAGGATGAACACCAACAATCTGAGCACAATAGATGGATAGGTAATGGACGAAAAAGCTCAAACCAGAAATGTCTGTAAAAGCCAACTTGTTTTCACATTTTTTTAGGCTATTCTCCATACAACTGCCTGAGTAATCATGAAAAAAAGCAAAATATTATCAGGTTATTTGACTACTTGAAATTCCTTTGGAAACAGCTGCCTTTGGGATATAGGACAAAGGGAGAGGGCAATCAAGTTAGTTAAGCTATATTACTATCTGTCAAAAGAGACTTTGAAGTATGTAGCATTTCTATTTATTTTAAAAAGTCACTCAATAACAATAAAAGGTGCATTTCATTAAACACTATAATGATTTAAAATTAGAATCACATGATAACACAGGTTCAACATATATGAAGCAAAAACTGACAGAAATACAGGAAAAGATGACAAAACCAGTATCATACTGGGGAAATTTAATGCACCCTTTGTAGTGAGTTGAATGGTAGTGCCCCAGAAAATATGTCCATGTCCTAATACCTGGAGTTTGTGACTATTGCCTTATTTGGAAAAGAGTATTTGAAAATGAAATTAAGGATCTTTAGAACAGGGGATCATCCTGAATTATCTGGGTGGACCCTAAATCCAATGACAAGTATCCTTTAAAGACACCCAGGAAAAAAGAGAAGGTGATGTGAAGATGGAGGCAGAGATTGGGGTGATTCATCTACAAACCAAGGACTGCCAAGGATTACAGGCAGCCAACAGAAGATAGAAGAGAGCAATGGAATGGATTCTCTTCCAGACTCTTAGGAGGGAAAGCAACCGTGCTGACACATTGATCTGGCCCCTAGGTCTGTAGGAGTATAATTTTCTATTGTTTAAAGTGACCCAAATTATGGTAACTTGTTACAGAAGCCCCAGGAAAATAATACATGCCTCTTAGAAACCGATGCATTAAGTGGACAAAATATCGGTAAGTCCACAAAGGCTGAAGAACACACTTGACAGGATTGATCTAATGCACATTTAGAACTTTCCATCCCACATTTGGAGAGTACATATTCTTTTTAAGTACACAGGCAATGTAAAAGTTATTGAACACATATTGGGCCATAAAGTCAATCATAACAAATTGTAGCAGACCCAGACTCATTTTCCATATCTCACCCCACTGCCAAAACAGACCCCTCAAGTTGCAAAAGTTTCCATTTATCTTTTCTCCAAAATGCCCACCTATTTACCCCACAGATAAGTTTTTGTTTTAACATCTATAGCCAGAGCAGTCTTAATTAGATTTAACCACAAAGATATTTGCTGTTAAAAGAAATTTAACCTAGGAGAAAACTTTGCCTAATTATAATAGTAAAATCCACACTCCCTGAAAGTGGCATGTACTAACCAACTAGAATAACCCCTCCCTTACTAACTTGTTAATGCTTTAACTTCCCTCTTTTAAGATTAATGAGGCGCTCACCTAACCCCAGGACATGTTCCTGCTTTCATCTTTCCCCACAGAACTAACTGAAACTAGCAAAGCATGCACTAAAATGAAGAGACCTGGACTTAAATGACTCCAGGAAATAAAATACCCTGTAAGGAAAATCAAAGTGAGCAGGGACAACAGGAAAGAGGAATATCAGCCCCAAAAGAAAGCAAGAGGTCCAACCATTATAAATTCGGGCAACATCACAAGCCCACTCCTCAGGATAACAGAACCCATCAACCAATGATAATAACCAACCTGCAATCCCTAATTTAAATGTAGACACAGCCAATGACAATAGCCTATTTGCAATCCTAAATTTGAATATTTACTAGCCAATTCCAATGTGCCAATAGCCCTAACATCCCTATTCCCAACACCGTTTGTTTAATCCAGTAAATATCCTTCACCTTTCCAGCTAGGGGAGACAAAGTTAAGGAATTATTTACCCTCCTGTCTCTGCGAGGTTAGGCTTTGCTAAATAAACTTTTTCTCTTTTAAAAATCCTGGTAACTACTTATTGATTTTATGCACATCAGATGAAGACTCACTTTTGAGCCGTAACAAAAGTTCACAGAATTTCTATTATTCATGTTTTCCAAATACCAAAATTAGATTAAAGAAGATTTTCATGTGAGATTTTGTGTGCAAGAGTAAAAGAAACTAGGAGTTCCTGATTTAATTTTTGCCTTTCTTGCTTACTGTTTTCATGTTATATATTTTTTAATCCTTCCATTTTCAACCTGTTTGTGTCTTTGAATCTAATGTGTGTCTCCTGTAGACTACATAGTTGGATCATGTTTGATTTGATTTATTTTTTTAATCCATCTGTCTCTTCTTATTGGAATGTTTAATCTATTTATGTTTAATGTAGTTACTGGTAAGATAGGATATAGGTCTTGCAATTTGCTATTTGTTTTCTGTATGTCTTACGTCTTTTTGTTGCTTTATTACAACATTACTATCTTCTTTTGTGTTAAATAGATATTTTCTAGTGTACCATTTTAATTCTTTTTTTCTATATTTTTAATGACTTGGTTTTTGAATGGTTGTGTTGGGAATTACAATTAGCATTTTAACTTAAAACCATCTAGTTTTGATTAATACCAGTTTAATGCCAAAAGCACATAGAAATTTGGCACCCAAAATAGTTCCATTCCTTTCTTCCTTCTTTATATTGTTGTTATCATACAAATTACATCTTTTTACATTATAAACACATTGATAAAATTTTATAGTTATTGCTTTATTCAGTTATATTTTAAATCAAGAGGAAAAAAGAGTTATAAACAAAAATACAATAATACTGCCTTTTATCTTTACCTATGTAATTAATTTCCCCCCTCATTCCCCCATTCTTTTTTTAACAGTTTTATTCACACACCATACAATCCATCCTAAGTGTACCATCAATGACCCTTGGTACAATCACATAGTTATGCATTCACCACCACTGTCAATATGAGAACATTCTAATTCCTTCCAAAAATAAAACTCACCTACCACTTTTATCCCCCTAATATTGACAATTAGCTTTTGTATAGTGATTTGTTACAATTGATCAAAGAATATTACAATGTTACTGTTAACTATAGACCTTAGTTTGCATTAATTGTATTTTTCCATATACCATTCCATTTTAACACATTGTAATAGTGTCATACATTTGTTCTAGTTCATATAAATTTTCTTAAATTTGTACAATTACCACCATCATTGTCACCTATGTAATTACTTTTGCAGTGTTCTTTATTACTTCATGTGAATTTGAGTTGTCTGATGTTATTTCATTTCAGCCCAAAGAACTTCCTTTAGATTTTTTGTAGGCCTGTCTGCTAGCAGCAACTTTTACGTTTTTATTTATCTAGGGATGTCAATTTCTCCTTCATTTTTGAAAAATAGTTTTTGCTGAATATAGACTTCTTGTTGGATGGTCTTTTCCTTTCAGCACTTTGAATATGTCCTCCCACTGCCTTCTAGCCTTCAATGGATTCTTTTTTTTTTTTTTAACCATTTGTTTTACATTTTTCAAAGTTCACATTAGTGGTAGCATATAATGTTTCTCTTTTTGTGCCTGGCTTATTTCGCTCAGCATTATGTCTTCAAGGTTCATCCATGTTGTCATATGTTTCACGAGATCGTTCCTGCTTACTGCCGCATAGTATTCCATCGTGTGTATATACCACATTTTATTTATCCACTCATCTGTTGAAGGACATTTGGGTTGTTTCCATCTCTTGGCAATTGTGAATAATGCTGCTATGAACATTGGCGTGCAGATATCTGTTCGTGTCACTGCTTTCCGATCTTCCGGGTATATACCGAGAAGTGCAATCGCTGGATCGAACGGTAACTCTATATCTAGTTTTCTAAGGAACTGCCAGACTGACTTCCAGAGTGGCTGAACCATTATACAGTCCCACCAACAATGAATGAGAGTTCCAATTTCTCCACATCCCCTCCAGCATTTGTAGTTTCCTGTTTGTTTAATGGCAGCCATTCTAATCGGTGTTAGATGGTATCTCATTGTGGTCTTAATTTGCATCTCTTTAATAGCTAGTGAAACTGAACATTTTTTTCATGTGTTTCTTGGCCATTTGTATTTCCTCTTCAGAGAACTGTCTTTTCATAACTTTTGCCCATTTTATAATTGGGCTGTCTGTACTATTGTCATTGAGTTGTAGGATTTCTTTATATATGCAAGATATCAGTCTTTTGTCAGATACATGGTTTCCAAAAATTTTTTCCCATTGAGTTGGCTGCCTCTTTACCTTTTTGAGAAATTCCTTTGAGGTGCAGAAACTTCTACGCTTGAGGAGTTCCCATTTATCTATTTTCTCTTTTGTTGCTTGTGCTTTGGGTGTAAAGTCTAGGAAGTGGCCGCCTAATACAAGGTCTTGAAGATGTTTTCCTACATTATCTTCTAGGAGTTTTATGGTACTTTCTTTTATATTGAGATCTTTCATCCATTTTGAGTTAATTTTTGTGTAGGGTGTGAGGTAGGGGTCCTCTTTCATTCTTTTGGATATGGATATCCAACTCTCCCAGCCCCATTTGTTGAAAAGACCATTGTGACCCAGTTCAGTGACTTTGGGGGCCTTATCAAAGATCAGTGGGCCATAGATCTGAGGGTCTATCTCTGAATTTTCAATTCGATTCCACTGATCTATATGTCTATCTTTGTGCCAGTACCATGCTGTTTTGGCAACTGTGGCTTTATAATAAGCTTCAAAGTCAGGGAGGGTAAGTCCTCCCACTTCGTTTTTCTTTTTTAGAGTGTCTTTAGCAATTCGAGGCATCTTCCCTTTCCAAATAAATTTGATAATTAGCTTTTCCAAGTCTGCAAAGTAGGTTGTTGGAATTTTGATTGGGATTGCATTGAATCTGTAGATGAGTTTGGGTAGAATTGACATCTTAATGACATTTAGCCTTCCTATCCATGAACATGGAATATTTTTCCATCTTTTAAGGTCCCCTTCTATTTCTTTTAGTAGAGTTATGTAGTTTTCTTTGTATAGGTCTTTTACATCTTTGGTTAAGTTTATTCCTAGGTACTTGATTTTTTTAGTTGCTATTGAAAATGGTATCTTTTTCTTGAGTGTCTCTTCAGTTTGTTCATTTCTAGCATATAGAAACATTACTGACTTATATGCATTAATCTTGTATCCCGCTACTTTGCTAAATTTGTTTATTAGCTCTAGTAGCTGTATCGTCGATTTCTCAGGGTTTTCTAGATATAAGATCATATCATCTGCAAACAATGACAGTTTTACTTCTTCTTTTCCAATTTGGATGCCTTTTATTTCTTTGTCTTGCCGGATTGCCCTGGCTAGCACTTCCAGCACAATGTTGAATAACAGTGGTGACAGCGGGCATCCTTGTCTTGTTCCTGATCTTAGAGGGAAGGCTTTCAGTCTCTCACCATTGAGTACTATGCTGGCTGTGGGTTTTTCATATATGCTCTTTATCATGTTGAGGAAGTTTCCTTCAATTCCTACCTTTTGAAGTGTTTTTATCAAAAAGGGATGTTGGATTTTGTCAAATGCTTTTTCAGCATCTATTGAGATGATCAATTGATTTTTCCCTTTCGAGTTTTTAATGTGTTGTAATACATTGATCGTTTTTCTTATGTTGAACCATCCTTGCATGCCTGGAATGAACCCCACTTGGTCATGGTGTATGATTTTTTTAATGTGTGTTTGGATTCGATTTGCAAGTATTTTGTTGAGGATTTTTGCATCTATATTCATTAGGGAGATTGGCCGGTAGTTTTCCTTTTTTGTAGCATCTTTGCCTGGTTTTGGTATTAGATTGATGTTAGCTTCATAAAATGAGTTAGGTAGTGTTCCATTTTCTTCAATGTTTTGAAAGAGTTTGAGTAAGATTGGTGTCAGTTCTTTCTGGAAAGTTTGGTAGAATTCCCCTGTGAAGCCATCTGGCCCTGGGCATTTATTTGTGGGAAGATTTTTGATGACTGATTGGATCTCTTTGCTTGTGATGGGTTGGTTGAGGTCTTCTATTTCTTCTCTGGTCAGTCTAGGTTGTTCATATGTTTCCAGGAAATTGTCCATTTCTTCTACATTATCCAGTTTGTTGCCATACAGTTGTTCATAATATCCTCTTATAATTTTTTTAATTTCTTCAGGATCTGCAGTTATGTCACCTTTTTCATTCATTATTTTGTTTATATGGGTCTTCTCTCTTTTTGATTTTGTCAGTCTAGCTAGGGGCTTGTCAATCTTGTTGATCTTCTCAAAGAACCAACTTTTGGTGATATTTATTCTCTCTATTGTTTTTTTTTTTTTTTCTCCATGTCATTTATTTCTGCTTTAATCCTTGTTATTTCTTTTCTTGTACTTGGTTTAGGATTGGTTTGCTGTTCATTTTCTAGCTTCTTCAGTTGATCCATTAGTTCTTTGATTTTGGCTCTTTCTTCCTTTTTAATATATGCATTTAGTGCTATAAATTTCCCCCTTAGCACTGCTTTTGCTGCATCCCATAGGTTTTGGTATGTTGTGTTCTCATTTTCATTCGTCTCTATATATCCTAGTTTGCTAATGCTGCAGAATGCAAAACACCAGAGATGGATTGGCTTTTATAAAACGGGGATTTATTTCGCTACACAGTTACAGTCTTAAGGCCACAAAGCATCCAAGGCAACACATCAGCAATCGGGTACCCTCACCGGAGGATGGCCAATGGCCTCCGGAAAACCTCTGTTAGCTAGGAAGGCAGCTGGCATCTGCTCCAAAGCTCCGGCCTCAAAACGGCTTTCTCCCAGGACGTTCCTCTCTAGCAAGCTTGCTCCTCTTCAAAACATCACTCCCAGCTGCACTCTCTTTCCTCTTTGAGTCAGCTCATTTATATAGCTCCACCGATCAAGGCCCACCCCGAATGTGTGGGGCCACGCCTCCATGGGAACATCTCATCAAAATTATCACCACAGCTGGGTGGGGCACACTCCAAGCAAATCCAACCAGCACCAAAATGCCTGCCCCACACAAAACCACAAAGATAATGGCATTTGGGGGACACAATACACTCAAACCGGCACAATCCACCCCCTGAACCCCAAAATGACATTATCTTTCCAAATACAAAATATATTCATTCCATCACAATATCACAAAAACTTAAATCATTTCAGTAACAAAAGTTAAGTACAAAATCCCATCAAAATAAGTTTAGGCTTGGTCAGTTCTAAGGCATAATTCCCCTCTAGCTGTGGATCTGTGAACCTAGAACAAGTTATGTGCTTACAATATACAAAGGAGAGACATTCATAGGATAAACATTTCCATTGCCATAAGGAGAAACAGTAAGGAAAACAGGGTTAACAGGAGCAAAACAGTTCCTAAAACCCACAGGACAAAGTCCATTAGATTTCAAAGTCCGAGAGTCACTAACAAAACAATGTTGCATCCTTGGGGCTTGAGAGAGCTGGAGCCTAACCCTTCCCAAGGGCCTTTTCGGCAGCCCTTTCCTCTCCAAATGCTTAGGTGAGTGCTCCAACATTTCCACACATTGGGGAGACCACCTTCTCGGCCCCACCCTCCTCAAACTTCGGGGCAGCTCCCGGATTCCCTTCCATCTCTGGGTCACATGCTCAACCCCTTCAGAACAGTGTGGTGGCAGCCAGGCTCTCCCCAATTCCCTGGAAATGTGCTCCACCCTCTTTGGGACCTGAGGTGGCAAAACTCTTCCAGAGCATCGAGGCGGAAAGCCCGCCCTTGACCTCCAGGGCAAACTCACCCTTTCCATGCGTGTGGGCTGCTCTGCTCTCCTAGCCCGAGACCTCCTGACGCCAGACCTCAACCTCCATGGCTCTGTCTTTGAAGAGATTTTTCCTTTAATTTTTTCCTTGTCTGTCTCCTCCAGTCCAGACCGGCAATAGCTCTGTCTATAAAGCTCTCGCAAAAATTCTGTTGGCTTTGCATGAAGCACACAGGGGTCAAAGCCATTAGACAACAGGACTTTCCACAAATCCTTTCTGCTTAACTCCTTTTCCAATCTTGGCTTGTACTGAAATGGCGGCTGGGTTCCATGTTTGATTATATCCTCATGTTGGGCTGCAGCTTCTGGGATTCCACCCCCTGGAAGCCTGTAATTTTCCAAGCCATCAACTTCTGGTTTCTTTGAACCCAAGAGTTCAGTTCTAAGTTTATCTCTCTCTGCTCGCATTTTACTATAAGCTGCAAGGAGAAGCCAGGATATGTCCTCCACACGTAGTCTGGAGTTCTCCTCAGCTAAGTATTCCAGGTTGTTGCTTCCAGATTCTTCCTTCCATCTGACACCAGGACTCAATTTTGCCAAATTTTGTGCCACTTTAAAACAACGATCACCTTTCTTCCAGTTTGCAACAACACATTCATCATTTCTGCTCAAGTCCTCATCAGAAGTGTCTTTAGAGTCCATATTTCCACAAACAGTCTCTTTAAAGCAGTTTTGGCCTTTTCTATCAAGCTCCTCACAACTCTTCCAGAAACTCCCCATTATCCATTTAAAAAGCCGTTCCAACATGTTTGGTATTTGCAAACTCAGCAGCAAAAGCACCCCACTCTCGGTACCAAAATCTGTCCTAGTTTGCTAATGCTGCAGAATGCAAAACACCAGAGATGGATTGGCTTTTATAAAACGGGGATTTATTTCGCTACACAGTTACAGTCTTAAGGCCACAAAGCGTCCAAGGCAACACATCAGCAATCGGGTACCCTCACCGGAGGATGGCCAATGGCCTCCGGAAAACCTCTGTTAGCTAGGAAGGCAGCTGGCATCTGCTCCAAAGCTCCAGCCTCAAAACGGCTTTCTCCCAGGACGTTCCTCTCTAGCAAGCTTGCTCCTCTTCAAAACATCACTCCCAGCTGCACTCTCTTTCCTCTTTGAGTCAGCTCATTTATATAGCTCCACCGATCAAGGCCCACCCCGAATGGGTGGGGCCACGCCTCCATGGGAACATCTCATCAAAATTATCACCACAGCTGGGTGGGGCACACTCCAAGCAAATCCAACCAGCACCAAAATGCCTGCTCCACACAAAACCACAAAGATAATGGCTTTTGGGGGACACAATACACTCAAACCGGCACACTATATATTTAGCAATTTCTCTTGCTATTTCTTCTTTAACCCACTGATTGTTTAGGAGCGTGTTGTTTAACCTCCAGATATTTGTGAATTTTCTAAGTCTCTGATGGTTATTGACTTCTAATTGTATTCCATTGTGGTCAGAGAATGTGCTTTGAATAATTTCAATCTTTTTAAATTTACTGAGGCTTGTTTTATGTCCCAGCATATGATGTATTCTGGAGAAAGTTCCATGAGCACTAGAAAAGTATGTGTATCCTGGTGATTTGGGATGTAATGTCCTGTATATGTCTGTTAAATCTAATTCATTTATCAGATTGTTTAGGTTTTCAATTTCCTTATTGGTCTTCTGTCTGGTTGATCTATCTATAGGAGAGATTGATGTGTTGAAGTCTCCCACATTTATTGTGGAAACATCAATTGCTTCCTTTAGTTTTGCCAGTGTTTCTCTCACGTATTTTGTGGCACCTTGATTGGGTGCATAGACATTTACGATTGTTATTTCTTCTTCTTGAATTGCCCCTTTATTAGTATGTAGTGGCCTACTTTGTCTCTCAAAACATCCCTGCATTTGAAGTCTATTTTATCTGAGGTTAATATTGCTACACCTGCTTTCTTTTGGCTGTAGCTTGCATGAAATATTTTTTTCCATCCTTTCACTTTCAGTTTCTTTGTGTCCCTGTGTCTAAGATGAGTCTCTTGTATGCAACATATTGATGGTTCATTTTTTTGATCCACTCTGCGAATCTATATCTTTTAATTGGGGAGTTTAATCCATTTACATTCAACGTTATAACCGTGAAGGCATTTCTTGAATCAGCCATCTTATCCTTTGGTTTATGTTTGTCATATTTTTCCCCTCTCTCTATTAATATCCTTTATTGTACCCATACCAAATCTCTTTAGTACTGAACCTTTCTCCAAGTCTCTCTGTCCTTTCTTTGTTTCTCTGTCTGTAGGGCTACCTTGAGTATCCCCAGTAGGGGAGGTCTCTTGTTAGCAAATTCTCTCAGCATTTGTTTGTCTGTGAAAAATTTAAGCTCTCCCTCAAATTTGAAGGAGAGCTTTGCTGGATAAAGTATTCTTGGCTGGAAATTTTTCTCACTCAGAATTTTAAATATATCGTGCCACTGCCTTCTCGCCTCCATGGTGGCTGCTGAGTAGTCACTACTTAGTCTTATGCTGTTTCCTTTGTATGTGGTGAATTGCTTTTCTCTTGCTGCTTTCAGAACTTGCTCCTTCTCTTCTGTGTTTGACAGTATGATCAGAATATGTCTCGGAATGTGTTTATCTGGATTTATTCTATTTGGAGTTCGCTGAGCATTTATGATTTGTGTATTTATGTTGTTTAGAAGATTTGGGAAGTTTTCCCCAACAATTTCTTTGAATACTCTTCCTAGACCTTTACCCTTTTCTTCCCCTTCTGGAACACCAATGAGTCTTATATTCGGACGTTTCATATTATCTATCATATCCCTGAGGTCCATTTCAATTTTTTCAATTTTTTTCCCCATTCTTTCTTTTATGCTTTCATTTTCCATTCTGTCATCTTCCAGGTCACTGATTCATTGTTAAACTTCCTCTAGTCTTGTACTATGAGTGTCCAGAATCTTTTTTATTTGGTCAACAGTTTCTTTAATTTCCATAAGATCATCCATTTTTTTATTTAGTCTTGCAATGTCTTCTTTATGCTCTTCTAGGGTCTTCTTGATATCCTTTGTATCCCGTACTATGGTCTCATTGTTCATCTTTAGTTCTTTGAGTAGCTTCTCTAGGTGCTGTGTCTCTTCTGAACTTTTGATTTGAGTGTTTGGGCTTGGGTTATCCATATCGTCTGGTTTTTTCATATGCTTTATAATTTTCTGTTGTTTTTGGCCTCGTGGAATTTGCTGAACTTGATAAGGTTCTTTTAGGATTTGTAGACCAATTGAAGTCCTTATCTCTAATTTATCAGATCTACAGCTTCCTGGAGTACACTTTCTCTAACTAACCAGCAGGTGGCGTCCACGAGCCACCTGTTCTCCACAAGCCAGTTCTCCCCTGCTTAGCCTTTGTGGTGAGTGGGGGAGTGAGTCTTGTGGGGTCCAATTGGTGTACCAAGCTTGCGTGTGTAGTTGGTGTTGCCTGCCCTGTATATGGGGCGTGTTTCTGGGCAGTCAGGGAGGGGGGGTGGCTCTAACAATCAAATCTCCCTGGTGATCCTGGAGTTTTAAAGCTGCTGCAATAGTCTAATCCTTCAGTTCAGTCCTGCCACAGTTTGTCTCTGCCACTGACCCACAAGTCCTTGGTATTGGCGTATGGCTCCTGAGACTTGCAAGTGGGCCCCTCTTCCAGGCTGTGCACCCCGGGTCCTCTGTTGAGGGATGACTGTGCTATGTCACAGCTGAGTGCCGTCCCCCCAGGGCGGTTCTGGGTGCTGGGCTGTGTAGGGAGGCTCCCAGTCTGCTGAAATGATGACTGAATGGGGCTTTGTTAATTCACACTGCTCCACCTTCCCAACTCTGGGACAATCAGCTGAGGTTGCAGGGAAGGCTAATGTCCACGCCCAGTTTTGTGGTGTGTGCCTGTTATTTGAAGCGCTTCTGTCACACTGGGTTGTCTGGGGCAGCTCTGGGCTATGGGGCTGGTGATGGGCAGGAGTGTTTCCTGTCCACCAGGATGATGGCTGTGAGCAGACACCCCCCTTTTCTTGGGAAGTTGTGGTGTTTAGTGAATTTTCTCAGCCACTGGATTATTGCCTTTTGTCTCAGAGCTCTCTTAGTTCTGCTCTTGTCTTGACCTGCCCAAATTGCAAGTCTTTGAAGCTTTCTGTATTGGGCTTCTTAGAGTAATTGTTTTAGAAAAAGAAAAAAGGATAAAAAAAAGGGCCCTCCTCAGAGATCTAATGGGCTATTGAAATGCTAAGAGACAAAGCAATTAGGGCCATTAAGGAAAGGTCCACAGGGCAGAGAGATCAGCTTTTCTTCGGGATTTGCATATGAGCCTCAGGGCCTGAGCTCTGCCCTTCCCCTTTCTATGTTCACCAGAACTCCAAAAATCCTCCGCTTTTATTTTGGAGTTTTTCGTGTTGTTTTTTTCTATGCCTGTCTCCTCTCTGCTGGGCTGGCTGCTCTCAGATTCTGTGGTGTCTGGTCTCAGTCTATCTATGGTTGGAGTTTGGATCAGTAGAATGAGTTTCTGATAAGGGCTGCCACTGCAGTTCTCCCTTCTCCTTCCCGGAGCTGACAGCCCCTCCTCCCACGGGACTGAGCCTGGCAGGGGGGGGCGTGGGACCCCTGGCCGCAAAAACTTACAGATTTCGCTGATCTCAGCAGTTCCACATTTTCATGAGTGTTGTATGAAGTATGCCCAAAGTCAGATTGCTCTGTGGTGTCCAGTCCACGCAGTTCCTGGCTTTCTACCTACTTTCCTGGAGGAGTAAGCAACTGTAGGTATGCACGAGTGCAAATTCTATAGGGCAGTCAGCAAACTGTCAACTCCAAGGAAGATGTCCGATGAACTCCTTAGGAAACAAACCGGCAACTTCGACGAATTCCTCAGGAAATGAACTGGGATCTTCGACCAACGTGTTCAATGAACTACTCAGGAAATGAACCAGCAACTTCAATGAACTCCTCAGGAAATGCTTCACTGGGCAGCCGAAGAAGTAGTTCAATGGATTCTGATGTGAAAACAGCTGTTAATCTTTTAGAAGATCCCTTGTACATGATAAATCACTGTTCTATTACTGTTTTCATAATTCTATCTTTTGCTTTAACCAGTTTAATTATGGTGTGTCCAGGTGTGGATTTCTTTGAGATCATTCTACTTGAAATTCATTGAACTTCTTAGATGTGCAGATTAGTGTTTATCATCAATTTGGGAAAGTTTTTTGGCCATAATTTCTTTAAATATGCTATCTGCCCCTTTCTCTCTCTCTTCTCCTTCTGGGATTCCCATTATGCATATGTTAGTAAGCTTGAGGGTGCCTCACAGATCCCCAAGGCTCTGTTCAGTTGTTTTTATTATATTTTTCTTTCTGTTCGCTAGACTGGATAATATCAATTGACCTGTTTTCAAGTCTACTGATTCAGTCTTCTGTCTGCTTCAATCTGCTGTTGAGCCTATCTAGTGAATTTTTTCTATTTCAGTTATTGCATTTTCAACTCCAGGATTATAATTTCTTCCTTTAAAAAATTATGGTGGTTGCATATATATAATATATATAATAAAATTTGCCATTTTAATTATTTTTAAGTGTACAATTCAGTGACATTTGCTTTGCTTTTTATTGTAATTTTATTGAGCTATATTTGCACACCATACAATCCATCCAAAGTATACAATCAATGGTTCAGAGAATCATCACATATTTGTGTATTCCTCACCATGATCATTTTTAGAACATTTACATTACTCCAGAAAAGTAAATAAAAAGAAAAACAAAGACCCCAAATATCCCATACCCCTTATACCTCCCTCTTATTGACCACTAGTATTTCACTCTACCAATTTTAAGACTTTCAATAGAGGTAGGTTAACCAAGACAGTATAGTATTGTCAGAGATAGATATATAAAACAAGGGAACAGAATAACACCTCCAGAAGTAGATCCATACAAACACGGACAACTGAAATTTGTTGTTTATGTTATATTATTATAGAATCGTTATCAAAGATCAAGGTTACTGGATTACAGTTCAACATCAGGTATTTCTTTCTGGCTACTATAAAACATTAGATGCTAAAAAGAAATATCTGTATAATGATTCAGTAGTCACAGTCATTTGTTAAATCTGAATCCCTTAGTTACACTTCCTCCCTCTCATTTTATCTTTCTATCAAGGATATCTGGGCAATGACTATTTTAACTTCTTCATGTTGGAAAGGGATGTTGACCTTATTGGGCAGAAGAATAAAACTGGATCATGTTCTTGGAGCGACTGATACCTCTGAGTTTCAGGACTTATCTGGCATAGGATCAATCTGGAGGCCTTAAGTTTCTGAAAAAATAAACTTAGTGAGGACACTTTTATAGAGCCTCAGGTAGAGCCCAGTGCACTCCCAGGGGTTTTAAGGAATACTGTTGATTGGAGCTTGGCCTACTGTGGTAGTTTGCAATATCTGGCTAAAGTTTGCATAAGAGTAACCTCCAGAAAGACCTCTTGACTATTTGAAATCTCTCAACCATTGAAAATCTATTTTGTTCCATTTCTTTAACTGCTTTTGGTACAGAAGGCATTCTCAATCCCAAGATGGACATATGCTTCTTTTTAATAATTTCCATATTTTATTTTAAACTATTTGATAAGGCATTGTTGTCATACTGTCTTTTAGTTCTTTATACATAGTTTCCTTTAGTGTTTTTAACAAGTTTATAATGGTTTATTTAAGGTCTTTGTTTAGTAATTCAAATGTCTGGCCTACTGTAGGGACAGTTTCTATTGATTGAGCTTACTCCTGTGCATGGGCTATACACTGGTGCTTATTTGTATATCTTACAATATTTTTGTTGCTGAAAAATCATTTTAGATAATATAATGTGACAACACTGGAAATCAGATTACCCCCTCCTCAGGTTTTATTCTTGTTGCCATTTTTGTTGTTGTTGTTGTTGCTTTTTGTTTAGTGACTTTTCTGGGCTAATTTAGAAAAGTCTGCACTCCCTGTCTCCTGCAGCCACTGAATTCTACTTGCTTAGCTTAGTGGTCAACTAATAATTGGACAAAGATCCTTAAATACCTTGAACTGATAAGTATTTCACCCTCTTCTGAGGGGTTCTGTTTCGTGTGTTGGGGAAAACCCTCATTGCTCAGACAGTTTATATTTCTGCCTTAGCCTTTACTTTTTGAATATGCAGAGCTTTAAGGTAGCCAGAGGCAAAAAATTGTGGCCTTCTCAAATCTTTCCTGGGCATGCACACAACCCTGTACATATGGGTAGCTTTCTAGTTCCCTAAGAATATGTCAGAGCTTTTTAAAGCCTCCTATGTACATCTCATTTCTCAGATCTTCTTTTTATATTTTTGACTCATTTGCCTCAACTTATATTAAAGCCTTAAGGAGCTGAGATGTTAAACAATTGCCTAGAGATAAGACTTTTCCAATAAAGTAAACAGGAGCTGTAAGTCAAGTCAAATAGCAATGTCCTGTCAATGGGTTTTTTTTCCAGGCCTGTTAGGTCAAATAGTGAAAATGGTCTGGAGATGGGACTTTTGGGGGAGCTCCAAACCAGGTCTACCTCTTTTGTTGACTACAAGCATGATGATTCTCTCAGCCATCATGCCTTCAAGGCTATTAGTTTTCAAAGGTACTGCAGAACTGGAAAGTAGGGATGGAAATAGGTTAAGTTATATCACAAACCCTGCTGTTTTTATAAAGATTCAGCAATTTTTCTTGAATAAATGTTCCTTGGATTGTTGCAAGGCTTTAGTTAATTTCCAGAGTTTTGAAAAAAGTTGATTTCAACAATTTTTGCCAGTGTTTTTGTTGCTTTTATGGAGGGTTGTATTTACTGATGTCCTCAGTCTGCCATTTCCCAAAGCTTGCACTTTTAACCACTGCACTGCATTTCTCATTCCTTGGCTACCTCAGAGTCATTCTTCAAGTTTCCTCTTAGAAATCACTTCTTCCAGAGTACTGTCCTTGGCCTACACAAAGTTATGTGGCCTTCTAATGCCATATGGTAACCCCCTTTAAAAGCAAATAAACAAGCAGTGACAGTATTATGTGATATCTCTCCCATAAGACTGTAACCTTCTTGACAGCATGAACACTTTCACTCTTGAACTCAAACATGTAGGGGAAACCCAGGGAAAAGATGAACTGAATTTAAGGGAACAAACTGTTTCATTTTGAATTTTTAAAAACCAACAGGTAAAAGTTACACAAGGAAATCTGAAACTGGGGATGAACTGAATATACTCTCTGAAAACAGTTCCCTCAAGAAAAACTCCTATTTCATTTACTTTTGTTACTGAATTAATTGGTTCTCTTAATCCTTTTCTAATCTAAGTGTAAGGTTCTCAACTGGCCCTAAGGCTTTTGCTTTATTAACATATGAGTCATTCTGAAGTATAATAAATATTCCTGAAGTCCTTATCTCTCTCAATTGTCACTGCTATAAAAGAGTGTTTTTCCATAGAAAGCCACAACAAATTCATCTCTAATTCAATGTGTTGAATCAAGACTGGTGAAGCAGAAAGGGAGAAAAAATCTCAAATGCAGCAGGCAGTTCCATTCTAACCACCTTCTCTGTGGGAAAAAATGATCAAAGAGAAATTCATGCAAAATACTCCTACAGCAATAGAATATATTTCAGAACCTAAACTTGAGTATGACAATCTCCATCCTAAATCTCTATACTAGTCAACTAAGTGAAATACAACAACTGCTCTGTCACACATCAGTATAGAAAACAAATTCCCAGTGTTGTGTTCTCTGCCTTATCATGCTAGCTCTGTTGGTTGTTACTGAGAAGGGACTGAGGAATTTGGAAGACCTACTTTAAAATGGAAATTGGGCAGATGTGATGAGGAGAAGGGGTGAGATTGTAGGGCTAGCTGGGGAGGATGGAAAATAAAATAATGGTTCCAGAAAGAAAGGGTTGAGTGATAATTGGTATTTGAAGGTTAAGGGAAGAAGGCAGAAAAACTAGCTATGCGTTAAATTAAAACAAAAATTTGTTCTGTCTCTGTTTTGGCAGAGCCTACAAGGTTCTTTGGACTTGGACACGTAATATTTATTTATTTGATTTATAAATCAAAGTAAACTGAGCTACTTTGTACTATTTCATTTTTTTTGTTCTGAACTTTCCTCTGCTTCTCTTTTCTTACTTTTTTGATACAATTCTATAAAATATCTGGGATTGAGAAGACAATTTTACATAACATTTAAGTTGAAACTGAGACCAATGGAGCCAGCCACTGGATAGAAAATAATTTTGACAATCTGATAAAAGTATAAACAAGTCAGTAGCTGAAAGCAGCATTTTCCGAAAAACTATTAAATCCAAGTCAGATTCATAGCCTGTGTTAATAGCCAAATTATACCAACTTACTTAAAGAATATGCCATGCTATGGCATGGCTCTGTGCTTCTGCAATGATTTTCTATCTAACCTGCCATTATCCAACTTTGGATACCTGACAAATTTTCTACCACATTCCTCAGTGTCGAGCCTAACAGCTCATGCTCTTTTTGTTTTTTTTCTTTAAAATGGTGGATAAGTGTAAAGCAGATGGAGCCAGGCTCTGCTACTTCATAGCTGGGTGAACTTGGGCACATTACATAATCTCTCTGTGCCTCACTGTGCCAGTTTGGATATATTATGTCCCCCAGAAAAGCCATGTTCTTTAATGCAATCTTTTGGGGGCAAGCTTATCAGTCTTTTGATTAGGGTGGAAACTTTTGATTGTTTCCATGGAGATGTGACCCACACAACTGAGGGTAAAACCTTTGATTGGGTTATTTCTATGGAGGTGTGGACCCTGCCCATTCAAGGTGGGTCTTGATTGGTTCACTAGAGTATGTAAAAGAGCTCAGAAGCCAACACAGACACTGATGCTTGGAGATGCTTGGAGATGCAGACAGTAAGATGTTTGGAGATGTTAAGCTAAGAGATGAAGCCCAGAGTCTGCCCTGGAGAATCTAAGAGAGAACCACCAGATGCTTAGAAATGCCCTGGGAGAATAAGCACAGATGCACATGGGCTGAGAGAGAAGCTAAGAGAGGACTCTCAGATGCTTAGAGAGAAATGCCCCAGGAGAACCAAGCAGAGAGCTAAGAGAAGCTAAGAGAGACAGAAGCCCAGAGACATTTTGGAGAAAGCCATTTTGAAACCAGAACCTGGGAGCAAAGGACCAGCAGATGCCAGCCACAGGCCTTCCCAGCTGACAGAGGTGTTCCAGACACCATGGGCCTTTCTTTAGTGAAGGTATCCTCTTGTTGATGCCTTAGTTTGGACACTTTTATGGCCTTAGAAGTGTAAGTCTGTAACCTGATCCCTTCACAAAAGCAAATCAATTTCTGGTATTTTGCCAACTGAAACACTCAGTCTCATCCTTAAAATGAGCATGATATGGGTATCTACCTCATAGTGCCCTTGTTTGGATTTAATAAATGATTATGTTACACCTTTAAATGCTGCTAAGCACATATCAAATACTTTTTATTAGCCTTTCTGCAGAATCCATTGGTTCTTCCTCTGTGTCCACTGTCCTTGTTGTATAACTATTTCAACAATTATTACAAATAACTGCTAGTATGTCTATTTTCCTGGACTTCACTTTGAGCTTGAGGGAAAAGACCATGTTTCACTAATTTTTGTATCCCCAGTATTTAACACAGTACAAGACATAGAGTGTGTGTCCAAACTGTCATTATATAGCTCTTTCTCTTTGATGTCTCCTCCAGGCCCATACTTTCCAATATCCCCTAGGATATGTCTTCATCTATACTAATACCCTGAGTTTCAACAGTCCCAGACTCTGCTCATGATCCTCCAATTTATTCACAAACCACATATTCCTTCCTGTCAGTATTGCAATGGCTGGCTTGCTACTAATGGCCAGAATATCTCTTTGGAAATGCTGCCACCACTTCAAATAAATTCTGTCTACAAACTCAACTTTGCATCTTCCCTCTCAAACTACCTCTTCTCCTACCAGTATTGTGATTTAAATGCCTAGGCAAAATGCTTTCATCATAGTGCATCATTTTGTGTTGAGTTTTTATATTGTTGGAGTTCAAAATGCTGGAGATAAGGAGCTGTATATTTCTGAATATCAAGTTTGAGCACAAAAATGTACAGTTAATTATTGATAATTACTCCATAGAACCGAAGTTAAAACAGAGAGCAGTACTGGTTGAAAATATCATCAGTCTCTGTGTCCACCTCTTCTTACTGTACCCGTCCTTTTCCCATGACTTTTCTCATGCTCCAACTCTTTTCTCTCTTTCATTCTTTATTTTTCCTATGTCTTTTTTTCTCTCATATTCTGTCATAGCCTTAGCCTCAACTCTTCAGTCTATTTTCTTTTCCTTTCTTCATTTTCTTTCTTATACAAAACTTGTTGTGATCACATCTTCCATTATATCTCCCCAGAAAATTAGCAATGGCTTTTTTTCCTGGTATCCTTGACTCTGACTTCAGGCTAGACAAATCTCCACTTTAAGTCTAGTTATCTTCTAAAGAAAACAGTGTGAACATGCCAAACTTTTGCTTAAAAGATGTCCTTATTATCTATTGCAGCAGACTCCAAAGGGACAGGCACCCCAAGGATGTGCAAAATATTTCCCTGGGACTCAGGAAAAAAATAGAACTTCTATATGTACTTTGTAACTTAAAAAGAAACTCTGCTTCTCTAAAAAATGTTTATGCTCCACCAGCTGGCATAACTATCCTAGATAACCTCTGGCTCCCTACCACACCTCTCAATAATAAAACAAGCTTAAGCAGTTTGAAGTCAAGTTAACATTTCAAGATTGCTTCATATGTTTTGTTTCTGTAAATACAGGCAAGAAGTTTTGTTCAGCAAAGATAATTGGGGTAGGGGTGTAAGAATGACAATTTCAAAGATTACAGAAAAAGAAAAGGACATCTCATTGTGGTTACATTAACTAAATCCCCATCAGAGGCTTCTCTCTGGATTGAACAGACCCTGAAGAGAGAGGTCAGAAAATAACACCAGCCCAAATTTTACTGCTTTCACAGTTCTACCAAATGTATGTATATATGCTTACTTGCACACATGTATGTCCCAAATCATTTGTGGGGCAGGTGCCCTCATTTTCTAATCATCTTATATCTTTCTCAGAAGTAACAAAAAATAAAATTCATAAGAGAAAAATCTTTTTCTGTGAATAATAGTTGGTGCATGCAGACATAACACTTTTTCATGTACTATTTTGTGCTTTGTACTGCTACAGATTTCATATCATTCAGGATGCTCTTGAGTTCCCCAGATGCCTTCTTCTGTTTTTGTTATTGGGGTTAATTCATAAAAATGCTCAACTGGAATCCATTTGGTGTACATCCACAACATCCTATAGTATGTATAGCATACATTTTTACATACGTACATGCAAATATAATTAAATGTTGGCTGTGGGAATTGGTGTGTTTTTTGGAGGAAAAGGTCACAATATTTGACATTTATGTATTTTACTGGCAATTAGATAAAAGTACTTGTTTCATAACCTGCCCATTTTTTGGAGACTACCTTGGTGTGACAGAAATAATATTCACACCAAATGTTATTAATTTGTTTAAGAAGATAAGAAGCAAAACATGTAAAGACTTTTAGCAAAAAATTTTGACTGCAATCAAAGCTATTCTTGTCCCTTTTCCAATAACCAGAGATTAAAATCATAATTATCTTATAAGATCATGTTTTTTGACAGATTCGCTTATAAAAGGGGTAGAGCTAATAATGTATGTGGTAAGCAATTATTCCCCTGAATGTTGGTAAGGTTATGACACCTACATTTTTCAAAGAGTTAGTTTTGGTGGATAGATTTCAATTGTGCTTGTGATACAGAGTTGCCCTACATTGGATAGTAAGAATTCCTTTATCAGCAATGACTTAGAGATATAAAATGAAAAATAGACCCAATTAATTTCATTTTCCTGTATCAGTGATGTTCTTTTCTTCTTTCATAAGGAAACTGGTCATTTGGAGTCTATAAAGCTTAAGATAGGCTTTCATGATGATGCCATTATCATGGTTAAACAAAGAATTTGCTTAAATAAAGGTCATTAGCAGGGTCAGATGAGAGTGAAAATTTGTGGAGTGGATGCATCTTGTGTCAGGATGAAAATAATGCTCCTTTCCACTTGTACAGTGAAACCTGGACTAGCAGAATTTTTCAGCCTCATCTAATTCTGTTGTTCTTGTCCCATAATGATTGTTTTATTTCCACATAGTGAGAGGAATGTAGTACCTTCTAGATATTACTGGAGAAAACTTTTTGTTTTCCTTTTCATCACCTAAAGATGCTACCTTCAATTCTGTTTTAAAATTCAGTATGATCTTTTTTTTTTTTAATCATCATTTTATTGAGATATATTCACATACCACGCAGTCATACAAAACAAATCGTACTTTCGATTGTTTACAGTACCATTACATAGTTGTACATTCATCACCTAAATCAATCCCTGACACCTTCATTAGCACACACACAAAAATAACAAGAATAATAATTAGAGTGAAAAAGAGCAATTGAAGTAAAAAAGAACACTGGGTACCTTTGTCTGTTTGTTTCCTTCCCCTACTTTTCTACACATCCATCAGTATGATCTTTTAAAAACTGGAACTATAAATTCTATTTCTTGCTTGGTCAATAAGTTGTGTGACTTTGAGCAAGTCTATTAACATTTCAGGTTTAAAATGTCAGTGTTGTTACTTCAGGTTAATATTTTGCTGTTGCTGATGAAAATGATGAAGATGATAATGTTTTGTTTTTGTGTGTGAAATATTAATGATAAATTTCAGAACCTTATTCCACTGAGCACATAAGGAATATCTTCTCCATGAGAACCCGTGAAGTAGGAATCACTGGTTATGTGAGCAAGAAAATAGTTGATCATTCCTTGAGCTCATGTTAATCATTTCTATTTCATAATTGTGCCAAGAACAAAAGGGAGCCTTTCATAAACCAAAATGCTATGGAAAGTCTAAAGGATGGCAATTTGGAAAAGGATAAGATAGAGATCTGCAGTGCACCTGTGAAGCACTGATGGCCATAAGTGATTTAGGCTCAGATACTTGGGACCTAGAATCTTGCCATCAGTTGTGCCACATGTTCAAATTTGTTAGTAATTATGCCTAATCTAAAGTTTCCAAAAAGTTCATATCTAGAGGCAAATAAAGCAGGCAGAATATCATTCAAACTTGCATTCTGATGTGCTTTTGTGAATGGGAATAAAAAGGGCAGAATTGCCTCACTGGAAACTACATATATCTAAAGTAGCGCTCCGATTCCTTCATTCTATAGACACTTACTCTGTGCTATTTTTACAATACTGTATATATTTTATGTTTATGTATTATATTCTAGCTCCCCAAACAAAGAATCAGCTCCATGAACTCTACTGCCTGGGAAGAACACCTGGCATATAGCCACCATTTGAGAAATAATTATCAATCAAATGAACAATTACCAAGAAGGTAAAGGCTATCTGTTTTTTTTTTTTTTCCCACAGTCTATTTGAATTACCATTGCTAATATTCATACTGAGGGATTACAAATTATAAGTGTGGTGGTTTGAAGCTTTAGGTACCCCAGAAAAACATGTTCTTAAATTTAATCCACTCCTGTGTGTGTGAGCCCATTGGAAGTAGGACCTTTTGAAGTTAAGGTGTGGCCCTCCTCAATCAGGATGGGTCTTAATCTTATTACTAGAGTTCTTTATAAGAGAATGAAATTCAGGAAAAGGCAAAGAAAGCCACAGGAAGGAAGAAGCTGAAATGAAACCCAGAATAGGAGGAAGAGACCAGCAGACACTGTCATGTGCCTTATCATGTAACAGAGGAGCCAACAATCACTGGCAACCAGCACAATGATGCTGGCCCTTGGGAAGAAGGCAATACCCCGATTATGCATTTATTTGGACATTTTCCATGCCTCAAAACCATAAGCCAAAAATATCCCACTGTTTAAGCTGAACCATTTCATGGTATTTGTTTAACTAGCCTAGGAAACTAAAACAATAGGAATGCTTTATTTCCTTGCCATTTGGAAAAGGGAGGTCATCATAAAAATCTGATTCCCTGGGGATCTTTAACAAATTTGAATACTGTTTGTCTAATATGAGAAGAATTTGCATAAAAGGTTATATATAGAAATATCTGGTAATGGTGATCAATTGAGCCATTTATAAAGGCCAGTTCCCTCAAATTATTTCTGTGCCTTATTTAATATTCAATGTTATAAGTGGTATTACTAATCCGTTTCATTGATGAGGAAGCAGAGAAAAAGAAGGCAAGTAACTTGCTTGAGACAATAGAGCTGGAAAAAATTTAGAGGCTGGATTTGAACCTATGAAGTCTAACTGCAGTACATGTATACTTGTCCACTAAACACTACTACATCCTATGCAGCAATACTTAGCTATAGTAACATAATTGAAGCAAAAAGAATGTTTGAAAAGGGAGCCAGGTGTACCACAATCACATGGGATTTATCCCAGGTATGCAAGGTTGGTTCAACCTAAGAAAATCAATGTAATACACCACATTAACAGAATGAAGGTAGAAAAAGACCATCTCAATGGTCATAGAAAACAGATTTTACAAAATCCAACACTCCTTCTTGATAAAAACACTTACAACATTTAGTCAGTGATGAAAGACTAAAATTGTTCTTTCTAAGATCAGGGACAAGATAAGGTTGCCTATTGTCACAACCATTATTTGACATTGTACTAGAAGTTCTGCCAGAGAAACTAAGCATGAAAAAGAAATAAAAGGCATCCTAATTGGAAATGGATTAAGCATTTATTTACAAATGACATAATCCTGTATATACAAAATCTGAAAAATCCACAACTAAGCTACTGGAGCCAATAAAAGAATTCAGAAAAGTGGAGTATCAGATCAACTTGCAAAAATCAGTAGTGTTTCTATACACTAGTTATCAACAATCTTAAGAGGAAATCAAGAAAAAATTCCATTTACATTAGTAACTAAAAGAATCAAATATCTAGGAATAAGTTTAACCAACGATGTAAATGACTTGTGCATGGAAAACTAAAAAAAAAAAAAAAAAAAAAAATTGCTAAAAACAGTCAAAGAAGACATAAATAAATGGAAGAACATTCCATGTTCATGGAACTGGAAGGCAAAATATTGTTAAGATGTCAATTCTACCCAAAACAGTTGAAACATTCAATGCAATCCCCATCAAAATTTGAACAGCTGTTTTTGAAGAAATGGAAAAGTCAATAATCAAATGTATGTGGAAGTGTAAGGGGCCCTGAATAGTTAAAACCATCTTGAAAAAGAGGAACAAAGTTGGAGGACTCACACTTCCCAATTTTCAAACTTATTAAAAAGCCACAGTAAACAAAACAGCATGGTAATGGCATAATGAGAGATGTATATTGCAATGGAATTGCACTGAGATTTCAGAAATAGACCTTCACATCTATGGACAATTTATTTTAACAAGGATGCTAAGTCCATTAAATAAGCAGAGAACAGTGTCTTCACAAATGGTGCTGGGAAAAGTGAATATCCATATGCAAAATGAAGGTGGACCCTTCACTCATACCATATATAAAAATAATCTCAAAATGTATCAAAGACCTGGACTGGGATCTAAGATGGCAGCATAGAGAGGAGTGGAAGCTAAGTAGTCCCCCTGGAACAACTGAAAAAAAAAAACAGAAACAACTAGTAAATAATCCGGAATAACTGCAGGGGGGGAAAAGTGACCGTCCACTCATCATACACCAACCTGAATTGGGAGGAATGCCTGAGATCACAGCATAAAATCTGTAAGTAAAAACTGTGGATCCAAATTGGGAGACCCCTCCCCCACTGTCTGAGCTACAAAGCCTCATGGTGCCAGAGAGAAGCTTTCTCCCAGCAAGCGAATATAGCTCAGCTGAGCTTGAACTGGGGTTTTAATTAGCAAGTGTGAACTGCTCACTATGAGGTATGAATCCCCAACAAGTATACAGAGGCTTTGGGTGATGACTGACCTTGGAGAGCTGGAGGGTCGCCTCGGACTAGCTCTGTTCCTTTTTTGACTCAGTGGAGAAAGCCTCAGCCATTTTTAGTTCACAGTTCTGTGACCCACACAAGGGTATAGCACAGGCATTGAGAGAACATTGAAATGCTAATGACCTCCCCCTAGGGTGTCTATCTTCTCTAAGAGGAAAGGGGTGGGGCCCAGCTCTACTACCTGCCATTCATTCAGAACTTACACCAGTCAAGAATTATAGGGTAACAGGTGCCACCTGCTGGGCAGAAAAGCACAGTGACCAGAGGCATCAGAGGGTGTACCAATTTTCTAAGATACACCCTCAGGGAAACCAGATACTGAGTATTTCTTCCTTCTGGGACCTTAGTTCATTTTGGTCTGGGGAGGCCTGTTTGGGGTAACCAAGGAAACCATGCCTAGACAACAGAAAACTACAACCTAAACCAAGAAAAATGAGGTTATGGTCCAGTCAGGGGAACAAACTTGCACTTCAACTGTGATGCAGGAATTGAAACAAATAATAATAAGTGAATTCAAAAAGTTTAGGGAAGATATGGCAAAAGAGATAACCATATAATGAAAACACAGGACATACATAAGGTAGAAATTGAAAGTTCAAAAAACCAACTGGCAGAATCTATGGAAATGACAGGCACAAGAGATGAAAGACACAATGGAAACATACAACAGCAGATCTCAAGAGGCAGAAGAAAACACTCAGGAACTGGAGAACAAGGCACCTGAAAGCCTACACACAAAAGAACAGATAGAGAAAAGAATGGAAAAATATGAGCAACGTCTCCAGGAACTAAAAGACAAAACAAAAAGCCAGAATTTACGTGTTATTGGTGTCCCAGAAAGAGAAGAGAAGGGAAAGGGGGCAGAGGCAATAATAGAGGAAATAATCAATGAAAATTTCCCATCTCTTATGAAAGACATAAAATTACGGATCCAAGAAGTGCAGCGTACCCCAAACAGAATAGATCTGAATAGGCATATGTTAATAATCAGATTCCTGAAAGCAGAAAGAGAGAAGTGGTCTATCACATACAAAGGCAGCTTGATAAGACTATGTGTGGATTTCTCAATAGGAACCATGGAGGCAAGAAGGAAGTGGGGTGATATATTTAAGATACTGAAAGAGAAAAACCACCAACCAAGAATCCTATATCTGGCAAAACTATCCTTCAGATATGAGGGAAAGCTTAAAATATTCTCTGATAAACAGACAATGACTGAGTTTTTTAACAAGATACCTGCTCTACAGGAAACACTAAAGGAAGCACTGCAGACAGAAAGGAAAAGACAGGAGTGAGAAGTTAGGAAAACAGTTTTGGGAGATAGTAGCACAGCAATGTAAGTACACTGAACAAAGATGACTGTGAGTATGGTTGAAAGAGGAAGGTTGGGACCATGTGGGACACCAGTACAAAAGACGAACAATAAAGACTGGGACTGTATAACTCAGGGAAACCTAGGATGCTCAACAATTGTAATAAAAGGTAAAAATATATTTTTACATGAGGTAGAAAAATGAATGTCAACATTGCAAGGTATTAAAGATAGTGTGGGATTGGGGGGAAAATACAATCAATGCAAACTAGAGGCTAGAATTAACAGAATCATTGTATTATGCTTCCTTTAATGTAACAAAAGCAATATACCAAAGCTAAATGCATATGGGGGTTGGGGAATAGGGGAAGGGTATGGGACTCCAGGCATTAGTGATGTTGTCTTGATTCTTTATTCTACTTTAGGTTAATGCTATCTTTCCTTTTGTCACCTTCTAGCGATCAAGATTTTTTGTTTGTTTGTTTTTCTCTCTTTCTCTTGCCTTTTTCTTTTGCCTCTCTGCCTTCTTGGACTCTTTCTTCCTCCATCTTTGTGGAAGAAATGTCCTTATATAGAGAGTGGCAGTGGTGCTCAATACATAAATACGTGACTATACGGGGAACCAATGATTGTTTTCTTAGGATGGAATGTATAGTGTTTGAACAAAACCATCTTAAAAGAAATGGGTTGAGGAAGAAACCTTCAGGGCACTATATTGAGTGAAATAAGAAAGACACATAAAGGCAAATATTGCAGGGTCTCACTGACATGAACTAATTATAATATGTAAACTTATAGACATGAAATGTAAGTTACCAGGATATAGAATGAGGCTAAAGAATGGGGAGCAGTTGCTTATTATGAGCAGAATGTTCAACTAGGGTGAACTTAAATATGTGGAAATGGACAGGGGTGATGGTAGCATGTAATGAGAATAACTAACAGTGCTGGATGGTGTATGAAGGTGGTGGAAAGGGTAAGCTCAGAGTCACACATGTCACCAGAAGGAAAGTTGGAGGTTAAAAGAGGAATGTATAAAACAGTGAATCTTGTGGTGGACAATGTCCGTGATTAACTATACAAATATTAGAAATCTCTCTCATGAACTAGTATAAATGCATGTCACTATAACTAGAGGTTAATAATAGAGAGGCATATAGGAAAAAAATATATACCTATTGCAAACTATATACTACAGTTAGTAGTATTTTAACATTCTTTCATCAACAGTAACAAATATGCTATACCAAAACTATGAATCAATAATGGAGGGGGGGTGTGGCCAGGGGTATGGGAGGATGTAAGTTTCCTTTTTTTTTGTCTTTGTTTCTTTTCTGGAGTAGTGAAAATGTACTAAAAATTGAAAAAAAATTGTGTTGATGGATGCACAGCTGCATGGTGGTGCTGTGGGCAATTTATTGTACACTGGATCTTTGGATAGTTGTATGGTATCTGAACAATCTCAATAAAACATAAATAAATAAATAAATAAAATTTAATATAGTAAAAAAATGTATCAAAGACCTAAATATAAGAACAAAAAGTATAAAACTCCTAAAGGAAAAAAATAGGGAAGCATCTTCATAACCTGGTGTTAGCAATGGTTTCTTAGATTTTATAGCAAAAGCGTGAGCAGCTAAAGAAAAAATGAACAAATGGGGCCCCATCAGAATTAAAAACTTTTGTGCATCTAAGGACTTCATAATGCAAGTAAAAAGGCAACCTGTTCACTGGGAGAAAATATTTGGAAATCGCATCTCTGATAAGGGTTTAATATCCAGAATACATAAAGGAAACCTACAACTCAGCAACAAAAAGCCAAAGAACCCAATCAAAAAGTGGGCAAAAGATTTGGATAGACATTTCTCTAAAGAAGATATACAAATGGCTAATAAGCAAATGAAATGATGGTCAATATCATTAGCCATTAAGGAAGTTCAAATCAAAACCACAATGAAATACCATTTCACAACCAGTAGAATGGCTGCTATTTAAAAGGTAGAAAATCACAAGGTTGGAGAAGATGTGGAGACATGAGAGCATTCATTCATTGCTGGTGGGAATGTAAAATGGTATAACCTCAGTGGAAGACAGTTTAGCAGTTCCTCAGGAAGTTAAGTATAGAATGACCATATAACCCAGCAATCTGACTTCTAGGCATATACCCAAAAGGAACTGAAGGCAAGAATTTGAATAGATATTTACACACCTATATTCATAGTGGCATTATTCACAATTGCCAAAAGATGGAAGTAATCCACAGATGAATGGTTCAACACAATGTGTTATATACATACAATGGAATATTCTTCAGCAGTAAAAAGGAGTTCTGATATATGTGGCAATATAGATGAACCTTGAAGATATCATGTTTAGTAAAAATAAGCCAGATACAAAAGGACAAATATTGTACAACCTTATCAATATGAAATGATTAGACTAAGCAAATTCATAGAGTTAGACACTAGAATACCAGGGGTCAGGGTGGGGGTAGGGTATTGGGAGTTAATGCTTAATTAGTACATAATTTCTGTTTTGGGTGATGGACAATTTTGGTAATGGATGGATATTATTAAGAGCACTGAATTATGGCTAAAAGGTGAAATTTTAGGTTGTATATGTATATGTATTACTAGAATAAAACTTTGAAAAAACACATAGGACTACAAACACAGTGAATTCTAATGTAAACCAGGAGCTATAGTTAATAGTACAATTATAATAATATTCTTTCATTAATTGTAAAAAATTATCACACTAATATTAGGAGTTAATAATGGGGGGTGTACATGGAACTCTGTATTTTCTGCATGATTTTTCTGTAAACTTAAAGCTTCTCCAATACAAAAGTTATAAATATTTTTTTTAAATGGAGGGTCAGGGAAGTTGTCACCTCTGCAGTTGGGAAAAAAGTGAATCCATAAGGGCTCTGAGACATCTTATCCCTCTGCAGTTCAGTAAACAATGTGAGCCAGATAATAGGAAGAAGATAGAAAGCAAACCTGGTAAAGCATCATCTTACTCTCTAATCTCTTTAGTATCTAGTAACAACATCAACAGCAACAATTCCTTCATAAAATACCAGATTTTAGCAATGATTGGTTATAGAGGAAAGATAGCAGTGCATTTTCTTTTATATCAAGCCCCTGGGAAGAAGGATCTAGATGATGAAATAAATGACAACCAAGACGAGAATAAAGATGGATCAAAAACCTATGAGTGAACAGAAAAAGGAAAACAGACTCATAATGAATAATTGGTTTATAGAAGTTTCCATAGGAAATTGAATGGTGGTACACTTAGCAATAAACAGGAAGGTCAGAGAGCTGCCCAGATAAGGATGTACAGAGGAGCTTTCAGACTTGCAGACATGAAAATCAGAATTTCCATTAAAAAATACACATTAATTAAGTTTAATTTACTATTTTACAGTAATTTTGCATTAAGAACTACAAATGCCAAGAGAGACTGGACATTGATTCTCTCAGCAGTTCATTTTCTCCCTATAGGCATATGTGATACCACAGTATTATACAAACTTTAACTGATGAATCTGAATTCAAAACAAGTTTATTAAGCATTCTACTTAATTGCATTTCTGTCATAAGGATAGACTTGCCACAGGGACAAAACATTGGAACCTTGAGCTAGTACAATCTGTATACTGCCTGTTTGGGTTTATCATTGTGTGCCTCAGTGACAGTTTAAAAAAATATTTTGCTGGCTGATCAAACCTCCTGACTCTTTTCTTTGGATGTGCTAATAATTTCAGTCCACGTTCCTGTCAAAGCTTGCATGTCTTGTCATCATTTTCTTTCAGTTGCCTGAAGAAATTTCTGCTCTCATTGATGATGTTGTTTTTAAAGCTTCAACCTCAGAGGGCATTCATGTTTCCTTTATTTCTGTATTTCCCTTGGAAAATATAGCTCTAGCCATGTATGAAATCATTGTGTCATTTGCCTTCTAGTTCAGTTTGCTCTAGCAATGGTCTTCTTTTAGTTCCTTGTAGACAGCAAGATCTTTCCCACCTCAGAAATTTCACACATTGTTTCCTTTTCCTGGAAAGTTCTTCCTATTCATCAAGAAACTAATTACTGCTCATTGCTCAGGATGCTTCCTAAAAACAACTTCTTTAGGCAGAATTCCCTATACTAGATTAATGTCCCTTTGCTATTTTCTCTCATAGCAACTTGATTTCATAAAATTTATCAGTATTTGCAATTATTTATTTATGCAAGAATTTATTGTTTATCTTTTCCACTTAATGGTATGCTCCATGAGAATAAGAGCCAAGTATGTTTGGTTTACCTCTGAATTCTCAGCTCATACACAATGACTGATCTACAGTGTAAGTCAAATAGCTGTTTAATGAAAGAATGAAATGAAGCATCTAGCAGGAGTCTCCATTTTCCACTCACTTTTCTTATAAAGTTAATATGAGGACCAAATATAAAGAAAGAGCAGGTAAGTGTCAATCAGTTAGGGACAGTGTTCAGCCTAGCCCTGTTTATACAGCCCTGGTCCCCTTCTCCTCCTGCAGCATGTGAAAATAATTTAAAAACTAAAATCACTGTGGAAATTTTAGGTTGTAAATTGGTATGGTCAGCCACATGAACTCTCGAGTCAGACCAACCTAGTTTGAGGCTTTGGTACTATTACTGTTTTGTAGTATGATCATGGACTTAAACTCTCTGCTTAAACATGCAGCTTAAACTCTCTGAGCTACAGTTTCCTCATTTAAAGAGCATGGAAAATATTAGCACCTCAAAAGACAATGGTGTGGAGAAATTGATAGAATGCATTTAAAATAAGCAACATGGTACTTGCATATATGGAACAGTCAATTCATGTGGTTGATTGTGATCATTCACCACAAATAAATATTGTAATTAGAACACAAGGACCACAATAAGCGCAGTTGAAGATTGGAAGAGGTATGAAAAATTACCTGTGGCTTGTTGCCAGGATTTTTTTTTATTCTACCCACCCCTGTCCACAGGGTTATTTTGGCCTCTTCTTTAAGCTGGTACTATGAGACAAGCTCTTACTCTCACCATTCTCTTTACCCCTCCTCAGTAATCCACAAGCAATATCTTACTCAGCCAGCAATTCAGAATCTAAACATGAGGGATGTCAGAGTGCTTGCTAGTCAGAGGAAAGCAAAATGCAAAAATACATCCATAGAGTCTGGCTTTTCCATTTTCTCTCCTGGCAATGGGTAGCTTCTCTCTCTGTGTAAAATTCTATCCTCCTGTCTTTTGATAAGAGAGACCTCTTCTTATGCTTGCCTGTAGGTTGACTGTCTTTCTTTTAATTTTCTAGGTAGGACTTAGAATAAATCATGCTTCCCACATCCCACATCCCACTCTGAACATCTTTAAGTAGATACAACATGGTCCAAACAAAAACCATCAGCTGCCATATTAAAAGTTAGAAAAAGGGCCATGGAGTGAGGTGTGTGTGTGTGTGTGTGTGTGTGTGTGTGTGTGTGTGTGTGTGTAGAATGAGAGAGGTGGGGGATTTATTTATTCACAAAAAATCAATTGAACTAGGATTAATAAAGTTGGCTTTCTCTACTGGGACTACCAGTGTGTCCTTACATGAACTCAGGATAATGATTTAACTTCTTAGTTAATCTAGTTTTCCTTATTAAAATAGGAACTGGCAATGCCTTTCCACAAACTAGTTGGCTGCACCTATTACAACACTAGGCATACGTAAATCACTAATTACTACCTATAGATTAATGGATTGGTCCATAGGGAAGTCAAACATATAAGTGATGAAGGCATTTTAAATCCTTAGGATAAAAACTTCTATTGCCTTTAATGTAATATCTATTCTTCACCATAGTACTGTCCTCAGAATTCAACATTTTCAGTGTTTTAGTAATGAACTGTCTTACAGTGAGATCTATGTTCCCTTCAACATTTTTGTATGTCAGTCTAGTATGGAAGCACTAAGCAATCAGCTTAGGAAATCTGTGCAAAGAAAGTGGGATGCTGAGATGCTTTTATGCTCAGCTGTAGGAACATATCTCACAGTGAGATAAGGTATTAATAGTGATTTCCTGTGTGACTCAAGCTGATTTTGAGGGCAGTTGCAAGAGTTAGAAACTTTGCTAGAATAACTACATAGCTTCTATAACCATATTTATTGAACCCTAAATCACAGCGCATCGCTCAACCAAAGATTTTTCAGTATTTATGAGGGTCAGTGAAAATTTTTACAAAATTATTCAGATTAATATGTCATCTCAATGAAATCACCTATATTGAGAATAATAAATGTACAGGAATCTGAATTGTCTGTCTTGGACAATTTAGAACTGTTAGTTATCATGTGTTCAGCCAAGATGATTACTTTGACCAATAGTGGTTTCTCTAACCAATAATGGCTACATTCAAGAGGAAAGATAACTCTCTGTAAGTCCTTTTATTTTTTTTATATTTTATTTTATTTTGAAATAAATTCAAAGTTACATGAATAGTTGCAAAAACAATACTAGCCCCATACACAGAATTCCATCATACCCTGACTCCCCTCCCCCAATAGCTTAATCCACCAACTTTAACATGCTGTCACATCATTATTTCTTTCCCTCCCTATCATTCATCATATACTTCTCTGTCTTCTGAATATATGAGAGTTAGCTGCACACATCCTTGAACATCCACTATAATTCACGGATGTACTCCCCATGAACAAGAACATTCTTTTATGTAATTCCATTAAGCCCAGCTAAGAAGTATAAGAGATTCAACAATGATACAATGCTTACATTCTATATTTCCTTTTCCTTATGTCTAAACTGTGTCCCTTCGAGCCACCTGTCCTCCACCCTCCAATCCCATCCAAGTTCATCCTTAGCATTCAATTGTCGTCTAGTTAGACTGTCTTTTTTTTTTTTTTTCTTTTTTCAATTGTGGAAACATATATACAGCCTAAATCTTCCCATTCCGCCCCTTTCCTAGCCTTCCATTAGTGGGATTAATCACATTTAGAATGATGTTATGCTCTTTCCCACCATCCATTACTCGAAATTTCCCTTCACCTCCAACAGCAACCCTACACTCCTTTCTTAACTTCCCATTGCCCCTTCCCCCATTTCTCTTAATCCAGACTCTACTTTTCATCTCTATGGTTATATTCTCTGATAATTTCTTTGTGTTTACTGTGGGGCTTAAAATTAACCTCTTAAATCCCTATCAATCTTGTTTTTCTTTGATACCACCTTCACTTCAATAGGGCACATAAACTATGTTCCTATACTCCTTCATTCCCCCACCTTTATATAGTTGTCTAAAATTACATATTTTACATTGAGTTCAAAAACCATTGATTTGTCCTTAGAGTTTGTGTATTTTTTATCATGTAGGAAGTAAATAGTGGAGTTATAGTTCAAAAATTATTGACTTCTATTTGTATTCCATTGTGTTTGGAGAATGTTCTCTGAGTATATTCATTTTTTTTTTTCTTTTCAAATTTCTTGAGGCTTGTTTTATGTCTCAGCTTATGGTCCCTTCTGGGGAAAGATCTGTGATCACTAGAGAAAAATGAGTGTCCTGGTGATTTGGGATGTAAGGTACTATATATGTCTGTTAAAATTCTCTATATCTCTTTCTCCTTTATCTCTCTGTTGGTAGGGCTTCCCTTAGAATCTGAAGTAGGGCAGGTCTTTTATTGGCAAAGTCTCTCAGCATTTGTTTGTCTGTGAAAAATTTAAGCTCTCCCTCAAATTTGAAGGAGAGTTTTGCTGGATAAAGTATTCTTGGCTGGAAATTTTTCTCTCTCAGAATTTTAAATATGTCATGCCACTTCCTTCTTGCCTCCATACTGTCCACTGAATAGTCACTACTTAGTCTTATATTGTTTCCTTTGTATGTGGTGAATTGCTTTTCTCTTGCTGCTTTCAGAACTTACTCCTTCTCTTCAGTATTTGAGAGTCTGATCAGAATATGTCTTGGGGTGGGTTTATTTGGATTTATTCTATTTGGAGTTCGCTGGGCATTTATGCTTTGTGTGTTTATATTGTGTAGAAGGTTGGGGAAGTTTTCCCCAACAATTTCTTTGAATACTCTTTCTAGACCTTTACCCTTCTCTTCCCCTTCTGGGACACCAATGAGTCTTAAGTTTGGACATTTTATTTTATCTATCATATCCCTGAGATCCATTGTGATTTTTTCATTTTTTTTCTCCATTCTTTCTTTTGTTCTTTCATTTTCTGTTCTGTGGATTTCTAGGACACTGAGATGTTGTTCAGCTTCCTCTGGTCTTGAATTGTGAGTATCCAGAGTCTTTTTGATTTGGCCAACAGTTTCTTTTATTTCCATAAGATCTTCTATTTTTTCATTTACTCTTGCAATGTCTTCTTTATGCTCTTCTAGGGTCTTTTTTATGGCACTTATATCCTGGGCCATGGTCCTCTTGATGTCCTTTAAATCCTTTGCCATGTTTTCGTTCTTTGATTGTATCTCTTTAATTAATTTTGCAAGGAATAACATTTCTTCTGAAATCTTGATTTGTGTGTTTGGAGCTGGATTCTCCATATCATCTGGTTTTATCATATGCATTAAGATTTTCTGTTGTTTTTGGCATCTTGGCATTTGTTTTGCTTGATAGGGTTCTTAAAGGATATCGATCTAATTTTTCAGAGACACAGCTTGGTGACGTGCACTTTCTCTAGGTAACCAGCAGATGGCATCTGTGAGCCACCTATATCCCTCCAGTCAGTAGTGTGGGGAAATGATTCTTGTATGTTCAGTTGGGGAGCTCAGCCTGGGCGCGCTGCTGGAGTTGCCTGCCCTGAATGTGGGGCGCGTGCACAGGTGGTCAGGGAGGAGGGGCAGCTCTCTCTCGGTGTCCCATAAACAACCAGACTTGGCGTAGTGCCTCTGGGTTCTCTGAGCGGATCCCCCCTCCCAGCCGGGATCCTCCCTCAGCCAAGAGAAAATGCCGTGCTACATCATCAGTGTGCGCTGTCCCTCTAGGGAAGCCCTGGGCCACTTGGCTGTGCCGCGGGGCTCTCAGCTCACCTCAGAATGCAGATTGTGTGAGGCCGTCTCCACTGCAACTCCTTGTGGGCTGAGAGCAGCCGAGGTTTTCTCCACACAGAGAGAGCGAGAGACAGAATATTTCCCCCAATTCTCCCAAGGTCAGCCGTCACCAAAAGCCTCTGTCTGCTTGTTGAGGATTCGCTGTCTGTATTGAGCAGTTATTATTAAAACCTCACTTGGGGCTGGGCTAAGAAAGTGCACGGTGTGGCTTCCGTGAGGGAGGGGCTCCCGGCTCTAGGTTCTTGGCTCTCAGCGTGGGTCCACAGTTTTACTTACAGATTTTATGCTGTGATCTCTGGCATTCCTCCCTATTCATGTCAGTGGATGTTGAGTATACAGTCACATTTGTCTCCCCGCTACCATTCCAGGTTATTTACTGGTTTTTTGTTCATTTATGAATTGTTCTGGGAGAGACTAGGTCTTCCACCTCTTTCTATGCCGCCATCTTCCCAGAATCAGTCCTTTTATTTTAATGCTATCCTTTGGTTTCCAACTATAGACCATAATTAAGTCAGATTTTTGAACAGTCCCATGACTCTCCAAATCTTCCTAAGGCCACAGGTAAATTTCTACTGGAATTTCAGCAGGATATTCCTTGCCAAAATTCCTACTATATAATGCTGTGAAAGCACTGCTTTAATATCACTGTTTACTACTAAAAATTCTACATTTACTCTTCATCCACTGCTTTAAAACAAAGTCAATTTTGTTGTTTTCAGGGTTTTTTTTTTTTATTTTACAAAAATTCAAATATTACAAAGTTATCAACATGATTTCTTTAAAACAATAACACACTGCCCGCCAGATACAGCTATCACTTTTGACATGCTGTTTAAACAATAAGCTTCTTTCATGCATCATTATGTTGTGGATGTTTTCCTAATCAGTGAATTTTATTCAATAAATAAAGACATCATCATTTAAAAATTGGCTTCCTACATGACTCCCAGGGGTGTAAATCTCCCTGGCAATGTGGGACATGACTCCTGGGGATGAACCTGGAACAAGCACTAGGATTGAGAAAGCCTTCTTGACTAAATGGGGGAAGAGAAATGAAACAAAATACAGTTTCAGTGGCTGAGAGATTTCAAATGGAGCTGAGAGGTCATTTTGGAGGTTATTCTTATGCATGCTATAGATACCCCTTTTTAGTTTTTAATGTATTAGAATAGCTAGAAGGAAGTACCTGAAACTGTTGAACTAAAACCCAGTAGCCTTGATTTTTGTAGATAATTGTATAACTTCCATGGTGTGACTGTGATTGTGAAAGCCTTGTGGCTCACACTCCCTTTATCCAGTGTATGGACAGATGAGTAGAAAAATGGGAACAAAAAGTAAATGGGTAATAGTGGGGATGTTTTGGGTATTCTTCTTTACTTGTATTTTTATTATTGTTTTTATTTTTTATTTTTAAAATGTTTTTGGAGTAATGAAAATATTTAAAAATTGATTTTGGTGATGAATGGAAAACTGTATGATGGTATTGTGAACAACTGATTGTACACTGTGGATGATTATAGGATATATGAATATATCTCAATAAAACTCCAATTAAAAATAGCTTGCTAGCATTGTCTTATAGGGAAGTTTCATGATTTATTTAACCAAACCCCTATAAATGGGCATTAGTTTCTTCCAATATAATTTTTGCATTATAAGCAATGAAAAGGCTACTAATTTTCATAAATATTTTTCCTCTTTCTGATCATTTTCTGAGAATTTGTTCCTGGTAATAGAATTGCTTAATCAGTATGTATGTACATGTAAGAATGTGTACTTATTAATAGATTGCATTCTGAAAAAAGTATACTAGTTTGTATCTCAAGAAGGGCAAGAATGCATGTCAATTTTCTTACACACTCATCAATATTGGACATTGTAATTTCTCTTTTTTCTCTTTTATTCTTTCATCTTTGTCAAGCTTGTACATGACAAATGATATCTCATTGCTTCATATTTTGTTTGTTTTTGGTATTTCTTTGATCAAAGATCTTTTCATATATTTATTAAAATTTTTTTGTTTTCTTTATGGATCATCTGTTCCTACCTTTTGTGCTAATTTCTTTCAGAGTATTCATTTTTCTTATTAATTTATAAAACTTTTTATATTAAGTATAACAAAGCATTATCTGACAAATATTGTACATATTTCCCCTTTATAACTTTCCATCAACTTCTATGAATCACTTTGCTTGAGGAACCAATAATAGTAATAATAAATAAACCCTCTATATAGCCTTTTTATTACATGCCAGACACTGTTCTAGATTCATTGTATGGGTTAGCTCCTGAAATCATGTATACAGCCCTATGAAGTAGGTACTAGTATTATCCTTAATTCCAGATGAGGAAAATGATCTATGAAGAAGGTATATGACTTGCCCAAGTTTCTAAACCCAGTGGCTCTGCTGGGATTTGAAACAATGCAGTTTGGTTATACTCCTTGCTCTTAACCATGAAGTATAATGACTATCACAATTAGTGATCATTGTCTTGGTTCAGCTAAAGACTGACTTTTACCAGGCTTTTGTTTTGCTCAATTAAATACCTAGTAGCTAGAAAGCTTAAGTCAAGTGAGCTGAGGCTAACTTAGGAAGCAATCTCAGAGGAAAGAACAAAAATGTTTAAGGTGGATTTGGAAGTGTATATTGCTGTGCTGAATAAAATGTGATTTTATCTTCTAATTCCACATGGAAGTCAGTAAATGCTGCATGATTTCTCAATATATTTGTAGTTTTTTATGTTCTTTTAGGATGTGACAATGTAGAGAGACTGCTTTCCAGGTAAGCATGGTGGTAAATTATAGATGTTTTATGTATTGCAGAATATTTTTCATGTATTTAGATATTTTTTATGGATTTTGTGGCATACTTTAAAGAGACAATTGACTTATATTTAAATTGATGACAAGTCTAGAATTTATAGCCATTTAAAGAATAAAAAATGTATCTCCATTGACTTTTTTACTTTTCCCACAATGACCACTAAATAGTTTTATTTTTAACATCACTTATTAAATAATATTTTCCAATGGATTAAAAATATCTCCTCCACTATATATTAAATTATGATACACATACATATATACACACAAACATACACATATAAAACTATTTCTGGTCTACATAATCTATTCCATTTATCTGTCCATCATCCAAAATTGGGTTTACTTTGTTGTACAGTCTTTTGTCTTATCTTTGAATTTTTATTCTACTAATATTTATACTATCTAAAGTTTCCCTTTTAACCACACTCGCCTGTATAATTCAGTGCTGTTGATTACACTCACAATAATGTGCTACCCTCACCATCATCTATTCCCAAAATTTTACCATCAGCCTATATAGAAATTCTGTACAAGTTAACCATCAGCTCTCTGTTCTGCACACTCTAACTCCTGGTAACATATTCTAGATTCTAACTCTAAGACTTTGCTTATTATAAGTAGTTCACAACAATGGGATTGTGCAACATTTGACCAATTGCATCTGGCTTATTTCACTCAACATAATGTCCTCAAGGTTAATCCATGTTGTCGCATGCACCAGGACTTCATTCTTTTTTTTTTCATTCCTTTTTAGTGGTGGATAATATTCCATTGTGTGTATATACTACATTTTGTTTATTCATCAGTTGATGGACACTTGGGTTGTTTCCATTTTTTGGCAATGGTGAATAATGCTGCTATGAACATTGGTGTGCAAATATCTGTTAGAGTGTGTGCTTTCAAATCTTCTGGGTATATACTGAGAAGTGGGGTTGCCAGGTCATATGGTAATTCTATACTTAACTTCCTGAGGAAGTGCCAAACTGTCTTCCACAGTGATTTCACCCTTTTACATTCCCACTCACAGTGAATGAGTGTTCCTATTTCTCCACATTCTCTACAACACTTGCAGTTTTCAGTTATTTTTGTAAAGTGGTCATTCTTGTAGGTGTGAAAAACCTCACTGTGGTTTTGACTTGAATTTCCCTAATAGCTAGTGATGTTGAGCATCTTTCCATGTGCTTTTTGGCATTTGTATTTCCAGTTTGGAGAAATGTCTATTCATGTCTTCCCTTTCTTTTTCCCTTGAGAGATAGCTGTATTTATTTAATACAATTACTTTGTGAAATAATGCTGCTTATTTCCCTGAAATCTATATTTCCTGGTTCTGTTTTTTTATTTTTAATTTTTCACATGCATGTCTTTATTTTACTACTCATCTAACCTACACTGTATAAAGGGGGTTTCAGAAACAAGGTTTTTACAGTCACATGGTCACAAGATAAAAGCTAATTATTTAAATTAGGTAATTTGTCTTTTTATTGCTGAGTTGTAGGATTTTTACATATTCTGGATATTAAATCCTCATTGGACATTTGGTTTCCAAATATTTTCTCTCAGTATGTAGGCTGTCTTTCACTTTCCTGAGAAAGACCTTTGATGCACAAAAGTTAATTCTGAGGAGGTCTCATTTATCTGTTATTTCTTTTGTTGTTTGTACTTTGGGTGCAAAGTCTAAGAAACCATTGCGTACCACAGTATCTTGACAATGCTTCTCTATATTTTCATCTAAGAATTTTATAGTCCTTGTTTTTATATTTAGGTCTTTGATCCATTTTGAGTTAATTTTTGTATATAATGTGATACTAGGATCCCATTTCATTCTTTTGCATAAGGATATCCAGTTCTCCCAGCACCATTTGTTGAAGAGACTAGTCTTTCCCAGTTGAGTGGACTTGACAGTCTTGTCAAAAATCAACTGCTCATAGGCATGAAGGTCTATTTCTGAACTCTCAATTCAACCCCATTGGTTAATATATCTATCATTATGCCATTACCTTGCTCTTTTGACCACTGTAGTTTTGTAATAATTTTTAAAGTCAGAAAGTGTGAGACCTCCAACTTTATTCTTCTTTTTCAAGATGTTTTTGGCAATTTCGGGACATTTTCCCTTCCAAATAAATTTGACAATTGGCTTTTCCAATTCTGTGAGGTAGGCTGTTGGAATTTTGATTGGGATTGCATTGCATCTGTAAATCAATTTGAGCATAATTGCCATGTTAATGATATTTAGTCTTTTAATCCATGAAAACGGAATGTCTTTCCATTTATTTAGGTCTTCTCTGGTTTATTTTAGCAATGTATTTTATATTTCTAAAGTGTACAAATCCTTTACGTCCATGGTTAATTTATTTCTAGATATTTGATTCTTTTAGTTGCTATTGTAAATGGAATTTTTTTCTTCATTTCCTCCTCAAATTGCTCATTACTAGTACATAGAAATACTACTGAATTTTGCTTAACTCATGTTTTAGCTCTATTAGCTTTGTTATAGATTTTTCAGGACTTTCTATATATAGGATCATTTCATCTGCAAATAATGAAAGTTTTAATTCTTTTTTTGAATTTGGAAGATTTTTATTTCTTTTCCTTACCTGATTGTTCTGGTTAGAAATTCTAGCATAATGTTGAATAACAGTGGTGACAGTGGCATCCTTGTCTTGTTCCCAATCTTGGAGGGAAAACTTCTAGTCTTTCACCATTGAGTACTATATTAACTATGGGATTTTCATATACACCCTTTATCTTTTTGAGGAACTTTCCTCTATTCCAATTTTAAAAATTGTTTTCATCAAGAAAGGATGCTGGATTTTCTCAAATGCCTTTCCTGCATCAATCAAGATGATCATGTTGTTTCCTCCTTCAAATTTTTAATAAGGTGTATTACATTAATTGATTTTCTTGTGTTGAACCAGCCTTGCATACTTGAGATAAAACCTAACTCTAACTTGGACAGCACCCGGATTCCCTTCCATCTCCGGGGCACATGCTCAACCCCTTCAGAACAGTGTGGTAGCAGCCAGGCTCTCCCCAATTCCCTGGAAATGTGCTCCACCCTCTTTGGGACCTGGGGTGGCAAAACTCTTCCAGAGCATCAAGGCAGAATGCTCACCCTCGACCTCTGGGGCAAACTCACCCTTTCCTTGCATGTGAGCCACTCCGCTCTCCCAGCCCAAGGCCTCTTGACTCCAGATCTCAACCTCCATGGCTCTGTCTTTGAAGAAATTTTTCCTTCAGTTTGTTCCCTGTCTGTCTCCTCCAGTCCAGACCAGCAATGGCTCTGTCTATAAAGATCTCACAAAAATTCTGTTGGCTTTGCATGAAGCACACGGGGGTCAAAGCCATCAGACAATAGGACTTTCCAAAAATCCTTTCAGCTTAACTCCTTTTCCAATCTTGGCTTGTACTGAAATGGCAGCTGGGTTCCATGTTTGGTTACATCCTCATGTTGGGCTGTAGCTTTTGGGATTCCACCCCCTGGAAGCCCAGAGTTTTCAGGCCATCAATTTCTGGTTTCTTTGAAACCAAGAGTTGATTTCTCAGCTTATCTCTCTCTGCTCACATTTTACTATAAGCTGCAAGGAGAAGCCAGGGTACATCCTCCACATAGTCTGGAGATCTCCTCAGATAAGTATTCCAGGTTGTCACTTTCAAATTCTTCCTTCCGTCTGACACCAGGACTCAATTTTGCCAAATTCTCTGCCACTTTAAAACAAGGATCACCTTTCTTCCAGTTCACAACACATTCATCATTTCTGTTCAAGGCCTCATCGGAAGTATCTTTAGAGTCCATATTTCCACAGTCTCATCAAAGCAGTTTGGCCCTTTTCTATCAAGCTCCTCACAATTCTTCCAGAATCTTCCCCTTATCCATTTAAAAGGCCATTCCAACATGTTTGGTATTTGCAAACTCAGCAACAAAAGCACCCCACTTCTCTGGTACCAAAATCTGTCCTAGTTTGCTAATGCTGCCAGAATGCAAAACAACAGAGATGGATTGGCTTTTATAAAAGGGGGCTTATTTGGTTGCACAGTTACAGTTTTAAGGCCATAAGGTGTCCAAGGTAAACCACATCAGCAATCGAGTACCTTCATTGGAAGATGGCCAGTGGCGTCCGGAAAACCTCGGTTAGCTGGGAAGGCATGTGGCTGGCATCTGCTCCAAAGTTCTGGTTTCAAAATGGCTTTCTCCCAGGATGTTCCTCTCTAGGCTGAAGTTCCTCAAAAATATCACTCTTAGTTGCTCTTGGAGTGTTTGTCCTTTCATAGCTTCTCCAGAGCAAGAGTCTGCTTTCAATGGCCTTCTTCAAACAGTCTCTCATCTGCAGCTCCTGTGCTTTCTTCAAAGTGTTCCTCTTGACTGTAGCTCCTCTTCAGAAGTTCACTCACAGCTGCATTGAGTTCCCTCTGCCCATCAGCTCATTTATATGGCTCCACCGATCAAGGCCCACCCTGAATGGGTGGGGCTACACCTTCATGGAAATATCTCATTAGAGTTATCACCCACAGTTGGGTGGGACACATTTCCATGCAAATCTAATCAGCACCAAAACGTCTGCCCCACAAGACTGCATCAAAGAATATGACTTTTTCTGGGGGACATAATACATTCAAACCGGCACAGGTGGTGTTCCCTCCCCATCAATTTTTTGGAGGAGTTGGAGCATGACTGGTATTACTTCTTAGATTGATTGGTAGAATTCACCTGTGAAGCCACCTGGTTCCTGGCTTTTCTTTTTACAGAAGTTTTTGATGACTGATTCAATCTCTTTTCTTATAATTGCTCTGTTGACGTCTTCTATTTCTTGTAGTGTCAGTGTAGGCTCCATATGTGTTTCTAGGAATTTGTCCATTTCATCTAAATTGTCTAATTTGTTGCATTACTATTGATCATTGTGTGCTCTTATGATCCTTTTTATTTCTGTGGGGTAAGTATTAATGCCCCCTCTCATTCCTGATGGTATATTTTCATTTTCTCTCTTTTCTCTTTGTCAGTATAGCTAAGGATTTGTTAATTTTATTGATCTTCTCATAGATCCACCTTTTGGTTTTCTTAATTCTATTGTTTTCTTTCTCTCAATTTCATTTATTTCTGCTCAAATCTTTGATATTTATTTATTCTGTTTGCTTTGAGATTGGTTTGCTATTCTTTTTCTAGTTCCATCAGGTGAGCAATTTGGTCTTCCATTTTGGCTCTTTCTTATTTTTAAAATATAAGTGCTTTTGGCTATAAATTTCCCTCTCAGCACTGCCTTTGCTGCATCCCATAAGTTGTGTACTCTTTTTCATTCATCTTGGGGTATTTACTGATTTCCCTTGCAATTTCTTCTTGACCCACTTATTGTTTAAGAGTGTGTTGTTTAAGTTCCATATATTGTGAGTTTTCCTGTTCTCAGCCTGCTATTGATTTCCAACTTCATTCCAGTATGGTCAGAGAAATTACTTTGTATAATAGCAATCTTTATAAACTTTGAGACTTTTTTTTAACCCAACATGCTATATACCCTAAAGAATGATCCATACACACTTCAGAAGAATGCATATCCTACAGTTTTGGGGTGCAATGTTCTGTATATGTCTGTTAGCTCTAGTTCATTTATTGTATAATTCTAGTTCTCTGTTTCCTTGTGGATCATCTGTCTAAATTTTCTATCTATTGATTAGAGTTGTATATTGAAGTCTACAATGATTGTTGTAGATACGTGTATTTCTCCTATCAGTTTTGCCAGTGTTTTCTCATGAATTTTTGGGCATGCTGGCTAGGTGCATAAATATTTATGATTGTTACTTTATCTTGGGGGATTGGCCCTTTTATTAACATATAGTGTCCTTCTTTGTCTATCATAACAATTTTGACTTTAAAGTCTATTTTGTCCATTATTAGTATAGCTATTTGAGCTCTATTTTGGTTACTATTTACATTGAATACCTTTTTCCAACCTTTTTCTTTCTGTTTGTGTCTTTGTGTCTAAGGTGAGTGTCTTGTAAAGACCATATAGTTTCATTATGCTTTGTTATCCATTCTACCAATCTGTGTCTTTTGATTTGGTAGTTAAATCCATTAGCATTCAATATTGTTACTGTAAAGGCAATACTTACCTCAACCATTTTATGCTTTGGTTTTATATCTCATATCTTTTTATGTCCCTCTTTTTAAAATTTTATTTGCATTTACCTATAATCTTCATTTATTCACACTACTTCAAGCCACTCTCTCCTATCTTTTCCTTTCAGCTTGCAGAACTGCCTTTGGTATTTCTTGTAGGGTAGGTCTCTTGTTGATGAACTCTCTCAGTTTCTCTTTATCAGTGAATATTTAAATCTCTCCCTCTTTTTGAAGGACATTTTTGCCAGGTAAAGAATTTTGGGCTATCAGTTTTTCTCTTTCACAACTTTAAATATATCATACCACTAACTTCTCATCTCCATAGTTTCTTGTATGAAATTGGAAATTAGTCTTATTGAGGTCCCTTGTATGTGACAAATTGCTTTTCTCTTGTTACTATTAGAATTCTCTCTTTATCTTTTGCATTTGACATTCTGACTACTATATGTCTCAGAGAAGGTCTATTAGGATTAACTCTGGAGTACATTGTACCCTTGGACATGGATATCTATGCCTTTCATAAGAGTTGGGCAATTGTGGGTAATTTCCTCAAACATTTTTTCTACCCCCTTTCCATTCTCTTCTCCTTCTATAACACCCATGACACATGTATTTATGAGTTTCATGCTATCATTCAAGTACCTGAGACCTTGCTTAATTTTCTCCATTCTTTTCTTCATCTGTTCTTCTATCTATAAGATTTCAATTGTCCTATCTTCTAGTTTTCTGATTCTTTCTTCTGCCTCTTCAAATCTGATGTTGTATACCTCTAGTGTATTTTTAATCTCTCCTATTGAGCATTTGACTCCCATAATTTATGTTTTGTTTCTTTTTATACTTTCAAATTCTTGTTTATGCTCACCCTGTGTTGTCTTAATATTCTTTATCTCTTTAGCCATATTTTACTTCATCTCCTTTACTTGATGTAGGAAATTTGTTCGATGGTCTTTGATTACATGTTTTAAATTGTGTCTCTTATGAAGTTTTAATTTGTTCCTTTGACTGGGCTATATCTTCCCCCTTCTTACTATGGCTTATAAATGTTTCCTTATGTCTTGGCATCTGATTATCTTGAAGAGTTTATCTGAAGGTCAGTTTTACTCTCTTGCCTAGGGCTTTATTGTTGATTGGCTGTGTTAAGGCTATCTTGGAGGTTTAGTTGAATTTTTTCTAGTTTTCTATAATAGCCTATTTTTAGCAGATCATATTTTTTCATTTTCCTTCATCTGCTTCTTGCCCTGGATATGCAGTACAGTTTTTAAGATTGCAATTTTTGTGCAATTGTTTCACCTCCAGGAGAAAGCTTCATTTCCTCTGTTCCTTCTCAGGGAATGTTGATTTGTTCCATTTGTTTTTGTTTTTCCTCTATAGTTTTTTACACTCCTTTCTTTGTCTCTAGCTGCTTTTGCCTGTAGGACAAATTCTCAGAAGACGGTTGTGATGGTTAGGTTCATGTGTCAACTTGGCCAGGTGATAGTACCCAGCAGTCTGGTCAAGCAAGCACTGGGAGGATGTTTGTGGCTGGTTAATAAACCAACAGGCTGCTTTATTAAATCATCAGTCAATTGACTGCAGCTGTGACTGATGACTCACCAAAGGGCATGTCTTCCACAATGAGAGAATGCAATTGGCTGGATTTAATCCAATTAATCAGTTGAAGACACATAAATGAGACAGAGGACCTTCAATTCTTCTTTGGCTGCCCAACAAATCATTTCCTGAGGAGTTCGTCAAAGATCCCAGTTCATTTCCTGCAGAGTTCATTGAACACATTTGTCGAAGATCCCAGTTCATTTCCTGAGGAATTCGTGAAAGCTGCTGATTCATTTCCTGAGGCATTCATTGGACATCTTCCTTGAGTTGACAGTTTGCTGACTGCCCTACAGAATTTGGGCTCGTGCATACCCACAGTTGCGTGAGTCACTTTTATAAATTCTATAGTCATAGACACCTCTCATTGATTCTGTTTCCCTAGAGAACCCTAACTAATACAACTTGGTACCAGGAGTGGTTCTTGAGAAACAGAATTTAAAATGGGCTTTTACAATTTGTTTTCTACTCTGATTAGATTCAAAGGCACTAATGACCTTATTTCCAATAATCAAGAGGGCACTGACAGACCATGGCATGAGTTGGCAAAAGAGATACGTAAAACAGTACCATTTGATTCTCCTAATCATACTCTAGTATGAAGCAAGGCTTTGGGTTACAGTGTTTTCAACACCTTCACAGACTTTTGCAGAATTAAGAGGTATAATGATGCTGGCCGGCTGCTCTTAGATACTTTGGATAAAGTCGTAAGAGAAAGGGATGAGCTAAAGGCTTCAAATTCAGAACTTAAATGCTGTATGACAGATGTAAAAGTTTCTATGTGTACCCTGAAAGAAAATCTTATTTCCTGTGCCTGCAGACTTGAGGTTTCTGAAAGCCAGATGCAGACTCTCATTGTGCGAGTAGCAGATTTACAATGTAAACTAAAATCTCAACCTCTCAGGGTGTCTGCTGTTAAAGTAAAGGCATTCATTGGAAAAGAATGGGATCTGGAAACTTGGGATGGGGACATATGGATTGATAATAATGGCAGTGAGGACATTGGAAACCTGGATTCTGCTGAGTCATTATTAGATTTACCTGTAGAAGGCTGTCCTGAGGAAACAGCTTCCCCACCTACTGTCTGCCCTAAGTAGCCTGCCATCGAACCCCCACCTAAAGAGATTAACCCTTCAGTGCCTGCTAATCCTGTAATCACCTCCCCTGAGGAAGCAGCCCTCACTCCTCTGTCTGGAGAGTTTAATCCTGTTTTAAGAGATGAAAATGCAACAGAATGTCCTGAGTTAAATTGCTTGAGGTATAATTCTAACTCTTTGCATGACCCACCCCCACCACCAGTATTTGCTTCAGGACCTATAACTAAATGAAAGTCCCAACAGGCCCTGAAGGGTGAGGTAAAAAGTGTGACCCATGAAGAAGTACACTATACTCCAAAAGAAATGTATGAGTTTTCCAACTTATACAGACAGAAACCAGGGGAATATGTGTGGGAATGGATATTAAGAATGTGGGATAATGGTGGAAGGAATATAAGATTGGATCAGGCCGAATTTACTGATAGGGCCCACTAAGCAGAGATTCTGCATTCAATGTTGTAGCTTGAGGGGTTAGAAAGGGTGTTAACAGTTTGGGTGGTTGGCTGAAACATGGATCAAAAGGTGGCTGGCATACCAGAGGTTGAAATGCCAGAACTGCCCTGGTACAATGTGGAGGAGGAGATTCAAAGGCTTACAGACATTTGAATGTTAGAGTGGATTTATCATGGAAGACCTGCTCACACACCCCTGAAATGTCCGGAGGACACACCTTTTATAGGACTGTGAGGAATAAATGTGAGACTAGCTCCATCATCCCTGAAGAGCTCTGTAGTCACCCTTCTCTGTAGGTCAGATATTACTGCAGGAACTGCTGTCACTGAGCTGGAATCCTTAAACACAATGGGGATAATTGGGTCCCAAGTCAGCAGAAGCCAAGTGGCTGCAGTTAATCACCACAGACAAGGTGGGTGTAGCTACCATAATGGAAAACAGGCTCAAAGCAGCAATCAAAATAATATGACTCACAGAAAATTATGGCTTTGGCTAGTGGATCATGGAGTACCAAGTAATAAAATAGATGGGCAGTTGACTAAATTCTTGTTTGAACTATATAGGCAGAAGAATTATAGTTCACATGAACAAAAGTCCCCCTTGAATTATAAAAATAGAGTCATGGACCCTAATCAATTCCCAGACTTGAGACAGTTTACAGATCCAGAGCCCCTTGAATGAAGGGAAGGCTGGGTACCCTTGGGGAAGGACCCTGTTACACTTCCAAAAATTTATACTGTTAATCTTCCTCCCAGCCTTCCCCAGGGGGACCTATGGCCTTTTACCAGGGTAACTGTGCAATGGGAAAAGGAAATGATCAGACTGTGGATTATTAGACACTGGTTCAGAAGTGACATTAATTCTTGGAGACCCAAACTTCACTCTGGTCCACCAGTCAGAGTTGGGGCTTATGGAGGTCAGGTGATCGATGGAGTTTTAGCTCAGATCTGTCTCACAGTGGGTCCAGTGGGTCCCTGTACACATTCTGTGGTTATTTCCCCAGTGTTGGAATGCATAATTGAAATAGACATACTCAGCAACTGGCAGAATCTTCATATTGGTTCCCTGACTCATGGAATGAGGGCTATTATGGTGGGAAAGGCCAAGTGGAACCTACTAGAGCTGCCCCTGCCTAGCAAAATAGTAAACCAGAAGCAATACCAGATTCCTGGAGGGATTGCAGAGATTAATGCCACTCTGAAGCACTTGAAGGATGCAGGGGTGGTGATTCCCCCCACATCCCCATTCAACTCTCCTATTTGCCCTGTGCAGAAAACAGATGGGTCTTGGAGGATGACAGTGGATTATCATAAGCTTAACCAAGTGGTGACTCCAATTGCAGCTGCTATTCCAGATGTGGTATCATTGCTTGAGCAAATCAACACATCCCCTGGTACCTGGTATGCAGCTATTGAGCTGGCAAATGCTTTTTTCTCAATAGCTGTTAGTAAGGACCACCAGAAACAGTTTGCATTCAGCTGTCAAGGCCAGCAGTTTACATTCACTGTGCTACCTCAGGGTTACATTAACTCTCCAGCCCTATGTCATAATATTGTCTGCAGGGATCTTGATCGTTTCTCCCTCCCACAAGACATCACAATGGTCCATTATATTGATGATATCATGTAGATTGGACCTAGTGAGCCAGAAGTAGCAACTACTCTAGATTTGTTGGTAAGGTATTTGTGTGGCAGAGGATGGGAGATAAATCCAACAAAAATACAGGGGCCTTCCACCTCAGTAAAATTTCTAGGTGTCCAGTGGTGGGGGGCCTGTCAAGATATCCCTTCTAAGGTGAACGATATGATGTTGCATCTGGCCCCTCCTATAACCAAAAAGGAAGCACAATGCTTAGTTGGCATCTTTGGATTTTGGAGGTAACATATTGCTCATTAAGGTTTGCTACCCTGGCCCATTGACTGAGTGACCAGAAAAGCTTCTAGTTTTGAGTGGGGACCAGAACAAGATGAGGCTCTGTGACAGGTCCAGGCTGCTGTGCAAGCTGCTCTGCCGCTTGGACCATATGATCCAGCTGACCCAATTGTGCTGGAAGTGTCAGTGTCAAATAGAGATGCTGTTTGGAGCCTTTGGCAGGCTCCTATAGGAGAATCACTATGCAGGCCCTTAGTATTTTGGAGTAAAGCTTTACCATCCTCTGCAGATAACTACTCTCCATTTGAAAAACAGCTGTTGGCCTGCTACTGGGCATTAGTAGAGACAGAATGCTTAACCATGGGCCGCCAAGTTACCATGAGACCTGAGTTACCTACCATGAGCTGGGTATTGTCAGACCCACCAAGCCATAAAGTTGGGCGTGCCCAGCAGCACTCCATCATAAAATGGAAATGGTATATATGAGACAGAGCTTGAGCAGGTCCTGAAGGTACAAGTAAGTTACATGAGGAAGTGGCCCAAATGCCCATGGACCCCACTCCTTCCACCTTACCTTCTCTTTCCCAGCCCACAGCCATGGCATCTTGGGGAGTTCCTTAAAATCAGTTGAATGAGGAAGAGAAAACTCGGGCCTGGTTTACAGATGGTTCTGCACAATATGCATCCACCACCTGAAAGTGGACAGCTGCAGCTCTGCAGCCCCTTTCTGGGTTGTCCCTGAAGGACAGTGGTGAGGGGAAATCCTCCCAGTAGGCAGAACATTGAGCAGTGCACCTGGTTGTTCATTGGTGACAATGAAGTCTGGGGAAGGGATATGTGGATAGACCTTTCTGAGTGGGCAAAAAACATGAAGATATTTGTGTCCCATGTGAATGCTCACCAGAGGGTGACTTCAGCAGAAGAAGATTTTAATAACCAAGTGGATAAAATGACCCCTTTGTTGGATACCAATCAGCGTCTTTCCCCAGCCACTCCTGTCATTGCCCAATGGGCTCATGAACAAAGTTGTCATGGTAGTAGGGATGGAGGTTATGCATGGGCTCAGCAACATGGACTTCCACTCAACAAAGCTGACCTGGCCACAGCCACTGTTGAGTGTCCAATCTGACAGAAGCAGAGACCCACACTCAGTACCCGATATGGTGCCATTCCCCGAGGCGATCAGCCTGCTACCTAGTGGCAGGTTGATTACATTGGACCACTTCCATCATGGAAGGGGCAGCAATTTGTTCTTACTGGAATAGACACATACTTTGGATATGGGTTTGCCTTCCCTGCATGACATGCTTGTGCCAAAACTACCATCTGTGGACTTACAGAGTGCCTTATCCACCATCATGGTATTCCACACAGCATTGCTTCAGACCAAGGAACCCACTTCATAGCAAATGAAGTGAGGGAATGGGCACATGCTCATGGAATTCTGTGGTCTTACCATGTTCCCCATCATCCAGAGGCAGCTGGGTTGATAGAATGGTGGAATGGCCTGTTGAAGATTCGATTACGGTGCCAACTAGGGGGCAATACCTTGCAGGGTTGGGGCAGTGTTCTCCAGGAGGCTATGTATGCTCTGAATCAGCATCCACTCTATGGTGCTGTTTCTCCCATAGCCAGGATTCATGAGTCCAGGAATCAAGGGGTGGAAACAGGAGTGGCACCACTCACTATCACTCCTAGTGATCCACTAGGTAAATTTTTGCTTCCTGTCCCTGCAAGCTTAAGCTCTGCTGGTCTACAGGTCTTGGTTCCAAAAGGAGGGGTGCTTCCACCAGGAAACACAGCAATAATCCCATTGAACTGTAAATTAAGACTGCCACCTGGCCACTTTGTGCTTCTTATGCCTCTGAATCAACAGGCAAGGAAGGAGATTACTGTAATGGCTGGGGTGATTGCTCCTGACTATCAAGGGGAAATAGCACTGCAACTACACAATGGAAGTAAAGAAGAGTTTTCCTGGAATACAGGAGATCCCCTAGGGCATCTCTTAGTACTACCATGCCCTGTGATTAAAGTCAATGGAAAACTGCAACAACTCAATCCAGGCAGGACTACCAATGGCCAAGAAACTTCAGGAATGAAGATTTGGGTCACCCCACCAGGCAAACAACCATGGAAAGCTGAAGTGCTTGCTGAGGATAAAGGGAACATGGAATGGGTAGTGGAAGAAGGTAGTGATAAATATGAACTACGGCCATGTGACCAGTTACAGAAATGAGGACTATGATGTCATGAATATTTCCTCCTTGTTTTGTTATGATTATGTTTGTATTTGTCTAAAAGCAATATCTTTGCTTTCTTCTCTGTCTTATCCCCTTATCATATGGCATAACCTGTACTGTTCATTTTGCAGTATTTAAGCTAAAGGAAATCAATTTTAAGAGTTAATGTCACCCAAGGACTTGCACCCTATTCTGGAGAGATTTAGTGCATTTCCAGTTGTACGCTGCACAGTAGAGTATTTTTGGGAAAGATATATGTCTATTATTGTTATCTACTTAGAGATAAAGTATGGTTTTAGGTGATGTGTATAACTGCCAAGTTGACAAGGGGTGGACTGTGATGGTTAGGTTCATGTGTCAGCTTGGCCAGGTGATAGTACCTAGCTGTCTGGTGAAGCAAGCACTGGCCTATCAATTGCTGTGAGGATGTTTGTGGCTGGTTAATAAACCAACAGGCTGGTTTATTAAATTATCAGTCAATTGACTGCAGCTGTGACTGATGACTCACCAAATGGCATGTCTTCCACAATGAGAGAATGCAATTGGCTGGATTTAATCCAATTAATCAGTTGAAGACTTATAAACGAGACAGATAGAGGACCTTCACTTCTTCTTTGGCTGCCCAGCAAAGCATTTCCTGAGGAGTTTGTCAAAGTTACTGGTTCATTTCCTGAGGAGTTCATCAAACACGTTCATTGAAGATCCCACTTCATTTCCTGAGGAGTTCATCAAATTTCCCAGTTTGTTTCCTGAGGAGTTCATCAGACATCTTCCTTGGAGCTGACAGTTTGCTGACTTCCCTACAGAATTTGGACTCATGCATACCCACAGTTGTGTGAGTAACTTTTGTAAATTTTATAGTCATAGATACCTCTCATTGATTCTGTTTCCCTAGAGACCCTAACTAATACAAGGGTCATCCTGGAAAGGGCTCTTCCAAATCTGTATTTTCCAGTCACAAGGGCCAGGAATTTATGAAATTAGTGCAGACTGGCTATGAAGTGCCCTGATGAGGGGATCAAGAAGCATGCTAAAAGCCTCTTTGATGGTGCACCAAAGCTGTGTTTTCCTGGCCTGCCCAACAAATGGAGCCCTTTCGCTAACTGTTCCCTGCTGTCCTCTCTTCACCCTTGTCTGGGGCAGGGTTATAACAATGGCTGCTGCTGCCTTTGTCCAGGGTGTGTTGAAGCCATAGGTGAGAGCCAGAACCTAGTGATGTGAATTCAATAATCAAAAGCTGTGATCAGTGATCAGCCTTGCCCACCTTCTGTGAGAGTGGGGGATGGGTACTGGCAGGCTTTGTGCAGAAAGAGAAACTCACTGTTCTCCAACATTGTTTATCAGCCTCTTCTTCCTGTTCTTCCCTGGATGCTGTACATTGCTGTCCTGGCTTCCTGAGTTCCAGAAAATTTATCTCAGAAAATTCCTACTCTGGGATCTTCCCTAGAACTCCCTCCATGTATCTCTTCTTGATTTAAGCATTTTAAAAATGCTACTTAGTACATTTTTGTATATAACTTCAAATAAGACTCAAATATAGGAATTGTATTTTCCTGACATTTTGAAGTAATTCACTATGAAATGATTTGAGCTAGTAAGATAGTATTTTCTGAGGGGTACTTCTATGACACCTCTTCAAATTATTTCATGATTATTATTTTGTTTAGCTTACCAATCCCTTTTATAACCAATTGTGATAATTCTTATTTATATAGGAACTAATTAGTTACATCTTGTTAGGAAAAGATTACATATAAAGTTTAATTATTTTAACTAACTACGTTTCCCCCAAATATTGATAATTTCTTTTTTTTCTCATTTTTAATCTTTAATTTTGGCCTTTAAAATTTCTTAGTTTTTTTAAAAAAATTTTTCTTTCCCTGTGTTTCTTTTGTTGTTTTTTCCTAATTTTATTACCTAGATTCTTAATTAACATGTATTAATACATGTTGTCTTTTTTGTTTGATAATGAAATAGTCAATGCTATAAATATTTCTAAGGCATTTTTTGCCATATCATGTTGAATTATTTTTATAATTTAATTTGATAGCCATTCTGCAATTTTGAAAATTTCTTTGTAATGAAATTATATTTGGAATAGAGACTTTGCTTTTAATTTTCAAGTTTGCTTTTGTTTGCTTCTTTTTTTGATATTTCCTTCTCAAATTATGGTGTTTTAATCAGAGATGGTAATTTGTGCTTTTTCAACATTATGCAAGTTATTTAAGTTTTATTTGTGGCCTACTATATGATCAACTGGCACAAGTTTTCCATGGATGGATGAGAAGGTGCCTTATCTATGTATATCTGTATTAATTATTATTGAATTAAATTTATTTATATTTTATTTAAATTTATCACATACATTCATTATATAATTATTAATTTATATTTATTTTAAAGTGTAATTTGTATATATATTTATGTATCTTAAACCTTAGAAATTAAACTATAAGATGCTTTTTTATCATTTTTCTATTGCCTTAAACAGAGAGAAGTTTGCTAAAGTCTCCAAATACTATCACAGCTCAACTAAAGTCTAAGGAAAAAAAACCACATTCCTACTTACAGGCATTTGTACTATTTACCTAGTCCCTACTATCCAACACAAGAGGTCTGGCTTTCAATAGAAATGTATTCAATGCACAAAGAAGCAGGAAGAACACACTATCAAAAGACAAATCAATCAACAGAATCAGATTCAAATCTGATTCAGATTTTGGAACTATCGGACCTGGAATTTAAAATATCTATGATTAATATGTTAAGTGCTCTAGATCAGGAGTCAGCAATTTTTTCTGTAAAATACCTTAGAGTAAATAATGTAGGCTCTGTGGTCTCTGCTACAACTATTGAACTTTGCCATTCTAGCACAGAAGTATCCATAGACAAAATGTAAACAAGTGGTCATGACTGTGTTCTGATAAAATTTTATTTACAGAAAGAAGTGTGGGCAGTAGTTTTGTGACATCTACTCTATTGGAAAATGTAGATGACATACATGGACAGATGGGGAATTTTAACTGATATATGGAAGCTATATAAAATGATCAAATGAAAATATTAGAAATGAAAAAATACAATAAGAGAGATAAAAATATCTGCAATAGGCTTACCAGTAGACCACACAGTTAAGGAAAAACATTCAGTTAACATAAAGATAAGTCTATAAAATTTCACCAAACTGAAACACAGTGAAAAAAAGTTTAACAAATAATAAAAAATAAACAAACAAAACAACAACAACAACAAAAATCCAGAGCATCCAAGAGTTTTGGGAAAATGGGACAGTATAGAATGATCTAACATTTGTATAATTGGAATCCCAGAACAACAAATGAAAGAGAATGCCACAGAAGAAATATTTGACATGATAATGGCCAAACATTTCAGAAAAATAAAGAGATACAAATCTACACATCCATGAAACTCAGAGAACCAAAAAATCACATACACAGATACATGACAAATTATATCAAAAATTTTGAAAGTTCTATATATCCAGAGATATATAGCAAACCATCAAGGCAGCCATATAAAAAGATACATCACATACAGAAGAAAATAATAGTTATATCAGATTTCTAATCAGGAACTATGCAAACCCAGAGATATTGTAAGGATATTTTAAAGTGAGGAAAGAAAAAATAGTTAATCCTGGATTATATGCCAAGTAAAATATCTTTCATAAATAAAGTAGGAATAAAGAATTTTTCAGAAAAGCAAAAATTAAGAAAATCCATTACAAGAAATGTTAAAGAAAGTTTTTCTGATAGAAGGAATATGACAGCAGATAAAATGTTATAATTAATAAATGATTCACCAAGGTCCTTGGATGAAGAGCTAATGTAAAAAATTCATGTGTATTTGTTCATGTGTTTATGCACACACACAATCACCAGCACACACACATTTATATGAAAATTGAATTTTCTAAAAAGTGATAGCACTTAAAATAGTATTAAAAATCAAATGCCTAAAAATAAATTTAACAAAAATATATGTCCATGGCATCAACATAGAAAATTAAAGAATTTTAATTAGACAAATTAAAGAAGACATATATAAATTAAGCTGTAAATCATATTCTTGGATTGGAAAACTCAATATTGTACAAATATCAATTTATCCAAACTAGATCTATCATTTCAGTGCAATCCCATTTACTAACTCCAGTTGTATTTTTGTATGTGTATACTGACAAATAATTCTAAAATTTATATGAAAATGCAAAAGATTAAGTATAGCTAAGCAATCTTACAAAAAATGTTTGAGAATATACTCTATAGTTTATCAAGTCTTATTATAAAAGTTTAGTAATCAAGGCAATGTGACATTAGTGCAAATATATATAAATAAACCAATGTCATAAAATAAACAATCTAGAAATAGACATATCTGTCCATTTAAAGGTGGCACAACATCACAGTCAATATTGAACTGTCTTTTAAATACATGGTGCTGGGAGATTTGGATTTCTACACTGAGAATAAAATGAATGTTGACCTTAACATATGCTGAAGTACATTCCAAGTGGACTGTAGCTCTAAATATGTAGGATAGAACAATCAGGCTTCTAGGACACATAGGAGAATATCTTAACCTTAAGAAAGGCAAGGATTTCTTGAGTATGACACAAACATATTATTGATTTGGAATTCACTAAAATTAAGAATATCTGTTCCTTTAAATAACAATTAATAGTGTGAAAAGACAAGCTATAGTATAGGAAAATATATTTTGTAACACTTATAATCAGCGAAGGAATTATCCAAAATATATAAAGAATTCTTATCAATGATAAGTAGAAGGCAACCAACACAATAGAAAAATGAACATGACATTTGAATAGTCAGTTCACAATTTATGATATATAAAAGGTCAATAAATAAATGAAAAGTTGTTCAAACTGATTAAGCATAAGGAAATGCAAATTAAGTGTACAATTAAATATCTATCCATACCCAAAATAATGGCTAAACTGAAAAAGGCAGACAATACCATATATTGGTGAGGATGTGGAACAGCTAGAACTTCCATATAGTACTGGAGAGAGGGTAATTTGACACAATAACTTTAGAAAATTGGCAGTATTTACTAAATCTGACCATATACATACCCAATAATCCAGCAATTCTACTTCTAGGTATATACCCCAAAGAAATGTATAGTTATTTACACCAAAATTCATGAACCAGAATGTTCATAGTAGCATGATATATAGTAGCAAAACTGCAAAAGAATTCAAATGTCCCTCAATAAAACAATTGACAGAATTCATGGAATATTCATATTATAAAATACTATATGGTAATTAAAATCAAAGAAACACTTATATACAAAATAGCATTGATTAATATCACAAAAATAATGTTGAGTTGTAGAAGCCAAATACAATAGAGTAAATATTGTATACTTCAATTTTTATGAATTTTAAGCAAAGTTCATATGAGATGTCAAGACAATAGTTACATCTGGGGAGCAGGAAGATATAAGTGGGTATTCTGGGATTCCAGTAATATTTTATTTCTTAATCTGGGTAGAGTCTCTGTAAATGTATTTACTGTGAGAAAATTCAATTACTTGTATAGATGTGATTTGTGTATTTTTATTTACATGCATATAAAATTTAAAAGATTACACAATTTTCTGGTATTAAAATTCTGATATTCTATTTTTGGCATTTGATGTTGCAAAAAATCTAATAGTTCAAGTCCTTTACATTTCCCATCTTAGAAAAGATAAAGATGTAAAACATAAAGAAATATGAATTATTTAGCCTTGTGATATATATTTCTTATGAAACTTCTCTAACCTCTTTTAAAAAAAAATTCTTTATTAGAGAAGTTGCAGGGTTACAGAACAATCACACATACACCACCCCACCACCCACACCTTGAATTTTATGGAACATTTGTTACAATTAATGATAGTACTTTTTTAAAATTGTACTGTTAACTAATGTCCACATTTTAACTTGGGGTTCACTGTAGTGTAGCTCCATGAGTTTTTTGATTCTGTTACCTTATATACAATCTAACATTTCTCCTTTTAATCATATTCAGATATGTTTTCCAGTGCTGTTAATTGGTTCCTTAACATTTTTACTTAACTGAAATTGGTATTTTCCACAATTTCACATGAAAGTGGAAGTTTGTATTCTTGTCCATGGGTACTTTCTATGTCTTTGTTTATATCATTTAAAGTTTATGAGGTGATTTTTAACAAACAAATATTTTTGTGACATATAACCAAAATAATATATTGTTCATTTCATGTAGTTACCTGATGAGACCATGCATGTACTCTAACAATATTGACATTACTGCAAATCTTGTTGGATTTTGATTTTGGAAGCTGTCATCAGAGACAGTTGGTAAATGACACAAGAAAATAACTTTTATTATCTTGTAATTACACCTCAATTTGGATTCAAAACAATAATATGAAATTTTTTTCTAACCCTTTTTCTAGATTTGACATTTGAAGGCAATTTATGCTGTAATGCTTTGTGTTCCTACTGTGCTAGCCCTTTCTCCTTTGCCAGCTAAGACTGTTTTAAAAATAAGTACTTTAGTCATAAGCACATACAATTCCAGGTACAATCTTACTGAAATTAATGTAAATCACAAATATGCATGTTTATGTTAAGTATTTTTATTTCTGCGTTAGTTTTCTTACATAGAGTAATAAGTGTGTTACTGAACAGTTAATTAAAAGCATTGTGTTTTTTTTTAATTTAATTGTAGATTTTTATGTTCCAGTTGAAATAGACTTTGAGATCCAAGCCAACAAGCCAAAATACTGTGTTTAAATAGACTTTCTATTACCTTCCTTTTTTCCTCCTTCTTTTCTTCCTTCCTGCCTGCCTGCCTGCCTGCCTTCCTGCATTCCTGCCTTCCTTCCTGCCTTCTTTGCTTTTTCCCTTCTTAATTCTTGTTTTTTTTTAAGATAGTAGACTTTTTGCAGATATATCTTGTTGGTAAAAAATAAATTATAGATCATCAAGAATTAATCTTATTTGAAGATATGAAGAGATAAGAATGTAAGAATGGAAGGTAAGAGCAGTCAAGACACAGTAGAAAACTTATGGACATATGTGACTATATTAGGAAAATGGTTATTAATGTAACTGCTATGACCCAGGAAGGCTTAACTTCAAAGCTAGTGGGGAAAGAATGGGTAAAGCGGTAGAACGGGGATGGTGTGCTGATGTAACTATGAAGCTGATTACTGAGTGAGACAGTCAATAGTTTAAATTAGAGCATTCAACAGGGTGTGGTTAACTTGCGCTTGATCTCAGCTAGCAATGAAATCTAGGGAATCTGATCTGGTGTGTACATCACAGAAATAGGAAGTTTCAGAAAGTGGTACCTGGAATGTCAGACATATTGCAGCACTGTGGTTGTAGGTGGTACATTGGGTTTTGAGCAATACTCATGGCAGTTGAAGGATATATAGACAGATATAATTGGTAAGACATGAACAGGTTTTTAAGGCCCCAAACATACTCTAGCATCCAGTATGCAGGCTCCAGAGAGGGCTCCAATATCAGTGAACAAATGAGATCTAATCAGAAGACAAGACCTGACCTAGTATCACAGATTAGAGAGATATGGCAAGGTTGGAAAGAGAAGTTGAAGAATATTAGATATTTGACTAATAGCAGCAGGATTAATTCAACCTGCCCCTCATGGTAGAGATGCAACTCCTTATAAAAAGCTAGCCTTGGTCAGGATTTACTGCAGATCTTGCAGCATGGGATGTAAGTACCTACAGATAAGCAATACTAAGGGAGGGTTATAAGATGTGAGTTTTGGGAGATTAAGAACCCTCCCCTTTTCATCTTTTAATATCTTACAGCTTTTATTAGTGTGCCAAGCCATGAGTAGGTGGTTGTTGAATAATTAGTTTCACACAGAGCATTATGTAATAGTTTAAGTGAAATCATGCTTCTTTACAAGGCTGGTTTGAGGTCAAATTGAAAAGGAGTTAAAGTTTGTTTTGGGGGCGTTTTCATCTTTCTCTTCTAAGATGTCCTCTGTATCTCTGGATTCTTGGAACCTCTCTAGAAAGCACCTCACTTAAGAAATAGAGAAAAATAGATATTTTTCCAGGTCAATTGATTTCTTAACTGTTTTCAAAGTTTATCTTAGGCAAAATTAGGAAGTGTATCAAGTTGGTTTTCTGTTTACTCCCAGGTTATCATCCAGTCTCTTGCTGTCCCTCCTCTCCACCTTCCTTGCATCTTAAAGAATCAAGAATAACCCTCAGTTTCAGAGCATTTTCTAGATTTTTCCACCTACAACATTGTCATCAAACATCTCAGGGCAATTGCTCCCTAGCTAGTGACATTATATTAACAGGAAAACAAATACCTGCTTGTATGTTTACTAATACATTTCTCTTCCAGTGTAAGAGAGCACCTAAGCTAGTCAAAATCTTCTAAAATTCTTAAAAAAATTATAAATGGTCTTGGCCTTTTCAAGAAGGTGTTAGTGAGATTTGACAAGGAGGATTCTTTTGCAACTTTTCAAAGCACACATTGTAGGCTGCCTCTGTACCTTATGCAGTTGGTCTTGATGTGTAAACTGTAACAGAATTCAAAATCTTCAAGAAAATGCATTTGTTAGACTTGTCTTTTAGATATAAATATAACATTTTCTTAAGAAGTGGGAGATGCAAAACTAGTGAATAGGTTATTACACATCTATAAATAATAAAATCAGATTCTCAGCTGAAGAAAACAGAGCTTTTTTCCTCTATGACATTTATTAAAAATGAATGACTTCTAAATAGGCTGATATATTTTTGTAGCTTACCTGATGTCATCTACTGATGTCTAATTGGACTCTTGTCAATAATGCTGTTATCACTTGCTCCTATGTCATTATGCTCTCCAATTAGGAATCAAGCTGAGATAGAATTTATAATAGCAGTCTATATTAGTATGGTGCTTTTAGCTTTTCAATATCTGCCCTATTGATAACTCCATTCTCTTTTCACAATGGTGCTGCCAGTTAGGGAAAGTGGCTATGATCCACGTATTATATATGAGGTAATTGAAGCACAGAAGTTGTGACTTCTACATGATCATACAGCTAATAAATGTCAGATCTGGGCTGAGTAATCTTTCTATTGTACACTTTACTGTTTCTACTATGAACAAGTCAGAGGGAAAACAATGAGAGAGAACTACTGATTTTCATTGTTTTCTTTCCACGTAAAAGCTTAGCTGTCATCATGGTGATGTAGTCAGTATTTGGGGATTATTTTCATCTATCCAATAAGTAAAATGCATTAAATACCTACTACTAAATACCAACATGCCTTAAGGGTCCATGAAAGCTAATGCTGCTGGCTAACTCATGAACAAGAAGAGGAAAGCAATTCTTCCTAAAAGTCTTGCTTACTTGACTAGGGATGGGAAGAATATAGTTCATTACAGAACCATTGAATTTTCTTTTAAGTAAGCTAGTCTAGTACTAATTGTCACACCAAGGGCTCAACCTCAATTTATTATATTGAAAATGGCAACCAATATTATTGGGTTGTTATATTATGGGGTACTTTACTTTAAAAATACTCTAGTATAAACTGTGATAAATATGTGTGTACAAACTTAGACAAGTTTAGTGTAGGGACAGTGAATTAGTACAGGGAGTAACTTTAAGTTGGAATCAACTAAACAGAAGTGGTTATTTAGTATTTCTGTGTAGAGTGAGTTACTAGGTGATGCATCATGGGAACACAGGCTCAGGCATCATAGAAACTTTCAGCAAATGACTGCTTTATTACTAACAGCACAAAGGATCAAGATAACAGAGGAAGAGATCTCATTGTGCCTGGTTTCCTGCAGAGGCCAACTTCTTGTGTCAGGGACAAAGAATGACAGCTCTGTGCACATCACTTTGTTTTGGAGAGGAGAGACGAATCTGTGCTGCCTGAGGTTGGGGTATTTATACAACCCAGGGGTATAGAGTCTACTTCCACTGAGAGTTCTGCCCTGATAAGCAGCTGGGGCTGCTTGTTCCTGATTTTGTGTTTAAGGTATGGTCAGACCTCTCCGACCTAACATTCCCCCCTGGCTGCAGAAAGGAAGTGTATTGAAAAATCTGCACACAATAAGAAAGGAGAGAGTGGAGTAGAAGGGACTGGGAGGTTCCTGCTAGGTGTATCCATGATTATCCCCAGAAGTCCAGCCCTTCAACTCTCGGCCAGACCTAGCCTGTTCATCACTATTAGCTTCCATAACATAAGCCCACTTCTCACTTTGGACATGAAGGTAGAGATGGGTAGGGCCTACTCATCCATGCTTGTCAATGATGTTGACAGTAAAGTTATGAGATCACAAGTGGCTGCAGCACTTTAGGAAGGCTTCACCATTACTCCAAGCAGAGTGATCATGCCTGTTTGAGGTATTTGTTGCATCAATGCCCACCTATCCCCCAAGAGCCAGCTGAAGAGGTCCCACTTTGCAGCCAGTGAGCTTGATGTTGGATTTTAGTCACCTCCTATTCCACCTTCCATGATGTATCAACCCACATATAACAGGGGGTGTTAGCCATAACACATATGTCTCCCTGTTGGGCTAGGAGAAAGTCTAAGGGAATGAGGTCATCAAACACAACTTTGACAAAATAGTATAACGATTTTTTCTGAGCCTGAAGGTCTTGTGCTGTGAGCTCAGCAATGTCAGCCAAGGTGGATAACAGATGGTGTTTCATGCCTTCATTGGTGCTTACTCTCAGCCAGGGAAATAATGATCTTCTAAATGAGGCAAATCCAGAATCATGGACACCCCAGGCAAATCATGCTTTGCTCAAGATAATAAATGGGAAAGATGACTGAGCCATTTGCCAGTTCTATTACATTAGGAGTTGTTGCATCTCAACAGATTGTCCAGGACATAAATGAATAACTTGCTGATGTTAGTTCAAATGTGGGGCAGGGAAAATCAGCTCCTTGAGTGCCAATCTGGACTCAAAAAAGAGGGGAGAGGGAAGGAGAGCAAGGAGTCAGATGGCAAATCCAGTAGTTGGTCAGGTTCTTTGCTGCCACAATGACCTGGGTCAGCTGAATGAAGGTGTTTTCTTTCCAGGTTGCCACCTGGCCAAATTTGTACACTAACAGGATGGGGTGAAATAACTAGTCATGGCAGTGTAGTTGTGCAACAACCTCTCATGGGAGACACTTTTCTAGGCCTATTTTTAGTAACTTATCTTTCCCTTCTGATGTCACCCAGTCTGCTGCCCCTTGCCCTGAGCTGTAACTTCACATCTTTCCCATTGATCTAAGTGACTGACCCATATCTTCCAGCCCACTTTCACCCCTCCTTGATAGTTGGGAGTCATCAGGACTCTTAAAAAGTGTCCCATTATCATTCCCATGGGGACTGGTGGCCCAACCAGAGCTAGGCATTGCCCACTAACCTCCAGAATTCAGTCAGGCTCCATGGGTCCAGCCCACTGGATCATCACCCCATGAATGTTAAGTACTTCTAGGCCTGCTACCCTCATCCAATCCCTCTTCTAGGTGTCCTTAACCTCCCACCATCCTGGCAGTCATGTGGAGGGTGTAATGGGGTAAAAAGTGGGATGATCCCTAACAGTGGCTGGAAAGGAGTGTCCAAAGTGGTGTGCTCTTGCTCCCCTGTTTAGGGCCAATCCTCTTCTTGAGGGGTGTAAAGACAGATGCATAGAATAGTCTAGGTTCTTCCCCCACCCTCATCCCCTCCCAGTGCTAGGAAGTGGGATAAGGACACATTTTCCTCCTGGGGAACTGCTGAGTTCAGATTCCAGAGTATCCAAGTTGAGTCCATCCAGTAAGAGAGTTGTCAGATTGTAAATGCTGGAGCTCCTTTTTTAAGGTGGTCATTAAAGTTCTCCCCAGTGCCAGCTATCTCAGGGTGGTGGGTTACTTGTTGGTCTATCTAATGCCATGTATCTGAGCCCATCTTTGAGTGGAATTATGTGATAAAGTGGGATCCTTGGTCAAAGGAGATGTCATCTGGAAACCCAAAGAGTTGGCAGAGCTACTTTTCCAAAGTATTCCATGTATATTTTGCATGACTGACTGGAAACACAAAGCTATAGCCCGATTAGGTGTCTACTGCAACTAAGGCATAGGACATAACCTGGGTGATGGGAGGGGGCTGATCTAGTAGTACCCTCTGGTAATAACCTTTAAATGCCTTTTTCAGGCATTGGTCTCTAATTGACATCTCTCACATTGGTAAATGGCAGATTGGGCCACTTTTAATGAGAGAGGTACTTCTCATTCCTGGGCCCATAATTTCATGGTGTCAGAATTTCCATGTCCAGTTAAATGGTGGATTCACCCAGCAGCAGAAGCAGCTATGGGAAACTCAGCTATTTCATGAATGTCACTGAGGTTAAGTTCATTGTTTTCATTCTCCAGGCAGGACTCATCCCCTGCCCAGGAGGATCTCCAGTCTAATCAGTTAAGAAAAGGAGCTTAGTGCATCCTTTACTGGCTAGGTCATTCCAATGATGTTTATCATGATATGGGACCTTGCCATGGGCATTAATATGAGTAACACTGATGGTGCCTTTCCATGCTGCCAATTGTTTTCAAAAATCCCTTTCCCACACTGGGGAATGTTTGATTCTCCATGAACCTTACCAGACTGCTAATTTCATTGGTGACAGTCTGCAAGATACTAAACAAGTACATGGAGGTGCTTGTGTCTGATGGTCCCAGGACTAAGAGGACTGATTAGAGTTTGGCCCACTGAGCACTTTTTCCAGTGCCAGAGGTAGTATATATTCTTCCTGAAGCAAGGGAAATAGCCACTGCTGCCCAATGGATGCCATGGGCTTCCATTTTGCCAATCCATCAGTGAAAAAGTACAGAGCATCTGTTGGGGCATCTTTGAGTCAGGGTCATAAAGATGCCAATGCAAGGAGGGAAGGATCCTCATCTGTTGTTGCAATGGGATCATCATGGAAGGGGGCTTCTACTATCCACTCATCCAAGTGGAGGCCTGGGAGAGCATGATCCTGAATATACCTCTTCTACTTGATGATACTTTGTTGTTGGATGTTACCTGGGTGAGTGTTTTTATTACTCGAAAAGCAGGACATGGTGGTGATTTCTGGCCTCAGGAGGATCTGGGAGCTCTTCATAATCCTTTCCATTTCCACCAAGTTCTAATAGTATACCAGACATTGCCTCTTAAAGGGGGAGTAGCACTGGATTGCATCTGGGAACATCTTGGTTCAAAAACCCAGGGGTCTCAAAATTCCTGCTGACCCCTCCTTCTGCAAGAAGGACCAGCTCGTTAGGTCCAGGTGGCAGAATGTAGCTCAAATGGAGATACTGGCAGGTTGGCTGAAACAGCCACTTTTACTTCCTGCAGGGTGTACTTCTCCATTCCCCAGAAGAAAATACATTCTTTCCATTTCACTGATATAAGGGTGCCAGGGGGATACCAAGATGAGGAATATGCTGGTTGACAGTATGCATAAAACCCAGTCAATCATGGGCCTCCTTTTTTAACATTTTTTATTGTGAAATATAACATATATACAGAAAAATGAAAACTTTCAAAGTACAATTTAACAGGTATAGAGAAAATTTCAAAGAATGTTATAGGTTACTGTTCCACCATTTCAGTTATTTCCTTCTAGCTCTCCTAACATCTTCAGGACTAAAAAAAGAAATATTTATATAGAGATTCAGTATGCATAATCATTTCTTAAATCCTATCTTGTGTGTTGCTACTCCTCTCTCTCATTTGATCACTGTCTCAATCTTCAGGAAAATCTGGGCAGTGACCACCCTACATTTTTCATATTGAAAAGGGGTGTTGACATTATGGGAAAGGGGATGCATCTGGTTGATGTTCTTGAAAGGGCTGTTGCCTCTGGGTTTTGGGACTTGGTTGGCATAGGAACACTCTAGAGGATGTAAATGTCTGAGAAATAAACTTAGTTAGTGAAACTTTTTTATAGAGTCTCCTATAGGGACCTGGGTATTCTTTATGATTTTGGAGACTACTGTTCATTGGGTTTGGCATACTGTGGCCATTTGGAATATCTAGCTGAAGCTTGCATAAGAGTACCCTCCAGTATAGCCTCTTGACTTTGTTTGAAATCTCTTAGCCACTGAAACCTTATTTTATTACCTTTCTTTTCCCTCTTTGGTTCAAGAAGGTACTCTCAATCACTCGATGTCAGGCTCATTGCTGGGAGTTGTGTCCCACATCACCCAGGAGACTCACTCCCCTGGAGGTCATATCCCACATTGTGTTAGGGTAATGAATTTATTTGCAGAGTTGGGCTTAGAGAGAGAAAGGCCACATATGAGCAAAAAAAAAGAGGTTCTCTGGAAGTGACTCAGGCATAATTATAGATAGGCTTAGCTTCTCCTTTACAACCATAAGTTTCACTAGAGCAAGCCTCAAGATCAAGAGCATGCCTTATTAAATAGGGGGTTTCTAATTTCATATAGCTTATATTCTGTCCAAGATAAATAATCAATGTCTCACATTATCATCACTTAGTTGTATAATCCTCACCACTCTCATTTTTAAACAATTATCTTAATACCAAACACCCAAAAGCTCTTATCACCCCCTAAATATTTATCCCTAGTATTAGGGAGGCACTAGTAAGGTATTCCTATTAAATATATTCCACAATATGCAATAGGTAGTTTTTTCTATATACCACTCTGTTGTTAATTCTTTGTACTAGTATCATACCTTAGAAGTAAATCCTGCAAGCACTGATTTATATTTGTAGTGCTAATCTGTGTGATACATGCCTTTAAACAATTCCTTTCAATCATGTTTGCCTTCAGTATGGCATGGATACTTATAGTCCCATGAGCAAACCTTCATCAACCCTGTCCATTCCCATACCCATAAGTTCCATCTCATTAACAGGTCTGTATATGTTAGGAAATCATTCCCCTTTCTCTAGCTTCTGTATATCTCTAGGTCCCCTATATTCTACATTTTAAGACACTGAATTTACATTACTTAAGGAGTTCATATTTGTGATAATGTACATTTCTCCTTTTGTGTGTGACTTGTTTCACTCAGCATTATGTCCTCAAGTTTCATCCATGTTGTCACATGTTTCAGGACCTCATTCCTTCTTACTGTGGCCCAGTATTCCATTGTATGTATATACCACATTTTTTTTATCCACTCATCTGTTGAAGGACACTTGGATTGTTTCCATATTTTGGCAATTGTGAATTATGCTGCTATCAGTGTGCAAATGTCTGCTCATGTCATTGCTTTCAGATCTTCTGGGTATATGCCAAGTAACTGAATTGCTGGATCATAGGGTAGCTCAATATTTAGTTTTCTGAGGAACCACATGGGACTCCTTGTTGAAGATGGGTGACTTTAGTTACAATAATTTGTCCCAAAGAGGCCAGGGATCTGGTTCTGGGCTCTGGCCCATTTACTACTGCTTTGGTTTGCTAATGCTGCCATTATGCAAAATACCAGAAATGTATTGTCTTTTATAAAGAGGGTTTATTTGGTTACAAAGTTACAGTTCTAAGGCCATAAAAGTGACCAAACTAAAGCATCAACAGATGATGCCTTCACTGAAGGATGGCTGATGGTGTCCAGAAAACCTCTGTAGTCTGGGAAGGCATGAGGCTGGCATCTGTTGATTCACAGTTGTGTTCCAGATCCTCTCTCAGCTTCTGTGCATTCTTGCTTCTTTCTCTAAGGACATTTCTCTCTAAGCAACTGGGGATCCTGTCTTGGCATATCCTTGGACAAACTCTGGGTTTCATCTCATAGTTAAATATCCTTCTGTCTAAATTTCCAAGTATCTCTAAATGTCAGTGTCAGCAAGCATCTGGGCCTGTGTGGCTCTTTTTAAAGGATTCCAGTAAACTAATCAAGACCCACCCTGAATGGGCAGGGCCAAATCTCCATGGAAACATTTAATCAAGAGGTCCCACCCTAATCATAAAGATTATTCAATCTGCTATCACAAGATTTTGTTAAAGTATATGGCTTTTTCTTGGGGACATAATATATCCAAACTGGCACAACTACCTTGGAAGGTGACCTAATGGTCTGGGCTTTGCATCTTGTGAGGATTTATGGTTCAGCTAGACTGTAAAAGCCCAGTTAGCAATGTATACAATTGCCAAGCAGTTTTCCCCTCATGCTGACCCATCTAGATATCAATATAATGGAACACTTGGAGTCTCTAGGGCAAGGGTAGTTTATACAAATTCTTTCCCACCAATTTATGGCAGATGGTGGGGTACTTTAAATACCCTGCAGCAGTACAGTGAAGATATACTATAGGCCTGCCACTGGAAAGCAATTTGATCCTGGTCTTCATCTTGGGGTGGGAGAGAGATAAAGGCATTTGCCAAGTCAATGACTGCATACTAAACTCTGGTGGAGGCCATAATGGCTTTTATGATAGTGTCATTCACCCAACCATAATGGCCAGAATTCACTGGGACAGGGGAGTGTACCCTTGCCACCATGGCTGGGATGTGCAGCAGTGCAGGATATCAATCCATATAATGTATTCCTCAGCAGTTTCCCGAGGTTTGGCCAAAGACCCAAAGCAACCAACCCACAGGGTGACAGTAATCTCCCATCTGCATATCTATGTGGAATATCTGAAACCTCCCAGTGTTTTTTGTTATCCCCTCCCCCTGTGTCTACAGAAATGATGGTGACATAGGCACCTGTATACAAAAATTCCATAAATCATTGTTGAATAACCCCAAATTGTACACATACTGGGGCATTTGACCTACAGTCCCAAGGGTGTGGTCAGGGCCCTTGGCCCAACTCTTAGGACATTTTCAATTTGGTCAAGTCTGGGTATAGAGTTACCACCTGGGGGGCAGTTTCCTCAGTTGGACCTAAAGGGAGACCTTCATGATCCTCTTCCCCTCTACCATTCATATCTGGGGATTGTGGGGAGGGACTTGGGCATGGGAATATTGTTCCTGTTGAGCCCATGGCCCTCTTTCTGTTTATAATTTTCCCAAAGTTCTACATTGGAGATCTTGTCTATGGTGTCTTTTTAAACCACTTGCTCTAGTGGTCACAAGGACATAGTTCAGCAAGTGGGGTCCCTGAAAGGAAGGGCTACTGATCCATACTGTGGGTCTCAGAAAACACTGGATTAAGAAGTGGGCACCTACTGCATGCCTTTATGGCTCCTATGTCAGTTACCAGAGCAGCCACCCTCCTAATATGGGAGCCCTTGCTCCAAGAACTGAGTGTATGATAAGCCTGGTCAATCACACCTCCCGGAGGAAGACCTGGGGTGAGAAGCAGAACCATCTTGTTGCCCTACTTGGGGTTCCCTATCTAATAAAATCATCAGTATCCTGCTTCAAAATGGGAATCTGGTGAGGGAGTAAATCACTTTGGTAGGGGTGGAATATTCAGATGCCAACACCCAGTTGTAGCAGCATGACTACAGCTTCCTCCTTGTTACTCCAAGGATTAGTTGGAATTCAGAGGAGGTCATCCAGAGTAGGACATGCTCTTCTCAGTCCCTGAGGGATCCAGTCAAACAGTGTGGCTGTGATTACACTATCAGCTGCTCCCTTCCCATCTTCTGCGTCCTCCTCCCTTAACTCCAACTAAGAGTTTGTTGGAGGATGTGGTTGGATGCAAGGTGCCCAAGATTCCTCCATTCAGCCTGGTTAATCAGGATGGCAGTCACACCTTCATCATAAAGATGGGATAGCCATGAGAGGAGATCCTCTCAAGGCTTCTGTCTATATCTATTTTTAATATCTTGAATCTCCTTCTCCATAAAAACACACACTTTCATTTTCACCTCTGTGGCCCCTTCTTTAGTTCCAATAGTCTTCTCAATAATTATCAGTCTCATGCTAACCTCAAGATCAATTTGGTTGGTCTGAGTATGAGTAAGCCTGGTTCCAGAATGAGAACAGATATAAGAAGCCATAAGCCAGCTTCATTAATCACAGCATATTACCAGCTACCTAACTCCCTGGTATTCTTGGGGGAATTCTCAAAGTCCCATTTATCACCCATCTTACCTTAGAGGATGGAGCCAACGTTCTCTAGGTCCCCAAGCCATGGGTCATTACCTCTACCTGGGATAGTACAGTGTGGGTGACCCTTCAGTTTAGCCCCCAAGCCACAAGTCTTGTGTCGGCCAAGATGCTCCTGTACAAAAGGAATGCAAGAACTGGCAAAGAATCAATCTATTCCCTACTTCTCCATGCACCCTATTTGCTGCACCAAAATCTGTGAAGTGAGTTGCTATATGGTGCATCATGGGAATACAGGCTCAGTCACAAAAAAACTTTTAGCAAATGACTACTTTACTACTTACATTGTACAAAGGGTCCAAAAGAACAGGGAAAGATATACCATCTTGGCCAGTCTCCAGGGAGGCCAGCTGCTCAGATCAGAGTTGGTGGAGGGCAGCTGCACACACCCACTTTTCTTCAGGCAGGAGAGACAAATCTATATTGCCTGAAGGAGGACTTTTAATACAATCCAGCAGAAGAAATTCCTGCCACTGAGGTTTCTGCCATGATAAGCTGCTGGGGCTGCTTGTTCCCAGTTTTGGGTTTAACGTATGGTCAAACCACTCCATTAGACCTAACATCTATCAAAGTCTGTGGAAAGGAAATATATTGAAACATCTACACACAATAGAAAGGGAGGAGGAGGTAGGTGAGGACTGGCAGATGAACTCGGTGTGTTTGGGTAATATTGTTACCCAGCAATATTATTATCAAAATCTACACCAGAGAGTATGTAATTAGAATAAGAGATGTTCAAAATATGTTTCATTGATTATGTTCAATTGTTTTGGCTGGTTGGAAAGATGCTATAGGTCCCATTGCCCTTACAAACCAAACAAGAATTCAGCAAGCCCAGCAACCTCTTATCCCTTATGCAGGACTCTATATACAGAACCCCATTGATTTTGTGTCCCCCTAGTTTACAGAGGACTCTGCCACCTGATGTGACTACCACACTGAATGCTTCTGCTATAGAAATATCATTGTATCTGCCTAGGAGTAATCTTTCCTGCAAAGCATTAATCTGTATGCCATGAGGCAGAGAGTGGGAATTAGCCTGAGCTACATGCAGGTATGAATGATTCTGTCCTTACAAATATTTGTACATATGATATGTGTTCTAGTTTGCTAATGATGCCAGAATACAAAACACCAGAAATGGATCAGCTTATGTAAAGGGGGTTTATTTGTTTACAAAGTTAGTCTTAAGGCCATAAAGTGTCCAAAGTAAGTCAACAATTGGGTACCTTCACTGGAGGGTGGCCAATGGTGTCCGGAAAACATCTGTTAGCTGGGAAGGCATGTGGCTGGCATCTGCTCCAGTGATCTGGTTTCAAAATGGCTTTCTCCCAGGACCTTCCTCTCTAGGCTGCAGTTCCTCACATATGTCACTCTTAGTTGCTCTTGGGGCATTTTTCCTCTCTTAGCTTCTCCAGAGCAAAAGTCTGCTTTCAATGGCCATCTTCAAGCTGTCTCTCATCTGCAGCTCCTGTGCATTCTTCAAAGGGTCCCTTTTGGCTGTAACAAGCTCGCTCCTTCTGTCTGAGCTTATATAGTGCTATAGAAAACTAATCAAGAGCCATGCTGAATGGGTGGAGCCACACCTCCATGGAAACTATCTAATCAGAGTCACCACCCACATTTGGGTGGGTTGCATCTCCATGGAAACACTCAATGAATTACAATCTAATCAAAACTGATACATCTTCCCCCACAAGATTACATCAAAGATAATGGTGTTTTGGGGGACATAACACATTCAAACTGGTGCCATATGTTTTGGTCTAAGACTTGCTTTCAATGCAAACCACCACCTGGTGGTGAGATTTTGGGTGAGGAAATATACAGACCCCACCAATTTATACTTATCAAAGGCTCTTTTAATTTGCCTAAATGATCCAACATTTGTTTAATGGGGAAATTTCCCTAGGTTTTTGTGCTAGACTGCTTACTATGTGTCAGGCACTCAGCTAAATTCATTACCTACTTTATCTTATTTAATCTTCAAAGCAATCTTATGAGATAAGAATGTTTATTTCTTCCATTTTTCAGCTTGGGAAAATTGAGGTTTAGAGACATTAGGTAAATTGACATAGCTGGGAAGTGATAGATATGAGATTTTAATCAAAATCTCTCTATTCCAAAAGATCCAACATGGTCTAGTGCTTGCCAAAGTATAAGACACATATCTTGGTGTTATACATGGGTTATTTTGGGTTATACATAGGCATAGCATTAAAGAAAATGACTTAGGGAGAAAGCTGTTTTCTTCCATCTTCATTTTATTTTTCTAATTGCCCAATTGAAAGTAACTCCAACCCCAGTCATACTCTTTCTTACAACTCTATTTAATTTTTTTAAGGCTTTTTTTTATCTTCATTTTATTGAGATATATTCACATACCACGCAGTCATACAAAACAAATCGTACTTTCGATTGTTTACAGTACCATTACATAGTTGTACATTCATCACCTAAATCAATCCCTGACACCTTCATTAGCACACACACAAAAATAACAAGAATAATAATTAGAGTGAAAAAGAGCAATTGAAATAAAAAAGAACACTGGGTACCTTTGTCTGTTTGTTTCCTTCCCCTATTTTTCTACTCATCCATCCATAAACTAGACAAAGTGGAGTGTGGTCCTTATGGCTTTCCCAATCCCATTGTCACCCCTCATAAGCTACATTTTTATACAACTGTCTTCGAGATTCATGGGTTCTGGGTTGTAGTTTGATAGTTTCAGGTATCCACCACCAGCTACCCCAATTCTTTGGAACCTAAAAAGGGTTGTCTAAAGTGTGCGTAAGAGTGCCCACCAGAGTGACCTCTCGGCTTCTTTTGGAATCTCTCTGCCACTGAAGCTTATTTCATTTCCTTTCACATCCCCCTTTTGGTCAAGAAGATGTTCTCCGTCCCACGATGCCGGGTCTACATTCCTCCCCGGGAGTCATATTCCACGTTGCCAGGGAGATTCACTCCCCTGGGTGTCTGATCCCGCGTAGGGGGGAGGGCAGTGATTTCACCTTTCAAGTTGGCTTAGGTAGAGAGAGAGGGCCACATCTGAGCAACAAAGAGGCATTCGGGAGGAGGCTCTTAGGCACAACCATAGGGAGGCCTAGCCTCTCCTTTGCAGCAACCGTCTTCCCAAGGGTAAAACTTATGGTAGAGGGCTCAACCCATCAAACCACCAGTCCCCTATGTCTGTGGTCATGTTAGCAACCATGGAGGTGGGGTAGGCCAATACCCCTGCATTCTCCACAGGCTCCTCAAGGGGACACTACATCTTTTTTTTTCCTTGTTTTTCTTTTTTTCTTTTTTTTAACTTTCCCTTCTTTTTTAAATCAACTGTAAGAAAAAAAAGTTAAAAAGAAAACAAACATACAATAAAAGAACATTTCAAAGAGACCATAACAAGGGAGTAAGAAAAAGACAACCAACCTAAGATAACTGCTTAACTTCCAACATGTTCCTACTTTACCCCAAGAAAGTTACATAATATAGCAACATTTCTGTGAACTTGTTCCTACTATATCCATCAGAAATTAACAGACCATAGTCATTCCTGGGCATCCCCAGAACGTTAAATAGCTTATCTGTTCTTCTTGGATTATTGTTCCCCATTCCTTAATTGCTCTCTATTGCTAGTTCCCCTACATTCTACATTATAAACCATTTGGTTTACATTTTTCAAAGTTCACATTAGAGGTAGCATATAATATTTCTCTTTTTGTGCCTGGCTTATTTTGCTCAGCATTATGTCTTCAAGGTTCATCCATGTTGTCATATGTTTCACGAGATCGTTCCTTCTTACTGCCGCGTAGTATTCCATCGTGTGTATATACCACATTTTATTTATCCACTCATCTATTGAAGGACATTTGGGTTGTTTCCATCTCTTAGCAATTGTGAATAATGCTGCTATGAACATTGGCATGCAGATATCTGTTCGTGTCACTGCTTTCCGACCTTCCGGGTATATACCGAGAAGTGCAATTGCTGGATCGAATGGTAACTCTATGTCTAGTTTTCTAAGGAACTGCCAGACTGACTTCCAGAGTGGCTGAACCATTATACAGTCCCACCAACAATGAATGAGAGTTCCAATTTCTCCACATCCCCTCCAGCATTTGTAGTTTCCTGTTTGTTTAATGGCAGCCATTCTAACCGGTGTTAGATGGTATCTCATTGTGGTCTTAATTTGCATCTCTCTAATAGCTAGTGAAGCTGAACATTTTTTCATGTGTTTCTTGGCCATTTGTGTTTCCTCTTCAGAGAACTGTCTTTTCATATCTTTAGCCCATTTTATAATTGGGCTGTCTGTACTATTGTCATTGAGTTGTAGGATTTCTTTATATATGCAAGATATCAGTCTTTTGTCAGATACATGGTTTCCAAAAATTTTTTCCCATTGAGTTGGCTGCCTCTTTACCTTTTTGAGAAATTCCTTTGAGGTGCAGAAACTTCTAAGCTTGAGGAGTTCCCATTTATCTATTTTCTCTTTTGTTGCTTGTGCTTTGGGTGTAAAGTCTAGGAAGTGGCCGCCTAACACAAGGTCTTGAAGATGTTTTCCTACATTATCTTCTAGGAGTTTTATGGTACTTTCTTTTATATTGAGATCTTTGGTCCATTTTGAGTTAATTTTTGTGTAGGGGGTGAGGTAGGGGTCCTCTTTCATTCTTTTGGATATGAATATCCAACTCTCCCAGCCCCATTTGTTGAAAAGACCATTATGACTCAGTTCAGTGACTTTGGGGGCCTTATCAAAGATCAGTGGGCCATAGATCTGAGGGTCTATCTCTGAATTCTCAATTCGATTCCATTGATCTATATGTCTATCTTTGTGCCAGTACCATGCTGTTTTGGCAACTGTGGCTTTATAATAAGCTTCAAAGTCAGGGAGTGTAAGTCCTCCCACTTCGTTTTTCTTTTTTAGAGTGTCTTTAGCAATTCGAGGCATCTTCCCTTTCCAAATAAATTTGATAACTAGCTTTTCCAAGTCTGCAAAGTAGGTTGTTGGAATTTTGATTGGGATTGCATTGAATCTGTAGATGAGTTTGGGTAGAATTGACATCTTAATGACATTTAGCCTTCCTATCCATGAACATGGAATATTTTTCCATCTTTTAAGGTCCCCTTCTATTTCTTTTAGTAGAGTTATGTAGTTTTCTTTGTATAGGTCTTTTACATCTTTGGTTAAGTTTATTCCTAGGTACTTGATTTTTTTAGTTGCTATTGAAAATGGTATCTTTTTCTTGAGTGTCACTTCAGTTTGTTCATTTCTAGCATATAGAAACATTACTGACTTATATGCATTAATCTTGTATCCCGCTACTTTGCTAAATTTGTTTATTAGCTCTAGTAGCTGTATCGTCGATTTCTCAGGGTTTTCTAGATATAAGATCATATCATCTGCAAACAATGACAGTTTTACTTCTTCTTTTCCAATTTGGATGCCTTTTATTTCTTTGTCTTGCCGGATTGCCCTGGCTAGCACTTCCAGCACAATGTTGAATAACAGTGGTGACAGCGGGCATCCTTGTCTTGTTCCTGATCTTAGAGGGAAGGCTTTCAGTCTCTCACCATTGAGTACTATGCTGGCTGTGGGTTTTTCATATATGCTCTTTATCATGTTGAGGAAGTTTCCTTCAATTCCTACCTTTTGAAGTGTTTTTATCAAAAAGGGATGTTGGATTTTGTCAAATGCTTTTCAGCATCTATTGAGATGATCAATTGATTTTTCCCTTTTGTCTTGTTAATGTGTTGTAATACATTGATTGATTTTCTTATGTTGAACCATCCTTGCATGCCTGGAATGAACCCCACTTGGTCATGGTGTATGATTTTTTTAATGTGTCTTTGGATTCGATTTGCAAGTATTTTGTTGAGGATTTTTGCATCTATATTCATTAGGGAGATTGGCCGGTAGTTTTCCTTTTTTGTAGCATCTTTGCCTGGTTTTGGTATTAGATTGATGTTAGCTTCATAAAATGAGTTAGGTAGTGTTCCATTTTCTTCAATGTTTTGAAAGAGTTTGAGTAAGACTGGTGTCAGTTCTTTCTGGAAAGTTTGGTAGAATTCCCCTGTGAAGCCATCTGGCCCTGGGCGTTTATTTGTGGGAAGATTTTTGATGACTGATTGGATCTCTTTGCTTGTGATGGGTTGGTTGAGGTCTTCTATTTCTTCTCTGGTCAGTCTAGGTTGTTCATATGTTTCCAGGAAATTGTCCATTTCTTCTGCATTATCCAGTTTGTTGCCATACAGTTGTTCATAATATCCTCTTATAATTTTTTTAATTTCTTCAGGATCTGCAGTTATGTCACCTTTTTCATTCATTATTTTGTTTATATGGGTCTTCTCTCTTTTTGATTTTGTCAGTCTAGCTAGGGGCTTGTCAATCTTGTTGATCTTCTCAAAGAACCAACGTTTGATGATATTTATCCTCTCTATTGTTTTTTTGTTCTCTATGTCATTTATTTCTGCTTTAATCCTTGTTATTTCTTTTCTTGTACTTGGTTTAGGATTGGTTTGTTGTTCATTTTCTAGCTTCTTCAGTTGATCCATTAGTTCTTTGATTTTGGCTCTTTCTTCCTTTTTAATATATGCGTTTAGTGCTATAAATTTCCCCCTCAGCACTGCTTTTGCTGCATCCCATAGGTTTTGGTATGTTGTCTTCTCATTTTCATTCGTCTCTATATATTTAGCAATTTCTCTTGCTATTTCTTCTTTAACCCACTGATTGTTTAGGAGTGTGTTGTTTAACCTCCAGGTATTTGTGAATTTTCTAAGTCTCTGATGGTTATTGACTTCTAATTGTATTCCATTGTGGTCAGAGAATGTGCTTTGAATAATTTCAATCTTTTTAAATTTATTGAGGCTTGTTTTATGTCCCAGCATATGATCTATTCTGGAGAAAGTTCTGTGAGCACTAGAAAAGTATGTGTATCCTGGTGATTTGGGATGTAATGTCCTGTATATGTCTGTTAAATCTAATTCATTTATCAGATTGTTTAGGTTTTCAATTTCCTTATTGGTCTTGTGTCTGGTTGATCTATCTATAGGAGAGAGTGATGTGTTGAAGTCTCCCACAATTATTGTGGAAACATCAATTGCTTCCTTTAGTTGTGCCAGTGTTTCTCTCATGTATTTTGTGGCACCTTGATTGGGTGCATTGACATTTACGATTGTTATTTCTTCTTGCTGAATTGCCCCTTTTATTAGTATGTAGTGGCCTTCTTTGTCTCTCAAAACATCCCTGCATTTGAAGTCTATTTTATCAGAGATTAATATTGCTACACCTGCTTTCTTTTGGCTGTAGCTTGCATGAAATATTTTTTTCCATCCTTTCACTTTCAGTTTCTTTGTGTCCCTGTGTCTAAGATGAGTCTCTTGTATGCAACATATTGATGGTTCATTTTTTTTGATCCATTCTGCCAATCTATATCTTTTAATTGGGGAGTTTAATCCATTTACATTCAACGTTATAACCATGAAGGCATTTCTTGAATCAGCCATCTTATCCTTTGGTTTATGTTTGTCATATTTTTCCCCTCTCTCTATTAATATCCTTTATTGTACCCATACCGAATCTCTTTAGTACTGAACCTTTCTCCAAGTCTCTCTGTCCTTTCTTTGTTTCTCTGTCTGTAGGGCTCCCTTTAGTATCTCCAGTAGGGCAGGTCTCTTGTTAGCAAATTCTCTCAGCATTTGTTTGTCTGTGAAAAATTTAAGCTCTCCCTCAAATTTGAAGGAGAGCTTTGCTGGGTAAAGTATTCTTGGCTGGAAATTTTTCTCACTCAGAATTTTAAATATATCGTGCCACTGCCTTCTCACCTCCATGGTGGCTGCTGAGTAGTCACTACTTAGTCTTATGCTGTTTCCTTTGTATGTGGTGAATTGCTTTTCTCTTGCTGCTTTCAGAACTTGCTCCTTCTCTTCTGTGTTTGACAGTGTGATCAGTATATGTCTCGGAGTGGGTTTATTTGGATTTATTCTATTTGGAGTTCGCTGAGCATTTATGATTTGTGTATTTATGTTGTTTAGAAGATTTGGGAAGTTTTCCCCAACAATTTCTTTGAATACTCTTCCTAGACCTTTACCCTTTTCTTCCCCTTCTGGGACACCAATGAGTCTTATATTCGGACGTTTCATATTATCTATCATATCCCTGAGGTCCATTTCAATTTTTTCAATTTTTTTCCCCATTCTTTCTTTTATGCTTTCATTTTCCATTCTGTCATCTTCCAGGTCACTGATTCGTTGTTCAACTTCCTCTAATCTTGTACTATGAGTGTCCAGAATCTTTTTAATTTGGTCAACAGTTTCCTTAATTTCCATAAGATCATTCATTTTTATATTTAGTCTTGCAATGTCTTCTTTATGCTCTTCTAGGGTCTTCTTGATTTCCTTTGTATCCCGTACTATGGTCTCATTGTTCATCTTTAGTTTTTTGAGTAGCTTCTCTAGGTGCTGTGTCTCTTCTGATCTTTTGATTTGGGTGCTTGGGCTTGGGTAATCCATATCGTCTGGTTTTTTCATATGCTTTATAATTTTCTGTTGTTTTTGGCCTCGTGGCATTTGCTGAACTTGATAGGGTTCTTTTAGGATTTGTAGACCAATTGAAGTCCTTATCTCTAATTTATCAGATCTACAGCTTCGTGGAGTACACTTTCTCTAACTAACCAGCAGGTGGCATCCACGAGCCACCTGTTCTCCACAAGACAGTTCTCCCCTGCTTAGCCTTTTTGGTGAGTGGGGGAGTGAGTCTTGTGGGGTCTAATTGGTGTACCAAGCTTGCGTCTGTAGTTGGTGTTGCCTGCCCTGTATATGGGGCATGTTTCTGGGCAGTCAGGGATGGGGGGTGGCCCTAACAATCAAATCTCCCTGGTGATCCTAGAGTTTTAAAGCTGCTGCAATAGTCTAATCCTTCAGTTCAGTCCTGCCACAGTTTGTCTCTGCCACTGACCCACAAGTCCTTGGTATTGGCGTATGGCTCCTGAGACTTGCAAGTGTGCCCCTCTTCCAGGCTGTGCACCCCGGGTCCTCTGTTGAGGGATGACTGTGCTATGTCACAGGTGAGTGCCGTCCCCCCAGGGCGGTTCTGGGCTGCTGGGCTGTGTAGGGAGGCTCCCAGTCTGCTGAAATGATGGCTGAATGGGGCTTTGTTAATTCACACTGCTCCACCTTCCCAGCTCTGGGACATTCAGCTGAGGTTGCAGGGAAGGCTAATGTCCACGCCCAGTTTTGTGGTGTGTGCCTGTTATTTGAAGCACTTCCGTCACACTGGGTTGTCTGGGGCAGCTCTGGGCTATGGGGCTGGCGATGGGCAGGAGTGTTTCCTATCCACCAGGATGATGGCTGTGAGCGGACACCCCCCTTTTCTTGGGAAGTTGTGGTGTTTAGTGAATTTTCTCAGCCACTGGATTATTGCCTTTTGTCTCAGAGCTCTCTTAGTTCTGCTCTTGACTTGACCTGCCCAAATTGCAAGTCTTTGAAGCTTTCTGTATTGGGCTTCTTAGAGTAATTTTTTTAGAAAAAGAAAAAAGGATTAAAAAAAAAAAAAAGGGCCCTCCTCAGAGATCTAATGGGTTATTGAAATGCTAAGAGACAAAGCAACCAGGGCCATTAAGGAAAAGTCCACAGGGCAGAGAGATCAGCTTTTCTTCGGGATTTGCATATGCGCCTCAGGGCCTGAGCTCTGCCCTTCCCCTTTCTATGTTCACCAGAACTCCAAAAATCCTCCGCTTTTATTTTGGAGTTTTTCGTGTTGTTTTTTTTTCTATGCCTGTCTCCTCTCTGCTGGGCTGGCTGCTCTCAGATTCTGTGGTGTCTGGTCTCAGTCTATCTATGGTTGGAGTTTGGATCAGTAGAATGAGTTTCCGATAAGGGCTGCCACTGCAGTTCTCCCTTCTCCTTCCCGGAGCTGACAGCCCCTCCTCCCACGGGACTGAGCCTGGCAGGGAGGGGCGCGGGTCCCCTGGCCGCAAAAACTTACAGATTTCGCTGATCTCAGCAGTTCCACGTTTTCATGAGTGTTGTATGAAGTATGCCCAAAGTCAGATTGCTCTGTGGTGTCCAGTCCACGCAGTTCCTGGCTTTCTACCTACTTTCCTGGAGGAGTAACTAAAACATACAGCTCACCAGTCCGCCATCTTGCCCCGCCCCTCTATTTAATTTTATATTATGAATTTGCTATAGATTAAATTGTATTGTGCATTTATTTGTGTTGTTTGCATATTTATACATTTTAGTAGAATACAGATGAAACCAGGGATGTTGAGATTCAAGCACATAATGGGTGACCTATTTATGAATAAATGAGTGGATTATATCAAGGAAAAAATCCCAATTTGGTGCAAATGAGCCTTTGACATTTTTCTAACATTTGCTATTCTTTCCTTTTAACAAAGAGGAACAAAAAGCTCAGAACATTTGACAGATGGAAGTATACAGTTAGAAATTATACCTGCTCATTAAGACCTTTTGACCAACAATCCTGAATTTTTATTTAAGCTGTTTCCTTTTTAACTAAATTGATTTATTTTTTAAATATATAGGGTAATCAAGAGAAAATATTGAGTAAATGAGTGTGCAGTTTTTGGGAAGTTATGGCAAATATTGTGACTATCATATGCTATTATCAGTGAAAATAGTTAAGAGTATACTTTTGTAGTAGAGACATAAATGAAATGTGCTGAAAAACATAGTTTGACAATTCACTTATTTACAAGTCTCTAGGAGAGCTTCAAAAGAAATCCATGTCATGGTTCCTGCTCTTGATTCAAATGCAAAGGCAACATGTGTTCATTGTGGTTGTCATATGAGAAATTATCAAGATATAGACTTTAATGCAAAAAGAATCAGAAAAGGGAGAAATCAATTTGGGCTTGAGTAGACAGGGAAAAGAAATAGCTTCATAGAAGTGGAATTCAGTTGTTTTCTAAAAATAGGAATTCACTAGATGTCAATCTACTTATTCAGCCAACATCAGTTAAAGGTCCTCTTCCAGTCTACTAATGCTGCTGGTATGCAAAATACCACAAATGTATTGGCTTTTATAAAGGGGCGTTATTTGGTTAGAAATTACAGTCCTAGGGCCATAAGAGTGTCCAAACTAAGACATCAACAAGATGATACCTTCACTGAAGGGTGGACAATGGTGTCCAGAAAACCTCTATTGGCTGGGAAGGCGTGTGGCTGGTGTCTGCTGATCCTAGGTTGTGTTCCAACTCCTCTATCAGCTTCTGTGCATTCTTGGTTCTTTCTCTCAGGACATTTCTCTCTAAGCACCTGGGGGTCCTGTCTTGGCATATCCTAGGGCAAACTCTGGCCTTCATCTCTTAGCTAAACATGCTTCTGTCTGCATCTCCAAGTATGTCTAAGCATCAGCATCAGCAAGAGTCTGGGCCTGTATGACTCTTTTTAAGGACTCCAGTAAACAAATCAAGACCCACCCTGAATGGGCAGGGCCAAATCTTCATGGAAACATTCAATCAAGAGGTCACACCCTAATCAGAAAGATTAATCAATCTGCCCCCACAAGATTGCCATTAAAGAATATGGCTTTGTGGGGACATAATATATCCAATCTGGCCCAGGTCCACATTGGGTAAACTAAGATACCAGGCACTCTGGGGGATACTAATGTAAAAAACTTGCTCCTGCTCTCAGGACATTCACATTATAATGAGGGACTCATGGAGTTTAACTCCTGTATAAGGTAAAATAAAATAAAAGCAAATTCAAAGACTGATCAATTGAATCTGAAGAGGGGTGATACAATCAGGAAAATCTTTTGCTGTAGATCAAATCATAACCCCCACAAAGACATATTCAAGTCATGACCCCTGGTTCTGTAGATGTGAATCTATTTGTAAATAGGATCTTTGAAGATGTTATTAATTAAGGTGACTCTAAACTGCACAAGGATTGACCTTAATCAAATATGACTGGAATCCTTATAAACAAAGGAAATTTGGACACAGCAGTAAGAGAAAAGGAGAGAGGGAGATGGCCATGTGACAGAGGCACAATTTGAGTTTTGGATTGCTGACAAGCCACCACCAGAATGCTACAGATTTCAAAGAGGGCACATCCCTGATGATGCCTTGAGTTTGGACTTCTAGCCTCCAAAGCTATGTGACAATAAATTCCTGTTCCTTAAGTGAGCAGTCAACAGTCTGTGGTGCTTTGTTACAGCAGCATTGTCAACTAAGAAAACTTCCTATAGGTGATGGCATTTGAGTTAATTCATTAAGGACTATGAAGTTTATTTGCATTGTTGGGTGATTTCAGGGTATATGGAAAACTAAGCTGAAAAAAAGTTAGGGGCAGAAACAAACATGCCATGTTAGCAGGACAATAAGGAAACTAGCTTGATTAATGAGAACATTTCATGCTGGAACTAGTAAGAGATCAAATTGGAAGCATTAGAAGCAGTCAGATTGGGGCACATCTAGGTTTTGTGAGTTCTGAGGAGATCTAATTTGGGGGCTCTCTAAAATGAATGCAAAATTATGTATGAACAAAATATTTATTTAGAAAGAGAAGTGAAATCACAGTAAATTTCAAATTTTAAAGAGCTGATAAACATAACAAATTCTAGAAAAAAACATTTTTTATTAAATCTTAGCATGAAACATCTCTATAATACTTTTCTTCATACAAGTTTTGCCTGCATACTCATTGATTGCCTCTTCCTATAGCAATGATTTTGTAATAAAATTGTCTATGAAAAAAAATGGAAGGTTAATTCCTTTTTACCTGCAGGGAAATACATAGAAATTTAGTTTTTATCATTGATAGTTTTAAAAATGTTCTTTTAGCTTCACAGGTCATTATCAGTAATGTCATGTGAATTTTTAGATTTGTTGTCAAATTTGATAAAATTTCTATTACTTTCTTCTATATGTGAGCTGAAAGACTTCTTGGCACTTTGAATTTTCTTGTGAAATGACAAACCTTAGATATTCTTTGAATTGATGACACTCAACAAATTTCTCATTGATGTGCTCTTTGAAGTGACAAATTATGACATCTATACTATCTTTGTCAGTGTCAGTATAACTTCTCAACTCCCCTTCAGCCAGATCATAAAGTACTTATGAACTCTCTCACATGAGGCATGAGGCAAAATCAGAGTGGAATGAGACAGTGGTCTTAAATGAGTATAGCTGAAGTATGATACTTTTGTAAATTTTTCAGAAACATAAACTATGCAAACACATTGCTAGGAACTATCCAGGACCTTCAAAGGGGCCCATGCAAATGAGGGAATCAGAAGGCTGTTTCATTAGCCTAACAGAAATTTCACCTCTTGGTGAAATTTTTGAGAAGTTTGAATTTCAGGATGAGAAGAGTGACACTAAAGGATACATTGGATGAAGAAAGTAAGGAAATATAAAATACTAATGTGGATTTTTATATGTAAATTCCAGGACAAACTCCTATACTAATATGTTAGTGGTCCAAGAGCAACTACTCTTCCAGGGATGAAAGTTCCTTACCTATAAGAATATGCTCCTGTAAATAAAGCAAATAGAGGAAACATGAAAATGTTCTAAATTACTTGTTAAAGGTATGTTTATATTTAATTTTTCATTATAACTGTACATGCATTGTTTTATTCAGGTACTGTATCCCAATATTTAGGTTCCTGTGGATACAAGGACTATTTATGACATTTTGTAACAACCACATGATTCAGATTTAAAATATCATGCAAGGCATTGATGTACCTATAGAAGTTAAAGAGCAATAAAAATGGTTAATGAAAATATTCTAATGTGATAAAACAGTAAAAAGAAATACAAATTATTTTAGGGTTTATCAGCTAATTTCACCCTGAAAATAAAATTTTCATGAAAGAATAAACCCTGGATCATGCTGCAGAATAAAAGCTTGGATCTGTGCCACCAGAGGGTAATTCTGTAGGAAAGAAATAAACTGAAACATTTTTCTTATCACTAGAACTATAACTATTTCATTTGTACAACTTGTATGACTAGAGAATATCATTCACTTTCTGCAAATTGAAGCAGCATACTAAAACAACTGTAAATACACAAGGGTATTCTTTAAATTCATTTTTATTGAGATATATTCACATATCATACAACCATCCAAAGTGCACAATCAACTGTTCACAGTACCACCATATAGCTTTGCATTCATCACCCCAATCTATTTTCTGAGCATTTTCCTTGTACCAGAAAAAGTGTAAAAAAGAATAAAAAATAAAAGTAAAAAAGAACACTGAAATCATCCCCCATTCCCACCCTGTCTTTCATTTAGTCTTTTGTCACTATTTTTCTACTCATTCATCCATACACAGGATAAAAGGACTGCGATCCACAAAGCATTCACAATCACAGTCATCCCTTGTAAGCTGTATTGGTATACAATTGCCTTCAAGAGTCAAGGCTACTGGGTTGTAGTTTGATAGTTTTAGGTATTTATTTCCAGCTATTTCTCTGCACAAAAACCTAAAAAGGGTTATCTATCTAGTGCATAAGAATGTCCACCAGAGTCACACCACTTGGCTCCGTTTGGAATCTCTCAGCCACAGACATTTTGTTTCATTTCCTTTTGCATTCCCCTTTTGGTCAGGAAAATGTTCTCAATTCCACGGTTCCAGGTCCAGATTCATCCCTGGGAGTCACATCCCATGTTGCCAGGGAGATTTACACCTCTTGGTGTCAGGTCCCATGTGGGGGGAGGGCAGTGAGTTCACCTGCTGAGTTGGCTTAGCTGGAGAGAGATGCCCACATCTGAGCAACAAATTGGCATTCAGGGGGAGACTCTTAGGCACAATTATAAGCAGGTTTAGCCTTTACTTTGCAGTAATGAGCTTAATAAGGGCAAGTCCCATGATAGAGGGCTCAGCACATCAAACCGTCAGTCCTCAATGCTTGTGAGAACATCAGAAACAATTCAGGTGAGGAAGCCCAACACCTCTGCACCTTTCCCAGGCTCCTCAGGGGGGTCTGCATATATAGTTTTATTCTCTGCCTAAATTACTTTGGGATGTGTCACTATTTCACACTAGCCTATGCAAACCTACCAGGTCTCACTTCCAATTAAAATTCCCATGTAATTATGGTATTTGAACAAACTGTGTGAGATAAATTGTTTAGAAAATATAGCTCTTGAACCAACTAACCATCTCTTCCCTTGTTCTCACATGGAATTTGAGGTTTTAAAATGCAGTCAGTATTGTCCTTTACACTTTGGCCTGATTCACCCTAGTTCTATCCACATCTGCTAAAGTCTGAACTCTTTTTCAGCCTTTTAAACAGTTGCTATACATTCTAATACTGACATTCATATCTTCCAAGTTCTAGCTCTGAGTTCCAGGTGTCACACAGATACCCAGTGCTCTATGTCAGACCCCAGAAAAAAGAGTCTAACATATAGAAGGAATGTCTGATCCAGGGTCCCTGCTGCTTAGCTCATAGATACCAGGTGTGCCATAAACTAAGGGTTGAAGGCTGTTTTAGAAATCCCAGTCACAGTGGTGCCTAGACCCCAGGGGGTGGACAAGGGAAGATCAGATATGCCCATAAGATGAACAACCACAAACAAGCCAAAAGGCCTGCTTCCTCCACATAGATAATACAGTGCACATCAAAGAAGAGTAGTGTGTTAGAACCCTAGTAACCAGTCAGCTCAGAAATTGATAAGCACTCACCCAATGGAGGCACAGAACACACTCAGCAGGCACCCTTCCCCCCCAACACCCAACGTGGGTTTTTCCTTTAAAAAATGCTGCTCTCAGAGAGAGAGCCGGAGCCATTTTTCTTTCTTTCTTTCTTTTTGCTGGCTCCCACCTGCTTTCCTCTGCTTTCTTCCTCTAAGAAACTTTAAACTCTCTACTTAAACCATGACTTGCTGCATTGTGTGGATTCCCGAACAACTCTGACCTAACATTTGGTGCCGAAGACCTGGGACAGAGGTTTGATTGAAGCTTGAGTCTCCAGCCCCTTGGGGCAATGGGGCAGACTTCCAGCCAACTCCATTCCCCAAACTACAGCCATTCAGGTTTCCATGTGTTCAGTGGCTTGAGTCCATCAACTCAGACCACCTTGATGAAATGCTGGCTTACCCACATGGCTCTCAAACATCTACAACTAATTCGGCCCTAGGTAGGTAAGTGATGTCTTTCTGCCCAGACCCCCCTTTGGGAGTTTTGTTCAGTGTCCCATGGACACCCAGGCCCACCTGAGTGTGGCACCTCAGCCCACTTTAACATGGCACCTGGCTTTGTAAGCCCAGGAAAACCTGAACACTCAGTCAAAACTCTCTGACGCTCCATGAGCGTCTTTCCCCATTGCAACAAAGTAACCTGGGGGATGCCTTGGGTGAAAGATTGCAGGCATTTCCTGACCCCCAATGGCAAACTTGGGACACCTGCTTTGTTTTTGTGAGGGTCTTATGGGTCTGGGCCATTAGTCTCACTTGAGCAACAATTTGGGTGGCCTCTGTAAGCCTCTAAAGGAGCAGGGAAACATGAATTTCTCCACAGGCAATCTACATAAGCCTCTGATGAGCATAGCCCCAATTTGTGTCAGCCTCATTGAGGGAAATCATAAGCCTCTAAAGGAGCAGAGAACTGTGAATCTCTCATGGATGATCTCCGTAAGCCTCTGATGAGCGAAAGTCCCTAACAAACCACAAGCCTCTCAAATTTCTTAAATAATAATAGGTAGTATACAGTCACTTTTCAGTAGCTCCAAAACTGAATTCCCTCCTAAATCTACCCCCTCAGATGTTTAAACTTCACTTAAAAGGGGAATTAACAGACCATAGTCATTTCTGGGCATCCCCAGAACGTTAAAAAGCTTATCTGTTCTTCTTGGATTATTGTTCCCCCTTCCTTAATTACTCTCTACTGCTAGTTCCCCTACATTCTACATTATAAACCATTTGTTTTACATTTTTGAAAGTTCACATTAGTGGTAGAATATAATATTTCTCTTTTTGTGCCTGGCTTATTTCACTCAGCATTATGTCTTCAAGGTTCATCCATGTTGTCATATGTTTCACGAGATCGTTCCTTCTTACTGACGCGTAGTATTCCATCGTGTGTATATACCACATTTTATTTATCCACTCATCTGTTGAAGGACATTTGGGTTGTTTCCATCTCTTGGCAATTGTGAATAATGCTGCTATGAACATTGGCGTGCAGATATCTGTTCGTGTCACTGCTTTCCGATCTTCCGGGTATATACCGAGAAGTGCAATCGCCGGATCGAATGGTAGCTCTATATCTAGTTTTCTAAGGAACTGCCAGACTGACTTCCAGAGTGGCTGAACCATTATACAGTCCCACCAACAGTGAATAAGAGATCCAATTTCTCCACATCCCCTCCAGCATTTGTAGTTTCCTGTTTGTTTAATGGCAGCCATTCTAACCGGTGTTAGATGGTATCTCATTGTGGTCTTAATTTGCATCTCTCTAATAGCTAGTGAAGCTGAACATTTTTTCATGTGTTTCTTGGCCATTTGTATTTCCTCTTCAGAGAACTGTCTTTTCATATCTTTTGCCCATTTTATAATTGGGCTGTCTGTACTATTGTCATTGAGTTGTAGGATTTCTTTGTATATGCAAGATATCAGTCTTTTGTCAGATACATGGTTTCCAAAAATTTTTTCCCATTGAGTTGGCTGCCTCTTTACCTTTTTGAGAAATTCCTTTGAGGTGCAGAAACTTCTAAGCTTGAGGAGTTCCCATTTATCTATTTTCTCTTTTGTTGCTTGTGCTTATTCCAAAACGAGCCGAGAGGTCACTCTGGTGGGCACTCTTACGCACACTTTAGACAACCCTTTTTAGGTTCTAAAGAATTGGGGTAGCTGGTGGTGGATACCTGAAACTATCAAACTACAACCCAGAACCCATGAATCTCGAAGGCAGATGTATAAAAATGTAGCTTATGAGGGGTGACAATGGGATTGGGAAAGCCATAAGGACCACACTCCACTTTGTCTAGTTTATGGATGGATGAGTAGAAAAATAGGGGAAGGAAACAAACAAAGGTACCCAGTGTTCTTTTTTACTTCAGTTGCTCTTTTTCACTCTAATTATTATTCTTGTTATTTTTGTGTGTGTGCTAATGAAGGTGTCAGGGATTGATTTAGGTGATGAATGTACAACTATGTAATGGTACTGTAAACAATCGAAAGTACAATTTGTTTTGTATGACTGCGTGGTATGTGAATATATCTCAATAAAATGATTAAAAAAAAAAAAAAAAAAGGGGGAAGAAGAACCAATACAGTTTGGCCACAGTATCCTTTAGAACAACAAAAACATTAGCCAAAAAATGACACTTTCAATTGGCAAATTCTCGCTGAACTTAATAATTTTACTCGGCACAACAATAAGTGGTCTGTAGCTTCTAATCTTAAGCTTTCTAAACTGTTCAGTCCTGGCTATCTTTGTGTCACTCTGCTGCCTCCTACCAAATCCTCCTCCTTCACAAAAAAAAAAAAAAAAAAAAAAAAAAAACTTTCTAAGTCTTCTGCTTTCCTCTCTACAAAAGTTAACCCTGAAAAGCCTTTAAGCATCTTCTGCTTCTTTAACCCTGCAAACCATCCCCCTCATAACTCTTCTCTAACCCCTTCTGCTCCCCTCCCCTCACCATTAACCCCTTCCCCTCTTCTTGTCCTGTCACTGCTGGCCCCTCCTCACCTCACCCCACCCATACACAGTCTGCTAGCTGCCCACATGCCCCTCCCCCCATCTCCCACTCCAGCCCACCTCTCCCGGGCAAGAGTGTGCAACGCAAACCTGGAGCACACATGCCTGGTGTAACCAGAGGATAAATGAATAAGAATACCGGGACTCAGAAGTACAGGTGGAAGTGCCCACCACAAACAAACACTGAACGCATCTGAGTTAAGGTAGCTTTGCAATTGAGACTTTCCCTGTGCTGGGTAAGTGTGTATTTTTTTGTTTATTGTGTTCACTTTGCTTTCTTTTGTTTCAATTAGTCTATTGTGTAGTAAGGCTAATTAAGTTGATCCAAGGGTCATGCATGCAAACTCAGTGGGTTTGAGCCCCACTAACTGTAACCCCAGATTTATAGTTCTCCTTTTAAATTTTGTGCAGTTTGCACAATTTGCATTTGTGTGAAAAACCAGTTACATTTAAACAGCTCCTACTCTTATGTTGTGTCTTGATAATTTCTTTTACTATTGCTCAGCCATGGGAAATTCTCACAATGTGCCAGCTACTTCTCCCTTAAAAACTATTCTTAATAATTAGTCTGAATTTAGAGAGTGTCATTAAAATTGTTAATGAACTATAGCTGCAGTCAGCTAGCCTTTATGTGTGGTATGGCTAGCTATAGAAAACTGTCTCAAGAAAGACAAATCTGTAAGTTAAAAGAAAAGTTACGGTTTAAAAAAATATGCAGACATCCACCTCTGCTTTAATATCAAAACTTCCAAAGCAATTAAATAAAACAAATTATAATGTAAATGTGCTAGACTATCAGTTTTTTAAAATTAAGAAGTCAAAAAGACGTAGTCAAAAGGGTCCTTGCAAAAACCTGAAATTGCTGGAAGGACATCAAAAGTAACTAATACAATTTAAAAATCAGCAAAAGTGCAAATTGTCAAACCAGTGTCATAGAATAATATCTCTATGAAGGAATCTGATAATGAGAACTTTAACTCACTCTCTATATAAAGATCAGACAGCTAAGGAAACTTGTTCTTATGCCAACTAATGATTTGTGTTCTGATGGTAAAAAGGCAGTTATTCCTTCTACTATAAAAGCATATTTAACAGTTTCATCCTAAAACACTAAAATACAATTTCCAAATAATAAAAAGTAAAAAGTCTTAATATAATAACTAAAACAAATGATTCATATTCTCCAAGTCCTATATTAGAAGTTTGTACTTCAAGACAAGCTAAGCAGTTAAAATCCATAAATATTTTCAAAAAAGCCAAAAGATTGTTTATTACTGTTTCCAAATGCATTGACTAAAATGTTTAAAAATATTTAGCATCATTCTAACAAGTTTAATTTTGGTGGTAATAGCATGTAGTATAGAAGGTATAAAGAATGTTTTTCTAATTAAGGGGAAAAGGAAAGTAGCTTTGTCCTAAATGATTGTTTAGGAACGTAAGATGAAGCCTGGATGGATAGGAATGTGAGATAAAGCCGAGATGGATACAGGAAGTTGTAGAATGTTTGTAAAGTGGAAAAATTTATTTCTGTAGTCAAGATTGAAAGACAGTACAGAAAGCTGTAAAAAGTTTGTGAAAGCAATTATTTCTGTGGTCAAAGATAAAACATGGTAAAAACTAGTAATAACACTGCTTAACAATAGAACCTCAAAACTTAAAGAAAAAAGTGGTTTCATAAAACAAAATAGCATTAAATATTTTAACCACCACCCAAAGCAGTAATTAATATTCAATGTTGTGGGTATTTGCCTAATAATTCATAAAATATAGAACATTCCTCACTGTACTGCCAGCTCCTCATGTTAAGGTCTCCTGCTGTTTTTATTAAGAAAAAAGTTTCCTTAAATTATTAAGGTGTTATTTCTTAATAAAAGGTTGTAGAAGTGTTTTTCTGAGTAATCAGTGTAGGAAGCAAAAAGTCTGTTTTATCAAAATAACTTCTTGCACTTCAGGTTAACTTTATTATGTCCTTGATTGTTTAAAAATTATTGTCTTCTCATTTTTAAAAGTGCTGTCTTTTTTTCAAACCTGACAACTTTTTAAAATTTTGCTTTCTCATGGTCAAGCCCTAAAAGAGATCTCTTTATTCCCAACAGTTACAAAAATTTGTTTGTTCACCTTAAAAAAAAGAAGTGCTAAAAATGATTAAATTCATGTAATGTGTTATAAGTTGCAGAAAAATTTAAAACTTCTAACCTTCTTTTGATTACTAATGTGCATAACATCAAACAATAATATGGTACTACTAGTTATGATTTCAGTTATTTTTAAAGTGTTATCTGTCACCAAAACAGCCAAATTTCCTTGTGAGCTACACTGTTTTACTCTAATACTTTTCTGAAAGTGCTTGCAGTTAGCTACAAGTCAAAGCTGCATATTCAACAAGGAAAAGCTTAAAAAAAAGAGAAAGCAAGGCAAGTATATGTTATGTTCTATATGTAAACAAAAATTAAACCTGCTTTGCTTGAAGTGCTTGCATGTTTAAAACAAGCTCCTAGTACTGTGCCTGCATGCTCTCTCCACATCAGAGTTATTGGTAAGACCCATTTCTGTGGTCCCTAAAACTATAAGGGTGTCAACCACATCACATAGATGTGTTCCAGAAGTAAATGGACACATACTGTTACTGCAAACACCTTTTACTACAAACAACTTTGTCTCTGCCTACCAGAAAAAAAATCAATCACTTTGGCTTTTCAGTGGACACTGCCTCCAGACTTGCTCTGCTGCATAGTGTCAGAGGGTGCTGTGAAACAGCCCAATGGATCCCTGGAGCCCACTGTCTTGTTTCCCAGAGGACCAACAAGACTGCACTACAACTGTACAAAGAAGATACCTCCTGGAGCTGTAATTGCCACTGTGATGTGGTTGAAACTTAAAAACATAATTAACACTAGGACCTGCTCTTATGAGGGGACAGCATGTATGGTATTGTAAACTTAACACCCAATGCAGCTCAGGAAAAACTTAAACATTCATTAGTATTCAGTGCTACACATATATACCAAATAAATATAACAATGTCTCTTCAATATTAAATCATATGCAAAATAATAATAATATTAAAATTATAATAAACTAAATGCATTTTCTAAGTGGTTAATGAATTTACCATGAAATAGAAAATAGCCCTTATTACCATAGTTTTTATTCTGCTTATCACTTGTTTGTCTTGTTGTCTGTATTGTATCTGTAAGTTTATGTCCACAGCATATTCCAGATTAATATAAGAACCTATTTACCCTTGCTCAGCAAAAAGCAGTTACAAGAAAAACACCTCCACCCACTTCCCCTTTTATAGAAGATGCTCACAAAATACCATTTCTTAAAAATAAGAAAATGCCCCGTAAAAAAGAAGATTTAATTGCTGAGTAAGTCTGAGTAAGTAAGAAATATTCAATAAAACTTTCTGTCAGATTTTCTTTCATTCTTTTCTATGCCTCTACAAGCTATCTACTCCCACTTATGGGGCCAGCAATTACACTTATAATAATTTTCCTTCTTGCTCCTTGCCTTTTACAATGTCTAATTAAATTTATCAATAGGTCAATAGCAGCAATGACTAACCAGCAAAACTCCAAAAACATACTACTGCTACAATGAAAAATTGAAAATCTGCTCCTGCCACAGCAAAAGCCTCACTATCAGCTGATTCCAGCAGAAGATATCCAAACATCAATCTAATAATGCTAGAACTTAGTTCAAAGCAACTCTTCCCCAACTCCATCCATGCCCAGCCAGAAGTAGCTAAGAGATGAGTGTGATGTCCTGATTCTCTACAAAGGTTGCTTTGAGCTAAGTTAAAGCATTAACCCAAAGTTCAACCCAAACCTGTACCAAATTTTTATTAAAAATAAAAGGAAGGAATGTCAGACCCCAGAAAAAGGAGTCTAACATATAGAAGGAATGTCTGATCCAGGGGCCCTGCTGCTTATCTCATAGATATCAGGTGCACCATAAACTAAGGGTTGAAGGCTGTTTTAGAAATGCCAATTACAGTGGTGCCTAGACCCCAGGGGGTGGACAACACAAGATCAGATAAGCCCATAAGATGAATGACCACAAACAAGCCAAAAGGGCTGCTTCCTCCACATAGATAATACAGTGCACATCAAAGAAGAGTAGTGTGTTAGAACCTTAGTAACCAGTCAGCTCAGAAATTGATAAGCACTCACCCAATTTAGGCACAGAACACACTCAGCAGGCACCCTTCCCCCCCAACACACAATGTGAGTTTTTCCTTTAAAAAATGCTGCTCTCAGAGAGAGAGCTGGAGCCATTTTTCTTTCTTTCTTTTTGCTGGCTCCCACCTGCTTTCTTCTGCTTTCTTCCTCTAATAAACCTTAAACTCTCTACTTAAACCATGACTCACTGCATTTTGTGGATTCCTGAATGACTCCCACCTAACACTCTAGAGACCAATCAAGTTATACACAAAGGGATCAGCATCTCAGAGTTTGGAGACAGCCATTACAATTCAAGAATAGATTTGACTGCTGAAAGAGCTTACAATTTAGGGACTGTTACAATAATCTTTCCCCTGTTAGGCTGTGCTCTAAGATTCAACTCTGAGTTTACACATTGTAGTTAGTCCATATTGGTGAGGCATTATAGTGTTTGCCTTTTTTTCTGGCATAGTTCACTCAAAATGCTGTCTACAGGTTCCATTCACCTCACTGAGTGCCTCACATCTTCACTCCTTTCAGTTGCTCAATATTCCATTGTATGCACAGACAGCAGTTCACCTTTCTGTTCCTCAGCTGATGTACTCTTAGGCCACCTCCACCCATTGCAAATCAGGCATACTCTCTTCATAAACACCAGTTTGCAAATGTCCATTTGTGTCCCTGCTCTCAGATCCTCCAAGTAAATGCCCCCTAATAAGGTTGCTGGACCTATGCCACCCACATACTTATCTACATGTGGAACCACCCCACTGTTCTCCAGAAATTCAGGGGTAATATTAAGCAACAAAAATTAATAATGTCATTTTTACTTTGTTTTCTGGCCTTTCATTTATTTTTGAAGAGTAACATTATCACTCTCAGTTGGTACAGCCAAATTATTACTGAGTGTTTTGTATAGCTTACTGGATATATGCTACCAATAAGGTTTACTAAGCACCTACAATAAACCATTCTAATTTGCTCTTTGACTTGCCATTTATTGCTTTCTTAGGCATAGCTTCTGAGTTAGGGTCAAAAATATACTCATGCTGCAACTCAGATTGGCAAATAAAATAAAATAAGTCTTTCAGAATAAAAGAGACTTAAGATGATCAACAACCAAATGCAATGTATGGATCATGTTGAAATCCCAAATAGGAACAAATCAACTTTTAAAAAAAAAAATTTAGATAATCAGATAAATTTAAGTATAACCTTGGTATTAGATGATAATATGAGATTAGTGGCAAGTTTGTTTTTGGTATGATAATGACATGGTATTTATGTTAGTAAAAAGTCTATATCATGGCATGATGTCTGTTATGATCTTTAGAATACTCCAGTGTCCACACATACAAAGTTGAAAGGGGACAAAATTTTGATAATTTATGCAATAGGGTAATGAGCACACAGGAGCTCATTATATAATTCTTTCTACTCATGTGTATGTTTGAGAAGTTTTATACTAGAAAACAATAAAATTAAGATAGAAGCTTAGTTTTCTCAACCCCAATGTTTCCCCTTTCCCTTTGTTGTGGCCCCAGCACCTCCCCCTCCTTCTCTCTCAAGAGTATATTTAGTGATGGACTTTGTCCAGAGGACACGCCAATATAAGTTGGGAATAAATCTTCAAGATTCTCATAGATATTGTATATGCAAGTGTCTACAGATATTACTGTGGATAGACCCTAACTATATTAGGCAATATTCCCTCTTAATTGGAACTGATGAATTTGTAAAAATAAATTGAATTTATACTAATGGAGAACTTTTGGTTGAATAAAAACATTATAATAGTAAATATCACTTGTTGAGCAACTACTCTGAACTAAGCACTATATTAATTACTTTACTCACATTATTCTCACTTAGTCCTCACACTAGCATTGCAAGGACAGTGTATTAGTTTGGGTTCTCTAGGGAAACAGAATTAATGAGAGATATCTATAAATATAAGAGTTATAAAAGTATCGCATGCAACTGTGGGTATGCACTAGTCCAAATTCCATAGTGCAGGCAGCAAACTGGCAAATCCAATGAAGATGTTTGATGAACTCCTCAGGAAATGAACAGCAACTTTGACAAATATGTTTGATGAACTTCTCAGGAAATGAACTGGCAACTTTGATGAACACCTTGGGAAATGCTTCACTGGTCAGCTGAAGAAGAAGTGAAGGTCCTCTTTCTGTCTCACTTAAAAGTCTTCAACTGATTGGATTAAACCCAGTTGAATGCATTTTCTCATTGTGGAAGACATGCCCTTCATTGATGCCATCAGTCACAGCTGCAGCCAATTGACTGATGATTTAATAAACCATCCTGTTGGTTTATTAAACAGCTACAAGCATCCTCACAGCAATGGATAGGCCAGTACTTGCTTGACCAGACAGCTGGAAAGCATAACCTGACCAATTTGACACATGAACCTAATGATCACAGTCCACCCCTTGTCAAATTGGCAGTTATACACATCATCTAAAATCATACTTTATCTCTAAGTAGAGAACAATAACAGACATATATTTCACCTAACAATACTCTGCTCTGCAGCGTACAACTGGAAATGCACTAAATCTCTCCAGAATAGGGTGGAATTAACTCTTAAATTTGATTTCCTTTAGCTTAAATATAGCAAAATGAACAATACAGCTTATGTCATATGATAAGGGGATAAGACAGAGAAGAAAGCAAAGATATTTGCTTTACAGACAAATACAAGCATACTTTTGCTTGTTTGGATGTATTATGTCCCCCAAAACAACATTATCTTTGATGCAATCTTGTGGGGCAGATGTTTTTGTGCTGATTAGACTGGAATACTTTGAGTGTTTCCATGGAGATGTGACCCACCCAACTGTAGGTGATAACACTGATGAGATAATTTCTATGGAGGTGTCACCACACCCATTCAGCAAGGGCCTTGGTTAGTTTACTGGAGCACTATATAAGCTCAGGCAGAAGGAGCAAGCTTGCTACAGCCAAGAGGGACACTTTGAAGAATGCACATGAGCTGAGAGAGGAGCTGCAGATAAGAGACAGTTGAAGATGGTTGTTGAAAGCAGACTGTTGCTCTGGAGAAGTAAAGAGATGACAAATGCCCCAAGAGAGAGTGAAAGTGACATTTTGAAGAGCTGTGGCCTAGAGAGGAACATCCTGGGAGAAAGCAATTTTGAAACCAGGACTTGGAGGAGATGCCAGCCACGAGCCTTGCCAGCTAACAGAGGTTTTCTGGACACTATTAGCCATCTTTCAGTGAAGGTACTCTACGGATGCATTACCTTGGAAACTTTAAGGCCTTAAAACTATAACTGTGCAACAAAATAAGTCCCCTTTATAAAAGCCAATTCATTTCTGGTATTTTGCATTCTGGCAGCATTAGCAAACTAGAACAATACTCATAACAAAACAAGGAGGAAATATTCATTCCATCATAGTCCTCATTTCTGTAACTGGTCACATGGCCATAGTTCATATTTATCACTACCATCTTCCACTATCCATTCCTTTTCCCCCTTACCCTCAGCAAGCACTTAAGCTGGTCTTGATTCTTTGCCTGGTGACATGACCCAAACCTTCATTCCTGAAGTTTCTTGGTCATTGGTAGTCCTGCCTGGATTGGGTTGTTGCTGTTTTCCATTGACTTTAATCACAGAGCACGGTAGTACTAAGAGACACCCTAGGGGATCTCCTGTATTCCAGGAAAACTCTACTTCCATTGTGTAGTTGCAGTGCTATTTCCCCTTGATAGACAGGATCAGTCACCCCAGCCAGTATAGTAATCCCCTTCCTTGTCTGTTGATTCAGAGGCATAAGAAGACCAAAGTGGCCAGGTGACAGTCTTAACTTCCAGTTCAATGGGATTATTGTTGTGTTTCCTGGTGGAAGCACTCCTTTTGGAACCAAGACCTGTAGACCAGCAGAGCTTAAGCTTGCAGGGACAGGAAGCAAAAATTTACCTATTGGATCACTAGGAGTGATAGTGAGTGGTGCCGCTCCTGTTTCCACCCAATTCCTGGACCTGTGAGTCCTGGCTATGGGAGAAACAGCACCATAGAGTGGACACTGATTCAGAGCATACACAGCCTCCTTGAGAACACTGACTCAGCCCTGCAAGTTATTGCCACCTAGTTGGCACCATAATTGAGTCTTCAACAGGCCATTCTACCATTCTATCAACTCAGATGCATCTGGATAATGGGAAACATGGTAAGACCAGAGAATTCCATGAACATGTGCCCATTCCCTCACTTCATTTGCTGTGAAGTGGGTTCATTGGTCAGAAGCAATGATGTGTGGAGTACCATGATGGTGGATAAGGCATTCTGTAAGTCCACGGATGGTAGTTTTTGCAGAGACATTTCATTCACTGAAGGCAAAGCCATATCTGGAGTATGTGTCTATTCCAGTAAGAAAAAAATTGCTGCCCCTTCCATGATGGAAGTGGCCCAATGTAATCAACCTGCCACCAGGTAGCAGGCTGATCACCTCAGGGAATGGTGCCATATCAGACTGAGTGTGGGTCTCAGCTGCTGGCAGATCAGGCACTCAGCAGTGGCTGTGGCCAAGTCAGCCATGGTGAGTGGAAGTCCATGTTGCTGAGCCCATGCGTAACCTCCATCCCTACCATGATGATCACGTTGTTCATGAGCCCATTGGGCAGTGACAGGAGTGGCTGTGGAAAGAGGCTGATTGGTATTCACCAAATGGGTCATTTTATCCACTTGGTTATTAAAATCTTCTTCTGCTGAAGTCACCCTCTGGTGAGCATTCACATGGGACACAAATATCTTCATGTTTTTTGCCCACTCAGAAACATCTGTCTGCATACCCCTTACCCAGACTTCTTAATCACCAGTCTTCCAATCATGTTCCTTGCAAGTCCCTGATCATCCAGCAAAACAATTGGCTACAGCCCATGAAGCAGTATACAAATGCATCTCTGGCCAGTTCTCCTTCCAAGCAAAGTGAACAACCAGGTGCACTGCTCAAAATTCTGCCCACTGGGAGGATTTTCCCTCACCACTGTCCTTCAGGGACATCCCGGAAAGGGGCTGCAGAGCTGCAGCTGTCCACTTTTGGGTGGTGCCTGCATATAATGCAGAACCATCTGTAAAGCAGACCCGGGTTTTCTCTTCCTCAGTCAACTGACTGTAAGGAATTCCCCAAGATGCCATAGCTGTGGGCTGCAAAAGAGAAGGTAAGGTGGAAGGAGTGGGGGCCATGGGCATTTGAGCACCTCCTCATGTAACTTACTTATGCCTTCAGGACCTGTTTGAGCTCTATCTTATATATACCATTCCCATTTTATGATGGAGTGATTCTGTTCACGCCCAATTTTATGGCTTGGTGTGTTGGACAACACCCAGCTTATTATAGGTAACTCAGGTCTCATGGTAATTTGGTGGCCCACAGTCAAGCATTCTGTCTCTACTAAGGCCCAGTAGCAGGGCAACTGCTGATTCTCAAATGGAGAGTATTTATCTACAGAGGATGGTAAGACTTTACTCCAAAATCCTAATGGCCTGCATTGTGATCCTCCTATAGGAGCCTGCCAAAGTCTCCAAACAGCATCTCTATTTGCCACTGACACTTCCAGCACCATTGGGTCAGCTGAATCATATGGTCCAAGTGGCAGAGCAGCTTGCATAGCAGCCTGGGCCTGTCATAAAGCCTTATCTTGTTCTGGTCCCCACTCAAAACTAGAAGTTTTCTGGTCACTCGGTAAATGGGCCAGAGTAGCACACCCAAATGAGGAATATGTTTTCTCCAAAATCCAAAGAGGCCAACTAAGTGTTGTACCTCTATTTTGGTCATAGGAGGGGCCAGATGCAGCAGTTTATCCTTCAGCTTAGAAGGGATATCTCAACAGGCCCCACCCCACTGGACACTTAGAAATTTTTCTGAGGTGGAAGGCCTCTGTATTTTTGTTGGATTTATCTCCAACAGAAATACCTTACCAACAAATCTAGAGTACTTGCTACTTCTTGCTCACTAGTTCCAATCAACATGATATTATCAAAATAATGGACCAGTGTGATGTCTTGTGGGAGGGAGAAATGATCAATATCCCTTAGACAATATTATGACATAGGGCTGGAGAGTTGATATAACCCTGAGGTAGCACAGTGACTGTATACTCGTGGCCTTGCCAGCTGAATGCAAACTGTTTCTGGTGGTCCTTACTAAGAGCTATTGAGTAAAATGTACTTGCCATATCAATGGCTGTATACCCAGTACCAGCTGATGTGTTGATTTGCTCAAGCAATGATACCACATCTGGAACAGCAGTTGCAATTAGAGTCATGACCTGGTTAACCTCATGATAATCTACTCTAATCCTCCAAGACCCATCTGTTTTCTGCAGAGTCCAAATAGGAGAGTTGAATGGGGATGTGTTGGGAATCACCACCACTGCATCATTCAAGTGCTTCAGAGTGGCATTAATCTCTGCAATCCCTCCAGGAATCTGGTATTGCTTCTCGTTTACTATTGTGCTAGGCAGGGGCAGTTCTGCTGCCTTCCACTTGTCATTTCCCAGTATAATAGCCCTCAGTCCACTAGTCAGAGAACCAATGTGAGGATTCTGCCAGTTGCTGAGTATGTCTATTCCAGTTATACATTCCAGCACTGGGGAAATAACCACAGAATGTATCCTGGGACCCACTAGATGCACTGTGAGATGGACCTGAACTAAAACTCCATTGATCACCTGACCTCCAGAAGCCCCAACTCTGACAGGTGGTCCAGAGTGATGTTTTGTGTCTCCTGGAATTAATGTCACTTCTGAACCAGTGTCTAATAATCCATGAAATATCTGATCATTTCCTTTTCCCCAATACACAGTTACCCTGGTAAAAGGCTGTAGGTCCCCCTAGGGAAGGCTGGCAGGATTACTAACAGTGTAAATTTTTGGCAGTGTAACAGGGTCCTTCCCCAAGGGTACCCAGCCTTCCCCTTATTCAAGGGGTTCTGGATCTGTAAACTGTCTCAAGTTTGGGAATTGATTAAGGGGCCATGACTCTCTGTTTTTGTAATTCAAGGGAGATTTTGTACACTTGACCTAGAATTCTTCTGCTTATATAGTTCAAACAGGAATTTAGTCAATTTTCCATCTATTTTACTACTTGGTACTCCATGATCTACTAGCCAACGCCATAAGTCTCTGCAAGTCACGTTATTTCAATTGCTGCTTTGAGCCTGTTTTCCATTATGATAGCAATGCCCACCTTGTCTGTGGAGATTAACTGCAGGCACTTGGCTTCTGCTGACTTGGGATATGGTTATCCCCATTGTGTTTAAGGATTCCAGCTCAGTGACAGCAGTTCCTACAGTAATATCTGAACTACAGTGAAGGGCAACTACACAGCTCTTCAGGGCTGATGGAGCTAGTCTCACAAATTTATTCCTCACAGTCTTGGTAAAAGGTGTGTCCTCTGGACATTCCAGGGTTGTGTGAGCAGGTCCCTCATGGTAAATCCACATTCCAATCTCTCTAAGTCTTTGAATCCCCTCCTCTACATTATACCAGGGCAGTTCTGGCATTTCAACCTCCATAATGCCGGCCACCTTTTGATCCATGTTTCAGCCAACCACCCAAACTGTTAACGCCCTTTCTAACCCCTCAAGCTACAACATTGAATGCAGAATCTCTGCTTAGTGGACCCATATCAGTAAATTCAGCATGATCCAACCTTATATTCCTTCCACAATTATCCCACACCTTTAATATACAGTCCCACACATATTCCCCTGGTTTCTGTCTGTATAAATTGGAAAACTCATACAGTTCTTTTGGAGTATTGCATACTTCCTCATGGGTCACACTTTGTACCTCACCCTTTGGGGCCTGTTGGGACTTTAGTCTAGTTATAGGTCTTGAAGCAAAGACTGGTGGTTGGAGTGGGTCATGAAAAGAATTAGAAATATCCCTCAAGCCATTTACCTCAGGAAATTTGGTTGCATTTTCATCTCATAAAACAGGATTAATCTCTCCAGACAGAGGAGTGAGGGCTGCTTCCTCAGGGGAAGTGATTACAGGATTAACAGGCACTGAAGGCTTAATCTCTTAGGTAGGGGTTGAATGGCAGGCTACTTAGGGCATACTGGAGGTGGGGAAGCTGTTTCCTCAAGACAGCCCACTACAGGTAAATGTAACAATGACTCAGCAGAATCCAGGGTTCCAATGCCCTCACTGCTATTATTATCAATCCATATGTCCCCATCCCAAGTTTCAGGATCCCGTTCTTTTCCAATGAATGCTTTTACTTTAACAGCAGACACCCTGAGAGGTTGAGATTTTAGTTTACATTGTGAATCTGCCACTGGCACAATGAAAGTCTGCACCTGGTTTTCAGAAATCTCAAGTCTGTGACCACAGGAAGTAAGATTTTCTTTCAGGGCACACATAGAAACCTTTACATCTGTCATAAGGCACTTAAAATTTAAATTTGAAGCCTTTAGCTCATCCCTTTCACTTATAACTTTATCCAATGTATCTAAGAGCAGCCAGCCAACATCATTATACCTCTTAATTCTACAAAACTCTGTGAAGGTGTCAAAAACACTGTCACCCAAAGCCTTGCTTCATACAAGAGTATGATTAGGAGGATCAAAGGGTGCTGTTTTGCATATCTCCATTGCCAACTCATGCTATGGACTGCCAGTGCCATCTTGATTATTGGAAATGGAGTCGTTAGTACCTTTGAATCTAATCAGAGTAGAAAACAAATTGTAAAAGCCCATTTAAAGATTCTGTTTCTCAAGAACCACTCCCAGTACCAAGTTTTATTAGTTAGGGTTCTCTAGGGAAACAGAATCAATGAGAGACATCTATAAATATAAGATTTATAAAAGTGTCTCATGCAACTGTGGGTATGCATGAGTCCAAATTCCATAGGGCAGGCAGCCAACTGGCAACTCCAAAGAAGATGTTTGATGAAGTCCTCAGGAAATGAACTGGCAATTTGATGAACATGTTCAATGAACTCCTCAGGAAATGAACTGGCATCTTTGATGAACTCCTCAGGAAATGCTTAGCTGGTCAGCCAAAGAAGAAGGAAAGTTCCTCTATCTGTCTCACTTAAAATCTTCAACTGATTGAATTAAACCCAGCTGAATGCATTCTCTCATTGTGGAAGACACACCCTTCATTGACATTGTCACAGCTGCAGCCGAATGACTGTTGATTTAGTAAGCCAGCCTGTTGGTTTATTAACTAGCCACAAGCATCCTCACAGCAATGGTTAGGCCAGTGCTTTCTTGACCAGACAGCTGGGTACCATCACCTGGCCAAGTTGACAGATGAACCTAACCATCACAGACATTATTATTACAGTCATTTTATAAATAATGAATTCAAGTAAAGTACTCTATTCTGTGTGATTCCTTGGCCTGAATTTTTCAGCTGTAGTGTCTTCGAAATAATTTACTTTCTAATTAAAAAAGAGTAAGGGAGGAAAAGATAATGAAAACTTATTGCTTATGTCCATTGTGTCAACCAGGCAATAGTCTAAGCATTTCACAAATGTTATTTCCTTTCTCAACAAACTTCTGAGGTAATTTCAATCACTGATATTTTCTTATTTTTACAAGTGAGTAACTGAGTGTCAGCCCTGTCAAGTAATTTCTGCAAGAACACACAGCTTTTGAATTTTCATATTCATACCCAATACTATCTCCCTTTGAAACCTGTATTCTTCAAAAAATCTACATAGCCATTATCTTGCACATAAGTAGCAAATTGATTCATTCCAAAAATATCTATGGAACACTATGTGCCAAGCCCTGTGTTGGGTGCAGGGAGGAATACAAGAAAAGCTTGATGAAGGATTCCTACACTAAAAAAGCTTATAATTTAGCTGAGAGAGGAAGCATAAGCAATGACAAACAATATGAGAAATTATGCATTAAATTAAGAAATTGTAAAGACTGAATATAGGTTCTTCATTAAAATGTAAATAGCAATGAAGAAATCTGGACTTAAACCCTAGTAGTACATTTTGATGAGAAGAAAACTCAATATTTTGTTCCAGTATAGGAGTTTGATAAATTATGTATTTTTTTTCTATTTTTAGAATTCAGTAGTGTTGCTCATGGGATTCATGGTCAAAGTGCTTTGAAAAAAAATGAATTATACCATTAAGAAACATTAAATCAATAATTGAAAAATGAGAAAGCACTTTAATAGTAAATGCCAAGGTTTATTCAGTTTAAAAGTCTAGACTATGAAAATATAATAGTCAGAGAAAGCTAATAGGGAAAATAGATGGTTCTTTGGGGTCTTGAATTATTCACTATTTCCTCTTCAAGAGAAAAACTACATAATCCAAAAACAGAAGTCCATATTGCAGATCATGTTTAGGTAATCACCCCCACCACAGGGAGAGAATATAGGAAGGTATATGGTTAAATAGGAAATCACACCATCATACAAGTAATGAAGAAATATTGGTTCTATTCCTGGTTCTACCCTAAATAGCAGGGTGATCATGTAGTACATCATCCCCCCTCCCAAAATCTCAATATTTCCACCTATAAAAGTACAATGATTACACTAGGTGATCTCCAAGGTTCCTTCCAGTTTTCAAATTCTAGGATTCTATAACTCTATGAAACCTCTGTCAGGATAGATAATGTAAAACTTTGTTAACAAAGATGATTTGCTATTGTCTTTTGTCTGTATAGGGAATGTATCTGGGTACCTATTCTTGAGGAACAGGTTTCCATGTATGTATTTCCAGAATCACCATATTCATAGCCCAAGGAACAGTGGAACTAGCCAGTGTTTGATCAGTTGGTCTTTTTCATAGATGGAGACAGTAGTGATTTTGTGATTTCATGGATTCTTGGAGATTTCTTGTCCAAAGGTATTCCCTGACTTCAAAAGTAGCACTGATGCCATGTTTACATTGTTTTGGGGGTTTTTTTTTGGTGTTTTATTTTGTTTTTGTTTTTTGTTCTGTTTTGTTTTGTTTTGTATTTTTCCTTATTTCTTTGGCCATGGTTAAAAGACAGCTTTGAGAGAACTAGTATTTTAAGCTTTTATCAGACATCAATATCACATATTAATTTATTTGACAACAGGAGGATACTGAAGGATAATGGAAAAGACTAATAAGAGGCACCCCCAATCAAACTAACTCCAATCAAAGTTCTATTTCACAGTTATATCTGGGGGCAAAGAGATGTGGTTTTTCTTTTTAATGCAGTGAATGTATATGGATGTATTCTAGGGGTGAAGGAATGCAGTTTTTCTTTCTAGTACAGTGAATGTATATGGATGTGCTTTTCCCCCAAGGAGTTCTTTCTCTGATAGTCATGAGACCCTCAGTGGTTCTTTGAGAATGAGTGTGGGAGGCAATTATGGAAGCATGTGATGTTATCTTGTTCCACAATATAAAGGAGAGATTCAACTTCAATGCTTATTGCTGATATCATAGATATATAGTAAACCTTCATAATAAAGCAACTCAATATTCCATGCATCATTACCCTATAGGCCAAATACTGTCGAAAACTGCACACTTAGGTAAGTGATCTCTCACTTGCTCTCTCTCTGACTCTCACTCTCACTCTCCCTCTCCCTCAAGCTCTTCCTCTCTCTCTCTCTCCCTCTCATCTAGAATACATTAATGTAATTGCTTTTACTCCAGACACAGACATTGTAATAGGCTTGATTCCATGTTTCACTTATCTAAGAATCATCTTATCAGTTCATTTAATAATTTTATCATATCTTCATAACATAACTAAGTGTGTTTAAAAGAAATCTTTTAGAACAGATTTTTTCTACTTTATTAGAATGGATTTTAAAATCTATAGCCCCCTATCTGAAGTTAATGACTATTGGTGTGGTGTTTGAATGACAGTTAGACATATCATCTTGAATACTGTTTCTGTTTCTCATTTCTAAAACAAAGAAAGCAGGTACAATGAAGCTTTCTGCTTGAAAACTTAATCCTGTAAAAAGTGAAAATTACTGATGGAGACACCATTTCTTCCCTTGCTTTATGAACAAAACATTGCAGTTCTGGCTGCCTTAAAACATGGGAGCTGTCCTAGAGTTAGGGGAACATTGTAAGAGTGTTCTGGTTAAAAAGGCAAATTGGAAGGCAAATACAATACTTTTAATAAGCTTAGAAAAGATGCTATTGATTTAGCCCCTTTGGAAAAACATTGTGCCATTTCCAAAGCATAACAGACATATTTTCTCAAATATTCTAGAAATGCAATATCAGTACAATACTTTAAAATGTGTTTGCAGGGTTATGGGAAGTTCACAAAGAATACAGTTGCTAAAATATGTTTCTGTCCTGATTTTTGAGTAGAGATTAATGAGTGGAGACAATACCATGTCTGTGTATCTCCTTTTAGACTGCTTGAAAATGATAGAGATGCCTTCACCTTTATTTCAATACACATTCATAAACTTTATGAAACAAGGGTGATATAAAAATTATTTCTAATTTTCTTCACAGTTTTGGTTATTTTAATCTGGTATATTGCTTTGAAGTCTTTGTTTAGTGTAAATTCTGAGTATTTCACATTTAAAAAAAATTGGCAAGGAAATAAGCCAATCATGTGATTGAAATGAAAAGAAGATGAAAAAGAAATTTGATCATTTATTTGACCCTGGTCTATTGAATTCATTCAAATAAATTACCTGCTATTAACCATCAAGTTTAAGGAATAACTTCCAATGCATTTAAACACAGGAGGTGAATTGGAATAATCATGGAGCCACCACAAAATATATTTTAAAATTAAAAACAGGGTACTTAATATACACATTAGCTTTAATTCTCACTAAATAAAAATACACTTTGGGAATTTAGTCAAATATTGGGTGCTCTAGGGTCTCAATCCCCCATTGAATCTCTGAACAGCTAGCAAAAGCTGGCAGAGCTATCATCCACAAAACTCTAATAACAGTAAAGGTTGCATTAATTGGGGGGATAAGGAATCAAAAAACATAATGCAAAAATATAGGAAGAAAGAAACTAGAGAAGGGCTGGAGGATGCCCATGACTGTGGTTTCAGGGTGCCAGCAGTCAGAGAGGAGATTCTACAATACATGGTGGAGACTTGGATGAAAAAACAGAAAACTGCATCAGAGCATGGGGTGAGTTTATTCTGTCAGGACCACCATCATAGGCTGGAAGCTGCAAGATGGCCACTGAGGAGGGGAGTGCACAGCTCTCCACTACCATGCACCCTTATCAGCAATTAGCTCAGGAGATAATCCTCCACAGCCACATGTCTGGGAGATCCTGAGAGGGAACCTGGGAGACAGTGGACCAGTGTTGACCACATTTATTCTCCCTCCACAGAAGTCCATGGCATGCACAGGTGAGTGGCAGTGATAGGTGAAGGTGCCAAACAGAAACTCCAGGAGCCCTTTCAACAAACCAGAGGTTCATGGGCACATGGCAGGCAGGGGGTGGTTCATGTCTGAGCTGGAGGGTGTGAGCACAGCCTCACAGCCTGAGAGTGACCCATTCAGAGACTGGGAATCATGAGACACACAATGTCCTTAAACAGACTCCCTGCCAAACTTCACAGGGCCCACACCACACCCACATGTTTGGCAGTCCCCAATGCACACGGAGATGTGATGATTGGATTTCCACCCGGTTTGAACTCCACCCAGCATACAGGTGAACTTGGGAGAAAGCTGGCTTAGGCTGAGATGTGGCTCAAGATTTCCATCTTCTTGGAAGACAGGGAAAGTGCACTTTAGCAAGTGGCAACTCTGCCAAAAATATGAAAGTAAAATATATATTAATAAAGGGGACAATTCACCAAGAAAAAATAACAATCAAAAATGTTTATACACCCAATCAAGGTGTTCCAATGTACATGAGACAACATTGGCAAACCGAAGGGAGCAATATATTTTTTCTACCATAATATTGGGAGACTTCAATACACCACTCTTTTCCAAAGATAGAACAATAAGATAGAGGACCAAAAAGGAAATTGAGGATGTAAATCATGTGATGAATGAACTAGAGTTAATAGACATGTATCAAGCATTACATCCCAAATTACCAGGATATATATTCTTCTCTAGAGCTCATGGAACATTCTCCAGAATAGATCATATGCTGGGGCAAAAGACAAGTGTCAATAAATTTAAAAAGATTGAAATTATTCAAAACACATTATCTGACCATAATGGAAGGAAACTAGAAATCAATAACCAATAAAGAACAAGAACATTCACAAATATGTGGGAGTTAAAAAACACACTCCTAAACAATCAGTGAGTCAAATAAGAAATTGCAAGAGAAATCAGAAAATATCTGGAGATGAATGAAAATGAGAGCACAACATATCAAAACCTATGGGATGCAGCAAAGGTGGTGCTGACAGTGAAATTTTAGCTCTAAATGTATACAGTAAAAATGAAGAAAGAACTAATATCAAAGACCTAACTGAAAAACTGAAGAAGCCAGAGAATGATCAGGAAATTAATCCTAAAACAAGAAGAAGAAATGAAATAATAAGGATTAAAGCAGAAATAAAATATATGGAGAACAGCAAAGCAATAGAGAGAATAAATAAAACCAAAAGTTGGTTCTTTGAGCAGATCAACAAGATTGAACAGAGAAGACCCAATAAACAAAATCAGAAATTAGAGGGAGGCATTACTGTGGATCTCAAAGAAATTTAAAAAAAAATCATAAGAGGATATTATGAACAGCTATATGCCACCAAACTAGACAATTTAGAGGAAATGGAATATTTTTTGGAAGCAGATGAACAGGCTAGACTGAACCAAGAAGAAATAGAAGAACTCAACACACCATTCAAAAGTAAAGAGATCCAATCAGTCATCAAAAAGCTTCCTAAAAATAAAAGCCCAGGGCCAGATAGCTTTACAGATGAATTTTACCAAACTTTCCAAAAAGACCTGACACCATTCCTTCTCAAACTCTTTCAAAAAATTGAAGAAAAAGGAACATTACCTAACTCATTTTATGAAGCTAACAACACCTTAATAGCAAATCCAGGTAAAGGTACTACAAGAAAGGAAAATTACAAGCCAATCTCCATAATGAATATTGATGCAAAAATTCTCAACAAAATACTTGTAAATTGAATCCAAAGATGCATTAAAACAATAATACACCATGACAAAGTGGGGGTCATTCCAGGAATGCAAGGATGGTTCAACATAAGAAAATCAATTAATGTGATACAACTCAAAAGGGAAAAAATGAAATGATCATCTCAAAAGATGCTTGAAAAGATGCATCCTTTTTTGATAAAATCACTTCAAAAGGTAGGAATTGAAGGAAACTTCTTCAATATGATAAAGGGCATATATGAAAAATCCACAGCCAGCATTGTGCTTAATGGTGAGAGACTGACAGCTTTCCCTCTAAGATTGGGAATGAGACAAGGATGTGCACTGTCATCACTATTATTCGATATTGTGGTAGAAGTTCTAGCCAGTGCATTATGGCAAGACAAATAAATAAAAGGCACCCAAATTGGAAAGGAAGAAGTAAAATTGTCATTATTTGCAAATGATAGGATCATATATTTGGAAAATCCTGAGAAATTGACAACAAAGCTACTTGAGTTAATAAACAAATTCCTCAGAGTAGCAGGATACAAGATAAATGTGCATAAGTTAGTAATGTTCCTGTACACTAGAAATGACCTAACTGAAGAGACACTCAAGAAAAAAAATTCCATTCACAATAGCAACTAAAAAAATCCAGTATGTAGGAATAAACTTAGTGAGGACATAAAAGAACTCTACATATAAAAAATACAAAACTTTATTAAAAGGAATCAAAGAGGAAAGGATCTAAATAGAAGGAAATATATTCTGTGTTCATGGAAAGGAAGGCTAAGTGTCATTAAGATATCACATCTCCCCAAACTGATCTACAGATTCAATGCAATACCAATCAAAATTTCAACAACCTACTTTGCAGATTTTGAAAAGCTAGTTACCAAATTTATTTGGAAGGGAAAGGAGTCTTGAATTGCCAAAAACTTTCTAAAAAAGAAGATCGAAGTGAGAGGGCTTACTTTTCCTGATTTTATTGCCTACTATAAAGCCACATTGTCAAAAAAGCATGATACTGGCACAAAGATGCACATATTGATCGACGGAATTGAATCAAGAGTTTAGAAATAGACCCCTAGGTCTACAGTTGACTGATTTTTGATAAGGCCCCAAAATACCCTGAACTGGGACAGAACAGTCTTTTCAACAAATGGGGCTAAGAGAACTGGATATCCATATCCAAAAGAATGAAAGAGGGCCCCTACCCCACACCCTATACAAAAATTAACTCAAAGTCAATCAAAGACCTCAATATCAGTGAAAGTACCATAAAGCTCCTAGAAGATAATGTAGGGAAACATCTTCAGGACCTATTATTGGGAGGTAGCTTCTTAGACGTCACACCCACAGCACAAGCACCAAAAGAAAAAAAAAATAAAAGATAAATGGGAACGCCTCAAAATCAAAACTTCTTCTGCACCTCAAAGGGCTTTGTCAAAAATGTGAAGAGGCAACAATCTCAATAGGAGAAAATATTTGGAAACCATATATCTGATAAAGACATTTCCAGAATATATAAAGAAATCCTACAATTCAATGACAATAGTACAAACAGCCCAATTATAAAATGGGCAAAGGATATGAAAAAAAAACATTTTTCCAAAGAAGAAATGCAAATGGCTAATAAAGCATGTAAAAAATGTTCATCTTCCCTAGCTATTAGGGAAAAGCAAATCAAAACCACAATGAGATATCATCTCACTCCTTTAAGAAGGGCTGCCATTATGCAAACAGGAATCTACAAATGCTGGATAGAATGTGGAGAAATTCAAACCCTCATTTCTTGCTGTTGGGAGTGTAAAATGGTACAGCCACTGTGTAAGACATTTTGGTGGTTTATCAGAAAACTAGATATTGAATTACCTGAATTATCGAATTGCAATGGGAAAATTATGTTTTCTTCATGACCTTTAAAGTTTTTGTCAGTATGTTAAAAACTCCCAGACTGATGGTTATGAATGTATGGGAGAATGAAGAAAAAATAATGAAGCTAAAATTTGCTTAGTACACTGTAATTTAAAACACTATGGACATTCATAAGTAAAATGTTTTATCTCTTAGTAGAAAACTTTTCAAGAACAGCTTCAATAGTGCTTGCCTTCTTCTCACCCTGTAAATTATGATATGTAGGAAGCATCTTTTTTATACTTTTGCAAATTGTCATTCTCCTTTCTATGTTTGTGTCAACTTTCAACATTTTATCCTTTATACTTTCAATGTTGTGAAATATACCTGAAGATTCCTTTGATGAAGAGTTTTTTTGATGGTGCCACTTCCTCTGGAACAGCTTCATCCTTTTTATAACAACCACTTTCCTCAAATGTCAATAAATTCACCTTCACTAAGCTCCTCTGGCTGCATGTCCAGAATCTCTTGAACAGAGGCTGTGTGAATATTTCCAAGGTCAGCTATTTGTTTTATAAATTAATTTATGTTTGATTTGAATTTTGCCTCCAAGGTTATCATTTTTCATTTCTTTGCTGCATTTTCATCTTTGTTGGCCAATACCCTCTTTCAATTATCTTTTTTTTGTAAAATGTATGGATTTACAATGAGAAAAATGATTCAGCAAAACTTTATGCTTTCCTCTCTGTATGTGAACTGAACAGCAAATGCACAGTCATCAATCACTGACAGACTTTGAAAGAAGTGATATGACTGGTCAGTGTCATGATATGTAAGTCATATTTATGTTGTGATTTGTGGGCTGGAGAGACAGCAGCAAAGTCTGTACCTTATGCAATTACTCACAGTTAATGACAGTTAATATATCATGGTAAGTGAAATTTTAACATGGTTGTTGGTGGCTGGTGTTACCTATCTATGGTAATGGAAATTCATGCATATTAGAACTATGCACAGCATAGTCTGTAGTCATCTATTCTAAGTAAAAAGTGGATTCTGGTCACTTAATGCTCAGTTTTGTATGACTTCACATACAAATCAAGTTCCACCTTTGCAGAAGAAAAGACCAGAGATGGGCAATAGGAAGAATGTGTACAAGTTTTAAAATCAGTTGCATCTTTCCATTACCACTCCTCAAAGGGTCTAAGAAGGTGACATCAAAATGGCAAATAAGAAGGCTTTTTTCTTCAATAGTCAATTAGAATAAGAAATGCCTCATTGCTGCAGAGGAAATAAATACCCTTTAGATCTAATACTTTAAAACCTTAGAGAAATTTGTGCATTTAAAAAATATTCTGTCTGTTGCTTAAATGAGGAAAGTTTGCAAAACATTTTCAGCTATTGCCAGATTGCTGCTTTTTTTTGGAATAACTAATGTAAAATTTTGAAAATACTAAAAAATCTGTGAGACACATTGTCCCTGTTCTGAATACACGATTTGGGTTTTACAATGAGTTTTACTTTTGCAGTTTAACTTAGGTTATAATCACCTAGCTATAATATGTGATGATAGGTAATTCATGGACTGATGGATTTAAGCCAAATTAAACACCTAAACCCAACATCATAAATTAGTGCCTATAAGGTTGTTTAAATCAAATTCTTATAATTCAGATATCAGAAATCAAAATTGTGTGTATTTTACTGCACAAAATGGATATAAACTGAATCTCTGAGGTGAACATTTACAGGTAGAATTACTTCATATAAGACTTCAGCCTGACTCATATATTTGTAATACCTCATCTAACTTAGTATTTTTAAAATATAATCTTCTCATAGCCTTGATAAGGGTACATTCTTATCCAAATAACTATAGCATGTTATTTTTTAAACTAGAGCATGTTAAAAATATCAATTGTTCAACTTCCAATCATGCAAGTTGAACATGCATCGCTCCTACTAATCTACATATAACAGAAATCTCATTGTGTCACCTCACTGCTTAATTATTTTTAAGGACTTTCCATTAGACACATGATAGTCTAAAGTTTCTTACTATGCTTTTTTAGACTCCTCACAATCTATTACAACCGACCTACATTTTGTGCCCCATCTGCCATCCATGACTATATATTACTTATATTTCCACCACTACAATTGCTCTCTGTTCTCCAGCTATGTTGTGTTCTTTCATGCCCCTGTGCCTTTATATATGCTGTTCCCTATGCCTGGAATTCTTCTCTAACATACATTAAGGTGCACTCAGATACTTCCCCATGCCTCCTGGGGAATATCTACTCACTCTTGCTTCAAGACCCAGATGAACCTTCATATATTTTGGAAGCCTCCACCCAATAAGAATTGATGTCTTTTCCCAATATATACATACAGTGACACAGAAAGTACAATTAAGTGGTACAGTTAAGTACAGTTAAGTGGCAAATCCAAAGCTCTTCTTTATTATGCAAATATATTTCCTTCTCAATAGTATTTATTGCTATTATCTGCCAAAAATTTGCATTCACTACTCTGAAAGGGCAGGGTCCAAGTATTACGTATCTTTTATAGCAGATATAGTCCCCAGGACAGTGTTTGGCATATAGAAGTTCTGCTATTGCTGTCAGTGGCATAAACAAATGATATATTAACTGGTGACCAAATTTTTTCAGCAGTATTCAAAATGTTGTTCTATAGACAGTAACACAAAGTCCAGAGGACTGTGGTCAATTTAGTTCAAGTTGATATTCATGATAGGTATAGATTATTGAATGGAGTCATTTCCCATTTAGAATTTACCCTTTTTCACAGATTGATTATCAAACCTTAATATCCTGGATTGGGTGCAGGATAAGTACTCAGCCACGGTGAAAAATTATTTTTTTTCAAGTTAGTAGTTTTTTTTAATGATGTAAGAGGAGAGCTACTTCCCCTAAACTTTGGAAATGTATTTAGAGTTACTGAAAAAATACTTACCCTTCTTATGCCATTATGCCCAAAATGTTTATGCATTAGGTTTATATTTGTTCTATTTACATTTTTCAGATTTTCAAAACTTGTATTGAATAAAGGAAAGTATCTTAACTTTCTTTGTAGCATTGCTGCCATAGAAATTAGCTTGGCATTAGGATTGGAACATTTCAACAAAAAGTGGCCTACTGACCACTATCCTCAAAAGTAATTACATGGCAAGGGCTTGTACATTAGAATCTTCAAAGGGAGAGAAACAGGAATGATTTTATAACTTAGGCTTTCTCAACTGCAGGAATATGGGCTACCTTATTTATTCCTACATGGTAGACTATAGATTTCCCCAAAGAGTTTCTTATTGTTCTCCTTGCTTTAACTAAGGCTCTCTCATTTTCCATGCCTTTTGATTTTTCAAATGTTGCCAATCTGAAAGCCTGCTGTTCTGGCTTCCTAAATGCTGCCATTTTGCAAAACAACAGAAATGGATCGGCTTCTTTAAAGGGGGTTTATTTTGTTACAAAGTTACAGTCTTAAGGCCATAAAAGTGTTCAAAGTAAGGCATTAGCAATAGGGTACCTTTACTGGAGAAAGGCCATTGGCATCTGGAAAACCTCTGTTAGCTGGAAAGGCTCATGGCTGGCATCTGCTTGCTCCCAGGTTGCATTTCAAATGGTGTTCTCCAAATGTCAGTGTCAGATTCCAATGGCTGTCTTCAAAATGTCTCTCTAAGCTGTTCTGAGTTCCTTCTGTTTATCAGCGCTTTTATATGGCTCCAATTATTTAATTAAGACCCACCCTGAATGGGTGGGGTAACACCCCCATGGAAATTATCCAATTAAAGGTCATATTTCCATGGAAACACTCAATCAATAGGTTCCAACCTAATCAACACTAATATGTCTGCCCTCACAAGATTGCATTGAAGAACATGGAGTTTTGGGGGACATAATACATCCAAACCAGCACACCTGTATTAACATTAACTAACACTATTCTTTTAATGAGGAGAGTCTACCCAGGCTACAGGGGAAGCAATGCCATGAAACAGAAGGCATAATTATCTATCAGGGCAAAAAAGGAATATCAGAACTGTGGTTTCTAAAACTGACTCCTAAATTTGGGAAACAAGAGGATTTCATACCTGCTGATGAGGTAACCAAAAATACTTGGAGTGCTTTTTCTTTATGGGCAGAGAAACATAAGTGCATGAAAAAGTGTTTTAGAAGATATTCTTTATTTGAGTTTCAGCTGAATGAAACTCAATATCCAAGTGCTGATGAGTCTCTATTACTGTCAGCTGAATATATTCATCACTGCCAAATGCTGTACAGTTTTGTGAGCTTTCAGTAGAATTCTTTATCAGCTTCCATTGATGTAGGACTCATACCTAAAGCACAGAGAGCTGATAATTTATCATTTTGACTTGAAATGCAGGGAAAGAAGAAAAAAAACATATTTAACTGTGCATACTTAGGGGAGTTTTATTCTGCTTATCTGGATTTCTGGGTAGTAGATTAACAGAAAATATTTTAAACATACACTCACCCCTTTTCCCCCATCTCCCATAGAATGTGCCAGTTGAATTTTCTGACTTTATAATTAATGGTTTTAAGGCTATCACCATGATTGAAAATTCATCCTCATTATTCAGAACATTATATAGACAGGCAGTAGATTTAGGAAATTGGGGTGAATGCATTTTGACCCCAGATTGACTATTTTGGATTAGTTCATTTGTCTTTAAAAATTAAAACTTTGTTCTCTTCTGGTGGAGTGCAGATAAGAAATTCAGTAACTTGAAGATGCTTGTTAGTTGAGTTCTAGTTGACCAATGTTTCACTATGCTTTGATTTTTAGGCAGAGCTATAACTAGGACAGTGGGAACAAAAAATATAGGCATACTGCAGATATATTCAGGTTCACTTCCTTACCATAGCAATAAAGTGAATATTGTAATAAAGCAAGTCACATGGATTTTTTAGTTTACCAGTTATATAAAAGTTATATTTACACTACACTGTAGTCTATTAAGTGTGCAATAGCATTAGGTCTAAAAAACAATGTACATACTTTAATTAAAAATTATTATACTGCTAAAAATTGCTAACCATAATATGAGCCTTAAGCAGATGTAATCTTTTGCTGGTAGAGGATGTTGCCTCAAAGTTGATGGCTGCTGACTGATAAGGGTGGTGTTTGCTAAAGGTTGGGTTGGCCATGCCAATTTCTTAAAAGAAGACAATGATAAAGTTTGCTGCATTTCCTTTCATGAAACATGTCTCTGTAGCATGCAGTGCTGTTTGATAGCACTTTACCTGTAGTAAACATCTTTCAAATTGTAGTCAATCCTCTCAAACCCTGCCACTACTTTAGCAATTAATTTTATGTAATATTCTAAATACTTCGTGGTCATTTCAACAATGTTTTCAACATTTTCACCAGGAGTAGATTCCATCTTAAGAGCCAACTTACTTTGTTCATTCATAAGAAGCATCTCCTGATCCATGAAGCTTTTATCATGAGATTGCAGCAATTCAATCATATCTTTAGGCTCCACTTCTAATTCTGATTCTCTTCCTATTTCAACCACATACAGAGTTACTTCTTCACTGAAGTCTTTAACTCCTCAAAGTCATCCATGAGAGTTGGAATCAACTTATTCCAAACTCCTGTTGATGTTGATATTCTGACCTCCGTACCCTCATGAATCATGTATGTTCTTAATGGCATATAGAATGGGGAAATGTTTCCAGAAGGTTTTCAATTTACATTGCCCAGATCCATCAGAGGATTCACTGTCTATGGCAGCTATAACATTACAAAATGTATTTCTTAAATAATAAGACTTGAAAGTCAAAATGACTTCTTGATTCATCGGCTGCAGAATGAATATTGTATTATCACACATGAAAACAACATTAATCTCATTGCACATTTCCATCAGAGCTCTTAGGTGACCAGGTGCATTGACAATAAGCAGTAATATTTTAAAATGATTCTATTTTTAGTATTTCTTTTATTGTTATTTTAATTACAGAAGTTGTAAGTTTACAGTAAAATCATAAAAAAACCAGCATGCTCACATACCCCTATTATTTACACTTTGATTTAGTTTGGTAACTTTGTTATAATTCATGAAAGAATATGAAAAATCACTCTTAACTATAGTTCATAGTTGACATGTACCACCCTATTATTAACACCTTGTGTGCCGGTTTGGATATATAATGTTCCCCAGAAAAGCCCTGTTCTTTAGTGCAATCTTGTCACTGTGGACTAATTTGTCCTTTGATTAGGGTAGAAGTTTTTGATTGAGTGTTTCCAAGGAAGGTGACTTACACAACTGTGGGTGGGACCTTGGATAAGATTACTTCCTTGGAAGTATGTCCCTGCCCATTTGGGTGGGTCTTGATTAGTTCACTGGAGTACTTAAGAGAGCTCAAGAGCTGAAACAAATGCTGACACTTGGAGATGCTTGCAGATGCAGACAGAAGGACATTTGGAGATGCTAAGCTAAGAGATAAAGCTCAGAATTTGCCTCAGAGAAGCTAAGAGAGGACCACCCAGATGCTTAGAGATAAATGCCCTGGGAGAAAGAAGCAAGGATGCACAGGAGCTGAGAGAGATGAGTGAAGACAGAAGCCCAGAGACATTTTGGAGTAAGCCATTTTGAAACACATCTAGAGAGCAAAGGACAAGCAGATGCCAGACACATGCTTTCCCAGCTGATGGAGGTGGTCCAGATACCATCTGCCATTCTTCAGTGAAGGTATTCTCTTGTTGACACCTTAGTATGGACATGTTTATGACCTTAGAACTATAAACTTGTAACTTAATAAATCCCCTTTATAAAAGACCATCAATTTCTGGTATTTTGCATAACAGCAGCATTAGCAAACTGGAACACATTGTATTGGTGTATATTTTAATAATTCATGAAAGAACTTTCTTATACTTATACTATTAATACCAGTCTATTGTCAACAACAGGGTCACTGTGTTATACTATCCCTTGTTTTATCTTCTTTCATCCCAACATCATACAAGACCAAAAACCTCCCCTTTCAAACACATTCACATACATAATTTAGTGCAGTTAATTACAGTCACAATAATGTGATAACATTACCACCTTCCACTTCTAAACTTTTACCATCAACTAAAGTAGAAATTCTGTATGTGTTAAGCATCAACTCCCCATTCTCAAACCCCAATCTATCTCCTCATAACCTATAGTCTAGATACTAACTTTATGAGTTTGCTTATTATAATTAGTTCATAATGGTGAGATCATACGATATTTGTCCTTCAGTGCCTGGCTTACTTCACTCAACATAATTTCCTCAAAGTTCAATCATGTTGTTTCATGCATTGGACATAATTCCTTTTTACACCTGAATAATATTCTATTCTATGCATATACCACATATTGTTTGTCCATTTCTTGGCTGATGGAAACTTTGGTTGCTTTCATCTGTTGGCATTTGTGAATAATGCCACTATGAACATCAGTGTGCAAATATTTGTTAAAGTCCCTGCTTTCACTACTTCTGGATATATACCTAGTAGTATGCTGGAATATATGGTAATCCTACACTTAGCTTCCTGAGGGACTGCCAAATTGTCATCCACAGTGGCTGGACAGTTTTACATTACCAATAGCAATGAATGAGTGTTCTTATTCTCCACATCCTATAAAACTTTAATTTTCTATTTTTTATTAGTAGCATGATAGTCAGTGTGAAATATCTTGTTCTTACTGTGGTTTTGATTTAAGTTTCCCCAATAGTAGTGATATTGAGCATCTTTTCATGTACTTCTTAGCCATTTCTATATTCTTTTTGGAGAAATGTCTATTTACATCTTTTGCCTATTTTTAAATTGAATTTGTTTTTTATTTATTGTTGATTTGTAGGATTTATATATATATAACATATATATTATATATATATATATATATAAATATGTGTGTGTGTTTGTGTATGTGTGTGTGTGTATATATATATTTTCTGGGTATTAAACACTGCTCAGATATATGGTTTCCAAATGTTTTCTCCCACTCAGTAGGTTGCTTTTCACTTTCATGGCAAAGACTTTAATTCTGAAGAGGTCCCATTTATCCATTTTTTCTTTCATTGCTTGTGTTTTAGGTGTAAGGTCTAAGAAACCATTGACTACAAAAGAGAATGGAGATTCTTCCATACATTTTCGTCTAGAAATTTTATACTCCTAGTTCTTATATTTAGATTTTTGGTGTGTTTTGAGTCATTTTTGTATATGGTGTGAGATAAGGTTCCTCTTTCATTCTTCTGCCTATGGATATCCAGTTCTCCCATTACCATTTGGTGAAGAGATTATTCTTTCCTAATTGAGTTCACATAGCAGCCTTGTCAAAAATCAATTGCCCATAAGCATGAGGGTCTATTTCTGAATTTTCAATTCATTCTATTTGTCAATATGTCTATCATTTTGCCAGAACCATGCTGTTTTGGCAACAGTAGCTTTGTAATAAGCTTCAGAGCCAGGAGATCTGAGTCATCCCACTTTGTCTTCTTTTTCAAAATGATTTTAGCTATTTGGGGCCATCTAAACTTCCAACACATTTGAAAATTGGCTTTTCCAATTCTGCAAAGTAGGTAGCTGGAATTTTGATTCAGATTGTATTGAATCTGTAAATCATTTTGGATAGAATTAGCATCTTATGGTATTTGGGCCAATCCATAAACATGGAACTTCCTTCAATTTATTCATGTTTTCTTTGAATGTTTTTGGCAGAGTTCTGTAATTTTCTATGTACAAGTAGTTTACATCCCTGGTTAAATTTATTCCTAGATCCTTGATTCTTTTAGTTACTATTATAAATGGATTTTTTTCTTGATTTCTTCCTCAGCTTGCTCACTAAGGGTGTATAGAAATAATATTGATTTTGGCATGTTTTACTTGTATCCACCACATTGCTGGATACATTTATTAGCTCTAGTAGGTTTCCTGTAGATTGTTTTGGGACTTTATCTATATAGAATTGTGTCATCTGTAAATAATGAAAGTTTTACTTTCATTGCATTTTAGGTACCTTTATTTCTCTTAGTTACATAATTGCTCTGGCTAGAAATTCTTGTACAATGTTGAATAATAGTGGTGACAGTGAGCATCCTTGTCTTTTTCCAGATCTTAGAGGTAAAGTTTTCAGTCTTCTGCAATTGTTAGCTATAAGGTTATACATACATACATATATATATCTTTGAGATTGCTCACATACCATACAATTAACCAAAGATCCATCATACTGCCCCCAGTACCATCATACAGCTGTGCATCCATCACCACAATTATTTTTTTCAATTTTTAGAACATTTTCATTGCTCCACAAAAGAAATAAAGACAAAAAAATGAAACTCAAATCCTCCCATACACCTAACCACCCCCTCCATTATTTATTCACAGTTTTAGTATAGTACATGTGTTACTGTTGATGAAAGAATATTAAAATACTATTAACTGTAGTATATAGTTTGCAACAGGTATATATTTTTTTCTATATGCCTATTATTAACTTCTAGTTATAGTCTCATACATTTGTTCTAGTTCATGGGAGAGTTTTCTAATATTTGCACAGTTAATCACAGGCATTGTCCACCACAAGATTCACTGTTTTATACATTCCAGTCTTTTAACCTCCAACTTTCCTTCTGGTGACATACATGACTGTGAGCTTACCCTTCCCACCACCTTCACACACCTTTCAGCACTGTTAGCTATTCTCACAACAAGCTACCATCATCTCTGTCCATTTCCAAAAGTTTATGCTCACCCAAGTTGAACATTCTGCTCATAAGCAACTGCTCTCCATTCTTTAGCCTCATTCTATACCCTGGTAACTTATACTTCATGTCTATGAGTTTGCATATTATAATTATTTCATACCAGTGAGACCCTGCAATATTTGTCTTTTTGTGTCTGTCTTATTTCACTCAATATAGAGCCCTCAAGGTTTCTTCACCAACCCATTTTTTTTAAGATGGTTTTGTTCACACACCATACATTCCATCCTAAGTAAACAACCTTTCATTCCCTGGATAGTCACATATTTATGTATTCAGCACCATTGCCACTATCTACATAAGGACATCTCCATTTCATCCACAAAGAAGGAGGAAGAGTCAAAGAAGGGAGAGAGACAAAAGAAAAAGAAAAGGGAAAGAGAGAGAAGATAAAAAACATAGCAGCTAGAAAGCAACAAAAGGAAAGATAGCATTAACCTAAAGTAGAATAAAGAGTCAGACAACATCACCAATACCAGGAGTCCCATACCCTTCCTCAATTTCCCCCCATAGGCATTTAGCTTTGGTATATTGCCTTTGTTATATTAAAGGAAGCATAATACAATATTTCTGTTAATTATAGTTTCTAGTTTGCATTGAATGTATTTTCCCCTCAATCCCACACTATTTTAACACCTTGCAATATTGACATTCATCTGTTCTATCTCATGTAAAAACATATTTGTACCTTTTATTACAATCATTGAGCACCCTAGGTTTCCCTGAGTTATGCAGTCCCAGTCTTTATCTTTCATCTTTTCTTCTGGTGTCCCACATTGTCCTACCCTTCCTCTTTCAACCACACTCACTGTCATCTTTGTTCAGTGTACTTACATTGCTGAGCTACTATCTCCCAAAACTGTTTTCCAAATCTCTCACTCCTGTCTTTTCCTTTGTGTTTGCAGTGCTTCCTTCATTGTTTCCTGTAGAGCAGGTATCTTGTTCACAAACTCTGTCATTGTCTATTTGTCAGAGAATATTTTAAACTCTCCCTCATATTTGAAGGACAGGTTTGCCAGATATAGGATTCTTGGTTCATGGTTTCTTTCTTTCAGTATCTTAAATATATCACCCCACTTCCTTATTTCCTCCATGGTTTCTATTGAGAAATCTGCACTTAGTCTTATCAAGCTTCCTTTGTATATGACGGATCACTTTTATCTTGTTGCTTTCAGGATTGTCTCTTTATCTTTGACATTTGATAATCTGATTATTAAGTGTCTTGGTGTAGGCCTATTCAGGTCTATTCTGTTTGGGGTATACTGTGCTTCTTGGATCCATAATTTTATGTCTTTCATAAGACATGGGAAATTTTCATTGATTATTTCCTCTATTATTGCTTCTGCCCCTTTTCCCTTCTCTTCTCCTTGTGGGACACCCATGACATGTACATTCCTCCTTTTCATTTTGTCCTTAAGTTCCCAGAGACATTGCTCATATTTTTCCATTCTTTTCTCTATCTGTTCTTTTGTGTGTAGGCTTTCAGGTGCCTTGTTCTCCAGTTCCTGAGTGTTTTCTTCTGCCTCTTGAGATCTGCTGTTTTATGTTTCCATTGTGTCATTCATCTCTTGTTCCTTTCATTTCCATAGAACTGAGAGTTGGTTTTTCAAACATTCAGTTTCTACCTTATGTACCCCCAGTGTTTCCATTACATGGTTCATCTCTTTTGCCATATCATCCCTAAACTTTTTGAATTGAGTTAGTATTAGTTGTTTAAATTCCTGTATCTCAGTTGAAGTGTAAGTTTGTTCCTTTGACTGGGCCATAACTTCATTTTTCTTAGTATAAGTTGTAGTTTTCTGTTGTCAAGGCATGGTTTCCTTGGTTACCCCAATCAGGTTTTCCCAGACCAAAATGGGCTCCAGTCCCATAAGGAAGAAATATTCAGTATCTGGTTTCCCTGAGGGTGTGTCTTAGAAAACTGGTACAGCCTGTGAGGCCTTAGGTCACTGTTCTTCTCTTCCCAGCAGGTGGCACCTATCAGCCTGTAACTCTATACTGGTGTAAGGAGGTGTGGCCCATGGCTGTTTTCCCCCAGGACCTGGGGTCTGGTTCTGAACGGAAGGCTAGTTGTAGACCTGGGCCCCACGTCTTTCTTTTTAGGGAACATAGATTCCCTAGGGAGAGGTTAGTAACATTTCAGTGGTCTCTCTCTGCCTGTGCTATCTCCACCCTTGTCAGGTCAGAGCATTGGGAACTGAAAATGGTTAAGGCTTTCTCCACTGAGCCAAAACAGGGACAGAAAGCCCCCTTTAGAGCCATTCTGTGGCCACTCTCCAGCTCTGTAAGGTCAGTCATCACATAAAGCCTCTGTCTGCTTGTTGGGGGTTTGTAGCCTGTATCAAGCAGTCCACTTTTCTTAATTAAAACCCCAGTTGGAGCTCAGCTGAACTGTATTCACTTGCTTGGAGAGAGCTGCTCTTTAGCACCATGAGGCTTTGCAGCTCAGCCATGGGGGAATGGGGCTCCTGGATTGGATCTGCAGTTTTTATGCACAAATTTTATGCTGCAATATCAGGCATTCCTCCCAATTCATGTTGGTGTATGATGAGTGGATGGTCATGTTTGTCCCCCCACAGTTATTCCAGATTATTTGCTAGTTGTTCAAGTTTGTTTATTAGTTGTTCCTTGGGGACTAATTAGCTTTCACTACTCTCTATGCCACATTCTTAGAGAGGTAGGTATAAGGTTTTGAATGTATGCCCTTTATTATGTTGAGGAAATTTCCTTTGATGCCTAATTTTCTAAGAGTTTTTATCAAGAAAGGGGACTGAATTTTGTCAAATGCCTTTTCTACATTAATTGAGATGACCATGTGATTTTTCCCCTTCATTTTTTAATGTGGTGTGTTACATTAATTGATTTTCTTATGATGAACCACCCTTTCATACCTGGGAGAAAACCCACTTGATCATAGTATACAATTTCTTTGATGTGCTGTTGGATTCTATTTACAAGGAATTTTGGGGATTTTTGCATCTATATTCATAGGAGAAATTGGTCTGCAATTTTGGTTTCTCATAGTATATTTTTCTGGCTTTCATATTAGGGTGATGTTAGCCTCATAGAAAGAGTTAAGACATGTTCCTTCCTCTACAATTTTTTGGAAGAGTTTGAGGCAAGATTGGTTGTAAGTTCTGTTGGAATGAGTAGAAGAATTCACCTGTGAAGTCATCTATTCATGGGCTTTTGTTTGTTGGGAGGTTTCTGATGACTGATTCAATACCTTTTTTTGTAATTTGTTGTGGTCTTCTACTTTGTTTAGAGTGACTGTATGTTTTTTTGTGTTTTTCTAGGAATTTGTCCATTTTATATCAGTTGTCTAGTTTGTTAGAATGCAGTTGTTCATAGTATCCTCTTATGAACCTTTTTATTTCTATGGGATAGTAGTAGTGAGCCCATTTACATTTCTGATTTTGCTTCCATATTCTCCCCCCTAGTCTTTGTGAGTTTAGCACAGGGTTTGCCAATTTTGTTGATTTTCTCAAAGAACCAACTTTTGGCTTTGTTAATTCTCTTTATTGTTTTTTTTTAATTCTCAAGTACACGTAATTCTTATCTAATCTTTATTTCTTTCCTTCTGCTTGCTTTGGTATTTATTAGCTGCTCTTTTTCTAGTTCCTCCAGGTATGCAGTTAGGTCTTTGATTTTAACTTTCTCCTTTTGCAATGCAAGCATTTAGGGCTGTAAATTTACCTCTTAGCACTGCCTTAATTTCCTCCCATAAGTTTGATATATTCTGTTATCATTTTTATTCATCTGTAGATATTTACTGATTTCTCTTGCAATTTCTTCTTTGAATAACTGAATGTTTAAGAGAGTGTTATTTAACTTCCACATATTTGTGGATTTTCCAGCTCTCCAACTGTTATTGCTTTCCAGCTTCCTTCCATTATGGTCAGAGAGATGTTTTGTATGATTTCAATCTTTCCAAATTTTTGAGACTTCTTTTGTGATCCAATATGCCAGTTTGAAACTGTTATGTACCCCAGGAAAGACTACCTTCTCTTAATCGACTTTTGTGGGTGCAAACTTATTGTGGGTGGGATCTTCTGAAAGGTTGTTCCCATGGAGATGTGACCCACCCACAACTGGGTGGGTCTTAATTAGTTTCCTGGTGTCCCCTATGAGAGGATAAAAGACAGAGAAATTTTGAAGATAGCAGAGAGATACTTAGAAAGAAATCACCACAGACATTTTGGAAACAGCCATTGAAACCAGAGCCAACACAGACCCAGGCACTTTTAGATACAGATAGAAAGACATTTGGAGATGCTAAACTAAGGGGTGAAGCCCAGAGTTTGCTCTGGAGAAGCTACGTGAGAACCCACAGATGCTTAAAGAGAAGGCCACTGGAACCAGAAGCTAAAAGCAATGCAACCTGGGAGCAAAGGACAAGCAGAAGCCATCCACGTGCCTTCCCAGCTGACAGAGGTGTTCTGGATGCCATCAGCCTTTCTTTGTAAAGGTATCCTCTTGTTGATGCCTTCATTTGGACACTTTTATGACCTTAGAACTGTACATTTGTTACCTAATAAATCCCCTTTTGTAAAAGGCAACCCATTCTCATATATTGCATTTTGGCAGCATAACCAAGTGGAATACACAACATGTGGTCTATCCTGGAAAATGATCCATGAACTCTCAAAAAGAAAGTGTATCCTGCTGCTTTTGGGTGCAGTGTTCTTTAAATGACTATAAAGTCTAGTTGATCTATCATATATTGAAGTTCTCTGTTTCCTTATTGATCTTCTGTGTAGATGTACTATCAATTGATGATAGTGCTGTATTGAACTCTCCAACTATTATGGTGAGGGGTCTATTTCTTCCTTCAGTTTTGTTAGTGTTTGCCTCATGTAATTTTTGGCAACTTGGTTAGGTGCATAGATATTCATGATTGTTATTTCTTCTTGGTGGATTTCCTCTTTTATTAATATATAGTGTCCTTCTTTGTCTCTTATAACAGTTTTGCATTTAAAGTCTATTTTGTCAAATATAAGTATAGCTACCTCAGCTGTTTTTGGTTTCATTTTGCATGGAATATCTTTTTCCTACCTTTCACTTTCAAACTATTTGTGTCTTTACGTCTAAGGGAAGTCTATTGTAAACAGCATATAGTTAGTTCATCCTTTTTTGTCAAGTCTGCTAGTCTGTGTCTTGTGATTGGGGAATTTGGCTCATTAATATTCAATGTTATTATTGTAAAGACACTATTACTTCAGCTATTTTGCCCTTTGATTTTTATGTCATATCATTTGTGTTCTAGTTCACTCATGCTGCAGAATGCAAAACACCAGAGATGGACTGGCTTTTATAAAAAGGGGGTTTATTTGGCTATACAGTTACAGTCTTAAGGCCATAAAGTGTCCAAGGTAACACATCAGTAATCAGGTACCTTCACTGGAGGATGGCCAATGGCGTCCGGAAAACCTCTGTTAGCTGGGAAGGCACGTGGCTGGCGTCTGCTCCAAAGTTCTGGTTTCAAAATGGCTTTCTCCCAGGACATTCCTCTCTAGCAAGCTTGCTCTTCTTCAAAACGTCACTCACAGCTGCACTCCCTTCAGTCTCTTTGAGTCAGCATGTTTTATATGGCTCCACTGATCAAGACCCACCCTGAATGGGTGGGGTCACACCTCCATGGGAGTATCCCACCAAAGTCACCACCCACAGCTGGGTGGGGCACATTCCAAGCAAATCTAACCAGCACCAAAACGTCTGTCCCACAAGACCACAAAGATAATGGCATTTGGGGGACACAATACATTCAAACTGGCACATTCCACCCCCTGGACCCCAAAATGACATTATCTTTCCAAATACAAAATACATTCATTTCATCACAATATCACAAAAACTTAAACCATTTCAGTTACAAAAGTTAAGTACAAAATCCCATCAAAATCAATTACAGGCGTGGTGGGTCCTAAGGCGCAATTCTCCTTTAGCTTTGGATCTGTGGACTTAGAACAAGTTATATGCTTCCAATATACAAAGGAGGGACATTCATAGGATAAACATTCCCATTGCCATAAGGAGAAAGAGTAAGGAAAACTGGGTTAACAGGATCAAAACAGTTCCTAAAACCTGCAGGACAAACTCCATTAGATTTCAAAGTCTGAGAGTCATTAACAGAACAACGTTGCATCCTTGGGGCTTGAGAGAGTGGGAGCCTAACCCTTCCTAAGGGCCTTTTCGGCAGCCCTTTCCTCTCCAAATGCTTAGGTGAGTGCTCCAACATACCCACACATTGGGGAGACCACCTTCTCGGCCCCACTCTCCTCAAACTTCGGGGCTGCTCCCGGATTCCCTTCCATCTCCGGGGCACACGCTCAACCCCTTCAGAACAGTGTGGTGGCCGCCAGGCTCTCCCCAATTCCCTGGGAATGTGCTCCACCCTCTTTGGGACCTCGGGTGGCAAAACTCTTCCAGAGCATCGAGGTGGAATGCCCACCCTCGACCTCCGGGGCAAACTCACCCTTTCCATGTGTGTGGGCTGCTCCACTCTCCCAGCCCAAGGCCTCTTGACTCCAGACCTCAACCTCCATGGCTCTGTCTTTGAAGAAATTTTTCTTGCAATTTGTTCCTTGTCTGTCTCCTCCAGTCCAGACTGGCAGCGGCTCTGTCTATAAAGTTCTCGCAAAAATTCTGTTGGCTTTGCATGAAGCACACAGGGGTCAAAGCCATCAGACAATAGGAGTTTCCACAAATCCTTTCTGGATAATTCCATCTCCAATCTTGGCTTGTACTGAAATGGTGGCTGGATTCCATGTTTGGTTACATCCTCATGTTGGGCTGTAGTTTCTGGGATTCCACCCCCTGGAAGCTCGTAATTTTCTAAGCCATCAGCTTCTGGTTTCTTTGAACCCAAGAATTCAGTTCTAAGTTTATCTCTCTCCACTTGCATTTTACTATAAGCTGCAAGGAGAAGCCAGGGTATATCCTCCACAGGTAGTCTGGAGATCTCCTCAGGTAAGTATTCCAGGTTATTGCTTCCAGATTCTTCCTTCCATCTGACACCAGGACTCAATTTTGCCAAATTCTCTGCCACTTTAAAACAAGGATCGCCTTTCTTCCAGTTTACAACAACACATTCATCATTTCTGCTCAGGGCCTCATCAGAAGTATCTTTAGAGTCCATATTTCCACAAACAATCTCTTCAAAGCAGTTTTGGCCTTTTCTATCAAGCGCCTCACAATTCTTCCAGAAACTTCCCCTTATCCATTTAAATAGCCGTTCCAACATGTTTGGTGTTCGCAAACTCAGCAGCAAAAGCACCCCACTTCTCTGGTACCAAAATCTGTTCTAGTTCGCTCATGCTGCAGAATGCAAAACACCAGAGATGGACTGGCTTTTATAAAAAGGGGGTTTATTTGGCTATACAGTTACAGTCTTAAGGCCATAAAGTGTCCAAGGTAACACATCAGTAATCAGGTACCTTCACTGGAGGATGGCCAATGGCGTCCGGAAAACCTCTGTTAGCTGGGAAGGCACGTGGCTGGCGTCTGCTCCAAAGTTCTGTTTTCAAAATGGCTTTCTCCCAGGACATTCCTCTCTAGCAAGCTTGCTCTTCTTCAAAACGTCACTCACAGCTGCACTCCCTTCAGTCTCTTTGAGTCAGCATGTTTTATATGGCTCCACTGATCAAGACCCACCCTGAATGGGTGGGGTCACACCTCCATGGGAGTATCCCACCAAAGTCACCACCCACAGCTGGGTGGGGCACATTCCAAGCAAATCCAACCAGCACCAAAATGTCTGTCCCACAAGACCACAAAGATAATGGCATTTGGGGGACACAATACATTCAAACTGGCACAATTTGCATCTCTCTTTTTACCCTTTTACTAACCCCTATTGATAATCTCCATTTCTTCACACTTCTCCAAGTCTCTCTCTTCTGTATGTTCCTTTCAGCCCATTGAACACCCTTTAATGTCTACTGTAGGGTGGTCTCTTGTTGATGACCCCCCTCAGTTTCTGTTGTACTGTGAATATTTTAAACTGTTCCACATTTTTAAAGGATAATTTTGCTAGATATGGAGTTTTTGGCTCACAAGACTTCTCTTTCATTTCCATAAATGTATAATACTTCTGCCTTATCATCTCCATGAATTCTGATCAGAAATCAGCCCTTAGTCTTATTGAGTGTCCCTTGTATGCAAGGAATCACTTTCTTTTTGCTTTCAGAATTATCTCCTTAACTTTGTCATTTGGCATTCTGATTAGTGTGTGTCCTGGAGTAGGTCTATTAGGATTTGTTCTGTTTGGAATATATTGTTCTTCTTGGATATGTATATTTATGTCTTTAATAAGATTTGGGAAATTTTCAGCCATTATTTCCTCAAATATTCTTTCTTCCCCTTTTCCTTCCTTTCTCTTTCTGGGACAATTATGATGGAGAGGGAGAGAGATGGGGAATGGCTGGTCACTGGAGCAATCAGAACACATACACCATTAATCAATTAAGTCTTCTCTCTTTTATGGGCATAGTTCATGACACCCCCAATCAATTACAATTGTAACATCAAAGATCACTGATCACAGATCACCATAACAGATACGATATTAATGGGCTTCTGTGAGCTACATCATGAATTTTAATTTTAATTCAATCGATGTTAATTCAATTTTATTACATAGTCTTTAGTAAGGATTATCTTCTGAATAAAAATATTCCCCCCAAAATTCCTAACTTGACACCATACAAATGTATATCAACTCTTACTTGTCCAGAGGCCAAGTTTCTTTCAAAGCATGTTGATATTAACATCAGTACTATCCACTTGAATTTGTTGTTGACATGGGCATTATCTTAGAGGCCACTCAGTCAATTGAGTTAATTGAACTAAAACATTAAGATCCTGCTTGCAAATGTCTCTTAAAATTAATGCTGCATGGGATCCAGTTATTTTATTTTAAAGTTTAATTTCCATTTTATTATTTCCAGAACTAGTTTTTCTTCAGTCCCAGTTCTTTTAAAAAATAATAAACATCATCATTAAGTATTTTTTTTTAGTTCATCTGACAGGCTGATATCATAGGATGAAAAAGAATGACAACTTTCTCCTCTGTATAGTGATTTCCCTTCAAGACTAATGCATATCCTAACTGGGGGACATATGGCATAATCATAGGAAGGGCATAAGAATAGTTCAGAAATGACTCAGAAGCAACAGTGAGTAGTATATCTGCCTTGTGGGGCTTTAATTATGGCATTAACCAGTTTGTGAAAGAAAGGCTTTCAACAACCATGTTATCAGGTTAATAGTATGATTGCTGACCCTGAAAACATGCAACCTACAATAACAAAAGCCATAAACATGCAAAATGTTATCTAGTAATTCCCAAATGAGGAATCATTATGGTCATAGGCAACTTTTTGGATCCACAAAGCCAAATGCACATCCCGAGATTCTCATGTCCACCAAGGGGAGAATGCTTCCCAAGTAAGGGCTCAAAAACAAATAAGTATAATAAATTTGGACCACACTCATGAACCACAATATAAAATAGTCCAGTAAATATAAGCTGGTTAATTGTGAGGAAGTTTAGGTGGAGAATAGCTGACAATTTCAGATGGATGGAGGAGAGAGCAATTAGCAAAAATTTCCCCTGCAATAAAGACATCTAATTGAGAGCATGTGATAATGAATATGATTTCCTTTGTAGGATTTAGAACATCTTGAAAAGGGGTAAAGTTGAAGAAACCATTAATTGTAACAAAGGCAATATACCAAAGTTAAATATCAGTAAGAGGGAGGTATAATGGAGGGGTATGGGATGCTTGTTTTCATGTGCTTGGCTCTCCTTTTTATTTATTATTATTATTTATTTTTAATTGTTTCCTCTTCTTCTTCCCTTGTGGAAGAAATGGAAATGTTCTCATATAGATTGTGGTGGTGATGCAAAACTATGTGATTATACTGGGAGCCATTGATAGTTCAGTTAGGATGGATTGTATGGTGTGGGAATAAAACTTTAAAAATTAAACAGAAAGACACAGTTCTGGAGAATAAGTGGACAGAGAGATATATACATATTCACTGCTGGTAGGGAAGTAGAATGGTGCAGCCATTCTGGAGGACAGTGTGATGGTTCCACAAGAGACTGGGGCTATGGCTGCCACATGGCCCTGCAACCCTGTTATGATGTGTACACTTGGAAGAACTGAAAACAGGGACACAGACATTTGCACACTGATGCTTATGGTGACATTTTTCTCAATTTGCAATGGATGGAGTTGGCCTAATGGATGAATGGAGGGGCAAACTGGTATATACATACAACAGAATATTGAGTGGCTGCAAGAAGGACTGAAGTCATGAGGCATAAAAATAGGTGAATGAATCTTGAGGACATTATGTTTAGTGAAATAAGCCAAAAATGAAGGGAAAATATTTTAAAGCTTCACTAATATACACTACTTATAATGAGCAAGGATTGAATTTGAGAGCATAGGTTATCTGGAGATAGAATGGGGATAGAGATTGGGCAATCAATGATTTAGGAATACAGAACATTAAATAGCTCATTGTAAAGGTTCCTGGATGGTAAACTCTTATAGCAGTCAAATCTATGACTCAGTTTTAACTAAATTCTGAGATGCTGAGCTCTTTGTGTATAATCTGGTAGTTCCCTGGAAATTTGTGAACCTATGTGACACCTCAGACTCAGAGTTAGAATTCTGCATCTTTGAAAGTCAGCATTACTCCATAAAGCAACTGTTAAAGAAGCTGAAAAAGAGATCAGACTACAATTAGTGATATGAATGAAATGGGCTTTGTTAGGACTAAGGTAAATTAGAATACAGGGTAAAATACAATATTGACTGTATTTTAAAACTGCAACTTCTGTGTGAGACCAAAGGAAAAAAGGATCACTTGGTACTAGATTTATATTTTCTATAGCCCTCTATCTAATTTAACCTGTCTGGTCAGTTTTTTTTTAAACAACAGAGTTACATGTATCCTAGAATAGGGAGTGAGTCCTTTTTATTTTGTACAGGCTAATGAAATACTCCAATGTATCACAGAATATTTTGGGCAGAAAATAAGAAAGTATTTGCAAAGTCTCCTTGAGGGAATGGGGAAAATGTGGAACTATTAAACTTCCCCTCCTAGGGAATCCCTGCTATTCTGTTGAGCAATAGGTACTCCCAATTTAATAAGCCAAGCCCCCAATCTAGAGGCTTGCCCTTATGAAACATCTGTCCAATGGTGAAGTTAATCCTATTTATAAATATGCCTGAGTGACCCCAAGATATCTTCTATTGCTCAGGTATGGCTTGTATCTCTAAGTCAACTCTGCAAATTAACTCACTGTCCTCCCCCATATATGGAACATGACTCCCAGCATTGTAAGTCTCCCTGACAACATGAGACATGACTCCCAGGGATGATCCTGACCCTGGAATTGTGGGATTGAGAATGTCTTCTTGACCAAAAGGGGGAAAAGCAATGAAACAAAATAAAGTTTCAGAGGCTAAGAGAATTCAAATAGAGTCAAGAGGTCATTCTGGAGGTTATTCTTATGCATCATATGGTTATTCCTTTTTAGTTTCTAATGCATTAGAATAGTTAGAAAGAAATACCTGAAACTGTTGAATTGTTATGCAATAAACTTGATTCTAATGATGATTTTATTAGTATAGCTTTTATCACATGACTGTGTGGTTTTGAGAACCTTTTCACTAACACTCACTTTATCCAGTGTATGGGCAGATGAGTAATAAGATAAGGACAAAAAATATATATGAACAATAGGGGAGGAAAAGGGGGTATGGAATGTTTTAGGTGTTCTTTTTTATCTTTATTATTTTGGGAGAGAAGTATTGAAAATGTTCTAAAATTGATTGTGGTGATGACTGCACAACTATGTGATGAAACTGTGAGCCATTGATTGTATACTTTGGATGGATTATATTGCATATTTATATCATGTGCATATACACTAGCAAGGAACAATTGGAAACCAAAACTTGAAACACAATATCATTTGCAATATCCCCAAACCAAAGTATTCATGTATGTATCTAACAAAAATGTATGCGCTCTATATGCTGAAAACTATAAAATACTGATAAAACCAACTAAAGAAGACCAAAATCAATGGAGAGAATCATGCATGGAAGACTCAAAATAACAAAAATATAAATTATCTCCAAATATATCTTTGTTAATTCAATCTCTATGAAAATCCTAGCAGGGTTTTGTGTAGATATGGACAGGCTGATGTAACAATTTATGTGGAAAAGCAAAGGATGTGGAATACTAAAACAAATTTTAAAAAAGTAGATAAAGTTGGAGGAATCCCACTACATGATTTTAAGTGTCACCATATAGCAACAATAATCACAATAGTGTGGTTTGTTGGATGGATTGGCACATAGATTGATGTAAAGGATTAGAGAGTTCAATATAGACCCAAACAAATATGGCCAACTGATATTTTGAGAAATATGCAAAACCCATTCAAAGGAGGAAAGACAGTATTTTAAACAATTAGATATCATGGATTTACAAAAGAAAATACAAGAAAAAAAGGAGCTCAACTTAAACCTGACACCTCATATAAAAATTAATAAGATGTATTATAGTTCTAAACATAAAATATAAAGGTATAAAACTTTTAGGGAAAAAAGTAGGAGAAAACATTCATGACTTTGGTTAGGCAAAGAGTTCTTAGACTGACATCAAAAGCCTGATATGCAAAAGGAAAAATCAATAAATTAGATTTCATCAAAATTAAAAACAAATTCACTGTGAAAAACACTGTTAAGAGAAAGAAAAGACAAGGCACAGACTCAGAGAAAATATTTGTAAATCACATATCCAACAGAAGACTAATTGTATAATTAATAAATCACTTTCAAAATTCAGTAATTAAAAAGGAAACAATGCAATTAAAAATGGGCAAAATACAGGAATACACAATTCATTGTAGAGGATACGCAGATGGCAAATAAAAGCATAAAAAGATTTTCAACTTCATTAGCAATTAGTAAAATTCACATTAAAGCCACAATGAGATAGCACTACACACCTATTAAAATGGCTTAAATTAAAAATTGTGACAGCACCATGTGCTGGGTAAGATGTGGGAAAAGTTGTGCTGGGGAAATTACAGATATGCTTAGTGGCCATCTCCCCACCTCATCTAAACTCCTCCTTTCCCCCTTTTGTCTGTTTGCATGCATGTGTTTCCATGTGTTTCCATTTCACAACCCCAGGGGAGAAGTTAAGTCTCAAATGTGAAAAACAAGCTGTCCAGAAATTGAACGGCCTGACCTACCATGAATCTGAAACTGGGAACAAGCATCACCAGATGCTTGCCAGGGTGTGAGCTCTGCACAAAAATTGCTTGATTCATGCAATTTTACCAGTTACAGGTCTCCTTCCCCTGTGGTGTATAAAAATCCAGCACTCAGACATCACAGAGTCCTTCTTCCCCAACTCAAAGTGGGGCATGCAAAGCCACAGCCACTAACAATGACCCAAGTAGTCGACCTCCCCAGGGGACCAGCCATGAAGACAACTCTTCCTCTGTTCTTTTAGACCCTTTGTGTTTCATAATGATAAAGTGGTCATTTGTTAAGAATCTCAGTGCTGCCTAAGCCCATGTTTACATGCCGCAACATGTAGTAACTTGCTCCACAACTTAATCACTCATACACTGCTAGTGGGAATGTAAAATGATGCAGTTACTCTGGAAAACATTTTGGTAGTTCTTACAAAGTTACACATACACTTACCCTATGATCATATAATCTACTTCTAGGTTTTTATGCAAGAGAAATGAAGATATAAGCTCACACAACACCTGGTATAGAAATATTTATAACAGAAGTATTCTAATACTCAAAAACTGTATATATCAAATATTTAACAACTGATGAATGGACTACAATGGAACACTTCTCTGCAATAAAATGGAAAAAAAATATACATGAAACAACTTGGATGGATCTCAAAGGAATTCTGTTGAGTAAAAATGCCAATTTCTAAAGGTCACCTATTTTATTATTATTCTATTTATATAACACTCTCAAAATAACAAAATTATAATGATAGGCAACAACAGTTTCCATAAGTTAGGATGGCTGAGAGTGTGTGATTCTAAAGGGAAAGAATGAGGGAGTTTCTTTAGGGTGATGGAACAGTTTTGTGTTCTGAATTTGGTGGTGGTTACAGGGATCTATGAATGTAATACTTCATAGAGTTATACACCAGAAACATGAGTTCATATAGAAACTGTTGCAATCTGAATAAAGCCAGTAGATTAGCTAATAGTTTTGCATCAAAGTTAATTTACAATTTCCTGGTTTTGGTAATTTTGCTATGGTTTTCTAAGATGTTATCATCAGGAGAAACTTGGTAAGGGGCACATGGAAAGTCTGTATTATTTTTAATTCAATTTTACTGAGATTATTCACATACCATACAATCATCCAAAGTGTACAGTCAATTGTTCAGGGTACCATTACATATTTCTGCATTCATCACCACAATTATTTTCTTTCAATTTTAAAACATTTTCATTACTCCAGTAAATAAATAAAAAGAAAACTCAAATCCTCCCATACCCCTTCCTCCCACCTCCATATACATATATTCATAGTATCAGTATGATACTCATAGTATCAGTATAGTAAATTTCTTACTGTTGATGAAAGAATGTTAAAATATCACTAACTATAGTACATAGTTTGCAATAGGTACATTCCTTCCCCATATACCCAATTATAAACTTCTACTTGCAGTGTCATATATTTGTTCTAGTTCATGAAAGAAATTTCTATATTTATACAGTTAACTGGTGTAATATGTGACTCTAAACTTCCCCTTTCCACCACATTCACACACCATTCAGCACTGTCAGTTATTCTCACAATAAGGTGCTACCATCACCTCTGTACATTCCCAAATGCTCAAGTTCAACCTAGTTAAACATTCTGCTCATAATAAGCAACTTCCCCCCAATCTTCAGGCCCAGTCTATATCCTGGTAACCTGTATTTCATGTCTATGAGTTTATTATTATAATTTGTTCCTATCAGTGATATCATACAATATTTGTCCTTTTGTACCTGACATATTTCGCTTAATATAATGTCCTCAAAGTTCATCCTTCAACCCATTTTTAAGATGGTTTTGTTCATGCACCATACATTCCATCCTTAGTAAACAATAAATAGTTCCCTGTATAATCACAAAATTATGCATTCACTAACGCCACCATTATCTACATAAGGACAATTCCATTTCTTCCACAAAGAGGAAGAGTGAAAAACAGTAGAGAGACAAAAGAAAAAGAAAAAAGAAAGAAAAAATGACAATTAAAAAGAGACTAAAGAAAAGATAAAATAAAAATGAAGTAAAATAAAAGAGTCAGACATCACCAACACCAAGAATCCCATACACCTCCCTTATATCCCCCAATTATATGCATTTATCTTTGGTATATTGCCTTTGTTGCATTAAAGGAAGCATAATACAATGTTTCTGTTAACTATAGACCCTAGATTGCATTGATTGTATGTTTCCCCAATACCACCCCATTTTTAACACCTTGCAAGGTAGACATTCATTTGTTCTCCCTCATTTAAAAACATATTTTTACATTTTATCACAGTTGTTGACCACTTTAGATTTCACTAAGTTATAGTCCCAGTCTTTATCTTCCCTTTTTCCTTCTGCTGTCCCACATGCCCCTAATCTTCCTCTTTCAATCATAATCACAGACATTTTTGTTCATTGTACTTACATTGCTGTGCTACCATTAGCCAAAACTGTGCTCCAAACCTCTCACTCCTGCATTTCCTATCTGTCTGTAGTGCTCCCTATTCTATTTCCTGTAGAACAGGTATCTTGTTCACAAACTCTCTCATTGTCTGTTTGTCAGAGAATATTTTAAACTCTCCCTCATATTTGAAGGACAAGTTTTTGCAGAAATAAAATTCTTGGCTGGCAGTTTTTCTCTTTCAGTTTCTTAAATATATCACACCACTGCCTTCTAGCCTCCACAGTTTCTACTGAGAAATCCACACACAGTCTTATCAAGCTTCCCTTGTATGTGATGAATCACTTTTCTTTTGCTGCTTCCAGAATTCCTTCTTTGTCTTTGACATTTTATAATCTGATTATTAAGTTTCTTGGCATAGGCCTATTCAGATCTATTCTGTTTGGGGTATGCTATGCTTCCTGGATCTGTAATTTTACAGCTTTCATAAGAGATGGGAAATTCTCAGTGAGTTTTTCCTCCATTATTGCTTCTGCCCCTTTTCCCTTCTCTTCTCCTTCTGGGACACCCATGATATGTACATTCATGTGATTCATGTTGTCATTCAATTCCCTGAGATGTTGCTCATATTTTTCCATTCTTTTCCTTATCTGTCATGTTGTCCATAGGATTTCAGGTGTCTTGTTCTCCAATTCTTTACTGTTTTCTTCTGTCTCTTGAAATCTGTTGTTGCATGTCTCCATTGTGTTCTTCATCTCTTGTGTTGTGCCTTTCATTCCCATAGTTTTTGTCCATTGTTTTTTTTTCAAACTTCCAAGTTCTTCCTTATGTCTGCCCAATGTTTTGTTTATATCTTCATCTTTTTTGACATATCTCCCCTAAACTCATTGAATTGATTTAGCATTGTTTCAATTCCTGTATCTCAGTTGAAGTGTAAGTTTGTTCCTTTGACTATGCCATACCTTCATTTTTCCTAATGTGATTTGTAGTGTTCTATTGTCTAGGCATCTGGTTTCCTTGATTACCCCAGTCATATTTTCCCACACCATAATGGGCTCAGGTCTCAGAAGGGAACTATATTCAGTATCAGGTTTCCCTGAGGATGTGTCTTAGAATATTGACAGACTTTCCTGTGAGGCCTCTAGATGCTGTACTTTTCCTAACCTGCCCAGCAGGTGGCACCTGTCATCCTGTCACTCACACTGGTGGAAAGAAGTGTGGCCCCTTTAAATCTCAGCTTAAGTTGTTTCTAGTTTGATTGTTTACCTCCAGGTTATAGGGTCTGAGTTCTGAAGGGAGGACAGGTACTTTAGCTGGTCCCCACCTCCCTCCTCTTATGGAAGATACACCCCCTAGGGAGTTATCTTCTGCACTTGAATTACTCCTTTGTCTCTCTGACTCTGTTAACTCCACCCCTGCATGGGTCAGAGTGCTGAGAACTGAAAATGCCTGAGGCTTTCTCCACTGAGCCTTCAGATTGGGAGAGGAAAAATAAAGGAGAGAAAGCCCCTTTTCAAAGCCAGTCCTTAGCCCCCAGTTTTGCCTGTCAGGCAGAGATAGTTCCTGGTCTTCTGTGCTCCTTTGCTTGGGGCACAGGCTTTTTCCAGTATTCTAAGCACAGCTGTCTCCAAGAGCCTCAGTATTTTTTCCCATCAGTCCCACCTCCTCTCCACTGAGAGGGACCTCAGGGTCCTTTGCTCCTTGTTAGTGGTTTTTCTGTGTTTGTAGCTTGTTTTCAGTAGTCCACATTTGTTAATTAAAACCCCAGTTGGAACTAGGTTGAGCTATATACACTTGCTCCTGGCAGGGACTACTGCTTTCTCCCACAGTGAGCTGTTGCAGCTCAGCCTGCCATTGAAGGGGTGGGCTCCCAGTGCAGCTCTGCAGTTCTTACTTACAGCTTTTATGCCACATTCTCAGCCATTCTGCCCATTCCAGGCTGGTGTTTGACATGTGGAAAGTCACAGTATTCCCCTAGCAGTTGTTCCAGACTATTCACTAGTTGTTACTGGCTATTTATTAGTTGCTCTAGAGGACTAAATAAATTCCACATCTCTCTATGCTGCCATCTTGCCCCACCCCCTGTATTATTCATGTAATTACTTGTAAACTTAAAATGACTTCAAAGTAAAATTTAGAAAATGAATGAAGGAATGAATGAGTAAATGAATAAATAATTAAACAAACATACACACAAATAAAAAGAGGCCCCAAAGTAAACTGAACTATTAATTTGTGAAAATGTGTTAATAAAAAAATAAAAATTGAAATCATGCTTCAATTTTGTATTTTTCTTTCTTGCAGAATACATTATTTTACAGTGAAAGCTTAATATCTTGTGATCTCTGAGAATCCAGAAGCATTGAAGATGTTAAATATTTTACAGAGTATTTCAATTGTTGGTACAGGATGGCTGCAGATGACCATAAAGATTAACAAAACATACAAGACTTTGTATGACATTTCCAGCAGCAGCATGATCTATGAGCTATTTAATTCAAGATTCACTCTTTGGAGAGCAGAAGTGTTCCTTTGGGGAATGAGGAGAGAGAAAGGAGTATAGTGAAATTTCACCTGATGCCTCAGCAATTGATTTTCACCTTCTGGTCCCACGGATTAGAAAAGAAATGTAACATAAATAAAATTTTATTTTTTTCAGTTCTTTTAAATAATGATCAAAATGATGTGTGATTTAGAGGTATATTTATTTACTTCTAAAGAAGCCCTCTAAATAGCATAGAGTATTTATGCTGCAGTTAATATATCCATCTCATTAAAGGTGTCTTTTTTTTCTTGCCCAAAAATTCACATTTGTCAGGAGTTCTGTCTTATTTGTCTCCCAAAGTTTATGTGAAACCAGAGAAAAAGGTACTGACAGTGAAGGAAAAAAGGTATGATGGCTGCCAGTGAGCTGTGAGATATTAAGGAATACTGGCATGCTTCAGATGGTGATCACAGTTAAAAACATCATAATATAATCTAAAAATTTAGATGTTCTTCTCTCAAAATAAAGGCTTATTTACTACATTGTTTACCATTAAAGAGTAGTGTTTTCCATTCTTGTACCAAAAGAGAGCAGTGATACTTTTGATAAAAAGTACTGTGCAGTCAAAGTATTAATTAACTGCAAAAATCATTGAATAGTTACTAAGGTTCAGTGTTAAGCATTGTATATAGCCTGACAAAAAACACATATGAGATCCATGCTCTCATGAATATATAAGTCCACCAGTGAAAACCAATGCAAAAATACATGAACAGACCCATGACCAAGACGGTAACATAATGCACTCCAGTGTAACATTCTCCAATAGAATCTTTAAACAACTATCAAAAACTAGATGGGCAGACCCATCTTCCACAAAACTTCAGAATCAGTTAAAATGTTGCAATAATTGAGCAAGAACTGAATTAAGAAAACACATCTTTAAAAACAAGAGAAGCCCATGGTGCCCTTGCTGGTACTTCCCCCACCCTTCCTCAACATGGTGTGAGGCCAGGCAAGGTGTGCATTGTAGGAATCTGGCATTGTTTCAGAGGGATCAGAGTAATGATTATGCAGATATTGGTGTGTCTGTGTATGGGTTGGCAGCCCAAAGGGCTGAACCAGGTAACTCTTCTCTGGCAGAAGCAGCTTGCAGACAGCTTAAGCAGTATAAGTATCAAGTAAGTCAAGTGGCCTGGTATAAAAGATTGCTTGCTTTAAGTCAGTAATACAGTAGAGCAACTGGGAGGGGGAAAAGTCTTTCATAGGGAATAGAAGGGACATACAAATTCCTGTAAATGGAGGAATTCTTAAAGCCATGTGCATGCTCAAGCCCTGGATAACACATGGGTTCCGAAAAGACAGAGAGGACCCTGCCCTTCAGACTTACCATGGGCTGATATACTTGATAGGAGGGCTAAACTCTCAGGGAGAACACCAGCCAATACAAATTGAAATTTCAGACTGTAAAAATTGTTTTCGGCATTTGTTTGTTTGATTATTAAAACTCCTTGCACTCAAGGAAATCTCTGTCATATCTCTCTGGAAATGAACAAAGAACAGAAAACTCAGGGACTAAATCCTAGAGTTAACATTTTAATATTACAGTGTACAGTGTATAAGAAGAGTACAACAAAAACAAAGGAACAGGAAATGATGTCCCATTCAAAGGAAAATTTCAAAACAGATAACACATCCATGACGAAGACCAGAATTTGGACATATTGGAAAAAGACTTTTAAAAAAATGATCCTTAATATGCTCAAGGAGATAAAGGAAAACAGGGAGAAATAAACTAAAGAATATCAGTAAAACAATGAATGAACAACATGAGAATCTCAATAAAGTCTGCAAGAAAGTAGCAATGTATTTTGTACAAGGAGCCCCAATAAGATTAAATGCTGATTTCCTATCGGAAACTATGGAGGCCAAAAGACAGTGGGATGGATATTTATTTAAAGTGCTCACAGAAAATAATTGCCAACCAAGAATTTTGTTTCCAGTGAGACTGTCTTCCAAAACTTAGGAAAACATTAAGATACTGTCAGATAAACAAAAGCTGAGGGAGTTCTTCACCTCTAGACTTACCCTTCAAGCAATGCTAAAGATACTTTGTCAGACTGAAAGGAAGGGACACCAGAGAGTGGATCAAAGCAGCATAAAGAAATAAAGATCACTGTGTATACATAACTATATGGGAAATTATAAATAATAGTACTATTGTATTTTTTTAGTATATAAGTTTTAACTGTATATACTTTCTGATATGCAAATGCATAAAAAGTAAAGATAAATCTATGGTTTGGGACATACAATGTATAAAGGTCTAATTTGCAAAAGTACAACAAAAAGATGGGGGACAGAGTGTCTAGGAACTGTGTATGTGTGTGCTATTGATTTAAGATGTTAAATTTAAGCCACATGGTAAATACAGAGAAAATATCTGAAAAATATGTACAGAGGGAAATGAGAAGGGACACAAAATGGTACAATTCTAAAAATCAAATGAATATGAAAGTTGACATTAATGCCAAAATTGAGAGACAAAAATGTATAAGACTTACAAGGATAAAATAGCAATATGGCAGAACAGAGATCTGCATTATCAGGAATAAATTACAATGCATTAAACTTTGCAGTCAAAAGCCAGAGACTGGCATAATGGATAAAAAGCATGAGCCAAATATTTGCTGTTTACAAGAGACTCAACTTAAATTAAAATTCACAAGCAGGTTGAAAGTAAAAGGATAGAAAAAATATGCCATGCAAATGGTAACCAAAAGAGAGCTAGAGTAGCTATACTAATATCAGATAAAATAGATTTTAAGTGAAAAAAAAGATACAAGGGAAAAAGGAGTTCACAATATATTGATGAAAGCTTAATTCAGAGGTGGAACAACATGGAAGCATAGAGAGGTGTGGAATTTAGTTAGGCCTCTAGAGCAACTAATAACTTGCCTGGAACACCTAGTAAATAGTGTGGAACAACTGTTGGTGTACATCTGTGACTGAACACATATCATACACCAGTCTGGAATGGGTGGAATGTATGACATTACAGCATACAACTGTAAGTAAAGCTCCCCAAACTGTGGAGCTGGTACCCCTCCTCCACCACCATGGCAGTCTGAATTGCAAAACTTTGCTGTGGGAGAAAGAAGCAGTCCCTGCCAAAGCAAGGGAATGTAGCTCAACCAAGCTCCAACTGTTGTTTTAATTAACAAATTTTGTCTACTGAATACAAGGTACAAGCACAGATAAACCCAGAACAAGCAGTAAAGTACCCTGAGATCACTCCAGGAAGAGAGGGAGTGAGGCTGAGGGAAAATATATAGATAGATATATAGATAGATAGATAGATAGATAGATAGATAGATAGATAGAAAACAGAGGCTTTTGGAGACAGCTGAGCTTAGAATACTGGAAAACAGCTGTATCCCAAGAAAAGGGGCACAGAGAACTAGGTACCAACTCTGGTTGACCAACAAAACTGGGAGGCTGGGGACTGGCTCTGAAAAGGGGATTTCTGTTTCTTTTTTTCCCTCCTATTCTAAGTAGCTCATTAGAGACAGCCTCAGGCATTTTCAATTTTCAGCACTGACCCAGGCAAGGTAGAGTTAACAGAGTCAGAGAGACAAAGGAGGAATTCAATTGTAGAAGATAACCCCATAAAGGTTATATCTTCCCTAAGAAAAGGGGGGGGGACGAAGCTTAAGTGGCTGCCCTCCCTCAGAGAACTCAGATTCCAGGGACTGGGTGAGAAGAAATAAGAAACAACTTAAGCTTGGCTTCTGACACCCTCAGTCCCTGGCCAGGACAAGGTCTAATGAGAATTAAAGGGAACACACCTCTTTACACCAATGGGGAACACGGGCTGACAAGTGCCACCTTCTGGGCAGGATAGGAAAAGCACAGAGACTAGACACCTCACAGGAAAGTCTCACAGTTTGCTGGGTCTCACCCTGAGGGAAACCTAATACCAAACACAACCTCCTCCTGAGATATGGGCCCATCTGATCTGGGAAAATCTTATTGGGGTATTCAAGGAAACCAGAACCATAGACAACAAAAAGCTTTGAGTCACAATAGGGAAAAAAAAGATATTGCCCCAACAAAGGAGCAAACTTACACTTCAAATGAGATACAGGATTTGAAACAACTAAGTATTAATTAAACAAATATCCTAAATCAGTCCAAAAATCAAATCAACAAGTTGAGGGAAGATATGGAAAAAGAGATGAAGGATATAAAGAAGACATTGTGTGAACATAAGGAAGAAATCAAAGGTCTGAAAAAACAATTGGCAGAACTTATGGGAATTAGAAACACAATACAAGAAATAAAAAACAATGGAGACACAACAGCAGATTTGAAGTGGCTAAAGAAGAGATTTATGAACTGGAGGACAAGACATATGAAATCCTACACACAAAAGAACTGATAGGGAAAAGAATGGAAAAATATGAGCAGCATGTTAGTGAATTGAATGACAACATGAAGTTCATGAAGGTGTGTATCATGGGTGTCCCAGAAAGAGAAGAGATGGGAAAGGGGTAGAAAGAATAATAGAGGAAATAATCATTGGAAATTTCCCATTTCTTATGAAAAATATAAAATTACAGATTCAAGAAGTGCAGTGTATGTCAAACAGTATATATCTGAATAGACCTGCTCCAAGACACTAAATAATCAGATTATCAAATGACAAAGACAAAGAATTCTGAAAGCAGCAGGAGATAAGCAATCTGTCACATACAAGGGAAGCTCTATAAGATTATATGGGGAGAAGATGGCAGCTAGGTGAGACAGGGCAAAGAAAACACCTCTGTGAAAAATACAAGATAAAAACCAGAAAGTGACCCAGAACACAACTTCCAGTGATGCACCAGCTGGACAAGGTCTGCTAAATCCACAGGGAACAGGCATTTAGTGAAACCAGGAGTCTGCATTCTGAAACGAGTGAGTAAGCGAATGGAATTTCCGTGGCCATGCTGTGGTGTGGGGAAATGGTGGGCTGGCATTCAGAGATGGACTAGTTCTTTCAAAAAATAAAAAAAGACTGGGAGTGGCTGCAGATATGACGGGGAGATCCATGCAGTGAAGCATAGAGGAAGCAGGCTGGGCTAATGCCTCGGTGTCTGGCATGGAGGATACCCCTTCCCACACCCGCTGCTGATTGTCTCAAGACCAGAGGAGCAGAGGGGAGCCAAAAGGAGAAAAAAAGCACATTCCTTGCAGCCATCTCCCCAGCAGGCAGGGGACGCTCCTGCCCGGGGCCAGACCCACAGCCCAGAGCTGTGCCAAGAAACCGAATGTGACAGGGAATCTTTCCTGCAGCACTACACACAAGCCACAATATCAGCCATGGACAGTGGCCTTTAATACACCCACAGCTGATTGTTCTGCAGCTGGAAGGGTGGAGCTGTGTGAAAAGTGGGAAGTTAAAGTGTACCATTCAACCAACTTTGAAGCAGGCTGGGAGCACCCCTGCATGGCCCAGCAACCCACAGCTTCCCTGGTGGGCCAGTGTGCATTTGTGATGTGGTGCAGCCCTCCCTCAGCAGAGGTCCTGGAAGAGCACAGCTGGGAAGGGGGAACCACTCGGAAATCCCAGGGACCCTATGCAAATACCAAGGACTTGTGGGTCAGTGGCAGAGACAAACAGTGGAAAGACTTAAATGAAGGCTTAGGCTCCTGCATCAGCCTTAAATCTCTGGGAACACCTGGGAGGTTTGATTATTAAAGCTGCCCTGCCTGCCTAACCACCCAGATACATGCCCCACATTCAGGGTAGACAGCACCAGCAACACACTCAAACTTGGTGCACCAATTGGACCCCACAAGAATCAGAGCCCCACACACCACAAAGACAAAGTGGGGGAGAACTGACTTGAGGGGAATAGGTAACTCATGGACGCCATCTGCTGGTTAGTTAGAGAAAGCATACGCCACCAAGCTACAGTTCTGTCAAATTAGGGATCAAGTAAAGCAAATGCCAAGAGGCCAAAAACAACAGAAAATCTTAAAGCATATGATAAAAACAGATGATATGGAGAACCCAAACCAAAACACCCAAATCAAAAGATCGGAAGACACACAGTACTTGGCACAATTAATCAAAGAATTACAGACAGGCAACAAGAGCATGGCTCAGGATATAAAGGACATGAAGAAGAGCATGGCATAGGATATAAATGACATAAAGAAGCCCCTAGAAGAGCATAAAGAAAAAATTGCAGGAGTAAATAAAAAATAGAAGAGCTTATGGAAATAAAAGAAACTGTTGGCCAAATTAAACACTCTGGATACTCAATTTACAAGATAAGAGGAAGTTGAACAACAACTCAGCCTCCTCTAGGACCACAGAACAGAAAATGAATGAACGAAAGAATGGGGAAAAATCAAAAAAATCAAAATGGAATTCAGGGATATGATAGATAAAATAAAATGTCCAAATTTAAGACTCATTGGTGTCCCAGAAGGGGAAGAGAAGGGTAAAGGTCTAGAAAGAGTATTCAAAGAAATTGTTGGGGAAAAGTTCCCAAACCTTCTACACAGTATAAATACACAAAGCATAAATGCCCAGTGAACTCCAAATAGAATAAATCCAAATAAACCCACTCCAAGACATATTCTGATCAGACTGTCAAATACTGAAGAAAAGGAGCAAGTTCTGAAAGCATCAAGAGAAAAGCAATTCACCACATACAAAGGAAACAACATAAGACTAAGTAGTGACTACTCAGCAGCCACCATGGAGGTGAGAAGGCAGTGGCATGACATATTTAAAATTCTGAGAGAGAAAAATTTCCAGCCAAGAATACTTCATCCAGCAAAACTCTCCTTCAAATTTGAGGGAGAGCTTAAATTTTTCACAGACAAACAAATGCTGAGAGATTTTGCTAATAAAAGACCTGCCCTACTTCAGATACTAAAAGGAGCCCTACTGACAGAGAAAAAATCTGAGGGACTTCACCACCAGTAGATCAGTCCTATAAGAAATGCTAAAGGGAGTTGAGTGTCCCTGAAAGGAAAGGACACTAAACAATTGACTGAAACTACATGGAGAAATAAAGGGTATCACTAAAGATCACATGGTAAATATAAATGCCAATACTACTGTATTTTTGATTTGTAACTCCACTATTTACTTCCTACAGGATCTAAAATACATAAACTGTAATGATAAATCAGTGGTTTTGGACTCAAAGTAAAATATGTAATTTGTGACAAGAACTACATAAAAGTGGGGGAATGAGGGAGTATAGAAACATAGTTTATGTGTCATATTGAAGTTAAGTTGGTATCAAAGAAAAACAAGATTGTTATAGATTTAAGATGTCAAATTTAAGCCCCATGGTAAACACAAAGTAAGTATCAGAGAATATGACCATAGAGATGAAAAGTAGAGTAGGGGTTTCGAGAAGTGGGGGAAGGGGCAATGAGGAGTTAAGAAATGAGTGTAGGGCTTCTGTTTGGGGTGAAGGGAAACTTCTAGAAATGGATGGTGGGAAGGTGATAGCATTACAGCATTCTAAATGTGATTAATCCCACTAATGGAATGCTAGGGAGGGGTTGGAATGGGAAGATTTAGGCTGTATGTGCTTCCACAATTGAAAAAAAAAAAAGCAGATAGTTTAAATAGATAACAATTAAATGCCAAGGATGATCCTGGATGGGATCTGAGGATGGAGGAGAGGAGGCTCAAAGGGACACAGATGGGACATAAGGAAAAAAAAAAGGAAATATAGAATGTAAGCTTTGTATCAAGGTTGAATTTCTTGAACTTAGCTGTGTTTAATGGGATTGCATAAAAGAATATTCTTGTTCATGGGAAATGTATATGTGAATTATACTGTTTTTTCAAGGATGTGTGCAGCTTGCTCTCATATGTTCAGAAGACAGAGCAATAGATGATGGATGATGGGAGGGAGGGAGAGAGGGAGGGAGGGAGGGAGAGAAAGAAAGAAAGAAATGGTGGTGTGACAGGATGTTAAAGGTGGTGGATCCGGGTATGGGGGGAGGGGGGTCAGGGTATGCTGGATTTCTAATGTATGGGGTTTGTACTGTTTTTGCAACTGTTCCTGTAAGTTTGAATTTATCTCAAAATAAAATTTCTTATAGAAAAAAAAACCTAAAAAAAAAAAGTTGCCAATTTACAATTGAGCCATTTTTTTTTTAAATGGCAGCTGGGTCCCACCTACTAATTTGGCATTAAACAGGTTCATTAAAAGACGCTGGTAGTCTGTCAGTGAAAGGTGACCGAGAACATGGCAAACTTGGTCTTGACTCTGTGTAGAAACCTGTTGCAATGACTTACGGAAGTGTATAGTCTTGGACAGCTTTGCTCTGGCGACCTTCTGAGGAGCCACAGGACTGCTTGTTAAATAAGCATTTACTAAGGACCCGATGTGGCTTGGAGATGATGTTCAGCAACTGTGCGTTAAGGATAAAGAATGAATACCTTTAGTGTTTATCAGCTCCTCATAGAGCACACACTATATAGGGCGCTTATTATTATTATTATTATTATTATTAATATAATTATGATCTGTTGCTGAAAAGGCATTTATTTAACTTGACCTACCTCAGTCAAGGCAGGTGCACCCAGGTGGCCAGCGGGGCTGGGTGACCTCATGGTTGAGGGCGCCATAGCTGACATTAGATTCCCCGGTTTAAATCCTGGCCACCCTGCTGCTTCCGAGCTGTCTGAATGCAGCGAGTTACCTGTCGTCACTGAGACTTATTTCAAAAACCTGTGGACGATGAACCGTGCCTTAGAGGCAGTTATGAGAATGACGTGTGTCAACAGGTGGAGCGTTTTGCACAGGGCTTGGTGCATAGAAAATTCGTGACTGTCAGCTCCCCCCTCCTGAATGCGTCACCGCTCACCTGTGCCTCACTTTCTCCTCCCATGGAAACCTTCTTGTAGGGCCAAGAGGCCTTGGGTCTGGGCTGCTGGTCTCCTCCACCCTTCTGATCCCCCCATCCCTCCACATACCACTGCCTGATTAATCTTCAGCAAACAGTGCTTTGCACGCACATCGCTGTCTCCTGGGCTCAAAAATGTTTAAGGGCTCCCAACTGGCCAAAGGGAAAAAATGAAACTCGTTGACGTGGTATTTAAAACCCTCCCAAATGGGCCTTCCCTGCTTCCCCCTCTGCTCTCCTCGTTCTCCAATAGCCTCTGTCCATTCTCACCTCCAAGCCTGTCGCAGTTTCTCCTGAGGGGCAGGCTCTCACCTCTTTTCCATCATCTCCGTAGAATTCTGTCCTCTTGAGCCCAGCACGGTGACGGCTGGCCTCACTTCCTTGGCTCTTAACTGATGTTTCTGGGAAGTGACCTTGCCCCTTTTTCTATTTGCCACCTCTGTTGGTGTGGATGTGTTATGTCCCCCAAAACGCCATGTTCTTTAATGCAATTTTATGGGGGCTGATTGATTAATCTTTCTGGTTAGGGTGTGACCACTTGATTGATTGTTTTCATGGAGATGTGACTCAATCAACTGTGGGTGAGACCTTTGATTAAATTCTCTCCATGGAGATATGGGCCCCGCCCATTCAGGGTGGGTCTTGATTTAATCACTGAAGTCCCATAAAAGAGCTCACAAACAGAAGGACCTCAGAGCAGCTCAGAGAGACATTTTGGAGACAGATGCTGAAAGGAGACTTTTGCTGACACTTTGGGGATGCTAGCCCAGTGTTTGCTCTGGAGAATGTAAGAGAGGACAAAATGTCCCAAGAGCAACATTTTGAAGAAAGCACAGGAGCTATGAGAGGAGGTAGAATACAACTGGGATCAGCAGATGCCAGCCTGCCAGCCACGTGCCCTCCCAGCTAACAGAGGTCTTTTGGATACTATTGGCCTTCCTTCGGTGAAGGTATACTCATGTTGGTGCCTTAATTTGGACATTTTCATGGCCTTCAGATTGTAAATTTGTAACCAAATAAACCCCCTTTATTAAAAAAAAAAAGATTATATGGGGATTTCTCGGTAGAAACCATGGAGGCTAGAAGGCAGTGGTATGATTGGTATGATATATTTAAGATACTGAAAGAGAAAAACTGCCAAACAAGAATTCTGTATCTGGCAAAACTGTCCTTCAAAAATGAGGGAGAGTTTAAAATATTCTCAGACAAACAGACACTGAGAATTTGTGAAAAAGATACCTGCTCTATAGGAAATACTAAAAGGAGCACACAGACAGATAAGAAAAGACAGGAGAGAGAGGCTTGGAGCACAATTATGGGTGATGTAGCACACGATAATATAAGTACACTGAACAGAGATGACTGTGAGTGTGGTTAAAAGAGGAAAATTAGGGGCATCTGAGACACCAGAAGGAAAGATGGATGATAAAGACTGGGACTGTATAACTTAGTGAAACCAAGAGTGATCAATGATTGTGATTAAATGTGCAAATATGTTTTGCATGAGGGAGAACAAATGAATGTCAACTTTGAAAGTTGTTAAAATGGGGTGGTATTGGGGAAAATATAATCAATTCAAAGAAGGGTCTATAGTTAACAGTAACATTAAAATATTCTTTCATTAATTGTAACAAAAGTAATATACCAAAGATACAAGTCTCTAAGTGGGGGATATAAGTGAGGAAGGGGGACAGGATTCTGGGCATTGGTTTTGCTGTCTTTTTTATTGTATTTTATTTTAATTTTACTATTTATTTTGTTGCTTTTTTGTTGTCATTTTTTTCTTTCTTTTTCTTTTCTCTTTTTACATTTTTTGCCTCTTCCTCTTTCTTTGTGGAAGAAATGGAAATGTCCTTATATAGATAGTGGTGGTGAATGTATAACTATGTGATTATACAGGGAACCATTGATTGTTTACTTTGTATGGTATGTATGGTGTGTGAATAAAACTGAGTAAAAAATAAACAGAGGGATACAAATGCTGGAGAAAATGTGGGGAAAGGAATGCATCTAATTACCATTGGTGGGGAAATAGAAGGGTGCAATCCATCTGGAGGGCAGTGTGGTTGTTCCACAGGAAGCTAAGCATGGGATTGCCATATGGTCCTGCAAATTGGTTATTGGGTATATACTTGGAAGAATTGAATAGAGGGACACGAAGGGACACTTGCACAGTAGGGTTTATGGTGTCATTATTCATGATTTGCAGTGGATGGAGGTGACCTAAGGGTACATTGACTGATTAACAGAATGGTGAACTGTGGTATATGCATACAATGGAATATTGAGCTGCTACAAGAAGGAGTGAATTTGTGAGATGAACAGACAATAGGACAGTATGAGTGAAATAAACCATAAATGAAAAGAAAACCGTTATAATGCCTCACTAATATGGACTAAATATATGTGCAAACACTGAGAATTGAATCTGAGAGCATAGGTTATCAGGGGAAGGCTTATGGTAAATGTTCCTATATTGTAAGCTCTTACAGCAGTTATATCTAGTCCTGAGTTGTAACGGTTATTTCTAAATTCTGAGATGCTGATAACTTTGGTCCCTGGAACTTTGGGTATCTGTGTGACACCTGAGACTTAGAGCCACAGTTCAGCAGCTATGAATGTCAGTTGTCCTCTACACAGCAAATATTAAATAGCCTGGAAAAAGAGATCAGACTTTAATTAGAGAAATGAAGTAAAGGACTTTGTTAGGACTAAGGTAAATCAGATTAAAGGGTAAAGGATGATATTGATGGTGTTTTTTTTTTTCATTTTTATTGAGATTGTTCAGATACCATATAATTATCCAAAGATCCAAAGTGTACAATCACTTGCCCCTGGGTACCCTCATACAGCTGTGCATCCATCACACTTAATTTTTGTTCAATTTTTAGAAACTTTTCATTACTCCAGACAAGAAATAAAGTGAAAGATGAAAAAAAAAAGAAAAGAAAAGAAAAGGAAACTCTAATCCTCCCCTATCCCTAACCAACCCCCCTCAATTGTTGACTCATAGTATTGATATAGTACATTTGTTACTGTTTATGAAAAAATGTTGAAATACTACTAACTGCAGTATATAGTTTGTAATAGGTATATAGTTCTTCCCTATATGCCCCTCTATTATTAACTTCTAATTGTATTGTCATACATTTGTTCTGGTTCATGGAAGCGATTTCTAGTATTTGTACAGTTGATCATGGACATTGCCCACCATAGGATTCAGTTTTATACATTCCCATCTTTTGACCTCCAACTTTCCTTCTGGTAACATATATGACTCTGAGCTCCCCCTTTCCACCTCATTCACACACCATTCGGTGCTGTTAGTTATTCTCACATCTTGCTACCAACACCCCTGTTCATTTCCAAACATTTAAGTTCATCCTAATTCAACGTTCTGCTCATACTAAGCAACCACTCCCCATTTTTAAGCCTCATCCTATATCTTGGTACCTTATATTTCATGTCTATGAGTTTACATATTATAATTAGTTCCTATCAGTGAGACCCTGCAATAATTGTCCTAATGTGTCTGGCTTATTTCACTCAGTATATTGCCCTCGAGGTTTTGTCATCAACCCATTTTTTTTAATATGGTTTTGTTCACTCACCATACATTCCATCCCAAGTAAATAATTGATGGTTTTCTGCATGGTCATACATTTATGTGTTCACCACCTTCACCATTATCTATATAAGAGCATCTACATTTCTTCCACAAGGCAGGAGGGAGAGTCAAAGAAGGTAGAGAGGCAAAAGAAAGAGGAAAAAAAAGACAGCTAGGAAGCAGCAAAAGGAAAAATAACCTTAAATCAAAGTAGAATAAAGAATCAGACAATACCACCAATGTCAAGTGTCTAACATGCCTCCCCTATCCCCCCTCTTATCTGCATTCACCTTGGTATATCACCTTTGTTACATTAAAGGAAGCATAATACAATGATTCTATTAGTTACAGTCTCTAGTTTATGCTGATTGCATCCCTCCCCCAGTGCCTCCCCATTTTTAACACCTTGCAAGGTTGACATTTGCTTGTTCTCCCTCGTAAAAGAACATATTTGTACATTTTATCACAATTGTTGAATACTCTAGATTTCACCAAGTTGCACAGTCCCAGTCTTTATCTTTCCTCCTTTCTTGTGGTGTCTCACATGCTCCCCACCTTCCTCTCTCAACTGTATTCATAGTTACCTTTGTTCAGTGTACTTACATTGTTGTGCTACCATCTCCCCAAATTGTGTTCCAAACCACGCACTCCTGTCTTCTATCACCGTGTAGTGCTCCCTTTAGTATTTCCTGTAGGACAGGTGTCTTGTTCAAAAAGTCTCTCATTGTCTGTTTGTCAGAAAATATTTTGAGCTCTCCCTCATATTCGAAGGATAGCTTTGCTGGATACAGGATTCTTGGTTGGTGGTTTTTCTCTTTCAGTATCTTAAATATATCACACCACTTCCTTCCTGCCTCCATGGCAGGAAAATGTTCAAAAATTGATTGTGGCCCTGCGCTGCCAACGCTGCTGTCACTGTGCCATGGCTTGAGGGCGGGAGGCTGGGGGCATGTAGCAGAGATGGCGCTGCCACCATGTTGGGTCTGAGGGAGCTGCTATAAACGCTTACAGAGCCAGCGGGCTAGCAGACGAGCGAGTGTGTGGAGTGGGGATGGCTGCTGGGATCTGCCTCTCCGCAAGAGTTCCCAAGCAGGGGCACCCCTTACTTCGGCAGCAAGATCAGACTCATTTCCAAGGTGGAGATCTGCTACAAGGTCATCCTCTACACCATGGACACCGAGAACTCCACTGTAGCTCTCACCAAAGTTCAGTCATTTGGTACAGAAGACATACCAACGGATAGTACAATACCACCTCGAGATGAAGTATTTGAGTACATTATATTCCACGGGAGTGATATTGAAGACCTCACTCTTTGTGAGCCACCAAAACCACAATGTTATTTGCCTCAGGACCCAGCGATCATTCTGTCATCACTAGACTCATCTACTTCTTCATTCCAGTCAGAGGGTTCCTATGGACTTTTTGGCAGGATGTCAACGTACAGCCAGTTCAGTCCAAGTTCATTAGTTGGGCAGCAATTTAGTGCTGTTTGTATTGCTGGAACTCCTTGATGTCCTTTGGAACAGAAACATCAAACAGCAGTAACTTGTCCCAAAGTAGTGGCATTGGCTCTGCCTTTACACAGGATACAAGATCTCTGTGCCAGTTCGAATGTACTGTGTCCCCCAAACGCCATTATCTTTGATGTAGTCTTGTGGGGCAGACGTTTTGGTGCTGATTTGATTTGCTTGGAATGTGCCCCACCCAGCTGTGGGTGATGACTTTAATGAGATATTCCCATGGAGGCATGGCCCCACACATTCAGGGTGGGCCTTGATCAGTGGAGCCATATAAATGAGGCAACTCAAAGAGAAGGAACTCAGTGCAGCTGTGAGTGATGTTTTGAAGAGGAGCAAGCTTGCTAGAGAGGAATGTCCTGGGAGAAAGCCATTTTGAAACCAGAACTTTAGAGCAGACACCAGCCACGTGCCTTCCCAGCTAACAGAGGTTTTCCGGACACCATTGGCCATCCTCCAGTGAAGGTACCTGATTACTGATGTGTTACCTTGGACACTTTATGGCCTTAAGACTGTAACCATGTAGCCAAATAAACCCCCTTTTTTAAAAGCCAATCCATCTCCGGTGTTTTGCATTCCGCAGCATTAGCAAAATAGAACAATCTCTAAAAACACAATTATCTCAAGGTCATTCAAGCCCTCAGTTAGACCCTTTGAGAAAAAGCCCAACCATGGAACAAGTAGTACAGACGGCCTTGGCCCACTTACCTGCTCCAGCACCTGTTGGGAGAAGGAGCCCTGTAACAACCAGGCCTGTACCATCTACCAGCCAAAAAGCAATAGAGAATCAAGAGCACAGATGAGCTGAAGCACACAAAGTGTCAAGACCAGAAAATGAGCAACTCAGAAATGATAGCAAGATAAAAGTAGTTCCAGGTGGCCCTTCAGCTCCAACGAGGGGACATGAGAGTCATCAAGGTGGCAGAGGAAGATTTGGTATTTGTGAGATGGTGCAATGAAATTTGAGAAAGACTTTGACTTTGAAAGTGTGAATGCACAATTTAATAAGGAGGAAATTTATAGAGAATTTCATAATAAACTTAAATTAAAAGAAAATAAATTTGAGAAACAGGAGAAGCCTGTAAATGGTGAAGATAAAGGAGACTCTGGAGTTGCTACCCAAAACAGTAAAGGAAATGCTGATGAAGAAGATACACTTGGGCATAATTGCTATTATGACAAAACTAAATCCTTCTTTGATGATATTTCTTGTGATGATAATAGAGACTGGAAAGCAACCTGTGCTAAAGAAAGATGGCTATATGTGGAAACATTTGGAATCCCACTTCATCCAAACCATGGCCATGGTGTGTACAGAGGCAGAGGAGGTCTTGGTTTCCATGGTGGCAGAGGGTGTAGTGGTGGCGCAGGTGGTATATTAACCAGCCCTCCAGGATTTTGTGGCAGGTTTGGAGGAGGTCGTGGAGGCAGAGAATTTTCAGATTTTGAATATAGGAAAACCACAGTTTTTGGACCTTAAAATGTCTGGATCAATTGTACAGCTTTCTGAAAAAAAAAAAAAAAAAGTTGCTGCATAGTCTACAAACACATCTTTGAATCTAGGTGAATTACTAGCTCTTAATGGCCCTGAAATTGGTTTCAGTCTTTGTGAAAACTGAAGTGAATTCACTGTATATTTGTCACCAGCACTGGGTTTTGTTTTGTTGTGCTTTGTTTCTCTGATTCATTTCAAAGATATAATGCAGTTACTTGGGTTCGAGTGGGTGGGGGCTCATCTTAAAAAAGGAACATTAAATATATCTGGAATAGCTGATGGTTAAGTAATTTCTTATGTAGAGTTAAACTAAAGCAGTACTTTAGTGGGTCTTATAAGTATTTTTTTAATCACTGAGAGGATTTTTCTTATCACTAAATTGTATTTGGCAATTATTGCAAGTCACCTGCAGATTGGGCCATGATACTGTGTTTTGAGCCACAGAAGGTTGCGTGTGTCTGTGTGTGGGTGTGTGTGTGTGTCTTTCTTTCATTTTGGAAATCCTGTAATATCCCTTTTGAGGTAGCTTATTTCATCAATTAATTAGGTTACTGGGTGGTATAGAATTTTCAGTCAACTATGTACACACAGTAAATACTGTTTCCTAGGCAAAGGTGACTTTTTTATATAGTTGCAAAATTCTGTTATATTCCATTGCCAAAGAAACATTAAGAACTTTGTATAGCTGTAAAAAAGAAAATAATTTTTTAAAGAATGAGCATTTGAAATTCAACAAAACGATTGTGGTGATGAATACACAAGTATATAATGGTGCTGTGAACGATTGTACACCACGGCTGATGGTATGGTATATGAATATATCTCAGTTAAATTGAATTTAAAAAAGCACAATTCAGCAAGAAGACATGACAGTTATAAATATATATGCACTTAATGACAGAGCCCCAAAATATATGAAGCAAATATTGACAGATTTGAGGGGACAATTAGAGGTTCTACGTTAATAGTAGGGAATTTTAATACATCACTATTAATAATAGAAGAATCATCTAGACAGAAGACCAATAAGGAAATAGAAGACTTGAACAATACTATAAACAAAGTAAACTTAACAGATATATTAAACTTCACCATATAGTAGAACACACATTCATCTCTTGTGCACATGGAATATTCTCCAAGGTAGACAATGTAGTAAATGAAAAAGTCACAATAAATTAAAAAATATTGAAATCATGCAATGTATTTTCTCCCACTACAATGGAATCAAGGTAGAAATCAGTAACAAAGGGATAAATGGAAAATTCACAAATATCTGCAAATTATACAATGTACTTCATTAACCAATAGTTTAAAGAAGAAGTCATGAAGCCATTAGGAAATATCTTGAAATGAACGAAAATCTAAAGACAACATACCAAAACTTATGGGATGCAATATAGTCAGTGCTGAAAGGGAAATTTATAACTCTAAATGCCTATGTTAAAATAGAAGAAAGATCTCAAATCAGAGTCCTAATAGCACAACTGGAAGATCTAGAAAAAGAAGTGCAAACAAAACCCAACGGGAGCATACAGAAGGGAGCAACAAAGACTAGAGTGGAGATAAATGAAATAGAGAATAAACATGCAATGGAGAGAATCAACAAAACCAAAAGTTGATTATTTGAAAAAAGCAATAAAAGTGATAAACCTTTACCCACACTGACAGAGAAAAAAGAGAAGCTTGCATGTAACTAAAATCAGAAATCAAAGGAGCTACATTACCATTGACCAGAAATATAATGGAATATAAGGTAATTTGAACAACACTATGCTAAACAAATTAGATAACAGAGAAGAAATGCACAAATTCCTAGAAACACACAAACTATATTGACTAAAAAGAAATAAAAGATCTCCACAGAACAATATCAAGTAATGAGATTGATTCTGTAACCAAAAACCTCCAAATAATTAAGTCCAGGAACAGATGGCTTCACTGGTAAATTTTACCAAATATTCCAAGAGGGATTAACACAAATTCTGCTCAATGCTTCCAAGACATGAAGATGAGGGCTCACTTCCAATCCTATTCTATGAGGCCAACATCACCCTAATACCAAAAAGATAAACACACCATAGAAAAGAAAATTACAGAACAATATCCCCTATGAATATAAATGAAAATATCCTTTAAAAAGTACTAAAATCCAAATCCAAGAGCACATTAAGAGAATTATATCCCATGATCAATTGAGACTTATCCCAGGTATGCAAGGGTTGTTCAACATAAGAAAATCAATCAATGTAATACCCCACATAAAAAGAATGAAAGATTAAAACCCCATGATAATCTCAATGGACACAGAAAAGACATTTGACAAAATCCAGCACTGCTTCTTGATTAAAACACTTACAAAAGTAGGAATGAAGGGAAATATTCTCAACATGGTAAAGGGCATATACAAAAAATCCACAGCTAACATTGTACTCAGTGGTAAAAGAATGGAAGCTTTCCCCTAAGATCAGGAAAAGATCAGGATGTCACTGTCATCACTACTATTCACCATTTTATTGCAAGTTCAAGCCATAGCAATTAGGAAAAGGGAAGAGAAATAAAAGTCATCCAAATGGGATAGGAAGAAGTAAAAGTTTTCCTATTTGCAGATGAGATGATTCTAAATGTAGAAAATCCTGAGAAATCCACAACTAGAACTAATAAATGAAATCAACAAAATGGAAGGGTACAAAATCAACACACAGAAAATCAGTAGTGTTTCTATACACTAGAACAAATATGAAGGGAAATCAAGAAAAAATTTCATTAACAATAACGACTAAAAAAATCAAATATCTAGGAATAAATTTAACCAAGGATGCAAACGTCTTGTACACAAACACTAAATCATTCCTATTAGAAATCAAAGAAGACCTAAATAGATGGAAGGACATTCTGTGTTAATATATTGAAAGGATAAATACTGTTAAGGTGTCAATCCTACCCAAAGCAATTTACAAATTCTTTGCAATTCCAATCAAAATTCCAACAGCCTTCCTTGCAGAAATTGAAAATCCAGTCATCCCATTTATAAGGGTAAGGGCCCCGAATAGCCAAAATCTTCTTGAAAATAAGAATGTAGTTATAGGACTCACACCTTCCAATTTTAAATCTTATTACAAAGGTACACCAAACAAAAGAGCATGGCAGTAGCACAAGGGCAAACATATTGACCAATAGAATCAAACTGACAATTCAGAAATAAATGCTCACATCTATAGACAATTGATTTTTAACAATGGTGCCAAGGCCACACAATGAGGATAGAATAGTCTCTTTAACAAACGGTGCTGGGAAAACTGGATATCCAAATGCAAATGCATGCACATGTACCTATACCTCAGACCATATACAAAAATTAATTCAAGATGGATTCAAAGTCCAAAATATAAGAAGCAAAACTGTAAAATTACTAGAACAAATATGTGTAGGCATCTTCAGGACCTCGTGATAGACAATGGTTTCTTAGATTCTATGGTGGAAACACATTAAACAAAAGAAAAAAATAGATAAATGGGATTTCATCAATTTTAAAACCTTTGTGTCTCAAAGGACTTCATAAAAGTAAAGAGGCAGCCTACAGAATGAAAGATAATACTTGGAAACCACATATCCAATGAGGATTTAATATCCAGAATATTTAGAGTAGTCCTACAATTCAAAAATAAAAATACAAACCTTTTAAAAATGGGCAAAAGACTTGAATAGACATTACTTCAAAAAAGATATACAAATTGTCCAATAAGCACATGAAAAGATGCTCAACATCACTAACCACTAGGGAGCTCCAAATCAAAACCAAAATGCCATCTCACACTCTTCAGAATGGCTACTATGTAAAAACATGTAAAATTGTGAGTGTTGGAAGGGATGTGGAAAAACAGGAACACTGGCTCATGTTTTAGGGGAATGTAAAATGATGTAACTTCTGTGGAAAACAGTATGGCAGTTCCTCATATAGTTAAGTATAGAATTACCATATGATATGATCCAGCAGTGTCACTTTTAGGTATGTACCCCAAAAGAATTGCAAGCAAGAACTCGAACAGATATTTGCACACCAATGTTCATAGAGGCATTATTCACAATTGCCCAGCTATGGTAGCAAACAGTGCCCATCAACAGATAAATGGATAAACAATATGTGGTATATATATACAGTGGGATATTATTCAGCCATAAAAAGAAATGAAGCTCTGATACATGCAAAAACATGGGTGAAACTTGAAGACATCATATTGAGTAAATAAGCCAGATACAGAAGAACAAATATTGTATTATTTTACTGACATGAAATAATTATAATAAGAAAATTCATAGAGTCAGAAGCTAGAATACAAGTTACAAGGGGATGGAGGGGGGAAAGGAATAGGGAGTCTGTGCTACTATAGAGTTTCTGTTTGGAATGATGTGAAAGTTTTGTAATGAATGGCACCATGAGTATAATTAATTACTGAATTATATTTTAACTGTGGTTAAAAGGGAAACTTTAGTGTATGTATACATTACTTGATTACAACTTTAAAAAAACATAATATTGTACAACACAAATCATGAACCCTAATGTAAAGTATGGATTGTAATCAATAGTATAATCAATAGTATAAACAGAAATAAATTGTTTCATCAATCATAACAAATTTGCCACACTAATGCAGTGTTAATAGTGAAAACTGCATATGTGAGGGGGTTATATGGAAACTGTATTTTCTGCAAGATTTTTCTTTAAACCTACAGCTTCTGCAGTTAAGCAAAACTGAAGCAGTAGCTGAAAAAATATTTTGTTTGTTTTTTATTGAACAAAACTACAAAGATTATAAAGGATTATAATGTAGAAAAATAGGGTGCTATGAGGGAGATTCCCATTGGATGTACAATAGAAATTACTTCTCTGAGGAAGTGACTTTTAATTTGAGATCCACAGTATGGGGAGCCATTCAACATGAGAAAGCAGAAATATCTTTCAAGAAAAGTTAGTAATATGTACTGAAAGCTCTGAGGTAGGAAATAGATCAGAGAATTCAAGGAATTAAGTAAAAGTTTCTAGATATAGTAAATGACAGGAATAGTAAAAAGAGGTTGGCAATTTAGGTATTAGGCAGATTAGATCTCTCCTTGTTGGTTATGGAAAGTATTGTATATTTTAAGTGCAATGGGAAGCCATCAGATAGTTTTTTATTGTGTACTTTAACATATATACATAAGAGTGATAACTTTCAAAGTACAATTCCACAAGTAGTTAGCAAATTTCAAAGAATGTCATGGCTCACAGTTCCACAACTTCAGCTATTTCCATTATTGTAAAATATAATATGAGTGCAGAAAGGCGTCAAATCTTGAAGTACAGCTCAACAAGCAGTTATATAGGTAATTTTAAAACTTGTTATGGATTACAGTTCCAGAGTCTCAGTCCCTTCCCTAATATGCAATAGAAGGTATTTGCAGAAAGCTGAAGAACTTCAAGACACAATTCAATGAGCAAATCCCAAAGGATGCTATAGGCTAAAGTTCCACCATGTCTCTTTCCTCTTTCCAGTCATTCCAACACCCCAGCTTCCTATATATATATATATATAGTTTCAGTATTCATAGACCTTTGTTAAATATTATCTTGTTGGTTGCTATCCCCTCCTCTGAATCACTTTCTGCATCTTCAGGGGTGTCTGGGCAGAGATCACCCTAACTTGCTCATATTGAAATGGGGTGTTAACATTATGAGGAAGGGGGATGCATCTGATTGTTGTTCTTAAAGAGCTTTTGCATGGCATGCTGTGGCCATTTTGGATATTTAGCTGGAGCTTGCATAAGAGAAACTTCCAGGATCGACTTTCAACTCTTTTGTTATCTCTCAGCCACTGTGAGTTCAGCTCGTTACTTTTGTTTTTAAACCCCTTTGGTCAATTTCCTTCTTTGCTGCCAGGGCAATGCTCATCCTTGAGAATCATGTCCCATGTTACCAGGGAGATTCATTCCTAGGGAGTCATTTCCCTCATGGGGAGGGAGGTTATTGAATTTACTTGCTGAGTATGCATTAGATAAAGAAAGGCCACATCTGAGCAAAAAAAGAGGTTCCCTAGAGGTGCCTCTTAGGAATAATTACAGGAGGGCTCAGCTTCCTATTTACAACCCTAAATTTCACAAGAGCAAGCCTCAAGTCAAGGGCTTGATTTATTAAATAATGGGTTCCTAACTTCACCTAATATATATTCTATCCTAAGTTAAATGGTCAGTTTCTTACATTATCTTCACTTAGTTGTACACTCATTATCACTTTCAGCTTTCAGCTTTAAAAAAATTTCATAACATAGTACATCCCAGACCTTCTATCAGCTGCTAATTATTCATTAGTGTAGAATTGGTAGGATATTCATATTAAATATAGTCTTTAATACATAATGGGTAGTTTTTCCACACCACTCTGTTGCTAACCCTCTGCACCAGTGTCATACCTTATAAATATATCATGCTAACACTTATTTAGGTTCTTAGCACTACTCTGTGTGTTACATGCTTTTAAACAACCATTTATGAACGTTTGTCTTCACTGCATCACTGTTACCTATAATCCCATTAATGAACCACAGTCACACCTGACCATTCCCACACAATTAAGATCACCCTCATTACCATTTCTGTACATATTAGATTATCCTTCCCCATTCACTAGCTTCTGACTATATCTAGGTCCCCTATATTCTACATTAAAAGACACTTATTTTACATTTTTCACAGAGTTCACATTAGTGGTAACATACAATATATGTACTTTTGTGTCTGGCTTATTTCACTCAGCAATATCTCTTCAAGGTACATCAATGTTATATGTTTCATAACATCATTCCTTCTTACTGCTGCATATCATGTGTATATACCACATTTTCTTTATCCACCCACATGTTGAAGGACATTTGGATTGTTTCCATCTCTTGGCAGTTGTGAACAATGCAACTATGAATATCAGCATGAAAATATCTGTTTGTGTCACTGCTTTCAGATCCTCTGGGTATGTACTGAGAAGTGAAATTGCTGGATTGTATGGTAATTGTAGGGTAATTTGATATCTAGTTTTCTGAGGAACAGCCAAACTGTCTTCCAGAGTAGCTGTACCATTATAAAGTCCCATCAACATAGAATAAGAGTTCCAATTTCTGCATATCCTCTCCAGCATTTGTAGTTTCCTGTTTGTTTAATGTCAGCTATTCTTATTGGTGTGAGATGATATCCCATTGTGGTCTTGATTTGCATCTCCATAATAGCTAGTGAAGAAGAACATTTTTCATGTGATTTTTAGCCATTTGTATTTCCTCTTCACAGAAATGTCTTTTCATATCTTTTGCCCATTTTATAATTCAGCTGTTTGTACTATTGCCATTGAGTTGTAGAATTTCATTATATATGCAAAATATCAGTCTCTTATCAGATATATGGTTTACAAATATTTCCTCCCATTGAGTTGGCTGCCTCTTTACCTTTTTGACAAATTCCTTTGAGGAATAGAAGCTTTTAATTTTGAGGAGTTTCCATTTTTCCATTTTTTTCTTTCTTGGCTTTTGCTTTGGGTGTAAGGTCTAAGAAGCCACTTCCTGATAATAGGTCTTGAAAATGTTTCCCTACATTATTTTCTAGGAGTTTTATGGGACTGTCTCTTATATTGAGGTCTTTGATCCACTTTGAATTAATTTTTGTGTAGGGTGTGAATTAGGGGTCCTCTTTCATTCTTTTGTAAATGGATATCCAGTTCTCCCAGCTCCATTTGTTGAAAAGACTGTAGTGTCCCACTTCAGTGGATTTGGGGGCCTTATCACAAATCAGTTGACCATAGATCTGTGGGAATATTTCTGAATTCTCTATTTGATCCCATTGATCAATGTCTATTATTGTGCCAATACCATGTTGTTTTGATTATTGTGGATTTATAGTAAGCTTCAAAGTCAGGAAATATAAGTCATCCTACTTTGTTTTTCATTTTTACAGTATTTTTAGCCATTTAAGGCCCCTTTCCTTTCCAAATAAACTTGATAACTATCTTTTTCAAGTCTACAAATAGTTTGTTGGAATTCTGATTGGAATTGTGTTGAATATGTAAATCAGTTTGGGTAGTATTGACATCTTAATGACATTTACCCTTCCCATACATGAACACATCTTTCCATCTCTTTAGGTCCCCTTTCATTTATTTTAGTAAAGTTATGTAATTTTCTGTGTAGAGGTATTTTACACCCTTGGTTAAATTTATTCCCAGGTACTTTATTTTGTTTTAGTTTCTATTGAGAATGGAATCTTCTTCTTCAGTGTCTCTTCAGTTAGGTCATTTCTAGTGTATAGGAACATTATGGACTTTAGTTTATTAATATATTCCACCACATTGCTGAATTTGTTTATTAGCTCATTGATTACTCAGGGTTTTCCAAATAAAGATCATATAATCTGCAAATAAAGACAGTTTTCCTTCTTAATTTCCAACTTGGATGCTTTTTATTTCTTTGTCTTACTGAATTGCTCTGACTAGAACTTCTAGCACAATGTTGGATAATAGTGGTGACAGCGGGCACCCTTGTCTCATTCCTGAACTTAGAAGGAAGGCTTTCAGTCTCTCACCATTGAATATTATACTTTCTGTGGGTTTTTCTTATATTCCCTTTACCATATTGAGGAAGTTTCCTTCATTCTCTAACTTTTGAATTGTTTTATTAAAAAAAAAAGATGCTGGAGGCGGGGCAAGATGGCAGACTGGTGAGCTGTATGTTTTAGTTACTCCTCCAGGAAAGTAGGTAAAAAGCCAGGAACTGCGTGGACTGGAAACCACAGAGCAATCTGTCTTTGGGCATACTTCATACAACACTCATGAAAACGTGGAACTGCTGAGATCAGCGAAATCTGTAAGTTTTTGCGGCCAGGGGACCCGCGCCCCTCCCTGCCAGGCTCAGTCCCGGGGGAGGAGGGGCTGTCAGCTCCAGGAAGGAGAAGGGAGAATTGCAGTGGCTGCTCTCATCGGAAACTCATTCTACTGATTCAAACTCCAACCATAGATAGACTGAGGCCAGACACCAGAGACTCTGAGAGCAGCCAGCCCAGCAGAGAGGAGACGGGCATAGAAGGAAAACAACACGAGAAGCTCCAAAGTAAAAGCAGAGGATTTTTGGAGTTCTGGTGAACACAGAAAGGGGAAGGGCGGAGATCAGGCCTTGAGGCGCATATGCAAATCCCGAAGCAAGGCTGATCTCTCTGCCCAGGGCACCTTTCCTTAATGGCCCTGGTTGCTTTGTCTATTAGCATTTCAATAACCCATTAGATCTCTGAGGAGGGCCGTTTTTTTTTTTTTTTTTTTTTTTTTTTTTTTTTTTTTTTTTTTTTAAATCCTTTTTGCTTTTTCTAAAACAATTACTCTAAGAAGCTCAATACAGAAAGCTTCAAAGAATTGAAATTTGGGCACGTCAAGTCAAGAGCAGAACTAAGAGAGCTCTGAGACAAAAGGCAATAATCCAGTGGCTGAGAAAATTCACTAAACAACACAACTTCCCAAGAAAAGGGGGGTGTCCGCTCACAGCCACCATCCTGGTGGACAGGAAACACTCCTGCCCATCGCCAGCCCCATAGCCCAGAGCTGCCCCAGACAACCCAGTGTGACGGAAGTGCTTCAAATAACAGGCACACACCACAAAACTGGGCGTGGACATTAGCCTTCCCTGCAACCTCAGCTGAATGTCCCAGAGCTGGGAAGGGGGAGCAGTGTGAATTAACAGAGCCCCATTCAGCCATCATTTGAGCAGACTGGGAGCCTCCCAACACAGCCCAGCAGCCCAGAACTGCCCTGGGGGGACGGCACTCACCTGTGACATAGCACAGTCATCCCTCAACAGAGGACCCGGGGTGCACAGCCTGGAAGAGGGGCCCACTTGCAAGTCTCAGGAGCCATACGCCAATACCAAAGACTTGTGGGTCAGTGGCAGAGACAAACTGTGGCAGGACTGAACTGAAGGATTAGACTATTGCAGTAGCTTTAAAACTCTAGGATCATCAGGGAGATTTGATTGTTAGGGCCACCCCCCCTCCCCGACTGCCCAGAAACACGCCCCACATACAGGGCAGGCAACACCAACTACACACGCAAGCTTGGGACACCAATTGGGCCCCACAAGACTCACTCCCCCACTCACCAAAAAGGCTAAGCAGGGGAGATCTGGCTTGTGGAGAACAGGTGGCTCGTGGACGCCACCTGCTGGTTAGTTAGAGAAAGTGTACTCCACGAAGCTGTAGATCTGATAAATTAGAGATAAGGACTTCAACTGGTCTACAAACCCTAAAAGAACCCTATCAAGGACAGCAAATGCCACGAGGCCAAAAACAACAGAAAATTATAAAGCATATGAAAAAACCAGACGATATGGATAACCCAAGCCCAAGCACCCAAATCAAAAGACCAGAAGAGACACACCTAGAGCAGCTACTCAAAGATCTAAAGATGAACAATGAGACCCTAGTACGGGATATGAAGGAAATCAAGAAGACCCTAGAAGAGCATAAAGAAGACATTGCAAGACTAAATAAAAAAATGGATGATCTTATGGAAATTAAAGAAACTGTTGACCAAATTAAAAAGATTCTGGACACTCATAGTACAAGACTAGAGGAAGTTGAACAACGAATCAGTGACCTGGAAGATGACAGAATGGAAAATGAAAGCATAAAAGAAAGAATGGGGAAAAAAATTGAAAAACTCGAAATGGACCTCAGGGATATGATAGATAATATGAAACGTCCGAATATAAGACTCATTGGTGTCCCAGAAGGGGAAGAAAAGGGTAAAGGTCTAGGAAGAGTATTCAAAGAAATTGTTGGGGAAAACTTCCCAAATCTTCTAAACAACATAAATACACAAATCATAAATGCTCAGCGAACTCCAAATAGAATAAATCCAAAAAAACCCACTCCGAGACATATACTGATCACACTGTCAAACATAGAAGAGAAGGAGCAAGTTCTGAAAGCAGCAAGAGAAAAGCAATTCACCACATACAAAGGAAACAGCATAAGACTAAGTAGTGACTACTCAGCAGCCACCATGGAGGCGAGAAGGCAATGGCACGATATATTTAAAATTCTGAGAGAGAGGAATTTCCAGCCAAGAATACTTTATCCAGCAAAGCTCTCCTTCAAATTTGAGGGAGAGCTTAAATTTTTCACAGACAAAGAAATGCTGAGAGAATTTGCTAACAAGAGACCTGCCCTACTGGAGATACTAAAGGGAGCCCTACAGACAGAGAAACAAAGACAGGACAGAGAGACTTGGAGAAAGGTTCAGTACTAAAGAGATTCGGTATGGGTACAATAAAGGATATTAATAGAGAGAGGGAAAAATATGGCAAACATAATCCAAAGGATAAGATGGCCGATTAAAGAAATGCCTTCACGGTTTTAACGTTGAATGTAAATGGATTAAACTCCCCAATTAAAAGATATAGATTCGCAGAATGGATCAAAAAAAATGAACCATCAATATGTTGCATACAAGAGACTCATCTTAGACACAGGGACACAAAGAAATTGAAAGTGAAAGGATGGAAAAAAATATTTCATGCAAGCTACAGCCAAAAGAAAGCAGGTGTAGCAATATTAATCTCAGATAAAATAGACTTCAAATGCAGGGATGTTTTGAGAGACAAAGAAGGCCACTACATACTAATAAAAGGGGCAATTCAGCAAGAAGAAATAACAATCGTAAATGTCTATGCACCCAATCAAGGTGCCACAAAATACATGAGAGAAACACTGGCAAAACTAAAGGAAGCAATTGATGTTTCCACAATAATTGTGGGAGACTTCAACACATCACTCTCTCCTATAGATAGATCAACCAGACAGAAGACCAATAAGGAAATTGAAAACCTAAACAATCTGATAAATGAATTAGATTTAACAGACATCTACAGGACATTACATCCCAAATCACCAGGATACACATACTTTTCTAGTGCTCACGGAACTTTCTCCAGAATAGATCATATGCTGGGACATAAAACAAGCCTCAATAAATTTAAAAAGTTTGAAATTATTCAAAGCACATTCTCTGACCACAATGGAATACAATTAGAAGTCAATAACCATCAGAGACTTAGAAAATTCACAAATACCTGGAGGTTAAACAACACACTCCTAAACAATCAGTGGGTTAAAGAAGAAATAGCAAGAGAAATTGCTAAATATATAGAGACGAATGAAAATGAGAACACAACATACCAAAACCTATGGGATGCAGCAAAAGCAGTGCTAAGGGGGAAATTTATAGCACTAAACGCATATATTAAAAAGGAAGAAAGAGCCAAAATCAAAGAACTAATGGATCAAATGAAGAAGCTAGAAAATGAACAGCAAACCAATCCTAAACCAAGTAGAAGAAAAGAAATAACAAGGATTAAAGCAGAAATAAATGACATAGAGAACAAAAAAACAATAGAAAGGATAAATATCACCAAAAGTTGGTTCTTTGAGAAGATCAACAAGATTGACAAGCCCCTAGCTAGACTGACAAAATCAAAAAGAGAGAAGACCCATATAAACAAAATAATGAATGAAAAAGGTGACATAACTGCAGATCCTGAAGAAATTAAAAAAATTATAAGAGGATATTATGAACAACTGTATGGCAACAAACTGGATAATGTAGAAGAAATGGACAATTTCCTGGAAACATATGAACAACCTAGACTGACCAGAGAAGAAATAGAAGACCTCAACCAACCCATCACAAACAAAGAGATCCAATCAGTCATCAAAAATCTTCCCACAAATAAATGCCCAGGGCCAGATGGCTTCACAGGGGAATTCTACCAAACTTTCCAGAAAGAACTGACACCAATCTTACTCAAACTCTTTCAAAACATTGAAAAAAATGGAACACTACCTAACTCATTTTATGAAGCTAACATCAATCTAATACCAAAACCAGGCAAAGATGCTACAAAAAAGGAAAACTACCGGCCAATCTCCCTAATGAATATAGATGCAAAAATCCTCAACAAAATACTTGCAAATCGAATCCAAAGACACATTAAAAAAATCATACACCATGACCAAGTGGGGTTCATTCCAGGCATGCAAGGATGGTTCAACATCAGAAAAACAATCAATGTATTACAACACATTAAAAACTCGAAAGGGAAAAATCAATTGATCATCTCAATAGATGCTGAAAAAGCATTTGACAAAATCCAACATCCCTTTTTGATAAAAACACTTCAAAAGGTAGGAATTGAAGGAAACTTCCTCAACATGATAAAGAGCATATATGAAAAACCCACAGCCAGCATAGTACTCAATGGTGAGAGACTGAAAGCCTTCCCTCTAAGATCAGGAACAAGACAAGGATGCCCGCTGTCACCACTGTTATTCAACATTGTGCTGGAAGTGCTAGCCAGGGCAATCCGGCAAGACAAAGAAATAAAAGGCATCCAAATTGGAAAAGAAGAAGTAAAACTGTCATTGTTTGCAGATGATATGATCTTATATCTAGAAAACCCTGAGAAATCAACGATACACCTACTAGAGCTAATAAACAAATTTAGCAAAGTAGCGGGATACAAGATTAATGCACATAAGTCAGTAATGTTTCTATATGCTAGAAATGAACAAACTGAAGAGACACTCAAGAAAAAGATACCATTTTCAATAGCAACTAAAAAAATCAAGTACCTAGGAATCAACTTAACCAAAGATGTAAAAGACCTATACAAAGAAAACTACATAACTCTACTAAAAGAAATAGAAGGGGACCTTAAAAGATGGAAAAATATTCCATGTTCATGGATAGGAAGGCTAAATGTCATTAAGATGTCAATTCTACCCAAACTCATCTACAGATTCAATGCAATCCCAATCAAAATTCCAACAACCTACTTTGCAGACTTGGAAAAGCTAGTTATCAAATTTATTTGGAAAGGGAAGATGCCTCGAATTGCTAAAGACACTCTAAAAAAGAAAAACGAAGTGGGAGGACTTACACTCCCTGACTTTGAAGCTTATTATAAAGCCACAGTTGCCAAGACAGCATGGTACTGGCACAAAGATAGACATATAGATCAATGGAATCGAATTGAGAATTCAGAGATAGACCCTCAGATCTATGGCCGACTGATCTTTGATAAGGCCCCCAAAGTCACCGAACTGAGCCATAATGGTCTTTTCAACAAATGGGGCTGGGAGAGTTGGATATCCATATTCAAAAGAATGAAAGAGGACCCCTACCTCACCCCCTACACAAAAATTAACTCAAAATGGACCAAAGATCTCAATATAAAAGAAAGTACCATAAAACTCCTAGAAGATAATGTAGGAAAACATCTTCAAGACCTTGTATTAGGAGGCCACTTCCTAGACTTTACACCCAAAGCACAAGCAACAAAAGAGAAAATAGATAAATGGGAACTCCTCAAGCTTAGAAGTTTCTGCACCTCAAAGGAATTTCTCAAAAAGGTAAAGAGGCAGCCAACTCAATGGGAAAAAATTTTTGGAAACCATGTATCTGACAAAAGACTGATATCTTGCATATACAAAGAAATCCTACAACTCAATGACAATAGTACAGACAGCCCAATTATAAAATGGGCAAAAGATATGAAAAGACAGTTCTCTGAAGAGGAAATACAAATGACCAAGAAACACATGAAAAAATGTTCAGCTTCACTAGCTATTAGAGAGATGCAAATTAAGACCACAATGAGATACCATCTAACACCGGTTAGAATGGCTGCCATTAAACAAACAGGAAACTACAAATGCTGGAGGGGAGGTGGAGAAATTGGAACTCTTATTCATTGTTGGTGGGACTGTATAATGGTTCAGCCACTCTGGAAGTCAGTCTGGCAGTTCCTTAGAAAACTAGATATAGAGCTACCATTCGATCCAGCGATTGCACTCCTCGGTATATACCCGGAAGATCGGAAAGCAGTGACACGAACAGATATCTGCACGCCAATGTTCATAGCAGCATTATTCACAATTGCCAAGAGATGGAAACAACCCAAATGTCCTTCAACAGATGAGTGGATAAATAAAATGTGGTATATACACACGATGGAATACTACGCGGCAGTAAGAAGGAACGATCTGGTGAAACATATGACAACATGGATGAACCTTGAGGACATAATGCTGAGCGAAATAAGCCAGGCACAAAAAGAGAAATATTATATGCTACCACTAATGTGAACTTTGAAAAATGTAAAACAAATGGTTTATAATGTAGAATGTAGGGGAACTAGCAGTAGAGAGCAATTAAGGAAGGGGGAACAATAATCCAGGAAGAACAGATAAGCTATTTAACGTTCTGGGGATGCCCAGAAATGACTATGGTCTGTTAATTTCTGATGGTTGTAGTAGGAACAAGTTCACTGAAATGTTGCTATATTATGTAACTTTCTTGGGGTAAAGTAGGAACATGTTGGAAGTTAAGCAGTTATCTTAGGTTAGTTGTCTTTTTCTTACTCCCTTGCTATGGTCTCTTTTAAATGCTCTTTTATTGTATGTTTGTTTTCTTTTTAACTTTTTTTTTCATACAGGTTATTTGAAAAAATAAGGGAAAGTTAAAAAAAAAAAAAAAAAAAAAAAAAGAAAAGAAAAAAGACAAACAAGGGAAAAAAAAAAAAAAAAAAAAAAAAAGATGTAGTGCCCCCTTGAGGAGCCTGTGGAGAATGCAGGGGTATTCGCCTACCCCACCTCCATGGTTGCTAACATGACCACAGACATAGGGGACTGGTGGTTTGATGGGTTGAGCCCTCTACCATAAGTTTTACCCTTGGGAAGACGGTTGCTGCAAAGGAGAGGCTAGGCCTCCCTGTATTTGTGCCTAAGAGTCTCCTCCTGAATGCCTCTTTGTTGCTCAGATGTGGCCCTCTCTCTCTGGCTAAGCCAACTTGAAAGGTGAAATCACTGCCCTCCCCCCTACGTGGGATCAGACACCCAGGGAAGTGAATCTCCCTGGCAACGTGGAATATGACTCCCAGGGAGGAATGTAGACCTGGCACCGTGGGACGGAGAACATCTTCTTGACCAAAAGGGGGATGTGAAAGGAAATGAAATAAGCTTCAGTGGCAGAGAGATTCCAAAAGGAGCCGAGAGGTCACTCTGGTGGGCACTCTTATGCACACTTTAGACAACCCTTTTTAGGTTCTAAAGAATTGGGGTAGCTGGTGGTGGATACCTGAAACTATCAAACTACAACCCAGAACCCATGAATCTCGAAGACAGTTGTATAAAAATGTAGCTTATGAGGGGTGACAATGGGATTGGGAAAGCCATAAGGACCAAACACCACTTTGTCTAGTTTATGGATGGATGTGTAGAAAAGTAGGGGAAGGAAACAAACAGACAAAGGTACCCAGTGTTCTTTTTTACTTCAATTGCTGTTTTTCACTCTAATTATTATTCTTGTTATTTTTGTGTGTGTGCTAATGAAGGTGTCAGGGATTGATTTAGGTGATGAATGTACAACTATGTAATGGTACTGTAAACAATCGAAAGTACAATTTGTTTTGTATGACTGCGTGGTATGTGAATATATCTCAATAATATGATGATAAAAAAAAAAAAAAAAAAAAAAAAAAAAAAAAAGATGCTGAATTTTGTTGAATGCTTTTTCAGCATCTATTGAGATGTTCATTTGATATTTCCCTTTTGATTTGTTAATGTGTTGTATTACATTGATTGATTTTCTTATGTTGAACCACCCTTGCATGCCTGGAAAGAAACCCAATTGATCATGGTGTATGATTTTTTTAATGTGTCTTTGGATGGGAATGCAAGTATTTTGTTGAGAATTTTTGCACCTATATTCATTAGGGAGATTGGCCTGTAGTTTTCCTTTATTTTAGCATCTTTGGTTTTTGGTATTAGACTGATGTTGGCTTCATAAAATAAGTTAGGTAGTGTACCATTTTCTTCATTGTTTTGAAAGAGATTTTGGAGGATTGGTGTCAGTTCTTTTGAAAAGTTTGGTAGAATTCCCCTGTGAACCCATCTGGCCCTGGGCTTTTATTTGTAGGAAGCTATTTGATGAGTGGTTGGATCTCTTTGCTTGTGATTGGTTTGTTGAGGTTTTCTATTTCTTTTCAAGTCAGTCTGAACTGTTCATGTGCTGCCAGGAAATTATCTATTTCCTCTAAATTATCTTGTTTGTTGGTGTACAGTTGTTTGTAGTATCCTCTCATGATTTTTTTAAAAAATTTCTTCAGGATCCACAGTAATGTCACCCTCTCATATTTTATTTTATTTATTTGGGTCTTCTTTATTTTTGACTTTGTCAATCTAGGAAAGGGTTTGTCAATCTTGCTGATCTTCTCAAAGAACCAACTTTTGGTTTTATTTATTCTCACTATTGTTTATTTGTTCTCCATATCATTTTTTTTCTGCTTTAATCTTTATTTCTTTTCTTCTACTTGCTTTAAGATTACTTTGCTGATCATTTTCTAGCTTCTTCAATTGTTCCATTAGTTCTTTGATTTCACCTCATTCTTCCTTTTCAATGTATACACTTAAAAATATAAATTTCCCCCTTAATATCACCTTTGCTGCATCCCATGAGTTTTGATATGTTGTGTTCTCATTTTCATTTGTCTCTAGATATTTAGAAATTTCCCTTGCAATTTCTTTTTGACTTATTGATTGTGTAGGCATGTGTTGTTTAACCTCCATATATTTGTGAGTTTTCTAGATCTTTGATGATTATTGAATTCTAGTTGCATTCCATTGTGGTCAGAGAATGTGGTTTGAATAATTTCAATTTTTTTAATTTATTGAGGCTTCTTTTATGCCACAGAATATGATCTATCCTGGAGAATGTTCTATGAGCAATAGAGAAGAATGTGTATCCTGGGGTAATTTGGGATGTAATTCTGTATAAATGTCTGTTAAATCTAACTCATTTATCACATTGTTTAGGTTCTCAATTTCCTTACACACCCTCTGTCTGGTTGATATACCTATAGGAGAGAGTGATGTATTGAAGTCTTCCACTATTATTGTGGAAACATATATTGCTTCCTTCAGTGTTGCCAATGTTTGTCTCATGTTCTTTGAAGCACACTGGATGCATAGACATTTATGATTGTTCTTTCATCTTGGTTAATTGTCTTTTATTAGTACATAGTGTCTTTCTTTGTCTCTTATGACTTCCTTGCATTTAAAGTCTATTTTATCTGAAATTAGTATTACTACCCCTGCTTTCTTTTGTCTGTAGCTTGTGTGGAATATTTTTTTCCATCCTTTCACTTTCAATTTCTTTGTGTCCCTGTGTCTAAGATGTGTCTCTTGTAAACAGCATATTGATGGTTCATACTTTTTGACCCATTCTGCCAATCTATATCTTTTAATTGGGGAGTTATTCCATTCACATTCAATGTTATTACTGTGGAGAAAGTTCTTGAATCAACCATCTTACCTTTGTTTTTCTCTGTCAGTTATTTCCCCCATCTTTCTATTTTCTTTTAGCTATCCATACTAAAACTCTTCAATTATGTGCCCTTCTCCAGACCTCTCTCTCCTTTCCTTTTTCCCAGCCAGTAGAGCTCTCTTTAGTATTTCTTGTAGTGTGGGTATCTGGGTAACAAATTCTCTCAGCATTTGCTTATGAAAATTTTAAGCTTTCCCTCAATTTTGAAGGAGTGCTTTGCTGGATAAAGCATTCTTGGCTCGCAATTTTTCTATTTCAGAATTTTATGTATGTCATACCACTGCATTCTCACCTCCATGGTTCCTGCTGCATAGTCAGTACTTATTCTTACATTGTTTCCCTTGTATGGGGTAAATTGCATCTCTCTTGCCACATTCAGAACTTTCTGTTGTTTTGGCATCTTGGCATTTGATAATCTTGATAGATTTCTTTTAGGATATGGAGGATTATTTGAACATTTCTCTGTAATTTGACAGAGCTTCAGCTTCATGTAGTGAACTTTTCCCTGACCTACTGGCAGATGGTGTTCCTGAGCCAACTCTTACCCTCAAGCCTGTTGTCTCCAACTTTGTCTATGCACTGCATGGGGGTACAAGACATGTGGAGGTCCAATAAGTGCAGCAATTTTCCATGTGCACTGGGGACTGCCAGCCCTGTTGGTGGGGGCATGCCCAGTGCAGTTTGTCAGGGAGTCCACTCTAGGGCATAGCAGTCCCAGCCATTCCCAGAGCTGCAGGTGGATTACTCTGGGGCTTCAGAGCTGTGTGTCTCATCTTGCATCTCAAATGCCCCTCAGTCCTCTGTGCCATGTATTCATGTGTCCCTGGGATTTGGGGAGGCCTCCTGGCACTTCCATGTGGCAGACTTGCCTCTGGGCTGTGCACACCATGGGCTTCTGTGGAGGAAGAGTGGATGCCCTCAGAAGCCCACTGATTCCCAAATTCCCTCAAGGAAGCTCTCAGCCATGGGGCTGTGAAGGGTTGTCTCCCAGCCAGCTTCAAAAATGGCTGCACATGTCATGGAAAACTACCTGCTTCTGTGATTGTCTGCCAGCTTCAATGGCCAGTCACTTTCACAGGGGTTTTTGTCCATGAGTTTGTGAAGGGTTGTCTCCCATGCCAGGTACTGAAGAGGTTGCCTGGGGTGTGGAATGCTACTCCCCTCTGCACCATCAGCCAGCTGTAACTGCCTGTTCCCTGGCAGCATTCCAGGCTGAGCACTCACCCATTTTAAATGCAACCTCTTGGTTTCTCCAAGTATACACTCACTATGGGTGTAGAAGTCCCTGCACAGCTAGTGGAACCCTGGAACCTGTGTTCTGAAGTACTTTCTGTCCTTTATCTAGTGTTTTTCACTGAGGAGAATTTTGCTCTGTCTCTTCTAATTCACAATCTTGGATCACTCCATCAGATGGATTTAGGCAAGTGTGACAGTTTGGTTCATGTGTCAACTTGGCCAGGTGATGGTATCCAGGTGTCTGGTCAAGCCAGCACTGGCCTAACCATTACTGCAAGGACATTTGTGGCTGGTTAAGAAACCAGAAGGCTGGTTCATTAAATCATCAGTCAATTGGCTGCAGCTGTGACTGATTGCGTCAATGAAGGGTGTGCCTTCCACAATGAGAAAATTCAATCAGCTGGATTTAATCCAATCAGTTGAAGACTCTTAAGTGAGGCAGATAGAGTACCTTCACTTCTTCTTCAGCTAGCCAGTGAAGTGTTTCCTGAGGAGTTCTTTGAACATTTTCATTGGAGTTGTGAGTTTGCTGCCTAAGGAGTTCATCAAACACCAACACTGGAGTTGCCATTTTGCTGCCTGCCTTACAGAATTTTGACTCATGCATCCCCACAGTTGCATGAAACTCTTTTATATAATCTTATATTTAGATATCTCTTGTTGATTCTGTTTCCCTGGAGAACTGTAACTAATATAGCAAGGGAATGGCATTATAAAATTGTTCATGTTTTTAAAAGTTTGCACAGGCTACTGCAGGGCAAGTGTGGGATCAGGAGAAAAGGAAAATGCTTGAAAATCTCTATGTATTTTGTTCCCACTTCTTAATATTTTGGAAAAGTACTAGATCAAACCAAGGGGGCTGGTTTCCAATACCAACTTCACCCCTGATGAAGTGTATGGCTGTGAACAAGTCAATTAGAAACCCTCCTATTTCTTTAGTGCTTATAGTTTTGCAAAGTATTTTATCTGCCTTTTATTTTGCCTCACAATTACACCAAAAGGGAAATAGAACATATTTTGCAATGATTTGAAAAAGAGTATAAATGGAAATAACTGTTCAAAGTCTTACAACTTGTGGCAGCTATGAAACTAAAGCATGCATTTTCTGGTTCTTCATTCAGTCCTTTTTCCCACTCCACCATGTTGACTTCCATATTACCTCTCTATCTATCTATCTCAATTTCTCTATTTGTGTAAAAGAAGTAGTTATCAATCTCTGTTTAATAAGCACATGAGTTTTGTGTTTCAGATGAGATAAGAAACATGCAAACTGTTTAATAATTATCAAGTACTATCCAAATACAGTATCTTAGAATTCTAAAACCTGGGACTAATATGCATGCTGGTCAGAATTAAGGAAGGTAAATACAATCTCACTCCTGGGTATTCTGTGGGTAAGAATGCTGCTCTAGGATTCTAGCCCTGAATGAAATGCTTTTTGCTTGAGTAGGTACTAATTATGACTGGGAGCAATTCTAGAGAAGCTCCAGAATCTTAATTTGTTTATCTTCCCTGTTCCATATAGGGCCTAGATCATATCAGTCATGTAGTAAGTAGCTGAGCTATACTCAGCAGGATTCTTCCCCATCCCCTATGGAGTGAAGTAATGGACTCAGTTCACTTGGCCACATGGTATCCCTCATTTCCCTATGTTAATTTTTCAGATTGGATTCCTATTATTACTGATTTCAAGAGATACTACTAGGTGGTCTGAGAAAATAGTTTCAAGTTTGATGAATTTGAGAAATTATACAGACTGCAGTTCTAACTTAGAGTTTCACAAAATATTATAAGCCCCACTAATTCCTGTAGCAAGGGAACCTGCTTAATTTTATTTAGGCCATTATTTCCCACAAATCTAGAATATCTTTGTCCTTATAATACTTACCAATATCATACACTTTTTGGACTACCACTGAGCAAATGTCTTATGCATTTTACTATATATTTTTAGATAACCCTTATATGACCAGGAAAAGTAAACCACCTCTTAAAATGACAACTTCCCCTCTCCTATTCAGAGTCTAAGAATTAAAAGGATGCTTGGCATTCTCTGTTTCCTCACTAAAAGAGTGGACAGTAAGAGGCATACATAGCAACATTGTGGCCTGTTCTTATCCAAAGCAGTCCTGAAGAGGTGATTTTTGTGAGATATGGGAAAGTGGTGAGTAGTACAAGAAAGGAACATGAAAGAAACTGTCTTACAAATTATGGGGAAGTTATGCCAGGACAGGTCATGGGAGATGGGATGTTCACTGTAAATTATGGTTACCTTATTCATTCTTTGCATCAAAGGACATTGTTAGAAAAGTAAAAAGGCAGCCACTCAATATTCCATTGTAAGTATGCACAAGAGTTCACCCTTCCGTTCAACAGTAGATGTACCCTTAGGCCACCTCCATCCATTGCAAATCCTGAATATTGCTGCCATAAACACCAGGGTGACAATGTCCATTCATGTCCCTGATCTCAGTTCTTCCAAGTATAAACCTAATAACAGGGCTGCAAGATCATATGGCAATCCTATATTTAGCCTACTTTGGAGCCACAACACTACATTCCAGATGGGCTGCACCAATCTAATTCCATACCAACAGTGAATAGGTACATCCATTGCTCCACATTATCCTCAGAACTTGTATATTTCCATGTATTTTTTAAACAGCTTTATTCATAAGCCATACTATCCATCCTAAGTAAACAAACAATGTTTCCTGGCATAATCACATGATTATGCATTAACCACCGCAACCTATATGAGAACATTTCCATTTCGTCTGCAAAGGAAAAGAAGAAGAAGAAAAAATGAAGACTAAAAAACAAATAAAACAAATAAAATAAAATAAAATAAAATGGAGAAACAAAAATCACACCAAGAATGCCATAACACTCTCTTATATCCCCTCTTATTGATATTTAGCTTTAGTATATTGCCTTTGTTACATTTCATGGAAGTATATGAAAATGTTACTGTTAACTATAGACTCTAATTTGCATTGATTGTATATTTTCATATACCACACCATTTCAACACCTTGCAATGATGACATTTATTTGTTCTCCTTCAGATAAAAACATTCTTATATTTGTACATTTAGTCACCATCATTGTGCACTCTAGATTTCACTAAATTATACAGTCTCAGTCCTTATCTTCTATGTTTCCTTTTGGTGTCATACATGCACCTAGACTTCCTCTTTCAACCATACTCACACTCAGTTTTGTTCAGTGTAGTTACAATTTTGTGCTACCATCAGGTGGTATTGTGCCATGCATTTCTGGATCTTTACAATCTTGTTGGGCATTATTTACTCCTTCAGTAACAAATTTCCAATCTCTATCCCCTGTCTATCTCTTGACTGAGAACACAACTAGAACTCTCAAAGTTCACTCATTAATGGATGTTAGTTCATATTAGTGGGGCCATGAAGTATTTGTCAATTTGTTTCTGCCTAATTTCATGAAACATAATGTCCTCAAGATTCATCCACATTGTTATATGCTTCATGACTTTATTCTGTCTTACAGCTGCATAAGATTCCATCATATGTATATACCACAGTTTGTTTATTCACTCATGCATTGATGGAAACTTGGGCTGTTTCCATCTATCAACAATCATGAATAATGCCATTAGAAACATTGATTTACAAATGTCCTTTCCTGTCCCTGCCTTCAGTTAATCTGAGTATATACCTAGTAATGTGATTCCTGGATCATATGGCAATTCTATACTTATCTTCCTGAGGTGCTGCCACATTGCCTTCCAGAGTGGCTGCAACAGTCTACATTCCCACCAACAGTTAATAAGCCTGCCTCTTTCCCCGCATCCTCTCCAGCACTAATATTTTCTGTTTTTTGTTTCTGTTTTTTGTTTTTTTTTTGTTTTTTTATAATGACCATTCTAGTAGGTGTGAGATGATATCTCATTGTGGTTTTCATTTGCATTTCCCAAATAGCCAGTGAAGTTGAGCATCTTTTTCATATGTTTTTGAGTCATTTTTATTTTCTCTTCATATCTTTTGACCATTTTAATTGGGTTGTTTGGCTTTTTGTTGTTGGATTGTAGGATATCTTTATATATTCTGGATAGTAAACCTTTATCTGATATGCGGTTTCCAAAGATTGTCTCCCATTGCATAGGCTGCCTTTTTACTTTTCTAACAATGTCCTTTGATGCATAGAAGTGTTTAATTTGAGGAAATCTCATTTATCTATTTCTTCTTTAATTAGTCTCACTTTGGGGGTAAGGTCTAGGAAACCACCTCGTATCACCAGATCTTTTAGATATTTCCCTACATTTTCTTTTAAAATTTTTATGTTCTTCTCTCTAATGTTAGGTCTTTGAGACATTTTGGATTAATTTTGGATAAAGTGTGAGATAAGGTTCCTCTTTCATTCTTTTGCATATATATATACAGTTCTCCAAGCACCATTGGTTGAAGAGTCTGTTCTGTACCAGTTTTTTAGACTTTGTGACCTTATTGAAATTCAATTGTCCATAGATGAGTGAATCTGTATCTGAACACTCAATTCAATTCTACTGGTCAGCATATCTATTTATATGCCAGTACAATGCTATTTTGATCAATTTAACTTTGTAATATGTTTTAAACTCAGTGTGAGACCTCCCACTACATTTTTCTTTCTTAAGATATTTTTAGGTATTCAGGGCATGCTACTCTGCCAAATAAATTTGGTTATTGGTTTTTCTATGTCTGGAAAGTAAGTTTTTTGAATTTTAATTGGTATTGCCTTGACTCTATAAATCAATTTGGGTAGAATTGACATCTTAATTACAATTAGTCTTTGAATCAGTGAGCATAGTATGTCCTTCAATTTATTTATTTCTTTGATTTATTTTAGCAAGTTTTTGTAGTTTACTGTGTATAGATTTTTTGTGGTCTTGTTTAAATTGTATTCCAAAATATTTGATTCTTTGGTTGTTATTGTAAGTGGAATTTTTTTCTTGGTTTCTTCCTCAGATTTCTCATTAATAGTGCATAAAAATACTACTGATTTTTGCATGTTGTTCTTGTACAGTGCCATTTTTCTGTACTCATTTATTAGCTCTAATAGCTTTGCTGTGGATTTTTTGGGATTTTATACATATATTATCATGCCATCTGCAAACAGTGAAAGTTTTACTTCTTTTCTAATTTGGATGCCTTTTATTACTTTTTCTTGGCTAATTACTCTAGTTAGAACTTCCAGCACAATTTTGAATGATAGTGATGACAGTGGACATCCTTGTCTTGTGCCTGATGTTAGAGGGAAAGATTTCAGTCATTCCCCATTGAGTATGATGTTAGCTGTGGGTTTTTCATACTTTCCCTTTATCGTGTTGAGGAAGTTCCCTTCTACACCTATCCTTTAAAGTGTTTTCATCAAGAAAGTATGTTAAATTTTTTCAAATGCCATTTCTGCATCAATCAAGATGATCATGTGGTTTTTCCACTTGGGTTTACTGATGTGGTGTATTACCTCATTACATGTTATTTTCCTGTGTTCAGCAATACTTTCATACTTGGACTAAATCCAAGTTGTTGGTGGTGTATAATTCTCTTAATTTGGTGTTGGATTCAGTTTGCAAATGTTTTCTTGAGGATATTTGCATCTATGTATACTAAAGAGATAGGTCTGTAATTTTCTTTTCTTGTGGTATCTTTGTCTTGCTTTGCTATTAGGATGTTGGCTGCATAGAATGGGTTAGGTAGCTTTCCCTCCTCTTCAATTTTTTTTCAAGAGTTTGAGCAGGATGCATACTTATTCTTTCTTGAATGCTTGGTAGAATTCACATGTGAAGCCAGGTGGCCTAGTCTTTTCTTTTTTATGAGCTTTTTAATGGCTGATTCAATTTCTTTACTTTGATAGGTTTGGGAGGGCATCTATTTCTTCTTGAGTCAATGTTTGTTATTCATGCTTCTCTAGGAATTTGTCCATTATTTCTCAGTTGTCCACTTTGTGTATAGTTGTGCAGGGTGTGTTCACATTGTTTCCTTTATTTCTGTGGGGTCTCTAGTAATGTCCCCTCTCTCACTTCTGATTTTATTTACTTGTATGATCTCTCTTGTTTTCTCTGTCAGCCTTGCTAAGGGTTCACCAATATTATTGAATTTCTTTAGAACCAACTTCTGGTTCTGATGCTTTTCTCTATTTTTTTCATGTTCTCAATTTCATTTATTTCTGTTCTAGTCTTTGATATTTCTTTCCTTCTGTTTGCTCTTGGTTTAGTTTGCTGTTCTTTCTCTAATTCTTCCTTGTGAACAGTTAATTCCTCAATTTTTGTTATTTCCATTTTTAATATAGGCCTTTAGAGCAATAAATTTCCCTCTCAGCACCACCTTTGCTGCATCCCATAAGTTTTGATAAGATGTGTTTGCATTTTCATTGGCCCTGAGCTATTTACTGATTTCTCTTGTAATTTCTTCTTTGACCCACTGGTTTTTTGAGAGTGTTGTTTAATTTCCCTATATTTGTGAATTTTCTGGGCTTCTGCCTGTTTTTTTTATTTCCAACTTCATTCCATTATGATCCAAGAAAATGTTTTGTATAATTTCAATCTTTTTAAATTTATTTAGACTTTCTTTGTGACATAACATGGTCTAGCCTCAGAATTATCCATGAGCACTTAAGAAAAATGTGTATCTTGTTGTTGTGGGGGGTAATGTTCTGTAAATATATGTTAAAACTAGTTCATTTACTGTGCTATACTAAATCTCTGTTTCCTTATCATACTCTGTCTAGAGGTTCTTGCCATTAATGACAGTGATGTATCAAAGTCTCCAGCTATTATTGTAGATGTTTCTTCTTCTCCCTTCACTGTTGTCAGTGAGTGCATCATGTATTTTGAGACACTCTGGATTAAAGCATAAATATTTATGATTGTTATGTCTTCTTGATTAATTGTCCTTTTTATTAATATTGTCCTTGTTTCTTTTAATTGTTTTACATGAAGTAATATTTGTCTGATAGTGTAGCTAGTCCCACTCTTTTCTGGTTGTGTTTGCATGAAATATCATTTTCTAACCTTTCACTTTCAACCTACTTTTGTCTTTGGGTCTAAAATGAGTCTCTTGTAAACATCATATAGATTGGTCCTGTTTTTTAAACCATTCTATCTGTCTGTGTCTTTTGTTTGGAGAGTTTATTCCATTAACATTTAACTTTATTACTGTAAAGGCAGTGCTTTCATCTACATTTTGTCCTTTGGATTTTGTATGTCATGTCTTATTCTTTTCTCTATCTATCTACCTATCTATCTATCTATCTATCTATCTATCTATCTATCTATCTATCTCTATCTCTGTCTCCTTTTACCCTAACTGATAGTCTTCATTTCTACACTCTTCTTCAAACCTCTCTCTCTTGTGTTTTCCTATATGCCTATAGTGCTCTCTTTAATATTTCTTGTAGAGCAGATGTTTTCTTCACAAATTCTCTCATTGTCTGTCCATGGAGAAATATTTTAAATTCTCCCTCATGTTTTAAGCACAGTTTTTTCAGGTATACAATTCTTGCTTGGCAGTTTTTCTCTTTCAGTATCTTAAAAAGATCATACCACTGCCTTCTCACCTCCATAGTTCTGCTGAGATATCTGCATAAAGTCTTATTGAGGACATTTGTATTTGATAGATGGCTTTTCTCTTCCTGCTTTCAGAATTCTCTCTTTGTCTTTGACATTTTGCAATATGATTAGTAACTGTCTTGGAGTATGTCTCTTCAGATCAATTTTGTTTGGGGTATGCTGCACTTATTGGATCTGTAATTTTATGTCTTTCATAAGAAATGGTTAATTTTCAGTGATTATATCCTCCATTATTCTTTCTACTCCTTTTCCCCTTTCTTACTCTGGGACCTCCATGACATGAATATTCTATTCATGTAATTCATGTTTTCATTCAATTCCCTGAGACCTTGTTCATAGTTTTCCATTCTTTTCCTATCTGCTCCATTATGCACAGCACTTCAGATTTCCTGTCCTTCAGTTCACTCTTTCTTCTGCCTCTTCAAATATGCTGTTCTGTCTCCATTTTTTTTTCACCTCTTCCATTGTGCCTTTCATTCCCATAAGATCTGCCAGTTGTTTTTTCAAACTTTTGAGGCTTTTTTTCACTTTGCCTGACATCTTCTTTATATCCTACAGTTCTTTTTCCCATATCTTCCATCAACTCATTGATTTTGTTTCTGAATTGATTTACTATGTTTGAGCATCTGCAATTGGTTATTTCAAATTCTGTATCTCTTTTGAAGTGTTAGTTTGTTCCTTTGCCTGGGCCATATCTTTGTTTTTCCTAGTGTGACTTTTAATAATTTTTTATTGGTGTCTGGGTAACATGTTTCTTTGATTAATTTATTCTAGAAGTTGTTTTCACTCTTTTATCTGTGGTTTTCTTGTTGTATGGCTGTGTTTTCTATCTGTTCTTCAGCATTCAGTTCATCTTATTCTAGACCTCTAGCATAGCTTCTGTTTAAATGATCAGACATTTTCAGCTCTTGTTATTCTGGTTCTTGTCCTGCCTATAGGGAACCATTTTATTTTGATGAGGGTCTACCCAGATATGATTGACCCCAATCAGATTTTCTCAGGCCAGACAGACCCAGGTCTTAGGAAGAGGGCTTCAATCAGTATCAAGTTTTCTTGAGGATGAGACCCAGAAGGTTGTCAGACTTTCCTATGACGACTCTAGACTGTGCTTTTCCTATCCTGTGCAGCAGGTAGCACTTGTCAGTTCCACAGCTCCCAATGGCATAAAGAGTTGAAGTGCCTTTAATTCTCGGCTGACCCTGTCACTCCCAGGGATGTGACTGAGACAGACATGGAGGTAGAAAGTCTGCTTAAGCCATTCCTATATATTTTCCCAGCCTCTTGGGACTGAATTATCTGAAGGAGGGCTGCCAATTGAGCTGGACCCCAACTCCCCTTTTGTTGGGGAAAGTATTCCCTTTAGGGAATTATCTCCTACATTTGATTCCTTACTTTGTTTCTCAGACCTATCTTTACTCCCCTCTTGCCTGTGTCAGCACTGGCAATTGAAAATGCCTGAGGCTTTCTCTAATGAGCCACTTAGAATAGTTTAAAAAAAGGAAAAAAAGACAAATCCCCTTCTCAGATTCAGTTGCCTGCCCTCAAGTTTTCTTAGGGCACAGCATTCTCAGCTTGGCCGACACCAAAAGCCTCTGTTTTTATTTATTTTTTCCCATCAGGCCTGCCTTCTCTCTGCTGGAAGAGATCTCAGGGTTCCATTCCTCCTTGCTCTGGGTTTATCTGTGGTCATAGCTTGTGTTCAGTAGTCCAAATTTGTTAAAATACCACAATTGGAGTTTTGTTGAGCTACCTTCCCTTGCTCCTAGAAGAGATCACTTCTTTTTCTCACAGGGAAATGTTCCACCTCAGCCTGCCATGCCAGTGGGTGACAGGCACAAGCCTCCACAGTTTGGTGGCTTTACTTACAGTTCTGTGCTGTGATCTCAGTCCTTTCACCCATGCCATGATGTATGATATGTGCCTCATCACAGATGTTCCCCAAACATTTGTTCCAGTAGTTCCTGTCTATTTACTAGCTGCTGTGTAGGACTAACTAAATTCAACACCTCCGTACAGTGCTATCTTGCCATGCCATTACCTCCTTTTTGATAAAGAGGTTGTTCCAGTTTGTTAATGCTGCCATTTTGCAAAACACAAAAAATGGATTGGCTTTTATAAAGGAGGTTTATTTGGTTACAAAGTTACAGTCTTAAGGCCATAGAGTGTCCAAGGTAAGGCATCAACAACAGGGTACCTTCACTGAAGGATGGCCAATGGCATCCAGAAACCTGTTAGCTGGGAAGGCACATGGCTGGCATCTGCTTGCTCCCAGGTTGCATTTCAAAATGGTGTTCTCCAAAATGTCAGTGTCACCTTCCAACAACCATCTTCAAAATGTGTCTCTCAGCTGCAGCCAACTTCTGGGCCTGTGTGCCTCTTTTAAAATACTCCAGTGATTTACTTAAGACACACCCTGATTGGGTGGGGTAACACCTCCATGGAAATTATTATCCAAAGGTCTTGGCCACAGTTGATTGAGTCACATCTCCATGTAAGCACTCAAAGGATTCCAACCTAATTAACACTAATATGTCTGCCCCCACAAGATTGCATCAAAGAACATGGCATTTTTGGGGACATAGTACATCCAAACCAGCACGGAGGTTTTCACTTTTGTTGCCAATGTTCTTTTGTTTTTCAATTAAATTTTAATAGGTAAACATTCATATAACAAAATTAAGAATGCACAAACTAGTGTAAGAAAATAAACTCTATCTTACTCCTATCTACTAGACGTTCACTTCCCCTCCAGAGAACTGACACTACTATTTTCTGTTTATATTCCAGAAAAATTTTATGCACATATATGTGTATGCACACATAAAGACACAAGCAAATATGATTGTCTTTACTACCTGTTTTCAGCAGGGCCAATGCACTCAACTCAGCACCTCACTTTTATTTCACTTTACAGTATATTTTGAGTTTGGTCCATAATCATAAAAGAAGAGCTTTTGTATAATTGTTATTTGTTTCATTGCTTTTTTCAGCTAAACTGCATTCCACTATATGGCTGTATCATAATTATTTTAACAAGTTCTGTACTGATGGTATTTTGGCTGTTATTATTACTTTGCTATTACAAACAATCCTTCTTTAAACAACATTGCATATACATAATTTCCCTCAAAATAAAATATATGTGCAAAATACGTTCTATGAATAGAATATGATGTGAAATCTTTGAACACTAATATTTATTTTAATGATAGATTACCTATGTCATCTTTCTTAAATTCAATTTTATTGAGATATATTCACATTCCATACAATCATTGAAAGAGAACAATTTTTCACAGTACCATCATATAGTTCTGCATTCATCACCACAATTTTTGAACATTTGCATTACTCCAAAAACTTAAAATAAGAAAAAAACTTAAACTAAAAAGTACACCTAAAGCATTTCACCCCCCCATTCCACCCTATTTTTCATTTAATTTTTGTCCCCATTTTTCTACTCATCTGTCCATATGCTGGATAAAGGGAGTGTGAGCCCAAGGTTTCCACAATTACCAAGTCACATTGTGTAAGCTACATAGTTTACAATCATCTTCAAGAATCAAGGCTACTGGGATGCAGTTTGATAGTTTCATGTATTTCCTTCTACTATTCTAATACACTAAGTACTACAAAGGGATATCTTTATAATGCATAAGAATAACCTCCAGAATGACCTCTTGACACCATTTGAAATCTCTCAGCCACTGAAAATATATTTTGTTTCATTTCTCATCCCCCTTTTGTTCAAGAAGTCTTTTTCAATCCCATGATGCTGGGACTAGGCTCAACCTGGGGAATCATGTTCCATGTTGCCAAGAAGACTTATACCCCTGGGAGTCATTTCCCACATAGGAGGGAAGGCAGTGTGTTTACCTGCAGAATTGTCTTAGAGAGAGTAGCCACATTTCTCTGGGGGTGAGTCTTAGGCACAATTATAAGTAAGCTTATCCTGTCCTTTGCAGTAAGAGGCTTCAAAAGGGCAAGCCCCAAGTTGAGGGCTTGATGTTCTAAGTGCTTGTGAGAATATCAGTATTTCCCCAGGTGGGGAAAATTTAATATTTCCACATTTTCCCCCAGTCCCTCAAGGGGGTTTTGAAAATACATTTTTATTCTATGCCAAAATTATTCTGGGAGGTATTGGGGATTCACACCACCCTGAACAAGTGAACCAGATCACACTCTCTATTCAAAGTTCCACTTAATTATTGTGTTTGAATAAACTGACCATAGAAGTAAATTATGTAGTGTGATACAGAATATATAGATTTCGCACTGAATAAACAATTCTTCCTTTGGTCTCATTCTATGTCATCTTGAGTGAGTTTTGGTATATTTTCTAAAAAATTATCCATTTCATTATGGTGTGCAAATTTATTTACACAGAGTTGAACAAAATAGTCTCTTATTATTCTTTTAGATGTCTCCACCTGATGGTATTTCTCTTTGCATTCTTCATTTATGAATAGCTCTACCAATATTCTATTTTAATCAAGTTAGCTGATGATTTGTCAATTTTATTGCCTCCCCAAGGAACCAGCTACTATAAACCATTCATTTACTTTTTCTTTAATATTTTTTATTCCTAATATTTTATTTCCTTTTGCTTATTTCTGTTTTTCTTTTTGTCCCATAACTTTTAGTGTTTGATGATTCTTGTTATTTCATTTTGTCAGTTCTTTTTTTTTTGGCCTTTTCATTTATTTATTTATTTATTATTTTTATTGTGGTATCATATACACAGCATAATATTTTAACCACTTTCAAGTAAACAAGCCAGTGATGTTAATTATATTCATAATGTTGTGCTCTCCTCACCACCATCTATTACCAAAGCTTTTCTATCCCCTCAAACAGAAACTCTACACCCATTCAGCATTAACTTCCCATTCCCCACCCCACACCCACCCCAGAACCCTGTAATCTTCTTTGGTCTAAATGAATCTGTTTATTCTAGTTATGTTGTATCAGTGAGACCATGCATATTTGTCTTTTTGTGTCTGACTTATTTCACACAACATGATGTCTTCTATGTTCAACATGTTGTTGCAAGTAGCAGAAGCTTTCCATTTATTTTTAAGTCTTTTGAGTTACCTTACAGAGAAAGTCTTTGTTTAGTGCTAACATCCCTCTGCCTCTATCTTCTTCTGAGAAAAGTGAGAGAAGGTCTCAGACTCAGAAAGTCAGCAGAACCTCTCTCTGAGTTATTAACATTGTCATATTTCCAGCACATCTATCTTTACAGCATCCTCTAGCAGGAATAAAATTTTCTTTTTAAAAATACATATATTTAAGTAAAGAAGTGAACATTTCAATATTATCAGGTAGTACCTGGGTATGATTAAGTATTGTGAAGGTGATACAAGAAGACTGAAATTTGGAGAAATTTGATCCAGCCTAAGATGTTTAGCACATGTTGGCTGGATTGATCAATGAGGAGCTGCCTAAGGTCTGACAGCTGGCCATGTTAGAGCAAGAACTGGAACCCAGGGCCCTGTTCCAGGCCAAGAGCCTCTCTAACAGTGCTATACTAGAGATCATGGGCTTACAAGTCAACCCTGCCACTTCCTGGCTGTGGCATACTGGGCAAGTTCCTTCAACCCCCTGTGCCTCTGTGTCTTATTTCACAGGGTTGTGGTGTGGTTTAAATGAGCTAGTACATGCACAGCTCTTAGCTTTGTACCTGGTCTGCTGTGAGTCCTTGATTACTATTAGCTATTTATCACCACCATGAAAAGAATCTTTGGACATCTTCTGAAACATTCCTTTTAGTTATACAGTTGAATCCCAAGTGTGTGTGTATATTTGTTTTCTAAAAGAAAAAATCTAGAAACAAACATCCTGTGAGCAACTCCCACATAATTCTAGCACACAGTCAGCAATCACTTTGGGGAATGAATGGAATGAATGAAAAGGAATGAGTGAACAAATGGTATGAAACAGTCTCTCAGAGCAGTTTACATCCAATTTCCAATTTGGTCTTGTTAAAATGCAGATCCCTGTGCCAGGCCCCAGAGCAGGGATTAGCTCAACAGAGAGGGCCTGGGAATCTGCACTTCTAACAAGCACTCCAGATGGTTCTGCTGCTTAAATCTATAGCCTGTGAGCTGGAAGCCTTTAGACACAACACAGCTTCTGCTCACGGCCAGATGAAAGTAGCCATCCTCAAAAATGTCCGTTGTTAGAAGTATTTCCCCTAATTGACTACAATAAGTAAATGCAGAGATTTTGGTTTGGGAGTGTTTGGCAATTTTTTTTTTAATTAAGCTTTTTTTCTCTTGTTAAAAATAAGTTTTACTGAGATATATTCACATACCGGACAATCCATCCAATCAGTGACTTTTAGTATAGATACCAAGTTGTGTATTCATCACGACAATCAATTTTAGAACATTTTAATTACTTAAAAAAAGAAAAATCCCATACGCCTTAGCAGCCACCTCTCAATCCTTCTATTCTTCTCTAGCCCGAAATAACCACTAATCGCTTTCTGTCTCTAAGATTTTGTTTATATTTACATTTTATATAAATGGAATCATATGAAGGGTAGACTTTGTGTCTGGTTTCTTTCACTTAGCATAATTTTTAAAATTATATTTTTTTTAGTTAGAGAAATTGTAGTTATACAGAAAAGTCCTCTAAAAAACATAGCATTCCCATATGCACCCCTATCATTGAGACTTTGCATTAGTGTGGTACCTTTGTTACAACAGATGAAAGAATATTAAAACAATACTATTAACCATAGCCCATAGTTTACATTAGGTGTATTTTTCCCATATACACCCTAGTATTAACAGTATGTGACCTTTTGGGATTGGCTTTTATTGCCAGGTATTTTTCTTTTCCATCCAGGTTGTTGCATGTATTGGTGTCCTACATTTGTTGTAGTTCATGAAGAACATTCTTATTCTTGTACTATTAACAAACTATGCTTTTTGTTTTGAGATAATTGTAGATTCACTTGCAGCTTTAGGAAATAATATGAAGAGATCCCATGTACCCTTTATCCAGTTTCCCCCAATGGTAACATCTTTAACAGTTCCAGGACAATATCACAGCCAGGACACTGACATCAAAGGCATCAGCTTCCGGAGCATTCCCACCACAGCAAGGATCCCTGGTGTTGCCCTCTTATAGTCATGCCCACTTCCCTCCTTCTCCCACCCCCTCTTTACCCCTGGCAAACACTATCTGTTCTCTATTTCTATAATTTTGTCATTTTGAGAATGTTCTATAACTCAGAATCAAACAGTATGTGACCTTTAGGGATTGGCTTTTATTGCCAGGCATTTTTCTTTTCCATCCAGGTTGTTGCATGTATTAATAGACCATTTATTTTTATTGCTAAATAGCTTTCCTTGCTATGGATGGACCACAGTTTAACCATTCAACCATTAAAGGACATCTGGGTTGTTTCCAGTGTTTGACTACTACAAACAAAGCTGCTATAAACTTTTGTGTGCAAGTTTTTGCATGAACATAAATTTTCATTTCTCTGGGATTAATGTTCAGTAATACAATTGCTGGGCCATATGGTAGCTGCATGTTTAGTGTTTTAAGAAATTTCTAAACTCTTTTCACAGAGCGGTTCTACCATTTTACACTCCCGCCAGCAATGGATGAGTGACCCAGTTTCTGCACATCCTCACCAGCATTTGCTGTTGTCACTATTTTTTATTTTAGCCATTTTGATAAGTGTGTAGTGATATCTCATTATGGTTGTGATTTGCATTTCTCTAGTGGCTAATGATGTTGAACATCTTTTCATATGTGACCAAAACTGCCTTAACTGCCCTTTAGCTTGACTAAACTTTACATAGGTTCCCTGGCTCCATGCCTCTGACCTCCCACTCATCCCAGCCCTTACACTAACCAGAGGCTCCCCTAGGGAGTCCTTATCTCCCTCTTCCTCCTTCTCAGCCCTTACAGACTCCAGGTGGCCTACTGCCATAAAGAAAAACATTCTGAACAAGTGGTCCTAATTGCAACCTCAGTAAATCCCTCACCCACCCCAGGGATCAACTCCCCTTACTCTCTTCCAGTGCTTTTCTCCAACCACTCCTGGCCTTTTAAAAGCCAGCTGTTCTTTGTTTTGAGGGGATGAATCCTGCTTTCTCTCCCCTGCTACAGCAGCCCCTTGAGTAATGTCACTCTTGCCTATCTCCTGTGGTCTGGTGCAGTGTTTCCTTTGATGCATGCTTATTTTCCATCTGCAAATCTTCACCATTGAACTGTTTCTGCATGCCTTTTACCCATTTTCTAATTGGATAGCTTCTTTTTTACTGTATAATCTTTTTTTAAATTCATATTTATTGAGATACATTCACATACCACACAGTCATACAAAACAAAGCATACATTCAATTGTTTACAGTACCATTATATTGTGCATTCATCACCAAAATTAATTTTTGACATTTTCATTACCATGCACACAAAATAATAAGAATAAAAATTAAAGTGGAAAAGAACAATTAAAGTAAAAAGGAACACTGGGTGTCTTTTATTCCCTTCCCCCATTTTTCTACTCATCCATCCATAAACAAGACAAAGGGAAGTGTGGTCCATATGGCTTTCCCAGTCACATTGTCACCTCTCATAAGCTACATTTTTGTACAATCATCTTCAAGATTCATGGGTTCTGGGTTGTAGTTTGATAGTTTCAGGTATTTACTGCTACCTACTTCAATTCATTAGAACCTAAAAAGGGTTGTCTATATTATGTGTAAGAGTGCCCACCAGAGTGGCCTCTCAGCTCCTTTTGGAATCTCTCTGCCACTGAAGCTTATTTCATTTCCTCTCACATCCTCATTTTGATCAAGAAGATGTACTCCATCCCATGATGCCAGGTCTAGATTCTTCCCTGGGAGTCATATTCCATGTTGCCAGGGAGATTCACTCCCCTGGGTGTCAGATCCAATGTAGGGGAGAGGGCATGGATTTCACCTGCCAAGTTGGCTTAGCTAGAGAGAGAGGGCCACATCTGAGCAACAAAGAGGAATTTGGGAGGAGGCTCTTAGGCACAATTATAGGCAGGCCTAGCCTTTCCTTTGCAGCTAGTCTTCCCAAGGGCAGGTCCTGTGGTAGAGGGCTCAGCTCATTAAACCACCAGTACCCTATGTCTGTGAGCACATCAGCAACTATCAAGGTGGGGGAGCCCAACACACCTGCATTCTCCACCAGCTCCTCAAGGGGGCTCTGCATATTTTTTTTTCATTTTTTTAATTAAATCTTTTTTTAGATCTATATAGAAAAATTAGAAAAAAATACAATTAAAAAAACATTTCAAACAAGCCATAGCAAGGGAGTCTGACATGTTCCTACTCTACCCCAAGAAAATAACCTAATAAAGAAACATTTCTGTGAACTTGTTCCTACCATACCCATCAGAAATTAACAAACCATAGTCATTCCTGGGCATTCCCAGAAGTTTAAATTTACCCATGATAGCTTATCTGTTCTTATTGGGTTACCATTCCCCCTTCATTAATTGCTATCACTAGTTCCTCTACATCATGAACAATTTATTTTAAGAGTGTGTTGTTTAACCTCCTGGTGTTTGTGAATTTTCTAAGTGTCTGATGGTTATTGACTTTTAATTGTATTCCATTGTGGTCAGAGAATGTGCTTTGAATAATTTCAATTTTTTAAAAAATTTATTGAGGCTTGTTTCATGTCCCAGCCTATAGTCTATTCAGGAGAAAGATCCATGATCACTAGAGAAGAATGTGTATCCTAGTGATTTGGGATGTAATGTTCTATATATGTCTGTTAAATCAAATTCATTTATCTGATTGTTTAGGTTTTCAAATTCCTTATTTGTCTTCTGTCTGCATGATCTATCTATAGGACAGAGTGATGTGTTGAAATATCCCACAATTATTGTGAAAACATCCATTGCTTCCTTTGGTTTTGCCAGTGTTTGTCTCATGTATTTTGTGGCACCATGATTGGGTGCATAAACATTTATGACTGCTATTTCTTCTTGTTGAATTTTTCCTTTTAATAGTATGTAGTAGACTTTGTCTCTCATAGCATCCTTGCATTTAGAGTCCATTTTACCTGAGATTAATATTGCTACTCCTGCTTTCTTTTGGCTGCAGCTTGCATGAAATATCTTTTCCATCCTTTCACTTTCAATTTCTTTGTGTCCCTGTGTCTAAGATGAGTCTCTTGTATGCAACATATTGATGGTTCATATTTTTTTATCCACTCTGCCAATCTATATCTTTTAATTGGGGAGTTTAATCCATTTATGTTCAACATTATTACTGTGGAGGCATTTCTTGAATCAGTCATAATATCCTTTGGTTTAGGTTTGTCAGATATATTTTTTCCTCTCTCTCTCTTATTGTCCTTTAATGAACCAATATTGAATCTCTTTAGTACTGAGCCTTTCTCCATATCTCTCTCTCCTTTCTGTGTTTCTCTGTTCATAGGGCTCCCTTTAGTATCTGAAGTACGGCAGGTCTTTTATTAGCAAAATCTCTCAGCATTTGTTTGGCTGTGAAAAATTTAAACTCTCCTTCAAATTTGAAGGAGAGCTTTGCTGGATGAAGTATTCTTGGTTTGAAATTTTTCTCTCTCAGAGTTTTAAATATGTCATGCCACTGCCTTCTCATCTCCATGGTGGCCACTGAGTAGTCACTACTTAGTCTTACTTGTTTACTTTGTATGTGGTGTTTACTTTGTATGTGGTGAATTGCTTTCCTCTTGTTTCTTTCAGAACTTGCTCCTTCTCTTCAGTATTTGAGTCTGATCAGAATATGTCTTGGAGTGGGTTTATTTGGATTTGTTCTATTTGGAGTTTGCTGGGCATTTATGCTTTGTGTATTTATGTTGTGTAGAAGGTTTGGGAAGTTTTCCCCAACAATTTCTTTGAATACTCTTTCTAGACCTTTACCCTTCTCTTCCCCTTTTGGGACACCAATGAGTCTTATATATGGGTGTTTTATTTTATCTATCATATCCCTGAGTTCTATTTCAATTTTTTTGATTTTTTCCCCATTCTTTCTTTTCTTCTCTCATTTTCCATTCTGTGGCCCTCGAGGTCACTGATTCATTGTTTAGCTTCCTCTAGTCTTGTACTATGGAAATCCAGAATCTTTTTAATTTGGTCAACAGTTTCTTTCATTTCTATAAGATCATCTATTATTTTATTTACTCTTGCAATTTCTTCTTTATGCACTTCAAGTGTCTTCATGTCCTTTATATACTGTACCATGCTCTTCTTCATGTCCTTTTTATCCTGTGCCATGCTCTCATTGTTTCTCTTTAGTTCTTTGATTAATTGCTCCAAGTACTGTGTCTCCTCTGATCTTTTGATTTGGGTGTTTGGGTTTGGGTTATCCATATCATCTAGTTTTTTCATATGCTTTAAAATTTTCTGTTGTTTTTGGCCTCTTGGCAGTTGCTTTACTTGATAGTGTTCTTTTAGGATATGTAGGAGTATTCAAAGACTAATCTGTAATCTGTCATATCTACATCTTGGTGGCATATACTTTAACCAGCAGATGGTGTCCGTGAGTCACCTATTCCCCTAAAGTCAGTTCTCCCCAACTTTGTTTATGTGGTGTTTGGGGGTCTGATTCTTGTGGGGTCCAATTTGTGCACCAAGTTTGGGTGTGCTGTTGGTGCTGTCTGCCCTGAATGTAGGGCATGTGTCAGAGCAGTTAGGGAGGGAGGGCAACTTTAATAATCAAACCTCCCAGATATTCCTGGAGATTTAAGACTTCATTTTGGTCTCACCACAGATTGCCTCTGCTGCTGTCCTACAAGTCCTTGGTATTAGTGTATAGTCCCAGTGATTTCTGAATGGTTCCCTCTTCCAAACCATGACCTTCTAGGGTCTCTGCTGAGGGAAGGCTCTGCTACATCACAAGTGAGTGCCATCTCTCAAAGGAAGTTCTGGGCTGCTGGGCTGTGTAAGTGCATTCCCAGCCTGCTGTAAGGATGGCTGAATGGGGAGTGTTAAATTCCCCCTGTTCACACATCTCCACCTTCCAAGCTCTGGGACAATTAGCTGTGGGTGTGCAAAAGGCTATTGTCCATGCCCAATATTGTGGTATATGTGCATGTTGCTGGAAACACTTCCTGTCACACTGGGTTTTTTGGTGCAGCTCTGGGCTGTGGCACTGGCACTGGGCAGGAGCATTCTCAGCCCACTGGGAAGATGGCTGCAAGGGGCATGGTTATTTTCCCTTTTGGCTCACCTCTGCCTTCCTCATTCCAAGACTATTAGCAGCAGGTGCACAAAAGTCTATCTTCCATGCCAGATACTGAGGTGTTTGCACAGCCTGTTCCTGCCATGCTTCACCGTATTGTTCTCACTGCCATATCTGCAGCCACTTTTGGATTTTTTTAAAAAAGAACTAGTTCACCTCCAAATGCCAACCCATGTTTTCCCCACACTGCAGCATGGCTGCTGGACATTCAGCAGGCTTACTCACTCATTTCAGAATGCAGACTCCCAGTTTCACCAAGTGCATGGTCCCTGTGGATTTAGCAGACCTTGTCCCTCTGGTGCATCACTAGAACTGGTGTTCTGGGTCACTTTCTGGCTTTTGTTTAGTATTTCTCATGGAGGTGTTTTTTTGCATTGTCTCTCCTAGCTTCCCTCTTAGGTTCTTTCCTTCTTTCAATTCTTTTTAATATAACTATTTAAGACTTTGGAATTTCCTTTTAGAGCTATTATTATTATTTGATAGATATTCTAAATTTTTGGCTTTGATTTACTCTTTGAGTTGTATAAGAAAGTCTTTAAGATGTTTTCTTTCTAATTTTGATATTAACTAATAGTTTTGTTCTATCAATAAATTTTAATGATATATTAATGATTCATAATAATGTCATTAATTAATTAGTAGTTAATAAATACTGTTTGCACTGCTTTATATTTCTTACACTTTGGAAAATAATGACATTTTTATTAAATAAAAATACCCAGTCTTTCTGGGGAGAATATTCCAGGATTACATTTCTAGGAAATATAGTCTATATTTCTGGGTATAAAGTGTGATGTTTATTAGATAACTCCACCTTAGTAGTGTATAGTTTAGTTCTTCTATTTTATTCTTTACACACTTGGGTTAACATGAAAAGAGTGAATTAAATAATCTACTGCCAATAATGCTTTTTATCTATATTTTTATTTAATATCCTGTCATTTTGACTATACAAAATTGTTGCCACATTACTTGGTGCATAGATATCTATATTTCTTTTAGGTTCATTGTGATTCATACTTTGTAGTATTATACAATACTGTCCATGCAACTGCTCACAATTGCTACCCACTACTCACAGCTGTCTGCTGGTAATGCTCTTCTGCCTTCAGGAACTCATCTATGTGTCATTTTTGGGAGCTTTAACCTGGAACCATACAGGGAATGGGATTCTGGAAAATGTGGTTCCAAGTTTCTTCTGGGCAAGGCAAAGGATATTGTGGAAAAATTTCACAATATGCTAATGGAACAATAAAAATAATACTAAATTCTGTGTTAAAATACTTCCTTCTTGGAATGCAACAGTGACTTTTTTAAACTGATCATCCCTTACTGATAAAAATGCATGATGGGGAATTAATTTCTAATAAAATAATTATTATATTAGTAGAATAAACAATATAATTGTTAAATTGGGAAGACAGTATTTAAGTGCTTTGCATATATTGAATCATTTAATCCTCATAATAACACTGTAAGCTGACTACAATTATTATATTATTTTATGTTAGAAAACTGAGGCAGAGAAAATTTAAGCAATTTGCTCAAAGTTCATATATAGGAAATAGTAAGTATGGATTTAAACAGAGAGAGTTGACTCAAAAATCTTCCTTTTAATATATTGTACTATTTTAACTCTTATATTTCCTTTTCCTCCATTCCTCTGTCTTTTCTCCAACACTCAATTACACCTAATTATTTTTTAGTGTTTGACTTCATACAGATAAATAATATTATACTTGTGCTAATTTGTGTGATTACTTTAATTTAATTAAATTTTTCTCTGAATTAAAAAACTAAAGAAATCAGCATGTATATGTACTTCTGCCTTCCCAACCCATCAAATTTTGTCATAATATATCTGTATACATAGGTTAAACAAAAGTAGAGATGTGTCCTGAATTTTCATGTTTCCTTGTTCCTTTAGGGTGACTTCCATGAAAACAGTAGAAAATGATGTCATTGAATTACTCTATTAGTCAGGGTTCTCTAGAGAAACAGAATGAACAAGAGAGATCAGTAAATTTTATGATATTTTTAAAAGAATTGACTCACATGATTGTGATGGTTAGGTTCATGTGTCAACTTGGCCAGGTGATGGTGCCCAGGTGTCTGGTCAAGCAAGCACTGGCCTAAACCTTACTGCAAGGATATTTATGGCTGGTTAAAAATCCAGATGGCTGGTTTATTAAATCATCAGTCAATTAGCTGCAGCTGTGACTGATTACATCAATGAAGGGTGTGTCTTCCACAATGAGAGAATTCAATCAGCTGGATTTAATCCAATCATTGAAAACTTTTAAGCCAGACAGATAGAGGACCATCAATTCTTCTCTGGCTAACCAGCGATGCTTTTTCTGAAGAGTTCATCAAACACATTCATCAAAGTTGCCAGTTTGCTGCCTGAGGAGTTCATTAAACATCTTCATTGGAGTTGCCAGTTTGCTGCCTGCCCTACAGAATTTGGAATTGTGCATGCTTAAAGTTGTGTGAGACACTTTTATAAATCTTATATTTATAGATATCTCTTGTTGATTCTTTTTCTCTAAAGAACCCTAATTAATACAACTTGGTGCCAGGAGTAGTTCTTGAGAAACAGAATCTTAAAATGGGCTTTTCCAATTGGTTTTCTACTCTGATAAGTTTCAAAAGCACTAATGACTCCATTTCCAACAATCAACATGGCACTGACAGTCTGTGGTGTGAGTTGGCAGTGGAGATACCCAAAAATATCACTGTTTGATTCTCCTAATCATACTCTTGTACAAAGCAGGACTCTGGGTGGCAGTGTTTTGGACACCTTAACAGAGTTTGCAGGGTTAAGAGGTATAGTGATGTTGGCTTGTTGTTCTTAGATATGTTAGATCAAATTGTAAGAGAAAGGGATGAGCTAAAGGCTTCAAATTTGAAACTTAAGCACAATATGACAGAAGAAAATGTTTCTATGTGTGCCCTGAATGAAAATCCTATTTTCTGTGGCCACAGACTTGAAATTTCTGAAAATCAAACCCAGAGTCTCATTGTGCAAGTAGCAGATTTTCAGCATAAACAAAAAATTCAACCTCACAGGGTGTCTGCTGTTAAGGTAAAGACATTGATTGGAAAAGAATGGGATCCTGACACTTGGAATGGAGAAATATGGATTGACAATAATGTAAGTGAAGACATTGGAACCCTGGATTCTGCTGAGTCTTTGTTAGATATACCTGTAGTGGTCTGTTCTGAGGAAATAGCCCCACCACCTCCATTCTGCCCTGAGGAGACAGCTACCCAACCTCCAGCTTGCTTTGAAGAAACAGCTTTCCAACCTCCAGTCTGCCCTAAGGAGCCTGCTATCCAACTCCCACCTAAAGAGATTAACCCTTCAGTGCCTGCTAAACTGTAATCACTTCCCCTGAGGAAGCAGCCCTCAATCCTCTGTCTAGATGGATTAATCCTGTTTCACAAGATGAAACTGCAGTGGAAAGTCCTGAAGTAAATGGCTTGAGGGATACTTCTAATTCTTTTCATGACCCACCCACACCACCAGTTTTTGCCTCAAGATCTATAACTAAAGTCTCAACAGACCCTGAAGGGTGAGGTACATAGTGTGACTCATGAGGAAGTATGCTATGCTCCAAAAGAACTGTATGAGTTTTCCAACTTATACAGACAGAAATCAGGGGAATATATGTGGGAATGGACATTAATGGTGTGAGATAATTGTAGAAGGAATATAAAGTTGGATCAGGCTGAATTTACTGCTATGGGCCCACTAAGCAGAGATTCTGCATTCAATGTTGTAGCTCAAGGGGTTAGAATGGGTGTTAACAGTTTGTTTGGGGGATTGGCTGAAATGTGGATCAAAATGTGGCTGACATTACCTGAGGATGAAATGCCAGAACTGCCCTGCTATAATGTAGAGGACAGGACTCAAAGATGCAGAGAGACTGGAATGCTATAGTGGATTTATCATGGAAGACCTGCTTTCAACCACCTGGAATGTTCAGATGACACACCTTTTACCAGGACTGTGAGGAATAAATTTGTGAGAATAGCTCTGAAATCCCTGAAGATCTCTGTAGTTGCCATGCTCTGTAGGTCAGATATTACTGTGGGACCTGCTGTCACTGAGCTGGAATCCTCCAACACAATGGCAATAACTGGATCTTGAGTTGGCAGAAGCCACATGGCAGCAGTTAATCACAAAGGACAAGGTGAACATGGCTACCATAATGAAAAACAGGCTCAAGGCAGCAGTCAAAATAATCTGACTCACAAAGACTTTTGTCATTGGCTAGTAGATCATGGAGTACCTAGTGGTAAAATAGATGGGCAGTCTACTAAATTCTTGTTTGAGCTGTATAAGCAGAATTCTAGGTCAAGTAAATAAAAGCCTGCCTTGAATTACAAAAACAGAGAGTTATGGCCCTTAATCAATTCCCAGACTTGAAACAGGTTACAAATCCAGAGCCCCTTGAATGAGGGGAAGGCCAGGTAACCCTGGGGAAGGACCCTGTCACACAGCCAAAAATTTATTCTGTTAATCTTCCACCCAGCCTTACCTAGGGGGACCTACAGACTTTTACCAGGGTAACTGTGCATTAGAGAAAAGGAAATTACCAGATATTTTGGGGATTCTTAGACACTGGTACAGAAGTGGCATTAATTCCAGGAGACCCAAAACATCACTGTAGACCATCAGACAGAGTTGTGGCTTCTGGAGGTCAGGTGATCGATGGAGTTTTATTTAGCTCAGGTCTGTCTCACAGTGGGTCCAGTGGATCCCTGGACCCATTCTGTGGTTATTTCCCCAGTTCTGGAATACAAAACTGGAATAGACAAACTCAGCAACTGGCAGAATCCACACATTTTTCCCTGACTCATGGAGTGAGGACAATTATGGTGGTGTTCCAGTTTGCTAATGCTGCATTTTGCAAAACACCAGAAATCGATTAGCTATTATAAAGGGGGGTTATTTGGTTACAAAGTTACAGTCTTAAGGCCATAAAGTATCCAAGGTAAGGCATCAACAATAGGGTACTTACACTGGTGAATAGCCAATGGCATCCAGAAAACCTGTTAGCTGGGAAGGCACATAGCTGGCATCTGCTCAGGAGTTCTGGTTTCAAAATGGCTTTCTGTCAGGGCAATCCTCTCCTGGTGTCTGGGGGTGTTCTCTTATTTTCTCTGAGGAAAACTCCAGACCAACAACTGTATACTTTCAATGGCCATATCCAAAATGTCTGTGTCAGCTTCTGAAGGCTGTTTTCAAAATGTCTGTCTCAGCTGCAGCTTCGAGTTCCTTCTGTTTGTCAGCTCTTTTACATGGCTCCAGTGATTTAATTAAGACCCTGGCTGGGTTGGGCCACATACCCATGGAAATAATCTAATCAAAGGTATTATCCACAGTTGGGTGGGTCACATCTCCATAGAAACAACCGAATACAAAGATTCCAACCTAATCAAGACTAAATATGTCTTTTCCCACAAGATTGCATCAAAGAACATGGTGTTTTGGGGGACCTAATAAATTCAAACCAGCACAGGTGGGAAAGGCAAGTGAAAGCCACTGGAACTACCCCTGCCTAGCAAAATAGTAAACCAGAAGAAATACCAGATTCCTGGAGGGATTCCAGAGATTAATGCCACTCCTAAGGACTTGAAGGATGCTGGGGTGGTGAATCACAGCACATCCCCATTCAACTCTCCTATTTGGCCTGTGCAGAAAACAGATGGGTCTTGGAGGATTACAGTGGATTATCATGAGGTTAACCAGGTTGTGACTCTAATTGCATCTGCTGTCCCAGATGTGGTATCATTGCTTGAGCAAATCAACACATCAACTGGTACCAGGTATACAGCCATTGATCTGGCAAATGCATTTTACTCAATAGCTCTTAGTAAGGACCACCAGAAACAGTTTGCATTCAGCTGGCAAGGTCACAAGTATACATTCACTGTGCTACCTCAGGATTATATCAACTCTCCAGCCATATGTCATAATATTGTTGACAGGGATCTTGATCTTTTCTCCCTCCCACAAGACATCACACTGGTCCATTATATTGATGATATCATGTCGATTGTGTCTAGTGAGCAAGAAGTAGCAACCACTCTAGATTTGTTGGTAATGTACTTGCATGTCAGAAGATGGGAGATAAATCCAACAAAAACACAGGAGCCTTACACCTCAGTAAAATTTCTAAGTGTCCAGTGGTGTGGGGCATGTTGAGATAACCCTTCTAAGGTGAAATATAAGCTGTTGCATCTGGCCCCTCCTATGACCAAAAAAGAAACAAAATGCTTAGTTGGCCTCTTTGGATTTTGGAGACTACATATTCCTCATTTGGGAGTGCTACTCTGGCCCATTTACTGAGTAACCAGAAAAGCCTCTAGTTTTGAGTGGGGACTGTAACAAGATGAGGTTATGTGACAGGTCCAGGCTGCTGTGCAAGCTGCTGTGCCACTGGTACCATATGATCCACCTGATCCAATGTTTCTGGGAGTGTCAATTGCTAATAGTGATACTGTTTGGAGCCTTTGACAGGCTCCTATAGGAGAATCACAGTGCAGGCCCTTAAGATTTTGGAATAAGGCCTTACCATCCTCTACAGATAACTGCTCTCCATTTGGGAGAAGGCTGTTGGCCTGCTATTGGGCCTTAGTAGAGGAGAACACTTAACCATGGGCCACCAAGTTACCATGAGACCTGAGTTACCTATCACGAGTTGGGTGTTGCCCAACCCTCCAAACCATAAAGTTGGGCATGCACAGCAGCCCTCCATCATAAAATGGAAATGGTATATATGACATAGAGCTCGAGTGGGTCCTGAAGGCACAAGTAAGTTACGAGAGGAATTGGCCCAAATGCCCATGGCTCCCACTTCTAACATCTTAACTTCTCTTTCCCATCCCACAGCTATGGTATCTTGGGAGTCCCTAACAATCAGTTGACAGAGGAAGAGAAAACTCAAGTCTGGTTTAGAGATGGTTTTGCACAATATGCAGGGAACACCCAAAAGTGGACATCTGCAGCACTGTAGTCCCTTTCTGGGAGGTCCCTGAAGGACAGTGGTTGGGGAGAAATCCTCCCAGTGGGTGGAACTTCAAGCAGTGCAACTTAGGGTTCACTTTGCTTGGAAGGAGAACTGGTCAGAGGTGCATTTGTATATTGGATTCATAGACTGTTGCTAATGGTTTGGCTGGATGATCAGGGACTTGGAAGGAACACAACTGTAAAATTGGTGACAAGGAAGTCTGGGGAAGAAGTATGTGGATAGACCTTTCTGAGTGGGCAAAACTTGAAGATATTTGTATCCCATGTGAATGCTCACCAGAGGGTGACTTCAGCAGAAGATTTTAATAATCAAGTGGAGACCAATCAGTCTCTTTCCTCAGCCACTACTGTCATTACTCAATATGCTCATGGACAAAGTGATCATGGTAGTAGGGGTGGAGGTTATTCATGGGCTCAACAACATGGAATTCCACTGATCAAGTCTGCCCTGGCCACAGGCAATGCTGAGTGCCAATCTGCCAGCAGCTGAGACCTATACTCAGTCCCCAATATAGCAGCATTCCCCGAGGTGATCAGCCTGCTGCCTGGTGGCAAGTTGATTACATTGGACCACTTCCATCATGGACGGGGTAGCAACTTTTTCTCACTGGAATAGATACATACTACAGATATGGGTTTGCCTTCCCTGCATGCAATGCTTCTGCCTAAACTACCACCTGTGGACTTACAGAATGCCTTATGCATCAGCATGTTATTTCACATAGCATTGTTTCTGACCAAGCAACCCACTTCACAGCAAATGAAGTGAGGCAAAGGTCACTTTCTCATGGAATTCTCTGATCAGACCATGTTCCCCAACATACAGAGGCAGCTGGGTTGATACGATGGTGGAATGGCCTGCTGAAGACTCAATTATGGTTCCAACTAGGTGACAGTACCCTGCAGGTCTGTGACAGTGTTCTCCATGAGGCTTTGTATGCTCTGAATCAGCATCCACTCTATGGTGCTGTTTCTCCAATAGCCAGGATTCATGGGTCCAAGAATCAAGAGGTGGAAACAAGAGTGGCACCACTCACTATCACTCCTAGTGATCCACTAGGAAAATTTTTACTTCCTGTCCCTGCAAGCTTATTTTCTGCTGGTTTACAAGTTTTACTTCCAAAAGGAGTGCTTCCACCAGGAAACAACAATATTTCCATTGAACAGAAAGTGAAGACTGCCACCTGGCCACTTTGGGCTCCTTATACCTCTGAATCAACAGACAAGGAAGGGGATTACTATACTGGTTGGGGTTATAGAATCTGACTATCAAGGAGAAATAGCACTGCAACTACACAAGAGAAGTAAAGAAGAGTTTTTCTGGAACACAGGAGATCCCCTAGGGCATCTCTTAGTACTACCATGCCCTGTGATTAAAGTCAATGGAAAACTGCAACAACCCAATCCAGGCAGGACTACCAATGGCCAAGAAACTTCAGGAATAAAGGTTTGGGTCACCACACCAGGCAAAGAACCACAGTCAGCTGAAGTGCTTGTTGAGGGTAAAGGGAACATGGAATGGGTAGTTGAAGAAGGTAGTGATAAATATTAACTATGGCCACATGACCAGTTACAGAAATGAGGAATATGGTGGCATGAATATTTCCTCCTTGTTTTGCTATGAGTATGTTTGTATTTGTCTGTAAAGCAAATATCTTTGTTTTCTTCTCTATCTTATCCACTTATCATATGACATAAGCTGTATTGTTCATTTTGCAGTATGTAAGTTAAAGGAAATCAAGTTTAAGAATCAATGTCACCCAAGGACTTGCACCCTATTCTGGAGAGATTCAGGACAGCAGAGTATTGTTAGGTAAAACATATGTCTGTTATTGTTCTCTACTTAGAGATAAAAAATTGTTTAAGGTGATGTGTATAACTGCCAAGTTGACAAGCAGTCGACTGTGATGGTTAGGTTTATGTGTCTACTTGGCCAGATGATGGTGCCTAGGTGTCTAGTCAAGCAACCACTGGTCTAACCATTAGTGCAAGGACATTTCTGGCTAGGTAATAAGCCAGAAGTCAGGTTTAATAAACTATCAGTCAAATGGCTGCTGCTGTGACTGATTACATCAATGGAGGGTGTGTCTTCCACAATGAGAGAATTCAATCAGCTGGATTTGATCCAATCATTTGAAGACTTTTAAGTGAGACAGATAGAGGACCTTCACTTCTTCTTTTTCAGCTAACCAGTGAAGCATTTCCTGAAGAGTACATTGAACACATTCTTTGATGTTGCCAGTTCACTGCCTGAGGAGTTCATCAAACATCTTCATTGGAGTTGCCTGTTTGCTGCCTGCCTTATGGAATTTGGTCTCATGAGTACTCACAGTTGCATGACACACTTCTATAAATCTTATATTTATAGGTATCTGTTGCTGATTCTGTTTCCCCAGAGAACTCTAACTAATGAACATGACTGAGGGATGTACAAGCTGGCTGAAGTAGAGATGGATTTTCTCTCTTCTGGCTGCTAAAATTGTCACTTATTTTAAAACTTTCAACTAATTGGATGAGATACCTTTCTTTGTTGAAGGCAGCTCCCTCAGTTAATTGTAGATGTAATCAACTTACTGATGATTTAAGTTCATAAAATGTCATCACAGTAACAATCGGGCTAGTGCTTGCTTGACCAAATATCTGGGCACCATAAACTTACCAATCAAAATTGCCATCTTGAAACCAGGTCAAAGTGTGTGTATGAAAGGAGATAATGTATTTAGTATATTAAGCAATGTTCATAAGGTAAATCACAAACTCTAAAAGGGGGTTCAGAAAGTTACAAAAAGTAGATATATAACCCATGTTAAATATGTGAAACTCTGGATTTCTGGTTCTAGCAATACAGTGGAAAGATGACTGCCAAATTCTCCCAAAAGAAATAAAATTATTTGAGTGGCTAGCTGTGTTTTTAATGCTGAAAGAGAAGTCCCTGGGTTTTTGGAAAAAAGTGAGAATTAAAAACTTGAGCATTAAATGTGAGAGACAAAGAAGTTGCTTGTGTTGGAGGTGGAAAGTGAGAAGAGAATGCCAATTTTATTGTTATTGGGAATGTGTTAACTCTCTTGTCTTTCAGTGCCTAGGACTGAGACTTATACCCAATAAAGATGCATCTTACCACAGATTTTGTAACAGAAAAATTAAAAGTAAATAAAAGACCCAACAAAACAATGGAATTAATACCTTCAACTTCTTAGGAAAACTTATATGTCTTCTTAAATAACAAAGATACAAGGAACAAAGTGACTACCAAATAGGGCAAATACAAAGAAGTCCACACAGAGTCACATATAATTAAACTTCTGAAAATTTAAGAAAAAGAAAAATATCTTAAAAACTACCAGAGAGAAATGGCACATTACAAACAGAGAAATTCTCAAATGACAGGATTTATTATCAGAAAGTATGGGAGAAAAAGTAAGGATGCAACATTATACAGGTGTTGAAAGAAAAGAACTGCCAACCATTAAACCTATATACAGGAAAATAACCTTTATGAGTGTTCCAGTTTGCTAATGCTTCCATTAAGCAAAATACCAGAAAAGGATTGGCTTTTATAAAGGGGGTTTATTTCATTAGAAAATTACAGTCCTAAGGCTATAAATGTGTCAAAACCAAGGCATAAACATGAGTATACATTCACTGGAGGCTGGCAACTGCTGATTCGAGTTTGTGTTCCAGCTCCTCTCTCAGCTGCTGTGCATTCTTGGTTCTTTATCCCAGGATGTTTCTCTCTAAAGGCCTAGGGGTCCTGTCTTAGCATATCCCAAGAGAAACTATAGGGTTCATCTCTCTTAGCTTCTCTGGAGCAAACTATAGACTAACAAAAGTCTGATTTCAACAGCCATCTCCAAAATGTCTCTGAGCTGCAGCAACTAAGCTCCTTCTCTCTGAGCCCTTATAGGGCTCCAGTAAACTGGTCAAGACCCATCCTGATGGGGGGGCATTACCCTCATGGAAATAATCTAATCAAAGTTATAACCCGCAGTTGGGTGGGTCACATCTCCATGTAAGCAAACTAATCCAAAGATTCCAACCTAATAAGCACTAATACATCTTCTCCCACAAGACTGCATCAAAGAACATGGCATTTTGGGGGAAATAATACATCCAAACCAGCTCAATAAGCAAAGAGGAAATCAAGACATTCTCAGGCAAAAGAAACTAAGGGAATTTGTCACCAGCATACCTAGCCTTAAATGATGACTGAAGAAAATCTACAAACAGAAAGCTGGAGTATTCAGAAAAGAGGGAAGAAAATGGAATGGGTAAAAATAGGGAAAAATAAAAATATCCCTAACTTCATGAGCCTCTTAAGTTATATTTCATGGATAAGGTAAAATTTATATCAGCATCTGACATTTTGCTCAAACTATGTGGGGTAAATACTCTAAACAATTTTATTTGAACAGTGAGGGAGGAGGCAAAATGACAAACTAGAAGTAAGGTTTCTACATTGGTAAAATGATGATACTAGGAGACTATGATAAGTTACAAACACATATTATAATACCTAGAGCAACTACTAAGAAAATTATTCAACAAATGAAAATTGTGTGGGATACAGCTAAAGCAGTGCCAGGAGGGGGGATTTATACCAGTAAATACTTATATTAGAAATGAAAAAAGGTACTGAATCAATAATCTTAATTTCTACTCAAAGAAATAGAAAATGAAAAGAAATACAAATCAAATGAAAGCAGAAGGAAAGAAATAAAGATAAGAGCAAAAACTAATGAGAGTGAAATGGATATCAATAAAGAAAATCAATGAAATGAAAAGTTAGTTCTATTACCAGAATTAAAAAACTGATAAAATTTGAAGACTGACAAAGATGAAAACAGTGAAGGCAGAAATTCCTAATGTCAGAAATGAAACAGAAGTTATTCTTAGAGATATTGCAGCAATTAAAAGATAATAAGGGGAGATCCAAAAAGGCAGATTAGGAGAGAAAGAGGAAAATTCTCCTCCATGGAAAACACTAGATAAAAAAGTGCTCCAGCCAGGCAGCCATGGCCATTCCCAGCATCTCCTACAAGCAACAGCTCCTCATCATGGTGGACCCTAGAGATAAGGCATTTCAGGTCTATCACAAGAAATTGCTAGAGCACAAGGAGACCAGTGGCTGTCTCAAGGAGTTAAGGGAACAATTAAAGGAACTTACCAAGCAGTATGAAAAGTCTGAAAATGATCTGAAGGCCCTACAAAATGTTGGTCTGATTGTGGGTGAAGTACTTAAGCAATTAACTGAAGAAAAATTCATTGTTAAAGCTACAAATGGACCAAGATATGTTGTGAGTTGTCATTGACAGCTTAACAAGAGTAAGCTGAAGCCAGGAACAAGAGATGCTTTGGATATGACTACACTATCTTGAGATATTTGCCAAGAGAGGTGGATCCACTGGTTTACAACATGCCTCATGAGGACCCTGGGAATGTTTCCTATTCTGAGATTGGAGGGCTATCAGAACAGATCCAGGAATTCAGAGAGGTAATAGAACTACCTCTTACAAACCCATAGTTATTCCAGCATGTTGAAATAATACCTCCAAAAGGCTGTTTGTTATATGGACCACCAGGTACAGGAAAAACACTCTTGGCACATGCTGTTGCTAGCCACCTAGACTTCAATTTCTTAGAGGTTGTATCTAGTTCTATTGTAGACAAGTACATTGGTGAAAGTGCTTATTTGATCAGAGAAATGTTTAATTATGCCAGGGACCATCAACCATGCATCATTTTTATAGAAGAAATAGATGCTATTGGTGGTTGTCACTTTTCAGAGGGTACTTCAGCTGATAGATTCAGAGAACTTTAATGGAGTTACTGAATCAAATGGATGGATTTGATACTCTGCATAGTTAAAATGATCATGGCTACAAACAGACCAGATACTCTGGATCCTGCTTTACTGAGTCCAGGAAGATTAGACAGAAAAATACATATTGATTTACCAAATGAACAAGCAAGATTAGATATATTGAAAATCCATGTAGGTCCTATTACAAAGCATGGTGAAATAGATTATGAAGCAATTGTGAAGCTTTCAGATGGCTTTAATGCAGCATACCTGAGAAATGTTTGCACTGAAGCAGGTATGTTTGCAATTCTTGCTGATCATGATTTTGTAGTACAGGAAGACTTCATGAAGGTGGTCAGAAAAGTGGCTGATTCTAAGAAGCTAGAGTCTAAATTGGACTACAAACCTGTGTAATTTTACTGAAAGTTTTCTGGTGGCTGCATGACAGACATTTGCCTAATGTAAAAATAAAGTTAAGGAAAGTAATGTACGTACTGGCAGTGATCTTTTTCAAAGTATATGAATAAAAATATGTATGGATAACATAAAAAATAGTAATTCACTAATTGTACTTTCAGGATTGGTGCAGAGAACTTTGTATATTTGTTAATGCTGCATTTATTACAGCAGAGGTTAAAAAAGAAGGATGTTGAAGCTTTTCATATTTGCTTTTGAGCATTTTGTAAAACATTGAAAATGGTTTGAGATAGTAGTACAAGAAAACATTTCTTGACTTATTTTATATCATTTGTTTTTCTCCTCCTAAAAAGTTGAATAAAATCTGTCTGATTCAGTTCTCCTAAAAAAATGCTCCATAATACTGGTACCAGGGTCCCACCAGCTGGTCAAGGACTTATACTTCTGTAGTGATTGAGAAATTGGTGAAGCAAAGAGGCTGTGTTCAGAATTGTGTAAGTCTTTGATCCAAAGAGCTGCTGGGAAAGGCAACTGGACTCAAGCTGTGGTTGGAGGTGGATGGGAGTGGGACCTGGGGAGTGGCCAGAATGATGGCAGCAGGAGCTGTGGCAAGCATGGCAGGGAGTGCCTTCCATGCATCAGGCACATGCCTAGGTAACTTGCATGGTTGATAGCCCTTTACACACATGCAGCTGAAGTCCCTTGAGTTAGGAACAAGCCACTGCAGGAAGTGGACAATTGCAGAAGGGTTATGGTCCATACCCAATGCAACAATTTTGAAGAGGGCTGGGAGACACCCCTTCAGAGTTCTGTGGCCGAGTCTCCTCAAGGAAAATAAGGATTCAGCTGGCTTGTGACAGCACAATTCCTCCACAACAGAAGCCACTGGGGTACACAACTGTGAGGCAGGGAAGCTGCACCAGAAGTGATAGGAGCCCCACACCAAGACCAGGGACTTGAGGGTCCACAACAGAGAAGGACTGAAGGGAGTCTGAGCTGAAGGGGTGGATGCCTGCAGCAGCTGCAGTGTATCACAGCTGCAAAACCAGGACCAGCTGAGAGTACTGGGTCTTAAATTCCTCTTCCCAGCCAAACTGAACAAGGCAAAACCCACAACCACAGGGCTGGAGGTCCTCACTGCACACAGAAAATCAGAGCACTGATAAGACATCCACATGGTTTGGACACCCACTCACTGTATAAATGAAGCTGGGGAGATCTGGATTGTGGTTAAGCGGTGGCTCAGGAGTACCATCTGCTGATAGGTGAGGGAAAGTGCACTGCATCAAGCTTTAGCTCTGTGAAATTATAGATAATTGCTTAAATAATCCTGCATATCCTAAAAGAACTCTATCAAGATAAACAAATGCCAAGAGGCCAAAAACAACAGAAAATTATAAAGCACATGAAGAAACCAGAAGATATGGATAAACAAAATGCTCAAATTAAAAAATCAGAGGAGATACAGAATTTGGAGAAATTAATCAAAGAAGTAAACACAAACACCAATACCATGGCTCGGGAAGTAAAGGACATCAAGAAGAACCTAGAAGAGCATAAAGAAGAATTTGCAAGAGTAAATTAAATAATGGACAATCTTATGGAAATAAAAGCATCTGTTGATCAAATTAAAAAGATTCTGGATACACACAATACTAGATTATAAGAAGCTGATGAAAGAATAAGTGAACTGGAAGACTGAAGGCTTGAGGGAAATAGAACAAAAGAAAGAATGGAGAAAAAAACTGAATAATTCAAAATGGATCTCAGGGATAAGAAGGATAATATGAAGTGCACAAATATAAGAATCATTGGTGTTCCAAAAGGGGAAGAGAAGAAGAAAGGACCAGGAATAGTATTCCAAGACATTGTTGGAGATAACTTCCCAGCCATTCTAAATGAGATGAATATGAAAATCATAGATACCCAATGAACTCCAAACAGAATATATACAAATAAACCCACTCCAAGAAATATTCTGATCAGATTGTCAAATGCTGAAGAGAAAGAGAAACTTCAGGAAGCAGCAAGAGAGAATCAGTTCACCACATACAGGGGAAACAACATAAGACTAAGTAGTGACTATTCAGTGGCCACCATGGAGGCAAGAAGCCAGTGGTATGGCATATTTAAAATTCTGAAAGAGAAAAATTCCCAACCAAGAATTCATTATCCAACAAAGCTCTCCTTCAAATTTGAGGGAGAGTATAAAGTCTTCACATGCAAATAAATGCTGAGAGATTTTGTTAACAAGAGACCTGACCTACAATAAATACTAAAGGGAGAACTACTGGCTGAGAAACAAAGAAAGAATAGAGAAGTATGGAAAGGGGCACAGAACTAAAGAGTTTTAGTAAGGATATATCAAAGGAAATAAAGAGAGAGAGAGGGAAAATATATCTGACAAAGAAAAACCAAAGCATATGATGGTGGATTCAAGAACTGCCTTCACAATGACATTGAATGTGAATGGATTAAACTCCCCAATTAAAAGATATAGATTGGTAAAATGGATTAAAAAATGATCCATCTATATTTTGCTTAGAAGAGACTCATCTTAGATGCAAAGATACAAAGAAATTGAAAGTGAAAGGATGGAAAATATATTCTGCATAAGCTACAGCCAAAAGAAGGCAGGAGTAGCAATATTAATATCAGATAAAATAGACTTTAAATATAAGGCTGTCATAAGAGACAATGAAGGACTCTACATACTAATAAAAGGGACAATTCAACAAGAAGAATTAATGATCATAAATGTCTATGCACCCAATAAAAGTTTCCCAAAGTACATGAAACAAACATTGGCAAAGCTGAAGGAAGCAATGAATGTTTCCACAATAATTTGGGGAGACTTCAATATATCACTCTCTCCTATAGATAGATCAACCAGACAGAGGAACAATAAGGAAATTGAAAACTAAACAATGTGATAAATGATTTTGACTTAGGAGACATATATAAAGCATTATATCCCAAATCACCAGAGGACACAGTCCTCTCTAGTGCCCATGGAACTTTCTCCAGAATAGATCATATGCTGGGCCACAAAACAAGCCTCAATAAATTTAAAAAGATTGAAATTATTCAAAGTATATTCTCTGATAAAAATTGAATACAAATAGAAATAAATAACCACCCAAAATTTAGACCACTCACAAATATCTGGAGGTTAAAAAACACACTCCTAAACCATCAGTGGGTTAAAGAAGAAATGGCAAGAGAAATTGCTGAATATCTAGAGACTAATGAAAAGAGAGCAAAAACATAAAAACTTATGGGGTGCAGTGAAGGTGATATTGAGGGGGAAATGTATAGCTCTAAATTCATACATTCAAAAGGAAGAAAGAACTAAAATCAAAGAATTAATGGAGCAACTGAAGAAGCTAGAAAATGAACAGCAAATTAATCCCAAATCAAGCAGAAATAAAGAAATAGCAATGATTAAAACATAAGTAAATGACATCAAGAAGAAAAAAACAATAGAGAGAATAAATAAAACCAAAAGTTGGGTATTTGAGAAGATCAACAAGATTGACAAGCCCTTAGCAAAACTGACAAAATCAAAAAGAGAGAGAAGATCAAATAAAAAAATAAATGTGATCAGGGACATTACTGTGGATCCTGAAGAAATTAAACATTGATAAGAGGATACTATGAGCAACTGTATGCCAACAAGCAAGATAATGTAGAGGAAAGGGACAATTTCTTGGAAACACATGGACAAGCTAGACTGTCCATAGGAGTAATAAGAGACCTAACAAACCAATCACAATCAAAGAGATCCAGTCAGTCATCAAAAAGCTTCCCACAAATAAATGCCCAGGGCCAGATGGCTTCACAGGGGAATTCTACCAAATTTTCCAAAAAGAACTGACACCAATCTTACTTAAGCTATTTCAAAAAACTGAAGAAAATGGAACACTACTTAATTCGTTACATGAAGCTAACATCACTTTAATGCCAAAATCAGGTAAAGAGGCTAAAAAAAAAAGGAAAACCACAGGACAATCTCCCTCATAAATTGACACAAAAATTCTCAACAAAATACTTGCAAATCCAATCCAAAGATAGATTCAAAAAATCATTCAAGGTGAACAATGGGGTTCATGCCAGGCATGCAAGGATGGTTCATCATAAGAAAGTTAATCAATGTAACACAACACATTAACAAATCAAAAGAGAAAAATCAAATGATCATCTAAATAGATGCTGAAAAGGTATTTGACAAAATCCAGCATCTTTTTTTGATAAAAACAATTCAAAAGGGAGTATATGAAATACCTAAAGCCAGCATAGTACTCAATGGTAAGAGACTGAAAAACCTTCCCTCTAAGATCAGGAATGAGACAAAGATGCCTGCTCTCACCACTATTATTCAACATTGTGCTAGAAGTGCTAGCCAGAGCAATCTGACAAGGCAAAGAAATAAAAGGCATTCAAACTGGAAAGGAAGAAGTAAAACTGTCATTATTTGCAGATGATATGATCTTATATTTGGAAAACCCTGAGAAATTGATGACACAGGGACTTGAGCTAATAAACTAATTTAGCAAAGTAGCGGGATGCAAAATTAATGCACATAAGTCAGTAATGTTCATATAGACTAGAAATGACCTAAATGAAGAGACACTCAAGAAAAAGATTCTATTCTCAATAGCAACAAAAAAAAAATGAAGTACCTAGAAATAAACTTAACCTAAGATGTAAAAGACCTATACATGGAAAATTACACAACTTTACCAAAAGAAATAGAAGGGGACCTAATAAGATGGAAAAATATTCCATGTTTGTGGATAGGAAGGCTAAATGTCATTAAGATGTCAATTCTACCCAAACTCATCTACAGATTCAATGCAATTTCAATCAAAATTCTGACAATCTACTTTGCAGACTTCAGAAAGCTAGTTATCAAATTTATTTGGAAGGGAAAGATGCCTTGAAATGATAAAAACATTCTAAAAAAGAAAATTGAATCAGGATGACTTACAATTCCTGATTTGAAGCTTACTATGAAACCAAAGTAGTCAAAACAGCATGGAACTGGAACAAAGAGACATATCGATCAATGGAATCAAATTTAGAATTCGGAGATAGACCCCCAGATCTATGGTTGACTAATCTTTGATAAGCCCCCCAAAACCACTGATCTGGGACATAACAGTCTCTTCAACAAATGGGGCTTGAGGAACTGGATATCCATACTGAAAAGAAGGTAATAGGACCCCTACCTCACACCCTGTATGAAAATAAATTCAAAGTGGATTAAAGACTTCAATAGAAGAGACTGCACCATAAAACTCCTAGAAGATAATGTAGAGAATTGTCTTCATGACCTTGTAATAGGAAGTCCCTTCTTCAACCTTACACCCAAAGCACAAGCAACAAAAGAAAAAAAAAAAAAGACAAATGGGAACTCCTGAAAATTAAAAGCTTCTATACCTTGAAGGAATTTGTCAAAAAAGGTGAAGAGGCAGCCAACTCAATAGGAAAAAAATATTTGGAAACCATGTAGCTGACAAAAGACTGATATCTTTCATATATAAAGAAATCCTACAACTCAAAGACAGTAGTACAAACAGCACATTTATAAAATGGGCAAAAGATATGAAAAGACATTTCACTGAAGAGGAAATACAAATGGCTAAAAGGCACATGAAAAAATGTTCATCTTCACTAGCTATTAGAGAGGTGCAAATTAAGACCACAGTGAGATATTATCTCACACCAATTAGAATGGCTGCCTTTAAACAAACAGGAAACTCCAAATGCTGGAGAGGATGTGGAGAAATTGGAACTCTTATTCATTATTGGTGGGGCTGTATAATGGAACACCCACTCTGGAAGACAGAAAACTAGATACTGAGTTACCCTTTGATCCAGGAATTTCACTTCTCGGTATATACTCAGAAGATCTGAAAGCAGTGACATGAACGGATATTTGCACACCAAAGTTCATAGCAATATTATTGACAATTGCAAGAAATGAAAACCATCCAAATGCACTTCAACAGATGAGTGGGTAAACAAAATGTGGTATATACACATGATGGAATACTTCTCAGCAGGAAGAAGGAATGAGGTCATGAAACATATAACAACATAGATGAACCTTGAAGACATAATGCTGAGTGAAATAAGCCAGACATAAAAGAGAGATATTGCATGTTAACACTAATGTGAACTCTGTGAAAAATGTAAAATAAATATTTTATATTGTAGAATGTATGGGACAAAGAGATAGACAGCAACTAGTGAAAGGGGAACGATGATCTAATAAGAACAGATAAGCTATTGAGGGTAATCTCAGTTATGGGAATGCTCAGGAATGACTGTTGCTTGCAAACTTTCTTGGGTATGGTAAGATCATGTTGCAAGCAATGTAGTTATTTTAGGTTATTTGTTTTTCTTGTTCCTTTGTTTTGTTAGGGTTTGTTAATTTTCTTGATGTATGATAGGGGCATGTTGGAAGCAATACAGTTATTTTATGTTATTTGTTTTTATTAATCCTTTGTTTTCTTTTGTTTTGTTTGATTTTTTTAATTCTTTGATAAAGTAAAGGAAAGCTACTGCATTAAAAAATTAGCTTCAATGTCGTTATGTTAGCTTATTTCATTTTTCTTATACCTCTGATTATGGTTTGTTAATTTTCTTGGGGTATGGTAGGAATATGTTGGAAGCAATATATTTATTTTTGTTTATTTGTTGTTCTTATTCCTTTGGATATGGTTTATTAATTTTCTTGGGGTTTGGTAGGAACATGTTGGAAGCAAAGTAGTTATTTTAGGTTATTTGTTTTTCTTAGTTTATTTCTTTTGTTTTGTTTGAAATGTTTTTTTGTTGTTTGTTTTTATTTTTCAATAAATAAAGTTAAAAAATGATAATAAGGGGCTACTACATGGAACTTTACATTCATAAGTACCATAAAGTAGAAGAAATGGACCAATTCTTTGAAAACCAAAACTAGCAAATCTCAACCAAAATAAAATCAAGAAACTTAGTAGTCCTGTACACATTAAACATTGAACTTGTAATTCAAAGCTTCCAGAAAAGAAATATCTAAGCCCGTATGCTTTCACTGGAGAATTCTACCAAACATTTAAAAAATTGAAGCCAATTCTATACAATCTCTTACAGAAAATATAAAAGGTGGGAACATGTCCCACGTCATTTTATAGGTCTAGTAGTACCATGATACCAAAACCACACAAAAATAGTACAAAAAAGAAAACTAAAGACTAATATCTCTCATGAATTTAGACAGAAAATTTCTCAATGAAACACTAGCAAATTTGAGTTCAGTCATGTATAGAAAGAGTAAAACTTGATGACAAAATGGAATTTATTCTAGGCTTGCAAGCCTGGTTCAACATTTGAAAATCAATCCTCCATATCAACAGATTAAAGATAAAAGCTCCTATGATCATACTAGTTAACAAAGTAAAGGAATTTGACAAAATCCAACTCCATTACATGATAAAAACACTCATAAACTTAGAGTAGAGGAGAATTTCCTAAAATTAATAAAATAGATCTACAATAACCTACAGTTATCTTCTTAATTGACAGTGAAAGGCTAAATGTTTCCCCTCTATGTTTGGGTACATGGAAAGGATATCTATTCTCATCACTCTTATTGAATATATTATTGGAAGATCCAGCCCCTGTAATAGGACAAGAAAAAGAAATGAAACACATAAAGTTTGGAATGGAAGAAATAATATTGCCCCTTTACACAGATGACATGATAGTTTACATAAAAATTTTCTACAAAATGAAACATCTAGGTAAATATCTCAAAATGCATGTGCAGAAAGTTTATGCTGAAAATTACAAAATGCTATTGAAAGAAATCAAAGAACCAAATAATTGGAGAAATTTAACATGTTCATGGATTGGAATACCTGAAATAATAAAGATGCTGATTGTGCCAGTTTGAATGTGTTATGTCCCCCAGAAAAAAGCCATATTCTTTGATGCAATCTTGTGGGGCAGACATATTAGTGGGGATTAAGTTGGAACATTTGGATTAGGTTGTTTCCATGGAAATGTGCTCCACCCAAATGTGGGTGATAACTGATTGGATAATTTCCATGGAGGCATGGCCCCACCCATTTAGTGTGGACATTGATTAGTTTACTAGAGCACTATATAAGCTCAGACAGAAGTGAGTTTGCTACAGCCAAGAGGGACACTTTGAAGAATGCACAGGAGCTGAGAGAGGAAATGCAGTTTACAGAGACATTTTGGAGATGGCCTTTGAAAGTAGACTTTTGCTCCAGAGAAGCTAAGATAGGACAAATGCCCCAGGAGCAACTGAGAGTGACATTTTGGAGAGAAGCTGAAGTCTAAAGAGAAACATCCTAGGAGAAAGCCATTTTGAAACCAGAACTCCAGAGCAGATGCCAGCCACGTGACTTCCCAGCTAACAGAGGTTTTCCAGACACCATTGGCCATCCTCCAGTGAAGGTACCCAATTTTTGATGCATTACTTTGGACACTTTATGGCCTTAAGACTGTAACTGTGTAACCAAATAACCCCCCTTTTATAAAAGCCAATCCATTTCTGGTATTTTCCATTCCTGCAGCATTAGCAAACTAGAACAGATTTTGGTACCAGGAGTGGGGCGCTGCTGAGTTTACAAATACCAAACAGGTTGATAAGGCTTTTTAAATGGTTAAGGGGAAGATTCTGGAAGAATTGTGAGGAGCTTGATAGAAAAGGCCTAAACTACTTTGAGAAGACTGTTTGTGGAAATATGAACTCTAAAGATACTTCTGGTGAGGACTTGAGCAGAAATGATGAATGTGTTGTTGCAAACTGGAAGAAAGGTGATCCTTGTTTGAAAGTGGCAGAGAATTTGGCAAAATTGAGTCCTGGTGTCAGATGGAAGGCAGAATTTCAAAGTGATGACCTGGAATATTTAGCTGATGAGATCTCCAAGCAAAATATAGAAGTAGCCTGGCTTTTACTTGCAGCTTATAGTAAAATGTGAGAGGACAGAGTTAAGCTGAGAAATGAGCTCTTTGTTTCAAAGAAACCAGAAATTGATGGCCTGAAAAACTCTGGGCTTCTGGGGGATGAAACCCCAGAAGCTACAGCCCAACATGAGGATGCAACCAAACATGGAACCCAGCTGCCATTTCAGTACAAGCCAAGATTGCAAAGGAGTTAAACAGAAAGGATTTGTGGAAAGTCCTATTGTCTGATGGCTTTGACCCCTGTGTGCTTCATGTGAAGCCAACAGAATTTTTTTGAGCTTTTTACAGACAGGGTCTCTGCCAGTCTGGACTGGATGATGCAGACAAGGAACAAATTGAAGGAAAAATTTCTTCAAAGACAGAGCCATAGATGTTGAGGTCTGGAGTCAAGATGCTTCGGGCTGGGGGTGCAGAGTGGGCCGCATGCATGGAAAGGGTGAGTTTGCCTCAGAGGTCGAGTTTGGGCCTTCCGCCTCGATGTTCAGGAAAGGTGTTACCACCTCAGGCCTCAAAGAGGGTGCAGCACATTCCCAGGGGACAGAGGAGAGCATGGACACCACCCCAATGTTCTGAAGTGGTTGAGTGTGTGCCCCAGAGATGGAAGAGAATCCAGATGCAGCCACAATGTTTGAGGAGGGTGGAGGCGAGAAGGTGGTCTCCCCAATGTGTGGATATGTTGGAGCACTCACCCCAGCTTTGAAGGGGAAAGGGCTGCTGCAAAGCCCTTAGGGAGGGTTAGAATCCTGCTCTCTCCAGCCCCAAGGATGCAACATTCTGTAAATGACTCAAAGACTTTGAAATCCAATGGAGTTTGACCTGCAGGTTTTAGGAACTGTTTTGGTCCCTTAAGCCCTGCTTTCCTTTCAGTTTTTCCTTATGGCAATGGGAATGTTTACCATATGACTGTCCCTCCTTTGTATATCAGAAGCAGATAACTTGTTCTAAGTTTCACAAATACAGAGCCAGAGGGGAATTATGCCTTAGGAAAAACCATGCCTGTAATTGATTTTGATGGGATCTATTACTTCCCTATTGTTACTGAAATGATTTAAGTTTATTGTGATATTGTGATGGGATGAATGGATTTTGTATTTGGAAAGAATGTGTTTTTCTGGGGTCCGGGGGGGTGGAATGTGCCATTTTGAATGTATTATGTCCCCCAGAAAAAGCCATATTCTTTGATGCAATCTTGTGGGGCAAACATATTAGTGGGGATTAAGTTGGAACATTTGGATTAGGTTGTTTCCATGGAAATGTGCCCCACCCAAATGTGGGAGATAACTGATTGGATAATTTCCATGGAGTTGTGGCCCCACCCATTCAGCATGGGCCTTGATTAGTTTACTAGAGCACTATATAAGCTCAGACAGAAGGAATGAGCTTGCTACAGCCAAAAGGGACACTTTGAAGAATGCACAGGAGCTGAGAGAGGAAATGCAGTTTACAGAGACATTTTGGTGATGGCCTTTGAAAGCAGACTTTTGCTCCAGAGAAGCTAAGAAAGGACAAATGCCCCAAGAGCAACTGAGAGTGACATTTTGGAGAGAAGCTGAGGCCTAGAGAGAAATGTGCTGGGAGAAAGCCATTTTTAAACCAGAACTCTGGAGCAGACACCAGCCATGTGCCTTCCCAGCTAACAGAGGTTTTCCGGACACTGTTGGCCAGCCTCCAGTGAAGGTACCCAATTTTGATGCATTACCTTGGACACTTTATGACCTTAAGACTGTAACTGTGTAACCAAATAACCCCCCTTTTATAAAAGCCAATCCATTTCTGGTGTTTTGCATTCTGGCAGCATCAGCAAACTAGAACAGTGATAATCCCCATATTGTTCTAGGTTTAAGGTAATTTTCATCAAAATTCCACCAACACATTTTTTTTACCTTTTTTTGTAAATTACAGCATATATAAAGAAATGTGATAACTTTCAAAGTACAATTAACATGTAGCTATAGAGAAAATTTCAAAGAATGTTATGGGTTACAGTTCCACCATGTCAGTTATTTTCTTCTAGCTATTCTAGTAACCTAGAAACTAAAATTAAAAATCAGTATTCATCATCCTTTGTTAAATCCTATCTTGTCAGTTGCTGCACCTCTCTCTCATTTGATCATTGTCTCAATCTTCAGGGATACCTGGACAGTGACCACCCTTTTTTCATATTGAAAAGGGGTGTCAACATTATGTGGAAGGGGGATGTATCTGTTTGATATTGTTGGAGAGGCTATTGCCTCTGGGGTTTGGGACTTATCTGGCATAGGAACACTCTGGGAGATGTAACTTTCTGAAAAGTAAACTTAGTGAGTGAAACTTTTATAGAATCTCAGATAGGGACATAGGTATACTTTAGTATTTTGGGGACTACTGTTGATTAGGGCTTGGCATACTTGTAGCCATTTGTAATACATAGCTGTACCTTGCCTAAGAGTAACCTCCAGGATAGCCACTCAACTCTATTTGCAATCTCTTAGCCACAGTTACCTTATTTTTTTACCTTTCTTTTCTCCCTTTTGGTTGAGAAGGCATTCTCAATCCCTAAATATCAGGGGCAGACTCATTCCTGATAGTCATGTCCCACATCACCAGGGTGACTCAATCTCCTGGGACTCATGCCCTCATTATGGAGGTGGATAATGAATTTATTTGCAGAGTTAAGCTTAGGGAGAGAAAAGCCATATCTGAGCAACAAAATAGGTTCTCTGGAAGTGACTTCTAGGCATAATTGCAGGCAGACTTAGCCTCCACTTCACAGTCATAATGTTCACTAGAACAAGCCTCAAGAACAAGGGTTTGACTTATTAAGTACAGGGTTCCTAATTTCACATACCCTATTATGTGCAAGATAAACATTCAATGTCTCACATTATCTTCACTTAATTGTACAGTCATCACTCTCAATTTTAAAATGTTATCATAACCCAGAACAAGCCAGAGCCCTTCTCAGCCCTTAGTTATTTATCCACAGAATTATTGTGATACTGGTAAGTTTTCCTATCAAATATAGTCTATAATATGCAATAGGAAGCTTTTCCCATATGCCATTCTGCTGTTAACTCTTTGTACCTGTGTCATACCTTTGAAGTAGATCATGCAAGCACTTATTTTATATTTGTAGTGCTAACATATGGGATACATACATTTAAACAAGCCCTTTCCATCCTGTTTGCATTCAACATGGTACTGATATTTATAATCCCATTAATGAACTGTAATCACCTCTGTCTATTCCCACATCTTTATATTCACCCATATTAATATGTCTGTACATATTAGGTAATCATTACCCCTTTGCTAGCTTCTATCTAGTTCCCCTATATTCTGCATAATAAGACACTGATTTTACATTGTTCAGAGAGTTCATATTAGTGACAACATACAATATCTCTCCTTTTGTGTCTGATATTTCACTCAGCATAATATCTTCAATGTTCACCCATGTTATCACATGTTTCAGGACCTTGTTCCTTCTTACTGCTGCATAGTATTCCATTGTATGTATATACCATGTTTTGTTTATCCACTCATCTGTTGAAGGACACTTAGATTGTTTCCATTTCTTGGCAATTGTGAACAATGTTGCTATGAACATTGGTGTGCAATTGTCTGTGTCACTACTTTCAGATCTTCTGGGTATATACCAAGAAGTGAAATTGCTGGATAGCAGGGCATCTAGTTGTCTGAGGAACCATCAAATATCTTCCACATGGCTCTACCATTATATATTCCCACCTACCATGAATAACAGTTCAATTTCTCCACATCTTCTCCAGCATTTGTAGATTCCTGATTGCTTAATGGTAGCCATTCTTTTGGTGTGAGATGATATCTCATTGTGGTTTTGATTTGCATTTGCCTAATAACTCGTGAAGACAAACATTTTTTCATGTGTTTTTTTAGTCATTTGTATTTACTCTTCAGAAAAATATCTTTTCCTATCTTTTGCTCATTTTATAATTGGGCTGTTTGTTCTGTTGTTGAGTTGTATGATTTCTTCATATATGCTGAATATCAGTCTCCTGTCAGATACATGGTTTCCAAATATTTTCTTCCACTGAGTTGGTTACCTGTCCACATTTTTGACAAGTTCTTTGAAGTACAGAAGCTTTTAATTTTGAGGAGTTCCCATTTATCTATTTTTTTTTCCTTTTGTTGTTTGTGCTTTGGGTGCAAGGTCTAAGAGTCTACATCCTATTACTAGGTCCTGAAGATGTTATCCTACATTGTCTTCTATGAGTATTATGGTACTGTCTCTTACATTGTGGTCTTTGATGTACTTTGAGTAAATTTTCAAATAGGGTGTGAGGGGGGAGTCCTCTTTCTTTCTTTTGGATATGGGTATCCAGTCTATCCAGCACCACTTGTAGAAGAGACAATTCTGTCCCAGTTCAGTGGATTTGGGGAACTTATCATAAATCAGTTGATCATAGATCTGGGGGTGTATTTCAAAGCTCTTAATTCAATTCCATTGTTCAATATATCTATCTTTATGTCAGTACCATGATGTTTTGACCACAATGGCTTTATAGTAGCCTTTAAAGTCAGGAAGTGTAAGGCTTCCCACTTTGTTATTCTTTTGTAGAATGTTTATTCAATTGCATGACGCTTTTGCTTCCAAATAAATTTGATAACTAGCTTTTCCAAGTATGCAAAGTAAGTTGAAATTTTGATTGGAATTGAATCTGTAGATCGGTTTGGGTCAAATTCACAAATTACAGTCTTCAGCCTTCCTATCCATGAACACAGAATATATTTCCATCTATTTAGATCCTTTCCTCTTTGATTACTTTTAGTAAAGTTTTGTAATTTTCTGTGTAGTCTTTTACTTGCTTTGTTAAGTATTTTCTTAGGTCCTTGATTTTTTTAATAGCTATTGTGAATGGAATTTTTCTCTTGAGTATCCCTTCAGTTAGGTCACTTCTAGTGCATAGGAACATTACTGACTTTTGCACAATAATCTCATATCCCACCACTTTGCTGAATTTGTTTATTAGCTCAAGTAGCTTTGTCTTCAATTTCTCAGGATTTTCTAAATATAAGATCATATCATTTACAAATAATGACAGTTTTACTTCTTCCTTTCTAATTTGCATACCTTTTATTTCTTCATCTTGCTGAATTGCTCTGGCTAGAACTTCCAGCACAATGTTGAGTAACAGTGGTAACATTGGGCAACCTTGTCTCCTACCTGATTTTAGGGGTAAGGCTTTCAGTGTCTCACTGTTGAATACTATGCTGACTGTGGGTTTTTCATATATGCCCTTTATCATATTTAGGAAGTTTCCTTCAATTCCTACCTTTTGAAATGATTTATCAAAAAAGGATGCTGAGATTTGCTGAATGCTTTTTCAGCACTTATTGAGATGATCATTTGATTTTTCCCTTTTAATTTGTTAATATGTTGGATTACATTGATTGCTTTTCTTATGTTGAACCACCATTGCATGCCTGGAATTAACCCTGGTTGATCATGGTGTATGATTCTATTAATGTGTCTTTGGATTTGAACTGTAAGAGTTTCACTGAGTTTTTGCATCTATATTCTTTAGTAGTATCTTTCTCTGGTTTTAGTATTAGGGTGATGTTAACTCAATAAAATAAAGTAGACAGTGTTCCTTTTTCTTCAATTTTTCAAAACTTTGAGCAGGAATTGTCAGTTCTTTTTGGAATGTTTGGTAAAATTCCCCTGTGAAGCCACTTGGCCGTGGGCTTTTATTTGTAGGAAGTTTTGGATGACTGATTGGATCTTTTTACCTGTGATTTGTTTGTTGAGATCTATTTTTTTCTTGATTCAGTTTATGATGTTCATGTTTTTCCAGGAAATTATCTATTTCCTCTGAATTGTCTAGCTTGTTGGCATGCAGTTGCACATAGTAACCTCTTAAAATATCGTTTTTTAAATTTCTTTGGGATCCACAGTAATGCCCCAACTTTCATTTCTGATTTTGTTCACTTGGGTCTTCTTCTTTTGACTTTGTAAGTCTAGCTAAGACTTTATCAATCTTGTTGATCTTCTCAATGAACAAACTTTTGATTTTATTTATTCTCTCTATTGTTTTTTTCTTTGTTCCCCATATCATTTTTTCTGCTTTCATTCGTGTTATTTCTTCTCTTCTACTTGCTTTATGGTTAGATTGCTGATCATTCTCTATCTTCTTCTGTTTTGCAGTTATGTCTTTGGTTTCAGCTCTTTCTTCCTTTTGAATGTATGGATTTAGAGCTATAAATTTCCCCTTCAGCACTGCCTTCACTGCATCCCATAGGTTTCAATATGTTGTGTTCTCATCTGCATTTGTCTCTAGATATTTAAAAATTCATCTTGTAATTTCTTCTTTAACACCCTTTTTGTTTAGCAGTGTGTTGTTTAACCTCCACATATTTGTGAATGCTCTGGTTCTTTGGTGGTTATTGATTTCTAGTTGCATCTCACTATGGTCAGATAATGTGCTTTGATAATTTCAATCTTTTTAAATTTATTGAGTCTTGTTTTGTGCCCCAGCATACAATCTATCTTGGAGAACATTCCATAAGTGCTATGAAGGTCATATATCCTGGTAATTTGGGAAGTAATGCTCTATATAAGTCCATTAAGTCTAATTCATTGATCTCATAGTTTGGGTTATCAGTTTCCTTATTTTTCCTCTGTATGGTTGTTCTATCTATAGATTAGAGTTGTTTAATGAAGTCTCCCTCTATTATTGCAGAAATATCTATTACTTCCTTCAGTTTGCCAATGTTGTCTCACATACTTTGGAGCACACTAATTGATTGCATAAACATTTATAATTGTTATTTCTTCTTGTTGAATTGCCCCTTTTATTTTTATATAGTGTCCTTCTTTGTCTCTTATGATATCTTGGCATTTAAAGTCTATTTAATCTGATATTAGTTTAGCTACCACTGCTTTCTTTTGGCTGCAGCTTTTGTAGAATATTTTTTCTATCCCTTCACTTTAAACTCTGTGTCTCTGGGTCTAATATGTGTCTCTGGTAAACAGCATATCAATTGTTCAGACTTTTTAATCCTTTCTGCCATTCTCTTTTACTTGGGAAGTATAATCCATTCACATGCAAAGTTATTAATGTGAGGGAAGTTCTTGAGTCAACCATCTTATCTTTGGTTTTTGTTTGTCAGATCAATTTTTCCCAATCTTTCTGTTTTTTTTTTTTTCCTTTAAGTTGCTCTTACTAATATTATTCAGTTCTGTGCTTGTCTCCAGACCTCTCTCTCCTTTCTTTTTTTTTCTCAGCCAGTAGAACTCCCTATAATATTTCTTGCAGGACAGGCCTCTTGTTAACAAATTCTCACATCATTTTTGTGAAAATTTTAACCTTTCCCTCAATTTTGAAGAAGAGCTTTGCTGGATAAAGGATTCTTGACAGGCAATTTTTCTCTTTCAGAATCTTAAATATGTCATACCACTGTCTTCTCAACTTCATGGTGCCTGCTGAGTTGTCAGTACTTAGTTGTATGTGGTTTCTCTTGTATGTGGGGAATCACTTCTCTGATGCTTTTTCAGGACTTTCTCTTCTCTTCAGCATTTAACAATCAGATCAGTATATGTTTCTGCCTGGGTTTATTTGGATTTATTCTGCCTGTAGATTTTTTGTCACCTTTCATTTGCATATTTATGTCTTTGAAGAGTTGGAAGGTTTTCCCCACCTATATCTTCAAATACTCCTCCCACCACATTATTATTCTCTTCTCCTTCTGGAACATCAGTCAATCTTATATTTGTCTGCTTCATGTTTTCCACAAATTCTCTGAGATCCATTTCAATCTTTTTTTATTTTTCTCATGTTTTCTTTTGTGCAATTGCATTCAATTCCCTTATCCTCTAGTTTACTTATTCTTTTTTCTGCCTCAACTAATCTGCTGTTGTGTGCCTCTAGTATATTCTTAATTTGATCAACAGCATCTTTTATTCCCATAAGATCTTCTATTTTTTATTTACTCTTTCAAATTCTTCTTTATGCTCTTCTAGAGTCTTCTTGATGTCCTTTATGTCTTTAGTCAACCCACTGAAGTTGTTTTGGAGTTTTGTGTGCACTTCTTTGATTAATTGCTTCAAGTTCAGTGTCTCTTCTGACTTTTTAATTTGGTCATTTGGCTTGTCCATATCTTCTTGGGTCTTCATTTGCTTTATGATTTTCTGTTTGCTTCAGGACTTTTCATTATCTTCATAATGTTATTTTTGGAAATGCAGGACTGTTTGAACATTTAAATATTTTTGGCAGAGCCACAGCTTGCTGGAGTGCACTTTCACAGTCATCCCAGCAGATGGCATTCTTCAGCCACCTCACTCTCAAGCCAGATTTCCCCCAACTTCTCCTGTGCACTGGAAGGGGTCCAAATGAGTTTGAAATCCAATCAGTGAAACAGTTCTCAATCTGTACTGTGGACAGTCAGCCCTGTGAGTGCATTGTGGGTCCTGTGTTGTTCAGCAGGGAGTCTGCTTATTGGCACAGTGGGTCTGGTTATTCTTGGGCCTCTGAATGGATCAGTCTCAGGCTGTGGGGCTGTGCATCTCACCCTCCAGGTCAAACATGCCTTGCCCCTTGCCTGCTGTGTGCCCATGACCTTCTTGGTTGTGGGAGGGGCTCCTGGTGCTTCTGTCTGGTGCCCTCACCAGTCACTGCCTATTGCCTGTGCACACCATGGACTTCTATGGAGGAAGGGTAAATGCAGTCAAGACTAGTATGCTTTTCCCAGGTTTCTCACAGGAGCTCCTGGCCATGTGACAGAGGAGGATTATCTCCCCAGCCAATTTCAGAGAAGGGTGCAAGGTATTGTAGAGCTGCTCCCTCCCCTGCTTAGTAGCCTTCTCACCTCTGCTAGCTCCCAGTGGCATTCCTGGCTGAATAAACTCACCCTGTCCTTTGAGACCCAGTTTCTCTGCTTTTTCATCTAAGTCCCCACCACATTGTGTAGAAGCCCCTCTCTGGCCTCCCTCACCCTGAAACTGCTATTCTGGGCATTCTCTGACTTTTTTCTAGCTTTATTCATAGAGAAGTTTGTTCTGTCTCGACTATTCCACAATCTTCCCAGGAAAGCTTTTATTGTCATGGAGAAGTATATTCTAAAAACTATATATAAAGGGAAAGTCCCTAGAATAGCAAAAACAATTTTGAGAAGAAAATGTGGAAGAAATATATTTTCCTGATGTTAAGGCTAATAATACAGCTGGTAATCAAAACTACATTGTACTGGTGGAAGGATAGACCCACAAATCAATAGAATATCATAGGGAATCCAGAAGTAGACCCACTGGAATAGATCCAAATGAGGTTTTAATTTGTTTTATTAGAACAGTGGCAGATTTGCAAAAAACATCATACAGGAAGTACAAATTTCCTATACATCCCACATTCACGCACAGAGTTTTCACTATTATTAACATTTTGTATTTATGTGGTATCTTTGTTACAATTCATGAAACAATCTTATTATAAATTATGATACTAAGTTTATCACACTGTTTACATTGTGTGTAAAGTTCTTTAGTATGTGTGTGTGTGGTGACATATAAAATGTAAATTTTGCCTGTTTTCCCCTTTTGAACAAACAACAAAATGGTGTTAATTATATATATGAAGTTGTGTCCTTCTCCATATCCTTCATTCATTACCATAATTTCCCATCACCTCAAGCAGAAACTCCACACCACTTCAACATTAACTTCCCATTCCCCTTCCCTTCTTGGCCTCTGGTAACCTGTATTTAGTTTCTGACTTTATGAATATGCTTATTTTACTCATTTCATATAAGTGAGATCATAGAGTATTTGTCCTTCTGTGTCAGGCTTATTTCACTGAAAATGATGTTTGTCTTCAAGGTTCATCCATGTTGTAGCATGCATCAAACTTCAGTCTTTTTTATGGATGAATAATATTCCATTGTATGTATATGCCAACATGTCATTTATCCATCCATCTGTTGATGGACACTTGGGTTGCTTCCACATTTTGACAATTGGGAATAATGCCTCTATGAATTTAAGTATGCAAATGCTTGTTGAAGTCCTTGCTTTCAATTCTTTTGTGTATCTACTGAGAAGTGGGATTGCAAGGTCACATGGTAATTCTATACATAAATTTATGTGGAATCACTTTACTGCTTTCCCCCACAGTTGCTGCACCATTTTATTTACCACCAAAAATTGACTACTGTTACTGTTTCTCCACATCCTCTCCAGCACTTATTTTCCATTTTTAATAACAGTCATTCTACTTGGTCCTAGATTGTATCACATTGTAGTTTTGATTTGCATTTCCCTGATGGCTAATGACTTTGAGCATGTTTTCATGTGCTTCTTGGAATTGGTATATCTTCTTTGGAGAAATACCTATTCAAGTCCCTTGACAATTTTTAAACAAGGTCATGTGTCTTTTTGTTGTTAGGTTGTAGAATTTCTTTATAAAAGTTGGATATAAAACCCTTATCAGATATATGCTTTCCAAATATTTTCTCCCATTCTGTGAGTTGTATGTTTAATTTTTTTGCCAGAGCATTTATAGGTTCACAGAAAAACATTGCATAAAATACAGACTTCCCATAAGCCACCCTATAACTAACACATTGTATTAGAATGGTACATTTAATACAATTCACAAAAGAACATTATTATAATTGTACTATTAACTATAGCCATCATTTAAAATAGAGTTCGTTTTCTTGTATCATCTTAGGAGTGCTTTATTTTAATTTTTATTCTAGTAACATGTATACAAACAAAAATTACCCTTTTAACTATTTTCAGATGTGTAATTCAGTGGTATTAATTATGTGCACAATGTTTTGGTATCATTACCACCATCCATTATCAAAACTTTACAACCAACCCATATAATTTGAAGTGATAACTCCCCATTCCTTACCCCTGCCCAACCTCTGGTAACCTATATTTTTGATTCTGACTCTATGAGTTTGCTTATTTTAATTATTATATATCAGGGAGTTCATATAATAATTATCCTTTTGTGTCTGGCTTATTTCTCTCAATATAATGCCTTTTGGTTCATAAATGATGTGACCTATATCAGAACTTCATTCCTTTGGATGACAGAATAATATTCCATTGCATACATAAGCCACATTTTTTATTCATTCATAAGTTGATAGACACTTAAGTTGCTTCCATTTTTTGGCAACTGTGAATAATGCTGCTATGAACACTGGTGTACTAATATCTATTCATGTTCCCTTCAAATCTTTTGGGTATATACCTAGAAGTGAGATTGCAAGTCACATGCAAATTGTATACACAACTCTCTGAGGAACAGCCAAATTGCCTTTTACAGCTGCTGCACCATTTCACATTCTCACCAAAAATGAATGAGTGCTACTATTTCTCCACATCCTCTCCAACACTTGTAATTTTCCATTTTTAAAACAGAAGTCATTCTAGTGGGTGTGAATGGTATATCATTGTAGTTTTGAATTGCATTTCCCTAATAGCTAATGATCTTGACCATCTTTACATGTGCTTTTTGACCATTTTTATATCTTCATTGGAGAAACGTCTGTTCAATATTTTGCCCATTTTAAAAATGACTTTTTTAACTTTTTATTGTTGAGTTATACAATTTCTTTATATATTCTGGATAGTAAACTCTTATCAGACAAGTGATTTTTCAAATATTTTCTTCCATTGAATAAGTTGTCTTTTTACTTTCATGCAGAAATTTTTAATTTTGATGAGGTCTAATTTATATATTTTTTCTTTTGCTGCTTGTGTTGTGGGGTAAAGTACAAGCAATTATTGCCTAACACAAAACCTTGAAGATATTTCATTTTATTTTCTTCTAGGAGTTTTATTGTCCTGGTTCATATATTTAAGTCTAAATACATTTTGACTTAATTTTTGTATATGGTGTGAGATAGGGGCCCCCTTCATTTTTTGCATATGGATATCCCGTTCTTACAGCACCATTTCTTGAAGAAACTAATCTTTCACCATGTAGTAGACTTGGCACTCAGGTCAAAAATCAATTAGTCACAGAAATGAGGGTAGATTTCTAAACTATCAAGTTGATATTGTTCATCTCCATATCTAAGCTTTTGACCACTGTAGTTTTGCAATTTGCTTTAAAGCCAAGAAGTGTGCATTCTCCAACTTTGTTCTTCTTTTTCAAGATGGTTTTGGCTATTCAGGACCCCTTACTCTTCCAAATAAATCTGATAATTGGATTTGTCATTTCTGCAGAAAAGGCTGTTGGAATTTTTATTGCAATGTGTTAAATCTGTAAATCTCTTTGAATAGAATTGACATATTGACAACATTTAGTCTTCAAATATGTGACCATTGATTGTCCTTCAATTTATTTTAGTATTGTTTGATTTCTTTTGTGCATATTTCCTTTACATCCTTGGTTAAATTTATTATTAGATATTTGATTCTTTTAGTTGCAATAGTAAATGGAATTTTTTTAAATTCTCTCCTCGAATTGTTCATTACCAGTGTATGGAAAATCACTACTGATTTTTGGATGTCAATCTTTTACCCTCCCATTTTGCTGAATTCATTTATTAGCTCTAGTAGCTTTGTTTTAGCTTTTTGGGACTTTCTACATATAGGATCGTGTCATCTTTAAATAGTAAAAGTTTTACTACTTCCTTTCCAATTTGGATGTCTTTTATTTCTTTTTCTTGCCTAATTACTCTGGCTAGAACTTTCAATGCAATATTTAATAACGCTGGTGATGGGAGAATCCTTGTCTTGTTCCAGATCTTAGAGGGAAAGTGTTCAGTCTGTCACCATTTTGTAGGTTGCTAGCAGTGTGTTTTATATGTCTTTTATCATGTTTATGAACTTTCCTGCTATTTCTATTTTCCCTACACATTTTAATCAAGAAACAATGCTGGATTTTGGCACATGCTTTTCTGCCTTAATTCATTCTGTTAATGTAGTGTTTTACATTAATTGGTTTTCTTTTGTTGAACCACTTGCATAATAAAGATCAATCCCATTTGATTATGGTGTATAATTGTTTTAATGTGCTGTTGTATTTGGTTTGCTAGTATTTTGCTGAGGGTTTTTGAATCTCCATTCATAAGAGCTAATGGTCTATAATTTTCTTTTCTTGTGGTATCTTTATCTAGCTTTAGTAGTATGGTGGTGTTCTCACAGAATGAATTCTGGATAGTTCCAATTTCTTCAATTCTTGAAAGAGTTTGAGCAGAGTTGGTGTTAATTCTTATTGAAATTTTTGGTAGAATTCATATGTGAAACAACTGCTCCTGGGTTTTTATTTTTTGTTTGGAGGTTTTTGATTAGATTCACTCTCTTTACCTGTTATTGGACTGTTGAGATCTTCTATTTCTTCTAGAGTCACTGTAGTTAATTTGGGTGTTTATGGGGAAATGTCCATTTCATCTAGGTGGTCTAATTTGTTGGCATATAGTTTTTCATAGCATCCTTTTATGAGCTATTTTATTTCTTTGTGGTTATAATAATGTTCCTCATTTCATTTCTTTTTTAATTATTTGCTTCCTCCATCTGTTTTGCTTTGTCAATCTAGCCAAAGGTTTGTTAATGTTATTGGTCTTTTCAAAGAACCAACTATTGATTTTGTTAATTCTCTGTATTTTTTAATATCTATTTATTTTATTTCTGCTCTACTTGCCATTTCTTTCTTTTTTTCACTTTGGGTTTAGTTTGCTGTTCTTCTAAATCCTCCAGGTGTGCAGTTAGGTCTCTGATTTGAGCCCTTTTTCTTTTGTAATGTAAGCATTTAGGGCCATAAATTTCCCTATGAACATTGTTTTCATTGCATCCCATAAGTTTTGATATATTGTATTCTTATTTTCATTCATCTCAAGATATTTACTGATTTCCCTTGTCATTTCTTTGTTGACCCACTGATTGTTTATTAGTGTGCTATTTAACTTCCATATATTTGTGGATTTCTAGTTCTCTGCCTGTTATTGATTTATAGCTTCATTCCATTTTATCAGAGGAGATGTTTTCATAATTGAATATTTTTGGATTTATTGGGACTTGTTTTGTAACCCAACATGTTGCCTGTCCTGGAGTATGAAGTATGTGCATTTAAGAAGAATATGTATCCTGCTGTTTTGTCATGTGGTTTTCTGTATATTGTTCAAGTTCTGTTTCCTTATTGATCTTCTGTCTTGATGATCTAACCATTGATGAAAGTGTGTATTGCAATTTTCAACTGTTATTGTAGAGGTATCTATTTCTCCCTCCTCTTTTGTTGATGCTTTTCTTATGCAATTGGGGACGTTGTAGGCATGTGCATAAACAATTGCTTTTGTGATTTTTATCACTCCTTGGTCTAAAGATACTTTTATTGATATGTAGTGGACTTCTTTGCCTCTTGTAGCAATTTTTTACTTAAAATCTATTTTTCTGATATTAATATAGCTACCCAAGCTGTCTTTTGAATACTATTGGCATAGAATACTTTTCCCTTTACTTTTAAACTATTTCTGTTTTTAGGTGTAAGGTGAGGCTCTTTCAATAACTGGATCATGATTTTTTATTCATTTTGTCTATCTGTGTCATTTGATTGGGGAGTTTAATCTATTTACATTTAGCATTATCACAGATAAGGAGGGACTTATTTCAGCCATTTTGCGCTTTTTTATATATCATATTTTTTTTTGCTTTTTTCCCTTTATTTCACCCTCCTTTTGTGTTTAGTTGATCTTTTGTGATGTAATTAACTAACTTTCACATTTTAATTTATGTGCATATTTTAAATTCTTTCTTTGTGTTTGCCCTGACATTTCTATTAAACAACCCAAGTATATATCTTACTAGTTTAAAATAATAACAACTTAACTTTAATAAAATACACAGCCTATTCATATCACTCCTTTTCATCTTTTATGGTATTTTTGTCACACTTTGCCTTTTTATATTTTGTATGCCCATTACTTGGAAATATTATTTCTCATTAAATTTTGTTCTAAATCAAATAAAGACTAAATAAAGAGTAGAATTATATACTGATGATTCAGTACTAAGGAGTTTCACATTTACCCATGTAACAACATTTATCGGAGATCTTCACTTCTCCATAATGCTCCAAGACACTATCTCCTGTCCTTTTCTCTCAACACTTTAGCATTTCCTGTAGATCAGATCTTTTGGTGATTCAATGTTTCAGTTTTTGTTTATACTGGAATGTCCTAAACTCTTCATTTTTTAAGGACAGTTTGCCAAATAAAGGACTTTGGACTGGAAGTTTTTCTATTTCAGTACTTTAAGTAGGTCATACCAATGTCTTCTTGCCTAAATGGTTTCTGACAATAAATTGGCAGACTTTTTTTTTTTTTGGCAATCACAATCTCTATTACCCATTTAATGTTCAATATATGCAAAACAGAGTCAAGCGCTTTGCTTTATGTATATAGTTTCATTTTACTTCACAAGAACATTATGAGATAGCTATATCATTACTTCAACTTTATAGACAAGGAAACTGAGGTCTTAGAGAAAGTTAAAAAAAAGTTACCATTTGTCAATGTGCCATTAAATAACAAAGAGGGAAAGAAAGACCAAGCATGTAACTACTACTATATTTCACCAATTAACAAATAATTGAAATTCAGTATATTAAGCACTATTATAGAAATATATCAAAATGTATTATACAAGGTAAAAGGGTAACTTATAGAATGCTCAATTTTGAAGGGAGAAGGTAGGGCAGGGTCAATCAGCAAAGGGATCCATAGGAGACTATGATTTTTTTTTCTTTTTTTTTATTTAAGCACAGAAGCATTTAATACCAGGAGGTAGTATTTTCACAACTCTTTGCCAAGAAAATTATACTTAGTGAAATATGATTTTTTTTTCTTTTTAATTTTTATTGGGATTGTTCAGATACCATACAAATTATCCAAAGATCCAAAGTGTACAATCAGTTGCCCTGGTACCCTCATACAGCTGTGCATCTGTCACCACACTTAATTTTTGTTCAACTTTTAGAAACTTTTCATTACTCCAGACAAGAAATAAAGTGAAAGATTGAAAAAGATAAAGAAAAAAAGAAAAGGAAATTCAAATCCTCCCATATCCCTAACCAAACCCCCTCAATTGTTGACTCATTGTGCTGGTATAGTACATTTGTTATTGTTTATGAAAGAATGCTGAAATACTACAAACTGTAGTATATAGTTTGCAATAGGTATACATTTCTTCCCTATATGCCCCTCTATTATTAACTTCTAGTTGTATTGTCATACATTTGTTCTGGTTCATGGAAGAGTTTTCTAATATTTGTACAGTTAATCATGGACATTGCCCACCACAGGATTCAGTTTTATACATTCCCATCTTTTGATCTCCAACTTTCCTTCTGGTGACATATATGACTCTGAGCTTCCCCTTTTCACCTCATTCATGCATCATTCGGCACCATTAGTTATTCTCACCTCTTGCTACTGACACCTCTGTTCATTTCCAAACATTTAAATTCATCCTAGTTGAACATTCTGCTCATGCTAAGCAACCGCTCCCCATTCTTAAGCCTCTTCCTTTATTTTGGTACCTTATAATTCATGTCTATGAGTTTACATATTATAATTAGTTCTTATCAGTGAGACCCTGCAATATTTGTCCTTATGTGTCTGGCTTATTTCACTCAGTATATTGCCCTCGAGGTTTTGTCATCAACCCATTTTTTTTTAAGATGGTTTTATTCACACATCTTACATTCCATCCTAAGTAAACAATAGATGGTTCTCTGTATGGTCCCATATTTATGTGTTCACCACCTTCACCACTATCTATATAAGGGCATCTACATTTCTTCCACAAGGCAGGTGGGAGAGTCAAAGAAGGTAGAGAGGCAAAAGAAAAAGGAAAAAAAAAATGACAGCTAGGAAGTAGCAAAATGAAAAGTAACCTTAAATCAAAGTAGAGTAAAGAGTCAGACAACACCACCAATGTCAAGTGTCTAACATGCCTTCCCTATCCCCCCCTCTTATCTGCATTACCTTGGTATATCGCCTTTGTTACATTAAAGGAAGCATAATACAACGATTCTGTTAGTTACACTCTCTGGTTTACGTTGATTGCATCCCTCCCCCAGTGCCTCCCCATTTTTAACACCTTGCAAGGTTGATATTTGCTTGTTCTCCCTTGTAAAAGAACATATTTGTATGTTTTATCACAATTGTTGAACACTAGATTTCACCAAGTTACACAGTCCCATACTTTATCTTTCCTCCTTTCTTTTGGTGTCTCACATGCTCCCAACCTTCCTCTCTCAACCATATTCATAGTTATCTTTTTTCAGTGTACTTACATTGCTATGCTACCATCTCCCAAAATTGTTTTCCAAACCATGCACTCCTGTCTTCTCCTATCACTCTGTAGTGCTCCCTTTATTATTTCCTGTAAGACGGGTGCCTTGTTCATAAAGTCTCTCATTTTCTGTCAGAAAATATTTTGAGCTCTCCCTTATATTTGAAGGACAGCTTTGCTGGATATAGGATTCTTGGTTGGCAGTTTTTCTCTTTCAGTATCTTAAATACATCACACCACTTCCTTCCTGCCTCCATGGTTTCTGCTGAGAGCTCTGCACATAGTCTTATTAAGCTTCCTTTGTATGTGATGGATTGCCTTTCTCTTGCTGCTTTCAGGATTCTCTCTTTGTCTTTGACATTTGCTAATCTGTTTATTAAGTGTCTTGGCATAGGCCTATTCAGATCTATTCTGTTTGGAGTATGCTGTGCTTCTTGGATCTGTAATTTTATGTCTTTCATAAGAGATGGGAAATTTTCATTGATTATTTCCTCTATTATTGCCTCTGCCCCTTTTCCCTTCTCTTCTCCTTCTGGGACACCAATGATGTGTACATTCTTGTACTTTGTTTCATCCTTAAATTCCCAGAGATGTTGCTCATATTTTTCTATTCTTTTCTCCATCTGCTCCTTTGTGTGTAGTCTTTCGGGTGTTTTGTTCTCCAATTCCTGAGGGTTTTCTTCTGCCTCTTGAGATCTGCTGTTGTATGTTTCCATTGTGTCGTTCATCTCTTGTGTTGTGCCTTTCATTTCCACAGATTCTACTAGTTGTTTTTTTCAATTTTTGATTTCTGCCTTATGTATGCCCAGTGTTTTCTTTCCAGCCTCTATCTCTTTTGTGAAATAGTCTCTAAAATTTTTGAATTGATTTAGCATTTGTTGTTTAAATTCCTGTATCTCAGTTGAAGTGTACATTTGTTCCTTTGACAGGGCCATAGGTTTGTTTTTCTTAGTGTAGGTTGTAGTTTTCTGTTGTCTAGGCATCTGACCTCCTAGGCCACCCCAATCAGGTTTTCCCAGAGGAGAACATTCTCAGGTCACAGAAGGAGGAAATATTCAGTATCTGATTTCCCTGATGGCTTTTCTTAGAGGATTGATACACCTGTGCTTTTCTGCCCAGAAGGTGCAACTGTCAGCATGTTGCTGGCTGGTGTAAGAGCATGTGGCCCATGGCTCTCCTCCCCCAGGCTTTGGGGTCTGGTTCTGGAAAGGCAGGCAGTAGAGCTGGGCCCCTCCCTTTCCTCTTGGGAAGCTATGCTCCTTCCAGAGAGGTCATCTACATATCAATAAGTTCTTTGTTTCTCTGACTCTGCTGATCAAAGTGTTTTGATTTTAAAATGGCTGAGGCTGTCTTTACTGCAAAGCGCTGAGGGCTGAAAACAGCTAAAGTTTTCTCCACAGAGAGAGAAAGGTACAGAAAAGCTCCCAGGTTCACCCATCAGCCTTAGATAGCACCCAATCCTCTGGGCTCCCCATCCTCAGACAGATATTTTCCCCGACTCTCCCAAGGTCAGTTGTCACCAAAAGCCTCTGTCTGTTTGTTGGAGATTTGCTGTCTGTATTGAGCAGTTAACATTATAACCCCAGATGGAGCTTGGCTGAGAGAGTGCTGCTCTCTAGCACCATGAGGCTTCCATGAGGGAGGGGCTATCGGCTCTCAATGAAGATCCACAGTTTTACTTACAGATTTTATGCTGTGATCTCAGGCATTGCTGGATGATGAGTGTACAGTCACATTTGTCTCCCCACAGTTATTCCAGATTATTTACTAGTTTTTTGGTCACTTATGGATTGTTCCAGGGGGGACTAACAGTTGTCCTCTCCTCTCTATGTTGCCATCTTATCTCCTCTCTGGCACCCAGTCTTTTTTGAGGCTCCTTTGTATGTGATGAATCATTTTTCTCTTGCTGCTTTCAGAATTCTCTATTTTTGGTGCTTTAAATTTTGATTTGTATGTGTCTTGGAGTAGGCCTATTAGGGCTTATCCTGTTTGGAATATGTTACTCTTCTTAGACATGTATATTCATGTCTTTCCTAAGAGTTGGGAAATTTTCAGCCATTATTTCCTCAAATATTCTTTTAGCCCATTTTCAATTATCTTCTCATTCTGGGACTCACATAATGCATATATTGTTATACTTCATGTTTTCCCACATTTTCCTTAGGATCTGCTTACTTTTAGAAATTCTTCTATCTCTTTTTCAACTGATTTATTTTGATTGTCCTCTCTTCTAGTTTACTGATTCCTTCTGCCTGTTCAAATCTGCTGTTTTATGTCCCTAGTGTATTTTAAATATTGTTGTGCTTTTCATCTCCATAAGATCTCTTTGTTCATTTTTATACTTTCCAATTCTTCCTTTTGCCTCCTTAACATCCTATAGCTCTACATTCGTATTTTGTTCATTCCTATCCATATTTTCCTTTAGCTCCATGAATTAGTTTAGGAGCTTTGAACTTTTGCAATTAGTAGTTTAGATGTCTGTGTTTCTTCTATGGTTTTAACTTTTCCCTTTAATGAACGACACTTTCATGTTTCTTGGTATGGCTTGTCATTTTTTGCTGTTGTATGGACAATTGATTATTTTGAGGTGCTAACTCTGGAAGTCATCTTCTTCTTGCTTAGGGTTTGATTGCAGTTTGGCTGCATTTTAAGGCTTTCCTTCAATGCTTGGTCCAGCTTATAATAAAAGTTTAGAAAACAGCTTGTGTTTTTCAGTTCAGATTTTCTTAGGTCTTCTGCACCAGTCTCTTGCTCTGGGCATGCCCTGCAACCTTTAAAATTACCCTATTATTTATGACTGTTTCACCCCCAGGAGAAGATTTATTTTCTTCTGATTTTTTCTCCAGGAGTCCTTTGCTCTTCTCTTGGTTTTTATGGAAATATTCTTCCCCAGTGGCTATGATTTGCTCAATCATTCTCCTAGGCACATGGCTGCCTTTTTACTACTGCTTTCAGTCCCCTGCTCACTCTGCCTTGCAGCATTTCAGTTTTTCCCCCTTTTTTCATGCAGCTGTCATGCCTCTGGTAACTTCCACATTAGGTTATTGCACCCCAAGGAACCAGATGGGATCTGCATTCAAAAATGCCTTATTTTTCATTTAGGTGCACCAGCAGTTAGCAAATGAGTTGGAAGTGTGACCAATTTGCCAACAGTTCCACTGCAGCTCATTATCATTTCCTGTTTCCAGGGGGAAATTCATATGCACATGCTCAACAACTATTAGGTCCCTGCCCTGAATCTATGTGGTCTTGTGTCCCATTGCCTGAATTACATGGGGCTCTAAGTCACTGCTGTGGGTGGCTCTGTGTCAGCAACCACACAAGGAAAAGCTTGGTCCAGTGTGCTCTCACCATGTGACTCTAAACTGTGGGACCAAGTATGGAGGATGGGTCTGGACTTACAAGGCCCAGTCGTAGATTTCCTACCTTAATTTTTTTCTTTTATTCAGCATTTGTGGTGTTTTTCTCCAGTTTTATCATCCTCTAGAATCCCAAGCAAATGGAATGCACACTTCTATATATTTGTCTCTATGGGGAAACTTCCTTGGAGATGTCTCACACCACCATCTTGTGACATCATCTCCTTGCAAAATGCCCAATTGATTTTTGACAAATGTGGAAATGTAATTCAATGTAGGAAAATTAGTGTTGTAGCTATTGAACATTGGTAGGCAAAAAACTGAATCTCAACCATAAATCTATCACCCTATACAAAAATTGAAGTGTATCACAGATATAAATGTGAAATGGGAAATTACAAAATTTTTAGGAAACAAAACAGGAGAGAATCATCAGGACCTAAGAATAGGAGAATAATAAAGCATATTCTATAAAAGGAAGTATTGATATATAGACCTCATTGAAATTAAAAAAAAAAAAACCTTTTCCTTAGTGAAAGACACTGTTAGCATAATGAAAAGACAAGTTACAGAGAATACATATGCAAGCCACAATTCAACAAAGTACTAGGGTCTAGAATATATTAAGAGCTTTTGAAATTCAACAGTAATAAAAACAAAATTCAATTAGAAAATGAGCAAAAGACATGACCAGTCTTTCACTGAAGATACTTACAGGTGAAAAATATGTATACATGCAAAGATGTTTAACATCATAGAAATACAAATTAAATCTGTGAAGAGATACCACTACTCTTCTTTCAGACCTGCTAAAGTTAAAAAAAAATGACCACACCAAATACTGGGGAGGATGTGGAGAAACTGGATCAATCAAATATTGCTAATGTGAATGCAAAATGATATAGTCACTAGTTCATTTCAAAACTAAAATTGCAGTTCCCTATGATCCAGCAATTACATTTAGGGATTTATCCCAGAGAAATGTAAACTTACATTCATGAAGATACTAGTATGTGTGTGTTCTTAGTAGTATTATTCATGATAGGCAAAAACTGGAAATCATCCATACTCCTTAGATGGATGAAAATGTTAACAAAATGTGGCCCATCTATACTTTGAAGTGCTACTCAGCAATCAAAGGAATGGACTATTGATACATGCAAAAACTTGAATGAACTTCAAGGCTATCATACCAAGTATATAAGCTGATTTCAGAAATTTTCTTGCTATAAAATTCCATTTATAAAACATTACTAAAATTACTGAAATAAAATGGAGATATAGAAAACAGATTAGTGTCTACAAAGTGGTAGAAACATGTAAAGGATAGGATGTGCGCAACTTTAAAGGGATAACACAAGAGAGTTTTGTGATAATGGCACAATTATATAATCTTGATTTTGTGGTAGTTCCTGAAAGTACACATATGATAAAATTACATAGAACTAGACACACACTCAAACACACACACACACAAGCACACACACAAGTGAGTGCATATATAACTAGAATAATCTGGATATGCTCTGTGTATTGAATCAATGCTAATTTCCTGGTTTTGATACTATAATATAGTTATGCAAGATGTTATCATTGGAGTAGGCTCAGTTTAGGGTATATGCATTATCCCTGTAAATTTCTTGGCAAATTCCTGTAGATTTATAATTATTTCAAAATAAAAAGTTTAAAGAAAACACAATGGCTTATTGTTATTGATCTCTAATTTTATTGTGATCAGAAAAATTGTTCTATAATTTTTAATGAATTTATATTTACTGAGATTTCTGTGATGATTCTGAAAATGGCTTATGTTGGTGAAAATACCATGTCTATTTTAAGGAGTGCATTTTCTACAGTTGTTATTGTAGCATTCTAACAATGTCAATTAGGTCAGTGTAGCTAAGGGAGTTGTTCAGATCTTCTATGCATTTAGTGGCAATTCATTTCTGCCAACTGATGAGAAAAGTTTGTTGATATCTCATATTATTTTAGTGAAAGCATTTATTTCTCCCTTGAATTATGTTAATGTACTTGTGTGTTCATTGACAATCTGTTATTAAGCATACACACTTATGCTTGTTATAACTTTCAGTGAATTCAAGCTTTATCATTTTGAAAAATGTTGAAAGGTACCCAAGATGAAAAGTACCCCTGTTGCCAGAGACGAGGGACAATTGAGGAGTTCAGACAAAGGGCTTTATTCTGAGAGTGGAAAGGAGGCCTCTTGGGCAGTGCACAAAGTGGTGACTTCCCCTAACAAGCAGATGGGACAGATATTTATGCAGAGCTGAAAGGAAGTTAGTTTTTGCTGGCAAGAAAGTTAGTTTCTGACGGCTTTTTGTGGGCGGGGTTTCTGACGTCTAATTTTCGGGCCCTTCGTTCCCGTCATTTTGGTTAGGGTGGGGAGGGAATGTTGGTGGGAACCGGGGCATTGTTTCTCTTTTCTGTAGCTTCTTCCTGCTGGTGGGGGGGCATAGGCATCTTCCGTTGATAGGGTAATAGTTGTGGCATGAGGATGAGCTGAGTGGCGATGGAGGTGGATATTTTCTTTTGGTGGTGTTTTCAGCCAGGTGGGTAAGAAGCTTGATAAGACAGGGGGCAAATAGGAGAGCTAGGCTTAGTAGGATTAGTAGGGTTATGAGGGGTAGAATCCGTTGTTACTACTGAATAGAAAACGGGAAGCTGGTGCTCTCCTGGAGGCAGGTAGCTTGCTTGCAGAGTTTTGAGATGCCTGTTCTGATGATTCCTTATAGGTGTGTGAAGAAGCAGAATTGTTCCTGTAATAGAGCACAAATGCCTCCATGGGCAGCAATTAGAAGATCCAGGCCTCATCTATTTTGGAGGACTACTGAGGCCAGTGAATCTACTTGGTTTTGGAGGTGTTTTAGGGTATCCAATACCTCATTTAGCCCAAGTGCAAGTTCTTTTGAGAGGGCAGCTACTTGGTGTGGAGAGACTCCAAGACCAGCAGCTCTGGTACTGGCTCCAGAAAAACCTCCTAGGGTGGCTAATAGGGGGATGTATTGGACTGCCAGGGGCATTCAGAGGTGGTTAGTTAAGGGTATGGGAATGGGGGTGTCAGGTGGAGTGATGGATATTGAGGGGGTTATGTAGGTTAGGGTGCAGGTTCCACTCCAATTGGTGGGGAGTCATAGAGAGGCAGAAAGTCTGCAGAGCCAGAACACTCCATGGGTGTAATATAAACAGGAGGTGAAATGTATGGTATAAACATGTCATAGGGGACTGGTGGGACAGGCAGAGCCCTTGAGTGGGGTATATTGGTCAAAGAAGTGGAGGGTATGACTGAGGGCAGTGGATCCAAGGGGCTGGAGCGGGGGAGCATTAGTGGAAACTGGGAGAGTTTCCAACTGGAAGCAGAGTCAGTAGGTGTCTACAAAGAACTTGGTGGTGTGATCTGTAACTAATTTGCATGACTGTGAGGGAGCTTCTGGGATGTGGGTGGGGAGGAGGGGGATGAGTGGCCAGTCACCATGGCCTTGACAGAATGCAGACATGGTGCTGGAGTGATTTAGTGTTAGGGATGGTGGGCCAGTTATTTGTAGTTTATGGGGGCAGCGGGATAGAGGGAAGTGAGTGTGGGTGTAATAGTTGTTGGGACTGCTGACAATGATGGTTTTTTTGCAGGCTTGGGTGGGAGATATCCAGTGGGTTTGCTGTTGGGGAATGGTGGTCATTGGATGCAAAATGGTGCTTGGTAGGCTAGGGTGAGGTGGGTGGCTATGGGTCCACAGAAGAATTTTGGGGGAGGATTGAGTGAGGTTAGAGAGTTTTTTAGTTGAAGGAAGGTAACTTTGCAGGTAAGGGTAGTGCCATCTGGCTCTGAGAATGGCAAGAATGGGGAGAAAAGTGGTGTGGAGTCCTGCTGGGGTGGTAGTTCAGGGCATAATGGAGGTGGGGACTGTGAGATTGGCTTCTTATGAGAGGTGAAGACAGATCCAGCAGAAGGGTGCTTGGAACAAGTTGGAATTATGTAAGAGGGTGAAAGTGAGGTTTAGAGTTTTTTCTAGGTATGGTGGAAGGGAGGGGGCTTGGGAAGGGGGTGTTAGAGTGGGTAGGCAGGTTAGGACTAGGAGGGAGAAAAGACACTTCGGATTTGGTTCCATGTGAAGTCCTGGAAGGTTCCTTAAAGGTATTCATCCCACAGAAAGATGAGGAGTTGCTCCTTTAGCTGATCTGGAAGAAGGAGGATTAGGGAGATAATTTCATTTGTCAGGCTGGAGGACTGATGAGTTGGAGGTGAGTTCATTTTGTAACCGGGTTATCTTGAGGGTGGTAGGGCCTGTAAGAACAGACATGTAGTGGGTGGCTTGATATGGTTTGATACAACTAAGGTGATGCCAAGTATGTGGGAACTCAGCTAGTTAGACAGCTGAGGGAGTGGCTAGAGAGACAGTGTAGGGGCCGTTCCACCAGGGGTTAGGTCTTTGGGAGTGGTGCATTGCTTTAGTAAGACCTGGTCACCGGTTTGGATGGGGAGGGGGTTTTCAGATTTGGGGCAGGAAGGACTGCATCAGCATGGGCTTGGAGAATGTTTCTGAGGTTTTTTAGGAGGGGGAAGTAATTTCCCATTTGGGATGATACAGGGGGTAAATTTCCTAGGATGAATGGTCTTCCATACATGAGCTCCAAGGAACTTAGGAGAGATGGTTGTAGTGCTTGTAGGCCTGTGAGTGTTAAGGGGAGGAGCAGAGTCCATGGTAGATGGAGTTCAGTTGACAGCTTGGTGAGGTGGGTTTTAAGGAGGTGGTTGGCTTTTTCTGCCTTTCCAGATGATTGGGGTCAGTAGGGAATATGCAGGTTCCATGTTATTCTTAAGGCCTGGGAGACTCCTTGGGTTATTTGGGAGATAAAGGCAGGGCCATTGTCTGATTGTAGTGAGTGGTGGAGTCCAAAGTGAGGAATAATGTTAGTTGTAAGTGTGGATATAGTGTCTTTTGCCTTTTCTGATGATAAGGAAAAGGCTTCTATCCACCCTGAGAACGTGTCTACAAGGATGAGAAGGATTTTTGTGCATTTGATGGCAGGCATGTGGGTGTAGTCTATTTGACAGTTTTCTCCTCGTAGGTGGCTTCATGCTTGATGGAGGGATCCCCTGGCTGCTGCAAATGCTCCCTGGTTAGAGGTGATGAGGCAGGTGGGATAAGATGAGATATTTTTAGAAGGGTGGTGAGGTGTGGATGGTGTAAAAGTGGGTGGAGGAAGGTGGCTAGAGGCTTTGGGCTGGCATGAAAGAGATTGTGGAGGTGGGTAAGGATATGATCCACTTGGAGGTGGGGGAGGATTAGGCGATTCTTGATTGTAAACCAGCCATGGGCTTTTGGGAGTTGCTTGGTTGTATATTGTTTAACTTTCTCAGGGGAGTATTCTGGGGCAGTGGAAAGAAAAAGAGGAGCGAGGACTAGGGGAGTGAGGGAGGAAAGGGAGGCTTGAGCTGCTTGTTTTGCTACTTTGTCCACTAGGTTGTTTCCTTGCATGATGGGGGAGGAGAGTGTTTGGTGTGCTTTGCAGTGTAGAATAGCTACTTGTGTGGGTAGTTGAGGCACTTGAAGGAATTTTAGGATGTGGGGCCCGTTTATGATGGGGGTTCCATTTGCATTGAGCAGTCCCTGTTCAGCCCAGATGGCAGTGTGGTTGTGGATGATGTGGAAGGCACATTTGGAGTCAGTATATGTATTGGTGGGAGTATTGCTGGCTGCTTTAAGGGCTTGAGTGAGAGCAACTAGTTCTGCTTTTTGTAGCAAGGACCCTAAGGGGAGACTCCCTTGCTCGATTATTGTGTTGGGGGCTTGTACTATGGCATGACCGGCTACTCTGTGACCTTGTGTGATGTAGGAGCTGCCATCAATGAACCAGTTTTGGGCAGGGGAGGGTAGAGGGTTTGAGAAGATGTTGGGGAAAGGAGTTTGGGTTGGTTGATGATTTTTCCACAGTTGTGTGTTATTTGGTTTGTGATGGGAAAGAAGGTGGCTGGGTTGAGCTTGGTTGGATTACCAAGTTGTGTATTTGGTTGGGTAATTTGTGTAAGATGGAATTCTTGAGTTTTGGAAGGGGGTAGAAGGTTTAGGATTTTAAGAGAGGTTAGATCTTTAAGGTTATGTGGAGCATGTGTTGTGAGGGAATGGTGAAGAATTAGCTTGTCAGCTTCTTGTGTAAGGAGGGCTGCTGTTGCTAGGGTTTTTAAACAGGCAGGCCAGGCACAAGTGGTGGTGGGGAGCTGTTTTGAGAGGTAGGCAATGGGTTGGTGAGAAGAGATTTTGTTTTGGGCTAAGAGTCCAAGAGCAGTGTTTTGTTTTTTGGTAAGGAAGAGGGTGAACAGATGATTGAAGTAGGGCAAGGTGAGAGCAGGAGCAGAGTATAGGGCTAAAAAGCTTGGAGAAGGGCTGTGTTATTGGGGTGGATGGATTAAGGGGCTTGTGGAGGTTTCCTTTTGCAGCTTGATGTAGCAGGTAGGCTAGTAGGGTGAAGTTGGGGATTCAAAGGTGGGAAAACTCTGCTAGCCCCAAGAAGGATAAGATTTCTTGTTTTGTGGATGGGGGTGGGAGGTGGCAATGAGAGTTTTTTGCTGAAGAGTAACAGCTTTTGAGGTGGGAGTCAGTGTTAATTCTAGATATGTGACTTGGGGTAGGACTAACTGGGCTTTGATGTGGGAGATGCGGTATCACCTAGAGGCTAAAAAGTTCAGGAGGTTGATGGTGCCCTGGGTGCAAGTTTCCTGGACAGGTGTGCAAATAAGAAGATCATCTACATATTGGAGTATGGTGACAGAGAGGTTTGAAAACATAGCGAGATAATGTGCTAGGGCTTGTCCAAAAAGGTGGGGGGGAATTGTGAAATCCTTGGAGAAGAATTGTCCAAGTGAATTGGGCTGATTTGTTGGTGTCTGGATCAGTCCAGGTAAAGGGAAAGAGGTGTTTGGAGTCAGGGTGGAGGGGTATGGTGAAAAATGCATCTTTAAAGTCTAGGACTGAAAAATGTGTGGTGGTGGGTGGAATTTGGAAGAGGAGGGTGTATGGGTTGGGGGCTATGGGGTGTATGGCCCCAGCTTGTTTGATGGCCCTGAGGTCTTAGACTAGGTGGTATGTGCCATCAGGCTTGCAGATGGGTAGAATGGAGGTGTTACATGGAGAGTGGGTTAAGTTTAAGAGGCCTTGGGTGAAGAGCTTTTGAATAATTGGTTTGAGGCCACAAAGGTGCATGATAGATATGGGGTATTGGGGGATTGAGGGGTACTTGGTGGGATTTTTTAGCACTATAGGGATGGGGGCATGGGGGGTAGCAAAGGAGGGGTTATCAGTGTCCCAGGTGAGTGGGTTTATGAGATGGTCAGAGAAAGTAGAGGGGGTGGGGTGAGTAGGATAGAAGGGGACTCCTGGAGGGTTAGGATTAGAGTGCTGGCAGGCATAGGAGTTTGAGCAGGCCAAAGGGTGATAGTAGCTTGGAGGGTGTTGAGAATGTCTCTTCCTAGTAGTGGAGTGGGGTAATTGGGGATGAGGGGAATCAGTGTTAATGTTAGGTTGTCAAATTGGCAGAGTGGGGGGGGGGGTGTTTCTCTTGGGCTGAAAGGGGTTCCCTTGACCCCCATGACTTATATGGAGGATTGGACAGTGGGTCCGGCCTAAGTGGTCAAGGTGGAGTAAGTGGCCCCCGTATCTAGGAGGAATGAGACTGTCTTACCTGCAACAGTTAGAATCACCCAGGGCTCCTGGTTGTTGATGGATATGGGGCCCTCCAGTGTCCCTGGGCTCTGTCAGTCCTCATAAGCAAGGCTTAGGAGGTCTGCAGTGGCTGAGGCTTGGGTGGGTGCCTGCGGGCTTAGAGAAGTTTGGGGCAATCCATTTTCCAGTGTCCTTCTTGTCCACACAGAGGACATGGCCAGGTAGGAGGGTGTGGATTGGGGAACTGCCTGGCCCAGTGGCCAGTGCCTTTACAGCTGAAGCAGGGCCCCAGGGGAAGGCAGGAGGATGATGCTCCTCCTTGTGCAGGTTTTTGGGTATTTATGAGTGCTGTGGCTAGCATTTGACTTTTTGCTTGATCTCAGGCTCACTTTTCCCCCTTGGACACTTCCTCTCTGTTTCTGAATACTTTAAAGGCAGTGGCCATGAGATTGCCTTCGGGGGTGAAGGGACCCTCTTCGAAATTTTTTAACTTGTGGCTAATATCAGGAGTTGACTGTAAAATAAAGCAGGGGTTTAGCTATAGCTTGCCCTTGGGGCTGCCAGCGGCTAGCCTGGTGTTAGCTTGAAAGGCTTCAGTGAGGTGAGCTATGAACTGGGTGGGGCTTTCATTTTGTTCCTGAAAATTTTGTTTTAGTTTGACAACGTTAACTATTTTGAGGGAAGCTTTTCCAGGGCCCACTAGGATACATGTTTGAAAGTGGTTACATTTAGCGATGTCCCCATGGTCGGGTTGGTACTGTCAATCAGGGTCGGACAAGGGGCAGCCTTCTCTCCTGGGGGTTTGGTGGGTTCGGTGGCATTGAGGTCATCTGCATGCTGTTGTGCTACCTGCCAGACTCTTTCCCACTCCTCTGGGAGGAGGGTGGAGCTGAGGGCGACATAGAGGTCTTGCAATGTCATGTTACAGGACTGGATAAGATATTTAAACTCTTTAATGTATTGACCTGGGCTGGTGGAGAAGGAACGAAGTCATTTTTCAATTTGGGAGATATTTCTGAGTGAGAAGGGGACATGGACATGGACTATTCCTTCAGCGCCAGCAACCTCCCAGAGTGGGAGGAGTGGCCGTGTCGTGGAGCAGCATGGAGGGTGGGTGTTGGCTTCAGAGGGGTGGAGGATGGAGAGGTGGAGCAGGAGGAAGGGGTGGGGCTAGGGAATTGGCGTCCAACTCTGTAGGAGCCTGTTTTTTGGATGTGGGTTTTTTGGGGGGCGAGGGATTGTGGTAGGGAGCTGGGTGGAGGAGAAGGTTGGGGTGGGGGAGGGGTTTCTGAGCAAGGGTGAAAGTGTGGGCTGGAAAGGGAGGTACTTGGAGAGCGGGAGCTGGAGGAGGGATTTGTAGGAAGTGGTGTGGACCCAGGAGGGGCAGATAAGTCCGTGGGGTGAAAGGTATGGGAGGCGGTTTGATAAGCAGGGGGAGGAGTGGAGGTGGTGATGGCGGAGACAGGAGGAGGAGGAGGAGGAGGAGGTTTGCAAGCCACTATGATGTTGTAGGTGGAGCAAGAGGAAGAAGGGGAAGGATGAGCACATAAAGAAAAGACGGCCTGAACGTAGGGGACCTCGCCCCACTTGCTGTTACCGTGTAAAAATTTGTCTAGGTAGCGCAGAAGATTATAATCGAAGGTGCCATTTTCAGGCCAAAATGAGCTATTGTCGAGCTTATATTGTGGCCAAGTGACATTGCAAAAGAAAATAAGATGCTTGGGACGGATAATGTCCTTGAAGCCAAGGTTTTGTATTGTCTGAAGAGGCACCCCAGGGGTGTTTTTGCGGGGAGGGAGAGAGGATCTAGCACCCATTGTGTGGTGCTGCCCGGGGCCCGTAACTCAGGAGGAGGGCGTCCCCAAATTCTCTCCTGAATTAGGGCAAAGAAATGGAGGCTCAGCGGGAAGTTGGGCATCCCTGAACTATCCAGGAGATGGGACCCCTGCCCAGCAGTGGGTCCGGAGCCCTGGTTGAGGCCCAGTGCCAGGGGTTTTGAAATTTTGGAAGGACCAGCTTGACTGGGTGGAAGGGCAGGCACAGGTGGAGAAGGGCGAGAGAGACAGAGAGAGACAGAGAGAGACAGAGAGACAGAGAGAGAGAAGGTGAAGAGATAGAGAAAGGAAGGGGGGAGGTGATTACATTTACATGGCTTTATAGTGGGGAGAGGTCCAATAAGTGTCTTACAGGTGATTTGAGGGGGGGAGTTTTAATTTAGTACAGCCAAGGTTAGGGAGTTAGCCTGGGCAAGCTGCCGCAGCCCACTGCTTCCCCAGTAGCAAGGGTGTGGTTGGATGAAGATTTGGATGGCGAGACTCGGAGGGCCCAACCTAACACAACCAAGTTTATGGAGCAAGCCTGGGCAAGCTGCCACTGCCCACTGCTTCCCTACTAGTGAGGCCATAACCAGGGTGTCACACTCCAAGTCTCCTGGGTTTCAGCACCGGATGAAAAGTACCCCTGATTGCCAGAGACGAGAGACAACTGAGGAGTTCAGGCAAAGGCGTTTATTCTGAGAGTGGAGAGGAGCCTGCCTGGGCAGTGCACAAAGTGGTGACTGCCCCAACTGAGCGGATGGGACAGATATTTATGCAGAGCTGAAGGGAAGTTACCTTTGCTGGCAAGGAAGTTAGTTTCCACAGGCTTTTGGTGGGTGTGGTTTCTGACATCTAAGTTTTGGGCCCTTCAGTGTCCTTCTGTATCTCTAATAATATTCTTTGTATTTAAGTCTATTTTATCTGATAGTTAATATAGCTACTCTAGCCTTCTTATGCTTAGTATTTTTATGGTATATATTACTTCATCCCAAACTGTCTCTATATTTGTATTTAAAATACATTTTTATTGACAATATATATTTTATCCTTGTTATTTTATCTATTTTGATCACCTCTTATTATCACTTGAAATACTTAGGCAATCAACATATAATATAATTATTAATATGGTGTGATTTGGGCCTAATATTTTATTATTCATTTTAGGGTTGTTCCATGTATTTTTTTTCATATATCTCCCCTTTCTGCACTTTTGGGATTATTTAACAATTTTTTGAATTCTGCTTCCATTCAACAATCAGCTTTTGAGCTGTATTTCTTTGAATTGGGTATTTTTATTTTTCTGTCTTCAAATTCACTGATTCTTTCCTTTGTCATTTACATTCTATTATGACAATCCAGTAAAATTTTTAATACCGTTAATGAATTTTGGGGGTGGGGATGTTAAAATTTGCATTTTGTCCTTTTATGCAGTTGGCATTTCCCTCTTGGGATTTCTTATCTTTTCATTCATTACAACCATATTTTCTTTTGCCAGAATGAACATAGTTATATTAGGGCTTTAAAATACTAGCCTGATCTCTGGTATATACATACAAAGGAATATTGGGCAGCTAAAAGAAGGAATGAAGTTGTGAGGTATGCAACTAGGTGAATGGACCTTGAGGACAGTATGAAATAAACCAGAAATGAAAAGACAAACATAATAGCACCTCACTAACATGGATTAACTATAACGTGCAAACTCTGAGAATCTGATAGTGTAGGTTATGAGGAGAAAGCTTATGGTAAAGGTTCCTAGATTGTAAGCTCTTACAGCAGTTTACATCCATTCCTGAGTTGTAATGGCTATTTCTAAATTCTGAGATGCTGAGCCCTTTGTGTTTAACCTGGTTGGCTCCTGGAACTATGGATATCTGTGTGACACCTGAGACTCAGATCCGGAGTTGGCAGCTATAAATGTTAACATTAACACATACAACAAATGTTAAAGAGGCTGAAAGATCAGATTTCAATTAGCGATATGAATGAAACAGACATGGTTAGGACTAAGGTAAATCAGACTGAAGGTAAAGTATGATATTGAGTCTTTTAAGACTTCAAGTTCTGTGTGAGACCAAATGAAGAGATGCTTATTTGGTGCAAAATCTGTATTTTCTGTAGCACACTATATATTTTAACTTTTATGGTCAGTTTATTCAAACACCATAATTGCATGGAAACTTGAATAGGGAATGAGACCTGGATGGTTTGTAAAATAGTGTGAAGCCCTGATACATCCCAGAGTAATTTGGGCAGAGAATAAAAATGTATTTTCAAATCCCCCTTGAGGAAGTGGGGAAAATATGGAAATATTAAACTTCCCCACCTAGGAAATTCCTGATATTATCACAAGCATTGAGGACTACCAGTTTAGTAGGCCAGGCCCTTGATCATGGGGCTTGACCTTATGAAGCTTGTTACTGCAGAGGAGTGGCTGAGCCTACTTACAGTGATACCTAAGTGTATCCCTAGAGAAACACTTTTGTTGCTCAGATGTGGCCTGTCTGTCTAAGCCAACTCTGCAGGTAAACTCACTGCCCTCCCTCCTATGTGGGGCATGACTCCTGGGGATGAGCCTGGTCTCAGAATCATGGGATTGAGAAAGACTTCTTGACCAAAGTGGGGGTATGAAAGAAAAAAAGTTTTAGTGGCTGAGAGATTTCAAATGGAGTCAAGGTCATTCTGGAGGTTATTCTTATGCATTATATAGATATCCTCTTTTAGTTTTAGTTTATTAGAATAGCCAGAAGGAAATACCTGAAACTGTTGAACTTCAACCAAGTAGCCTTGATTCTTGAAGATGATTGTATAACTATATAGCTTACACAGTGTGACTGTGTGATTGTGAAAACCTTGAGGCTCACACTCTGTTTATCCAGTTCATGGACAGATGAGTAGAAAAATGAGTACAAAAAGTAAATGAATAATAGGTAGCGTTGGGAGTTATGGAATGTTCTGTGTGTTCTATTTTCTCTAATTTTTATTTTTATTTGAGTAATGAAAATGTTCAATCATTTATTGGGGTAATGAATACACAACCATATGATGGTTCTGTGGACAATTGATTGCACACTTTGGGTGATTATATGTTATGTGAATATATGTCAATGAAAAGTTAAAAAAAACTTCAGATGAGAGAAAAAGGAAAATAAAAACACTAGCCTGAGAATTTCAGCTTCTAGGTGTTCTCAGGGTTCACATCTTTTTGCTGTCTTTTCCTTTGAGACTAGGACACATTATCCTGACTTTTCATTTGTCAAATAATTTTGGATTGTACCTTTGACCTTGTGAATAATAAATTGTGGAGATTCTGGATTCTGTAATATTGATCCTAAGAATGTTAGTGTTTTAGCATTAGCAGGCATTTAACATGGTTAGACGGAGCCTAAAACTGTCACACCTGCTGTACATATTAGCTTAGAACTCAATTCAGTTTGCTCAGCCTTAGCAAACAGCTGAATTCAGATTTCCCCATATATACATAATACAGATGTATATTTGTAACTGAGGCAGCTGAGCCTCATGTGGACAGTAATGAAAAGAGCATTTGGCATTTAAAGCGTATAAATAAAGCTGCTGAAGTAAAACTACTTCAGTGGTCAATATTGTCCAATTCAGAACTTCAATCCTTTGTAGTTATAAAGAACAGGAGAATAAATAAGTGAAGAAAGTGTACAAAATATTTTCTGTTTCTCAAATATTTTTAAAAGTAACTTATGTTGATAATCTGTTTATTCTCCACCAGTCCCTATAATGTAGAAAAATAAATACAATTTAAGAATGGTATTATGCCAATCATAATATCTGCCTATCAGAGACCCCTAAACTATTAGGGGTGTCAAATCAAATTGATATGTGTTTTCTACTGTTCACAGAGTTAAAGTACACTAATGATTTATTTAATATTTGTATCTCAGAGCAGATGCAAGTTTATCCATGGAATGGTGGCATTCTCAAACTTGAGTATTCTGATACACTTTGAGTGGGAAGGAAAAATAAAGGTTCCATATGGTGGTTTGAGAACTCAGTATAACCAGTTACATTCTGTAGCTTAAAGCAAACTCACAATGTATGTATAAAAAATGCTTCTGTTTATTCTCAGTTGTCAAACCACCATGAAGAATTATACTCTATCTCCAACTAAAAAAATCAGAGCATTGTAATTGATAGGCCATGAAAATTTTGTATTATGAGTTATAGTACTGCTTTATTACCCCACAAAATTTTGGATGTCTTGTAAATATTTTGGCATAAACATTGGAATGGATCTACTCTTAGGTGAATTTTCAGCACATTGAAAGAAATGTGTCTTTTCTTTTAGATGATTTATAGAACCATTTTTCCCCTCAATGCACTATATTTTCACTATGATGCATATAACCATGTATTATTTCTGGGTCTCTCATTGTGCTTCTTGAATCGGACAATGTATGTATTTCATGATTAAAATAAGTTTTCTGTCATCTCTGAATTTTGCTTTAACTGTGGCACTCTATTCTCTTCTTCAAGATTTTCTATAAGAGGTATGTTAGATCTTTTCATTGTGGCTTCCTTAACTCTTAAATTTTGCTTTCATATAGTTTATATCTTTATGTCTCATGCTGCATTCTATACCAATTCACTAATTCTGTCTTCAGCTTTGTATAATCTGCAGTTTAACCCATTCATTAAGGTTTAGTATACCAATGAATACATTTTAATTTTTGAAGTTTTACTTGTATTTTTGGTTCAATTACTCCCATTATTTAAGTTTATAATTTTTAAGGTTTTAATTCTTTTGTTTATATATTTAACCATTTAGAAATGTGTATTTTACAAGCAGTCCCATAATGTTGTTTTATTATTTTGACTCTAAGCAGATACAAGAAACAAGGGAAGCGCTCTCAAGTATTTGTGGTGAATCGGTTATTTAGTGCATTTAAAATGTACTAGTTTCTTTCCGTTTGAATCCTATGTCACCTTGATCATGGGAGTATCCCTCTAGAATGATATTGTGTTTATTTCTATCAGGTACTCTAAGTCTATCAGTGGTTCACAATCAAATTTAAGTCAATATCTTAGGTGCCTTGACCATATAAATATTTTCAATTTGAGCTCTAACCCCAAATGAGGACTGGGAACAAGATTCTAAATTCTAATGGAAAAATCTTTATTTTCCTTAATCCAGAGGCTGAGCAAGAATCAACAAGTTACTTGTTTTTTTGTTTGTTTGTTTGTTTTGTTTGTTTTATGTGTTTCCTTTTGGGGGGGCCAGTATATGGGTTTTATTAAGGTTCTCATTTTATATAATGTGTAGACTTTGAGGACACCATTTTAATGCAAGGATCTAAGATCCAACTTCTCACCTGCATGTTCCCAAGGCCTTGAATTGTCTTCCTAAATGGGTTTTATACACAAACAATATCATCATCCAATAAACATCTAAATATTTCCCCTTGGTCCTCCTTTCCTGGATAGAGTTTGAATAGTGGAAGTTGATTTTCATACTGTTCGGGTTTATCATTCTCTTTTTCCTCCTCCAAGTCCTCCTCCACCTCCTCCTCTTCTTACTTCTCCATCTTCCTCATTTTCCTCTTTTTCTTCTCTTTCTTCTTCTTCTACCCCTTCTCTTCCCCTTCTTTTTCTTTGCATAAAGCATTATATTTTCCTTTATTGAAAACACTTCTCTGATATTTAAGTTATATTTTACCCAGAATTTTAAACATATATGCAGGGTGATGGTTTCTATATTAACTTAGATGACCATATTGACAATATCAGAAGCTTTGTGGAAATTATCCCTAGACTTTAAGGTCTAGATCACGTTCTACTTTACCATATTCATAGAATATTTGAATTTAAAAGAAACTATAATGACCTAGGGGTCTTACAGTTCATGAAATTGTGTGCAATTTCTGGTTGTAAGACAATAAGGAGTCGTGTGGTCTATCAAGATCTGGAGTGTGTTTTCCCAAACTAAAACCATTTAAAATGTCTAACAACCCAGGTCTATAGAATAATCTTTGTAATCTCTGATGCCAGATCAACTTCTTCAACCTATATGTGATGAAATTGAGAACAGATAAAGTCTTGCTCAATTAGCATATCTGGTTAGTAGAATATATCAGTTGATCTAGAAACCCCAAACTCTGAAATTCACTTTCCTTTCTAACAATCACAGCTACCATAAACATATCAAAAAAGTGTAAAATTATAAAAACTTTATAATAAAATGTTAGATTGTGTGGTAGACAGTATAGGTTACAGGAGTTCAGAATAGTGACAAATAAATTACTAAAGCTTTCAGTATTTTCATCCTCTGTTCTGAAATACCAAACCTTATAGTCCTCTTTCTGCTGCAGGAAAAAAACATTTTTTCATAAGGAAAAAAGTTTTTTTTTTTTTCTCATGAAATTATCACTAGTCAGCCCAGCTTGAAAATACATGTGCCTAGAGAAATATAACTCTAAACAAATGTTCCTCTCTCTTAAACAGGTAAGATCTAGAAGCCTCATTATTTCTGTCTATTAAAGCCCAAAAAATATCCCACTGTAAAGTAAAGCATCTACTTAATCGTGACTTCTGAAATACAGGCTTTGAAATGTAGCATAGAAATGGAGGAAGATGTATCCAGAGGGGACAGAGCATTACTCAGATGTTATTATCTTCCTTTCCTGCACCATATCACCACCCTCAATCAAATACCTCATTAGAAGAGCATCAAATAGTCCAGTGAAACTTTGAAAGATGCTTTTCCCCTGGTGAACACAACCATTGCACAAGGGGATTTTCTAAGGAAAGAATAATTCACATATATATGGACCTTTGTGGCTGCAAAACATTTATTTTCACACTCATTGTCTCATTCTATCTTCATAAAATTTATTGAAGTTAAAATGATATGGTTCTATTTGTTTACATGAAGACACTGAAGATGCTGAAGCCCAGATAAAGTAAATGATTTCCTCAATGCATAAGACCAGAAAGCATCAGAATCAAGACTGAGGTGGTGTGGTCCCAAATCATGCTTTTAAATATTCACACATGCTACATTTCGCATTTAGGAAAAAAATTAACTTCAAAGCACTACTCATGTTAAAATGCATGTTTACTATTTCATATGTACTAACATTAATTAATTAATGTTAGTACATTTATAAATAATTTTGATTTTTTTATACTGTATTTATCAACCACAATCCAGAGGGCTGTTTTGTAAAAACTCTTTTGGATAGGACAATCAGGAATTTCTGGTGTTTTTTTGGTAGAGAAAATGAAGGAAAACATAAAATCTTCAAATATGGGAAACATAAATTGACATGGAAAACAAAGATTAGCCCAAGTTTGATGAAGAGACATGAGAAGAAAATAACTACAAGAATAAATTGTCCTTGATAAATATCAGATTAAGAGGCTGTGATAGACTGTGTGTAAGGAAGAAGAGAGAATTTAGGCTTAAAGTTTCACAAATTCACAACACTGAAAGTGGATTAAACTTACCTCTACCAAACAATTTTGTTACTTGATCTGAACCAATGCTGCTCATGTCTTTATTCTGTGATCCCTCAGCATATAGGCCACATGTATGTTCTACTCATTGGCTCTTGTTGATCTGCTTTGAATCAAATATTTTCTGAGCAAGTCACTGTGTTCAAAGCTTATGGGGGATAAAAGAGGAAATGCTTACAGTGTGATCAATGGCAAACCAAGTCAGAAATAATATTTGACTAATTATTTTGCATTATAAAACAGACACCAAAAAAGAGGGGGGAATTCCAGGGAAGATGGTGGAGTAGGGAGATTCAAGACTCAGTATTTCCATCAAAGCACCTATTAAACAGGCAGGGACAGTCTGAAACAACTGTTCTAGCACTCCCAAGGCCAGAAGAATGCACCACATCCAGGGAGGTGTGGGAGGAAGAGCCTAATGGCCTACATTAAAGAACAGTAGGTAGATCTATCTCAATGCAGCAGCTGCCAGTACCCATCCCCACTCTTGAATTAGACTACCTTGGGATCCAGTCCCTGTCTGGCTGTTGCTGTCAGAAAAGGACATAAAAATCCTCTTCCCCAAGAACAAGAGTGAACATAGACAAAGACTGATCACAGATTTTGATTAGAAAATTTGGATTTCTAGATCTCAGCTCTGAGCTACTGCTTCAACATATATTGTCAAAGGCAACAGCAGTCATTGTTTCAACTCTGCCCTTGATAGGGGTCAAGGCAGTGGAAACTTAAAGAAACAGTGCCTCCTTAAGGCTGCAAGGAACAGTTTGCTGAAGACTGCCATCTGCTGGGCAGGCTTTGCAATTGCAGCTTTGTGGAGAAATCAGAGGTTTGGCAACCTTCCAGATCCCCTCACCAGGACACTTTAGAGGGTGTTTATGCACACATTGTGAGTACCTGGTGTTGTTTTTGGCTAGGAGATACTGGCCTAGGAAGGACCTCTTCAGGTTGACTCACTTCCCAGAATTTGCCTTCCAGGCAAAATCAGCTAGAGACAATGAAAGGAGTTTAAAAAAATATTTAAAGGCAAAACAAAACTAAACAGAACAGATCAAGTTTCCTGGAGAAGGAACAGAGGAAAGAAAACTAACTCTCTTTTGGAGGTGAAACTCTTGCACAAAAAGTGCAATCATAAAGCTAGTATCACAGATCCAGCAAAAGAAAAAGATGAAGAAGAGCTGAAAAAATCTGATCAGTTGAACACAGGGTATTCTAAAGGTTTAGGATAAGTTGAACTAAATGTCAAAGAAGAGCCTTAAGACATAGCCTATCAACAATAACACCCAGGAGAAAAGATAAAACATTACTTTCAGAGTAAATTCATCAGGATAATCAAATGCCTAGATATCAGCAAAAAATTATAAGCAATGTTAAGAAACAGGAAGATATGGCACCATCAACAGAACAAAGTAAAACTTCAAGGAGGCACAGAATTTGGAACACCTAATCAAAGATATTCAAATGAGTCTCCTAAATTAATTCACAGAGATTAAAGAAAATATCATTAAAGAGATAAAGGATATTAAGAAGACACTGAGTGAGGACAAGGAAAAATTTGAAAGTATAAAAGAAATGTAACAGAACTTATGCTGATGGAAGTCAAAATATAAGAGATTAAAATACACTAAAGGCATACAACAACAGATTTGAACAGGCAGAAGAAAGAATCAGTGAACTAGAAGACAGGAAAATCAAAATGTTACAGAAAAATAGAGAAAAGAAAGGAAGAAATTGAGCATGGCTTCAGGAATCTGAATGACAGCACAAGGAACACAAACATATGGTTCATGAGTGTCCCAGATGAAGAAGAGAAGGGAAACAGGACAGAAAGAATATTTGAGGAAATATTGGCCAAAATTTTCCCAACTCTTATGAAATGTAAATATACCTTCCCAAGAACAATGTTCTCCAAACAGGATAAATCCTAATATACCTTTTAAAAGACACACACTAACCAGAATGCCAAATGCTAGAGATAAAGAAAAGAATCCTTAAAGCAGCATTAAAAAAGCAATTTGTTGTATACAGGGGATCCTCACTAAGACTAAGTGCTGATTTCTCATCAGAAATCATGGAAGTGAGAAGGCAGAACTATGATATATTTAAAGTAATGAAAGAGGATACCTGTGAGCCAAAACTCCATATCCAGCAAAACTCTCCTTCAAAAATGAGAGTTTAAAATATTATCAAAATGATAGAAGCTGAGGAAGCTTATCAAGAGACCTACACTACAATAAATATGAAAGGGAGTACTAAAGGCTGAAAGGAAAATGAAGGAGAGAGAGGCTTGAAGAAGAGTGAAGAAATGAAGATTATCAGTAAGGGTGAGTAAAAGGGTAAAAAGACATAAAATGATATGACATATAAAAACCAAAGGGTAAAATGGCTGAAATAAGACCTGTCTTTACAATAATAACATTGAATATTAATGAGCTAAACTCGTCAATCACAAGACACAGACAAGCAGAATGGATAAAAAAGGATGAACTAACTATAAGCTGTTTACAAGAAACTCACTTTAGATGCAAAGACACAAATAGTTTGAAAGTGAAAGGTTAGAAAAAGATTTTCCATGCAAAAAATAACCAAAAAGGGCTGAGGTCATTATACTTATATTGGACAAAATAGCCTTTAAACGCAAAACTGTTATAAGAGACAAAGGACACCAAATGTTAATAAAAGGGACAATCTACCAAGAGGAAATAACAATCATGAATATCTATGGACCTAACCATGTTTCCCAAAAATACATGAGGCAGAAACTGGAAAAATTGAAGGCAGAAGTAGACACCTCCACAATAATAGTTGAAGAATTCAATACACAATTCTCCTCAATAAATAGCACATCTCAAAAGAGGATGAATAAGGAAACAGATAACATGAATAATTTGAGAAATGAACAAGCCCTCACAGATATATAGTAAACATTGTACCCCAAAACAACAGGATAAATGCATTCTTGTCAAGTGCTCATGGAGGTCACAAAACAGTTCTCAATAAATTTAAAAAGTTTGAAATTATAAGAAGGATGTTCTGTGGCCATGAAGAATGAAACTGGAAATCAACAGCAGGAAGAGAACTGGAAAATTCACAAATATGTGAAAGTTAAACATAATCATTTAAAAAAATATCATATTAACTAAGATATATTCGCATACCATACAATCATCCCTGGTGTAAAATCAACTGTTCACAGTACCATCATATAGTTGTGTATTCATCACCACAATCCATTTTTGAACATTTTTCTTACTCCAAAAAGAATCAAAATAGGAATAAAAATACAAGTAAAAAGAAAACCCAGAGCATTCCATCCCCCAATCCCACCCTATTTTTCATTTAGTTTTTGTCTGCATTTTTCTGCTCATCTGTCCATACACTGGATAAAGGGAGCATGAGCCACAAGGTTTTAACAATCACACAGTCACACCATGTAAGCTACATAGTTATACAATCATCTTTAAGAATCAAGGCTACAGGGTTGAAGTTTGACACTTTCAGGTAATTCTAACTATTCCAATGCACTAAAAATTAAGAAGGGGTATCTACATAGCACATAAGAATGCCCTCCAGAGTGACCTCTTGAATCCATTTGAAATCTCTTAGCCACTGAAATCCTATTTTATTTCATTTTGATTCCCCTTTTGGAAAAGATTTTCTCAAGCCCAATATGCTGGGTTCAGGCTCATATCCAGGAGGCAGGTCCAGTGTTGCCAGGGAGATTTACACCCTTGGGAGTCATGTTCCATGTAGGGGGGAGGGCAGTGTGTTAACCTGCTGAGTGGGCTTAGACAGAGAGGCCACATCTGATCAACAAAGAGGTTCTCTGTGGGAGACCGTTAGACACAGTTATAAACAGGCTTAGCCTCTTCTTTGCAGCAACAAGCTTCATGAGGGCAAGCCCCAAGATCCAGGTCTCAGCCTACTAAGTTGTTAGTCCTCAATGTTTGTGATAATATCAGCAATAACCCAGGTGGGGAAGTCCAACATTTCCAGCTTCTTCCCACATTCCTCAGGGGGTCCCTGAAAATATATTTTTATTCTCTGCCCAAATTACTTCAGGATGTATTGGGATTTCACACTAACCTGTACAAACCTACCAGATCTCACTTCCTAGTCAAAGTCCCATGTAATTATGGTGTTTGAATAAACTGAAAATACAAGTCAAATTATTTAGTGTGCTGTAAAAAATATAGAGCCTACACTTAATAAATATCTCTTCCCTTGGTTGCACACAGAAATTAAAGTTTCAAAACTCGGTCAATATCATCCTTTACTCTTCGGCCTGATTTGCATCAGTCTTAACAATATCTGCTTCATTCATATCTCTAATTGAAGTCTGAAATCCCTTTCTGCTTTTTTAACAGTTTCTCTGTGAGGTAATACTGACATTCATGGATGTCAAGATCTAGCTCTGAGTTTCAGGTGTCATGGCACCATCACCACTATTTATATAAGGATATGTCTATTTCTTCCACAAGAAGGAAGAGTCAAAGAAGGCAGAGAGAGAAAAGAAAAAGAAAAGAGAAACAGAGAGAAAAAAAAAAAAAAAACATAAGACCTGATGGCTAGAAAGCAAACAAAGGAGAGATAGCATTAACCCAAAGTAGAATAAAGAGTCAGAAAACATCACCAATGCCAGGAGTCCCATTTCCTTCCATTAGCCCTTCCCCCACATATGCATTTAGCTTTGGTATATTGCCTTTGTTATATTAAAGGATGGATAATACAATATTGTCATTAATTATAGACTCTAATTTGCATTGATTGTATTTTTCCCCAAATCCCACCCTATTTTTTAACAACTTGCATTGTTGACATTCATTTGTTCTACCTCATGTAAAAACATGTTTGTAACTTTTATTACAATTATTGAGCACTCTAGGTTTCTCTGAGTTACACAGTCCCAGTCTTTATCCTTCATCTTTAGTTCTGGTGTTCCACATGGTCCCAACCTTCCCCTTTCAACCATACTTACAGTCATCTTTGTTCAGTGTACTTACATTTTTGTGCTACTGTCTCCCAAAATTGATTTCCAAATCTCTCACTCCTGTTTTTTTTTCCTTTCTGTCTGCAGTGCTTCCTTTAGTGTTTCCTGTAGAGTTAGTCTCTTGTTCACAACTCTGTCATTGTTTGCCAGAGAATATTTTATGCTCTCCCTCATATTTGAAGGACAGTTTTGACATATAGGATTCTTGGTTGGTGGTGTTTCTCTTTCAGTATCTTAAATATATCACCCCAATTCCTTCTTGCCTCCCTAGCTTCTATTGAGAAATCTGCACATGGTCTTTTCAAGCTTCCTTTGTATTTCATGGATTGCTTTTCTCTTGCTGCTTTCAGGATTCTCTCTTTATCTTTGATGTTTAATAATCTGATTATTAAGTGTCTTGTTGTAGGCCTATTCAGATTTATTCTGTTTGGGGTATGCTGCACTTCTGTCATTCATAAGAATGGGAGATTTTCATTGATTTTTTTCCTCTAGTATTGCTTCTGCCCCGTTTCCCTTCTCTTCTCCTTCAGGGACACCCATGACAAATACATTCCTGATTTTCATTTTTTTTCCTGAAGTTCCTGGAGATGTTGCTCATATTTTTCCATTCTTTTCTCTCTCTGTTTTTTTGTGTGTAGGCTTTCAGCTGCCTTGTTCTCCATTTCCTGAGTGTTTTCTTCTGCCTCTTGAGATCTGCTGCTATATGGTTTCCATTGTGTCTTTCATCTCTTGTGTTGTACCTTTCATTTCCATAGATTCTGACTGTTGGGTTTCATCTTTCAATTTCTACCTTATGTACACCCAGTACTTTCCTTATTCAGTTCATCTCTTTAACCATATCTTCCCTAAACTTTTTGAATTGACTTATTATTAGTTGTTTAAATTGCTGTATCTCAGTTTGAAGTGTAAGTTTGTTCCTTTGGGACATAACTTTGTTTTTTTTTTAGTGTAGATTGTAGTTTTTTGTTGTCTAGGCATGGTTTCCTTGGTTAGCCCACTCAGGTTTTCCCAGACCAAAATGGGCTCTGGTCTCAGAAGGAAGAACTATTTGGTATCTGGCTTCCCTGAGGGTGTGTCTTAGAAAATTGATACGCCCTGTGAGGCCTCCGGTCACTGTGCTTGCCTGCCCAGCAGGTGGTGCCTGTCAGCCTGCAACTCCAAACTGGTGTGAGGAAGTTTGGCCCATGGCTGTTTTCCCCCAGGCTCTGGAATCTGGTCCTGAATGAAAGGCAGGTAGTAGAGCTGAGACACACTCCTTTGCTTTATGGAAGATTGACTCCCTAGGGAGATGTCATTAGCATTTCAATGGTCTCTCTCTGCCTGTGCTGTCTCCACTATTTCTTGGTTAGAGCATTGGGAACTGAAAATGGCTTAGGCTTTCTCCACTGAGCCAAAACTTGGACAGAAAGCCCCCTTCAGGGCCAGTCTGCAGCCACCCTGTGGCTCTCCAAGTCAGTCTTCACCTAAAGCCTCTGTGTGATTTTGGGGGATTTGTATCGAGCAGTACACACTTGTTAATTAAAACTCCATTTGGAGCTCAGATGAGCTATATTTGCTTGCTAGGAGAGAGCTGTTCTAGCTCCATGAGGTTTTGCAGCTTGGGCTGTGGGGGTAGGGAGCTCCCAGCTTGGATCCACAGTTTTTATTTACAGATTTTGTGCTGCAATCTTGGGCACTTGTCCCAATTCAGGTTGGTGTATGATGAGTGGATGGTCATATTTCTCCCCCAACAGTTAATCCAGATTACTTACTAGCTGTTCCTGGTTGTTTATTAGTTGTTCCAGGGGGACTAACTAGCTTTCACTCTTCTCTATGCCCCCATCTTAGATCTCCCCCCTCATTGTGGTTTTGATTTGCATTTTCCTAACAGCCAGTGAAGATGAATATCTTCTCATATGTTTTTGAGCCATTTGCATTTCCTCTTCTGAAAAATGTCTTTCCATTTCTTTTGCCCTTTTTAATTGGGCTGTTTGTCTTTCTGTTGTTTAGTTGTAGGATCTCTATACATTCTGGATATCAAACCATTATCTGATATGTGGTTGCCAAATATTGTCTCCCGTTGAGTAGGCTGCCTTTTTACTTTTCTGACAAAATTCTTTGATATACAGAAGTGTTTAATATTGAGGAGATCCCATTTATATATTTCCTTTTGGATTGCTAACATGTTGGGTGAAAGGTCTAGGAAACCATCTCTTATCACAAGATTTTAAAGATATTTTCCTACATTTTAGTCTAAAAGTCTTATGGACTTAGTGCTAATGTTTAGTCTTTGATACATTTTGAGTTAATATTTGTATAAAGTGTGAGATAGGATCCTCTTTCATTCTTTTGGATATGGATATCCAGTTCTCCAAACACCATTTATTGAAGAGGTTGCTCTTTCCCAGTTGTGTTGGCTTGATTGCCTAAACAAAGATATTGTCTATAGATGAGATAGTCTATTTCTGAACTCAATTTAATTCCATTGCTTGGTACATCTATCTTTATGTCAATACCATGCTCTTTTGACCACTGTAGCTTTGTAGTATGCTTTAAAGTCAGTAGTATGAGGCCTTCTATTTTGTTCCTCTTTCACAAGATATTTTTGGCTATTTGGGGAACTCCTGACTTTCCAAATAAATTTGATTTTGGGGTTTTCTATTTCTGCAAAGTAAGTTTTTGGGATTTTAATTGGTATTGCATTGAATCTATAAATCAGTTTAAGTAGAATTGACATCTTAAATATATTTAGTCTTCCAATCCATGAACACAGTATGTTCCTCCAATTGTTAAGGTCCTGTTTGATTTCTTTTAGCAGATTCTTGTAGTTTTCTGTGTATGTGTGTTTTTTGTTAGGCTAGCTAAGGGTACATCAATATTATTGCTTTTCCCAATGAACCAGCTTCTGATTTTGTTGATTCTCTCATAGTCCTGTTCTCAAATTCATTTATTTCTGCTCTAATATTTGTTATTTCTTTTCTTCTGTTTGCTTTGGTGTCAGTTTGCTGTTCTTTATCTAGTTCCTCCAGGTGAACATTTAATTCCTCAGTTTTTACTCTTTATTCTTTTAACATAGGTGTTGAGGGCAATAAATTTCCCTATCAGCAACACCTTTGCTGCATACCAAAGTTTGGATATGTTGTGTTTTCATTGTCATTTACTTTGAGGTATTTACTAATTTCCCCATTTACCTACTGTTTATCTAAGAGTGTGTTGTTTAGCCTCCATATATTCATGAATTTTCTGACCTTCTGCTTGTTATTGATTTCCAACTTCATTCCATTATGATCTGAGAAAGTGTTTTAAATTTGTTGAAACTTGCTTTGTGACCAACATGTGTTCTATCCTAGAGAATGATCCATGAGCACTTGAAAAAAATGTGTATTCTGTGGTTGTGGGGTGTATTGTTCTATAAACATCTGTCAAGTCTAATTCATTTATCAAACAATTCAATATATATTTTTTTCCTTTTGACTGACTGTCTACATATTCTATCCATTGATGAGAGGGGTGTATTGATGTCTCCAACTATTACTGTAGAGGTATCTTGTTGTCCCTTCAGTGTTTTCAGTGTTTTCCTCATGTACTTTGGGGCACTCTGTCTTGGTGCATAAATATTCATGATTGTTATGTTTTCTTGGTGATTTGACCCTTTTATTAATATATAGTGTTCTTCATTATCTATTTTAATTGGTTTACATTTGAAGTCTAATTCATCTGATATTAATATAGTTGCTGCCATTTTTTTCTGGTTGTTGTTTGTGTGAAATATCTTTTCCAACCTTTCATTTTCAGCCTATTTTGTCCTTGTATTGAAAGTGAGTTTCTTATACATAGCATACAGATGGGTCCTTTTTTTTTTTTTTTTTTTTTTTTTTTTTTTTTAATCCATTCTGCCAGTCTATGTCTTTTGGGGGAAATGTAGTCCATTAATATTTAGTATTATTATTGTAAGGGAAGCATTTGGTTCTGCCATTTTGTCTATTGGATTTTATATGTCGTATCTCATTATTTTTCACTCTCATTTTACCCTTCATGATAGTCTTCATTTCTACACTCTTCAAACCACTCTCTCCTGGTTTTATTCTTAGCCTGAAGCAATTCCTTTAATATTTCTTGTAGTGCAGATCTCTTATTCATACACTCTGTCAGCTTCTGTTTGTCTGAAAATATTTTAAACTCTCTCTAATTTTTCTAAGACAGTTTTGCCAGATATAGCATTCTTGGTTGGCAGTTTTTCTCTTTCAGTGTTTTAAATATGTCACAAAACTGCCTTCCCACCTCCATGGTTTCTGTGGAGAAGTCTGTACATAGTCTTATCGAGCTTCCCTTGTATGTGATGGATTGCTTTTCTCTTGCTGCTTTCAGAATTCTCTCTATGTATTTGACATTGGACAATCTGATCAGTGTCTTGGAGTAGGTCTATTGGGATCTATTCTGTTTGGGGTACACTGCACTTTTTGAATCTGTAATTTAACTTAAGAGTTGGAAAATTTTCAGTGATTATTTCTTCTAGTATTCTTTCTGCTCCTTTCCCTTCTCTTTTCCTTCTGTGACACCCATAACATGTATATTCATGTGATACATGTTGTCATTCAGTCACCTAAGACCCCACTCATATTTTTGCATTCTTTTCCTTATCTTTTCTTTTGTGTGTATGATTCCAAATTTCATTTCTTCCAGTTCACTGATCCATTCTGCTTCTTCAAATCTACTGTTATATGTCTTTATTGTTTTTTTTTCATCTATTCTTTTGAGCCTTCAATTCCCATAAATTCTACCATTTGTGTTTTCAAGCTTATGAATTCTTCTTTATGGTCATCCAGTGTTTTCTTTATATCCCTCATCTCTTTTGCCACATTTTCCTTCAGCTCATTGATTTGATTTAGGAGATTTGTTTGAACATCTTTAATTAGTTGTTTCAATTCTGTATATCCATTAAAGTGTTTGTTTGTTCCTTTGGCTGGTCCATATTTCCATGTTTCCTAGTATGGCTCATTATTTTTAGCTGTCTAGGCATCTGAATTTCTTGATTTGTTTATTCTAGAGCTTGTTTTCTATCTTTTACCTATGGTTTTCTTGTTGGTTTGCTTTGTCCTCTATCTTTTTTATGACATACAATTCAACTTATTTTAGACCACTAACATAGATGCTGTTTAGCTGATCAGATTTTTTTGCCTCTTGTTTTTCTGTTTCTTGCTCTGCCTCTATGTAAACTTTGTGTGAAAGTGTCTCCCCAAATATGATTGACCCCAATCAGATTCTCCCAGTCCAGACAGCCTCATGTCTCAGGAGGAGGGTGTGATCTGTATCACATTTCCCTGAGAATGAAACCCCAAAGTTTGCCAGACCCTCCTCTGAAGCTTCTATACTATGTTCTTTTCCTCTACTGCCCAGTAGGTGGTGCTTGTCAGCCCACAACTCCCCACCAATGTAAAGAGGTGCCATTGGTGCCTTTAATTCTCTACAGATTCTATCCCAGCCAGGGGTATGGCTGACTCAGTCTGGTTTCTTTTTTCCATCCCCTGGTGCCTGAGTTCTTTGAAGATACTACAACAAAAGAATATTATAGACCAAATTCTCTTATGGATATATATGAAAAATCCTCAAGAAAATACTTGCTAATAGAGTCTAACAGCACATTAAAAGAACTATACACCATGATCGAGTGGATTTTATCCCAGGTATGCAAGGGTGGTTCAACACAAGAAAATAATTTAATGTGATACACCACTTTAACATTATGAATGGGCAAAACAACATTATTATCTCAATTGATGAAGAAAAGGAACTTGACAAAATCTGGCATCATTTCTTGACAAAACCAATTTAATAAACAGTAATAGAAGGGAAGTTCCTCAACATCATAAATGGCACATATGAAAAACCCACAGCTAATATCATATTGAAAGGTGAAAGACTGAAAGCTAAGTTCTGGAACAAAGCAAGGATGCCCAGTGTCACTACCATCCACCATTATTCAACATTGTGCTAGAAGTTCAAGCCAGAGCAGTTAGGCCACAAAAAAAGCATCCAAATTGGAATGGAAAATGTAAAACTTTCACTATTTGCAAATAACATGATCCTATGTTTAGAAAGACACAAAAAGTCTACAACAAAACTAATAGAGCAAATAAATGAGTTCAGCAAAGCAACAGGACACACAATCAACAGGCGAAAATAAGGGTTTCTGTTCATTAGCCATGATCAATCTGAGGAGGAAATCAGGAAAAGCATCCCATTTAAAATGGCAACAAAAAGAATAAAATATCTAGGAATAAATTTTACCAAGGATATAAAATACTTGTACATGGAAATCCACAATACATTGCCAAAAGAAATTAAAGAAAACCTATTAAATGGAAGGACATTCTTTGTTCATGGATTTGAAGACTAAACATCATTAAGATGTCAATTCTATACAAATTGATTTACAGATTCAATACAGTCTAATTCAAAATTCCAGAAGTCTATTTGCACAAATAGAAAAAAAAATTAACAAATTTATTTGGAGAGATAAGAGGCCCCAAATAGTGGAAAACATCTGGAAAAAGAAGAATAAAGTTGGAGGACTCACACTTCCTGACTTTAAATCATATTTCAAAGTTACAGTGTTAAAAACAGCATGGTACTAGCATAAAAACTGTTATGTTGACCAATGAAATTGAATTGAGAGTTCAGAAGTAGACATATGATCAACTGATTTCTGACAAGATTTCTAAGTCCACTCAACTGGGAATGAATAGTCCAACAAACGATGTTGGGAGAACTGGATATACATATGCAGTAGAATGAAAGAGGCTCCCTATCTCACACCATATAGAAAAATTAACTCAAAATGGATCAGAGACTTAAATATGAGTCAGAACTATAAAAGTCCAAGAATAAAATGTAGAGAAGCATCTTTAAGATCTTGTGGTAGGTGGGGCTGTCTTAGACTTTGCCTCCATAGCACAGGCAACAAAAGAAAAGTGTATTAGTAGGGTCTTCTCAAAATTAAAGACTTTTGTACATCAAATGACTTTCTCAAAAAAGTGATAAATCAAACTACTCAATTGTAGAAAATATTTGGAAACCACATATCTCATAAAGGTTTAATATCCAGGGTATATAAAGAAATCCTGCAACCCACAGAAAGGCAATTGACCCAATTAAAAATGGGCAAAAAGCTTGAATAGAAATTTCTTCAAAGAGGAAATACAAATGGCTAAAAAGCACATGAATAGATGCTCATCATCACTAGCTGTTAGGGAAATTCAAAGAAAAACCTCCTTGAGATACAATGTCACATGTACTAGAATGAACACTATTTAGAAAAACACAAAACCAGAATTGTTGGAGAGGATGTGGAGAAATATAAGCACTCATTCTTTTCTGGTGGGAATGCAGAATGGTGCAGCCACTGTGGAAGACATTTCGGTGATTCCTCAGTAAGCTAAGTGTAGGATCACCATATATTCCAGCAATCCTTCTACTAGGTATATACCCAGAAGAAGTGAAAATGGGAACTCAGACATATATTTGCATGCTGATATTCCTAATGGCATTATTCACACTTGGCAAATGATGGAAGCAACCAAGTGTCCATCAACCAAAGAATGGATAAAAAATATATACATATGATGGAATATTGTTCAGCTGTAAAAAGGAATGAAGTCTTCATGCATGTGACTACATGGAAGAACTTTGAGGACACTATATTGAATGAAATAAGCAAGACACAAAAGGACAAATATCATATGATCTCACTGTTATGAACTAATTGAAGTAAGCAAACTCACAGAGTTAGAAAATAAAATATAGTTTACCAGGAGAGAGATTGTGGGAGTTTAGGCTTAATTTGTACAGAATTTCCATTTAGGCTTATGCTAAAACTTTAAAAATGGATGGTCATGATAGCACATTATTGTGAGTGTAATCAAGAACACTGAACTGTGTAAGTGAATGTGGTTAAAAGAGGAAATTTTAGGATATATACATATTAATAGAATAAAATTTAAAGATAATACATAGCAGTGTACAACACATTGAACCCTATTATTGATGATGTACAATTAATAGTATAATAATAAGAATGTACTTTCATGAGTTATAACAAATATATTATAATACAAGGTGGCAATAATAGGGCAGTATACAGGGAAAAGAAAGCATGTAATGAAAATAATGGATGATAGATAGAAATATTTTAATAACCTTCATCATTTAACATATGTAACCACTGTTAAAAAAGTAGTACAATAAACTTTAATAACTACTATCATTAATAGTAACAAATGTTCCACCCCAATGCAAGGTTTTGGTCGTGGCATAGTTTATGGGAAACCTGTATTTTATGCATGTTTGTTTTGTAAATTCACACCTCTTAGAAAAATGAAAGGGGGTAAGATTTAGAGAAAGGAATGAGCATATTCAGGGGATATGCCATAAGTTTTGTGTCAGAATTCTTCAATATATATGAGTAGTTCTGAAGTAAATATATAAATATATACATATATCCTCACACATAGTTGGATTATATTTTCAGTAACATACAGAGGAATTGTAGATTATTGGTTTGGATATGTGTCTTTAAGCCTTTATGCATACTTTCCTCTATAGATCATAATTTTCTCAAGTTTGAGGACCCCATTCTTTTTCTTTTTTTAAATTCAATTTTATTGAGATATATTCACATACCATGCAGTCACACAAAGCATACATTCAATTGTTTACAGTACCATTATATAGTTGTGTGTTCATCACCAAAATTAATTTTTGAACATTTTCATTATCACACACACACAAATAATAAGAATAAAAATTAAAGTGAAAAAGAACAATTAAAGTAAAAAAGAACACTGGGTGCTTTTTTATTTGCCCCATTTTTCTACTATTCAGTCCATACACTAGACAAAAGGGAGTGTAGTCCACATAGCTTTCTCACGCACATTGTCAACCCTCATAAGCTACATCTTTATACAATCATCTTCAGGATTCAAGGTTTCTGGGTTATAGTTTGATAGTTTCAGGTATTTACTGCTAACTATTCCAATTCATTAGAACCTAAAAGTGTTGTCTACATCGTGCATAAGAGTGCCAACCAGAGTGACCTCTCAGCATCTTTTGAAATCTCTCTGCCACTGAAGCTTATTTCATTTCCTTTCACATCCCCCTTTTGGTCAAAAATGTTCTCCATCCCATGATGCTGGGTATAGATTCCTCCCCAGGAGTCATATTCCACGTTGCCAGGGAGATTCACTCCCCTGGATGTCAGATCCCATGTAGGCGGGGGAGGGCAGTGATTTCACCTGCCAAGTTGGCTTAGCTAGAGAGAGAGGGCCACATCTGAGCAACAAAGAGGCATTCAGGGGGAGAATCTTAGGCACAATTATAGGCAAGCCTAGCCTCTCCTTTGCAGTAAGTCTTCCCAAGGGCAAGTCCCATGGTAGAGGGCCCAGTCCATCAAACCACCAGTCCCCTATGTCTCTGAGCATATCAGAAACCACTGAGGTGGGGAAGCTCAACAACCCTGCATTGTCCACCAGCTTCTCAGGGGGGCACTGCATATTTTGTTCTTTGTTTTTGTTTTTTTTGTTGTTGTTGTTGTTGTTTTAATTAATTTTTAATTAACTATGAAGTATAACAAAAAATTTTTAAAATACAATAAAAAGCATTTCAAACAAACAATAACAAGGGAGTAAGAAAAAGATCACAAATCTAAAATATTTTATTTCCAACATGTTCCTACTCTACTACAAGAAAATAACCTGATATAGCAACATTTCTGTGAACTTGTTCCTACCATACCCACTAGAAATTAACAAACTGTAGTCATTCCTGAACATTCCCAGAACATTAAACTTACCCACAATAGCTTACCTGTTCTTATTGGGTTACCATTCCCCTTTCTTAATTGCTCTCTGTTGCTAGTTCCCCTAGATTCTACATTATAAACCATTTATTTTACATTTTTCAATGTTCATGTTAGTGGTAGCATATAATATTTCTCTTTTTTGCACCTGGCTTATTTCACTCAGCATTATGCCTTCAAGGTTCATCCATGTTTCACAGCATCATTCCTTCTTACTGCTGTGAAACGTTCCATGCTGTATATATACCACATTTGATTTATCTAATCACTTGTTGAGGAAAATGTGGGTTGCTTCCATCTCTTGGCGATTGTGAATAATGCTGCTATGAACACTGGGATGCAGATATCTGTTTATGTCACTGCTTTCAGATCTTCCAGGTATATACTGAGAAATTCAATTGCTGGACTGAAGGGTAAATCTATATCTAGTTTTCTAAGGGATTTTCATACTGACTTCCAGAGTGGCTGAACCATTATACAGTCAAACCAACAATGAATAAGAGTTCCAATTTCTCCACATCCTTGCAAGCATTTGTAGCTTCATGTTTGTTTTATGGCAGCCATTCTAATTGGTGTGAGATGGTATCATATTTTGGTCTTAATTTGCATCTCTCTAATAGCTAGTGAAGCTGAACATTTTTTCATGGGTTTCTTGGCCATTTGTATTTCCTCATCAGAGAACTGTCTTTTCATATCTTTTGCCTATTTTATAATTGGGCTGTCTGTACTATTGTCATTGAGTTATAGGATTTCTTTATATATGCAAGATATTAGTCTTTTGTCAGACATGTTTTCCAAAAATTTTTTTTCCCATTGATTTGGCTGCCTATTCACCTCTTTGACAAATTCCTTTGGGTACAGAAACTTCTAAGCTTGAGGAGTTCCCATTTATCTATTTTTTTCTTTTGCTGCTTGTGCTTTAGTTGTAAGGTCTAGGAAGTGGCCACCTAATAGAAGGTCTTGAAGATGTTTCCCTACATTATCTTCTAGGAGTTTCATGGTACTGTCTTTTATATTGAGATCTCTGATCCACTTTGAGTTAATTTTTGTGTAGGGTGTGAGGTAGGGGTCCTCTTTCAATTTTTGGATATGGATACCCAATTCATCCAGCCCCATTTGTTGAAAAGACTGTTATGCCCCAGTTCACTGGCTTTGGAGGCCTTATCAAAGATCAGTTGGCTGTAGATCTGGGAGTCTACTTCTGAATTTTCAATTTGATTCCATTGATCAATATGTCTACCTTTGTGCCAGTACAATGCTGTTTTGAATTCTGGGGATTTATAATAAGCTTCAAAGTCAGGGAGTGTAAGTCTTCCCACTTCATTTTTCTTTTATAGAGTGTTTTTAGCAATTTGAGGCATCTTTCCTTTCCTAATAAATTTGATAACTAGCTTTTCCAAGTCTGCAAGTAGGTTGTTGGAATTTTGATTGGGATTGCATTGAATCTGTAGATGAGTTTGGGTAGAATTGACATCTTAATGACATTTAGCCTGCCTATCCATGAACATGGAAATTTTTTCCATCTTTTAAGGTCCCATTCTATTTCTTTTAGTAGAGTTATGTAGTTTTCTTTGTATAGGTCTTTTACATCTTTGGTTAAGCTTATTCCTAGGTACTTGATTTTTTTAGTTGTTATTGAAGATGGTATCTTTTTCTTGAGCGTCTCTGCACTTTGTTCATTTCTAGCATATAGAAACATTACTGACTTATGTGCATTAATCTTGTATCCCACTGATTTGCTAATTTTGTTTATTAGCTCTAGTAGCTGTATCACCAATTTCCCAGGGTTTTCCAGATATAAGACCATATCATCTGCAAATAATGACAGTTTTACTTCTTCCTTTTCAATTTGGATGCCTTTTATTTCTTTGTCTTGTCAGATTGCCCTGGCTAGCACTTCTAGCACAATGTTTAATAACAGTGGTGACAGTGGGCATCCTTGTCTCATTCCTCATCTTAGAGGGATGGCTTTCTGTTTCTCTCCATTGAGTACTATGCTGGCTGTTGGTTTTTCATATATGCTCTTTATCATATTGAGGAAGTTTCCTTCAATTCCTACCTTTTGAAATTTTTTTTTATCAAAAAGAGATGTTGGATTTTGTCAAATGTTTTTCAGCATCTATTAAGATGATTGTTTGATTTTTATCTTTTGATTGGTTAATCTGCTGTAATACATGGATTTTCTTATGTTGAACCATCCTTGCATGCCTGGAGTGAAACCCACTTTGACATGGTGTAGGATTTTTTTAATTTGTCTTTGGATTCAATTTGCAAGAATTTTTTGAAAATTTTTTTTGCCTCTATATTCACTAGGGAGATTGGCTTCTAGTTTTCCTTTTTTGTAGACTCTTTGCCTGTTTTTTTTTTTATTAGATTGACATTAGCTTCATAAAATGTGTTAGGTAGTATTCCAATTTCTTTGATGTTTTCAAAGAGTTTAAGTAAGACTGATGTCAGCTCTTTTTGGAAAGTTTTGAAGAATTCCCCTGTGAAGCCATCAGGCCCTGGGCATTTATTTTTGGTAAGTTTTTTTTAAATAACAGATTGAATCTCTTTGCTTCTGATTGATCTACTGAGGTCTTCTATTTCTTCTCTGGTCAGTCTAGGTTGTTCATATGTTTCCAAGAAATTTTCCATTTCCTCTACATTATCCAGTTTGTAGGCATACAGTTGTTCATAGTATCCTCATATATATTTTTTAATTCCTTCAGGATCCACAGTAATGTTAACTTTCTCATTCATTAATTTGTTTATATGGTTCTTCTATCTTTTTGATTTTGTCAGTCTAGGTAGGGGCTTGCCAATCTCATTGATCTTCTCAAAGAACCTGCTTTTGATGTTATTTATTCTCCCTATGGTTTTTTTTGTTCTCTATGTCATTTATTTCTGTTTTAATCCTTATTTCTTTTCTTCTCCTGGATTTAGGGTTGGATTGCTGTTTATTTTCTAGCTTCTTCAGTTGCTCCATTAGTTCTTTGATTTTACCTCTTTCTTCCTTTTTGATGCAAGCATTTAATGTTATAAATTTCCTCCTCAGTACTGCTTTTGCTGCATCCCATAGGTTTTGGTATATTGTGTTCTCATTTTCTTTCATCTCTATATATTTAGCAATTTCCCTTGCTATTTCTTCCTTAACCCACTGATTTTATAGGAGTGTGTTGTTTAACATCCTGGTATTTGTGAATTTTCTAAGTCTCTGATGGTTATTGACTTCTAATTGTATTCCATTTTGATCATAAAATGTGCTTTGAATAATTTCAAATTTTTAAATTTATTGAGGCTTGTTTTATGTCACAGCATATGATATATTCTGGACAAAGTTCCATGAGCACTAGAGAAGTATGTGTGTCCTGGTGATTGGGATGTAATATTCTATATATGTCTGTTAAATCCAATTAACTTATCAGATGGTGTAGGTTTTCAATTTCCTTATTGGTCTTCTGTCTGGTTGATCTATCTATAAGAGAGAGTGATGTGTTGAAATCTCCCACAATTATTGTGGAAACATCAATTGCTTCCTTTAATTTTGCCAGTGTTTGTCTCATGTATTTTGTTACACCTTGATTGGGTGCATAAACATTTATGATTGTTATTTCTTCTCGTTGAATTGCCCCTTTTATTAGTATGTAGTGGCCTTCTTTGTCTCTCATAACATCCTTGCATTTAAAGTCTACTTTATCTGAGATTAATATTGCCATTCCATCCTTTCACTTTCAATTTCTTTGTGTCCCTGTGTCTAAGATGAGTCTCTTGTATGAAATATATTGATGGTTCATATTTTTTGATCCCTTCTGCCAAACTGTATCTTTTAATTTGGGAGTTTAATCCATTTACATTCAACATTGTTACTGTGAAGACATTTCTTGAATCAGCCATCCTATCCTTTGGTTTATGTTTGTCAAATACATATTTCCCTTTTTCTCTTAATGTCCTTTAATGTACCCTTACTGAATCTCTTTAGTATTGAATCTTTCTCCATAGCCCTCTCTCCTTTCTCTGTTTCTCTCTCAGTAGGCCTCCCTTTAGTATTTCATGTAGTTCAGGTCTCTTGTTAGCAAATTCTCTCACCATTTGTTTGTCTGTGAAAAAAATTAAGCTCTCCCTCAAATTTGAAGGAGAGCTTTGCTGGATAAAGAATTCTTCATCGGCAATTTTTCTTTCTCAGAATATTAAATATGTCATGCCACTGTCTTCTTGCCTCCATGGTGGCCACCGAGTAGTCACTACTTAGCCTTATGCTGTTTTTTTTTTTTTTTTTTTTTTTTTTTTTTGTAAGTGGTGAATTGCTTTTCTCCTGCTGCTTTCAGAACTTGCTCCTTCTTTTCAGTATTTGGCAATCTGATCAGAATATGTCTCAGAGTGGATTTATTTGGATTTATTCTATTTGGATTTCACAGGGCATTTATGATTTTTGTATTTATGGTGTTTAGAATGATTGGGAAGTTTTCCCCAACAATTTCTTTGAATACTCTTCCTAGACCTTTACCCTTCTCTTCCCCTTCCGGAACATCAAAGACTCTTATATTTGGATGTTTTATATTATCTATCATATCCCTGAAGTCCATTTCATTTTTTGCATTTTTCCCCATTCTTTCTTTTGTTTTTTCATTTTCCATTCTGTTGTCCTTGAGGTCACTGATTTGCTGTTCAGCTTCCTCTAGTCTTGTACTATGAGTATCCATAATCTTTTTAATTTGGTTGACAGTTTCTTTTATTTCCATAAGATCATTTATTTTTTATTTACTCTTGCAATTTCTTCTTTATGCTCTTCTAGGGTCTTCTTCATTTCCTTTATATCCTATGCCATGCTTGTTGTTTGTCTTTAGTTCTTTGATTAATTGCTCCATGTACGGTGTCTCATATTGTCTTTTGATTTGGGTCTTTGGGTTTTGGTTATCCATATCATCTGTTTTTTCCATATGCTTTAAAATTTTCTGTTATTTTTGGCCTCCTGGCATTTGCTTAACTTGGTAGGTTTCTTTTAGGGTACATAGGATGATTTAAACACTTATCTATAATTTGTTGGATCTACAGCATGGTGGAGTACAGTTTCTTTAACTAATCAGCAGGTGGCATCCATGAGCCACATATTCTCATTAAGCCTGTTCTCTCCATCTTTGTCTTTGTTGTGAGTTGGGGTCTGAATCTTGTGGGTATCCAATTGATGCACCAAGTTTGTATATGTAATTGGTGCTGCCTGCCCTGAATGTGGGGCATGTGTCTGAGGGGTTAGGGAGGGAGGGTGGCTTTAATAATCAAATCTCCCAGGTGTTCCTGGAGATTTGAAGCTGTTGCAATAGTCTAATCCTTCAGTTCAGTTTCACCACAGTTTATCTCTGCCACTGACCCACAAGTCCTCGGTATTTGTGCATGGTCCCTGGAACTTGTGAGTGGGTGCTTATTCCAAGCCCTGCCCTCCTATGGCCTCTACTGAGGGAACACTGTGCTACATCACAGGTGAGCACCATCCCCCAAGGGAAATTCTGGGCTGCAGGGCCATGTAGGGTTTTCCCAGCCTGCTGAAATGATGGCTGAATGGGGCATGTTAATTTCCCCCTTTTCACACAGCTCCATCTTCCCAGCTCCAGTAAAATTAGCTGTGGATGTGGAAAAGGCTATTGTCCATGCCAGATATTATGGCATGTGTGTGTGTTGCTGGAAACACTTCCTGTCACACTGGGTTGTTTGGTGCAGCTCTGGGCTGTGGTGCATGCACTGGGCAGGAGAGTTCCCAGCCCCCTGAAAAGATGGCTATAAGGGGATGCCCCCCTTTTCTTGGGAAGGTATGGTCTTTAGTGAATTTTCTCAGCCACTAGACTTATTGCTTTGTCCATCAGAGCAATCATAGCTCTGCTCTTGCCTAGGTCCAAATTGCAAGTCTTTGAGGCTTTCTGTAATGGGCTTCCTATAGTAATTGTTTTAGAAAAAGAGAAAAAGATAAAAAAAAGAAAAAGAAAAAGAAGGGCTCTTCTTGCAGATCTAATGGGCTATTGAATTGCTAAGAGACAAGGGGTTTAGGGCCATTAAGGAACAATCAAGAAAGCAGAGAAACTGGTTCTTCAGACAAGGGTCCTCCTTGCCCTCTGGATTTGCCTATGTGCCTGATTCTGTTTAAGCCCTGCCCTTTTCCATTCTATGTTCACTGGAACTCCAAAAAGTCTCTGTTTTTATTTTTCGGTTCTATTTTTTTGCTGTTTTTACTAGTCCTATCTCCTCTCTGCCAGGCCAACTGCTCCCAGATTCTCCAGTATCTGGTCTCAGTCTATCTATGATTGTCGTTTTTGATCAGCAGCTTGAGTTTTCAGTCAGAGCTGCAACTGTAGTTCTCCCTACTGGTTCCTGGCATAAACTGCCCCTCCTCTCACAGGACTGAGCCTGGCAGGGAGGGGCATGGATCCCGTGGCTGCAAGAACTTACAGATTTCACTGATCCCAGCTGTTCCATGTGCTTGTGAGTGTTGTATGGAGTATGCCCAAAGTCAAATTGCTCTGCAGTGTCTGGTCCATGCAGTTCCTGGTTTTCTACCTACTGTCCTGGAGGAGTAATTAAAACCCACACCTCACCACTCTTCTATCTTGCCCTGCCCAACATCCCCATTCTTTTTTCTACACAAAAACACCCATGGGCACATACATCATCCCTTGCCTTGTACAATACTTTTTTTTTTATAGTGCATGCACGTCTTAGTACCCTAGCTGCTAAAACAAATACCATACAATGGGTCTGCTTAACAATGGGAATTTATTGGCTCATGATTTTCAGGCTAGTAAAAGTCCAAAATTAAGGTATCAGCAAAACAATGCTTTCTCCTTGAAGATTGTGGCATTCATGGGCTGGCTGCCAGTGATCCTTAGGGTTCCCAGGCTTTTCTATTACAAGGTGATATATAGTAACTTTCCTTTCTTTTCTGGGTTCTGTTGACTTCCAGCTTCAATCTTCCTGTGACTTTCTCTCTGTGGTCTACTCTATAAGGCCTCCAGTCACAGGATTAAGACCCATCCTGATTCAGTTGACCATACCTTATCTGAAAATAACATCTTCAAATATCCTATATGCAATGTGTCCCCATCCACAGGATTGGATTAAGATTAAGAACACATTTTTTCTGAGGTATATTGCTCAACCAATCACAGTGTATAAGGTCAGTGTTTGAATAACCTGGAGCACAATAGGAAACATCATAAGAAAATGAAGAGAGTTATGATGGGACAAACACAAATCAACTGATTTTAGTGTAGGTCATTTAATTATGCTGTATTACAAGCACAAGAACAAAGAATGTCAGAATGAAAGTTGTAAACAAGTAATTTGTTAACCAGAGCATGATCAGACTCTGTAGATGCAGTGTCAAGGGAAGGGCTCAGGAAACAATAAAGCAGAGGCAGTAGACTGAGTTATGTTTTGGATATTTGGAGCTGAGAAGGAAGTTATCCTGACACTGCATGCTTGATTTCAGGAGAAATTACTATTACTTTCCCGGTGATAAAGGTATAAGACATACAGAAAATGAGTTCAGTTTTCACCCTGTTGATGTTGAACAGAACTGCAGTAATTAGTTTTGAAGCTAAGGTTTTGTATACAATGTAACACACACACACACACACACACACACACACACACACACACACACACACACCTGAATCTGAGAAAGAAATCAGTGAACAGTGAAACCACTTATGTGACACTCAATATCCTTAAAGTGGAGATATTTCACTTCATTCATGCATTCACTTATTAAATATGAATTTCTTGCCTACTCATGTGTGAGACACTCTATTAGGAACTGAGGATGCAAAGCTGGATGATACACATTTCCTGACCTTAAGGATTTCTAAAAGATTTTCATCAGGGAACAGCCAAATTCTTTATCTATTACTGCTTTTTGTGTATAGACACATCAGAAGCATATCCTGAAAGCAGTATTACCAAGGAGACTGTGCAGTGAGAGAATTAATGGGTAAGTACTTTAATGAAAAACAGAAAAGTTAGGTTTTCAGTAGGAAGACTCTACTCTTACTTGGGTTTTGATAAGTTAGGTTCAAGACATCTTAATTTCATACAGGCAAAGTGGAATATAAAAAGTCTAGATGGCAGGAACTGAGTTGGTTGATTTCTTGATATGAGCACAATAAAGGGATTCCACTGTTAAATGAAATTTTGCCATATAATTGCAAGTGAATTCTAGGCCTCCAATCCCAGGCTGAGTCTGTAATATCCATTTACTTAAGCATTAGCCAAAGTGGCAGCTTCAGTTTCTCAGCATTCAGATAGTCTTTATGTTGTTTTGCAGTAATAATCTATTTCACAAACTCTAAGGAGAAGCAATGTAACATGAAATTCCCTTCACAATTCATTTGAAAAATGACATTGGCAACTAAGATATCAGTTCAAATTCTCATTTGTGGGAATACTGGGATACTTACTATTTTGTTCAGCAGTTTTCATTGCTAGAACTTAATATGGTACTGTGATTACTGAATGCCTCATTGATATTAGGTAAACCTACTAAATGAAAAATATGAAATGCTTAATGCAAACTTTCTACAATCAAAATGATTTGGAAGTTAAGATCTTCTTGAAGATAGAAGTGTTTTCAATCTGAGTAGAAAGATAATTGTCTTTTCATCAGTCTTGAATCCTATTACTGCTATCTAAATATTAAACATTACCACATTACAATTTGGCTCTTTGGAGATAAAGTTAAGCTGATAGAGAGCATAAAGGTGTTGAATTTCCAGGGGTGTATGTGAAAATTCTTTAGTTATCAGATATTTATTTATATGAAATAGGACTCTCAAAATACTGAGAAGTAGTATTCCTTGGAAAATGCCAGCAGGAATTCATTGAGTTAGTTTGCAGTTCAATAAGTAGCTTGTTTTTTGTTTTCCACAGCAGCATTTACAGCCACACATTCTCAATCACATGTTCAGAAAGCTGAAAAACAAGTTTTCATTTGGATAGGAATAAGAATTTTGGTTACCTGCACTGTACATAAGTCCCCAAATTTCCAGGCCTTGATGTAACAATAGGAAACAGCTTCATTCAAGACAAAATTAGCTCTCATTTCAAGTCTAACTAAAGGCATATTTGATTACCCAATTTTCATCCAAAAGTAAAAGAAAGGCCTCTATCAATTTATTCTTAATATGTATCTGCAAAGTTTTGAGTTCTTAGTGAAAAGATCTTCATAGTTTTGTCAAATTTGTTACTAGATATTTTATTTTTTACTATCATAACTTTTGCTTTTAACTTGTACTTTTATTAAAAATTTTTTGTTAAAATATAATTAAATTTTTATGTTGACTTGTATCCTAAATTTTGCTAAATTCACTAATTATTACTAGGACATTTTTGCATAAGGTTTTCTACACAGCTAATCATGCCATATGAATAATCACAGGCTTGCTTCTTCTTGATTATTTATTCATGTGGCTGGGATTTTCCATACAGTGTTGATTAGAAGTGGTAAGAATGAATATACTTTCATTATTCTAAATCTTAGATGGAAAGAATTAAATAGTAGGTTTTTCATATAGATCCTTTACCCTGTTGAATAAATTTCCTTCCACTTCTTTTTTGATGAAAGTTTTATTATTTTTTTATTATTACTATTGATAGGCTGTCATATATGTCACATATATTTTCTGCATCCATTGAGATAATCCTGTGATTTTTCTCCTTTATCCTCTTAACATGGTCAAATGTATTAGTTAACTTTCAAACATTGGACCAAAATTGCATTCATGGGATAAAGCCCACCTGGACTTAATGTATTATAATTTTTATATATTGATGAAAATTATTTGCTAATATTTTAAATGAATTTTTATGTCTATATTCATGGAGGATATTGGTCTAAATTTTTCTTTCCTTGTAATGTTTTTCTCATTTTTTGGTATCATTGTGATATTTGCCTCAGAAAAAAGGTTGGGGAGTGTTTATCTTCTGGGTCTGAAGTTTCCCCTGAGAGAAATTTTTAATTACAAATTCAGATTTTCAGACACTTTTTGTGTCAATTTTTATAAGTTGCATCTTGTAAGGAAATTGTCCATTTCATCAATGTTGTCAAATGTATTGTGATGAAGTTGTTCATGATTCTTCCTTATTATTTTATAGTATCTCTAGGATCCATATTGATGATCCTTCTTTCATTTCCTATATGGCTAATTAGTGCTTTCCTTTATTTATTTTCCTGATCATTCTTGCTTTGTATTTATAAACCTTAACAGCCATTGCAAGGCACCAATGTTTTGCTTTGCTGGATTTTCTTGGTTTCATTTATTTATTACATGCTGATTTCCACCCTGTTCTAGTTTGCTGATGCTGCCAGAATACAACACACTGGAAATGGATTTACTTTTATAAAAGGGGGTTTATTGAGTTACACAGTTACAGTCTTAAGGCCATAAAGTGTCCAAGGTAACACATCAACAATTGGGTACCTTCACTGGAGGATGGTCAATGGTGTCTGGAAAACCTCTGTTAGCTGGGAAGGCACGTGGCTGGCATCTGCTCCAAAGTTCTGGTTTCAAAATGGCTTTCTCCCAGGACAATCCTCTCTAGGCTGCAGCTCCTCAAACATATCACTCTTAGTTGCTCTTGGGGTGTTTGTCCTCTCTTAGCTTCTCTGAAGAAAAGTCTGCTTCCAAAGGCCATCTCTAAAATGTCTCTGTAAGCTGCAGTTTCTCTCTCTGCTCCTGTGCTTTCTTCAAAGTGTCCTTCTTAGCTGTTGCAAGCTTGCTCCTTCTGTCTGAGCTTATATAGTGCTCTAGTAAACTAATCAAGGCCAATGCTGAATGGGTAGGGCCACACCTCCATGGAAAATATACCATCAGAGTCATCACCCACAGTTAAGTGGGTCACATCTCCATGGAAACACTCAAAGAATTACAATCTAATCAACACTGATACATCTGCCCACACAAGATTTACATCAAAGATTGTGAGCAGCCACCTTCCGGATTTGGCCTAGTAGACAAGCTGCAGCCTGCCCTTGAGTTCCCCCCGCCCATCGAGTGGTGCCAAGATGGCGCCCACATCCTGCTTCCGGCTTCTGATGTATGTAACCACCCGCTGTATTCACCAATCATGCTTGTGTGCGTGGCGTTAGCCCATTGGATACACGCAAGGTTTATAAGAAAGTTCCCGGGCAAAGCTCGGGGAGACAGCCCACAAGGAGCCGTACCTGACGGCCGCATCGAGGTTGTTCTCCCCCGAGGTGTCTCGCCCCGGGTGGAACCTGTAAAGATGATGATTGCCTAGTCCCATTAAAAGTTTATCTGCTTTACCACCGCGAGTCCTGAGTGATCACAAGTGCTCCGGGTAAGACGTTGTCCGCACCCTCTCTCCCCTTATCTCTCTGGTCCCCATCGCCGGCCGACCGAGGACTCGAGGCGGGGCGGAGAAGCGCCGGACAAGTGGTGGCCCGTACGGGGAACTTCGAACCCGCAACCTCATTTGCGTTCCCCTCGCCCCGACGGAGACGTGCTCCCGGGATCCGTGGTTTGACCTCCGCGACTGATCACCGCGAGAAGGTAAGCACCCCCTTTCCATACGAGGACTAGGGCCCGTGGGCGTTCAGGTAGCCCCGGGGACTCGGAAGAGCTCTCCGAGTGATTACAAGACAGTGCCGGCTGCAAGCATGGGGCAGTCCGGGAGTTCACCCCTACTAACCCCCTTAAAGACCCTTTTGAAACAGTGGGGTATCTCAGTTAAGAGAAGCTCTCTCCAGCGATTTTTTGATGATGTGGCCACTTTTGCCCCCTGGTTTCCTTGTTCTGGCAGCCTTAATCTGCCCTCTTGGATGAAACTTGGTCGTGATATAGACCGAGCGCGCCAAACGGGTGTCTGTTTGGACCCGATTCTAGTCCTTATATGGGAGACTGTTCGTGCAGTACTTGAGTTAGAATCAGCCACAGGCCTAACTACGCCTACCGCCTTGTTGCAGGCGCGACATGCACTCCAAGAGGCTCAGTCTGTTTCATCTGCGGAGGGCTCCCATAAGGGCAAGCCGCCGGAGTCGAGTGCTAGTTCTGATAATTCTGACTCAGAATCTGAAAGTGAGGCAGATGAAGGGCCGGAAGCGCCTCCGCTGATTGACCTAGAGGGGCCTCCTGTCTCACCCACGCGGCCCTCCGCCCCACCAGCAACGGCTGCTGCGCCTCAGAGGATGCACCTGCATCCGGTGGATGGTTTCAGCGGTTCCGTAAAGGGCCCTTATAGAGGGCTCCCTCTGGCGGACATGCCGAGTACATACCCTAACCTTCCCGCGCAATGCCCAGAATCCCCACCCGACTACGCGGACCCTCCGCACCCTTCACCCAATAGGAGGCATTTTTGGAGGTGGAGCCCTTTTACCACATTCAGACCTTTTGGCGTTCTTGGCGGCTACCGACCGCTGCTCAATGAACCCGAACCAGCCTCCGAGATGTTCCCAGTCATTATCAATCAGCAAGCTCGTAATCATGAACCCTATGATTACAAGCTCTTGAAGGAGCTGAGGCAAGCCGTCCATCAGTACGGCCCTAACGCCCCTTACACCCTGAATATGGTTGAAAACCTCTCCGCCCTAAATCATACACCTGCAGATATCCTTCAGCTGGCTCGCTCTTGCTTGCCTCCTGGCAGGTTTATCGATTGGAAGGCGTGGTTTGAGGAGTTAGCTGAGGAACAAGCCGCAAGAAACGCTGTGGCAAGGCACGGCGGGTGGAATGCGGATATGCTTTTAGGGAAAGGTGTTCACGCCCAGAATCAGACAGGATACCCCCAGGAGGTTTATGCCCAAATTTTTCGCTGTTTCATAGGGGCTTGGAAAAAATTGACAGGGGAAGGAGAGGCGCAGGCTTCGCTTAGCGGCATACACCAGGGTCCCACAGAACCTTTTGTAGATTTTGTAGCGAAAATGCAGACTGCGGCTGAGAGGATTTTCTCAGATCCAATGGTTGCAGAAACTGTGGTTAAGCAGATGATTTTTGAGCAATGCAATAAGGAGTGCAAGGTTATCCTGGCACAGAATAAGGGAAAGAGCTTGACAGAGTGGGTTCGGCTTTGCAGGGACGCTGGCAGCCCGTTAACTAATGCGGGGCTGGCTGCTATGTTAGCCAGCTCCTTACAAGTAAACACAAAGGACCCCAGAGCTTTAGAGGTAAAGCCAAAAAGATGCTATGGCTGTGGCCAGTCTGGGCATTTTAAGAGAGACTGCCCCAATAAAGATCAACCGCCTGCCGTTCAGCACCTCCGCGGGCCACGTGCAGTCACTAGGCTGTGTGGCCGCTGCCACAAGGGGCCTCACCGCGCCGAGGACTGTAAGTCAGTCTTCAATGCGCAAGGAGTACGCCTTTCTGGTCGTCCTGAGCAAGATTCAAAAAACGGGCAGGGGGGGTCCACCCTTGCGGTGGGCCCCCAAACACACCAACGGACGATGCGGCCCCCATCCAGACCCGCGCATCTCCCGGATCAGCAGGATTGGACCTCCGTGCCACCTCCGGGCTCGTGCTAACCCCAGCTATGGGAGTCCAATTGGTGGGGACCTCTTTCAGGGGGCCCCTTCCAGTAGGAACCGTGGGGCTTATATTAGGGAGAGCATCCATAGCGTTAAGAGGATTAACAATTGTGCCAGGTGTTGTAGACTCAGATTTCACGGGTAATGTCCAGGTTATGGTGCAGTCTCTGCAGGGCACTCTGGTCATTGCAGAGGGCGATAGGTTGGCACAGCTTCTGCTCTTGCCCAGCCTGCATTCAGTCTTTCCAAGCAAGCCAGGACAGAGGGGGAATAAAAGATTTGGGTCCTCCGGAGAAGTTTTTGAGGGTCTTCAGATGTCCCTAGAGTCTCGACCCATGCTGACTCTTAAAGTACAAGGCCGAGCCTTCCTAGGTCTGTTAGATACTGGAGCCGATAGGTCGATTATAAGACAGCAAGATTGGCCCCCCGCTTGGCCAACGAACCAAGCGGAAGACACCATCAGAGGGATCGGCCAAATCTCAGCGCCCATGGTGAGCGCCATTACTCTCCATTGGGAGGATGAGGAAGGGCATCAAGGCAGTTTTCAGCCTTATGTGCTGGCCCTGCCTGTTTCGTTATGGGGAAGAGATATTCTAGCTCAAATGGACGTGACTTTAACCACTGGTTACTCTCCAACTTCTAAACAGTTGCTGAATAGAATGGGATATGTCCCGGGCAGGGGGCTGGGAGCCTCCTTGCAAGGGCGCGTGAAGCCCATTCAGGCTGACTCTAACCCCGGTAGACAAGGCCTGGGTTTTTCCTAGGGGCCACTGAGGGTGCATACCCGCCTACACCTATAAAGTTAACATGGAAAGTTAAGGCTCCAGTCTGGGTACCTCAGTGGCCCTTACCTCAGGAAAAACTTTCAGCATTGCATGCTTTGGTGTCAGATCAGTTGGAGAGGGGGCACATCGTCCCTTCCACGTCACCCTGGAACACCCCTATCTTCGTCATCAAAAAGAAATCAGGTGCGTGGAGGCTTTTACATGATTTGAGGGCCATAAATAGTTGCATGGAGCCTCTAGGACCTGTCCAGATGGGGTTGCCCCTTCTCTCAACTCTGCCGGAGCGGTGGCCTGTTGTTGTCATAGACATTAGAGATTGCTTCTTTTCTATCCCACTTCACCCTGAGGATGCCTCAAAATTTGCTTTAAGACAGACAACGGCCCGGCTTACGTTAGCAAAGCTTTTCAAAAGTTTTGTGATGTTATGGAAGTTAACCTAAAACACGGCATCCCATACAACCCTCAGGGGCAGGGTGTCATCGAGAGAGCGCATAGGACCATTAAAGAACTATTGCAAAAGCAAAAGGAGGGAATAGGTCATGGTCTGTCCCCCAGGGCCCAATTGTCTGCCGCCCTATTTACATACAATTATTTAAATGAAAACGCATCAACCATGACGCCTGCCCTACAACATACCACCCCAGGTCCTCCGCATAGAGGCCTGGTCCGTTGGAGGGATGTTCTGTCGGGGCAATGGAAAGGTCCTGACCCAGTGCTCAGCTGGGCCAGAGGCTCTGTTTGTGTCTTTCCCCAGGAACCAGGACGCCAACCAGTGTGGGTACCGGAGAGATTGGTGAGAACCGTGCAGTCGCCTGAGAACACCAAAGAACTGCAGCCTGACGGGTCGTTAAACCCCCAACGTGACCTGTTGGATCCAGTCCTCAACTCGCGTGATGAGCGGTCAAATGATGTCGACGGTGTCGACCACTCCCCAGCAGACCGGGAAGAGGGCCAGGAATATTGACCTTTTTTCCCTCCTGGTTCTCTTGGCCTAATCTGACCAACTGGGTTCTTCTTGCTGTGGGGTTATTAGTAGGTTTGATCATTGTTAAGAGTTTGCTGGAGCGTTTGTTTCAAAGACAACAGCAATTACGTGTTACCGCCATGATGGCCATGTCCTCTGCCTGTAACCCTCCTGATAACTATAGTCCCTCTGCCCAGCACCCATCCCAACGACTCGAAGCTGGGCATTCGGGGGTAAGGTTCGCAGCTAAGTATATGAAAAAATCTCGTATATAAACATTCGGTACCAGTGGCCCTAATTTTTGTCTCAGGTGGACCTCTTACGCAGAGTCCTAGTTGTGGCCAGACGGGACCCTTGGCGTTTGCACAGAGGCTCCTAGTGACGCCCTCGGCACTGGCTACCTTCTCCTAATCCTCCTGTCCCCCAGTTGCGAGACTGAGTACTGCAAGGAGGGCCACGTGGTTTCCGGCTCACGGGTTCTCCGGTCTCTATATGAAGTGAGCATTCTGGTCGGTGCCAGAGGTCCCACCTTGGTATGGCCGGGACCTAGTCCAGACTCCCCAAAGCACCAAAAAATACGTTGTGGGCCATCTTGGTCCACGGGAGCACATTCATCACTGGAGACACTGGGGCATATAAAACAAAAAAGGGGGAGATGTGAGCAGCCACCTTCCGGATTTGGCCTAGTAGACAAGCTGCAGCCTGCCCTTGAGTTCCCCCCGCCCATCGAGTGGTGCCAAGATGGCGCCCACATCCTGCTTCCGGCTTCTGATGTATGTAACCACCCGCTGTATTCACCAATCATGCTTGTGTGCGTGGCGTTAGCCCATTGGATACACGCAAGGTTTATAAGAAAGTTCCCGGGCAAAGCTCGGGGAGACAGCCCACAAGGAGCCGTACCTGACGGCCGCATCGAGGTTGTTCTCCCCCGAGGTGTCTCGCCCCGGGTGGAACCTGTAAAGATGATGATTGCCTAGTCCCATTAAAAGTTTATCTGCTTTACCACCGCGAGTCCTGAGTGATCACAAGTGCTCCGGGTAAGACGTTGTCCGCACCCTCTCTCCCCTTATCTCTCTGGTCCCCATCGCCGGCCGACCGAGGACTCGAGGCGGGGCGGAGAAGCGCCGGACAAAAGATAGTGGCATTTTGGGGAACATAATACATTCAAACTGGCTCACACCCTTATTCCTTTGACTTACTTTGATTTTAAAATTGATAACAATTTTAGCTTCAAAAATGGAAGTTTGAATTGTTGAATCTAAACCTATCTTTGGTAATATAAATATTTAAAATTATAAATATCCTTGTAAGTAATGTTTTAGTGGCATCCCCCAAATTTTGGAATGTAGTGTTTTTGTTATTGAATTCAAAATACTCCTCTAATTTTTCTTGTGATTTTTTCGTTAACAGATGAGTTTTTAGAAGTGTGCTTTTAGGTGGAGATTTTCTAATTATAATTTTGTTGATTTCTACTTTATTTTGTGGTCATAGAAAATGGTGTTATTTTAGCCTTTGATATTTCCTGAAAATTTCGTTTTATCACCCATTATATAACCTAACTTGATAATGATAGTTATCTAAGCTTTATATTGATTTTTGTTTGCTTTTTCTGTTTTTTCCTTTTAACTTTTTTGTGTCTTCATATGGAAAATGAATCTCATAAAATTACATATAATAGAGTGTTGCTTTTTTAGCTTTTATGACAGTTGCTACCTTGTAACTACAGTTTATTCATTTATGTTATTGTAATTATTGACATCATTGAGTTTAGTATATCATTTTAGTATTTTTCTATTTCTCACTGTTCCAGTGTGCTAAAGTTGCCAAATACCAGAAATGGAATGGCTTTTATAAAGGGGGTTTGTTAGATTATAAATTTATAGTTCTAAAGCCATGAAACTGTGGAACTGTCCAAACTAAGGCATCAACAAAAGGATACCTTCACTGAAGAAAGGCCAGTGGCATCTGGGCTTCCTCTGTCACATGGGAAGGCACATGGTAACATCTGCTGGTCCTTCTTTCCCAGGCTCTGGTTTCAAAATGGATCTCTCCAAAATTTCTCTGGGCTTCAGTCTTAGGTTCTCTGGGTCCTTCTGATTGCTTCTCCCAGGGTGTTTCTGTCTCAGTGTCTGGGCCTGTGTCAGATCTCTTAAGGACTCCAGTGAACTAATTTAGACCCACCTTGAATGGGCAGGGTCACACCTCCATAGAAATAGTCTAGTCAAAAGGTCCCACCCACAAGACTGGATTAAAATAGCATGGTTTCTCTGGGGTACATGATAGATTCAAACCAACACACTCACATATGTTTTTGATTCTTTTTTTTTTCTATTTTCCTGCCTTCTTTCAGATGGAATACTTAGAACTCATTTTCTCTCCTTTATTGGCTGTTTATTTTTTATCAATTTTTAGTGTTTTTAAAATTTAAGATAAAGTTCAAATACCATAAAAGTTACCATTTTAAAGGGTTAAATTCAGTGGTTTTTAGTATATTTAAAATTTTTCATAAATATTACCACTATCTAAATTCAGAACATTTTCATCACCTCAAATTAAACCCTGTATGTATTAGCAGTCATACCACATTTACCCCAATCCCCAAATCCCTTGGCAAAACTAATCTATTTACTTCTGTATAGAATTGCCCATTCTGGACATTTCATATGAATGGAATCATATGACATGTGATCTTTTGTGGCTGGCTTCTTTCACTTAGCATAATGATATCAAGGTTTACCCATATTACACCACGTATCAGTACTCCATTACCTTTTTGTAGTAAAATATTCATAACATAAAATTCATCATTTAAAGCACTTTTTCAAGAAATAGATTTTTTATTTAAAAATAATACACTAAAAAAAAACTAAAGATACTCAAGTAGGACAGAAATCCCATCTCCAAAAGCTACTCAAAGACAGCTCTTATATGAAAGTTAATAGCTTTTAAAAAATACCATACCGTTTATTCAAGGTACATGAATTGCATCCCCAAGTTACTGACAGTTAACTCACAATGCTCTGGTTTTAAGGGGCCCAGGAACATGATTACCCATTGTGCCAGTCGGAATGTATTATGTCCCCCAAAATGCTATTATCTTTGATGCAATCTTGCATGGGCAGACATATTAGTGTTGATTAAATTGTAATTCGTTGATTGAGTGTTTCCATGGGGATGCAACCCACATAACTGTAGGTGATAATTCTGATTAGATAATTTCCATGGTGGTGTGTCCCTGCCCATTCAGTATGGGCCTTCATTAGTTTACTAGAGCACTATATAAGATCAGACAGAAGGAGTGAGCTTGCTAGAGCCAAGAAGGATGCTTTGAAGAATGCACAGGAGCTAAGAGAGGAGCTGCAGCTTACAGAGGCATATTGGAGATGGTCTTTAAAAGCAGTCTTTAACTCCTGAGAAGCTAAGAAAGGACAAATGTCCCAAAAGAAACCAAGAGTGACATTTTGAAGAGGAGCTGCAGCCTAGAGAGGAACATCCTGAGAGAAAGCCATTTTGAAACCAGAACTTCGGAGCAGATGCCAGCCATATGCCTTCCCAGCCAGCAGAGGTTATCTGGACACCATTGACCATCCTCCAGTGAATGTATCCAGTGTTGATGCATTGCCTTGGACACTTTATGGCCTTAAGACTGTAACTGTGTAAACAAATAAACCCCCTTTATAAAAGCCATTCAATTTCTGGTATTTTGCATAATGGCAGCATTGGCAAACCAGAACAGATTTTGGTACCAGAGAAGTGGGGTGCTTCTGTGTTTGCAAATAACAAACATGTTGGAACAGCTTTTTAAATGGATAAGGGAAGATTCTGGAAGAATTGTGAGGTGCTTGATAGAAAAGGCCTAGACTGCTTTGGAGAGATTGTTGCTAGAAACATGAACTCTAAAGATACTTCTGACAAGGCCTTAAACAGAAATGATGAATGTGCAATTACCAACTGGAAGAAAGGCTATCCTTGTTTTAAAGTGACAGAGAATTTAGCAAAATTTAGTCCTGGTGTTGGATGGAAGGCAGAATTTGATAACAGTGATCTGGGATACTTAGCTGAAGAGATTTCAACACTAAATATCAAGAGTGTGGCCTGGCTTCTCCTTGCAGCTTACAGTAAAATGTGAGTGGAAAAAGATAAGCTAGAAACTGAAATCTTGGGTACAAAGAAACCAGAAATGGATAGTTTGGAAAATTCTGGGCTTCCAGAAAGTGAGACCCCAAAAGCTGCAGCCCCACATGAGGATTTAACCAAACATGGAACCCAACCACCATTTCAGTACAAGCCAGGGTTGGAGATGGACTTATCCAGATAGGTTCTGCAGAAAGTCATATTTTCTGATGGTTTTGACCCCTGTGTGCTTCTCACCAAGCCAACGAGATTTTTGAGAGTACCGTATACCTAGAACCATGGAAGATCTGGACTGGAGAGGTCAAAGGAACTAAATGAAGGAAAAATGCCTTCAAAGACAGACCCATGGAGATTGAGGTCTGGAGTCAAGAGGTCATGGGCTAGGAGAGTGGAGCAGCCCATGCATGTGGAAAGGGTGAGTTTGCCCCAGAGGCAGAGAGCAGGCCTTCCACATCAATGTTCAGGAAGAGTGCTGCCATCCCAGGCTCCAGAGTTGGTGGAGCACATTCCCCTGGGATTAGGGAGAGCCTGGCTGCCACCCCACTGTTTGGAGAGTGGAAAGCCTTTGTCCTACAGAGGCAGAGTCTGGGTGGCACCCTGATGTTTGAGGAGGGTGGGACCAAGAAAAAGGTGTTCTCCCCAGTGTGTGGATATGTTAAGCAAACACCCCAGCATTTGGAGAGGAAAGGGCTACTGCAAAGGCCCTTGAAAAGGGTTGGACTTCCACTCTCTCCAGCCCTAAGGATAAAACATCATTCTATAAATGACTCTCAGATTTTGAAATGTAATGGAGTTTGCCCTGTGGGTTTTAGGAATTATTTTGGTCCCTTAAACCCTATTTCCTTTCAGTTTCTCCTTATGGCAATGGGAATGTTTACCCTATGACTGTCCTTCCTTTGTATATTGGAAACAGATAACTTTTTCTGAGTTTCACAGGTACAGAGCCAGAGGGGACTTTTGCTTTTGGACAGACCATGTTTGTAACTGATTTTGATGGTATCTTGTACTTACCTATTGTTACTGAAATGGTTTAAGTTTTTGTGATATTGTGATGGGATGAATGTATTTTGTATATGGGAAGATCATGTCATTTTGGGGTCCAGGGGGTAGAATGTGCCAGTTTGAATGTATTATGTCCCCCAAAATGCCTTTATCTTTGATGCAGTTTTGTGTGGGCAGATGTATTAGTGTTGATTAGACTGTAATTCTTTGATTGAATGTTTCCATGAAAATATGACCCACTTAATTGTAGTTGATAATTCTGATTAGGTAATTGCCATGGAGGTGTGTCCCTGCCCATTCAGTGTGGGTCTTGATTAGTTTACTAGAGCACTATATAAGCTCAGACAGAAGGAGTGAGCTTGCTACAGTCAAGAGGGATACTTTGAAGAATTCACAGGAGCTGAGATAGTAGCTGCAGCTTACAGAGACATTTTGGAGATGGCCTTTGAAAGCAGTCCTTTGCTTCTGAGAAGCTAAGAGAGGACAAATGCCCCAAGAGCAACTGAGAGTGACATTTTGAAGAGGAGCTGTAGTGTAGTGAGGAACATCCTGGGAGAAAGCCATTTTGAAACTGGAATTCCAGAGCAGATGCCAGTTAACAGAGGTTTTCCAGTTGGCTTTGGCCATCCTGCAGTGAAGGTACCCAATTGTTGATGCATTACCTTGGACACTTTATGGCCTTAAGACTGTAACTGTGTAATGAAATAAACCCCCTTTATAAAAGCCAATCCATTTCTGACATTTTGCATAATGGCAGCATTGTCAAACTGGAACACTCATATTTTGTTGTTTTCCCACACCTTTTATCCTTCACTAGACTGTAAGCTTTGGAGGGGAAGATCAAAGTGCCTGGCACATATCAGGTACTCAAACATTAGTTGAATTAACCACAAACACCTAGAATAAATCTTCCCTCCATCTTATGATACCTACAAATCAAATTGGCCTGTAAATACTTTGGAGGAAAGATAATATTCAAAATGCTTCACATAATCCCTGAAGAATAAATAAATGTATGCCTCAGTATTTTCCATTTTTGAAATATGGCAAGATATTTTAACTTGTTTGAAAATTATTAGTGACTCTGTGAAAATTTTCATTCTAACAAACTTTCTAACTAATCATTCAGTAACTCCCTCACTGCAACTACAAAGTACAATATAAAAAATAATACAAGCAGAATTAAAGACAGTAGGAAAGAGTTTTAAGATTTAATGCCAGTACTACTTCTTTAAATTCAATTTTATTGAGATTGCTCACATACCATACAATCATCCAATGTGCAAATCAATTGCCCACAGTACCATCATACAGCTGTGCATCCATTATTCCAGAAAAGAAATAAAAACAAATAAGAAAACTCAAATCCTCCCATACTCCTAACCCCCTCTACATTATTGACTCATGGTATTTGTATAGTACATTTGTTACTGTTGACAAAAGATTGTTAAAATACTAACTGTAGTACATAGTTTGCAATAGGTATGTTTTTCCCTATATACCCCTCTATTATTAACTTCTAATTATAGTGTCATATATTTATTCAAGTTCATGACAGAGATTTCTAATATTTGGACAATTAATCCTGGGCATTGTCCACCACAAGATTCACTGTTTCATACATTCCCATATTTTAACCTCCAATTTTCCTTCTGGTGACATGCATGACTTTAAGCTTCTGCATTCAACCACATTCACACACCATTCAGCACTGTTAGTTATTCTCACAGTAATGTGCTACTGTCACCTCTGTCCATTTCCAAACACTTAAGTTCAACCTAGTTAAACATTCTGTTCATGATGTGCAGCCACTCCCCATTTTTTAGCCTCTTTCTATATCTTGGTAACTTATATTTCATGTCTATGAGTTTATATATTATAATTAGTTCATATCAGTGAGACCATACAATATTTGTCATTTTCTGTCTGACTTATTTCACTCAATATAGTGCCCTCAAGATTTCTCCATCATCCCATTTTTTGTTTTTGCTTTTGTTTTTTTAAGATGGCTTTGTTCATTCACTATACATTCCATTCTTAGTAAACAATCAATGGCTCCCTGTATAATCACATATTTATGCATTCACCACCATCACAACTGTCTGTATAAGGACATCTCAATTTCTTACACAAAGGAGGAAGATGCATCAAAGAAGGCAGAGACATGAAAGAAAAAGAAAAAGAAACAAAAAAAATTACAGCTAAAAAGCAACAAAAGGAAAGATAGGATTAAATTAAAGTACCACAAAAGATTAGTTGTTTGAAATCCTTTATCTCTGAAGTTTTAATTGATTCCTTTGACTGAGCCACATCTTCCTGTTTCTTACTATGGCTTTTTATTTATTGCCAGTTTCTATGCATTTGATTTCCTTGATGAGTTTAATCTGCAAGTCAGTTTCTCTGTCTTGCCTAGGGTTCTCTTATTGATTGGCTTTGTGCTAAATCTCTTCTTTGACACTTGGTTCAACTTATTTTAGACCTTTAGAATATCTCATGTTTAACTGATTAGAATTGTTTCAGCTCTTATTCATCTGATTCTTGCCTTGGATTTATGGTATGATTTTTGAGATTGCACTATTTGTCCATTTCATTCCCAGGAGAAAACTTCTTTCCTCTGTTCCTCCTCTGGGAATGTTGAACTTTTGTTTTTTATTTATTTATTTGCTTCTATATGTCTCTAAAACTCCTTTCATTATCTCTAGCTGATTTTACCTAGAGGGCTAATTCTGAGAGCAGTGTCCCCCCCATAGGGGACCTTCCCAAGTTAATTTTTCAGTCAAAGCAAGCACAGGGTCCCACAAAGGGGGTGTAGATTCATTCAAGATTAACCTGGGGAGGAGATCTGGAGGGATGCCAGTCTCCCTGAAACTGTGCTTTCCTGGCATGCCCAGCTGTATTAGTTAGGGTTCTCCTTGGAAACAGAATCAATGAGAGATGTCTCTTATTATCAAATTGTAAAAGTGACTCACGCAACTGCGGGAGTGCACGAGTCCAAATTCTGCAGAGCCGTCAACAAGCTGTCAACTCCAAGGAAGATATCCGACGAACTCCTCGGGAAACGAACCGACAACTTTGACGAACTCCTCAGGAAACAAACCGACAACTTTGACGAACTCCTCAGGAAACGAACTGGCAACTTCGACGAGCTCCCCAGGAAAAGCTTCACTGAGCAGCTGAAGAAGAAGTGAAGGTTTCTCTAACCGTCCGGCTTATAAGCCTCCAACTGATCACCCGGACCAAATCCAGCCAATTGCATTCTCTCACTGTGGAAGCACGCCCCTTGATGAGTCATCAGTCAGCTGCAGTCAATTGACTGATGATCCGACAAACCAGCCCGTTGGTTTATTAACCAGCCTCAAATAGCCTCACAGCAATCGTCAGGCCAGTGCCCGCTTGACCAGACAGCTAGGCCACCTAGCCAAGTTGACACATGAACCCAACCATCACAGTCCACCCCTTGTCAACTTGGCAGTTGTACACATCACCTAAAACCATATCTTCAAAATGAACGTTACAGCTTATGCCATATGATAAGGGGATAAGACAGAGAAGAAAGCAAAAATATTTTCTTCACAGACAAATACAAACATAATCATCACAAAACGAGGAGGAAATATTCATATCATCATAGTCCTCATTTCTGTAACTGGTCACGTGGCCGTAGTTCATATTTATCACGACCTTCTTCCACTACCCATTCCATGATCCCTTTACCCTCAGCAAGCACTTCAGCTGGCCGTGGTTCTTTGCCTGGTGGGGTGACCCAAACCTTCATTCCTGAAGTTTCTTGGCCATTGGTAGTCCTGCCTGGATTGGGTTGTTGCATTTTTCCATTGACTTGAATCACGGGGCATGGTAGTACTAAGAGACGCCCCAGGGGATCTCCTGTATGCCAGGAAAACTCTTCTTTACTTCCATTGTGTAGTTGCAGTGCTATTTCCCCTTGATAGTCAGGATCAATCACCCCAGCCAGTACAGTAATCCCCTTACTTGCCTGTTGATTCAGAGGCATAAGAAGCCCAAAGTGGCCAGGTGGCAGCCTTAACTTCCAGTTCAATGGGATTATTGTTGTGTTTCCTGGTGGAAGCACTCCTCCTTTTGGAACCAAGACTTGTAGACCAGCAGAGCTTAAACTTGCAGGGACAGGAAGCAAAAATTTCCCTAGTGGATCACTAGGAGTGATAGTGAGTGCTGCTACTCCTGTTTCCACCCCTTGATTCCTGGACCCATGAATCCTGGCTATGGGAGAAACAGCACCATAGAGTGGACGCTGATTCAGAGCATACACAGCCTCCTGGAGAACACTGCCCCAGCCCTGCAAGGTATTGCCACCTAGTTGGCGCCGTAATTGAGTCTTCAAAAGGCCATTCCACCGTTCTATCAACCCAGCTGCTTCTGGATGATGGGGAACATGGTAAGACCACAGAATTCCATGAGCATGTGCCCATCCCCTCACTTCATTTGCTGTGAAGTGGGTTCCTTGGTCCGAAGCAATGCTGTGTGGAATACCATGACGGTGGATGAGGCATTCTGTAAGTCCACGTATTGTAGTTTTGGCAGAAGCATGTCGTGCAGGGAAGGGAAACCCATATCTGGAGTATGTGTCTATTCCAGTAAGAACAAATCGCTGCCATTTCCATGATGGAAGTGGTCCGATGTAATCAACCTGCCAACAGGTAGCAGGCTGATCACCCCGAGGAATGGTGCCATATCGGGGACTGAGTGTGGGTCTCTGCTGCTGGCAAATTGGACACTCAGCAGTGGCTGTGGCCAGGTCAGCCTTGGTGAGTGGAAGTCCATGTTGCTGAGCCCATGCATAACCTCTGTCCCTACCACCATGACCACTTTGTTCATGAGCCCATTGGGCAATGACAGGAGTTGCTGGGGAAAGAGGCTGATTGGTATCCACCAAACGGGTCATTTTATCCACTTGGTTATTAAAACCTTCTTCTGCTGAAGTCACCCTCTGGTGAGCATTCACATGAGACACAATTATCTTCATGTTGTTTGCCCACTCAGAAAGGTCTATCCACATACCCCTTCCCCAGATTTCTTTGTCACCAATCTTCCAATCATGTTCCTTCCAAGTCCCTGACCATCCAGCCAAACCATTAGCAACAGCCCAGGAATCAGTATACAGACGCACCTCTGGCCAGTTCTCCTTCCAAGCAAAGTGAACAACCAGGTGCACTGCTCGAAGTTCTGCCCACTGGGAGGATTTCCCCTCACCACTGTCCTTCAGGGATATCCCAGAAAGGGGCTGCAGTGCTGCAGCTGTCCACTTTCGGGTGGTACCTGCATATCGTGCAGAACCATCTGTAAACCAGGCCCGAGTCTTCTCTTCCTCAGTCAACTGACTGTAAGGAACTCCCCAAGATGCCATAGCTCTGGGTTGGGAAAGAGAAGATAAGGTAGAAGGAGTGGGGGCCATGGGCATTTGGGCCACTTCCTCATGTAACTTACTTGTACCTTCAGGACCTGCTCGAGCTCTATCTCGTATATACCATTTCCATTTTATGATGGAGTGCTGCTGTGCACGCCCAACTTTATGACTTGGTGGGTCAGATAACACCCAGCTCATGATAGGTAACTCAGGTCTCATGGTAACTTGGTGGCCCATGGTTAAGCGTTCTGTCTCTACTAAGGCCCAGTAGCAGGCCAACAGTTGTTTCTCAAATGGAGAGTAGTTATCTGCAGAGGATGGTAAAGCTTTACTCCAAAATCCTAAGGGCCTGCAGTGTGATTCTCCTATAGGAGCCTGCCAAAGGCTCCAAACAGCATCTCTATTTGCCACTGACACTTCCAGCACCATTGGATCAGCTGGATCATATGGTCCAAGCAGCAGAGCAGCTTGCACAGCAGCCTGGACCTGTTGCAGAGCCTCATCTTGCTCCGGTCCCCACTCAAAACTAGAAGCTTTTCTAGTCACTCGGTAAATGGGCCGGAGTAGCACACCTAAATGAGGAATATGTTGTCTCCAAAACCCAAAGAGGCCAACTAAGTGTTGTGCCTCTTTTTTGGTTGTAGGAGGGGCCAGATGCAGCAGCTTATCCTTCACCTTAGAAGGAATATCTCGACAGGCCCCACACCACTGGACACCTAGAAATTTTACTGAGGTGGAAGGCCCCTGTATTTTTGTTGGATTTATCTCCCATCCTCTGCCACGCAAATACCTTACCAACAAATCTAGAGTAGTTGCTACTTCTTGCTCACTAGGTCCAATCAACATGATATCATCAATATAATGGACCAGTGTGATGTCTTGTGGGAGGGAGAAATGATCAAGATCCCTGCGGACAATATTATGACATAGGGTTGGAGAGTTGATATAACCCTGACGTAGCACAGTGAATGTAAACTGCTTGCTTTGCCAGCTAAATGCAAACTGTTTCTGGTGGTCCTTGCTGACAGCAATTGAGAAAAAAGCATTTGCCAGATCAATAGCTGCATACCAGGTACCAGGGGATGTGTTGATTTGCTCAAGCAATGATACCACATCTGGGACAGCAGCTGCAATTGGAGTCACCACCTGGTTAAGCTTATGATAATCCACAGTCATCCTCCAAGACCCATCTGTTTTCTGCACAGGCCAAATAGGAGAGTTGAATGGGGATGTGGTGGGAATCACCACCCCTGCATCCTTCAAGTCCTTAAGAGTGGCATTAATCTCTGCAATCCCTCCAGGAATCCAGTATTGCTTCTGGTTCACTACTTTGCTAGGCAGGGGCAGCTCTAGTGGCTTCCACTTGGCCTTTCCCACCATAATAGCCCTCACTCCAGGAGTCAAGGAACCAATGTGAGGATTCTGCCAGTTGCTGAGTATGTCTATTCCAATTATGCATTCCAGCACTGGGGAAATAACCACAGAATGGGTCCGGGGACCCACTGGACCCACTGTGAGACGGACCTGGGCTAAAACTCCATCAATCATCTGACCTCCATAAGCCCCAAGTCTGACTGGTGGACCAGAGTGACATTTTGGGTCTCTGGGAATTAATGTCACTTCTGACCCAGTGTCTAATAATCCACGAAATATCTGATCATTTCCTTTTCCCCAATGCACAGTCATCCTGGTAAAAGGCCGTAGGTCCCCCTGGGGAAGGCTGGGAGGAAGATTAACAGTATAAATTTTTGGCAGTGTGACAGGGTCCTTCTCCAAGGGTACCCGGCCTTCCCTTCATTCAAGAGGCTCTGGATCTGTAAACTGTCTCAAGTCTGGGAATTGATTAAGGGGCCGTGACTCTCTGTTTTTGTAATTCAAGGGAGATTTTTGTTCACGTGGCCTAGAATTCTTCTGCTTATATAGTTCAAACAAGAATTTAGTCGATTGCCCATCTATTTTACTACTTGGTACTCCATGATCCACTAGCCAATGCCATAAGTCTCTGCGAGTCATATTATTTTGATTGCTGCTTTGAGCCTGTTTTCCATTATGGTAGCCCTGTCCACCTTGTCTTGGCGATTAACTGCAGCCACTTGGCTTCTGCTGACCCGGGACCCGATTATCCCCATTGTGTTTAAGGATTCCAGTTCAGTGACAGCAGTTCCTACAGTAATATCTGACCTACAGAGAAGGGCGACTACAGAGCTCTTCAGGGATGATGGAGCTAGTTTCACAAATTTATTCCTTACAGTCCTGGTAAAAGGCGTGTCCTCTGGACATTCCAGGGCTGTGTGAGCAGGTTTTCCATGATAAATCCACTCTAACATTCCAGTCTCTCTAAGCCTTTGAATCCCCTCCTCCACATTATACCAGGGCAATTCTGGCATTTCAACTTCTGGTAATGCCGGCCACCTTTTGATCCATGTTTCAGCCAGCCACCCAAACAAACTGTTAACACCCTTTCTAACCCCTCGAGCTACAACATTGAATGCAGAATCTCTGCTTAGTGGGCCCATATCAGTAAATTCAGCCTGATCCAACCTTATATTCCTCCCACCATTATCCCACACTCTCAATATCCATTCCCACACATATTCCCCTGGTTTCTGTCTGTATAAGTTGGAAAACTCATACAGTTCTTTTGGAGTATAGCGTACTTCCTCATGGGTCACACTTTGTACCTCACCCTTTGGGGCTTGTTGGGACTTGAGCCTAGTTATAGGTCTTGAAGCAAAAACTGGTGGTGGGGGTGGGTCATGAAAAGAGTTAGAATTATCTCTCAAGCCATTCACCTCAGGACACTCTGTTGCATTTTCATCTCTTAAAACAGGATTAATCTCTCCAGACAGAGGAGTGAGGGCTGCTTCCTCAGGGGAGGTGATTACAAGATTAGCAGGCATTGAAGGGTTAATCTCCTTAGGTGGGAGTTGCGTGGCAGGCTCCTTAGGGCAGACTGGAGGCAGAGAAGCTGTTTCCCCAGGACAGCCCTCTACAGGTAAATCTAACAATGACCCAGCAGAATCCAGGGTTCCAATGTCCTCACTGTCATTATTATCAATCCATATGTCCCCATCCCAAGTTTCCGGGTCCCATTCTTTTCCAATCAATGCCTTTACTTTAACAGCAGACACCCTGAGAGGTTGAGATTTTAGTTTACGCTGTAAATGTGCTACTCGCACAATAAGAGACTGCGTCTGATTTTCAGAAACCTCCAGTCTGCGGGCACAGGAAATAAGATTTTCTTTCAGGGCACAGATGGAACCCTTTACATCTGTCATACGGCATTCAAGTTTTGAATTTGAAGCCTTTAGCTCATCCCTTTCTCTTACAACTGTATCCAAAGTATCTAAGAGCAGCCAGCCAACATCATTATACCTCTTAATACTGCAAAACTCCGTGAAAGTGTCGAAAACGCTGTCACCCAGAGCCTCGCTTCGTACTAGAGCACAATTAGGAGAATCAAATAGTGCTATTTTGCGTATTTCCTTTGCCAACTCCTGCCATGGACTCTTAGTACCCTCTTGATTATTGGAAATAGAGTCATTAGTGCCTCTGAACCTAATCAGAGTAGAAAACAAATTGTAAAAGCCCATTTTAAGATTCCGTTTCTCAAGAACCACTCTCGGTACCAAATTGTATTAGTTAGGGTTCTCCTTGGAAACAGAATCAATGAGAGATGTCTCTTATTATCAAATTGTAAAAGTGACTCACGCAACTGCGGGAGTGCACGAGTCCAAATTCTGCAGAGCCGTCAACAAGCTGTCAACTCCAAGGAAGATATCCGACGAACTCCTCGGGAAACGAACCGACAACTTTGACGAACTCCTCAGGAAACAAACCGACAACTTTGACGAACTCCTCAGGAAACGAACTGGCAACTTCGACGAGCTCCCCAGGAAAAGCTTCACTGAGCAGCTGAAGAAGAAGTGAAGGTTTCTCTAACCGTCCGGCTTATAAGCCTCCAACTGATCACCCGGACCAAATCCAGCCAATTGCATTCTCTCACTGTGGAAGCACGCCCCTTGATGAGTCATCAGTCAGCTGCAGTCAATTGACTGATGATCCGACAAACCAGCCCGTTGGTTTATTAACCAGCCTCAAATAGCCTCACAGCAATCGTCAGGCCAGTGCCCGCTTGACCAGACAGCTAGGCCACCTAGCCAAGTTGACACATGAACCCAACCATCACACCAGCAGATGGTGAACTTCAGCCAACTTTCCCTTGCAGTCCTAACATGGTACTGTGCCTTTAATTCTCAAATGTGTTCACCCCACTTAGGGGCATGGTTGAGAGAGAGAGGCTGTCAGCTGCTTTTTGCTGCAGCATGTTGAAAATGTTGTTCAGATCCCAGGCCATGTGATCTAAATTCTCTAATCAACAGTAGCAAACTGGGCTGGACTGTGCCCCACCTTTTCTTGGGGAAGAGTCACTCTTCAGCAAAATGTTCCCCACCACCCTGAGAAGTTTCTGGGTCCTTAATCATCCCCACTTTGGCCCCCCTGCTGGGGGTGAGGTTGAAAGAGAGGCTGCTAGCTGTTTTCTGTTCTGGATGGGTTAAGACTTTAGTTTTGCTCAGAGCTGGAACCCAGCAGTCCAAATTTGCTACTCAAATGCTGCAATCATTGCCTGGCTGTGTCCCCACCACCTCCTTGTTTGGGGAATAGGGTTTCTATTTCTATCCAGGGAGTTGTCCTCAATTCAGCTTGCCATGCCAGTGAGATATCAGCACCAGCTTCCACTGCATGGAGAGATCTACTCTAAGATCTTCATCATAGTTTATCAGTCTCTTCATTCAACTCTTCCCTGGTTGGTGTACAGTGTTCTTCTCATCTCCTGAGCCCCCCCAAACAGATTTTTCAGACAGTTTCTGGCAAATTACTAGCTTCTCTGGAGGATAAACTGAACCCTAGAGCTCCCTACTTCACAATCCTGAAAAAAATCATGCCAAAGCTTTTGGTACACAAATTTTTTTAATATTGATGAATTTGCATTTGTCTACTTTTTCTTTTCTTCTTGTGATTTGGTTTAAAGTTTAAGACACTTTGGCCTAACACGAGGTCTTGAAAATATTTCCCCATGTTTTCTTCTAGGACTTTTATAATTTTGCTTCTTATATTTAGGTCTTTGATTCATTTAGAGTTAATTTTGCATATGGTGTTAGGTATGGGCCCACCTTCAATATTTTGCATATGGATATCCATTTTTCCTAGAACCATTTGTTGAAGACACTACCCCCCCACACACATACACACACTGGGTGCTCTATTGTATGTCTTAAAGCCAGTAATCCTTCACCCCAGGTTTATTTGTTTATACTGTTTCTCACACTACTTATCTGTCTACAAGTTTCTTCTGCTTGTAGGGTAAATTCTGGGTTGGGGCAAGCTAGAGATGAGCATCCTTGTTCAGCCTTTCAGGCTGCCACCCAATAGATAGACTGACATACAGGTACTCCAGTATATGCATAGGGGTTAATCTGCTCCATCCAGAACAGAGCCAGGGACCCACAATTGGAGTGCATGCCAGCTCCACATCATACTGAGAAGGGGTGGGGGAGGGGACATCAAAGATGCCATTAGCTTCTTCTACCATTTTTAAAGCAGCGTAGCCTTGATTTGGCAATCTCCCAGTTACTGCCACCTTTTAACTGTTTTCTCGAGTTTTCAGGAAGATGACCACCAGTTTTTGCTAATTGTTCAAACATTCTGTGGGGGAATGGAATCCTGGAGTATGTTATGTCACCAACTCTTTCAAACAGAGGCCTGTCCCTCAGTTTGAAAGATAGTTTTCAGTGGGTATAGATTTTTTTTATTGGTAATTTTTCACTTTTAGCATTTTAAACCTATCATCTTATTGCCTTCTTCCTCCCATGGTTTCAAATGGAAGCCTCAATAAGATTAATCTTATTGAGGCTTCCTTGTATAGTATGCATTGCTTTTCACTTGTAACTTTTGTTTTAATTTAAGTACCAAGCTCTTTGCATGCTAATAGGCTGTGGGATTGAGAAGAGCCCAAGCACATTGCTTAGTAGTTTTAATTCACCAGGTAACACAGTAATGTGGAAACATTTATAAATTTACAAAGTAATTTAGAAAAACTCCCTCAAGAATTTTGGGAGGCACTGGCCCCAAACAGTCATTCCCTTTTCTCTTTTCATGACATGTTGTGTCATTAGTTTCCAAAGATGTATCCCTCAAATGCCCATGAAATCAGGGTCTGAGTGCAGTAGAGGTAAGGGAAGTGTCATAAGAGCTTCTAGCCCTGACAAAATGTTTTTGATGGAGCTATCTCACTCCCAGTGGAGGAAGTGCCTCACACCAGTCCCATGTGCCACCTGAGGCTCACTGGCTATCTCTGGTCAGTCTTCCACTGTCCACCAGATCAGACAAATACGTATCTAGGGTAAATTTTGACTCAGAGGTGTCCAGTTGCTTGCTGGTGCTTCCCAGTCATCTGATCAGGTCCCTTGGTTCAAAATGGTAGCCTCACTCTTCTCTGTTTGGAGGAGTCTTTAGTGAAATTAGTAGTCAATTTTCAACTCACCTCCAGATGATACAGTACCAGTTACTGAGACTGCCACCTGGCATTCTTGGTGACCTGTCACAAGAGTGGAAGAGGGGCACCAGGAGCTACCACCACCATGCAGAAAGCAATTTGCTCTTTTACTACAATTTATCAGTCTCCTCCACCAGCCCTTCCCAGGATTCTGTACAGTACTCTTCTGCCTCTGGCATTTCAAAATAGTTGTTTCAAACAGTTTCTGCATATTTAGTAGTTGTTTGGGGACAAGAACTTAGTTCTAGAACTCCCACCTCTAACATCTTCCCACAATCCTTGGTCACAGAGTTTTTAAGTAGAAAAGTTGGGATTTTCATGCAAGTAGTTTATGCATTTAACCACTGCATTACACTATTTTATTCAGGAGACAAATGAATAAATGGAAAAGAATCAATAAAAAAATCAGTAATAAAATATAATTTTAGATACAAAAAATACTTGAATTTTCAGATCAAAATGGCTAGTAGGTACTAAGTGGGATTGATGGAAACAGACATGCACCTGGGAAAATTCTTGAGGAAATTAATTAATTCTAAAGTAAAGAAAACAAGAAAATGCTTACACTCAGAAAATCTAAAAAGAAAGTGTTAGACTAGTATCAAACTTCTCAAAAAAGGGCCAAATAAGAGTAGTGCTTCTCAGATTTTATTATGTGGAAATGGCCTAGGGATCTTGTTAAAAAACAAATAATGTTTCAGTAGGTATGGATTGGAGTTTCAAGGCTGCAATTCTATCAAATTTCCAGGTGATGACAAAGCTTTTTGTCCATAGACCATGTGAAAAGGATCAAAGAGTTAGACTTCAGGGGAAAAACATAGATTAGTATGAAAATGGAATAAAATCCTGTTTCCAATCCCAACCAAGATCTCATTCATTTGTCAGAAACAAATAAAAACAATTATAAGACATGTAAGTATTCTGAATGTATAATATTCGAGGGAAAGATAAAAGAATGAAAAATTGTGGTAAACAATGTATCTTAGAAAACATTAATTCTAAATGGATAGTGAAGATGTAACAAGAATTTCTAATGTAATGTAAAGTCATGTATTGAAAAAGAAAATTCTTACTGTGAGAACATATTTAATAATAAGTAATAACCTGACTTGCATGTCCAGTCTGGATGTAGAAATTCATGATAGACCATAACCCCTCTCCCAATAATGAGAACAAACTGAATTGAATAAGCTAAAAACATGATTTTTAAATGCATCAGAGACTAATTAATGAACTGAAAGAGCTAACATCAAGAATTGATGCATGACTGTTTATATCCTTCCTTGGGGGCATTGCAGGAAGAGAAGCAAGCTCACCATGGATAATGTAAGGAAACGCCAGCCATACTTTTAACAAATATTTCCTGGCCAGTCAAATGTAGGCTGGAGTAACAGATTAGAATTAAGAGAAATTGCAGTAAAAGAACCACTTTCTACCTACCTGTCAAATGCTTCCCATAGCACTCTTCTTATATGCATGCATGCACCATGCTGAGGGTAAAGACTATGCAAGAGGTCTGAGAGAGAGTCCCACAAAAGGCATATTGGGGTTTCACTGAGTGCAACTTGCTGAAAGCTGGTCTCAGGGAAGCAGAGTGGAAAGTTCTCCAAAAGCACAGAGAATTACAGTGGATATTGAGATTAAACAGAATTCAAGATTGACCTGAAACCTGGTAAATGAGCTAAAATACATACTGTATATACCTATATTTCAGGAAGCACAAAGCCAGGCAGAAAACAGAGATATCCAAGTAATGCTGAAAGTAAAGTAATGGAAATCTTCAAAATATTTCAATGCTATGAGGAACTGAATTTAATCAAAGGTGCAACATTCCCAGAGCTAGCTAATTCACAGAGCTATCTAATCCCAGAACTACCTATTGCCTGACAGAGGAAGAAATATGCCCCTTTCTGGGGATAAATTTAATAATGTTCAGTCTGTACTGTTTTAAACAGAAATATCTGGCATACAATAAAAATTAAAAATGCTGAGACGTAGGAAAATATGACTCATAATCAAGAGAAAATTTGATTAATGTTAGAAGATAGTCAGATAATGGAATTGGCAAAGAAAGATTTTAAAGTAACTATGATAAATATGTGAAAAAGTCTAGAGGAAAAGGTGAACAACATGTTTGAAGAGAGTTGGAATGTAGGCAGACAATGCAAACTATATAAAATAATAAAATGGTAATTCTAAAATTGAAAAATATCAGAATTGAAAATTTATTTGGTGAGTTTTACAGCAATACAAATGATAGAATTCAGGGTCAGTGAATTTGAGGACAAGTCCATAGAAATTTATTCAAAAGGAAGCATAAAGAGTAAATGAAAAAAGCAAAGCAAAATCTGAACAGAGCATCTAAAAGAGGCAGGACAATGCCAAATTGTATAAGATATGGGTAACAGAATCCCACAAAGAGAAGTGAATGAGAATAAAATAGAAAAAATGTGAAAAGGAAATGGCCAAGAGTTTCTCATGACTGGTAAAAGACAAGGCTCCATAGTTACAGGAATATCAGTGAATCCCAAGCAGGTTAAGTTAAAAGAAAGCCACACATGAGCACATTAAGTCAAACTACTAAAATCAAAATATGAATACATAATTATCTGTCTATCTGTCATCTATTTACCTGTGTTGGACTATGTGATGTATTACCAAGATCCTTTATTCTCAAGCTGCTGGAAGTGCACTTGACTAACAGCCTTCAGCTTTGGGTCCTCCCCAGAAATTGCACATGTTGGAGATAGGATACTCTGTCCAATGTCACTGCTTCATTCTGGGGAGAGCTTAAATCTAATTACTGGTCAGCACGGGGAAAAAAGTCTTCATTCCTTCATTACATGGTGAGACAAATGCCAAGGTCCATCCCAGCTTCACAGCACTCCATCAGATAGGCAAAGGCCTTTGTTGAAACTGTCTCACAGCCCAACTTTTCTTTCTGACAAATCCTGCTTCCTTCCTTTATGCAGTTATTAAACCTGAAAATAGTCCATAATAAAATTATTGATGGTAATATCTATCTAAGTTTCTGCTTCCCAATAACTGAACTTGCATATTCAACAATTTGTGGGTACATGTGTGTGAATTATGTAAAAGACTATTGACACTGAAAATCAAGAATAATGACACTGTACTTTGGGGTATACAACATATGCAGAAGTAAAATATTTGACAAAAATAGCCTGATGGACTGGAAATGGATGAATGAACTTATATTTTTGAAGGTTCTTACAATATTCATAAGGTAGTGTCTTGTATTTGAAGACAGTTAATAATGAATCACAGATGTATGCCCTAATTCTAGAGTAACTGTTAAAAATAGAGCTGAAAGTTCAATAAGATAATTAAGATTTGATAGTAAATATATTCAATTAACATAAATCAGGAAAAGAAGAAGAGAGGATAAGGAACAGTTGAGACAAATACCAAGATGGTAGGTTTTAATCCAAATATATAAATAATTACATTAAACAAAAATGGATGAAACAATCCAATTAGAAGGGAGAGATTTTCAGATGGGATAAAAAAAAAGCAAGACCCAACTCTGAGCCCTTTATTTAAAAAATGCACATTAAAACAAAATGTCCCACAGAAAGATTGAAAGTAAAAGGAGGAATGATAAATCATGCAGACAATAAACATAAGAAAACCTGTCTCGCTGTATTAATATCAGAAGAAGTAGATTTCAACTCAAGGAGTATTACAAGAGATAAATAGAGATATTTCATAATGTGAGAGTGCCAAATAATCAAAGAACCATAACAACCCTAAATGTGTAGGTGCCTCACAACAGAGCTGCAAATTCAATAAAGGAAAATAATCTGAGTGAAAATGAAAAATAGAAAAAATCCACAGTCACACTTGGGAGTTTTCAATGCTGTGTCTCAGTAACTGGCAATAAATAGCCAAAAATTAGTAACAATATAGATGGCTTGAGAAACCTTATTAACATGCATGACCTAAGTGATATTTATATAATATTGCACACAAGGATTACAGAATGCATATATCTTTTAAGTACACATGGAACATTCACCAAGATAGACCTTATGTTAGGTTGCAAAATATGTCTCAAAAAAATGTCAAGGTATTTAAGTCAGAAAGAATATCTTCTTTGGCCACAACATAACTAAGTTATAAATTAATAAAAGTAAGGAATCCAGAAAATCTCTAAATGTTTAGAAATTAAGCAAAACATTTCTAAATAATCAAAGGATTAAATATGAAATTTCATGTGAAATTAGAATATATTTAGAACTGAGTAATAATAAAAATACAACATATCGAAATTTGTAGAATTCATCTAAACCTCTGATAATAGAGAGAATTTTTAACTTCAAATAATTACATTATAAACTAAAAATGGCTTAAAATTAATGGTGTAAGTTTCCACCTTAAAACACAAGGGGGAAATAAAAAAACAAGACTCATATTCAAAGTCAGTAGAAGGAATAAAGTGACAAATATAAGAGAAATAATAAAAATTAATTGAAATTGAAAATGAACAATAGTACCTGGAAAATATTTTTTAAATTTATAAACTAGCAAGACTGTAGAAGAAAAAAGTGAAGGAGAACACAAGTCCATGATAATGATAAATAAGAAAGTTGGGAGATAATTCTTCATGAATCTCTCAAGTTCCTATGCTATCTGGATTGTCAGAGAAAAGAAATTAACTGTCAAACTAAGAATGTTTATAATAAGGAAGCATTCCAAGATAGAGAATGATTCCCTCTCTGAAATCATTCCAGGATAATAGAATCTCACTCTTCTCCACAAAAGATGCTTGCTTACTTTTTTTTTTTTAAGATAACTGCTTTACTTCCAACCTGTTCCTACTTTACCCCAAGAAAGTTACCTAATATAGCAACATTTCTGTGAACTTGTTCCTACTATATCCATCAGAAATTAACAGACCATAGTCATTCCTGGGCATTCGCAGAACGTTAAATAGCTTATCTGTTCTTCTTGGATTATTGTTCCCCCTTTTTTAATTGCTCTCTATTGCTAGTTCCCCTACATTCTACATTATAAACCATTTGTTTTACATTTTTCAAAGTTGACATTAGTGGTAGAATATAATATTTCTCTTTTAGTGCCTGGCTTATTTCGCTCAGCATTATGTCTTCAAGGTTCATCCATGTTGTCATATGTTTCACGAGATCGTTCCTTCTTACTGCCGTGTAGTATTCCATCGTGTGTATATACCACATTTTATTTATCCACTCATCTGTTGAAGGACATTTGGGTTGTTTCCATCTCTTGGCAATTGTGAATAATGCTGCTATGAACATTGGCATGCAGATATCTGTTCGTGTCACTGCTTTCTGATCTTCCAGGTATATACTGAGAAGTACAATCGCTGGATCGAATGGTAACTCTATATCTAGTTTTCTAAGGAACTGCCAGACTGACTTCCAGAGTGGCTGAACCATTATACAGTCCCACCAACAATGAATAAGAGTTCCAATTTCTCCACATCCCTTCCGGCATTTGTAGTTTCCTGTTTGTTTTAATGGCAGCCACTCTAATCGGTGTTAGACGGTATCTCATTGTGGTCTTAATTTGCATCTCTCTAATAGCTAGTGAAGCTGAACATTTTTTCATGTGTTTCTTGGCCATTTGTATTTCCTCTTCAGAGAACTGTCTTTTCATATCTTTTGCCCATTTTATAATTGGGCTGTTTGTACTATTGTCATTGAGTTGTAGGATTTCTTTATATATGCAAGATATCAGTCTTTTGTCAGATACATGGTTTCCAAAAATTTTTTCCCATTGAGTTGGCTGCCTCTTTACCTTTTTGAGAAATTCCTTTGAGGTGCAGAAACTTCTAAGCTTGAGGAGTTCCCATTTATCTATTTTCTCTTTTGTTGCTTGTGCTTTGGGTGTAAAGTCTAGGAAGTGGCCACCTAATACAAGGTCTTGAAGATGTTTTCCTACATTATCTTCTAGGAGTTTTATGGTACTTTCTTGTATATTGAGATCTTTGGTCCATTTTGAGTTAATTTTTGTGTAGGGGGTGAGGTAGGGGTCCTCTTTCATTCTTTTGGATATGGATATCCAACTCTCCCAGCCCCATTTGTTGAAAAGACCATTATGGCTCAGTTCGGTGACTTTGGGGGCCTTATCAAAGATCAGTCGGCCATAGATCTGAGGGTCTATCTCTGAATTCTCAATTCGATTCCATTGATCTATATGTCTATCTTTGTGCCAGTACCATGCTGTTTTGAATACTGTGGCTTTATAATAAGCTTCAAAGTCAGGGAGTGTAAGTCCTCCCAATTCGTTTTTCTTTTTTAGAGTGTCTTTAGCAATTCGAGGCATCTTCCCTTTCCAAATAAATTTGACAACTAGCTTTTCCAAGTCTGCAAATTAGGTTATTGGAATTTTGATTGGGATTGCATTGAATCTGTAGATGGGTTTGGGTAGAATTGACATCTTAATGACATTTAGCCTTCCTATCAATGAACATGGAATATTTTTCCATCTTTTAAGGTCCCCTTCTATTTCTTTTAGTAGAGTTATGTAGTTTTCTTTGTATAGGTCTTTTACATCTTTGGTTAAGTTTATTCCTAGGTACTTGATTTTTTTAGTTGCTGTTGAAAATGGTATCTTTTTCTTGAGTGTCTCTTCAGTTTGTTCATTTCTAGCATATAGAAACATTACTGACTTATGTGCATTAATCATGTATCCCGCTACTTTGCTAAATTTGTTTATTAGCTCTAGTAGCTGTATCGTCAATTTGTCAGGATTTTCTAGATATAAGATCATATCATCTGCAAACAATGACAGTTTTACTTCTTCTTTTCCAATTTGGATGCCTTTTATTTCTTTGTCTTGCCGGATTGCCCTGGCTAGCACTTCCTGCACAATGTTGAATAACAGTAGTGACAGCGGGCATCCTTGTCTTGTTCCTGATCTTAGAGGGAAGGTTTTCAGTCTCTCACCATTGAGTACTATGCTGGCTGTGGGTTTTTCATATATGCTCTTTATCATATTGAGGAAGTTTCCTTCAATTCCTACCTTTTGAAGTGTTTTTATCAAAAACGGATGTTGGATTTTGTCAAATGCTTTTTCAGCATCTATTGAGATGATCATTTGATTTTTCCCTTTTGACTTGTTAATGTGTTGTAATACATTGATTGATTTTCTTATGTTGAACCATCCTTGCATGCCTGGAATGAACCCCACTTGGTCATGGTGTATGATTTTTTTAATGTGTCTTTGGATTCGATTTGCAAGTATTTTGTTGAGGATTTTTGCATGTATATTCATTAGGGAGATTGGCCGGTAGTTTTCCTTTTTTGTAGCATCTTTGCCTGGTTTTGGTATTAGATTGATGTTAGCTTCATAAAATGAGTTAGGTAGTGTTCCATTTTCTTCAATGTTTTGAAAGAGTTTGAGTAAGATTGGTGTCAGTTCTTTCTGGAAAGTTTGGTAGAATTCTCCTGTGAAGACATCTGGCCCTGGGCATTTATTTGTGGGAAGATTTTTGATGACTGGATCTCTTTGCTTGTGATGGGTTGGTTGAGGTCTTCTATTTCTTCTCTGGTCAGTCTAGGTTGTTCATATGTTTCCAGGAAATTGTCCATTTCCTCTACATTATCCAGTTTGTTGCCATACAGTTGTTCATAGTATCCTCTTATAATTTTTTTAATTTCCTCAGGATCTGCAGTTATGTCACCTTTTTCATTCATTATTTTGTTTATATGGGTCTTCTCTCTTTTTGATTTTGTCAGTCTATCTAGGGGTTTGTCAATTTTGTTGATCTTCTCAAAGAACCAACTTTTGGTGATATTTATCCTCTCTATTGTTTTTTTGTTCTCTATGTCATTTATTTCTTCTTTAATCCTTCTTATTTCTTTTCTTGTATTTGGTTTAGGATTGGTTTGCTGTTCATTTTCTAGCTTCTTCAGTTGATCCATTAGTTCTTTGATTTTGACTCTTTCTTCCTTTTTAATATATGCGTTTTGTGCTAAAAATTTCCCCCTCAGCACTGCTTTTGCTGCATCCCATAGGTTTTGGTATGTTGTGTTCTCATTTTCATTCGTCTCTATATATTTAGCAATTTCTCTTGCTATTTCTTCTTTAACCCACTGATTGTTTAGGAGTGTGTTGTTTAACCTCCAGGTATTTGTGAATTTTCTAAGTCTCTGATGGTTATTGACTTCTAATTGTATTCCATTGTGGTCAGAGAACGTGCTTTGAATAATTTCAACCTTTTTAATTTTATTGAGGCTTGTTTTATGTCCCAGCATATGATCTATTCTGGAGAAAGTTCCATGAGCACTAGAAAAGTATGTGTATCCTGGTGATTTGGTATGTAATGTTCTGTATATGGCTATTAAATCTAATTCATTTATCAGATTGTTTAGGTTTTCAATTTCCTTATTGGTCTTCTGTCTGGTTGATCTATCTATAGGAGAGAGTGATGTGTTGAAGTCTCCCACAATTATTGTGGAAACATCAATTGCTTCCTTTAGTTTTGCCAGTGTTTCTCTCATGTATTTTGTGGCACCTTGATTGGGTGCATAGACATTTATGATTGTTATTTCTTCTCGTTGAATTGCCCCTTTTATTAGTATGTAGTGGCCTTCTTTGTCTCTCAAAACATCCCTGCATTTAAAGTCTATCTTATCTGAGATTAATATTGCTACACCTGCTTTCTTTTGGCTGTAGCTTGCATGAAATATTTTTTTCCATCCTTTCATTTTCAATTTCTTTGTGTTCCTGTGTCTAAGATGAGTCTCTTGTATGCAACATATTGACGGTTCATTTTTTGTGATCCATTCTGTGAATCTATACCTTTTAATTTGGGAGTTTAATCCATTTACATTCAGCGTTATAACTGTGAAGGCATTTCTTTTTTTATTTTTTATTTTTTTAATCTTCATTTTATTGAGATATAGTCACATATCACACAGTCATACAAAACAAATCGTACTTTCGATTGTTTACAGTACCATTACATAGTGGTACATTCATCACCCAAATCAATCCCTGACACCTTCATTAGCACACACACAAAAATAACAAGAATAATAATTAGAGTGAAAAAGAGCAATTGAAGTAAAAAAGAACACTGGGTACCTTTGTCTGTTTGCTTCCTTCCCCTATTTTTCTACTCATCCATCCATAAACTAGACAAAGTGGAGTGTCGTCCTTATGGCTTTCCCAATCCCATTGTCACCCCTCATAAGCTACATTTTTATACAACTGTCTTCGAGATTCATGGGTTCTGGGTTGTAGTTTGATAGTTTCAGGTATCCACCACCAGCTACCCCAATTCTTTAGAACCTAAAAAGGGTTGTCTAAAGTGTGCATAAGAGTGCCCACCAGGGTGACCTCTCGGCTCCTTTTGGAATCTCTCTGCCACTGAAGCTTATTTCATTTCCTTTCACATCCCCCTTTTGGTCAAGAAGATGTTCTCCGTCCCACGATGCCAGGTCTACATTCCTCCCCGGGAGTCATATTCCACGTTGCCAGGGAGATTCACTCCCCTGGGTGTCTGATCCCACGTTGGGGGGAGGGCAGTGATTTCACCTTTCAAGTTGGCTTAGCTAGAGAGACAGGGCCACATCTGAGCAACAAAGAGGCATTCGGGAGGAGGCTCTTAGGCACAACCATGGGGAGGCCTAGCCTCTCCTTTGCAGCAACCATTTTCCCAAGGGTAAAACCTGTGGTAGAGGGCTCAACCCATCAAACCACCAGTCCCCTATGTCTGTGGTCATGTTAGCAACCATGGAGGTGGGGTAGGCGAATACCCCTGCATTCTCCACAGGCTCCTCAAGGGGGCACTACATCTTTTTTTTTTTTTCCCTTGTTTTTCTTTTTTTTTTTTTTTTAACTTTCCCTTCTTTTTTAAATCAACTGTATGAAAAAAAAGTTAAAAAGAAAACAAACATACAATAAAAGAACATTTCAAAGAGACCATAACAAGGGAGTAAGAAAAAGACAACTAACCTAAGGTAACTGCTTAACTTCCAACATGTTCCTACTTTACCCCAAGAAAGTTACATAATATAGCAACATTTCTGTGAACTTGTTCCTACTATATCCATCAGAAATTAACAGACCATAGTCATTCCTGGGCATCCACAGAACGTTAAATAGCTTATCTGTTCTTATTGGATTATTGTTCCCCCTTCCTTAATTGCTCTCTATTGCTAGTTCCCCTACATTCTACATTATAAACCATTTGTTTTACATTTTTCAAAGTTCACATTAGTGGTAGCATATAATATTTCTCTTTTTGTGCCTGGCTTATTTCGCTCAGCATTATGTCTTCAAGGTTCATCCATGTTGTCATATGTATCACGAGATCGTTCCTTCTTACTGCCGTGTAGTATTCCATCATGTGTATATACCACATTTTATTTATCCACTCATCTGTTGAAGGACATTTGGGTTGTTTCCATCTCTTGGCAATTGTGAATAATGCTGCTATGAACATTGGCATGCAGATATCTGTTCGTGTCACTGCTTTCCGATCTTCCGGGTATATACCGAGAAGTGCAATCGCTGGATCGAATGGTAACTCTATATCTAGTTTTCTAAGGAACTGCCAGACTGACTTCCAGAGTGGCTGAACCATTATACAGTCCCACCAACAATGAATAAGTGTTCCAATTTCTCCACATCCCCTCCAGCATTTGTAGTTTCCTGTTTGTTTAATGGCAGCCATTCTAACCGGTGTTAGATGGTATCTCATTGTGGTCTTAATTTGCATCTCTCTAATAGCTAGTGAAGCTGAACATTTTTTCATGTGTTTCTTGGCCATTTGTATTTCCTCTTCAGAGAACTGTCTTTTCATATCTTTTGCCCATTTTATAATTGGGCTGTCTGTACTATTGTCATTGAGTTGTAGAATTTCTTTATATATGCAAGATATCAGTCTTTTGTCAGATACATGGTTTCCAAAATTTTTTCCCATTGAGTTGGCTGCCTCTTTACCTTTTTTTTTTTTTTTTTTTTTTTTTAGACTCTCCTTTGTGGTAATGAGCTTCGTAAGGGCAAGTCTCATGCTCGAGGGCTCAGCACATCAAACCGTCAGTCCCAATGTTTGTAACAACATATGCTAGGGGGTCAGCATCTCAAAGTTTAGAGATAGGCCTTGCAATTCAGGGATAGCGTTAACTGCTGTAAGAGCTTACAATCTAGGGACTATTACAATTATTGTGTCCATGTTAGGCTATGTTCTAAGATTCAATTCTGAGTTTACACATTGTAGTTAGTCCATATTGGTGAGGCATCATCCCTCTCACCATGTTTTCTCCAACACTTTTACTCCTATATATATATTTTCCTACAATTTTATAGAGTTAAATTCACACACCATACATTTATCCACAGTGCACAATCAGCTGTTCATGTCATCATCACAAAGTTGTACATTTATCATTACAATCAGCATCCAAACATACTGATTACCACAAGAAAAATTGTTTTCTTTCTTTTCAGCAATAAGAAAAAATGTTAAAAAGAAAAACAACATGTCATACAATACAATATACTACCAAGGACAGCAAACAACACCAGTACCAAGAATCCCATATTCCTCCCCTATATCCCCCTCTCATATACATTTAGCATTGGCATATTGCCTTTGTTACATTTAATGGAGGTATATTACAATGTTACTGTTGACCATAAACTCCAGTTTGCTTTGATTATGTTTTTTCCTGAATACCATCCCATTGAGTTGGCTGCCTCTTTACCTTTTTGAGAAATTCCTTTGAGGTGCAGAAACTTTTAAGCTTGAGGAGTTCCCATTTATCTATTTTCTCTTTTGTTGCTTGTGCTTTGGGTGTAAAGTCTAGGAAGTGGCCGCCCAATACAAGGTCTTGAAGATGTTTTCCTACATTATCTTCTAGGAGTTTTATGGTACTTTCTTTTATATTGAGATCTTTGGTCCATTTTGAGTTAATTTTTGTGTAGGGGGTGAGGTAGGGGTCCTCTTTCATTCTTTTGGATATGGATATCCAACTCTCCCAGCCCCATTTGTTGAAAAGACGATTATGACTCAGTTCAGTGACTTTGGGGGCCTTATCAAGGATCAGTCGGCCATAGATCTGAGGGTCTATCTCTGAATTCTCAATTCGATTCCATTGATCTATATGTCTATCTCTGTGCCAGTACCATGCTGTTTTGAATACTGTGGCTTTATAATAAGCTTCAAAGTCAGGGAGTGTAAGTCCTCCCACTTCGTTTTTCTTTTTTAGACTGTCTTTAGCAATTCGAGGCATCTTCCCTTTCCAAATAAATTTGATAAATAGCTTTTCCAAGTCTGCAAGTAGGTTGTTGGAATTTTGATTGGGATTGCATTGAATCTGTAGATGAGTTTGGGTAGAATTGACATCTTAATGACATTTAGTCTTCCTATCCATGAACATGGAATATTTTTCCATCTTTTAAGGTCCCCTTCTATTTCTTTTAGTAGAGTTATGTAGTTTTCTTTGTATAGGTCTTTTACATCTTTGGTTAAGTTTATTCCTAGGTACTTGATTTTTTTAGTTGCTATTGAAAATGGTATCTTTTTCTTGAGTGTCTCTTCAGTTTGTTCATTTCTAGCATATAGAAACATTACCGACTTATGTGCATTAACCTTGTATCCCGCTACTTTGCTAAATTTGTTTATTAGCTCTAGTAGCTGTATTGTCGATTTCTCAGGGTTTTCTAGATATAGGATCATATCATCTGCAAACAATGACAGTTTTACTTCTTCTTTTCCAATTTGGATGCCTTTTATTTCTTTGTCTTGCCGGATTGCCCTGGCTAGCACTTCCAGCACAATGTTGAATAACAGTGGTGACAGCGGGCATCCTTGTCTTGTTCCTGATCTTAGAGGGAAGGCTTTCAGTCTCTCACCATTGAGTACTATGCTGGCTGTGGGTTTTTCATATATGCTCTTTATCATGTTGAGGAAGTTTCCTTCAATTCATACCTTTTGAAGTGTTTTTATCAAAAACGGATGTTGGATTTTGTCAAATGCTTTATCAGCATCTATTGAGATGATCAATTGATTTTTCACTTTTGACTTGTTAATGTGTCGTAATACATTGATTGATTTTCTTATGTTGAACCATCCTTGCATGCCTGGAATAAACCCCACTTGGTCATGGTGTATGATTTTTTTAATGTGTCTTTGGATTCGATTTGCAAGTATTTTGTTGAGGATTTTTGCATCTATATTCATTAGGGAGATTGGCCGGTAGTTTTCCTTTTTTGTAGCATCTTTGCCTGGTTTTGGTATTAGATTGATGTTAGCTTCATAAAATGAGTTAGGTAGTGTTCCATTTTCTTCAATGTTTTGAAAGAGTTTGAGTAAGATTGGTGTCAGTTCTTTCTGGAAAGTTTGGTAGAATTCCCCTGTGAAGCCATCTGGCCCTGGGCATTTATTTGTGGGAAGATTTTTGATGACTGATTGGATCTCTTTGCTTGTGATGGATTGGTTGAGGTCTTCTATTTCTTCTCTGGTCAGTCTAGGTTGTTCATATGTTTCCAGGAAATTGTCCATTTCCTCTACATTATCCAGTTTGTTGCCATACAGTTATTCATAGTATCCTCTTATAATTTTTTTTTGATTTCTTCAGGATCTGCAGTTATGTCACCTTTTTCATTCATTATTTTGTTTATATGCATTTTCTCTCTTTTTGATTTTGTCAGTCTAGCTAGGGGCTTCTCAATCTTGTTGATCTTCTCAAAGAACCAACTTTTGGTGATATTTATCCTCTCTATTGTTTTTTTGTTCTCTATGTCATTTATTTCTGCTTTAATCCTTGTTATTTCTTTTCTTGTACTTGGTTTAGGATTGGTTTGCTGTTCATTTTCTAGCTTCTTCAGTTGATCCATTAGTTCTTTGATTTTGGCTCTTTCTTCCTTTTTAACATATGCGTTTAGTGCTATAAATTTCCCCCTTAGCACTGCTTTTGCTGCATCCCATAGGTTTTGGTATGTTGTGTTCTCATTTTCATTCGTCTCTATATATTTAGCAATTTCTCTTGCTATTTCTTCTTTAACCCACTGATTGTTTAGGAGTGTGTTGTTTAACCTCCAGGTATTTGTGAATTTTCTAAGTCTCTGATGGTTATTGACTTCTAATTGTATTCCATTGTGGTCAGAGAATGTGCTTTGGATAATTTCAATCTTTTTAAATTTATTGAGGCTCGTTTTATGTCCCAGCATATGATCTATTCTGGAGAAAGTTCCATGAGCACTAGAAAAGTATGTGTATCCTGGTGATTTGGGATGTAATGTCCTGTATATGTCTGTTCAATCTAATTCATTTATCAGATTGTTTAGGTTTTCAATTTCCTTATTGGTCTTCTGTCTGATTGATCTATCTATAGGAGAGAGTGATGTGTTGAAGTCTCCCACAATTATTGTGGAAACATCAATTGCTTCCTTTAGTTTTGCCAGTGTTTCTCTCATGTATTTTGTGGCACCTTGATTGGGTGCTTAGATATTTACGATTGTTATTTCTTCTTGCTGAATTGCCCCTTTTATTAGTATGTAGTGGCCTTCTTTGTCTCTCAAAACATCCCTGCATTTGAAGTCTATTTTATCTGAGATTAATATTGCTGCACCTGCTTTCTTTTGGCTGTAGCTTGCATGAAATATTTTTTTCCATCCTTTCACTTTCAGTTTCTTTGTGTCCCTGTGTCTAAGATAAGTCTCTTGTATGCAACATATTGATGGTTCATTTTTTTTGATCCATTCTGTGAATCTATATCTTTTAATTGGGGAGTTTAATCCATTTACATTCAACGTTATAACCGTGAAGGCATTTCTTGAATCAGCCATCTTATCCTTTGGTTTATGTTTGTCATATTTTTCCCCTCTGTCTGTTAATATCCTTTATTGTTCCCATACCGAATCTCTTTAGTTCTGAACCTTTCTCCAAGTCTCTCTGTCTTTTCTTTGTTTTTCTGTCTCTAGGGCTCCCTTTAGTATCTCCAGTAGGACAGGTCTCTTGTTAGCAAATTCTCTCAGCATTTGTTTGTCTGTGAAAAATTTAAGCTCTCCCTCAAATTTGAAGGAGAGCTTTGCTGGATAAAGTATTCTTGGTTGGAAATTTTTCTCACTCAGAATTTTAAATATATCGTGCCACTGCCTTCTCGCCTCCATAGTGGCAGCTGAGTAGTCACTACTTAGTCTTATACTGTTTCCTTTGTATGTGGTGAATTGCTTTTCTCTTGCTGCTTTCAGAACTTGCTCCTTCTCTTCCGTGTTTGACAGTCTGATCAGAATATGTCTCAGAGTGGGTTTATTTGGATTTATTCTATTTGGAGTTCGCTGAGCATTTATGATTTGTGTATTTATGTTGTTTAGAAGATTTGGGAAGTTTTTCCCAATAATTTCTTTGAATACTCTTCCTAGACCTTTACCCTTTTCTTCCCCTTCTGGAACACCAATGAGTCTTATATTCGGACGTTTTATATTATCTATCATATCCCTGAGTTCCATTTCGATTTTTTCAATTTTTTTCCCCATTCTTTCTTTTATGCTTTCATTTTCCATTCTGTCATCTTCCAGGTCACTGATTCATTGTTCAGCTTCCTCTAGTCTTGTACTATGAGTGTCCAGAATCTTTTTAATTTGGTCAACAGTTTCTTTAATTTCCATAAGATCATCTATTTTTTTATTTAGTCTTGCAATGTCTTCTTTATGCTCTTCTAGGGTCTTCTTGATTTCCTTTGTATCCCGTACTAGGGTCTCATTGTTCATCTTTAGTTCTTTGAGTAGCTGCTCTAGGTGCTGTGTCTCTTTTGATCTTTTGATTTGGGTGCTTGGGCTTGGGTTATCCATATCATCTGGTTTTTTCATATGCTTTATAATTTTCTGTTGTTTTTGGCCTCTTGGCATTTGCTGAACTTGATAGGGTTCTTTTAGGATTTGTAGACCAATTGAAGTCCTTTTCTCTAATTTGTCAGATCTACAGCTTCGTGGAGTACACTTTCTCTAACTAACCAGCAGGTGGCATCCACGAGCCACCTGTTCTCCACAAGCCAGTTCTCCCCTGCTTAGCCTTTTTGGTGAGTGGGGGAGTGAGTCTTGTGGGGTCCAATTGGTGTACCAAGCTTGTGTGTGTAGTTGGTGTTGCCCGCCCTTTATATGGGGCGTGTTTCTGGGCAGTCAGGGAGGGGGGTGGCTCTAACAATCAAATGTCCCTGGTGATCGTAGAATTTTAAAGCTGCTGCAATAGTCTAATCCTTCAGTTCAGTCCTGCCACAGTTTGTCTCTGCCACTGACCCACAAGTCCTTGGTATTGGCGTATGGCTCCTGAGACTTGCCAGTGTGTCCCTCTTCCAGGCCGTGCACCCCCGGTCCTCTGTTGAGGGATGACTGTGCTATGTCACAGGTGAGTGCCGTCCCCCCAGGGTGGTTCTGGGCTGCTGGGCTGTGTAGGGAGGCTCCCAGTCTGCTGAAATGATGGATGAATGGGGCTTTGTTAATTCACACTGCTCCACCTTCCCAACTCTGGGACAATCAGCTGAGGTTGCAGGGAAGGCTAATGTCCACGCCCAGTTTTGTGGTGTGTGCCTGTTATTTGAAGCACTTCCGTCACACTGGATTGTCTGGGGCAGCTCTGGGCTATGGGGCTGGTTATGGGCAGGAGTGTTTCCTGTCCACCAGGATGATGGCTGTGAGCGGACACCCCCCTTTTCTTGGGAAGTTGTGGTGTTTAGTGAATTTTCTCAGCCACTGGATTATTGCCTTTTGTCTCAGAGCTCTCTTAGTTCTGTTCTTGTCTTGACCTGCCCAAATTTCAAGTCTTTGAAGCTTTCTGTATTGGGCTTCTTAGAGTAATTGTTTTAGAAAAAGAAAAAAGGATTAAAAAAATAAAGGGCCCTCCTCACAGATCTAATGGGTTATTGAAATGCTAAGAGACAAAGCAATTAGGGCCTTTAAGGAAAGTTCCACAGGGCAGAGAGATCAGCTTTTCTTTGGGATTTGCATATGAGCCTCAGGGCCTGAGCTCTGCCCTTCCCCTTTCTATGTTCACTAGAACTCCAAAAATCCTCCGCTTTTATTTTGGAGTTTTTCATGCTGTTTTTTTCTATGCCTGTCTCCTCTCTGCTGGGCTGTCTGTTCTCAGATTCTCTGGTGTCTGGTCGCAGTCTATCTATGGTTGGAGTTTGGATCATTAGAATGAGTTTCCGATAAGGGCTGCCTCTGCAGTTCTCCCTTCTCCTTCCCGGCACTGACAGCCCCTCCTCCCATGGGACTGAGCCTGGCAGGGAGGGGTGCGGGTCCCCTGGCCACAAAAACTTACAGATTTCGCTGATCTCAGCAGTTCCATGTTTTCAAGAGTGTTGTATGAAGTATGCCCAAAGTCAGATTGCTCTGTGGTGTCCAGTCCACACAGTTCCTAGCTTTCTACCTACTTTCCTGGAGGAGCAACTAAAACATACAGCTCACCAGTCCGCCATCTTGCCCTGCCTACACTTGCTTACATTTTGGGGTAATAAGATAATGTCTCCCTCAGAGCAAAAGTTTGGCAGGTTTGATTGGATTCTGTTATAAGTTTTGGGTTTCCTACATTTGGTGTTCCTTACCTTTGATACAGCCTGTTTTGTGTGCTGTATTCCCATTCTCACATTTTTTCACTTCCATGGAAGTTGGGGGACAAGTGGAACTGATGCAAATATGTAGTTTGAGCTCCCTTCTATATTGTGAGTAATAAACTCTCTAAATCAATTTGTGCTCATTGTTTCTTAATGGGCTGAATCTATGGAAATGTGGCCAAGTAGCCTAGCAGCCACAATATCATTGACACTTAGGTACTGCTTGAATACTTGATAGGAAACCTCATTACAAACCCTTCAGATATTATATGAAGGGGATACTAAGGAGTATTCTATGCCAATAATCTGGCAAATTACAATAAATGGGTAATTTCCTTGAAAAAATAACAAAAGTGAACAGAATGAAAAATGGAAATTTTTCATTACCTTGTATCCATTAAATAAATTGAAGTAAAAATAATAAAAAAAAAAGACATGTCCAGTAGGAAAACTTCTGGCCAACAGGGCTTCACTGTTGACTTCCATCAAATACTTAAGAAAGAAATGGTATCATTTTGTTGAAAATCTTTCAGAAAAAGGAGGAAGGAATATATCACATCTCATTTTATGAGACCAACATAATCTGGGTTGAAAAATCAGTGTGCACATTGCAAGTAAAGAAAATTATAGAACAATATTCCTAGTGAAAAGAATATTGTGAAAAATCATTAATAAACAAATTCTAGCAATACATAGCAAGGATAATACTTTATAAACAATGCTTGTTTCAAAAGAATTCACAGTTATTTATGTGCAAATCCTAAGGTATCAACAACAAAAACAACAAAACAATTGCAAAACTGAAATCAATTGTGTTTTTACCTAATAACAACAAAAAATGGGAAAATAAAATTTGAAGTATATGTAAAATAGCATTAAAAAATCAAATATCTGGGAATAAATCTAATAAAATGTAAGACCTCTCTATTGAAAACTGCAGCCTTGCTGAGAGAAATAGTTAAGACGTCAATTTTATATACACTGATATATCGACTAAGTGCGTATTTTGGATATGTGGAAATTCTTCATTTGATGAGGCACAAACACAGATAGCCAGTCACTCAAGGATACACCAAAGGTCCTGAAGGGGGAAAGGATGGAATGAAGGTAGTGGATGGGCCTGTAGCTTACTTAATTTAGGTTCCCATGAGGGACAGTATTGGAGGTGGAGAAGAGCACATGTGGGTCTCAGGCTCTTGCCTTTATTGTCACCCAGAGGTATGGGGTAGGGCTTTTCCATGGATACTGGGGATTGGCAGTTTCAAACTGAAAGGCATGAAAAGCAGATATTGCAAGGACCATTTGGAGAAACTGAGGGCAGTTTCTTATCATCCGAGCCAAATTGAGATACATGCTTTGCTAGTAAATTATACAGTGTGAAAAGACAGGAGCAGCAAAGGGCAGTTTGGAGAAGCAGCAGCAAGGGTCATTTTGAGAGAAAGCAGCAGGTGTTGATTGGAGAAGTTAAGAGTAGGTCTTATCATCTGAAGCAAATGGATGTGCATGCCTTGATAGTTGTGGTTACATCCAGGGCAGGGCAAGCTGGGGTGTTCACTCAAGAGGGATACTAATAACTAGGCAAAAAATGATGAGGCATCAAGTATAATTTCATTTATGCCATTACAATCCACTCCATGGTGCTTCAGCCTCATTCTTAAAGATGGCTGTGGCCTGAGGAGTCAAGATATCTAGGGACATATTTAAGCTGTTCATCATGGTTTCAATGATCAGCCTAAATAAGGGCACCATAATCATAACTAGAACTCTTCCTATGACTAGCAAGTGGCAGGTCTGGTAGAGCCAGTCTCCCAAGAAAGTGGGTCTTAGCCATTAGAAAATGTCCTGGACATGCTTAAAGATAGTGAGGGTTTGGGAGGAATTATACATTTTAACAAAGGTGTTGGAGATACTATTAATAATGTGCATCTGTTGTTGCATCTTTGGTAAATTATATTGGACTTGTCCTAAGTTGTTGATATACATACATCAGGCATGCCAGTCACAGCACAGACTACCCCCTCTTTAGCCAGCAGATGAGTTGACAAATGTGTAGGGGTGGCTTACAGTTTTGCAGCCTTCAAACTACCACAAGGGCCCACTGGGCAAGCAGTTGGCAATAACTATGGAGTATAATTCCAAGTCTAAGTCTCAGAGCTGTAAGCAGTGTTGTAGGTTCTATACTCTCACTCCTGTGGTGGACTCAACTGGGGGCAATTCTTGTCCAACAACAAAGTCATGGGCTGGGGTGATGTCATGTGAGGTGAGGTGGTGATTGCTTGGGGCCAGCCTGGGAATGGGTATCCTTCCCAAGAATCAATCCTTAAAAGACAGGGAATTTTTGTCATAGGCTTTTTTTTTTTTTTTAATCATCATTTTATTGAGATATATTCACATACCACGCAGTCACACAAAACAAATTGTACTTTCGATTGTTTACAGTACCATTACATAGTTGTACATTCATCACCTAAATCAATCCCTGACACCTTCATTAGCACACACACAAAAATAACAAGAATAATAATTAGAGTGAAAAAGAGCAATTGAAGTAAAAAAGAACACTGGGTACCTTTGTCTGTTTGTTTCCTTCCCCTACTTTTCTACACATCCATCCATAAACTAGACAAAGTGGAGTTTGGTCCTTATGGCATTCCCAATCCCATTGTCACCCCTCATAAGCTACATTTTTATACAACTGTCTTCGGGATTCATGGGTTCTGGGTTGTAGTTTAATAGTTTCAGGTATCCACCACCAGCTACCCCAATTCTTTAGAACCTAAAAAAGGTTGTCTAAAGTGTGCGTAAGAGTGCCCACCAGAGTGATCTCTCGGCTCGTTTTGGAATCTCTCTGCCACTGAAGCTTATTTCATTCCCATACACATCCCCCTTTTGGTCAAGAAGATGTTCTCCAACCCACGATGCCGGGTCTACATTCCTCCCCGGGAGTCATATTCCACGTTGCCAGGGAGATTCACTCCCCTGGGTGTCTGATCCCACGTAGGGGGGAGGGCAGTGATGTCACCTTTCAAGTTGGCTTAGCCAGAGAGAGAGGGCCACATCTGAGCAACAAAGAGGCATTCAGGAGGAGACTCCTAGGCACAAACATAGGGAGGCCTAGCCTCTCCTTTGCAGCAACCGTCTTCCCAAGGGTAAAACTTATGGTAGAGGGCTCAACCCATCAAACCACCAGTCCCCTATGTCTGTGGTCATGTTAGCAACCATGGAGGTGGGGTAGGCGAATACCCCTGCATTCTCCACAGGCTCCTCAAGGGGGCACTACATCTTTTTTTTTTTCCTTGTTTTTCTTTCTTTCTTTTTTTTTTTAACTTTCCCTTCTTTTTTAAATCAACTGTATGAAAAAAAAAAGTTAAAAAGAAAACAAACATACAATAAAAGAACATTTCAAAGAGACCATAACAAGGGAGTAAGAAAAAGACAACTAACCTAAGATAACTGCTTAACTTCCAACATGTTCCTACTTTACCCCAAGAAAGTTACATAATATAGCAACATTTCTGTGAACTTGTTCCTACTATATCCATCAGAAATTAACAGACCATAGTCATTTCTGGGCATCCCAGAACGTTAAATAGCTTATCTGTTCTTCTTGGATTATTGTTCCCCCTTCCTTAATTGCTCTCTACTGCTAGTTCCCCTACATTCTACATTATAAACCATTTGTTTTACATTTTTCAAAGTTCACATTAGTGGTAGCATATAATATTTCTCTTTTTGTGCCTGGCTTATTTCGCTCAGCATTATGTCTTCAAGGTTCATCCATGTTGTTATATGTTTCACCAGATCGTTCCTTCTTACTGCCGCGTAGTATTCCATCGTGTGTATATACCACATTTTATTTATCCACTCATCTGTTGAAGGACATTTGGGTTGTTTCCATCTCTTGGCAATTGTGAATAATGCTGCTATGAACATTGGCGTGCAGATATCTGTTCATGTCACTGCTTTCCGATCTTCCGGGTATATACTGAGAAGTGCAATCGCTGGATCGAATGGTAGCTCTATATCTAGTTTTCTAAGGAACTGCCAGACTGACTTCCAGAGTGGCTGAACCATTATACAGTCCCACCAACAATGAATAAGAGTTCCAATTTCTCCACATCCCCTCCAGCATTTGTAGATTCCTGTTTGTTTAATGGCAGCCATTCTAACCGGTGTTAGATGGTATCTCATTGTGGTCTTAATTTGCATCTCTCTAATAGCTAGTGAAGCTGAACATTTTTTCATGTGTTTCTTGGCCATTTATATTTCATCTTCAGAGAACTGTCTTTTCATATCTTTTGCCCATTTTATAATTGGGCTGTCTGTACTATTGTCAATGAGTTGTAGGATTTCTTTGTATATGCAAGATATCAGTCTTTTGTCAGATACATGGTTTCCAAAAATTTTTTCCCATTGAGTTGGCTGCCTCTTTACCTTTTTGAGAAATTCCTTTGAGGTGCAGAAACTTCTAAGCTTGAGGAGTTCCCATTTATCTATTTTCTCTTTTGTTGCTTGTGCTTTGGGTGTAAAGTCTAGGAAGTGGCCACCTAATACAAGGTCTTGAAGATGTTTTCCTACATTATCTTCTAGGAGTTTTATGGTACTTTCTTGTATATTGAGATCTTTCATCCATTTTGAGTTAATTTTTGTGTAGGGGGTGAGGTAGGGGTCCTCTTTCATTCTTTTGGATATGGATATCCAACTCTCCCAGCCCCATTTGTTGAAAAGACTATTATGGCTCAGTTCGGTGACTTTGGGGGCCTTATCAAAGATCAGTCGGCCATAGATCTGAGGGTCTATCTCTGAATTCTCAATTCGATTCCATTGATCTATATGTCTATCTTTGTGCCAGTACCATGCTGTTTTGGCAACTGTGGCTTTATAATAAGCTTCAAAGTCAGGGAGTGTAAGTACTCCCACTTCGTTTTTCTTTTTTAGAGTGTCTTTAGCAATTCAAGGCATCTTCCCTTTCCAAATAAATTTGATAACTAGCTTTTCCAAGTCTGCAAAGTAGGTTGTTGGAATTTTGATTGGGATTGCATTGAATCTGTAGATGAGTTTGGGTAGAATTGACATCTTAATGACATTTAGCCTTCCTATCCATGAACATGGAATATTTTTCCATCGTTTAAGGTCCCCTTCTATTTCTTTTAGTAGAGTTATGTAGTTTTCTTTGTATAGGTCTTTTACATCTTTGGTTAAGTTTATTCCTAGGTACTTGATTTTTTTAGTTGCTATTAAAAATGGTATCTTTTTCTTGAGTGTCACTTCAGTTTGTTCATTTCTAGCATATAGAAACATTACTGACTTATGTGCATTAATCTTGTATCCCGCTACTTTGCTAAATTTGTTTATTAGCTCTAGTAGGTGTATCGTTGATTTCTGAGGGTTTTCTAGATATAAGATCATATCATCTGCAAACAATGGCAGTTTTACTTCTTCTTTTCCAATTTGGATTCCTTTTATTTCTTTGTCTTGCCGGATTGCCCTGGCTAGCACTTCCAGCACAATGTTGAATAACAGTGGTGACAGCGGGCATCCTTGTCTTGTTCCTGATCTTAGAGGGAAGGCTTTCAGTCTCTCACCATTGAGTACTATGCTGGCTGTGGGTTTTTCATATATGCTCTTTATCATGTTGAGGAAGTTTCCTTTAATTCCTACCTTTTGAAGTGTTTTTATCAAAAAGGGATGTTGGATTTTGTCAAATGCTTTTTCAGCATCTATTGAGATGATCAATTGATTTTTCCCTTTCGAGTTTTTAATGTGTTGTAATACATTGATTGATTTTCTTATGTTGAACCATCCTTGCATGCCTGGAATGAACCCCACTTGGTCATGGTGTATGATTTTTTTAATGTGTCTTTGGATTCGATTTGCAAGTATTTTGTTGAGGATTTTTGCATGTATATTCATTAGGGAGATTGGCCAGTAGTTTTCCTTTTTTGTAGTAACTTTCCCTGGTTTTGGTATTAGATTGATGTTAGCTTCATAAAATGAGTTAGGTAGTGTTCCATTTTTTTCAATGTTTTGAAAGAGTTTGAGTAAGATTTGTGTCAGTTCTTTCTGGAAAGTTTGGTAGAATTCCCCTGTGAAGCCATCTGGCCCTGGGCATTTATTTGTGGGAAGATTTTTGATGACTGATTGGATCTCTTTGCTTGTGATGGGTTGGTTGAGGTCTTCTATTTCTTCTCTGGTCAGTCTAGGTTGTTCATATGTTTCCAAGAAATTGTCCATTTCTTCTACATTATCCAGTTTGTTGCCATAAAGTTGTTCATAATATCTTCTTATAATTTTTTTAATTTCTTCAGGATCTGCAGTTATGTCAACTTTTTCATTCATTATTTTGTTTATATGGGTCTTCTCTCTTTTTGATTTTGTCAGTCTAGCTAGGGGCTTGTCAATCTTGTTGATCTTCTCAAAGAACCAACTTTTGGTGATATTTATCCTCTCTATTGTTTTTTTGTTCTCTATGTCATTTATTTCTGCTTTAATCCTTGTTATTTCTTTTCTTCTACTTGGTTTAGGATTGGTTTGCTGTTCATTTTCTAGCTTCTTCAGTTGATCCATTAGTTCTTTGATTTTGGCTCTTTCTTCCTTTTTAATATATGCGTTTAGTGCTATAAATTTCCCCCTTAGCACTGCTTTTGCTGCATCCCATAGGTTTTGGTATGTTGTGTTCTCATTTTCAATCGTCTCTATATATTTAGCAATTTCTCTTGCTATTTCTTCTTTAACCCACTGATTGTTTAGGAGTGTGTTGTTTAACCTCCAGGTATTTGTGAATTTTCTAAGTCTCTGATGGTTATTGACTTCTAATTGTATTCCGTTGTGGTCAGAGAATGTGCTTTGGATAATTTCAATCTTTTTAAATTTATTGAGGCTTGTTTTATGTCCCAGCATATGATCTATTCTGGAGAAAGTTCCATGAGCACTAGAAAAGAATGTGTATCCTGGTGATTTGGGATGTAATGTCCTGTAGATGTCTGTTAAATCTAATTCATTTATCAGATTGTTTAGGTTTTCAATTTCCTTATTGGTCTTCTGTCTGGTTGATCTGTCTATAGGAGAGAGTGATGTGTTGAAGTCTCCCACAATTATTGTGGAAACATCAATTGCTTCCTTTAGTTTTGCCAATGTTTCTCTCATGCATTTTGTGGCACCTTGATTGGGTGCATAGACATTTACGATTGTTATTTCTTCTTGCTGAATTGCCCCTTTTATTAGTATGTAGTGGCCTTCTTTGTCTCTCAAAACATCCCTGCATTTGAAGTCTATTTTATCTGAGATTAATATTGCTACACCTGCTTTCTTTTGGCTGTAGCTTGCATGAAATATTTTTTTCCATCCTTTCACTTTCAGTTTCTTTGTGTCCCTGTGTCTAAGATGAGTCTCTTTTATGCAACATATTGATGGTTCATTTTTTTTGATCCATTCTGCGAATCTATATCTTTTAATTGGGGAGTTTAATCCATTTACATTCAACGTTAAAACCGTGAAGGCATTTCTTGAATCGGCCATCTTATCCTTTGGTTTATGTTTGCCATATTTTTCCCTCTCTCTATTAATATCCTTTATTGTACCCATACCGAATCTCTTTAGTACTGAACCTTTCTCCAAGTCTCTCTGTCCTGTCTTTGTTTCTCTGTCTGTAGGGCTCCCTTGAGTATCTCCAGTAGGGCAGGTCTCTTGTTAGCAAATTCTCTCAGCATTTCTTTGTCTGTGAAAAATTTAAGCTCTCCCTCAAATTTGAAGGAGAGCTTTGCTGGATAAAGTATTCTTGGCTGGAAATTCCTCTCACTCAGAATTTTAAATATATCGTGCCACTGCCTTCTCGCCTCCATGGTGGCTGCTGAGTAGTCACTACTTAGTCTTATGCTGTTTCCATTGTATGTGGTGAATTGCTTTTCTCTTGCTGCTTTCAGAACTTGTTCCTTCTCTTCCGTGTTTGACAGCGTGATCAGTATATGTCTCAGAGTGGGTTTATTTGGATTTATTCTATTTGGAGTTCGCTGAGCATTTATGATTTGTGTATTTATGTTGTTTAGAAGATTTGGGAAGTTTTCCCCAACAATTTCTTTGAATACTCTTCCTAGACCTTTACCCTTTTCTTCCCCTTCTGGGACACCAATGAGTCTTATATTTGGACGTTTCATGTTATCTATCATATCCCTGAGGTCCATTTCGATTTTTTCAATTTTTTTCCCCATTCTTTCTTTTATGCTTTCATTTTCCATTCTGTCATCTTCCAGGTCACTGATTCGTTGTTCAACTTCCTCTAGTCTTGTACTATGAGTGTCCAGTATCTTTTTAATTTGGTCAACAGTTTCTTTAATTTCCATAAGATCATCCATTTTTTTTAATTTCCATAAGATCATCCATTTTTTTTATTTAGTCTTGCAATGTCTTCTTTATGCTCTTCTAGAGTCTTCTTGATTTCCTTCATATCCCGTACTATGGTCTCATTGTTCATCTTTAGTTCTTTGAGTAGCTGCTCTAGGTGCTGTGTCTCTTCTGGTCTTTTGATTTGGGTGCTTGGGCTTGGGTTATCCATATCGTCTGGTTTTTTCATATGCTTTATAATTTTCTGTTGTTTTTGGCCTCGTGGCATTTGCTGAACTTGATAGGGTTCTTTTAGGGTTTGTAGAACTATTGAAGTCCTTATCTCTAATTTATCAGATCTACAGCTTCGTGGAGTACACTTTCTCTAACTAACCAGCAGGTGGCGTCCACGAGCCACCTGTTCTCCACAAGCCAGTTCTCCCCTGCTTAGCCTTTTTGGTGAGTGGGGGAGTGAGTCTTGTGGGGCCCAATTGGTGTTCCAAGCTTGCGTGTGTAGTTGGTGTTGCCTGACCTGTATGTGGGGCGTGTTTCTGGGCAGTCGGGGAGGGGGGGTGGCCCTAACAATCAAATCTCCCTGATGATCCTAGAGTTTTAAAGCTGCTGCAATAGTCTAATCCTTCAGTTCAGTCCTGCCACAGTTTGTCTCTGCCACTGACCCACAAGTCTTTGGTATTGGCGTATGGCTCCTGAGTCTTGCAAGTGGGCCCCTCTTCCAGGCTGTGCACCCCGGGTCCTCTGTTGAGGGATGACTGTACTATGTCACAGGTGAGTGCCGTCCCCCCAGGGCAGTTCTGGGCTGCTGGGCTGTGTAGGGAGGCTCCCAGTCTGCTGAAATGATGGTTGAATGGGGCTTTGTTAATTCACACTGCTCCCCCTTCCCAGCTCTGGGACATTCAGCTGAGGTTGCAGGGAAGGCTAATGTCCACGCCCAGTTTTGTGGTGTGTGCCTGTTATTTGAAGCACTTCCGTCACACTGGGTTGTCTGGGGCAGCTCTGGGCTATGGGGCTGGCGATGGGCAGGAGTGTTTCCTGTCCACCAGGATGGTGGCTGTGAGTGGACACCCCCCATTTCTTGGGAAGTTGTGTTGTTTAGTGAATTTTCTCAGCCACTGGATTATTGCCTTTTGTCTCAGAGCTCTCTTAGTTCTGCTCTTGACTTGACGTGCCCAAATTGCAATTCTTTGAGGCTTTCTGTATTGGGCTTCTTAGAGTAATTGTTTTAGAAAAAGAAAAAAGGATTTAAAAAAAAAAAAAAAAAAACGGCCCTCCTCAGAGATCTAATGGGTTATTGAAATGCTAATAGACAAAGCAACCAGGGCCATTAAGGAAAGGTCCACAGGGCAGAGAGATCAGCTTTTCTTTGGGATTTGCATATGCGCCTCAAGGCCTGAGCTCCGCCCTTCCCCTTTCTGTGTTCACCAGAACTCCAAAAATCCTCTGCTTTTATTTTGGAGTTTTTCGTGTTGTTTTTTTTCTATGCCTGTCTCCTCTCTGCTGGGCTGGCTGCTCTCAGATTCTCTGGTGTCTGGTCTCAGTCTATCTATGGTTGGAGTTTGAATCAGTAGAATGAGTTTCCGATAAGGGCTACCACTGCAGTTCTCCCTTCTCCTTCCCGGAGCTGACAGCCCCTCCTCCCATGGAACTGAGCCTGGCAGGGAGGGGCGCGGGTCCCCTGGCCGCAAAAACTTACAGATTTCGCTGATCTCAGCAGTTCAACATTTTCATGAGTGTTGTATGAAGTATGCCCAAAGACAGATTGCTCTGTGGTGTCCAGTCCACGCAGTTCCTGGCTTTCTACCTACTTTCCTGGAGGAGTAACTAAAACTTACAGCTCACCAGTCTGCCATCTTGCCCCGCCGTCATAGGCTTTTAAATATCATTGGGCAGCTCTAGTCATGGTATCTCTGTAGATTTTTAAAATGTTTGTTGTCACAGAGCTCCATGACCTTCAGAGGGTGTCTGCAAATAGCAAAGGCTGTGGCTGTGGGTTCCCATGTCATCCCCTGAACTTCCCTCCACAGGAAGAATATGTTTTGTCTAAACTTATCTGCCAATTGGGTGTTAATTTTTTTCTGTAGGCTCTCTGCAATCTAAGCTCTTGTCTTAAAATAGTATATCAAGCAGGCAGGTTTGATTTGATTATACTCCTGAAGCCATTGGTGCTATATTCGAATCCTATTTGTGTTACGCGTGGGTCAAGAATCATGTATGTGTTGATGTCAGTGGACCCATTTGATACACAAGTTGGATAGCATCAGGTCATCAACCATGTTTGGTGGCAGAGGTGGTTGAGGTGTGACAGCCAGCAATCTCCTCTGTCCCACTCCTGGGTACAATTTCAGTATTAACTAAATATTGTTTGAGCATTCCTGGACCTTCATGATAAGGACTTATGGTGAGGGCCTATGTTACATGCATTCAATAAACAGGGTGAACATTGGCATTGTGCCAGTTAGTGAGGCCCAGCTTCTGGGGCTGCTTCTTGTAACGTGACAGACAGACCTGGAGTTGTTTCTTCCTTGCTGAGAGATTGTATAATGCTTTTCTCTTAGGACTTGCCCTATGTAGAATTTGCCAGTCTAGGTTTTGTGCCTTATATTGTGTGGTGGTTTGGAGCTATGTACCCCAGAAAAACATGTTTTTAAATGTAATCCATTTCTGTGAGTGTGAACTCTTGTAATGGGACCTTTTGATGAGGTTAATTCAGTTAAGGTATGGCCCAGTTTAATCCAAATGTGTCTTAATCCTATTACTAAAGGCCTTAGGGAAGGCCACAGAGAGAAAACTAGAGGGAGCAGCCAAAAGCTGAAAATCAACTGAACCCAGAAGAGAAGGGAGAAGCCAGGAGAGGCTGCCATATGCATTGCCATGTGACAGAAAAACCAAGGACCAGGGATCACTGGCAGCCAGCCCAAGAACTCCAGACTTCTGGGAGAATGCATTGCCTTTATGATGCCTTGATTTTGGATTTCTCCTATCAAAATTACTGTAAGTCAATAAATTCCTGTTGTTTAAGCCAACCCATTGCATAAAATTTGCTTTAGCAGCCAGGAAATTAAAAAAATATATATATAGATGGGTAATAGGCACTCATGGTAGGTGAAAGATGGTCATTTTTTGATGTGACTGTAATCCATCAGACAGAGATTTTCTTCACCTCTAATGGTGTCCGAGATCATTCCACTTATTAATTTTGGGGATATAGTCTCTACTTCCTGGTGGCTCCAGCAGGGCTGGAAAGTGGTTGCATGTAATTAATATGGCATTTGGAGAAGGGTTTATCCACCAACCCATGGAACATGACCCCATATATGGAATACTAATATTTGGTTTTGGAGCACAAGTCAATGCCTTTAGTAACTATTTTAGGCAATGATGTGCCTAAAGGCAATCCCTTTTATATTTCCACTCCACAAGGACAGAGGAGCATCTGAGGCCTGAGTGCTATTGGCCCAGACCACCACTTGGAAGGGGAATTGGGGGGAGGCTGAGTGGGCAGTCTCCAAGAGACCTACCAGATATGCTGTGCAAGAATGAATTTTAGGTAGTTTATCAGCAGTGTCACTGAACAGTGACTCCAGTATGGTGAGTTGTGCATGTGTGGAAGTGGGTGAAGCTGTGAGCTGATTCCAAATGTGGCACTGCCTACCAAAGCCCCTTTTATAAATGAGAAAATTATCTAATTTCCATTGGCCAGAACCCCTGCCAGCCCTTTGGCCACTGCCCAAGGATTCGTGAAGAAACAGTGATTGGGCAACTGGCAACTCAGAGCATCTTGGAAGGCTAACTAGACTGCTTTCAGCTCTGCCAACTCCAAGCAACCATCTCAGGTAGCTGGAATGTTTAAGGCTGGGTGGTATGCTATGGCCCTCCAGCAAGCTGCATTGCATAAAGCTGTAGTGTTGCCATCAGTGAGATATACCAACTACCTTTCCTTGTCAGAGAGCTGGTCCCCACTTGATTAGAAGAGGGAGTGATGGGGGCACCATCAACAGTATCTCAAGATCCATGGACTGGTGGCTGAACAAGGGGGTAGCCACATCCTCCTGTAATTTGAAAAGGCCCTGTTTTAGTACCCTTGGTTGTTTAGTGCAATACCATGTAATAGTTTGTCTTAAACAATGGGAATTTATTAGCTTACAGTTTTGAGGCTGAGAAAATGTCAAAATCAAAGCATCATCAAGGTGATGTTTCCTTCCTGAAGACTGGCTTCCAGCAGTCCTTGGCTCCTCTGCCACATTGTAAGGCACATGGAAGTGTCAGCTGGTCTCTCCCTTCTCTTCTAGGCTTCATTGCCTTCAGCTTCTTACTTCCATGATGCTCACTCACTCTATCTATTTATCTATCTATCATCTATCTCTTTATTCCATTTATAAAGGTCTCCAGAATTAAGATTACGACCCATCCTGAATGAGGTGGGTCACACCTCAACTGAAGTAGCCTCATCAAAAGATGCTACTTACAATGGGTTTACACCCACAGATTTAAACCATATTTTTTCTGGGGTACATGCAGCTTCATACCACCACACCCCACCTTCTAACCCCCAAAAAACATGTTCTTTCCACATTCTAAATGCATTCATTTCATCACAGCATTCCAAAAGCCTTAAATCATTTCAGAAATAATGCTTAGTACAAAGACTCATCAAAATCAGTTGTGGGTGCGGTCTATCTTGGAGCACAATTCCCCTCCATCTGTGGACCTGTGAAACCTAGAGAATGAATTGTCTGCTTCCAACATACAATGGAGGGACAGGCAAAGGATACATATTTCCATTACAAAAGAGAGAAATTGGAAGGAAATCAGGGATCATGGGTCCCAAACAATCCCAAATTCTGTAGGGCATACTCAATTAGATTTCAAGGTCTGAGAGTCATCTATGGAATGATGTTTTGTTCTCAGAGCCTGACAGAACAGTTGCTCCACCTTCCAAGCATTTGTACAGTGGCCTTGCTCTTCCTGAGAACTGGGGTGAAGACTCCACCCTCTCGGAACACTGGGGTGATGGTCAGGCTCTCCACAATCCCCAGGAATAGGCTCCAATCTCTGAGAAAACTTCAGTGGTGGCCAGACTCTCTGCAATCCCTGGAGAACAGGCTGCAACCTCTGAGAATACTGGGTTGATAGCACTCTTCCTCAACAATGAGGTGGAAGGTATGCCTTCTCCAAGCTCTGGTAAAAGACTCACCCTTTTCACTCACATGGGAAGGCCCACTATCTCAGCTTGAGAAGATGCCTTTGGTCCAGACCTCAGCTTCCATGATCCTGCCCTTGAAGTGATTTTTCCTTCAATATCTCCCTTTTCTGCCCCTTTTAGTCCAGGCTGGCAGTGGCTCCATTTATACAGATGTCAACCAAAACTTGTAGATTTTACACGTAGTGCTGAGGAGTCCAATCCATCAGACATCAAGACTTTCTTTTTCTTTTTTCTTCCTGGATAAATGAACCTCCCAATCCCAATATCCACTAAAATAGCTGACTGGATCCATATTCAGTTAAACCCTCATATGGAGCACTATTCTCTGGGGACTCACTTGCCAGAAACTCAGAATATTCCAAACCATCACTTTCTGGTTTCTTTGTGCCAAGGAGTTCACTTCTCAGGTTATCCTGTTCCGCTCACATTTGACTATAAGCTGCAAGGAGAAAACAGGCTGTGATTTCCACACTTAGTTTGGAAATCTCCTCAGCTAAATATCCAAGCTCTTTGCTTTCAAACTCTGACATCAGAACTAAATTTTTCTAAGTTCTCTGCCTCTGTAAAATAAGAATCACCTTTCTTCCATTTTCCAATAATAAATTCAGCATTTCTGTCTAAGGTCTCCTCGGAAGTACCTTTGGCATCCATATGTCCATATTTCTACCAAAACTCTCTTCAAAGAACTAAACATTTTCTATCAAATGGCTCACAATTCTACCAGAATCTATCCATTACCCAATTCCAAAGCCATTTCCACATTTTTGGTATTTGCAATAGCAGCACCCCACACCCATTACCAAAATCTGTTTTAGTTTCCTAGGCTGCTTAAAGCAGATAGCATGAAATGGCTCAGCTTGGACAATGAGAATTTAATATCTTACAGTTTTTAGGCTGAGAAAATGTCCAAATCAAGGCACCATCAAAGTGAAGCTTTCTTCCCAAAGAAAGGCTGCTGGCAATCCTTGGCTCCTCTTTCACAAGGCACATGGCAATGTTTGCTGGTCTCTCCCTTCTCTTCCAGGTTTCGTTGCCTTCAGCTTCTTGTTTCTATAGCTTTCTCTCAATCTATCCAACTTTCATTCCATTTATAAAGAACTCTAGTAATAGTATTAAGTCCCGTCCTGAACAAGGTGTGTCACACCTTAACTGAAGTAGCCTCATCAAAAAATCCTACCTACAATGGATTTACACCCACAGGAATGGATTAGCTTTAAGAATATGCTTTTTGGGGTACATACAGCTTCAAACCACCACAGGCCCTGTTTGTCAGGCTTAGCCCTCTCTTGTATGTACCATTTCCATTTTATGATTGAGGCTTCAGTGGCGATGCTGAGTTCCTGCTGGGTATTATCTCTCACCCATGTCATTATGGGACTCTGAGTCCATGGGCTGACTTGTTGTGGCCTTGTAAGCACCTTTGTTTTTAAAGCCCAATAAGCAACCAGAATTTGCCATGCTTAGTCCAAGGACTCCAAGAGGCAGCCAAGACCTCTAATTTAGAATCCTTTCCCAGTGGGACAAGAGGCATGGCATGGGGAATGGCCAGTTGTACCAATTCTAAAGCTTATTACTGTGGCTTCCCCTGGTGGAAAGCAGCAGATACATGTGATTGTGTATATAGGCTGTAAGCAGAGTGAAAGATGTGGGATATTTTGCCTTCAGAACATGAATAATCTTCACTGATGTGTATGTCTTAGTGTCTGAGGTGGGCTTGTGTTTCATGATGGTAGGAATTTTGTTGCCCTTAGGGAACCAGATGATATCCATGAATTTGAGAGCATTTGATAGCCCTTGATTTTAATGTGGTGCTATTGCCTAGCCTCATTAGATTAATGATGTGTGGGTGTGGCTAGGTCTTTTCAGAGGCCCACTCTAGAGTTGTCCCTTAATCAGATGTCAGCTATACAAGCATACCTTATTTTGTTGTGATTTGCTTTATTGTGCTTCACAGATATAGCAGTTTTTACTAATTGAATTATTGTTGCAAACTTGTGTGGAGTAAGTCTGTTGGTGTCATTTTTCCAACAGCATGTGCTCACTTTTTGTCTCTGGGTCACATTTTATTTAAGGTACATATGTTGCTTTTAGAAATAATTCTATTGCACACTTAAGCTATAGTATAGTCTAAACATAACTTTTATATGCAATATGAAGTAAAAAAATTGTGTGACTCATTTTATTGTGATATCCCCTTTATTGTGGTGGTCTGAAAACCTGCAATATCTCTGAAATATGCCTGTATAGTGCTGATATTAAGCAGTGTTTTAAAGACCATTTGTTAAGGTCTTGGTAGTAGCAGCTAAGAATTTTTTTCTTTTTCATTTCTTTTCTTTTCTTTTTTTTTGGTATCTGCACTGAGTAAAACATATTAGCCATGTTAGCTACAGCAAAGCAATTGTGCATGCTCCTGTGTATATCTTTTATTAATTAGATAGGAGCTTTGATTGGCAGGACTTGTGCATTAAGGTTAGTATAACTGATGGTTTATCACCCTTCATTGGTGGAGACTTTAAGAACTAGCTGAATAGGGCTATTGTATGGGGAGATAGTAGTTGTAATGACTTCTTCTCTGATGAGATCTTGGATTATAAACTGGAGCCACACAGTACCTTCTTTCAGGTGATATCACCTTGATTGGCAGGGGCAGATCTAAAAGCATCCCATTTGGTGTGGACAACCAAAGGAGCCAGAGATTTGATCTTATTCCAAGCAAAGTGTTAAGCGTGAATACCTATAGTGGGGAAAGTAAGAGCAAAAGGTGCCATCACTAGGGGTAGCTGTTTAATAAGAATTATCCCAACAGTTACCTCTCCTTGGGGGGGAGGGGTAGCTGGGCCTTTGTTATGCAGGAAGAGTTGGTAGTGGTAGCCTGTATAGTGGACACCCCTGGGACTGAAAAGCAGGATATATGACTCTGCTGTGAGACCCCTCACTTCCTGCCAATAGCTCTACCCTGTCCTCAGCCTCCCTGAGAGTATGATACTTGTTGATAAGTCTGAACAACATTTGCCTGGTAATTTGGGGGCAGTGGACTCCCTGTAAGAAAAATTTTCTCTGACTTTGTGTCAAATGGGGCCTTTCCAGGGCCAGAGACAACCTCTGGGTCTCCTGTCTGAATACTCAAAGAAAAGCTATGCCCATTGTATCACCTCAACATTTGCCAATGGACATCTGCCTTGGCAGTAATACCTGCTATAGATGTGTTTGCCTTTTTTTTTTTAATCAATATGGGAGGCCTCAGAGTCTTTAGTGACACTAGCCAATTGCCTATTTTTCCCCACTCTGAGGATGAGAGTGACAACACAGACCCCGTTTTAAACTCTCAGCAACTTAATTTGCCATTTTGTCCTTGTCTACTTGAATGAAATCTTTATTGGGGTGAGCATCAAAATGATATACCAACTATACCATTCTTATTTCAGGCAAGAGGTCCCTTAATTCCTCTATGGTCTTCCAAATGGCTCATGCTTTGGTGGTAATAATGGCCACTAAGGGATAGGCTGTCCATGTATAAATACCCACTTGAGGAGCACCTCAACTTTTAGGGGTCTTAGAGGCCTCTTTGCCTTCACTTTTCTACTCTATACTGTTGGTCTTTTTACCCTGGATACAGGAATGGCCCCTCTCTCCTTTAAATATAATGGCACCCTGGTGTTTGTGGATAAATTTAGCAAGGAGGCCAGTAAAGTCCTGGAGTTAATTATGTAATTTGGGTTCCATGGCAATTTGTGCTAATGGTCTCATCTCCTGGAACATTTCTAATAATTCAAACCCTGTGTTCAATACCTGTGATGGTTAGGTTCTTGTGTCAACTTGGCCAGGTGAAGGTACCCAGATGTCTGGTCAAGCAAGCACTGGCCTAACCATTACTGCAAAGACATTTGTGGCTGGTTAATAAATGAGAAGGCTGGTTTATTAAATCATCAGTCAATTGGCTGCAGCTGTGCATGATTATGTCAATGAAGGGCATGTCTTCCACAATGAGAGAATGCAGTCAGCTGGATTTAATACAATCAGTTGAAGACTTTTAAGTGAGACAGATAGGGAACTTTCACTTCTTCTTCAGCTGACCAGCGAAGCATTTCCTGAGGAGTTCATCGAAGTTGCCAGTTCTGTTCATCAAACATCTTCATTGGAGTTGCCAGTCTCCTGCCAAATGGAATTTGGACTCTTGCATACTCACAGTTGCATGAGACACTTTTATAAATCTTATATTTATAGATATCTGTTGTTGATTCTGTTTCCCTAGAGAACCCTAACTAAGACAATACCCTTAGCAATCATCCAGCTGTTCTTTCTCCCTCCTACTGAACAAAATCCTTAAAAATGCTTTAAATTTCTAGTCTGGTAAAATTTATGGTTTTAGTTTCATTATCCACTGTCCAGGTTCATTTGAACTTGTAGGTCATTGCTGGAAAATTGGAGGGAGAATTCCCTCTGCACTATCTCATATTCTGCCACCTCCCTCTCAGGGTGTCCCAGTCTACTTCAGAGGGGTTAAGGTCCACACCCAAAGATTGGACCCTCTATAACCCAGAAAGTTGGGGGATGACAAGTGACAGCAGGAAGACAACAGCAACATAAGGGTCACAGACACTTGTTTTGAATTGACCAACATGGTGCCTTGTTATCCCAGTTAGGAATATTCTCCCTACCTATTTGCTGTGGCAGGGTAAATATTCCCTGAACCCAGGTATTCTGGTTTTGTGAATGCTTCCATTATGCAAAATACCAGATATGGATTGGTTTTACAAAGGAGATTTATTAGATTACAAATTTAAATTTCTGTGGCCATAAAAATGTCCAAACTAAGGTATCAGCAAGAGGATAACTTCATTGAAGAATGGCCGATGGCATCTGGAACACCTCTGTCAGTGGGGAAGGCATGTGGCTAGCTTCTGCTGGTTGTTTGCTGCTGGGTTCTGGTTTCAAATGGCTTTCTCCAAAATGTCTCTGGGCTTGTCTCACTTAGCTTCAGCTCCTGTGCATCTAAGTGTCTGGGGGTCCTCTTTTTGGTTCTCACTCTTAGCTCCTGTGCATTCTTGCTTGTTTTCCCAGAACATTTCTCTCTAAACATCTAGGGGTCCTGTCTTAGCTTCTCTGAGCTAGCATCTCCAAGTGACTCAAAGCATCTCCAATCATCAGCAACCATCTGGATCTGCATTGGCTTTTAGCTTCTCTCTTAAATACTCCAATGAACTAATCAACCCACCCTGAATGGGAGAAGTCCACACCTCCATGGAAATAATTCAACCAGAGTTTCCTCCCTAATCATCAGACTAATAAGTCTGCTCCCACAAGATCCAAACTGGCATATTCTACTCCCTGGACCCCCAAAAGACATGTTCTTCCCAAATGTAAAAGTACATTCATTCCATCACAGTATAGATAAATAAGTACAAAATACTAACATTTGCCTCTGGCTGTGGACCTGTGAAAGTCAGAATAAGTTATCTACTTCCAATATACAAAGGAGGGACAGTCATAGGATAAACGTTCTTATTGCCATAGGGAAAAATTGGAAGGAAAATGGGGTTTAAAATTCTGAAAAAGTTCCTAAAACCCACAGGGGAAACTTCATTAGATTTCAAAGTCTGAGAGTCATTTACAGAATGACAATTTGTCCTTGGGGATTGAGAGAATAGGAGTCCAACCCTTTCCAAGGGCTTACATGGCATTCCTTTATTCTCCAAATGCTGGGGTGAGTGCTACAACATATTCATGCATTGGGGAGACCACCTTCTTCTTGGCTCCACCCTCCTCAAGCATCAGGGCAGAACCTGGATTCTCTCCCATCTCTGGGGCACATGCTTGACCCCTTCAGAACAGTGGGGTAGTGACCAGGCTCTCCCCAATCCCTGGGGAATGTGCTTTACCCTCTCTGAGGCCAGGGGTGGCAGAACTCTTCCTGAGCATCCAGGCAAAAGGCCTGACCTCTACCTCCAGGACAAACTCACTCCATGCGCATGGGTTACTCTGCTCCTTTTGCCTGAGATTTCTTGGCTCCAGACCTTAGCTTTCATGGTTCTGCCTTTGAAGTAATCCTTCTCTCAACTTGTCCCTTCTCCATCCCCTCAAGTCCAGATTGGCAGTGGTTCTGTTTATACAGATCTTGCAAAAAATTTGTTGGCTTGACATGCAGCTTGCAGGGGTCAAAACTGTCATACAATAGGACTTCTCACAAATCCTTTGCAGATAACTCCATCTCCAATATTTACTTGTACTGAAATGGCTGGTTTGTTCCAGGTTTTGTTGAATCTTCACATGGAGTGCTATCCTCTGTCATCTCGCTTTCTGGCGGCCCAGAATTTTCCAGACCTTCAATTTCTGGTTTCTTTGTACCCAAGAATACAGTTCTTATCTTATCTCTTTCCTCTTACATTTTGCTATACCCTACAAGGAGAAGCCAGGCAGCATTTTCCATGTTTAATTTGGAGATCATTTCAGCTACATATCCTAGTTCACCATTTTCCAATTCTGCCTTCCATCCAACACCAGTACTCAATTTCACCAAATTCTCTGCCAGTTTAAAACAAGGATCACCTTTCTTCCAGTTGGCAATGAAACATTCATCATGTCTGTTCAAGGCCTCATCTGAAGTAAGTTTAGAGTCCATATTTCTACCAACAGTCTCTTCAAAGCAATCTAGGCCTTTTCTGTCAAGCTCCTAACAATTCTTCCAGAATCTTCCCCTTATCCATAAAAGAAAGCCATTCCAACATGTTTGGTATTTGAAAACTCAGCAGCATCCCACTTCTTTGGTACCAAAAACTGTTTCAGTTTGCTAGAGCTGCCATTATGAAAAATACCAGAAGTGGATTGGCTTTTATAAAGGAGATTTATTAGGTTACAAATTTAAAGTTTTGTGACCATAAAAGTGTCCAGACTAAGGCATCAACAAGAGGACACCTTCACTGAAGAATGGCCGATGGCATCTGGAACATCTCTGTCAGTTGGGAAGGCATGTGGCTGGTATCTGCTGGCCCTTTGCTCCCAGATTCTGGTTTCAAAATGGCTTTCTTCAAAATGTCTCTGGACTTTTGTCTCTCTTAGCTTCTCTCTCTCAGTTCCTGGGCATGCATGTTTGTTCTCCCAGGGCATTTATCCCTAAGTGTCTGGGGTTCCTCTCTTAGCTTCTCTGGGGCAAACTCTGGGCTTCATCTCTTAGCTTAGCATCTCCAAATTCTTTCTGTCTACATCTCCAAGCATCTTCAAGCTTCTGGGTCTGGGTGGGATATCAGCTCTCTTAAGCACTCCAATGATCTAATTAAACCCACCCAGAATGGGTGGGTTCATATCTCCATGGAAATAATGTAATCAGAGGTAACAGCCTACAAGATTGGAATAAAAGAACATGGCTTTCTGAGGTCCATAACAGCTCCAAATCCATACACTCCCCTTATCCAGTGTATGACTACATGAGTAATAAGAAGCATGCAAAAACATAATCATAATAGGTGGGGAATATGGAGATAAATGCTCCTACAAAAACTATGGACAGTAGCTATAGCAATATTTCCATAATCTTTCATCCATTGTAACAAATGCCACTACTGTTAAAAATAGTAAAATTATAAAAAAAAAAAAAAGTGTTAACATCAACTGTAACAAATTTTCCACAACAATGAATTGATGATTGTGGGGTGGTGTATGGGATTCCTGTATTTTATGAATGATTGCTCTGTAAGCCCACAAATTCTCTAAAATAAAATTAGAAAGAATAGAAAAAAACCCACAAATGACTACAACTATTAACAATAATAAAATAGTTTTATTATTGAAGTATAGGTTGAAATTGAAAGGCTGGAAAAGTATATTTCATGCAAACAACAACCAGAAAAGAGTGAGGGAAGCTATACTGATATCAGACAAATTGGACTTCAAATGTAAAACAATTAAAGGAGACAAAGGCACTATGTATTAATAACAGGGAAAATTCATCAAGAAGACATAACAATAATAAATATTTATGCACTGAGCCAGAGTTCCCCAAAATATAGGGAGCAAACACTGGCAGCACTGAAGGGAGAAGTAGACATTTCTACAATAACTATTAGACACTTCAATACACCACTGTCATCAGTAGATAGACCACCTAGGCAGAAGATCAGTAAAGAAACAGATTTTACCTCGTATGAGAAATTAACTGGACTTAACAGACATTTACAGAACTTTGCACCCCACAACAGAAGGATACACATTTTACTCAAGTGCTCATGGGTCACTCTCCAGGATAGATGGCATGTTGGGTCACAAAGCATGTCTCAATAAATTAAAAAGATCAGAATCATACAAAACACTTTCTTAGCTCATAATGGAATGAAGTTTGAAATCAATAACAGGTGGCAGGCTGGAAAATTCACAAATATATGGAAGCTAAACAACAAATACTTAAAAAACCAGTGAGTCAAGGAAGAAATTAAAAGAGAAATCAGTAAATATCTTAAGAAAAGTGAAAATCAGAACACAACATATCAAAATTTATGGGATGCAGAAAAGGCAGTACTAGAGGGAAATTTATTGTCCTAAATGCTTATATTAAAAAAGAATAAAGGGAAAAATTGAGAAATTAGCTGCTCACAAGGATGAAATAGAGAAAAACAGCAAAGATACTCCAAAGCCAATGGAAGGAAATTAATAAAGATTAGAGGACAGAGGTGGCAGGGCAAGATGGCAGAGTGGTGAGGTATGGGTTTTGGCTACTCCTCCAGGGTAGTTGGTAGGAAGCCAGGAACTGCATGGACCAGACACTGCAGAATAATTTGACTTTTGGCTTACTTCATACAACACTCATGAATACATGGAACAGCTGAGATCAGCAAAATCTCTAAGTTCTCATGTCCAGGGGACCCGAACCCCTCCCAGCCAGGCACAGTCTCATGGGAGGAGGGGCCACTGATGCTGGGAACCAGGAGGGAGAGCTACAGTTGCAACTCTGATTGAAATCTCAGAATGCTGGTCAAAAACTCCAAACATAGATTAAGACCAGACACCAGAGAATCTGGGAGCAGTCAGCCCAGTGAACAGGAGATAGGGCTAGCAAAAACAGCAAAAAAACAACAAAAAAAATAAAAACAGAGACTTTTTGGAGTTCAGTTGAACATAACACTGAGAAGGGTAAGGCTCAAACAGAATCAGGCACATATGCAAATCCAGAGGGTGAGGATCCTTGTCTGAAGAGCCAGTTTCTCTGCTTTCTTGATTGTTCCTTAATGGCCCTCAAATTCTTGTCTCTTAGAATTTCAATAGCCCATTAGATCTGCAAGGAGGGCCATTCTTTTTCTTTTTCTTTTTTCTTTTTCTCTTTTTCTGAAACAATTATTCTAAGAAACCCACTACAGAAAGCCTCAAAAACTTGCAAATTGGGCCTAGGCAAGAGCAGAGCTAAGATAGTTCTAAGAGACAAAGCAATAAGTCTAATGGCTGAGAGAAAATTCACTAAAAACCATAACTTCCCAAGAAAAGGGGGGCATCCACTTACAGCCATCTTTTCAGGGGGCTGGGAACTCTCCTGCCCAGTGCATGCACCACAGCCCAGAGCTGCACTGAACAACCCAATGTGATGGGGAGTGTTTTCAGCATCACAAAAACATGCCACAATATCTGCCATGTACAATAGCCTTTCCCACACTGGCAGTTAATTGTCCTGGAGCTGGGAAGGTGGAGCTGTGTGAAAAGGGGGAAATTAACATGCCCCATACAGTCATCTTTTCAGCAAGCTGGGAAAGCCCCTACATGGCTTCCTTTGGGGGATGACACTCACTTGTGATATAGCAGTCTTTCCTCAGCAGAGGTCCTAGGAGGGCACAGCTTGGAAGAGGGACCCACTCAGAAGTCCCAGGGACTGAATGCCAATACCAAGGACTTGTGGGTCAGCAGCAGAGACAAACTGTGGCAAGACTGCACTGAAGGATTAGACTCTTACAACAGCTTGAAATATCCAGGAACACCTGGGAAATTTGATTATTAAAGATGCCCTCCCTCCCTAACAACTCAGACACATGCCTCACATTCAGGGTGGGCAGCACCAACTACACACACAAACTTAGTGCACCAATTGGAGCCCCACAAGACTCACAACCCCACTCACTGGAAAGACAATGTTGGGGAGAACTGGCTTGAGGGGAATAGGTGGCTTGTGAATGCCACCTTCTGATTAGAGAAAGTATACTACACCAAGCTCTAGATCTGATAAATTAGAAGCAAGTGTTTGAACCAGTCTATATATCCTAAAAGAACCCTATCAACTTAAGCAAATGCCAAGAGGACAAAAACAGAAAATTTTAAAGCATATGAAAAAAGCAGATTATATTCATAGCCCAAATCCAAACACCTAACTCAAAAGATCAGAGGAGACACAGTAGTTGGAGCAATTAATCAAAGAACTAAAGACAAACAACAAGAGCATGCACAGGATATAAAAGACATGAAGAAGACCCTAGAAGAGCATAAAGAAGAAATTGCAGGATAAATAAAGAAATAGATGATGTTAAGGAAATAAAAGAAACTGTTGACCAAATTGTAAAGATTCTGGGTACTCATAGTACAAGGCTAGAAGAAAATGAACAAATGAATCAGTGACCTCAAGGATGACAGAATGGAAAATGAAAGAATAAAAGACAGAATAGGGAAAAATCAAAAAAAAAAAATTTGAAATGGACCTCAGGGATATGATAGATAATACAAAACATCCAAATATAAGAGTCATTGGTGTTCCAGAAGGAGAAGAGAAGGATAAAGGTCTAGGAAGAGTTTTCAAAGAAATTATTGGGAAAAACCTCCCAAACCTTCTAAGCAACATAAATAGATAAATCATAAATTCCCAGCAAACTCCAAATAGAATAAATCCAAATAAACCCACTCCAAGTCATATTCTGAGGAGATTGTCCAATACTGAAGAGAAGGAACAAGTTCTGAAAGCAGCAAGAGTAAAGCAATTCACTACTTCAAAGAGAACAGCATAAGACTAAGTACTGATTACTCAGTGGCCACCATGGAGGCAAGAAGGCAGTGGCATGACATATTTAAAATTCTGAGAGAGAAAAATTGCCAACAAAGAATTCTTTATCCAGCAAAGCTCTCCTTCAAATTAGAGGGAGAGCTTAATTTTTTCACACACAAACATGCTGAGAGAATTTGCTAACAATAGACCTGCCCCACTTGAGATACTAAAGGAGCCCTAACAACAGAGAAACAAAGTAAGGAGAGAGAGATATGGAGAAAGGTTTAGTAATAAAGACATTCAGTATGGGTATGTTAAATGACATTAAGAAAGGGAAAAATATATCTGACAACATAAACCAAAGGACAGGATGGCTGATTCAAGAAATACTTTCACAGTAATAACATTGAATGTAAGTGGATTAAACTCCCCAATTAAAAGATACAGATTGGCAGAAGGGATCAAAAAGTATGGACCACCAATATGTTGCGTATAAGAGACTCATCTTAGAAACAGGGACACAAAGAAATTGAAAGTGAAAGGATGGAAAAAATGTTTCATGCAAGCTACAGACAAAAGAAAGGAGTAGCAATCCTAATCTCTGATAAAATAGATTTTAAATGCAAGGATGTTATGAGAGACAAAGAAGGCCACTACATACTAATAAAAGGGACAATACAACAAGAAGAAATAACAATCGTAAATGTCTATGCACCCAATCAAGTTGCCACAAAATACACGAGACAAACACTGGCAAAATTAAAGGAAGCAATTGATGTTTCCACAATAACTGTGGGAGACCTCAACATATCACTCTCTCCTATAGATAGATCAACCAGACAGAAGACCAATAAGGAAATTGGAAACCTAAGCAATTTGATAAATGAATTTAACAGATGTATATAGAACATTACATCCCAAATCAGCAGGATACACTTTCTTCTCTAGTGATCATGAAACTTTCTCCAGAATAGATCATATGCTGGAACATAAAACAAGCCTCAATAAATTTAAAAAGATGTGCAACACTCCCAGCCCCATTTGTTTAAAAGACTGTTATGCCCCAGTTCAGTGGCTTTGGGGGATTTACCAAAGATCAGTCAGCCATAGATCTTGGTGTCTATCTCTGAATTCTCAATTTGATTCCATTGATCAATATATCTACCTTTGTGCCAGTACCATGCTGTTTTGAAAACTGGGGCCTTATAATAAGGTTCAAAGTCAGGGACTGTAAGTCCTCCCACTTCATTTTTCCTTTTTAGACTGTTTTTAGCAATTTGAGACATCTTCCCTTTCTAATAAAATTTGATAACTACCTTTTCCAAGTCTGCAAAGTGGGTTCTTGGAATTTTGATTGGGATTGCACTCAATCTGTTGATGAGTTTGGGTAGTATTGACATCTTAATGTCATTTGCCTTCCTATCCACGAACATGGAATATTTTTCCATATTTTAAGGTCCCTCTCTATTTCTTTAGGTAGAGTTATGTAGTTTTCTTTATATAGGTCTTTTATATCTTTGGTTAATTTTATTCCTATGTACTTGATTTTTTTAGTTGATATTGAAACTGGCATCTTTTTCTTGGGTGTCTCTTCATTTTGTTCATTTCTAGTGTATAGAAACATTACTGACTTATGTGGATTAATCTTGTATCCCACTACTTTGCTATTTGTTTACTAGCTCTAGTAGCTGTATCATCGATTTCTCAGGGTTTTCCAGATATAAAGTCATATCATCTGCAAATAATGATTATGTGCAGATCTCTCAGCAGAAACCATGGAGGCAAGAAGGAAGTGGTGTGATATATTTAAGACACTGAAAGAGGAAAACCACCAACCAATAATCCTATATCCAGGAAAGCTGTCCTTCTATTATGAGGGAGAGCTCAAAATATTTTCTGACAGACAATGAGAGACTTTGTGAACAAGACACCTGCCCTACAGGAAATACTAAAGGGAGCACTACAGAGTGATAGGAGAAGACAGGAGTGCATGGTTTGGAACACAATTTTGGGAGAGGGTAGCACAACAACATTAAGTACACTGAACAAAGATAACTGTGAATATGGTTGAGAGAGGAAGGTTGGGAGCATGTGAGACACCAGAAGAAAGGAGGAAAGATAAAGAATGGGACTGTGTAACTTGGTGAAATCTAGAGTGTTCAACAACTGTGATAAAATGTACAAATATGTTCTTTTATGAGGGAGAACAAGTAAATGTCAAACTTGCAACATGTTAAAAATGGGGAGGCATTGGGGGAGGGATGCAATCAACATAAACTAGAGACTGTAACTAACAGAATCATTGTATTATGCTTCCTCTAATGGAACAAAGTTGATATACTAAGGTAAATGCAGATAAGAGGGGGGATAGGGGAGGCATGTTAGACACTTGACATTGGTGGTGTTGTCTGACTCTTTACTCTAGTTTGATTTAAGGTTATTTTTTCTTTTGCTGCTTCCTAGCTGTCATTTTTTTCCTTTTTCTTTTGCCTCTCTACCTTCTTTGACTCTCCCTCCTGACTTGTGGAAGAAACATAGATGCCCTTATATAGGTAGTGGTGAAGGTGGGGAACACATAAATATATGACCATACAGAGAACCATCAATTATTTACTTAGGATGGAATGTGTGGTATGTGAACAAAACTGTATTAAAAAAAATGGGTTGATGAAAAAACCTTGAGGGCAATATACTAAGTGAAATAAGCCAGACACATAAGGACAAATATTGCAGGGTCTCACTGATAGGAACTAATTATGATATGTAAACTCAGAGACATGAAATATGAGGTACCAAAATGTAGGATAAGGCTTAAAAATGGGGAGTGGTTGCTTAGTATGACCAGAATGTTCAACCAGGATGAACTTAAATGTTTGGAAATGAACAGAGGTGTCAGTAGCAAGATGTGAGAATAACTAACAGTGCTGAATGGTGCATGAATGAGATGGAAAGGGGAAGCTCAGAGTCATATATGTCACCAGAAGGAAAGTTGGAGATCAAAAGATGGGAATGTATAAAACTGAATCCTATGGTGGGCAATGTCCATGATTAACTGTACAAATATTAGAAAATTCTTCCATGAACCAGAACAAATGTATGACAATACAACTAGAAGTTAATAATAGAGGGGCATATAGGGAAGAAATATATACCTATTGCAAACTATATACTACAGTTAGTAATATTTCAACATTCTTTCATAAACAGTAACAAATGTACTATACCAACACTATGAGTCAACAATTGAGGGCGGTTGGTTAGGGATATGGGAGGATTCAAGTTTCCATTTCTTTTTTTTTCTTTTTTTATCTTTCACTTTATTTCTTGTCTGGAGTAATGAAAAGTTTCTAAGAATTGAACAAAAATTAAGCATGGTGATGGAAGCACAGCTGTATGAGGTTACTAGGGGCAACTGATTGTACACTTTGGATCTTTGGATAATTGTATGGTATGTGAAAAATCCCAATAAAAACTAAAAAGAAAAAAAAAAGAGTGTATGAGGTAGCTGACCAGGATTCCCCAGGGATAACCTGTTATCATGTTCCAGGCCTCCTCCCAGCCAGATTGCCTCAGGACATGGGACTGGCATTTGATGTGTCCCAAATGCTCAATCACACATTTGCAGATGACTAATGTGACTCCAAAAAAGGACCACTTGACATCTATAGCAGGTTTTACATTCCCAAGATGCCATCACAACACCTCTGCTTCACATGCTCCCCTCAAACCTTGAGCCTTGTCCATCAAAAGAGCTGCTCTTTGCTCCCTGCCCTTGACTCAAGGTAGGCTTGTGACTCCCTTGTAACCAACAGAAGGGATGGAAGTGACATTGTATGACTTCAGAAGCTAGGTCATAGAAGGCCATCAAAGGTCATAGAAGGTCACAGAAGGTGAGGCAGCATCCAGTGCATTAGCTCTTGGCATCTTCAGCCTCCACATAAGAAGTCTGTACTCTTGGAAAGTTATCACCTCTATGTTTATATGTTATATTTCACAATAAAAATATTATTTTTAAAAAAAGTCAGTAGTGCTTCTATGTATTATTATTGAGCAGAGTGGAAAATCAAGAAAAAAATTCCATTTACAATAGCAACCAAAAGAAGCAAATATTTAGGAATAAATTTAACCAAGGTCATAAAGACCTATACAGAGAAAACTGTAATTTTTTTAAGAAATCAAAAAAATACCTAAATAAATGGATGAACATAGTGTGTTCATGCATTGGAAGACTAAATATGGTTAAGTTTCTAGTTCTACCCAAACTGATTTACAGATTCAATGCAATACCTATTAAAATCCCAACAACTTCACATAATTAGAAAAACCAATAATCAACTTTATTTGGAAGGGCATGAGCCTTCAAATATCTAAAAATATCTTGAAAAATAAAAATGAAGTGGAGGTCTAACTCCTCGCTTTAAAGCATATGGCAAAGCTACTGTGGTCAAAACAGCATGGTACTGGCATAAAGATAGGTAAACTGACCAGTGGAACTTGTCTACTCATCTGTGGACAACTGATCTTTAATAAGGCCATCAAGTCCACTCAACTGGATCTGAGAAGCCTCTTCAACAAATGGTGATTGGGGAATTGGGTATTCATAAACAAAAGAATGAAAGAAGACTCCTATCCCACACCTTATACAAAAATTTGCTTAAAATGTATCAAAGACCAAAACATTAGCTCTAAGACCATAAAATTTTAGAAGAAAATCTAGGGAAATACATTGAAGATCTGGTGATATGAGGTGGTTTCCTAGAACTTACACCAAAAATGCAAGCAATGAATGAAGGAACAAATAGATAAATGAAATCTCATCAAAATGGAACACTTTTGTGCATCAAAGGACTTTGTCAGGAATGTGAAAAGACAGCCTACATGATGGGAGACACTATTTGGAAACCACATATCAGATAAAGGTTTAATATCCAAAATATATAAAGGGATCCTACAACTCAATGACAGAAAGACAAACAACCCAATTAAAAAAATAGGCAAAAGACATGGACAGACACTTTTCCAAAGTGAAAATACAAATGGCTCAGAAACATATTAAGGCATGCTTAACTGCACTGGATTTAGGAAAATGCAAATCAAAATCTCAATGAGATATCATCTCACATCTATTAGAATGGCCATTACAAAATAACAGAAAGTACCATCACTGGAGAGGATGTGAAGAAAGACACACACTTATTCACTGTTGGTGGGTTTCAGTTTGGATGTATTATGTCCACCAAAACAACATGTTCTTTAATGCAATCTTGTGGGGACAGACATATTAGTGCTGATTAGGTTAGAATCCTTTGAGTGAGTGTTTACATGGTGATGTGACTCAATCAACTGTGTATGAAACATTTGATTGAATTATTTCCATGGAGATATGGACCCAACCCACTCAAGGTGGGTGTTGATTTAATCTCTGGAGTCCTATAAAAGAGCTCACAAACAAAAGGCCCTCAGAGCAGCTGAGAGTGACATTTTGAAGAGCAGCTGAAGAAGATATTCTGGAGACAGCCACTGAAAGCAGACTTTTGCTGACACTTTTGAGATGCTAGCACAGTGTTAACTCCAGAGAAACTAAGAGAGGACAAAACACCCCAAGAGCAACAGTTTGAAGAATGCACAGGAGCTGAGTGAGGAGCTGGAACAGAATCCAGGATCAGCAGATGTCAGTCACTTGCCTTCCCAGGTAACAGGTTTTCTGGACACAATTGTCCTTCCTTCAGTGAAGGTATACTCATGTTGATACTTTAATTTTGGCATTTTCTTTGCCTTCAGACTCTAAATTTGTAACCAAATATACCCCCATTATAAAGTCCAATCCATTTCTAGTATTTTCATGATGGCAGCATTAGCAAACCAGAACAGTCAGAATGTAGAATGGTGCAACTGCTCTGGAAAGCACTGTGGCATTTCCTCAGCAAGCTAAGTATAGAATTGCCATATGATCCAGCAATCCTGTTATTATGTATATACTGAGAGGAACTGAAAGCTAGGACATGAACAGACATTTGTACACCAATGTTTATGTTGGCATATTTATGATTGCCAATAGATGGACACAGCCCACATTTCCATCAAGAAATGAGTAGAAAAACAAACTGTGGTGTGTGTGTGTGTGTGATGGAATTTTCTGCAACTGTAAGATGGGATAAAGTCATGATGCATGCAACAATGAGGATGAAACTTGAGGACATTCTGTACACCAAAATTAGCTAGAAACAGAAGGACAAATACTCTATAGTCTGACTAGTATGAACTAAGTATAATGAGCAAACTCTGAGAGTTAAATTCAGAATGCAGGTTTCAGGAAGTAGAAAGATGATAGAGACTGGGCATTTGATGCTGAAGGAGTACAGAATGTTCAACAGGACTGATTGTAAAGATCCAGAAATGGAGAGCACAATACTATTTGATGGTAGCACAATACAGTTAGCATAATGAACAAAGCAGAGTATAAGTATAGTTGAAAGACAATGACTAGGGGCAGGTATAACACCAGAAGGAAACATAAAGGATACAAGCTGGGACTGTATATCTTTGTGAAACCTAGAGTGGACAACTATGGTGATTAAATGCACAAATATAAGAAAGTTTTTACGTGAGAGAGAACAAGTGAATGTCACCATTGCAAGGTGTTGAAAATGGAATGGTATATGGAAAAAAAATACAATCAATGGAAATTAGGACCTATAGTTAAAAGTAACATTGCAATATTCTTCCATTAATTGTAACAAAGTCAATATACTAACGCTAAATATCAATAAGAGGGGGATACAAGGGAGGGATATGGAATTCTTGTTTTTCTCCTTTCTATATTTTATTCCTTATTTTTTTTCCTCTTTGTGGAAAAATGGAAGTCTTCTGAAATAGATTGTGGTGGTGACTATATTAGGAACTTTTGATTGTACATTTAGGATGGATTGTATGGTATGTGAATAAATTTATCTTAAAAATAAACAGAGGGAGAACCTAAGATGGTGGCTAGGTGAGACAGGGCAAGAAAACCCTTCCATGAAAAATAATAGACAAAAGCCAGAAAGTGACCCAGAACACCAGTTCCAGCTATGCACCAGCCAGAGAAGGTCTGCTAAATCTACAGGGACCATGCATTTGGTGAAACTGGGAGTCTGCATTCCGAAACAAGTGAGTGAGCTGGCTGAAAGTCCTATGCCTGTGCTGTGGTGTGGGGAAACCATGGGTTGGCATTTGGAGACAAACTGGTTCTTTAAAAAAAAAACTGGGAGCGGCTGTGGTTATGACAGTGAGAACTGTACAGTGAAGCATGGCAGGAGTAGGCTGGGCCAGTGTCTCAGTGTCTGGCATGGAGGATAGCCCACTGCTGACTGTCCTGGGGCCGGGGGTCAGAGGGGAGCCAAAAGGAGAAAGAAACCATGCCCCTGGCAGCCATTTTCCTGGAGGCTGGAGATACCCCTGCCCAGGCTGGAGCTATAGCCCAGAGCCCGGCCAAGGGCCCCAGTGTGACAGGGAGTACTTCTTGCAACACCGTGCACATGCCACAATATTGGCCATGGACAGTGGCCTTTAGTGCACCCACAGCTAATTGTCCTGGAGCTGGGAAGCCAGAGCTGTGGGAAAAGGGGGGAAATTAACATGCCCCATTCAACCATCTTTAAAGCAGGGTGGGCATGTCTCTGCATGGCCCAGTGGCCCAGGGCTTCCCTGGAAAACTGGCACACACTTGTGATGTGGCACAGCCTTCCCTCAGCAGAGGTCCTGGAAAAGCACAGCTGAGAAGGGGGGCCTGCTTGGAAATCCTAGGGACCCGATACCAATACCAGGGACATGGGGGTCAGTGGCAGAGACAATCTGTGGCAAGACTGAAATGAAAGCTTAGACTCTTGCAACAGCTTTAAATCTCTGAGATCACCTGAGAGGTTTGACTATTAAAACTGCCCTGCCTACCTAACCACCTGGACACACACCCCACATTCAGGGTGGACAGCACCAACAACATACCCAAACTTAGTGCATCAATTGAACCCCACAAGAATCAGATCACCACACACCACAAAGACAAAGCTGTGGAGAACTGACTTGAGGGGAATAGGTAACTCATGGACACCATCTGCTGGTTAGTTAAAGTGAACACCACCAAGCTGTAGATCAGACAAGTTAGAGATTGTTTTTTTTTTTATATATCCTGAAAGGACCCTATCAAGTAAAGCAAATGCCAAGAGGCCAAAAACAACAGAAAATCTTAAAGCATATGATAAAACCAGATGATATGGAGAACCCAAACACAAACACCCATATCAAAAGATCAGAAGAGACACAGTACTCGGCACAATTAATCAAAGAACCACAGACAAACAATGAGAGCATGGCACAGAATATAAAGGACATGAAGAAGAGCATGGCACAGTATATAAAGGACATAAAGAAGACCCAGAAGAACATAAAGAAGAAATTGCAAGAGTAAATAAATAAATAGATCTTATGGAAATAAAAGAAAATGTTGGCCAAATTAAAAAGGCTCTGGATACTCATAATACAAGATTACAGGAAGTTGAACAATGACTCAGCGTCCTTGAGGACCACAGAACAGAAAATTTAAGAACAAAAGAAAGAATGGGGAAAAAATCAAAAAAATTGAAATGGAACTCAGGGATATGATAGATAAAATAAAACATCCAAATTTAAGACTCATTGGTGCCCAGAAGGGGAAGAGAAGGGTAAAGGTCTAGAAAGAGTATTCAAAGAAATTTTTGGAGAAAACTTCCCAAATCTTCTACACAATATAAACACACAAAGCATAAATGCCCAGCAAACTCCAAATAGAATAAATCTAAATAAACCCACTCCAAGACATATTCTGATCAGACTGTCAAATATTGAAGAGAAGGAGCAAGTTCTGAAAGCAGCAAGAGAAAAGCAATTCACCACCTACAAAGGAAACAACATAAGACTAAGTAGTGACTACTCAGCAGCCACCATGGAGGTGAGAAGGCAGTGGCATGACGTATTTAAAATTCTGAGAGAGAAATTTTGACAAGAATACTTTATCCAGCAAAACTCTCCTTCAAATTTGAGGGAGAGCTTAAATTTTTCACAGCCAAACAAATGCTGAGAGATTTTGTTAATAAAGCACTTGTCCTAATTCAGATACTAAAGGGAGCCCTAGTAACAGAGAAACAAAGAAAGCAGAGAGAGATATAGAGAAATTTAACAGACAAATATGGAGCATTACTTCCCAAATCACCAGGACACACATTACATCCCAATTCATCAGAATACACATTCTTCTCTAGTGATCATGGATCTTTCTCCAGAGTAGACCATAGGCTGGGACATAAAACAAGCCTCAAGAAATTAAAAAAAAAAAATTGAAATTATTCAAAGCACATTCTCTGACCACAGTGGAATACAAATAGAAGTCAATAACCATCAGAGACTTAGAAAATTCACAAAGAACTGAAGGGTAAAAATGAGGGGGAGATGAAAACATTCCCAGATAATCAAAAGCTGAGGGACTTCATCACAAGTAGATCAGTCCTGTAAGAAATGCTAAAGGGAATTGAGCAGGCTGAAAGGAAGAGACACTAAACAATTGACTGAAACCACATGATGAAATAAAGATTTCCAGTACAGATCACATGATACATATAAATACCAATATTACTCTATTTTTGATTCATAACTCCACTGTTTACTTCCTACAGGATCTAAAATACATAAACTGTAATGACAAATCAGTGGTTTTAGACTCAATGTAAAATATGTAATTTTTGACAAGAACTACATAAAGGTGGGGGGATGGAGGAGTATAGGAACATAGTTTATGTCTCCTATTGAAGTTAAGTTGGTATCAAAGAAAAACAAGATTGTTATAGATTTAAGAGATTAAATTTAAGCCCCACAGTAAACAGAAATAAAGTATCAGAGAATATGACCATAGAGATGAAAAGTAGAGTATGGGTTATGAGAAAGTGGGGGAAGGGGCAAAGGGGAGTTAAGAAATGAGTGTAGAGTTTCTGTTTGGGGTGAAGGGAAATTTCTAGTAGTGGATGGTGGGAAGGTAATAGCATTACAACATTCTAAATGTGATTAATCCCACTAATGGAATGCAAGGAAGGGGTTGGAATGGGAAGTTTTAGGCTGTATATATGTTTCCACAATTGGGAAAAAAAAAGAAAAAGGCAGTCTAAATAGATGATAATTAAATGCCAAGGATGTTCCTGGATGGGATCTGAGGATGGAGGAGAGGAGGCTCAAAGGGACACAGTTGGGACATAAGAAAAAAAATGGAAATATAGAATGTAAGCTTTGTATCAATGTTGAATTTCTTGAACTTCTTAGCTGTGCTTAATGGGATTGCAAAAAGTAATGTTCTTGTTCATGGGAACTGTAGATGTGAATTATATTATTTGTTCAAGGATGTGTGCAACTTGCTCTCATATGTTCAGAAGACAGAGCAATAGATGATGGATGATAGGGAGGGAGGGAGGGAGGGAAAGAGAAATGGTGGTGTGACAGGATGTTAAAGTTGTTGGATCAGAGTATTGGGGGAGGGGGTTCGGGGTATGCTGGAGCTCTGTGTACGGGTTTTGTATTGTTTTTGCAGCTGTTCCTGTAAGTTTGAATTTATTTCAAAATAAAATTTAAAAAATAAAGTTACAAGTGATATAGAAGATGTGGAAAGAGGTATATATCTATTTACTCTTAATAGGGAAGCAGAACAGTGGAACCCATCTGGAGGGCACTGTGGTGGTTCTGCAAAAAGCTAAGTAAAGGGTTGCCATATGATTCTGCAACCTCATTATTTGGTATATACTTGGAAGAACTGAAATCAGGGACATGAATAAGTATTTGCACACTGGTGTGTATGGTGACAGTATTCATGATTTACAATGGATGGAGGTAGCCTAAGGGTACATGGATGGGTGAACAACTGAAGGGCAAACTGTTGTGTATACAAACAACAGAATATTGAGCAACTGAAAGAAGGAATGAAGTTGTCAGGCATGCAATGAGTGAAATGAGTATATTATGTTGAATGATATAAGCAATGAGTATATTATGTTGAATGATATAAGCAAGAAATGAAAGGACTGAGATCGTAAGTCTGCACTAATATGATGAACTAAAATGGACAAATGTTGAGAATTGAACTCAAGGGCATAGGTTGTCAGGGTTTACAATGTAGACAGAGATAGGGTAATCAAAGACAAAGGAGAACAGTATATTCAATAAGGATTATTGTAAAGGATCCTAGATTGTAAACTCTTATAGCAGTCACATCTATTCCTGAGGTTGACCTGTTATGTAAGGATGTTTATTTGGTACAAATACATTTTTTTTACATTTTTCAATGTGAAATATAACATGTATAAAGAATCTTTAAGAGTGTGATTTAACAAGTAGTTAGGGAGTAAATTTCAAAGAATTTTATGGGTTACATTTCCAAAATTTCACTTATTTCCTTATTGTGAAATACATATACACATAAAGGTGAGAACTTTAAAAGTACAATTTAACAAGCAATTATATAGGAAATTTCAAAGAATATTATGGGTTACAGTTTCACAGTTTCAGTTACCTACTTATTGTGAAATATAACATATATACAGAAAGGTGATAACTTTCAAATTACAATTTAACAAGGAGCCAGAGAGCAAATTTCAATGAATATTTTGGTTTACAGTTCAACATTTCAGTTATTCCCTTCTAGCTATTCTATTACCCTAGCATTTAAAATAATTTGTGTAAAGATTCAGTATGTGTAAACCTTTCTTAAAACCTATCTTGTCTGTTGCTACCCCTTCCTCTGGTTTAATCACTTTTTCTATCTTCAAGGATGTCTAGGCAGTGATCACCCTAACTTGTTCATATTGAAAAGGGGTATCAACATTGTGGGGAAGGGGGCTGCATCTGATTGATATTCTTTTTTTTAACATTCAAAAAATTATTTTATTAAACATTGAGATAAGTTCTAAAGTTTTTTATATTATAAATAAATGTGTGAGATGAACATCCTGATGCAAAAATTGTGGTATGTTTTTTTTAAATATTTATCAGGGTTATTATTATTATTTAAAACATATATTTTGTCCATTTTTTCAATACAAGAATCCTGGTACTCATATTCAGTTGTAATACTTCTTGTACATAGATGATATTAACATTTTCATAATATTTCTTTCAAATATTTCCCCAATTTTTCATCCATCTTTTACATTTTGTACCTTTTATTGACACACAGAAGTTGTGCCAGATTTACGAATTTTCTTTATTTTTATTTTTTTGGAAATAAATTCAAACTTACAGGAACAGTTCCAAAAATAATACAAGCCCCATACACAGAATTCCAGAATACCCCAAACCCCCTCCACCAATACCCCGATCTACCAACTTTAATATTTTGTCACTTTACCATTTCTTTCTTTCCCTCCATCCCCCCTCCCTCACTATCATCCATCATCTATTGCTCTGTCTTCTGAATATATGAGAGCAAGTTGCACACATTATGGACAAATAATATAACTCACATATACATTTCCTGTGAACAAGAATATTCATTTATGTAATCACATTAAGTGCAGTTAAGAAGTTCAAGAAATTTAACATTGATATAAAGCTTAAAATCTATATTTCATTTTATTTCCTTATGTCCCAGTTGTGTCTTTTTTAGCCTTTTCTCCTTTATTGTTAGATCTTGTCCAGCATCATCTGTGTCATTTAATTGCCATTATCTATTTAGACTGTCTTTTTTTTTTCAATTGTGGAAACATATCTACAGCATAAATCTTCCCATTCCAACCCCTCCCAAGCATTCCATTTAGTGGGACTAATCACATTCACAATGTTGCATTGTCATCACTTTCCCACCGTCCATTACTAGAAATTTCCCTTCACCCCAAACAGAAACCCTACACTCATTTATTAATTCCCCATTGCCCCTACCCCCCCACTTCTCATACCCCATACTCTACTTTTCATCTCTATGATCATATTCTCTGATACTTTCTTTGTGTATACCATGGGGCTTAAATTTAACATCTTAAGTCTATAACAATCTTGTTTTCTTTGATACCAACTTAACTTCAATAGAACACATAAACTATGTCCCTATACTCCTCCATTCCCCCACAGTTATGTAGTTCTTGTCAAAAATTACATATTTTACATTGAGTCCAAAACCACTGATTTATCATTACACTTTACGTATTTTAGAACCTGTAGGAAGTAAATAGTGGAGTTACAAATCAAAAATATGGTAATATTGGTATATAATTACCATGTGATCTGTACTGGAAATCTTTATTTCTTCATGTGGTTTCAGTCAATTGTTTAGTGTCCCTTACTTTCATCCTGCACAATTCCCTTTAGCATTTCTTATAGGACTGATCTACTGGTGATGAAGTCCCTCAGCTTTTGATTAGCCATGTATGTTTTCATCTCCCCCTCATTTTTAACTTCCAAGTGTTTGTGAATTTTCTAAGTCTCTGATGGTTATTGACTTCTATTTGTATTCCACTGTGGTCAGAAAAAGTGCTTTGAGTAATTTCAATTTTTTTTTTTTAATTTGTTGAGGCTTGTTTTATGTCCCAGCCTATGGTCTATTCTGGAGAAAGTTCTGTGATCACTAGAGAAGAATGTTTATCCTGGTGAATTGGGATGTAATGTTCTATATATGTCTGTTAAATTTCTCTATCTCTCTCTCTCCTTTCTTTGTTTCTGTTAGTAGGGCTCCTTTAGTATCTGAAGTAGGACAAGTGTTTTATTAGCAAAATCTCTCAGCATTTGTTTGTCTGTGGAAAATTTAAGCTCTCCCTCAAATTTGAAGGAGATTTTTGCTGGATAAAGTATTCTTGGTTGGAAATTTTTCTCTCTCAGAATTTTAAATATGTCATGACACTGCCTTCTCATCTCCATGGCGGCTGCTGAGTAGTCACTACTTAGTCTTATGTGGTTTTCTTTGTATGTGGTGAACTGCTTTTCTCTTGCTGCTTTCAGAACTTGCTCCTTCTCTTCAGTATTTGACAGTCTGATCAGAAAATATCTTGGAGTGTGTTTATTTGGATTCATTCTGTTTGGAGTTCACTGAGCATTTATGCTTTGTGTATTTATATTGTGTAGAAGGTTTGGGAAGTTTTCCCCAACAATTTATTTGAATACTCTTTCTAGACCTTTACCCTTCTCTTCCCCTTCTGGAACACCAATAAGTCTTATATTTGGACATTTTATTTTATCTATCATAGCCCTGAAATCCATTTAATTTTTTTTTATTTTTTCCCCATTCTTTGTTTTGTTCTTTCATTTTCTGTTCTGTGGTTCTCGAGGTCACTGAGTCATTGTTCAACTTCCTCTAGTCTTGTACTATGAGTATCCAGAATCCTTTTGATTTGGTCAGCAGTTTCTTTTATTTCCATAAGATCACTTATTTTTTATTTACTCTTGCAATTTCTTCTTTATGCTCTTCTAGGGTTTTCTTCATGTCCTTTATATCCTGTGCCATGCTCTTCTTCATGTCCTTTATATCCTGTGCCATGGTCTCCTTGTTTGTCTTTAGTTCTTTGATTAATTGCTCCAAGTATTGTGTCTCCTCTGATCTTTTGCTTTACTTGATAGTGTTCGTTTAGGATATGATGGACTATTCAAACCCCAATCTCTAATTTTTCAGATCTATAGCTTGGTGGCATACAGTTTCTCTAACTAACCAGCAGATGGCATCTATGAGTCACCTATTCCCCTCAATTCAGTTCTTCCCAACTTTGTCTTTGTTGTGTGTGGGGGTCTGGTTCTTGTGGGGTCCAATTGGTGCACCAAATTTGGGTGTGTTGTTGGTGCTGTCCACCCTGAGTATGGGCCATGTGTCTCAGCGGTTTGGGAGGCAGGGCAGCTTTAATAATCAAACCCCTCAGGTGTTCCTGGAGATTAAAGGTTGTTGCAAGAGTCTAAACCTTCATTTCAGTCTCACCACAGATTGTCTCTGATGCTGACCCACAAGTCCTTGGTATTGGCATAGGGTTCCTGGGATTTCTGAGTGGGTCCCTCTTCCCAGCTGTGCTGTTCCAGGACTTCTGCCAGTGGAAGGCTGTGCTATGTCACAAGAGCATGCCATCCCTCAAGGGAAGCTCTGGGACACTGGGCCATACAGGGGCTTTCCCAGCCTGCTGTAAAGATGGCTGAATGTGGCATGTTAACCTCCCCATTTCTGCACAGCTCCACCTTCCCAGCTCCAGGACAACCAACTGTGAGCACATGAAATGTCACTGTCCAAGACTGATATTGTGGCATGTGTGCAGAGTTGCAGGAAGCACTTCCCATCACACTGGGTCCCTTGTTGTGGCTCTGGTCCATGGCTCCAGTGCTGGGCAGGAGGATTCCCAACCTGCCAGGAAGATGGCTGCAAGGGGCATGGTTTTTTTCTCCTTTTGGCTCACCTCTGCCCTCCTCACTCTGAGACAATTAGCAGTGGGTCCATGAAAGGCTATCTTCCACACCAGATAATGAGGCATTCACACAGCCCATTCCCACTCCACTTCACTGTGTGGTTGTCGCTCCCATATCTGCAGCTGCTTTTTGTTTTTTTTTTTAAATAGAACTAGTCCACCTCCAAATGCCAACCCACAGTTTCCCTACACTGCCACATAGCTGCCAGACATTCAGCAGGTTCACACACTCATTTCAGAATGCAGACTCCCAGTTTCACCAAGTACATTGTCCCTGTGGATTTAGCGGACCTTGTCCAGCCGGTACATCACTCGAACTGGTGATCTGGGACACTCTCTGGCTTTTTCTAGTATTTTTCATGGAGGTGTTTTTTGCCCTGCCTCTCCTAGCTGCCATCTTAGGTTCTCCTGGTTGATATTCTTAAAGAGGCTGTTACCTCTGCACTTGGGGACTCATCTGGCATAAAACACTCTGGAGGATTTAAGTTTCTGAAAAATAATTTGAGTGGTGAAATTTTTATAGAGTCTCAGAGAGGAACCTAAGTGTTTTGGGACTACTGTTGGATAGGGCTTGGCATACTGTATCCATTTGGGTTATCCAGATAGATCTTGCATTACAGTAACCTCTAGGATAGCCTCTTGACTCTATTTGAAATCTCTTAGCCACTGTAACCTTATTTTTTTTTTTAACTTTTTTTCCCCGCTTTTTTCTAGAAGGCATTTTCCAGGGCCAGGCTTATTCCTGGGAGTTCTGTCCAATGTCAACAGGGAGATTCACTCCCCTGGGAGTCATGTCCCATGAAGAGTGGAGATTAATGAATTCATTTACAGAATTGGGCCTAGAGAGAGAAAGGTCACATCTGAGCAACAAAAGAGGTTCTCTGGAGGTTTCTCTTAGGCATAATCACAGGGAGGCTTATCCTTCCTTTTACAGCCATAAGTTTCACTGGAGAAAGCCTCAAGATTGAGGGCTTGACATGTTAAGAAGGGGTTTCCTAGTTCCACATGGAATATATTCCATCCAAGATAAACAATTAGTGTCTCACATTATCTTCACTTAATTGTACAATCATGACTTTCAATCTTAAACAAGTATAACAATACAAAACACCTAAAAGCTCTTATAAGCCCTGATTTTTTCATTCCTCATATTAATGTAGTACTGGCAAGGTATTCCTATGAAATATAGTCTATAATATGCAATGCATAATTTTTGCCATATACCACTGTTCATAAAACTTTGTACCAGTGTAATACCTTAGAAGTATATCATGCACTTATTTATATTTGTAGTGCTAATCTGCAGGATATGTGCCTAAACCCACACTTTTGATCATGTTTACCTTCAATGCAGCACTGATATTCATAAATCCATTAACAATCATCAACCATGTCCATTCCAACACCTTTAAGTTCACCCTCATTAATATGTCTGCACATATTAGTTTATCATTCCCCCTTCACTAGTTTCTCTCTATCTCTAAGTCCCATAGATTCTACATATAAGACACTGGTTTTCACTCTTCAGGAAGTTCATAATAGTGGTAACATACAGTATATCTCCTTTTGTGTCTGACCTATTTCACTCAGCATTATGTCTTCAAGGTTCATCTGTGTTGTCATATGTTTCAGGAATCATTCCTTCTTCCTGCTGCATAGTATTCCATTGTATGCATACACCACATTTTGTCTATTCACTCATCTGTTGAAGGACACTTGGATAGTTTCCATCTCTTGGCAAATGTGAACAAGTGGCACATTGTTCAATGCCACTATGAACATCAGTGTGCAAATGTCTGTTCCTGACACTGGTTTCATAATTTCTGGGTAAATACTGAGAAGTGAAATTCCTGGATCACAGGTCTGCCAGTTTGAATGTATTATGTCCCCCAAAATACCATGTTCTTTGATGCAATCTTTTGGGTGCAGGCATATTAGTGTTGATTAGGTTGGAATCATTATTTCCATGGAGATGTGACTCAATCAATGTTGGGTGAGACCTCTGGTAATTTCTATGGAGGTGTTGCCCCACCCATTCAGGATGGGTCTTTATTGGATCACTGGAGTACTTTAGAAAGAGGCACACAGGCCCAGACATGGAGCAACTGAGAGTGACATTTTGGAAAGCAACTGCAGACAAGAGACACATTTTGAAGATGGCCATTGAAAGCTGACATTTTGGAGAATGCCATTTTGAAATGCAACCTGGGAGCAAGCAGATGACAGCCACATGCCTTCAGAGCTAACAGAGGTTTTCTGGACACCATTGGCCATTCTTCAATGAAGGTACCCTATTGCCGATGCCTTACCTTGGACACTTTATGGCTTTAAGATGGTAACTGTGTAATAAAATATACCCCCTTTATAAAAGCCAATCAATTTTTGGTGTTTTGTAAAATGGCAGCATTGGCAAACCAGAACAGATTTTGTTACCAGAGAAGTGGGGTGCTGCTGGGTTTGCAAATACCAAACATGTTGGAATGGCTTTTTAAATGGATTAGGGGAAAACTTTGGAAAGATTGTGAGGAGCTTGATAGCAATGGCCTGTATTGCTTTGAAGAGACTGCAGAAATATGGACAATAGAGATACTTCTGATGAGGGCTTGAGCAGAAATTATGAACACATCATTGCCAACTGGAAGAACAGTAATCCTTGTTTTAAAGTGGCAGGGAATTTGGCAAAATTCTGTCCTGCTGTTGGATGGAAGGCAGAATTTGAAAGTGACGAGCTGGGATACCAAGCTGAGGAGATTTTGAAACTAAATATCAAAAGAGCAGCCTAGTTTCTCATTGCAGCTTATAGTAAATGTGACAGGGCATATATAAGATGAGAAATGAACTCTTGGTTACAAAGAAACCAGAAACTGATAGTTTGGAAAATTCTGGGCTTCCAAAAAGTGAGACCACAGAAACTACAGCCCTATGTGAGGATTTAACCAAACACAGAACCCAGCTGCCATTTCAGTACAAGCCAGAACTGGAGAAAGAGTTATCCAGAAATGATCTTTGTAAAGTCCTATTGTCTGATGGTTTTGACCCCTGTGTGTTTCATGCCAAGCCAATGAGGTTTTTGAGAGGACACTGTAGCCAGAGCCATGGCTGGTCTGGACTTGAAGGGACAAAGGAATAAACTGAAGAAAACATTTCTTCAAAGACACAGACATGGAGATTGAGGTGTGGAGTCAAGAGGTCTCAGACAGGGAAAACAGAGCACCTCATGCACGTGGAAAGGGTGAATTTGCCCCAAAGGCAGAGGGCAGGCATTCCACCTCAGTGCTCAGGAAAAATGCTGCCATCCCAGTTCCAGAGTTGTGGAGCACATTACCCAGGGATTGGAGAGAGCCTGGTTGCCACCCTACTGTTCAGAGAGGGGAGAGCCTTTGCCCTGGAGAGGCAGAGTCCAGGTGACAACACAATGCTTGAGGAGGGTGGGCTTGAGTAGAAGGTGGTCTCCCCAGTGTGTGGATATGTTGGAGCACTCACCCCAGCATTTGGAGAGAAAAGGTCTACCTTAAAGTCCATTGGAAAGTCTGGGACTGCCACTCTCTCAAGCCCTAAGGATAAAATGTTCTATTAACAACTCTCAGATTTCAAAATCTAAAGGTATTTGCCCTGCGGTTTTAGGAACTGTTTTGGTCCCTTAAACCCTGTTTTCCTTTCAGTTTTTCCTTATGGCAATGGGAATGTTTATCCTATTACTGTCCCTCCTGTGTATATTGGAAGCAGACAACATGTTCTAAGTTTCACAGGTCCACAGTCAGAGGGGAATTAAGCCTTAGGACAGACTATGCCTGTAACTGATTTTGATGGTATCTTGTACTTACCTGTTGTTACTGAAATGATTTAAGTTTTTGTGATAATTGTGATGAGATGAATGTATTTTGTATATGGAAAGAACATGTCATTTTGGGGTCTGGGGGTGGAAAGTGATAGTTTGGATGTATTATGTCACCAAAAACACCATGTTCTATGATGCAATATTGTGGGGGCAGATGTATTAGTGTTGATTAGGTTGGAAACTTTGAGTGTTTCCATGGAGGTGTGACTCAATCAACTGTGGGTGAGACCTCTGATTGGATAATTTCTATGGAGGTGTTGCCCCACCCATTCAAGGTGTGTTTTTATTGGATCACTGGAGTACTTTAGAAAGAGCCACACAGGCCCAGACGTGAAGCAACTGAGAGTGACATTTTGGAAGTGAACTGCAGCTGAGAGACACATTTTGAAGATAGCTGTTGGAAGCTGACATTTTGGAGAATGCCATTTAGAAACACAACCTGGGAACAAGCAGACAACAGCCACGTGCCTTTAGAGCTAACAGTGGTTTTCTGGATGCCATTGGCCATCCTTCAGTGAAGGTACCCTATTGTCGATGCCTTACCTTGTACACTTTATGGCTTTAAGACTGTAACTGTGTAACCAATAAACCACCTTTATAAAAGCCAATCCATTTCTGGTATTTTGCATAATGGCAGCCTTAGCAAACGTAAACAGTAGGGTAACTCAATATCTTGTTTCCCAAGGAACTGCCAAACTGTCTTCCACAATGGCTGTAACATTATACATTCCCACAAGCAATCAATAAGGGTTCCAGTTTCTCCACATCCTCTCCAGCATTTGTAGTTTCCTGTTTGTTTAATGGTATCCATTCTTCTGGTGTGAGATGATATCTCATTGTTGTCTTGATTTGCATTTCCCTAATAGACAGTGAAGATGAGCATTTTTTTATGTGTTTTTAGCCATTTGTGTTTTGTATTTCCTCTTTGAAAAAATATTTCTTCATATTTTTTGCCCATTTTATAATTGGGCTGTTTGTACTATTGTCATAGAGTTGTAGGGTTTCTTTATATATGCACGATATCAGTCTTTATCAGATACATGGTTTCAAAATATTTTCTCATATTGAGCTGCCTCTTTGCCTCTTTTTAACTTTATTTATCAAAATATTAAAAACCAAACAATAAAGAAACATTTCAAACAAAACCAAAAGAAAAAATAAGAAAAACAAATAATCTAAAATAACTACATTTCTTCCAACATGCTCCTACCATACCCAAGAAAATTGACAAACCATGATGGAACAGAGGAATAGGAAAAACAAGTAATCTAAAATGACTACATTTCTTCCAACATGTTCCTACCCTACCACAAGTAAATAAACTATAACCAAGCAAAGGAATAATAAAAACTCATAACCTAAAATAACTACATTGCTTCCAACATGTTCCTACCATAACCCCCCCAAAATTAACAAACCATAGCCTTCCTGAGCATTCCCATAACACTAGGATTACTCTTCATAACTTTTCTGTTCTTATTAGATTATTTTTCCCCATTCACTATTTGCTGTCTGTCGTTAGGTTGCCTACATTCTACAATATAAAACATTTATTTTACATTTTTCACAGAATTCACAATAATGGTAATGTATAATATTTCTCTTTTTGTTCCTCATTCCTTCTTATATTGAGCTGCCTCTTTGACTCTTTTAACTTTGCCTCTTTGCCATGTAGTAATCCATCATGTGTTTATACCACATTTTGTTTATCCACTCATCAGTTGAAGGACATTTGGACTGTTTCCATATCTTGGCAATTGTGAATAATGTTGCTATGAACATCGGTGAGCAAATATCTGTCACTGCTTTCAGATCTTCCAGATATACACTGAGAAGTAAAATTGCTAGATTGAAGGGTAACTCTATATTTAGTTTTCTAAAGAACAATGAGATTGTCTTCCAGAGTGGCTGTACCATTATACAGTCCCACCAACAATGAATAAGAGTTCCAGTTTCTCCACATCCTCTCCAGCATTTGTGGTTTCCTGTTTGTGCCAGTTTGAATGTATTATGTCCCCCAAATGCCATTATCTTTGATGTAATCTTGTATGGGCAGGCGTTATCAGGGTTGATCAGATTGTAACTCTTTGAGTGTTTCTTTGGAATGCGCCGCACCCAGCTGTGGGTGATGACTCTGGCTGGATGGTTTCCATGGAGGTGTTGCTTCACCCATCCAGGGTGGGTTTAAGTTGATCAGTGGAGCCATATAAATGAGCTGACATAACGGAAGGAACTCAGTGCAGCTGTGAGTGACGTTTTGAAGAGGAGCAAGCTTGCTAGAGAGGAACATCCTGGGAGAAAGCCATTTTGAAACCAGAACTTTGGAGTAGACGCCAGCCACGTGCCTTCCCAGCTAACAGAGGTTTTCCAGACGCCATTTGCCATCCCCGATTGCTGATGTGTTACCTTGGACACTTTATGGCCTTAAGACTGTAACTGTGTAGCCAAATAAACCCCCTTTTTATAAAAGCCAATCCCTCTCTGGTGTTTTGCATTCTGCAGCACTAGCAAACTAGAACACTGTTTGTTTAATGACAGCCATTCTAATTGGTGTGAGATGATATCTCATTGTGGTCTTAATTTGAATCTCCCTAATACCTAGGGAAGATAAATGTTTTTTCATGTGTTTTTTTGGCCATTGGTGTATCATCTTTAGAGACACGTCTTTTCATACCTTTTACCCATTTTATACATGGGGTGTCTGTACTATTGTCATTGAGTTGTAGGATTTCTTTATATATGCAAGATAGTCTTTTGTCAGATACATGGTTTCCAAATATTTTTTTTTCCCATTGAGTTGGCTGCCTCTTCACTTTTTGACAAATTCCTTTGAGGTACAGAAGCTTTTAATTTTGAGGAGTTCCCATTTATCTATTGTTCCTTTTGTTGCTTGTGCTTTGGGTGTAAGGTCTAAGAAGTGACCTCCTAATGCAAAGTCTTGAAGATGTTTCCCTACATTATCTTATAGGAATTTTATGGTACTGTCTCTTATATTGAGGTCTTTAATCCAATTTGAGTTAATTTTTGTGTAGGGTGTGAGATAGGGGTCCTTTTTCATTCTTTTTGGTATAGTTATCTAGCTCTCCCAGGCCCATTTGTTGAAGAGACAGTTATGTCCCAGTTTGGTGGTTTTGGGACCTTATCACAATTCAATCAACCATACATCAGGGGCTCTTCACCTTTTGACAAAGTACTTTGACATACAGAAGGTTTTAATTTTCAGGAGATCCCATTTATCATTTTTTTATTTCATTGCTTGTGCTTTGGGTCTATGGTCTAAGAAGCTGCCTCCTATTACTAGGTCTTTAGGATATTTCCCCATATTATCTTCTAGGAGTTGTATGATACTGTCAGTTGTATTGAGGTCTTTGATCCACTTTGCCTTAATTTTTCTGTAGGGTGTGAAGAAGGGGTCCACTTTCATTTTGTGTATGGCTATCCAGTTCTCCTATCCCCATTTGTTGAAGAGACTGTTCTGTCCCAGTTCAGTGGATTTGGGGGCCTTATAAAAATAATTCAACTGTAGATCTGAGGGTCTATTTCTGAACTCTCAATTTGATTCCATTGATCAGTATGTCCGTCTTTGTGTGAGTACCATGCAGTTTTGACTACTGTGGTTTTATAATAGGATTTTTTTACAGTTTTTATTGAAACATAGTCACATACCATACAATCATACAAAGTTTTAAACAATTGTTCAAAGTATAATCATATATTTTTGCATTCACCACCACAATCAATTTTTGAACATTTTCCTTGCTCCAAAAAATAATAATAATAAACGTAAAAGTAAAAAGAACACTCAAAACATCTCACACCCTCCTTGCCAATATTAGTAATTTATTTTGCCCCCATTTTTCTACTCATTTGCCCATACACTGTGTAAAGGCTGTGTGAGCCATAAGTTTTCACAATCCCAGAGGCACACCATATAAGCCATATAGTTATACATTCACCTTCAATAATCAAGGACACTGGATCGCGGTTCAACACTTTCAGGTGTTTCCTTCTAACTATTCTGATAAACTAAAAGCTAAAGTGGGATGTCTATATAATGCATAAGAGTTACCCCCAGAATGAACTCAACTCCATTTGAAATCTCTCAACCACTGAATCTGTATTTTGTTTCATTTCTCTTCCCAATTTTGGTCCAGAAGCTTTCACAAGCACATGATGCAGGATTGAGGCTCATACCTGGGAATCACAACCCATGTTGCCAGGGAGATTTACATCCCTGGGGGTCATGGCCCATGTAGGGAGGAGGGCAGTGAGTTTACCTGCTACACTGGCTTAGAGAGAGAGGCCACAACTGAGCAAAAAAGAGGCCCTGTTTGGGTGACTCAGTCACAATTATGAGTAGACTTAGCCTCTCCTTTGCAGTAACAAGCTTCATAAGGGCAAGCCCCAGGATCAAAGTCTTAGCCTAGTAAGCTGGTAGTCCCCAATGCTTGTGAGAATATGAGGAATTCCCCAGCTGTTGAGGTTTAATATTTCTGCATTTTTCCCCAGTCCATCAAGGGGTTTTGCAATTCCTTTTTATTCTCTGCCCAAATTACTCTGGGTTCTATTGGGTCTTCATGCTATCCTGTACAAACAAACAAGATCTCACTGTCTAGTCAAGGTTCCACATAATTGTGGCATTTGAGTAAACTGACCATACATTTTAAATTATACAGTGTGCTACAGAAAATATAGATTTTGTGCCAAATAATATATCTTTCTTTGGTCCCACAGAAAAGCCAGTTTTAAAAACAATGAATATCACCCTCTACTCTTTAGTGTGATCTACCCCAATTGCAACCAAGTCCATTCCGTTCATATCTTCAATTGAAGTCTGATCTCCTTTTCAGCCTCTTTAACAGTTGATTCATGGGGCAACACCAACACTTGCAGCTGCCAAATTATGACTCCAACCCCAAGTGCCACACAGACACCCAAAGCTCCAGTGACTGACCATGTCACACACAAACAGCTCAGAATCTCACTTTAGAAACACCTGTTACAACTCATGAACATACATGATCAGTGCAAGAGCCCACAATCCAGGAACTTCCACACAAGCCTTCCCCTGATAACCCATGTACCCAGACCAACCCTCAGAGTTTGCATATCACTATTAATCCATATTAGTGAGACATCACAATGCCCATCCTCTCATCTCTGGCTTACTCACTCAACCCACTGTCCCCATGGTCCACTCACCCAGTTGCATACCCCAAAACCTCATTCCTTCCTGCTTTTCCCTCATGCAAAATCATTCTTATATTTGCACATCTAATCACACTCATTGGCCACTCTAGGTTTCCCTAAGTTATACAGTCCCAGTCTTTATCTTCTCTTTTGTATGTTGTGTTACATACACCTAACCATCTTCTTTCAACTGTATTCACAGTCATCTTTGCTCACTGTACTTACAATATTGTGCTACCATCACACAATATTGTGCTATCCATTTCTGGATCTATAAAATCAATCCTCTAGAACATTCTATACTCCTTCAACATGAAGTGCCCAATTTCTGCTCTCTTTCTATCTTGTGATATCTTAATTTCTACACTCTTCTCCAAACCTCTCTCCCCTGCCTTTTCTTATCTGTCTATATCACTCCCTTTATTATTTCCTGTAGGTAAAGTCTCCTGTTCACAAATTCTCTCAGTATGTTTATCTGTAAATATTTTAAACTTCCCCTCATCTTTGAAGGACAGTTTTGTCAGGTATAGATTTCCTCATTGGCAATTTTTCTCTTTCAATATCTTGAATATATCATATCACTGCCTTTTTCCCTCCATGGTTTCTGCTGAGAGATCCACACTTAGTCTTATTGAGCTTCCCTTGTATGTGACAGATTGCTTTTCTCTTGCTGCTTTCAGAACTCTTTCTTTGTCTTTGACATTTGAAAATCTGATTAGTATCTTGGAGTAGGTCTGTTTGGATCAATTCTGTTTGGGGTACAATGTGCTTCTTGGACCTGTAATTTTATATCTTTTGCAAGAGTTGGGGAATTTTTATTGATTATTTCGTCTATTATTCTTTCTGCTACTTTTCCCTTCTCTTCTCCTTCTGGAACACCTATGACACATACATTCATATGCTTAACGTTGTCATTCAGTTCCCTGAGACCCTGCTCATATTTTTCCATTCTTTTCCCTATCTGTTCCTTTCTGTACAGGATTTCAGATGTCCTGTACTCCAGCTCACTGATTCTTTCTTCTGCCTCTCCAAGTCTGCTGTTGCATGTCTCCATTGTGTTTTTCATTTCTTCTATTATGCCTTTCATTCCCATAAGTTCTGCCATTTGCTTTTTCAAGGTTACAAATTCTTCCTTATGATTACCCAGTGTCCTCTTTATATCCTTCATCTTTTTTATCACATTCTCATTTAATTCATAGATTTGATTTAAAAGATTTACTTTAACATCTATAATTAATTGTTTCAACCCCTAAATCTCAGTTGAGATGTTAGTTTCTTCCTTTAACTGGGCTGCATCTTCCTGTTTCCTGGTGTGGCTCATGATTTTTTGCTTTCTAGGCATCTTATTTTCTTTATTGTTTTATTATGGAGGATGTTTCTCCCTTTTGCCTAAAGTTTTCTTGTTTTTTGACTTTGATCTCTGTTTTCTTTGTTTCTCTCCCTGGACAATTGCAAGATTGGCTCTGCCTCCCAGTCTTCCCCCCAAAATCAGGCACACACCATGGCCTGCCACAGGTTTGGGAGGTAGGCACTGGGCACCCCAGGAATTTCATGGTGTGTGGTAGTACAAATCTGCTGGCTTCCAGTGGTACTCTATTTTCCACTGGCTAGCAAGATCTGAGTTTGTTTTGGGGCACTGCTTTAACTATTGGGTTGCCCCTGTTTCTCAGCCAAACAGGACCAGGTTTCCATAAAGGGCATGTAGACCAGCTTTGTGCTCTTACAAAAGGTTCCAAAGCATCTTTTAGAAAGCATTTTACTTCCCTTACATGTTCTAGACTGTCCAGCAGATGGTGCTGTTTGGGAACTTACTCATCCTTAGAGCTGGCTTTGCCTCCAAACACAGGCTTTTTATGATCCAGTGAGGCTGAAACTGTGGGATTCCCATGCCCTCATTTTACCAGCCAAAATCTGGCTCACTGTGAGATTCCACCTATGACAAAGTACTTGCTCAGTGACCCTGCACTCCAGCTCTCTCCAAGGCAAGGAAACAGCCACTGGCTGCTTCTTCCCTCATGGGTGGGGAAAAGACTTTCTGTCCCAGTGCTGGACACAGTCTTTTTCCATGTTTTCTCAGTCTCTTTGCCCCTCACTGATCTGGGCCTTGAAATGTCTTCCCCTGTCCACTGGGTCTTCAAACAGTGAGTGTATTTTTCACCATTGCTAGAGATTTTAAATCTACGTTCCTGGTTGGAGGGTTCCAGTCTGCTGTTTCTGTGCCTTTCCCATATGGAGACAGAGTGAGAGGGAGCATAGAGGACTGGCTGGTCTGGGATAGAAAATTCCTGCCTGATATTTTGTCTCTTTCTTCAATTTGGCATATGCATCATCTTTCTCCAGTCTATATCTTCCTCCATAGTTTCAAATAATTCAGAATTGTCCTTTTTTTGTTGTTGAATATCTGGAGAGAAGTTTTCAGTAGCTGTTTATGTCACCATGTTGCTCACCTCACCTGATTTCTCCCTCAGTAGTGCTCAGAATTTGGCCACTGTGTGTGCATCTTCCCACAGGGCCAGGGGACCAGATTCCAAATCCTAATGTCAGAAAGCCTGGAGGGATACCATCAGGGACACTGCACCCAAGATCCTCATTCCAGGCCAGCATCAGTCAACTATAATAGACTTCTAAGTCAGGAAGTATAAGCCCTTCCACTTTGTTCTTCATTTGTAGAATGATTTTGGCAATTTGAGGACACATTCCCTTCCTAATAAATTTGAAAACAAGTTTTTCCATGTGTGCAAAGTAGGTTTTTGGAATTTTGATTAGAATTGAATCTGTAGATCAGTTTGGGTCAAATTGACAATGATATTTAGCCTTCCTATCCATGACCATGGAATGTCTTTCCTCATATTGTGGTCCTCTTTGATTTATATTAATAAAGTTTTATAATTTTTTTGTGCTGTGGTCTTTTACATCCTTGGTTAAGTTTATTCCAGGGTTTTTTTTGATTTTTTTTTTATTTGCTATTGTCAAAGCAATTTTTTTCTCTTCAGTGTTTCTTCAGTTAGGTCATTTCTAATGTATAGGTATGTTACTGACTTTTGCACATAAATCTTTTATACTGCCAACTTGCTGATAGTTTTTATTAGCTCAAGTAGCTTTATTGTCAATTTCTCAGGATTTTCCAAATATACAATCATATCATCTGCAAATAACAATTTTAATACTTCCTTTCCAATTTGTATGCCTTTTATTTCTTCGTCTTGAGAGATTGCTCTAACTAGAACTTCTAGCCCAATGTTGAATAATAGTGGTGACAGCAGGCATCCTTGTCTTGCTCCCTATCTTAGGGGGGAAGGCTTTCAATCTCTCATCATTGAGTACTATGTTGGCTGTGGGTATTTCATATATGCCCTTTATCATATCAAGGAAGTTTCCTTCAATTCCTACTTTTTGAAGTGATTTTATCAAAAAAGGATGCTGAATTATGTCAAATGCTTTTTCAGCATGTATTGAGATGATCATTCAATTTTTCCCTTTTGATTTGTTAATGTGTTGTATTATATTACATTGATCAATTTTCTTATGTTGAAACTCCCTTGCTTGCCTGGAATTAACTCCACTTGGTCATGATGTATGATTCTTTTAATGTGTCTTTGTATTCAAGTTGCAAGTATTTTGTTGAGAATTTTTGCATCTATATTCATTAGGGAGATTAGCTTGTAGTTTTCCTTTTCAAAGTATCTTTATCTCATTTTGGAATTAGAGTGATGTTAGCTTCATAAAATTAATTGGGTAGTGTTTCTTTTTCTTCAATTTCTGAAAGAGTTTGAGTAGGACTGATAACAGTTGTTTCTGGAAAGTTTGGTAAAATTTCCCTGTGAAATTTTACCCTGGATTTTTATTTGTAGGAAGCTTTTTGATGATTTATTGGATCTCTTGCTTGTGATTGGTTGTTGACATCTTCTGTCTCTCCTTGGGTCAGCCTAGGCTGTTCATGTGTGGAAATTATCCATTTCCTCTAAATTGTCTACTTTGTTGGCATACAATTGTTCATAGTATGCTCTTATGACATTTTTAATTTCTTCAGGATGTAGGGTAATGTTCCATCTCTCATTTATCATATTGTTCATTTGAATCTTCTCTCTTTGACTTTTGTCAATGTTGTTGTTCTTCTCAAAGAACCAACTTTTGTTTGTATTTATTCTCTCTATTATTTTTCTGTTCTCCAGCTCATTTATTTCTGCTTCAATCCTAGTTATTTCTTTACTTCTACTTGCTTTTGGGTTAGTTTTGACCATTCTCTAGCTTCTTCCATTGTTTAAATAGCTCTTTGATTTTAGCTCTTTCTTCTTTTCTAATACATGCATTTAGAGCTATAATTATTTTCCCCATCAGCTCCACCTTCACTGTATAAAATAGGCTTTGGTATGCTGTGTTCTTGTTTACATTCTTCTCCAGGTACTCACCAATTTTGCTTGCAATTTCTTTTCCTCCTTTACCTGCTGATTGTTTGAGAGTGTGTTGTTTAACCTCCACATATTTGTGAATCTTATGGTTCTTTGGTGGTTGACTTTTAGTTGCTTTCCAATAGATTCAGAGAATGTGCTTTGAACAATTTTAAACTTTTTAAATTTAATGAGGCTTTTTTTTGTGCCCCAGTATATGATCTATCCCAGAGAACATTCCATGAGCACTATAGAAGAAATTGTACCCTAGTAATTTGGCATGAAATGCTCTCTATATATGTATTAAGTCTGATTCATTTATCTCATGGTTTAGGTTCTCAATTTCCTTATTGGATCCCTCTCTAGTTCTGTCTATAAAATAAAGTGGTGCATTGAAGTCTTCCACTATTATTGTAGAACCATCTATTGCTTACTTCTGTTTTGCCAATATTTGTCTCAAGTACTTTGGAGCACCTTGTTTGGGTGTATAAACATTTATGATTTTTATTTCTCCTTGGTGAAATATCCCTTTTATTGATATATAATGTCCTTCTTTGTCTCTTTTAACATCTTTGCATTTAAAGTTGTTTTGCATAATATTAATATTGCTACTCTTGCTTTCTTTTGGCTTCAGCTTGTGTGGACTTTTTTCCATCTTTTCACTTTCAATCTCTTTGTTTTGCTGGTTCTAAGTTGAGTCCCTTGTAAATGGAATATTGATGGATTATACCTTTTAGTCCAATCTGCCAATCTACGTCTTTTAATTGGGGAGTTTAATTCATTCATATTCAATGTTATTACAGTGAAGGAAGTTCTTAAACCAATCATCTTATCCTTTGTTTTTTTATTTGTCAGATCTGTTATCTCCTCCTCTCTCTCTCACTTCTTTTCCTTTCAGTTACCATTACTAATTCCCTTAAGTTCTGTGTCCTTCTCTAGACCTTTCTCTCCTTTCTTTTTTCTCACATGGTAGAACTCCCTTTAGTATTTCTTGGAGGGCAGGTCTCTTATTAATAATTCTCTCTATATTTTTGTGTGAAAATTTTATACTCTACCTCAATTTTGAAGGAGAGCTTTGCTGGATAAAGAATTCTGAATATTGTATGTCTCAGAGTGGGTTTGTATGGATTTTTCTATTAGAATTTCATTGGGCATCTTTGATTTGCATATTTATGTCATTTAAATGGTTTGGAAATTTTTCACCAACTATTTCATCAAATATTCTTCCTAGACCTTTACTCTTCTCCTTCTGTGACACCAATGATTTTTATATTATTGTGCTTCATGTTGTCCATCATTTCCTTGAGATATATTTCAAATTTTTCAATTTCTTTTTACCATTTATTCTTTTGTGCATTCTCATTCAATTGCTCTGTCATCTAGTTCAGTTATTTTTTCTTCTGCTTCTTCAAATCTTCTGTAGCGTGTCTCTAGTATATTTTTAATTTATCAACAATGTCCTTTATTTCCATAGAACCTGCTATTTTTTTCATTTATGCTTTCAATTTCTTCTTTATACTCTCCTAGAGTCTTCATGGTGTCCTTTATGTCCTTAGCCAACTCGTTGTTGTTTTCAAGATTTAAGTGTACTTCTTTAATTAATTGTCCCAAGTTTGTCTCCTCTGGCTTTTTAATTTTGTCATTTGGCTTGTCAATATTTTCTTGTTATTTCATATGCTTTATCATTTTTTGTTGGCCTCAGGACATTTGTTTATCTTGATAAGGTTATTTTGAGAAATGCAGGAATGCAGGAATATTGGAGCATATATGTATAGCAGAGCCACGGCTGCTTGAATGCACTTTCCTTGCCTTCTTAGCAGATCAGGCTCTTGAGCTTCCTGTCACCCTCAAGCCAGCTCTCCCACAACTTCACTTGTGCAGTGGTCATTGTCAAAACAGGGTGGAATCCAATCAAAGCACATGTTCTACATGTGCACTGGGGACTGCCAGCCTTGTGGCTGGGAGTGGACCCTGTTCTGTTCCACAGGAAGTTTCTGCTCCAGGGAAAGTGGTTCTGGCATTTCCCAGGGCTCCAATTGGACCACTCTGGTGATGTTGGTTTGTGTCTCACCCTTCAGCTCAAATACACCACAGTCCCTGTCTGCCATGCACCTTTGAGCCTCTGGGGTTGGGGAGGGCCTCCTGGTGCTTCCATGTAGTGCCCTTTCCTCTCCCTACCTCTCAGCTGTGCACATAGTGAGCTTCCATGGATGAAGTATAAGTGTGGTCAACATAAGTGCACTGATTTCCCTCATGGGAGCTCCTAGCCAAGGGGCTGTGAAGGGTTATCTCCCCAACCAATTGCTGAGATGTTTCATGTGGCATGGAAAGCTGCTCCCTTCACACTTGGAAGGCAGCTTCAGCCATGAGTCCTCATTGTTGGTTCTAGCCAAACACACTCATGACATCATTTTATATGCAATTTCTCTGCTTTTTCATCCATTTCTTCACTATGTGTTGTAAAGGTCCCTGTCCAGACAGTTGCACCCTGGAACTGCCATTCTGGGGCATTTTCTGCCCTTTATTTAATTGTTTTTTCACAGAGAGTTTTGCTCTGCCTCTCTTAATTCACCATCTTCCTGGAAGCCTGGTACAAAATTTATATTTTCTGTAACACAAAATCTAATTTAACCTGTATGATCAGTTTATACAATATAATTACATGGAACCTAGAATAGGAAATGAGATCTTTTTATTCTGAACAGGTTAAAGAAATACCACAATATATCCCAGAGTATCTTGTGCAGAAAATATAAAAGCATTTGCAAGGTCCCCTTGAGGGACTGGGGAAAAATGTGGAAATATTAAATTTCCCCACCTGGGGAATTCCTGATATTCTTGCAAGCATTAGGGACTCAAAATTTAATAAGCTAAGCCCTCAATCTTGGGGCTTGCTCTTATGAAATTTATTCCCATAAGGGAGATGCTAAGCCTACTTATAACTATGCCTGTGTCATCCCCATTGAACCCCTTTTGTTGTTCAGATGTGGTCTTTCTCTCTAAGCCAGCTCTGAAAATAAATACCCTCTCTTCCCCCTTACATGGGTCATGACTCTCAGGGTGTGAGTCTTCCTGGCAGTGAGGGACATGACTCCCATGGATAAGACTGGCCCTGGCATCATGGAATGGAGAATGCCTTCTCGACAAAAGGGATGAAAATAAATGAAACAAAATAAAGTGTCGGGGCTGAGAGATTTCAAACCTCATTTTGGAGGTTATTCTTATGCATTATGTAGGTAATCCTTTTTACTTTCTAGTGTATTAGAATAGCTAGAAGGAATTACCTGAATCTGTTGAACTGTAATCTAGTAGACTTGACTCTTGATGATGATTATATAACTATATAGCTTTTATCATGTGGCTTAGTGATTGTGAAACCTTGAGACTGACACTCCCTTGATCCAGTGTATGGGCAGATGAGTAATAACATAAAGAGAAAAAATAAATGAATAATAGGAGGAATATTGGCTATGGGAAGTTTTTGGTGTACTTTTTTATTTTTCCTTTTTTTCTTTTTTTGGAGTAATGAAAATGTTCTGAAATTGATTGCTGTGATTAATGCACAACTATATGATCACATAGTGTGCCATTGATTATATACCTTGGATGATTATATGGTGTATGAATGTATTTCAATAAAATTTCCCTTAAAATAAAAGATGACACTGATAGTACATTGCATGAATTGGTAATAGAAATACACAAAATATCACTCTTTAATATTGCTACTCAAATGCTCATAAGATGCATGTGTCTGGGTGACAGTGTATTTTATAACTTAACAGAGTTTGTGGGATTAAAAGGAAGACAATATTGGCTGACTGTTACTTAATATGCTGGATACAGTTGTTAAACAAAGGGATGAGCACAAGTCTTTAAATTCCATCTCTAGTGCTGCACAAAAGACAAAATTTTCTAGGTGCACCCTGAGAGAAACTCTTGTAGCTTAAGACTTGAGATTCCTGAAAATCAGGCCCCTAGTCTTATTGCACAACTGGCTGAATTACAATGTAAATGGAATCTGCAACATTGCAGGATTTGAGGGCATTGACTGGGAAGGAATGGGATCCTGAAAATTGGAATGGTGTCATATGGGCTGATGATGATGGTGTGGATAGTGAAACTCGAGATTATGCTAAGTCTTCTTTGCCAGATAAACCTGTAGTGGTCTGCCTTGATGAATCAGACACCTGACTTCTATTCTGCTCTCAGGAATCAACCACCCATCTGCACCTGAGTATACTAAACCTGCTGTGCCTGATAAACCTGTAGCTGCCTCTCCTGAAGAAATAGCTATCACACTTCCATCCAAAGAAATTAGCCCTGTTTCATCAGATAAAACTGCAATGGAATGACCTGAGGTAACTGGCTTTCAATATGATGCCAATTCCTCTAATGACCCACCCTTACCACCCTTTTCTTCTTCCCGACCTATAACTAGACTGAAGTTCCAACAGGCCCTTAATGATGAGGTACAAAATGTGACCCATGAGGACGTGTGAAACTCTCTAAAAGAACTGCATGATTTTTCCATTTATATATACAGAAATCAGGGAACATGTATGAGAATGGATGTTAAGGGTGTGAGATAATGAATAAAGGAACATAAAGTGGATCAGGATGAATTTATTGACATAGGCCCACTAAGTAGAGGTCCTGGATTAAATGGTGTAGCTCAAGGTGTTAGAAGGGGCTCCAACAGATTGTTCAGGTGGGTAGCTGAAGCATGGATGAAAATGTGATCTACACTACCTGAAGTTCAATTGCCAGAATGACCATGGTATAATGTAGATGAGAGGATACAAAGGCTTAGAGAGATTGGAATGGACTTAACATGTAATGCCAGTTCACTCACACCAGGAATGTTCAAAGGGTACCCCATTCACCAGGATTAAGGAATACATTTATGAGAGCAACTCCATAATCTCTGAAGAGCTCTTTGGTTGCTCTTATCTATAGGTCAGATATTACTGCAGGAAATGCAGTAATACACTGAACTTGGATACTTAAACGCAATAAGGCTGATCAGATTCTGGGTTTGCATGAGCTAGGTGGCAGCAATTAATCATCAAATACAAGGTGGGCATCACTACCATAATGGACAGCAGATTCAATAAAGTAATAAAATTATTCTGAACACACAGAGACCTATGGAGTTGGCTAGTTGATCACAGAGTGCCTCAAAGTGAATTGGATGGGCAGTCTACTAAATTCTTACTTGATATTTTTAAGCAGCAGGGTCCTAAGTCAAGAAAGCAAAAGCCTAACTTGAATCACAAAAAGAGAGTCATGGCCCCTCAATCAATTCCCAGATTTAGAACAGTTTAGGGACCCCACTGAATGAGGAAAAGGCCAGGGACAACTCAGGAAGGACCATGATACACTGCAAAAGGTTTGCACTGTTAATCTTTCTCCCAGCCTTCCTCTAAAATGTCCTATAGCTTTTTACAAGGGTGGCCTTGAATTGGGTAAAAATAAATGATCAGACATTTTCAGGATTAATAGAGAGTGATTTGGAAGTAACATTAATTCCAGGAAACCCAAATTGTTACTATTGTCTGCCCATCAGAGATGGTGCTTATGGAGGCCAGGCAATCAAAGAGTTTTAACTCAGGTCCATATCACAGGGGACCAATGGGTCCCTGAACAATTTCTGTGGTTGTTTCCCCAGTTTCAGAATGCATAATCAGATTAACATATTCAGCAACTTACAGAATCCCCACATTGGTTCTATGACTTGTGGAATGAAGCCTATTTTGGTAGAAAAAGCTACTGGAAGCCACAGAACTGCCTCTACTTAGCAAAATAGAAAATAAAAGCAATACTGCATTTCATATGTTACAGTCCCACCATGTTAGTTAATTCTTTTTAGCTATTCTAGTACCCGAGAAACTAATATATATGTATATGTGTGTGTGTGTCTGTGTGTGTGTGTGTGTGTGTATATATATTCAATATCTGTAATCCTTTGTTAAATCTATGCAAAGGATTACTTGTTAAATTGTACTTTGAAAGTTATCACATTTCTGTATGTAAGTTATATTTAACAATAAGGAAATAACTGAAATTGTGGAACTGTAACCCATAACATTCTTTGAAATTAGCTCTCTAACTACATGTTAAATCATAGTTTGAAAGTTATCACTTTTCTGTATATATGCTATATTTTGCAGTCAAAATGTAATAAAAGAAAGGAATACTGGTAAGATTGTGGAGATTAGTGCCATCATTAAGGTCTTGAAGTTTGCAGGGGTAGTGATTTACATTACATCCCCATTCAACCTCCTATTTGACTTTTACAGAAAACAGATGGATCTTGGAGGATTACAGTGGATTCTCAAAAACTTAACCAGGTGGTGACACCAATTGTAGCTGCTGTTCCAGATGTGGTGTCATTTTTTGAGGAAATCAACACATACACTGGTATCTGCTATGCAGCTATTGATCTGGCAGATTCTGTTTTTCTCAATACTTGTAAGTAAACACCACCATGAACAGTTTGCTTTAAGCTGGAAAGGCCAACAATGCACCTTCACTGTCCTACCTCAAGGGTATTTCAACTCTCCAGCTGTATGCCATAATCTAATCTTCAGCAAACTTGATCATCTTTCACTTCCACAAGACATCACGCTGGTCCATTAGATTCTGATACTATGCTGTTTGGCCTAGTAATCAATAAGTAGCAACTAATATATACTTATTGGTAATTCAGAGCATTAGGGTCTTCCACCTCAGAGAAATTTCTAGGTATCCAGTGTTGTGAAGCATGTTGAGCTACCCCATCCAAGTTGAATGATAAGCTGTTGCTTATCCTCCTACAACCAAAAAGAGTTTCAATGCCTAGGTTCTCTCTTTGGATTTTGGAAGCAACCATATTCCTCACTTGGATGTGCTACTCTGGCCCCTTTACCAAGTGACCTGAAAATCTAGTTTGGGTGGGAACCCAAACAACAGGAGACTCTGCCACAGGTTCAGGTTGCTGTGCACGTTGCTCTGCCACTTTGGCCCAATTATTGAGTGGATCCAGTGGTGCTGTAAGTTTCAGTGGCAAATATAGAGGATAGAATTTGGCAGATACCTATAGAGGATTTTAAGCAAAGCTCTTCCATAGTGTGTTAATAACTACTCTCCTTTGGAGAAACAACTGTGGGCCCACAACTGGGACTTAGAAGAGACTGAAGACCTAACCATAGACCACCAGATTACTATGAGACCTGAGCTGTCCATCATGAACTGGGTGTTGTCTGACCCACCAAGCCATGAAGTAGGATGTGCACAGCAGCACTCTATCATCAAATGGAACTTGTATGTTTGATATTGGGCTTGAGCAGCTCTCAAGACTCAAATAAGTTATATGAGAAAGTGGTCCAAATTTCCATGGCCCCCACTCCCCCCACATTACCTTCTCTCTCCAAGGTCACAGCAGTGGCATCTTGGGGAGTTTCCTACAATCAGCTTACTGAGGGAGAGAAAACTGAGGCCTGGTTTATAGGTGTTTCTGTATGATATACAATTACCACCTGGAAGTGGACAGCTGCAGCACTACAGCCCCTTTCTGGGACAACACTGAAGGGCACTGGAGAAGGTAAATTCTGCCAGCTGGCAGAACTTTAAGCAGTGCACTTGGTTGTACATTTTGCTTGGAAAGAGAAATGGCCAGAGGTGTGTTTGTATACTTTTTCTTGGGCTTTTGTTAATGGTTTGGCTGGATTGTCTGGGAATTGGAGCCAAAATGATTGGAAAATTGGTGACAAAGAGGTCTGGGAGAGAAGTCTGGCAAAATACATTGATATTTGTTTCCCATTGTATCCTTACCAGACAGTAACTTTAGTAGTGGAGGATTTTAGTAACCAAATGGGTAAAATGACCCATTTTGTGCATACCAGTCAGACTCTTTCCCAGTAGTTCCTATTATTGCCCAATAGGCTCATGAACAAAATGGCCATGATGGAATAGATGACTGTTATACATGGGTTCAGCAACATGCACTTCCACTTACCAAGGCTGACCTGGCTACAGCCACTCCTGTGTGCCAAATCTACCAGCAGCAGAGACCAACACTCACTCCATGATACTTCACCTTTTCTTTATGTGATCAGCCTGCTACTTGGTGACACAATGAAAGCATCAGTAGTTTTTACTTACTGGAATAGACACATACTTCAGAAATGGTTTTGTTCTCCCTGCATTCAATGCTTCTGATAAAATTACCATCTGCAGACTTACAGAATACCTTATTCACCATCATGGTATTTCATACAGCATTGCTTCTGATCAAGGAAATCATTTTACAGAAAATTAATGGCAGGAATGGACACATCATGATGGAATTCACTGGTCTTACCATGTTCCTCACCATCCTGAAACAGCCAGATATCTGGAACAGTGGAATGGCCTATTGAAGACTCAGTTATGACAACAATTGTGTGGCACATAGCAGGGCTTGGGAAATGTATGCCTGGAGGGTGTATATGCTCTAAATCAACATCTAATCTATGGTGCTCTTTCTCACATAGCATGGAAAAATGGGTCCTGGAAGCAAGGATTGGAAATAGGGGTGGCACCACTCACTATTAACCCTGGTGAAACAATAGAAAAAGTTTTCCTTCTTCTTTCTGTGATCCTAAGCTCTTCTGGTTGGAAAGTTTTAGTTCCAAAAGGAAGAGTGCTTCCATCAGGAAACACAATATTGATTCCACTGAACTGGAAGTTAAGACAGTCCCTCAGCAAATTTGGCCCTCTCATGCCTCTGAATCAACAGGCAGAGAAGGGAATTACTGTACTAGATGGTGTGGTTGATCCTGAATTTCACAGGGCTACAGGACTGCTACTACACAGTGAAGTTAAAGAAGAGTTTCCTTGGAATGCAAGAGTTCCCTTAGGACATCTCTTAGTACTACTATGCCCTGTGATTAAAGTCAATGTAAAACTTTCAAAAGTACAATTTGGGCAGGGTTACTAATAGCCTAGACCATAAAAAAATGAAGATTTAGGTCATACCTCAAGGCAAAAAGCCAAGACCAGATGAGTTTCTTGCTAAGGGTAAAGGGAATATGGAATGAGTAGTGGAAGAATATAGTTAAAAATTCAAGCTACAGCCTCATGACAAGTTTCAGAATTGAGGACTACACCTGTTATGAATATTTCTTCCTTGTTTTGTCATTAATATGCTTATGCATCTGTACACATATACACACACATACATATATGTCCAATAGCTTTATTTTCTTCCCTATCTTTCTTATCCACTTATCAAATAACTTAAGTTGAATTAACTTCATATCATACTATTAAAGGCACAGAATATCAAGCTTAAGAGTTGGCAGCATAGGGATGTGTGGAATTTACTTAATCCTCTAAAGCATCTAGTAAATAGCCAGGAACAACTGCTTGGAAGACATCCATGAGTGGATACACATCATCCACCAGTCAGGAATGGGTGGAATTGTTGAGATGACAGCATAGAACTGTAAGTAAAGCTCCCCAAACTGAGGACCTGGTGTCCCTCCCCTAGTGGCACAGCAGGCTGAGGTGGAACAATTCCCCATGGGAAAAATAATCAGTCTCTACAAGAGCAAGGGAAGATAATTCGACCAAGCTCCAATTGCAGTTTCAAGTAACAAATTTAGAATACTGAATACAAGCTATGAGCACAGATAAACCTGGAGCAAGCAGGAAAGAAACCCTGAAGTCTCTCTCAGCATACAGGAGGTGGGGATGATGGGAAAACATAAATAAAAGCAGAGGCATTTGGAGTTGGCTGAGCTCAGAATAGTGGAAAAGGGCTGTGTCCCAAGAAAAGGGGCATATAGTACTGGGTACCAACTCTGACTCTTGACTAGCAAAACTGGGGAGGGGGGTGGAAATGACTCTGAAAAGTGGATTTCTTTCTTTTTTCTTTTTTTCTCTCATTCTAAAAAGCTCATTATAGTAGGCCTCAGTCTTTTTCAACTTTCAGCACTGATGCATGGAAAGATGGAGTTAAGATACACAGAGACATAAAGAAAGAAGTCAAAGAAGGAGATAATTCTCCAAAGGGTGCATTTTCTTAAGAATAGGGGGGATGAGACCCAGCTCAAGGGGCTTCCCTACCTCACAGAATTCAGACCCTAGGGACTGGGGAAAGAAAAAAACAGAAATGGTCTAAGATGACTTCTGACTCAACCTCAGACCCTGGCTTGGGAAGGGTCTTCTGAGAATTAAAGACACCACACCTCTTTATGCTGGTGGGGAGCTACAGGCTGACAAGTGCTACCTGCTGGGCAGGAAAAGGAAAGCACAGAGTCTAGAGACATCACAGAAAAGTCTGACAATCTTCAGGGCCTCATCCTCAGGGAAACTTAATACTGATTACACCATCCTGGGCCCTTCTGATCTGTGAAAATCTGAATGGAGTAATGAAGGAAACAAGATGTCTGGACAACAAAAATCTATGAGTCATACTAGGAAAAACAAAGATATGGCCTAGTCAAAGGAACAAACATACACTTCAAATGAGATATGAAAGTTGAAGCAACTAATTAAGAACGTTCCAACAATTATGATAAATCAATTCAAATATCAAATATATTAATGGAAGAAAGATATGGCAAAAGAGATGAAGGATATAAAGAAGACTGGGTGAGCATAAAGAAGAGCTCATAAATTTGAAAAAACAATCAGCAGAAATTATGTGAATCAGATGCACAACAGAAGTGGTGAAAACACAATGGAGATATACAAGAGTAGAGTAGAAGAAGCAGAAGAAAGGATTCATGAACTATAGGATACAAGATCTGAAATCCTACACACAAAAGAACAGATAAGAAAAAGAATGGAAAATAGGGGCAGGGACTTAGGGTATTGAGCAACAACATGACCTCCATGAATATGTGTCACAGGTGTCCCAGAAGGAGAAGAGAAGGGAAAAGTGTCAGAAAGAATAATGGAGGAAATAATCACTGAAAATTTCCCAACTCTTATGAAAGACATAAAATTACAGATCCAAGAAGTGCAGTTAAACCCAAAGAGAATAGATACAAACAGACCTACTCCAAGATGCTTAATAATCAGATTATTTATTGTCAAAAACAAAGAGAGAATTCTGAAAGCAGCAAAAGAAAAGTGTTCCTTCACATACAAGAGAAGCTTGATAAGACTGTGGATTTCTCAGTAGAAACCATGGAGGAGAGAAGGCAGTGCATTAAATATTTAAAATACTGAAAGAGAAAAATTAACAACCAAGAATTCTATGACCAGCAAAACTGTCCTTCAAAAGCAGGAAGATTTTAAAATATTTTCAAACAAACAGACACCGAGAAAATTTTGAACAAGATATCTGCTCTTCTAGAAATAATACATGGAGAACCCAAGATGGTGGCTAGGTGAGGTGGCAAAAAAACACCTCCATGAAAAATACTAGATAAAAACCAGAAAGTGACCCAGAACACAAATTCCAGTCATGCACTAGCTGGACAAGGTCTGCTAAATCCACAGGGAACATACATTTGGTGAAACCAGGAGCCTGCATTCTGAAATGAGTGAGTGAGCCAGCTGAAAGTCTGGTGGCCATGCTGTGGTGTGGGGAAATGGTGGATTGGCATTTGGAGACAGATTAGTTCTTTAATAAAAAAAAAAAAAGCCTGGGAGCAGCTGCACATATGACAGGAAGAGCCCTGCAGTGAAGCAGAGTGGGAGAGGGCTGGGCTAATGCCTTGATGTCTAGCATGGAAGATACCCCTTCCCACATGTGCTGCTGTCTGTCTCAGGCCCAGGGGAGCAAAGGGGAGCCAAAGGGAGAAAGGACCACATGACTTCAAGCCATCTCCCTGGTGGGCAGGGGATGCTTCTGCCCAGGGCCTGGCCCACAGCCCAGAGTCACGACGGGAAGCCCAGTGTGATGGGGAGTCTTTCCCACAGCACACACCACAGTGTCGGCCATGGACAGTGGCCTTTAATACACCCACAGCTGATTGTCCCAGAGCTGGGAGGGTGCTGCTGTGCAGAAAGGGAGAAGATAATGTGCCCCATTCAACCATCTTTGAAGCAGACTGGGAATGCCCCTGCATGGCCTGGCATCCCAGGGCTTAACTGGAGGCCGGTGCACACTTGTGATGTGGCATGGCCCTCCCTCAGCAGAGGTCGTGGAAGACCACAGCAGGGAAGGGGAAACCACTCAGAAATTCCAGGGAACCTATGCCAATACCAAGGACTTGTGGGTCAGCAGCAGAGAACAGCCTTAAATATCTGGGAACACCTGGGAGGTTTGATTATTAAAGCTGCCCTTCCTCCCTAACTGCTCAGACACATGCCCCTCATTCAGGATGGACAGCACGAACAACACACCAAAATTGAGTGCACCAATTGGACCCCACAAGATTCAGATCCCCACACACCACAAAGTTGCGGAGAATGAACTTGAGGGGAATAGGTGACTCATGGATGCCATCTGCTGGTTAGATAAAGCATACACCACCAAGCTGCAGTTCTGACATATTAGAGATCAAGTAAAGCAAATGCCAAGAGGCTAAAAACAACAGAAAATCTTAAAGCATATGATAAAACCAGATGATTTGGAGAACCCAATCACAAACACTCAAATCAAAAGATCAGAAGACACACAGTACTTGGTGCAGTTAATCAAAGTACTACAGGCAAGCAATGAGAGCATGGCACAAGATATAAAGGACATGAAGAAGAGCATGGCACAGGATATAAAAAAACATAAAGAAGACCCTAGAAGAGCATAAAGAAGAAATTGCAAGGGTAAATAAAAAAATAGAAGATCTTATGGAAATTAAAGAAACTGTTGACAAAATTAAAAAGATTCTGGATACTCATAGTACAAGACTAGAGGAAGTTGAACAATGAATCAGTGACCTGGAAGATGGCAAAACGGAAAATGAAAGAACAAAAGAAAGAATGGGGAAAAAATCAGAAAAATCAAAATGGACCTCAGGGATATGACAGATAATATAAAACATCTAAAGATAAGACTCATTAGTGTTCCATAAGGGTAAGAGAAGGGTAAAGGTCTAGGAAGATTATTCAAAGAAACTGTTGGGGAAAACTTCCCAAATCTTCTAAACACCATAAATACACAAATCATAAATGCCCAGCAAACTCCAAATAGAATAAAATCAAATAAACCCACTCCAAGATATATTCTGATCACACTGTCAAGTACAGAAGAGAAGGAGCAAGTTCTGAAAGCAGCAAGAGAAAAGCAAATAACCACATACAAAGGAAAAAGCATAAGATAAGTAGTGACTACTCAGCAGCCACCATGGAAGTGAGAAAGCAGTGGTATGACATATTTAAAATTCTGAGAGAGAAAATTTTCCAGCCAAGAATACTTTATCCAGCAAAGCGCTCCTTCAAATTTTTCACAGACAAACAAATGCTGAGAGAATTTGCTAACAAGAGACCTGCCCTACTGGAGATATTAAAGGTAGCCCTACAGGCAGAGAAACAAAGAAAGGAGAGAGAGACATGGAGAAAGGTTCAGTACTAAAAAGAATCAGTATGGGTACATTAAAAGATATTAATAGAGAGAGGGGAAAATATCTATGACAAACATAAACCAAAGGACAAGATGGCTGATTCAAGAAATGCGTTCATGGTTATAATGTTGAATGTAAATGGATTAAACTCCCCAATTAAAAGATATAGATTTGCAGAACGGATCAAAAAAAATGAACCATCAATATGTTGCATACAAGAGACTCATCTTAGACACAGGGACAAAAAGAAATTGAAAGTGAAGGGATGGAAAAACATATTTCATGCAAGCTACAGCCAAAAGAAAGCAGGTGTAGCAATATGAATCTCAGATGAAATAGACTTTAAATGCAAGGATGTTATGAGAGACAAAGGCCACTACATACTAATAAAAGGGGCAATTCAACAAGAAGAAATAACAATCATAAAAGTTTATGCACCCAATCAAGGAGCCACAAAATACATGAGAGAAACACTGGCAAAACTAAAGGGAGCAATTCATGTTTCCACAGTAATTGTGGGAGACTTCAACACATCACTCTCTCCTATAGATAGATCAACCAGACAGAAGACCATTAAGAAAATTGAAAACCTAAACAATCTGATAAATGAATTGGATTTAACAGATATATATATAGAACATTACATCCCAAATCACCAAGATACACATTCTTCTCTAGTGCTCACAAAACTTTCTCCCAAATAGGTCATATGATGGGACATAAAACAACCCTCAATAAAATTAAAAAAAGTTGAAATTATTCAAAGCACATTCTCTGAACAAAATGGAATCCAATTACAAGACAATAACCATCAGAGACTTATAAAATTCACAAATACCTGGAGGTTAAACAACACACTCCTAAACAATCAGTGGGTTAAAGAAGACATAGCAAGAGAAATTGCTAAATATATAGAGATGAATGAAAATGAGAACACAGCATACCAAAACCTACGGGATGCAGCAAAAGCGGTACTGAGGGAGAAATTTATAGCACTAAAGGCATATATTAAAAAGGAAGAAAGAGTCAAAATCAAAGAACTAATGGATCAACTGAAGAAACTAGAAAATGAACAGCAAACCAATCTTAATCCAAGTAGAAGAAAAGAAATAACAAGGATTAAAGCAGAAATAAATGGCACAGAGAACAAAAAAAACAATAGAGAGGATAAATAACACCAAAAGTTGGTGCTTTGAGAATATCAACTAGATTGTGAAGCCCCTAGCTAGACTGACAAAATCAAAAAGAGACAAGACCCATATAAACAAAATATTGAATGAGAAAGGTGACATTACTGCGGATCCCGAAGAAAGTAAAAAAATTATGAGGATACTATGAACAACTGTATGCCAACAAACTGGATAATGTAGAGGAAATGGACAATTTCCTGGAAACATATGAACAACCTAGACTGACCAAAGAAGAAACAGAAGACCTCAACCAACCAATCAGAAGCAAAGAGATCCAATCTGTCATCAAAAAGCTTCCCACAAATAAATGCCCAGGGCCAGATGGCTTCACAGGGGAATTTTACAAAACTTTCCAAAAAGAACTGACACCAATCTTACTTATATTCTTTGAAAACATTGAAGAAAATGGAACACTAACTCATTTTATGAAGCTAACATCAATCTAATACCAAAACCAGGGAAACTTACTACAAAAAAGGAAAACTACTGGCCAATCTCCCTAATGAATATACATGCAAAAATTCTCAACAAAATACTTGCAAATCAAATCCAAAGACAAATTAAAAAAATCATACACCATGACCAAGTGGGGTTCATTCCAGGCATGCAAGGATGGTTCAACATAAGAAAATCAATCAATGTATTACAACACATTAAGAAATCAAAAGCGAAAAATCAAATGATCATCTCAATAGATGCTGAAAAAGCATTCAACAAAATGCTAAATCCCTTTTTGATAAAAACACTTCAGAAGGTAGGAATTGAAGGAAACTTCTTCAATATGATAAAGAGCATATATGAAAAACCCACAGCCAGCATAGTACTCAATGGTGAGAGACTAAAAGCCTTCCCTCTAAGATCAGGAACTAGACAAGGATGCCCACTATCACCACTGTTATTCAACATTGTGCTGGAAGTGCTAGCCAGGGCAATCTGGCAAGACAAAGAAATAAAAGGCTTCCAAATTAGAAAGGAAGAAGTAAAACTGTCATTGTTTGCAGATGATATGATCTTATATCTGGAAAACACTGAGAAATCGACAATACAGCTACTAGACCTAAAAAACGAATTTAGCAAAGTAGCGGGGTACAAGATTAATGCACATATGTCTGTAATGTTTCCATATGCTAGAAATGAACAAACTGAAGAGACACTCAAGAAAAAGATACCATTTTCAATAGCAACTAAAAAAATCAAGTACCTAGGAATAAACTTAACCAAAGATGTAAAAAACCTATACAAAGAAAACTACATAACTCTATTAAAAGAAATAGAAGGAGACCTTAAAATATGGAAAAATATTCCATGTTCATGTATAGGAAGGCTAAATGTCATTAAAATGTCAGTTTTACCCAAACTCATCTACAGATTCAATGCAATCCCAATCAAATTTCCAACAACCTACTTTGCTGACTTGGAAAAGCTAGTAATCAAATTTATTTGGAAAGGGAAGATGCCTCGAATTGCTAAAGACACTCTAAAAAAGAAAAATGAAGTGGAAGGACTTACACTCCTTGACTTTGAAGCTTAATATAAAGCCACAGTTGTCAAAACAGCATGGTACTGGAACAAAGATAGACAAATTGATCAATGGAATCAAATTGAGAATTCCAAGATAGATCCCCAGATCTATGGCCAACTGATCTTTGATAAAGCCCCCAAAGTCACTGAACTGGGTCATAATGGTCTTTTCAACAAATGGGGCTGGGAGAGTTGGATATCCATATCCAAAAGAATGAAAGAGGACCCCTACCTCACCCCCTACACAAAAATTAACTCAAAATGGATCAAAGATCTCAATATACAAGAAAGTACCATAAAACTCCTAGAAGATAATGTAGGGAAATATCTTCAAGACCTTGTATTAGGCGGCCACTTCCTAGACTTTACACCCAAAGCACAAGCAACAAAAGAAAAAATAGATAAACGGGAACTCCTCAAGCTTAGAAGTTTCTGTACCTCAAAGGAATTTGTCAAAAAGGTGAAGAGGCAGCCAACTCAATGGAAAAAATTTTTGGAAACCACGTATCTGACAAAAGATTGATATCTTGCATATATAAAGAAATCCTACAACTCAATGATGATAGTACAGACAGCCCAATTATAAAATGGGCAAAAGATATGAAAAGACAATTCTCTGAATAGGAAATACAAATGGCCAAGAAACACATGAAAAAATGTTCAGCTTCACTAGCTATTAGAGAGATGCAAATTAAGACCACAATGATATACCGTCTCACACCAATTAGGATGGCTGCCATTAAACAAACAGGAAACTACAAATGCTGGAGGGGATATGGAAAAACTGGAACTCTCATTCATTGTTGATGGGACTGTATAATGGTTCAGCCACTCTGGAAGTCAGGCTGGCATTTCCTTAGAAAACTAGATATACAGTTACCCTTCGATCCAGCGATTGCATTTCTTGGTATATACCCGGAAGATCAGAAAGCAGTGTCACGAACAGATATCTGCATGCCAATGTTCATAGCAGCATTATTCACAATTGCCAAGAGATGGAAACAACCCAAATGTCCTTCAACAGATGAGTGGATAAATAAAATGTGGTATATACACATGATGGAATACTACATGGCAGTAAGAAGGAACGATGTCATGAAACTTATGACAACATGGATGAACCTTGAAGACATAATGCTGAGCAAAATAAGCCAGGCACAAAAAGAAAAATATTATATGCCTCCACTAATGTGAACTTTGAAAAATGTAAAACAAATGTTTTATAATGTAGAATGTAGGGGAACTAGCGATAGAGAGCAATTAAGGAAGGGGGAACAATAATCCAAGAAGAACAGGTAAGCTATCGTGGGTAAATTCAACGTTCTGGGAGTGCCGAGGAATGACTATGGTCTGTTAATTTCTGATGGGTATAGTAGGAACAAGTTCACAGAAATGTTGATATATTAGGTTACTTTCTTGGGGTAGAGTAGGAACATGTTGGAAGTAAAAGTAGTTATCTTAGGTTAGTTGTCTTTTTCTTACTCCCTTGTTATGTTCCGTTTGAAATGTTCTTTTATTGTATGTTTTTTAGTTTTTTAATTTTTTATACAGTTGATTTTTTTTTAAAAAGAGTTAATTAAAAAAAAACAAGGAAAAAATATGCAGAGCCCCCTTGAGGAGCTGGTGGAGAATGCAGGTGTATTGGCCTGTCACACCTCGCTGGTTGCTAATGTGTTCACAGACATAGGGGATGGTGGTTTGATGGATTGAGCCCTCTACCACAGGACTTGCCCTTGAGAAGACTGTTGCTGCAAAGGAGAGGCTAGGCCTGCCTATAATTGTGCCTAAGAGCCTCCTCCCAAATGGCTCTTTGTTGCTCAGATGTGGCGCTCTCTCTCTAGCTAAGCCAACTTGGCAGGTGAAATCACTGCCCTCCCCCCTACATGGGATCAGACACCCAGGGGAGTGAATCTCCCTGGAAACATGGAATATGACTCCCGGGGAGGAATGTAGACCCAGCATTGTGGAATGGAAAACATCTTCTTTACCAAAATTGGGAAACAATTGGAAATGAAATAAGCTTCAGTGGCAGAGAGATTCCAAAAGGAGCTGAGAGGTCACTCTGGTGGGCACTCTTACGCACAATATAGACAACCCTTTTTAGGTTCTGATGAATTGGGGTAGCTGGTGGTAGATACCTGAAACTATCAAACTACAACCCAGAGCCCATGAATCTTGAAGATGATTGTATAAAGTATAGCTTATGAGTGGTGACATTGGGATTGGGAAAGCCATAAGGACTACACTCCCCTTTGTCTAGTTTATGGATGGATGAGTAGAAAAATGGGGGAAGGAAACAAACAGACAAAGGCACCCAGTGTTCTTTTTTACTTTAATTGCTCTTTTTCACTTTAATTATTATTCTTGTTAGTTTTGTGTTTGTGGTAATGAAGGTGTCAGGGATTGATTTTGGTGATGAATGCACAACTATGTAATGGTACTGTGAACAATTGAATGTATGATTTGTTTTGTATGACTGCATGGTATGTGAATATATCTCAATAAAATGAATATTAAAAAAATAAGAAACCACTTGCTTTGCTCATCCATTAAGGTTTTATCATAAAATTGCAGCAATTCAGTCATATATTCAGGCTCCACTTCTAATTCTATTTCTATTGATATTGCCACTGTATCTGCAGTTCCTTCCTGCATTGAAGTCTTGAACACCTAAATGTTAACAATGATGTTTGGAATCAGCTTTTTCCAAATTCATTTCATGTCTATATTTTGACTTCCCATGAATCATGAATGTTCTTATTGGCATCCAGAAGGGTGAATCCTTTCCAGTTTTCAATTCTCTTTGCCCATATCTATCAAAGGAATCAATACTTTTGGAAGCTATAGCCTTACAGAATGTATTTCTTAAACAGTAAGACTTGTATTTCAAAATGACTCTTTGATCCATGGGCTTCAGAACGGATGCTGTGAAGAAAGTATGAAAATAAAATTCATCTTATTGTACCTCTCCATCAGAGCTCTTTGTTACCAGGTGCATTGTTGGTGACCAGTAATATTCTGAAAGGAATCTTTTTTTCTGAGCAATAGGTCTCAGCATTGGGCTTAAAATATTCAGTAAACCATGTTGTCAACAGATGTGCTGTTATCCATGCTTTATTGTTCCATTTATAGGCAGAGCAGATTTAGCATAATTCTTAAGGGGCAAAGGATTTTCAGAATGGTAAATGAGTATTGTCATCAACTGGCAAGTCACCACCTAGCAAAAAAAAATAATAAACAGAGGGATACAAGTGCTGGAGAAAATGTGGAGAGAGATATTTCCCCATTCCTTGTTGCTGAGGAAGTAGAATGGTACAGCCCATCTGGAGGGCAGTGTGGTGGTTTCACAGGAAGCTAAGAATGGGATTGCCACACTGTCATGCAACCTTGTTTTTGGTTATATGCTTAGAAGAGCTGAGAGCAAGGACAGGAATGGACATTTGCAGCCATGTATTTATGGCAGCAGTATTCATGATTGGCAATAGATGTAAGTGGCCTAAGGGTACATCAGCTGATAATCAGAATGGTTACCTGTGGTGTATGTATGCAATGGAATATGGAGTGGCAGCAAGAAGGAATGAATTTGTGAGGCATTTAACTAGGTGACTGGAATTTGAGGACAGCATGTTGAGTGAAATAAGCAAAAATCAAAAAGACAAACATAATGCCTCATTAATATGGACTAAATATAATGTGCAAACTCTGAGAATCGAATCTAAGAGCATAGGTTTTCAGGGGAAGGGTTGTTGTAAAGTTTTCTAGATTGGAAGCTCTTACAGCAGTCACATCTATTCATGGGTTGAAATGTTTATTTCTAAATTCTGAGATACCGAGCTATTTGTGTATAAATGGTTGGTCCCTGGAACTTCAGGTATCTGTGTGACATCTGAGACTCATAGCCAGGGTTTGGCAGCTATGAATGTCAGTATTACCCCATATAGTAACTGTTGAAGAAGCTAAAAAGGAGTTCAGACTTCAATTAGAGATATGAACAAAATGGAATTTGTTCAGACTAAGGTAAATCTGACTAAAGGGCAAAGGATGATACTGACTGTGTTTTACAACTTCAAATTCTATGAGACCAAAGGAAGAGGTGTCTCTTTGGTGCAAAATCTATATTTTCCATAGCACACTATGTAATTTAACTTGCATGGTCAGTTTGTTCAAACACCATATTACATGGAATCTTGAATATGGGGTGAGATCTAATTGGTTTGTACAGGTTAGCATGAAGTCCTGATACATCCCAGAGTTAGTTGGGCACATCACAAAAGTATTTACAAAGCCCCCTCGAGGGTCTGCTGAAAAATGTGGAAATATTAAACTTCCTCAGCTGGGGAATTCTTGATATTCTCGCAAACATTCAGTACTACCAGTTTAGTAGGCCAAACCTTCAATCTTGGGGCTTGCCCTTATGAAGCTCCTTACTGAAAAAAGAGGCTAAACCTTCTTATAATTTTACCTAATGGTCACCCCCAGGGAACCTCTTTTTTTTGCTCAGATGTGGCCTCTCTCTCTAAGCCAAGTCTGCAGGTAAATTTACTGTCCTCCCTCCTGTGTGGGTCATGACTCCCAGGGGTGGAAATCTCCCCAGCAATGTGGGAAATGACTCCTGGGGATGAGCCTGGCCCTGACATCATGGGAATGAGAAAAAATTCTGGGCCAAAAAGGCAAAGAGAGATTAAACAAAATAAAGTTTCAGTGGCTGAGAGATTTAAAAAAGGGTTGAGAGGTCATTCTGGAGGTTATTCTTACACATTATATAGATATACCTTTTTAGTTTTTAGTGTAATGCAGTAGCTAGGGGAAAATACCTGAAACTGTTGTACTGCCATACAGTAGCCTTGCATCTTGAAGGTGCTCATATAACCATATAACTTATATGGTGTGATCATGTGATGGTGAAAAACTGTGGCTCACATTCCCTTTATCCACTCTATGGACAGATGAGTAGATAAATGGGGACAAAATGTAAATGATTAACAGGTGTGTTGGAGGAGTATGAGCTGTTTTGGGTGTTTTTTTTTGACTTTTGTTTTTATTTTTATTCTTATTTTTATTTTCATTTTTTGGAGTAATGTAAATGTTCAAAACTTATTGTGGTGATGAATGCACATCTATATGATGATACTGTGAACGATTGCACACTTTGGATTATTGTATGATATGTGACTAGCTCTCAATAAAACTGATTTAAAAAAAAGAGTAAATATTATCCAAGGACTTGAATCCTTTTCTAGGGACTGGTTTATTGCATATCTGGGTGTACACAGGAGAGTTGAATTAAACTGGATGGAAAGTATGACTATACTTGTTTTTATTTAGAGATTATCTATCATTTATAGAGATATTTATGGATGCCAAGTTTACAATTCTTGGACCAGGATCACTTTTGCTAGTTTATGGTGTTCTGTTGTTTGGTCAATCAAACACTGGCCTGACTGTTATTGTGAGAGTCTCTCACAGATTGAAATCAGTAGTTAGTTGATTGCATCTATGGCTGATTACAACTACAATTAGTAATGGAGATTGCCTTCATCAGTGAGAGAATTCTCTTCCAATCAGTTTCAGGTCTTAAGGATTATTTCAGCCAGTCAAGAAAAAGAATTTCTATCTGTACTTCAGCCAGCCAGCTTCTCCTGAAGACTCATTGAAACCGTCATCAGAATTCCCAACTTGTGGGCTTCCCTATGGAATTCAGTCTTCCCAATGCCCACAGATGCATGAGTTAATTCCGATAATAATTCCCATAATATTTATTTATGCACTTTTTTGTTCTCTTTCCTGGGGAACATTTACTAATGCAAAGTTGAATCCCCCTTTCCATTCTATCTCTTGTCTTCCCACCCCAGAAATAACCATGCTCTTAAAATTTGGTGATCATACTTCTCATAGATGTTTTCATTATTAAAACATTTGTGTGTATTCATATAAAATGTCTAAGAATTTTTCATTATATCAATGGCATCAGGTTGCATGTAACATTCCACAACTTGCTTTATTCATGAAATGTTTTGTTTTATCTGATATAGATAGAAATATATTTCAATAATTTAAGTTGTTTCATTGCACTTCACTGTATAAATAATACATATTTTTTTTACCTAGTGTGCTGGTTTGAATGTATTATGCCCCCCAAAACACCATTATCTTTGATGTAATCTTGTGTGGGCAGACATATCAGTGTTGATTAGATTGTAATTCTTTGAGTGCTTCCATGGAGATGCGAGACACCCCGCTGAGGGTGATGACCCTGATTGGGTAATTTCCATGGAGATGTGACCCCTACCATTAAGGGTGGGTCTGATTTACTTCACTGGACCACTATGTAAGCTCAGACAGAAGGAGTGAGCTTGCTACAGCCAAGAGGGACACTTTGAAGAATGCACAGGAGCTGAGAGAGGAACTGCAGTTTACAGAGACATTTTGGAGATGGCCTTTGAAAGCAGACTTCTGCTCTAGAGAAGCTAAGAGAGGACAAATGATCCAAGAGCAACTGAGAGTGACATTTTCAAGAGAAGTTGAAGTTTAGAGAGGAACATCCTGGGAGAAAGTCATTTTGAAACCAGAACTCTGGAGCAGACACCAGCCATGTGCATTCCCAGCTAACAGAGGTTTTCTGGACACCAATAGCCATCCTCCAGTGAAGGTATCCAATTATTGATGTGTTACTTTGGAAATGTTATGGCCTTAAGACTGTAACTGTGTAACCAAATAAACCCCCTTTTATAAAAGCCAATCCTTTTCTGGTGTTTTGCATCTCAGCAGCATTAGCAAACTAGAACAGATTTTGGTACCAGAGAAGTGGGGTGCTGCTGAGATTGCAAATATCAAACATGTTTCAATGGCTTTTTAAATGGATACGGGGAAGATTCTGGAAGCATTGTGAGGTAATTGATAGAAAAGGCCTAAACTGCTTTGAAGAGAATGTTTGTGGAAATATGGACTCTAAAGATACTTCTGATGAGGTCTTGGGAAGAAATGATGAATGTGTTGTTGCAAACTGGAAGGAAGGCTATCCTTATTTAAAACTGAAAGAGAATTTGGCAAAATTGTGTCCTGGTGTTGGATGGAAGGCAGAATTTGAAAGTGATGACCTGGAATATTTAGCTGATGAGATCTCCAAGCAAAATATAGAAGAAGTAGCCTGGTTTTTATTTGCAGCTTATAGAGAGAACAGAGATAAGCTGAGAATTCAACTCTTGGTTTCAAAGAAACCAGAAACTGATGGCCTGAAAAACCTCTGGACTTCCAGCAGATGAAACACTAAAAGCTATATCCCAACATGAGGATGTAACCAAACATGGAATCCAGTGCCATTTCAGTACAGGCCAAGATTGGAGAAGGAGCTAAGCAGAAAGGATTTGTGGAAAGTCCTATTGTCTGATGGCTTTGACCCCTGTGTGATTCATGCAAAGCCAACAGAATTTTGGGGAGCTCTTTACAGACAGAGCTGCTGCCGGTTGGGACCGGAGGAGACAGACAAGGAACAAATTGAAGGAAAAATTTCTTCAAAGACAGAGCCATGGAGGTTGATGTCTGGAGTCAAGAGGTCTCAGGCTGGGAAAGTCGAGTGGCCCACACACATGGAAAGGGTGAGTTTGCCCTGGAGGTTGAGGGTGGGCCTTCCACCTCCATGTTCAGGAAAGGTGTTGCCACCTCAGACATCAAAGAGGGTGAAGCACATTCCCAGGGGACTGGGGAGCACCTGGCTTCCACCCCACTGTTCTGAAGGGGTTGATCATGTGCCCCAGAGAGGAAGAGAATCCAAGTGCTGCCCTGATGTTTGAGGAGGGTGGGGCCAAAAAGGTGGTCTCCCCAATGTGTGGATATATTGGAGCACTCATCCCAGCATTTGGAGAGAAAAGGACTGCCAAGAAAGCCTTTGGAAAGGGTAGGACTCCCACTCTCAAGCCCCAAGGATGCAACATCATTCTGTTAATGACTCTCAGTCTTTGAAATCAAATGGAGTTTGCCCTGCGGGTTTTAGGAACTTTTTTGGTACTGTTAACCCTGATTTCCTTTCAGTTTCTCCTTATGGCAATGGAAATGCTTATCCTATGAATGTCCCTCCTTTGTATATTGGAAGCAGATAACTTGCTCTAAGTTTCACAGGTCCAAGCCAGAGGGGAATTTTGCTTTTGGACAGACCATGCTTGTAACTTATTTTGATGGGATCTTGTACTTACCTATTGTTACTGAAATGATTTAAGTTTTTGTGATATTGTGATGTGATAAATCTATTTTATATATGGAAAGATCATGTCATTTTTGGGTCCTGAGGGTGGAATGTGTTGCTTAGAATCTATTATGTCCCTACAAACAGCATTATCTTTTATGTAATCTTGTGTGGGCTGGCATATCAGTGTTGATTAGATTGTAATTCTTTGAGTGCTTCCATGGAGATGTGACCCACCCAACTGTGACTGATGACCCTGATTGGATAATTTCCATGGAGATGTGACCCCACCCATTAAGCGTGAGTCTGAGTTAGTTCACTGGAGCACTATATAAGCTCATACAGAAGGAGTGAGCTTGCTACAGCCAAGAGGGACACTTTGAAGAATGCACAGGAGCTGAGAGAGGAACTGCAGTTTACAGAGACATTTTGGAGATGGCCTTTGAAAGCAGACTTCTGCTCTAGAGAAGCTAAGAGAGGACAAATGATCCAAGAGCAACTGAGAGTGACATTTTCAAGAGAAGCTGAAGCCTAGAGAGGAACATCCTGGGAGAAATCCATTTTGAAACCAGAACTCCAGAGCAGATGCCAGCCTTGTGCCTTCCCAGCTAACAGAGGTTTTCTGGACACCATTGGCCATCCTCCAGTGAAGGTACCTGATTGTTGATGTGTTAACTTGGACATGGTATGGCCTTAAGACTGTAACTGTGTAACCAAATAAACCCCCTTTTATAAAAGCCAACCCTTTTCTGGTGTTTCACATCCTGGCAGCATTAGCAAACTAGAACACCTAGTTACATGTTGATGGACTTTTTAATATATTTTGTGTTTAAAATATATGCTACAAAATACATCCTGTATGCATGTCTGATAATTTCCTGTTATAATATTGGAAATAAAATTCATTCATTAATTTATCCAACTCATATTTATTGAACACCTACAATTTCCAAGGCACTATTCTAAGCATTGGCAATGCAGCTGCATGCAAGACAAAGTTCCTGTTTGGAATTTCCACTTTTCTATGAGACTGGCAATAAAGTAATATAAGTGATAAGTGTTATGGAGAAAAAGTAGGGCAAAGGGACTACCAGGAATTATTTTTAATATAATGAGCTTGGGGAAGACCTTTTTCATTAAATGGTATATTATTGGAGAGATATTTTATTAACAAAGGAGTAAATCACAAAGATATCTGGGGAGAAGTGTGTTCCCAAGAGACAAAAGAGCAAGAGAAAAGGCTGTAAATGAGGCCATTCCTGAAATGTTCAAGAAATAGCAAGGAGGCCCATATGATTAGATTGGAATAAGTGAGAGAAGTATAGAAAATTAGATCAGAGACATAGCAGAGGGCTAGATCAGGTAGGGTCTTATAGGCTATTGTATGAGCTGTGGTTTATATTGCTCTAAGTATTCTGTGGTAGAAAGAAATCCATTGGAGAATCATGAGCAAAGGAGTGATCTGACTTCAATTTTTAAACATTGCCCAGTGTAGAGTGTTTGTGGTGGTGAAGGGTGAAATCATGGAGAACTGTTAGGTGGCTATTGCAATAAGTTTGGTGAGGGATGATGTTGGCTTGGACCAAAATAAAATGGTAGGATTGGAGGTGGTAAGAAATATATGGTTCCTGATGTGTTTTGAAGAGTGCTAAAAGGATTTGTACATGGATTGTGCACTGTGTAGGAGAAAAAAAGTGGAGTCAAGCATGTCTGCATGTTTTTTGGATAGAATAATGGGATGAATTCAGTTGTCATTTGCTGAAATGTTAAACATATTTGAGAAGCATGTATTGGGGAATTGGAGATCAGTATTTTTAACTTGGACAAGTTATACTTGAGATGCATATTAGACAACTAATTGGAGATGTTCATAGGCAATTGGATTTATCACTCTAAAGCTCAGGGAAGATCAATCCATAAAAATAAGTTTGAAGGTCCTCATGTAATGATATTTAAAACTATGATATTGGATGGGATCACTTAAGGGGTAAGTGTAATAGAGAATATATCTGAGGATTGATCCTTGATACTCACCTGTATTAAGTTGGTAGATGAAAGGAACTAATAAAAGAACATAGGAATGAGTATACAATGAAGTAATAGACCTGAGAAAATCATATTCCATAACTCAACCAAAGAATGTCTGTGTGGAAATAGTGGTAAACTTGTCTGAATCACCTACAGTGAGAGCTAACCTTTGAAATTGGCACAGTGAAGGTCATTGATGACTTTGACAAGAGCTATGTCAGAGCACTAATGGACTGAAGCTTTTATTTCAAGTGATTCAAGAAAGAAATTGAGAAGCATCAAAGAGTTTCACCAGAATGGATATCAGATAAAATTTCAGCAAATAGAGGAATATGTGGAATTAAGGGAGTGAAAAATTCAAAGCATATCTCATTTCTTGAAGGTAGGTGTGCTGCTTTGTTATATATTATATCCCCCAGAAAAAGCCATATTCTTTAATCCAATCTTGTGGGATATTTGGATTAGGTTGTTTCCGTGGAGATGTGACTCACTCAACTGTAGGTGATAATTTTGATTAGATTATTTCCATGGAGGTGTGGCCCTGCCCATTCAGCCTGGGTCTTGATTAGTTTACTGGAGTACTTTAAAAAGAGCCACACAGGCCCAGACACTCACTGATGATGGTGCTTAGACATCCTTGGAAACGCAGACAGAGGGACATTTAGCTAAGAGATGAAGCACAGAGTTTGCCCCAGGATATACTAAGACAGGGCCCCCAGGAACTTAAAGAGAAATGACCTGGGAATCAAGAATGCACAGGAGCTGAAAGAGGAGCTGGAACAAATCCATGGATCAGCAGATGCCAGCCACATATCTTCCCAGCTAATAGAGGTTTTCTGGACTCCAATGGCCTTCCTTCAGTGAAGGTATACTCACGTTGACTTAATTTGGACACTTTTATGGCTTTCAGACTGAAAATTTGTAAGCAAATAACCCCCCTTTATAAAAGCCAATCCTTTTCTGGTATATTGTATAATGGCAGCATTAGCAAACTGGAAGAGTATGTTCAAGTTACAAGGAAAAAGTGATAATTCAGTACAAAGTGGAGCAAGTTGCTATATTTATGCCCCTGAGTAGATGCTAAATTTGAGATTCAGTGCACAAGTAATGATGTTGGATTTAACAGCAGGGCCCTCTTATATTGTGAGTGCACACCCTGCAATGTTGTTTAGGGGGCTCTATCTTAGACAGGCTCACATATAATGCATATAATGACAGAAGGCCTGGCAGAATATACTGATTCAGAAGCAAATAAACTATAGATATGGTAGGAGCTAGTGGAATTTCTCCTCTGATTGCTTTCATTTTCTCAGTTTAATAGAAGCAAATATGAGCTGAGAGTTAACATGTGGGACATTTGAAAAACAAGAAATGATTTTCAAGGACAGTGGAAAATGAATATACCAAGGTAACATAGTAGGATTGTCAGCAACATTGAGGTCTGACTTAAAGTTAATGTTTGTGAATTTAAGTGATCAGTGGTCATGGTAGTGGATTTTTCTCCCTCCACTTTGAGCTGCATGAATGTAAATGGAGAGTATAGATAGAGTTAAATATAAATTGAGTTAGGTGCTAACCTAATAATGCACATTTCTTAAAATCCTTTATTAATTCTTTTTGGGAGCTTTTCTCAATCATCTTAGGATCACAGATGAGGATTAGAGAAGGCTAGGCACTATTTTTTACTTTTCACAAAGTGACCCTAGAAACATGTATTTTCTTATCCTCACTATTCTATCTATCATCTATTCTCTATTTAGACTATGGGTTTATGAAGCAAGCTTGTGGATTATTTTATATTCATTTAAAAAGGAGATTTTATAGATTTTAAAATAGGTTTTAAAATCACATTAAAACAAGTTTAACTACCTTAAAGTTGAATGAAAAATGGTATTTTTTGGTTTATATTTGGATTCCCAGTTTAATTACTTTATCTTACTTTGATATGTGTTATTAATATATTAATTATATGTATTTTATTTTGATGTCTCAAAAATTACAAATTAAATAAGAAAATTTACTTTCATTGTTAAAAATTCAAAGAATACAGGGTAAAATTTTTAAATCCTACTTCAATATTATCCCCTAATTCTATTCCCTTTACTATATGTAACAATTATTAAAAGCTTAATCTGTATCCTTTCCTTTGTTCATTTGGTAATTAATGAATAGATTAATTTATTCAACAGTTATCTATTGAATACCTAATTAGTGCTACATACTATGCTGGGGAAACAATAGTAAATAAGAAAAAAACAAAGTTATCATGAAGCTCACACTAGAATAGGGATGGCAGCAATGAATGTGTACACAAGTAATAAATAATTTCAGACTGTAATAATTCTTTGAAGAAAATAAACAAGGGAATGCTTAGAGGAAGCCTCTTTAGATGAAGTGTGTTAGTCCATTTCCACTGAGAAACAAACACCAGAATGTGAACAGAAATGCAAGAAGTTTATTGGGAGAAATGCCTATGAGAGAAAATGAGGAGGGAGCTGAAGGAGCTGGGAGACCCTTCAGATGATGATGACAATGCAGCTCTAACTACTGTGAAGAAGAGAGGGAAGGAAAGCAGGCTAGAGAATTGAAGTTCTACTAAATTTTGGCTGATGGGGAGTCCTCAAGCCAAAGTTGCTTATCAGAGGAGTCCTATATCTCCCAGGAAGGAGCTTGCCTTAATATCCCTCTTGTGCCTAGCTGATGTAAAGCATGGTCTCAGTGACAATGCAGTGATTTCTCAGTGCACGGTGGAGAGTGGTCAGTTATGCACCCTGCAGTTGGAGATTTAGAGGAGCATGGTTATCACTGCCTCACACGATAAACAAAAGTTCTTCTCAGATGAGGTGAGATTTAAGCTGAGACCTTACTGATGAGAATGGGGCAGTCATTGTGAGGATTGGAGATAGTGTTCCCTGGCAAAGGGATCAGCACAAGGCCTTGAGTTAAGAAAGGCATACTCTGACCCAGGATTAGAATGGGAGCCCCTAGAATGCAGAAAAATATAGAATGTGAGGAGGTTGTAGAGGAAGGAGAGAACCAGATCATTCAAAGTTGTTAAAGCAATGTGTTTTAGTTTGGCAGGCTGCTATAACACATATTACACAATCGGTTGGTTTAAACAATAGGAATTTATTAGCTCTCAGTTTCAGAGGCTAGAAGGCTTGCTTCTTCCTGGAGTCAGTAGCATTGTAGTTAGCTAGCAGTACTTGGATTTTTTGGTTTCCCATCACACCAGGATGTCCTCTTCTCTTTTCTTGTGTTCCCAGTGATTCATCATTTCTGGCTCCTCCCTGTACCTTTCTCTAACTATGTCTGAATTTCTTCTGCTTATCGAGGAGTCCAGGAATTCTGCTTAAGGCCCACTCTTATTCATATGGGCCAGTTTATCTAAATCAACATTTTCAAGACAGTATATTTGCAACAGGCTCACAACCACAGGAATGCAGATGTAGACAAAGGATATGTCTAAATTGAGGAAATAGTTGCTTTCAGATGAGTGGCACTCCACCACACCACAGTAAGGAGATTTTTTAAAATTTTTGTTTTGTTTTGTTTTCCACTAACAGCAGAGGGAATCCACAGAAATGCTTTAAGTAGGAGAGGAACTGATGTAATTTACATTTTGCAAGAATTCCTTAGACTACTATGCAGATAACATATTAAAGGGGAGCAAGAATAAGGGCAGGTCTCTGCTCACACTCACTGTGGTGGCACCAGGCACAGCCTTGGCATGCAGAATGATGCCAAGTGAGTTGGTGGACCTGTATGTGCCTTGGAAGTGCTCCGCCAGCCACAGCATCATCCGTGCCAAGAACCATGTGTCCATCCAGGTGAATGTGGTGGAGGTGGACAAGGTCACAGGCATGTTCAACAGTCAGTTTAAAACCTACGCCATCTGTGGGGCCATTCACAGGATGGGTGAGTCAGATGATTCTATTCTCTGACTGTCCAAGGCTGACGGCATCATCTCAAAGAACTTCTGATCAGAGGCATGGATGTGGAATTTTTGTCATAGATAAAGAGTAAAAGCCCCCCCCCAAAAAAAAACCAACCAAACAAACAAAAAACAAAACAAAAAGAACAAGGGCAAGTAGGGAAGTTAGGGGCTATGCAATAGTACAGGCAAATGATAATGGTAGAATAAACTAGGAAGGGAGCAATGGTATTAGAGATAAAATGATTCAAGATGGTTCCTTTCAATATATGAAATAAATTTATTATATTATATAAATTATGCTCTGCTTTGCCTTTTTAACCAACAGTGAATTTTAAGGATATTTCCATGTTGGTTTTATGGATCCATTGCTTTCTCTTTTGAACCAGGATTTAGTATTGCATTGTATGGCTATGCCATAATTTAGTTATTTTTCCATGTTCTGGACATAGAATTTAGGTAAATTCTTTTTTTTTCTCTTTCTCTAACAAGTAATACTATAGCAAATATTCTTATAAGTGCCACATTGTGAGGAAGTGCAAATATTTTTCAGAATAGCTTCAGAAGTAGAATTATTATGCATGTTTTAACTTTTAATAGACATCGACAACTATTCTAAAAGACTGTACTAAGTACACTCCTAATAGTAGTGTATCAGGCATACCTTTGCCTCACATTTTACTAACATGAGGTATTACCAATTTTTAATATATATATATATATTTTAAACTGAGTGGGGGAAATACTTGTTTTCAGATGAGTGGCATTGAGGGAAAGAGAAATCAGTTCTCTTGAATTGAATGTGCATGAGATTACCTCCTGTTTTTTATTGCCATGACCAGGTTAGACAAACCAAACGTTAGTGAACTCATATTACTTCCCCTGTTGTTCATGATCACACTATGAAAGGAGAAGGAGAGGGAGCAGAGTTTGGGATTCAACTGATTCCCTGATTACTAATAGTCTGAGCACCTTTTTATATGATGGTGTTTGTTCTAGTTTGCTAATGCTGCGGAATGCGAAACACCAGAGACGGATTGGCCTTTTTAAAAAGGGGGTTTACTTGGCTACACAGTTACAGTCTTAAGGCCATAAAGTGTCCAAGGTAACACATCAGTAATCGGGTACCTTCACTGGAGGATGGCCAATGGCGTCCGGAAAACCTCTGTTAGCTGGGAAGGCACGTGGCTGGCGTCTGCTCCAAAGTTCTGGTTTCAAAATGGCTTTCTCCCAGGACGTTCCTCTCTAGCAAGCTTGCTCCTCTTCAAAACGTCACTCACAGCTGCACTCCGTTCAGTCTCTTTGAGTCAGCATGTTTTATATGGCTCCACTGATCAAGGCCCACCCTGAATGGGTGGGGTCACACCTCCATGGGAGTAACCCACCAAAGTCACCACCCACAGCTGGGTGGGGCACATTCCAAGCAAGTCTAACCAGCACCAAAAAGAAAGACCACAAAGATAATGGCAATTGGGGGACACAATACATTCAAACCGGCACAGTGATTTACATCTCTTTTTATGTAAATTACTTCCTCATAGTCTTTGCCCATTTTTTTTTCTGAGATATAAGTCTGTTTTCTTTCTTTTATTTATTACGAATCCTGGAGTTTCCTGCCAAGATTTATGTAAATGGCTGGCTTAACTGGGCTATGGGCTCAGATTTCCTGCTATGAGAATGCTCAGATTCAGGCATGATTTGGCTCATATTTCCCTTTGAACTTAATTCATCCTCTTTCTACAGTTTTCTTCAGCTCTTTAGTTCAATCCATAGCCTCCTTTTAACTAGTACAATTTTCTGAAAAGAAATAAATGAGAGTAAAGTCACAGATAACAGTGGATGATAAGTTGAAAGAATTTACAAACCAATGCCTGAGAAGTTAGAGCTGTGTGAAGTACTTTCTGATTGAAGAGTCATTTGGATGATTCTGGATAGATAATTTGACCTCTTTTGGCTCCTCTACCCAACTTATGGATTTTGCATAAGAATTAAATGAGGTATGTGTGGGAAGGTGCTGAGATACCCAATACACTGTACCAATAAAAAATATTAGATGAGGGAGGAGGATCTAGGATGGCAGCATAGAGAGGAGTGGAAGCTAAGTAGTCTCCCTGGAGCAACTAAAAAAACCAGAAACAACTACTAAATAATCCAGAATAACTGCGGGGGGACAAACATGACCATCCACTCATCATACACCAACCTGAATTGGGAGAAATGCCTGAGAGCACAGCATAAAATCTGTAAGCAAAAACTGTGGATCCAAATTGGAAGACCCCTCCCTCACAGCCTGAGCCACAAAGCCTCATGGTGCCAGAGAGAAGCTTTCTCCCAACAAGCGAATATAGCTCAGCCGAGCTCCAACTGGGGTTTTAATTAGCAAGTGTGAACTGCCCCCTGTGAGGTACAAATCCCCAACAAGCAGACAGAGGCTTTGGGTAATGACTGACCTTGGAGAGCTGGAGGGTCACCTTGGACTAGCTCTGTACCTTTTTTGACTCAGTGAAGAAAGCCTCAGCCATTTTCAGTTCCCAGTTCTGTGACCTAGACAAGGGTATAGCACAGGCAGAAAGAGACCACTGAAATGCTAATGACCTCCCCCTAGGGCATCTATCTTCTCTAAGAGGAAAGGGGTGGGGCCCAACTCTACTACCTGCCTTTCATTCAGAACTTACACCAGTTAAGAATTATAGGCTAACAGGTGCCACCTGCTGGGCAGAAAAGCACAGTGACCAGAGGCATCAGAGGGTGTACCAATTTTCTAAGACACACCCTCAGGGAAACCAGATACTGAATATTTCTTCCTTCTGGGATCTTAGTTCATTGTGTTCTGGGGAGGCCTGATTGGTGTAACCAAGGAAACCATGCCTAGACAATAGAAAACTACAACCTACACCAAGAAAAATGAGGTTATGGCCCAGTCAGGGGAAAAAACTTGCACTTCAACTGTGATGCAGGAATTGAAACAAATAATAATAAGTGAATTCAAAAAGTTTAGGGAAGATATGGCAAAAGAGATAACCATATAATGAAAACACAGGACATACATAAGGTAGAAATTGAAAGTTCAAAAAACCAACTGGCAGAATCTATGGAAATGACAGGCACAACACAAGAGATGAAAGACACAATGGAAACTTACAACAGCAGATCTCAAGAGGCAGAAGAAAACACTCAGGAACTGGAGAACAAGGCACCTGAAAGCTTATACACAAAAGAACAGATAGAGAAAATAATGGAAAAATATGAGCAACATCTCCAGGAACTTAAAGACAAAATGAAAAGCAAGAATTTATGTGTCATTGGTGTCCCAGAAGGAGAAGAGAAGGGAAAAGGGGCAGAAGCAATAATGGAGGAAATAATCAATGAAAATTTCCCATCTCTTATGAAAGACATAAAATTATGGATCCAAGAAGCGCAGCATACCCCAAACAGAATAGATATTAATAGGCCTATGCCAAGACACTTAATAATCAGATTATCAAACATCAAAGATAAAGAGAGAATCCTGAAAGCAGCAAGAGAGAAATGATCTATCACATACAAAGGAAGCTTGATAAGACTATGTGTGGATTTCTCAATAGAAACCATGGAGGCAAGAAGGAAGTGGGATGATATATTTAAGATACTGAAAGAGAAAAACTACCAACCAAGAATCCTATATCCAGCAAAACTATCCTACAAATATGAGGGGAAGCTTAAAATGTTCTCTGACAAACAATGACCAAGTTTGTGAACAAGAAACCTGCTCTACAGGAAACATTAAAGGAAGCACTGCAGACAGAAAGGAAAAGACAGGAGTGAGAGGTTTGGGAAACAATTTTGGGAGATAGTAGCACAGCAATGTAAGTACACTGAACAAAGATGACTGTGAATATGGTTGAAAAAGGAAAGCTGGGATCATGTGGGGCACGAGAACAAAAGATCAATGGTAAAGACTGGGACTGTGTAATCAGGGAAACCTAAGATATTCAATGATTGTGATAAAAGGTACAAATATGTTTTTACATGAGGTAGAACAAATGAATGCCAACATTGCAAGGTGTTAAAAATAGGGTGGGATTGAGGGAAAATACAACCAATGCAAACTAGAGGCTAGAATTAACAGAAACATTGTATTATGCTTCCTTTAATGTAACAAAAGCAATATACCAAAGCTAAATGCATATTGGGGGTGGGGAACAGGGGAAGGGTATGGGACTCCAGGCATTGGTGATGTTGTCTTGATTCTTCACTCTACTTTAGGTTAATGTTATCTTTCCTTTTGTCACCTTCTAGCAATCAAGTTTTTTGTTTATTTGTTTTTCTCTCTTTCTCTTGCCTTTTTCTTTTGCCTCTCTGCCTTCTTTGACTCTTCCTCCATCTTTGTGGAAGAAATGTCCTTATATAGAGAGTGGTGATGGTGCTCAATACATAAATACATGACTATATGGGGAACCAATTGTTTACTTAGGATGGAATGTATAGTGTTTGAACAAAACCATCTTGAAAGAAATGGGATGATGAAGAAAACTTGAGGGCACTATATTGCATGAAATAAGAGACACATAAAGGCAAATATTGCAGGGTCTCACTGATAGGAACTAATTATACTATGTAAACTCATAGACATGAAATATAAGTTACCAGGATATAGAATGAGGCTAAAGAATGGGGAGCGGTTGCTTATTATGAGCAGAATGTTCAACTAGGGTGAAAAATATCTGGAAATGGACAGGGGTGATGGTAGCATGTAATGAGAATAACTAACAGTGCTAAAAGGTGTGTGAAGGTGGTGGAAATGGTAAGCTCAGAGTCACACATGTCACCAGAAGGAAAGTTGGAGGTTAAAAGATGGGAATGTATAAAACAGTGAATCTTGTGGTGGACAATGTCTGTGATTAATTGTACAAATATTAGAAATCTCTCTCACAAACTAGAACAAATGTATGTCACTGTAACTAGAGGTTAATAATAGAGAGGCATATAGGGAAAAATATATACCTATTGCAAACTATATACTACAGTTAGTAGTATTTTAACATTCTTTCATCAACAGTAACAAATGTACTATACAAAAACTATGAATCAATAATGGAGGGGGGGTGTGGTTAGGGATATGGAAGGATTGAGTTTCCTTTTTTTGCCTTTGTTTCTTTTCTGGAGTAGTGAAAATGTTCTAAAAATTGAAAACAAAATAATTGTGTTGATGGATGCACAGCTGTATGGTGGTACCATGGGCAATTGATTGTACACTTTGGATCTTTGGATAGTTCTATGGTATCTGAACAATCTCAATTAAAAAAAGTGTAAAAAATTAAATGAGCATGAGAGAGGATGTGAGCAAGATTATTAAAGTGAGAAGAATCTTTAGGAAGGGAATGACAAAGTAACTCCCACCTTGAGTTTTCTATATCTTACTCAGTTATTATGTTTGGATGATAGCATACTTGAGATGAAGATGGCATTTGCCAGAAACTGTTGGCTACTTATCCCACAGCCATTTTCCTCCACATCCCAAGTAAGGAAGTAGCAAGTGAAAAGGTACTAAAGTAAAACACAGGCACATACAAGTATAGATGGAGTATAATGAGTGAGGGCAGTCAAAGGGAGAGAAGATGAGTCATGGTCCTGACTATATAGGATCTTTTAGGCCAAAATGGTACAGCAGAGCAGACTCTGATGGTTGCCTACACAAAATCTACCTCCCACTTCCTTTCTTCATTGATAATAGATTTCCTATTGTGTGCTCATGGAATGTACACCCCTTCTTTCCCTGACCTTAGAAGTTGACATTTGATTAGATTAAGAAAATCATGATCATTCTGTAATTGATCTTTCAGTGACAAGGCATGGAATCCAACAGTAGTTGATGAGAATCAAGGCAATATCTCAGATGGGTTTCCTACCTGGTTAAAAAAAAATGAAAAGAAACTGTTATCTCTGCCTTTCTACCATAGTGTTTGGGCCTCACCCATCTGTAACCATAAGTTTTAAAAACAAGAAAATTGCAGAGAAGCTAACCCTTAAGTTGTTGAGCTGCAGAATTAACTATCCCTGGAAAACCCTGTATTCATTCATCTTATTTTAGGATATAATAAATTTTCTTATTGTTTAATCATTCTGATATATAGACTTAGGCAAAACACCACAATCCTTGTATTGCTAAACTGAGAAATTTTTGCAGGAAAGTGAGTTGCTGCAGGCTCATGTTGTGTAGTATATCTTTAGTGGGATGCTAGGGAAGTCATGGTCATTCATTTTTTAAAATTCTGTTTTATTGAGATATATTAACAGACCATACAATCATCCAAAGTGTACAATCAGTTGTTCACAGTACCATCATATAGTTGTACATTCATCACTACAATCAATTTTTGAACATTTTCATTAATCCCCCCAAAATAGAAATAAGAATAAAAATAAAAGTAAAGGGGCAAGATGGCAGAGTGGTGAGGAGCAGAATTTCGTCTCTCCCCTAGAGCAGCTGGCAATTACCCAAGAACTATATGAAACAGTGTTTTCTGGGTCTCCAGTAACCAGTCACACATTGGACACAAGTTTGGAATTGGAGGAAAAGCTGAGATGCAGTGAACATTGTAAGTTCCCCTGACCAGGGGTCTGGCGCCCCTCCCCACCCAGACCTCACAGACTGTCTTGCTGCCGGCTCCCTGAAAGGGGGGGGGACCAAAAAACAGCAATCTGCTGAGGGCAAGAAAGGAGGCTCAACCCAGCCTCAACTGCAGAATTAATTAACAAATTAATTAACTAACTTTGGGAGCTGGGGTGCTAAAGAAGGGCTGGGCTCCGAGAAGTGGGGGCACGTAAAAGCGGGCACCCATTCCCAGACTCCAAAAAAGCCATTTTTTTTCCCCTACATTTTGTCCCTTCTGGCTTCTCACTGATCCCTTATCTTTTTGCATTTCAATAGCCCCTGGCAGGGGTGGAACTGAAGCGGTTGGAGAGTAATTATCAGACAATAGCGCAAAGCATATTTTAAATGCTCTATTCTGACACTGACAAAACTTCCAGGCTGGGGAAAGACTTTTAAAAGAGACTTATTTTTTTCCTTTTTTCCTTTTTTCTTTTTCTTCATTTCTATTCTCCTTTTTTTTTTTTAAATCTAAAAGTAATATATGTGGTTATTTTCTATCGGAAAGCCCAGGTTGAGGGACTAGGCTGGGCTTGGGGGAGACAGAGTACCCACAGTGTCTTTGAATTCCGTATTCACTGCTGAAGGACTCCACCCCCTTCTTTAATTGGCAACTCAGGCTGACCAAGGAATCTACCTGGAGAGGCCCCAAAGAGGAGAGAGGAGAAGGGAATAGTGCCCCTGAGAGACAGCTGGAGTTCTAAGGATTGGGAGAGTGGAGGGAGGTCCAGCTCAACTGGCAGTCTTCCTTCTGGGAACTCAGACCCCAGGGGCTGGAATTCAGATTCCGGCTTCAGTCAGCCATGCCCCTGACAGGATCAGAGTCACCAGGAGAACTAAAGGCTCCACACCTCCTTACACTGGTGGGGGAGCTGCGGGTTGGCAAGCGCCACCTGCTGGACAGGAGAGGAAAAGCACCAATTCTAAAGGCCTCATAGGAGGGTCTCATTCTCAGGAAAACTCCATACCCTCCCAATGAGACCTGGGCCTCACTAGACTGGGAAAATCTGACTAGGGTCAACCATATCTGAGGAGACCCACTCACAAAAAGGTTACATACAGGCAGAACAAGAAACAGAAAAAACAAGAGGGGAAAAATTCTGATCCACTAAGTAGAACCTAAGTTAGAGGTCTAGAATAAGTTGAACTGAATAACAGAGGCCAGAGAACTAAGCCAACCAACAAGAAAGCCACTAGGTAAAAGACAGAAAACAAGCTCCAAAATAAACTAATCAAGAAAATCAGATGCCTAGACAACTTAAGATAACAAGCCATACCAGGAAACACGAAAACATGGACCAGCCAAAGGAACAAACTAATAGCTCAGCTGAGACACAGGAGTGGAGGCAACTAATGCTAAATAAATTTGATGAAATGAAGGAAGATATAGCAAAAGAGCTGAAGGATATAAAGAAGACACTGGCTGACCATAAAGAAGAATTCATAAACTTAAAAAAACAAATGGCAGAACTCATGGGAATGAAGGCCACAATGGAGGAAATGAAAAACACAATGGAGGGACACAACAGTAGATTTGAACAGGCAGAAGAAAGGATCAGTGAACTGGAAGACAGGTCATTCGAATTCATACACAGAAAAGAACAGATGGTGAAAAAAATGGAAAAATATGAGCAGGCTCTTAGGCAGCTGAGTGACAACATGAAACGCACAAATATACATGTTATGGGTGTCCCAGAAGGAGAGGAGAGGGGAAAAGGGGCAGAGAGAGTAATAGAAGACATATTCACTGAAAATTTCCCAACTTTTATAAAAGACAGAAAATTAGAGATTCAAGAAGTACAACGTACCCCAAATAGAATAGATCCCAATAGACCTACTCCAAGACACTGGTCAGATTGTCCAATGTCAAAGATAAAGAGAGGATTCTGAAAGCAGCAAGAGAAAAGCAATCCATCACATACAAGGGAAGGTCAATAAGACTATGTACAGATTTCTCTGCAGAAACCATGGAGGCAAGAAGACAGTGGCATGATATATTTAAGATACTAAAAGAGAAAAACTGCCAACCCAGAATTCTATATCCAGCAAAACTTTCCTTCAAAAATGAGAGAGAGATTAAAACATTTTCAGACAAACAGACACTGAGAGAGTTTGTGAATAAGAGACCGGCACTACAAGAAATACTAAAGGGAGTGCTACAGGCTGATAGGAAAAGGCAGGAGAGAGAGAGTTGGAGAAGAGTGCAGAAATGAAGATTATCAGGAAAGGTTAAAGGAGAGGAAAAAAATAAGATATGACATATAAATTCCAAAAAACAAAATGGTAGTAGAAAGTACTGCCCTTACAGTAATAACACTAAATGTAAATGGATTAAACTCCCCAATAAAAAGACACAGACTGGCAGAATGGATTAAAAAACAGGACCCATCTATGTGCTGTCTACAAGAAACTCACTTTAGACACAAGGACAAACATAGACTGAAAGTGAAAGGTTGGAAAAAGATATTTCATGCAAACAACAACCAGAAAAAAGTGGGAGTAGCTATATTAATATCAGACAAGTTAGACTTCAAAAGCGAAACAACTAAAAGAGACAAAGAAGGACACTATATATTAATAAAAGGGTCAATTCATCAAGAAAACATAACAGTCATAAATATTTATGCACCAAACCAGAATGCCCCAAAATTCATGAGGCAAACGCTGCGATCACTGAAAGGAGAAATAGATACCTCTACAATAATAGTTGGAGACTTCAATACACCACTCTCATCAATGGATAGAACATTTAGACAGAGGATCACTAAAGAAACAGAGATGTTGAATTGTATGATAAATGAACTCGACTTGACAGACATTTATAGAACACTACATCCAACAACAGCAGGATACACTTTTTTCTCAAGTGCTCATGGAACATTCTCTATGATAGACCACATGTTGGGTCACAAAGCAAGTCTCAACAAATTTAAAAATATTGATATTATACAAAACACTTTCTCAGACCACAATGGAATGAAGTTGGAAATAAATAAAAGGCAGAAGGTCATAAAATTCACAAACATATGGAGGCTAAACAACACCCTCTTAGAAAACCAGTGGGTAAAGGAAGAAATTACAAGAGAAATTAGAAAATACCTCGAGGCAAATGACAATGAAAACACAACTTATCAAAACTTATGGGATGCAGCAAAGGCGGTGCTGAGAGGGAAATTTGTTGCCCTAAATGCCTATATTAAAAGAGAAGAGAGAGCAAAATTTGAAGAGTTAACTGCTCACCTGGAGGAATTAGAGAAAGAACAGCAAACTAACCCCAAAGCAAGCAGAAGGGAAGAAATAACAAAGATTAGAGCAGAAATAAATGCAATTGAGAACAGGAAAACAATAGAGAGAATCAACAAAACCAGAATTTGGTTCTTTGAGAAAATCAATAAAATCGATGGACCACTGGCTAAGATAACAAAAAAAAAGAGAGAGAGCAGATGCAAATAAATGCAATCAGAAATGGGAAAGGAAATATAACTACCGACCCTGCAGAAATTAAGGAGATAATGAGAAGATACTATGAGCAACTATATGCTAATAAACTAGACAACTTAGATGAAATGGACAACTTCCTAGAAAAGCATAAACAACCAACATTAACTCAAGAAGAAATAGATGACCTCAACAAACCAATCACAAGTAAAGAGATTGAGTCAGTCATCAAAAAGCTCCCAAAAAGGAAAAGCCCAGGGCCAGATGGTTTCACATGTGAATTCTACCAAGCATTCAAGAATGAATTAGTACCAATCCTGCTCAATCTCTTCAAAAAAATTGAAGAAGAGGGAAAGCTACCTAACTCTTTCTATGAAGCCATCATCACCCTAATACCAAAACCAGGCAAAGATACTACAAAAAAAGAAAATTATAGACCAATATCTTTAATGAATATAGACGCAAAAATCCTCCACAAAATACTTGCAAATCGAATCCAGCAGCACATTAAAAGAATTATACACCACGACCAGGTGGGATTTATTCCAGGTATGCAAGGCTGGTTCAAAACAAGAAAATCAATTAATGTAATACACCACATCAATAAATCAAAGCAGAAGAACCACATGATCATCTAGATTGATGCAGAAAAGGCATTTGACAAAATTCAACATCCTTTCCTGATGAAAACAATTCAAGGGATAGGAATAGAAGGGAACTTTTTCAATATGATAAAGGCAATATATGAAAAACCCACAGCTAACATCACACTCAATGGGGAGGTACTGAAAGCTTTTCCTCTAAGATCAGGAACAAGACAGGGATGCCCACTATCACCATTGTTATTCAACATTGTGCTGGAAGTTCTAGCTAGAGCAATTAGGCAAGAAAAAGAAATAAAAGGCATCCAAATTGGAGAGGAAGAAGTAAAACTTTCACTATTTGCAGATGACATGATTCTATATGTAGGAAATCCAGAAAAATCTACAGCAAAGCTACTAGAACTAGTCAATGAATACAGCAAGGTAGCAGGCTACAAGATCAACACGCAAAAATCTGTAGTGTTCCTATACACAAGTAATGTGCAACAAGAGGAGGAAATCAAGAAAAAAATCCCATTTACAATAGCAACCAAAAGAATCAAGTATTTAAGAATAAACTTAACCAAGGACACAAAAGACCTTTACATAGAAAACTATAAGAAACTGCTAAAAGAAATTGAACAAGTCCTGAAAAAAATGGAAGAACATACCATGTTCATGGATTGGAAGACTAAATATAGTTAAGATGGCAATTTTACCTAAACTGATTTACAGATTCAATGCAATACCAATTCAAATCCCAACAACTTACTTTACAGAAATAGAAAAACCAATAACTAAATTTATTTGGAAGGGTAAGGTGCCCCGAATAGCCAAAAATGTCTTGAGAAAGAGGAATGAAGTGGGAGGTCTCACACTACCTGACTTTGAAGCATATTACAAAGCTACAGTGCTCAAAACAGCATGGTACTGGCATAAGGACAGATATACTGATCAATGGAATCGAATTGAGTGTTCAGAAGTAGACCCTTACATCTATGGACAACTGATCTTTGATAAGGCACTGAAGCCGAAGCAACTGGGAAAGAGCAGCCTGTTCAATAAATGGTGTTTGGAGAACTGGATATCCATTTCCAAAAGAATGAAAGAGGATGTCCATCTCACACCTTATACCAAAATTAACTCAAAGTGGATCAAAGACCTAAACATTAGCACCAAGACCATAAAACTCTTAGAAGAAAATGTAGGGCAATATCTTAAAGATCTTGTGAAAGGAGGTGGTTTCTTAGACCTCACACCCAAGGCACGAGCAACCAAAGAACAAATAGACAAATGGGATCTCCTCAAAATTAAACACTTTTGTACATTAAAGGTCTTTGTCAGAAAAGTAAAAAGGCAACCTACACAATGGGAGATGATATTTGGAAACCACATATCAGATAAGGGTTTAATATCCCGAATATATAAAGGAATCCTGCATCTCAATAACAGAAAGACAAACAATCCAATTAAAAAATGGGCAAAAGACATGAACAGACATTTTTCTGAAGAGGAAATACAAATGGCTCAAAAGCATATGAAAAAATGCTCAACTTCACTGGCTATTAAGGAAATGCAAGTCAAAAGCACAATGAGATATCATCTCACACCTACCAGAATGGCCATTATCCAAAAAACAGAAAATGACAAGTGCTGGAGAGGATGTGGAGAAAGAGGCACACTTATTCATTGTTGGTGGGAATGTAGAATGGTGCAACCACTCTGGAAGACAGTATGGAGGTTCCTCAGGAAGCTAAACATAGATTTGCCATATGACCCAGCTATTCCATTGCTGGGTATATACTCAGAGGAACTGAAACTTAAGACACAAACAGACATTTGTAAACCAATGTTTATTGCAGCATTATTCACAATTGCCAAGAGATGGAAACAGCCCAAATGTCCATCAAAGGACGAGTGGATAAACAAACTGTGGTATATACACATGATGGAATATTATGCAGCTGTAAGACAGAACAAAGACATGGATCATGTAATAATGTGGATGAACCTTGAGGACATTATGTTGAGTGAAGTTAGCCAGAAACAAAAGGACAGATTCTGCATGGTCTCGCTAATATGAACAGACATTAATGAACAAACTTTGGGAGTTAAAAGCTGACAACACAGGCGACCAGGAGATAGAAAGAGGGCAGAGATCAGCCATTTGATGCTGAAGGACTACAGAATGTTTAGGATTGATTGCATAGATCCAGAAATAGATAGCATAATACTGTGTGATGGTAGCACGGTATTGTAAGTACACTGAATAAAGATGTCTGTGAGTAAAGCTGAAAGAGGTGGGATAGGAGAATGTATGACATCAGAGGTATAGATAGATGATAAAGACTGGGACTGTATAACTTGGCAAAAACTGGAGTGGCCAATGACTGTTACTAAATATACAAATATAAAAATGTTTTTGCATGTGGGAAAGCAAATGAATGTCAACCATGCAGAAATTTGAAAAAGGGATGGTATTCAGGAAAAAACATAATCAAAGCAAACTGGAGTCTATGGTCAACAGTAACATTATAATATACCTCCATTAAATGTAACAAAGGCAATATGCCAATGCTAAATGTATATGAGAGGGGGATATAGGGGAGTAATATTGGATTCTTGTAGTGGTGTTATTTGCTGTCCTTAGTAGTATATTGTATTGTATGACATGTTATTTTTCTTTTTATCATTTTTTCTTATTGCTAAAAAAAAAAAACAACTTTTCTTGTAGCAATCCGTATGTTCAAGTGCTGATTGTGGTGATAAATGTACAACTCTATGATGATACCATGAACAACTGATTGTACACTGTGGATAAATGTATGATATGTGAATATAACTCTATGAAATTGTAGGAAAATATATATATAGGAGTAAAAGTGTTGGAGAAAACATGGTGAGAGGGATGATGCCTCACCAATATGGACTAACTACAATGTGTAAACTCAGAATTGAATCTTAGAACATAGCCTAACGTGGACACAATAATTGTAATAGTCCCTAGATTGTAAGCTCTTACAGCAGTTAACTCTATCCCTGAATTGTAAGGCCTATCTCTAAACTTTGAGATGCTGATCCTCTAGCATATACCTGATTGGTCTCTGGAACAATGCATGTCTCTGAGACACCTGAAACTCAGAGCTAGAGCTTGGCAGATATGAATGTCAGTATTAGTGCATACAGCCACTGTAAAAAAAAAAAAAAAAAAAAAAAAAAAAGCTGAAAAAGAGCCCAGACTTTAATTAGTGATATGAATGAAGCAGGCCTGGTTAAGACCAGGGCAAGCCAGGCCAAAGGATAAAGGTTGAAACTGATTGTGTTTTAAAACTTCAACTTCCATATGAGACCAAGGGAAGAGATATCTATTTGGTACAGGATCTAAATTTTCTAAATGGTACAATTCTACAGTTGCTTTGTTCAAACACCACAATTGCATGGAACTTTGAATAGGACGTGAGATACGGTAGGTTAGTATAGGCTGGAGTGAAATAGTGACACATCCTAGAGTAATTTGGGCAGATAATAAAAAATATATTTACAGCCTCCCCCTCCCCAGCCCCGAGGATCTGGGGGAACGTGCGGATGTGTTGGACATCCTCACCTGGACTGGTGTTGATGTTGTCACAAACATTGGGACTGGCGGTTTGATGTACTGAGCCCTCGAGCATGGGACTTGCCCTTATGAAGCTCATTACCACAAAGGAGAGTCTAAACTTGCATGTAATGGTGCCTAAGAGTCTCCCCCTGAGTACCTCTTTGTTGCTCAGATGTGGCCCTCTCTCTCTCTCTAACTGAGCCATCTAGACAGGTGAACTCGCTGCCCTCCCCCCTACGTGGGACCCGACTCCCAGGGGTGTAAATCTCCCTGGCAACGCAGAGTATGACTCCCGGGGATGAATGTGGACCCAGCATCGTGGGACTGAGAGTATCTTCTTGACCAAAAGGGGGATGCAAAATGAGACGAAATAGTTTCAGTGGCTGAGAGATTCCAAATGGAATCTTATGCACTATATAGATAACACCTCTTAGGCTTTAATGTATTGGAATAGCTAGAAGTAAATACCTGAAACTACCAAACTCCAACCCATCAGTCTGGACTCCTGAAGATAATTATATAATAATGTAGATTACAAGGGGTGACAGTGTGATTGTGAATACCTTGTGGCTCACACCCCCTTTATCTAGTGTATGGATGATTGGAGGAATGGGGATAAAAACTAAAGGACAAATGGGGTGGGATGGGGGGATGATTTGGGTGTTCTTTTTTCACTTTTATTTTTTATTCTTGTTCTGGTTCTTTCTGATGTAAGGAAAATGTCCAGAGATAGATTGTGGTGATGAACGCATAACTATGTTATCATACTGTGGACAGTGGATTGTATATCATGGATGATTGTATGGTGTGTGAATTTATTCCAATAAAACTGAATTTAATAAAAATAAAATAAATAAAAAAAAAAGTAAAAAAGAACATCCAACACATCCCATCCTCTCAATTTTCCCCTACTATTCATTTAATTTTTGTCCCCATTTTTCTACTAATCTGTCCATACACTGGGTAAAGGGAGTATGAGCCACAAGGTCTTCACAATCACCTGGTCATTAGCCCTGGCCTATACCACCCTTCCTTTCTTTTGTGTGCAGATGTTTCATTGTGTTTCTATGTACAGCAACAGAGACTTTAGGTGTAATGGAACAGCCTGACCATACTTTGAATCTGAAAATGGGAACAAGCATTTCTGGCTGCTTATCAGGGTGGGCACTCAGTGGCATGGCCCTTGACCCTGGATTGTGTATATAGCCCTCCTTCAGGCAGCACAAATTTTATCTCTCTTCTCCAAGAGGAAGCAGGACATGCAGAACCTCCATTCACCTACCCTTACTTGAGCAGTTGGTCTCCCCAGGGGATTAGACGTGATGGGATCTGTTCCCCAGCTCTTTTGGACCTTTTGTGCTCTTTAAGTCATAAAGCAGTCACTTGCTGAAAGTTTCTTTTGTTTCTGAGCCTGTGTTTCCATGATGCACTGTATAGCAACTTGTTCCACAAGGGAATAATTCCAATATTCAATTATAAATATAACAATGTCAATTATTTGCCAAAATATTTCAATAGCTCCCCATTATCTTCATATAAATTCTTACCAGGGCCTTTATGATTGGCCCCTTCCTATCATGTCAGTTCACTTTTATACAATATCCTTTTACTACCTGTACTATTGCCATATTAAAATCATTTTTTTGTTCCTATAAATTTGGTGATCTCTTCACCCTTGGCAATTTATACTCTATAGGACACTCTTTCCCTCCATCTTTGGCTGAATAATAATAATTCATCCTTCACATATTAGCTTAAACATTATCTTCCTTCAAGAATCCTTGTAAAATTATTTAAAACAGGGCACTTGCCCTTGCAATGTTCTCTTGTAGCACTTTTACTGCCATTATGACAGTAAAATACATATCATTTTCATTTCTCATCTGATTTTCTGTCTCTCGCAATTGGCTGTATGCTCCATTAGTACAGCAGCAATTTTGGTCATAACCATGATTGTATGTTCTTCACAATTTCTGTAGTATGAAAAATTACTCAATAAAGGTAGTTGAGAAATTAATAAATACAGTCTCTCCAAACATAATTTTCTACTCTAAGGAGAATGATTGAGAGTTGGTGAGCATATGATTACTTCCTTTGAGGAAAACGATGCTTTGGCATTTTGGAAATAAATCTGGAAAGAACCCAGAATAAATGAGGAACTGTTAGAACTAATAAAGGTAGGAAAATGCTTGACAATTTTAAGAGTGACATATAAAATTAATAGCATTATTATATCAGAAATCAGCAAATAGAAAATATAATTAAAATAATATTTCACTGACAATAGCAACACAAATAGCAAATCATCTGGGAATTAAATAAGAATATTAAAGACCTCTCTGACAAAAATATCAAAACAATAGTAAAGGAAAGTGAAAATGACACAACTTTTTTTTAAATGACATTCCATGGTATTGGATGGGATGACAATATTATAAAGACATCAAAAAATTGACATATAAATTGAAGGAAATCTTCATAATTTTAGTTGGATTTTTTTAGAAACATGTTAAAGTAAAAAGGTATATGGCAGAACAAAGATCTTAATCTCAATCTCAAAAACAAGAGAATAGAAGATTTGCCCTACCAGATACCAACATATATTCCAAAATTTTAGCAATAAATCTGATGTATTAACCAAACAAAACATGAAAAAAGCAAATGAATGGAGAAGAACTGAGTGCTCCGATGCAGATTAATTTGTTTGTGTGTGTGTGTGTGTATAAACTTAGTATAAGATAAAGGGAATACATACATTAATGGAGAAATGATGGATTTTTAATAGATAGTGATGGTAATACTGGCTCACTAAATTGAAATAAATGAAATTATATTTCTGATTATCATGAAATGTAAAGGAACATCTAGATGAATTAAAAATCTTAATATCAAAGTTAACCTATGTATTTAGTAGAAAAGTGTCTTATGTGAGCTAAGAGCTGTGAAGTTCTTGAATACAACTTCAAATATGTAGATTATAAGAGAACAAATTGATAAAGCTGATTGATTCAAAAGTAGGGATTTCTAGACACCATATACAAAGTTAAAGCACAGCTTAATATATTTAAATAAAGGCTATATATTAACCAGTGTTGCCTATGGATTCAGTCAGGATTATAGGTGAGGATAAAAGTGAATAAATAGGCAAACAATAAGAAATATTGTTTGGACCAATAATGAATATGTGCTGTAATCTCAGAGGGATAATGAACTCACATTCTGTATTTTGTTAGAAGAAAGGAAGAGAGAGAGGAAAGAGACAGAGAGAGAAATGTGCAGTAGCAGGATTTACTGGAAAGTAACCTTCCACATTATATAGGATAGTAAATCTTGTGGCAAGAAAACATCCTAAACAAGCACATTCATATTATATATTCAAAGGAAAAGTGGTTCCATTCAGTATCAAACTATTGAAATTTTGATTTTCTCTAAATTTACATTAAAATATCCTCTAAAATTGCACTTATATTGATTATACTTTCTTCACAGTATTTAATAATTTTGAAGTATCAAATATTGCTAAATGCTAGTATTACTTTCTAATGATTTTCAGAAAAGCACATGGAATCAAAAAGATTCATAGCCAGGGGTCTTAGTACTGCTACTCACTGACTTTTAATATGCAACATTCTCTCCTTAGGTCTGTTTCATCATCTCTAAAATAAAGGGGATTTACTAAGAATATAATATACTTCTTAGCTCCCTCAATTCACCCTGGACAAAATGAATCATAATCACTAAGGAGGGCACAGACATCTATATTTTGAAAAGAACAAAGAGAAGTGGGGCAAAATGGCAGCATAAGGAGGTGTGGAATATATTTAGTCCTCTAGAGCAACTAGTAAATAGCCAGTAACAAATAGTCTGGAATAACAGTTTTGGGGACATCTGTGACCTGACACACATTGTACACCAGTCTGGTATAGATGTAGAAATGTAAGCAAAGCACACCAAATGGCAGAGGTTGGTGCCCCACCCCCACTAGCATGGCAGGCTGAGTTGGAATACTTCCTTGTGGGAAAAAAAAGCAGTCTCTGCTGGAAGAAAGGGAAGGCTGCTCAATCATGCTCCAATTGCAGTATAATTAGCAAAATTGGAGTACTGAATAAAGCTACTAGGACAGATAAACCCAGAGCAAGCAGGAAAAGAACCCTGAGGTCTCTCCTGGCAAAGAAGAGGTGGAGCTGATGGTAAAAAATTAATAATAAATAAATAAAAACAGAGGTTTTGGGGTCAGTTGGACTCAAAATACTGGGAGAGGGCTATGTCCCAAGGAAAGGGGCACACAGAAACAGGTACCAACTCTGGCTCTTGACTGGCAAAACTGGGGGCCTGGGGACTGACTCTGAAAAGGGGATTTATTTCTTTTCCTTTTTTTAAAATCTCATTCTAAGTAGCTCATAAGAGAAAACCTTAGGCATTTTCAATTGTCAGTGCTGACTCAGAAAAGGGTATAGTTAAGATAGAGAGACAAAAGAAGTCATCAAGTGAAGGAGATAATTCCATAAAGGACATATCTTCCCTACAAAAAGTGAGGGTGAGGCCCAGCTCAAGTGGCAGCCTTCCCTCAGAGAATTAAGACCCCAGGTCTTGAGGAAAAAAAAAGCAGAAACAGCTTAAGCTTGGCTTTGGACTCAATCTTGGTGCTTAGCTGGGACAGCATCTGCTAAGAATTAAAGGCAACACACAGTGAGGACTTGTGGACTGACAAGCACCACCCACTGCACAGGATAGAGAAAAGCAAAGAGTCTGGAGGCATTACAGGAAAGTCTGACAATCTTCTAGGTCTCATCCTCAGGGAAACTTGATACTGATTACACCATCCTCCTGAGACCTGAGCCTGTCTGGTCTGGGAAAATCTGATTGGGTAATCAAGGAAACCAGATATCTAGACAAAAAAATAACAAGTCATACTAGGAAAAGCAAAGTTATGGCCCTGACAAAGGAACACACTCACACTTCAAATGAGATACAGGAGTTGAAACAACTAATTAAAGATTTTCAAACAATTATGCTAAATCAATTAAAAATCAAGTCAATGAGTTGAGAGAAGATATGGCAAAAGATATGAAGAATATAAAGAAGATATTGGGTAAGCATAAAGAAGAACTTATAAGTACAAAAAAAAATTAGCAGATGTCATGGGAATGAGGTGCACAATAGAAGTGGTGAGAAACACAGTGGAGACATACAACGGCAGATTTGAAGTGGAGAAAAAAGGATTTATGAACCAGAGGAAAGGGCATGTGAAATCATACACACAAAAGAACAGATAGGGAAAAGAATGGAAAAATATATTCAGGGTCTCAGGAAATTGAAGGGAAATATGAAGCACACCAATATACATATCATGGGTGTCCCAGAAGAAGAAGAGCAGGGAAAAGGGGCAGAACAAATGAGACAAAATAAGCAATGAAAATTTCCCAACTCTCATGAAATACATAAAATTACAGAACCAAGAAGAACAGCATACCCCAAACAGAATACATCCAAATAGACCTACTCCAGGACACATAATAATCAGATAATCCAAGACACATGGTCAGATAATCTGATAATCAGATAATACAAAGCACATAATAATCAAATGTCAAAGACAAAAAAAGCATTCTGAAAGCAAAAGAGAAAAGTGATATATCACAGACAAGGGAAGCTCGATAAGACAATATGCAGATTTCTCAGTAGAAACCATGGAAGCAAGAAGGCAGTGGTATGATGTATTTAAGATATTGAAAGAGAAAAACTGCGAACCAAGAATTCTGTATCTGGCAAACTATCCTGCAAAAATGAGGGAGAGTTTAAAATATTTTCAAACAGACCCTGGGAGAGTCCATGAACAACGTATCTGCTCTATGAGAGGTACTAAGAGGAGCACTATAGGAAGACAGGAAAAGACAGGAGAGGGGCCTGGAGAAAAGGGTAGAAATGAAGACTATCAGTAAGGGTAAAAGGAGAGAGAGGTAAAAAATAAAAATAAAATAAAAAATGGCATAGTAGACAGTAGACATTGCATTGAGTGAAAATAGCTGGAATCAAAGGACAAATACTGTATGGCCTTACTAATATGAATTAACATTAATGAGTGAACTTTGAGAGATAAACCTGAGAACATAGGTTATCAGGAGATCAAAAGAGCATAAATATTGGACATTTGTTGCTGAATGATTAAGAATGTTCAACAGGATTGTTTGTATAGATTCAGAAATGGACAACACAATAATGTGTGATGGTAGTAAAATACTGTAAATATTCTGAACAAAGATGCGTGTGAGCATGGTTGAAAGAGGAAAGATATGGCTATGTATGACAACAGAAGGAAAGATAGAAAATAAAGACTGGGATTTTATAACTTAGCAAAACCTAGAATGGTCAATTATGGTGATTAAATGTACAAATATAAGAATATTTTTACATGAAGGAAAACAAACGAATGTCAACATTGCAAAGTGATGAAAATTGGATGATATCAGGGAAAACTACAATCAATGCAAACTAAAGTCTATAGTTAGCAGCAGCATTGTAAGATGCTTCTATTAATTGTAACAAAGGCAATATATCAAAGCTAAATGTCTAAAAGAGGGGGATATAAGGGAGTGATATGGGATTCTTGGTATTATTGTTGTCTGACCTTTTAATTTAATTTAATTTTAATTTATTTTATTTTATTTGTTGTATTTTATTTTATTTTATTTTAATTTTTTCCTTGGTCTTTCTCTCTTTGAGGAAGAAATAGAAATGCCCTCATATAGATTGTGATGTTCAATGCATGACTATGTGTTTATAACAAGAATCATTGATTGTTTACATAGGATGGATTGTATGTTATGTGACTAAAACTTTAAAAAATAAACAGATGGATAAAAGTGCTGGAGAAAATGTAGAGAGAGGGATGTACCTATTCCCTGTTGGTGGGGAAGTAGAATGGTGCAGCCCATCAGGAGGGCAGTGTGATGGTTCCACAAGAATCTATGTATGGGGTTACCATAGTGTCCTGAAACCCTGTTATTGGGTATACACTTGGAAGAAATGACAGCAAGGACTCGAATGGACATATGCACATTAGTGTTTATGGCAGCAGTATTCACAGTTTTCAATGGATGGAGGTGGCCTAAGGGTGCATTGGAATGGAGAGTTGTGGTGTATACATACAATGGAATACTGGGAGGTGGCATGAAGGACTGAAGTTGGGTATTCAGCTAGGTTAATGGACCTTGAAGACAGTGTATTGAGTAAAATAAGGAATAAATGAACAAACATTATAACACCTCACTAATATGGAATAACTGTGATATACAAAGTCTGAGAACTGAATCTGAGAGCATAAGTTATCAGGGGAAGGCTTATTTTAAAGTTTCCTAAATGTAAGTTCTTAAGGCAATCACATCTATTCCTGAGTTTTAATGATTATTTCTCAATTCTGAGATGCTGAGCTATTTGTGTATAACCTGGTTGGCCCCTGGAACTTTGGATATTTGGTGACACCTGAGACTAAGAGCCAGAGTTTGGCAGCTATGAACATCAGCAATACCCCTACAGCAACTGTTAAAGAAGTTAAAAAAGAGATCAGACTTCAGTTAGAGACATGAACAAAATGGACTTGGTAAGGACTAATGTATATCAGACAAAAGGGTAAAGGAAGATATTGACAGTGTTTTAAAACTTCAACTTCTGTGTGAGACTAAAGGAAGAGATGTGTATTTGGTGAAAAATATATATTGTATGTAGCACACTATACAATTTAACTTATACGGTCAGTTTATTCTTACACCATAATTACATGGAAATGGAGCAGTGAGTGAGATCTGGTTGGTTTGTACAGGTTAGTGTGAAACCCTGATATATCCCAGAGTAATCTGGGTTGAGGGTAAAAAGTATTTGCAAAGCCCCCTTGAAGGACTTGGGGAAAATGTGGAAATATTAAACTTCCCCATCTGGGAAATTCCTTATATTCTCACAAGCGTTGAGGACTACCATTTTAGTAGGCTGAGTCCTCAAACTTGGGTCTTTCTTTTGGAGCTTGTTACTGCAAAGGAGGGGCTGTGACTGCTTATAATTTTTGCTGTGTCACCTCTAGAGAACCTCTTTTGTTGCTCAGATGAGGCCTGTCTCTCTAAGCCAAATCAGCAGGTTGACTTGTTACCTACCACCCTATGTGGGACATGACTCCAAGGGGTGTAAATCTACCTGGCAACATGGGACATGACTCCCAGGAATGATCCTGGACTTGGCCTCATAGGATTGAGAAAGACTTCTGGAGCAAAAGTGGGAAGATAAATGAAACAAAATAAAGTTTCAGTGGCTGAGAGATTTTAAATGGAGTCAAGAGTTCATTCTGGAGTTTATTCTTATGCATTCTATATTCTTATCCATTTTTATTTTCTAGTGTACTAGAATAGCTAGAAGGAAATACCTGAAGCTGTCAAACTGCAATCCAGTAGCCTTGATTCTTAAATATGATCATATAACTATATAACTTATGGTGTGGCCATGTTTTTGTGAAAACCTTATGGCTCACACTCACTTTATCCAGTGTATGGACAGATGAGTAGAAAAATAGAGACAAAAAGTAAATGAATAATAGAGAGGGAGGAAGGATATGGGATATTTGGGGGGTTATTTTTTACTTTTATTTTTATTCTTATTCTTATTTTTTTATTTTTTGGAGTAATGAAAAAATTCAAAAATTGATAGTGGTGATGAGTGCACAACTATATGATGATACTGTGAATAATTGATTGTATATTTGAATGATTGTATAACATGTGGATATATCTCAATTAAATTGCATAAAAAGAGTACAGATAATATTGATGTGAAATTAGATTTGGAAACCATTAGATGTGATTACTGTGAACCCTCCAGGTTAAATGATATCTGATTATCCATGATGCTCTGAAATATGTTATTCTTTCTTTCATTTTGTAGTTGTGCTATACAGAAATTCAGAGATGGTGGAAGGAATCTAAGAAAATATTCAAATAAAACTAAGGCTTATTTTACAGTCTACTCATGCTGCTTAAAAATTTATTTGATTGACAGTATATTTAAAGATCAGCAAAATGCCTAAGGCACACTCAGTTAGCTGAGGAGAAATTGCTGCTGGTTATTTTTTTTCCTTTTTTTTTCCTTGGAGTGACTGTATGTGTTGTTAAAGACAAATTTTCTATCAATCTCCAGAATTTTACCACTTCCATTAAATCTGAGGGTGCATTGTTTAGCATATATAATGTAGCTTTGTCTATATTATTACATTACTTATTTTGCATATTTTTTCCTTTCATTGAACCAAATTAAGCAGTTTATTCAGGAAGCACAAAAATATAGGAATCACATTTCAGAAGGGAAAAGTAGATCATGGGTTTGACTGTGATAACTTTTGTCCAAAATAAATGAGTAAAATTGATAATAATGTTGGGAAAGCTGGATCTCCATGTGCAATTGATTGAAGGTGTTCCCATCCCTCACACCATATACAGAAATCAACTCAAAGTGGATTAAAGACCTAAATATAAGAGTCAGGACTATAAAACACCTAGAAGAAAACTTAGGGAAGCATCTTCAGGATGTTGTGTTAGGCAATGGTTTCTTAGACTTTACACACAAAGCATAAGCAACAAAATAAAAAAAAAATAAGTAAGTGGGACCACATCAGCAATGAAAACTTTTGCATATCAAGGGAATTTATTATGAAAGTGAACAGACAACCTACACAATGGGACAAAATATTTGGAAACCATATACCTGAAAGGGTTTAATATCCAGAATATATAAAGAAATACAGCAACTCAACAGAAAAATAAAAACCACCCAATTTAAAAATGGGCAAAAGATTTGAATAGACATTTCTCCAAGGAAGATAGGCAAATGGCCACAAAGGCACATGAAAAGATGCTTAACTTCATTAGCCATTAGGGAAATGTCAATCAAACCACAATGAGATACCATTTCACACCCTTTAGAAGGACCACTACTAAAAATACAGAAAATTACAAGTGTTGGTGAGGGTATTTAGTAATAGAAACACCCATATTTGTTGGTGGTAATACAAAATGGTACAGCCATTGTGAAAGAAAGTTTGAGAGTTCCTCAGTAAGTTAAGTATAGAATTACCATAAGAACTGACAATCCCACTTCTGGGTATACACCCAAAGGAATTGAATGCAAGGACTAAAATAAATATTTGCACGTCTATGTTCAGAGAGCCATCATTCTCAGTTGCCAAAAGATGGAAACAACCCAAGTGCCCATCAACTCTTGAATGGATAAACAAAATGTGGTGTATACACACAAAGGAATATTATTCAGCAATATAAATACTGTAGAATGAAACTCTCATTCATGCAACCACATGGATGAAACTTGAAGACATCATGTTGAGTGAAATTAGGCAGACATAAAAAAGCAAATATTGATTTTACTTATATGAAATATTTAGAAAAAGTATACTCATAGGTCAGAATCTAGAATACAAGTTACCAGGGGACAATGTAGAGGTAGCAAATAGGGAGTTAATGCCTTAAATTGTACAAAGTTTCTATTTGAGATGATGGAAAAATTTTGGTAATTGATGGTTGTGATAGTAGCACAACATGATGAATGTAACTAACAGCACTGGGTTACATATTTGAGTGTGGTTAATGGGAAATTTTAGGGTGTATATGTATTACTAAAATAAAATTTAGAAAAAAAGAATTGTAATAAAACATCTATGGAAAACTGCACAACACAAACTTTGAACCTTAAGTTAAACCAATAGCACACTTATAAACATGTGCTCTCATAAATATAACCATAGAACTGCAAAACACAGTGAGCCCTAATGTAAAATATAAGCTATAGTTAACAGTTCAATTAAAATAATATTCTTTCATCAATTGTAACAACAGCACCACACTAATTTAATATGCTAATAATAGGGAAAACTGTGTGGGGCGAATATATGAACCCTATTTTCTACATGATTTTTCTGTAAACTTATGACTTCTCTAATTAAAAAAAAAACAAAAGAAAGGAAGGAAGGAAGGAAGGAAGGAAGAAAGAAAGAAAGAAAGAAAGAGAAAAGGGAAAACCTGTTCCTCTTTTTAGAGTTACAAAACAAAACCTAATTTCAAAGAATTCCCAGAAAATATATGGTTCTTATTCAACCTTCACAAGTAAATTAATTTAGCTTGGATACTGTCATTTATTGGGAATAATAGCGGAGTTGATGTTGGCTCTGTTAGTGAAGTTTCTGTGCAGCATAAAATAAATCACATGGTCAATTTTCACCCTAATTATTTCTCCAAAGTAACAATCAAACATCATTTTTAGGGAGAATTTTGCAATGATTTGGTATAGGCGATATAAGGACAGGAGACAGATAAAGACTTTAGGGTATTGACAATGAACTTTTTTATGAGATGACTAAAATTTTTGAAAAAGCTACAATTAATTTTCTAATAACTTTATCAATTATCTTTTATTTGTCAGATGGGGGAAGATTTATAAAAGGGAGATAGGCAAACACCAGAGAATGGGGTATATTATTCCTAACAGAGCAGTGTTCTTAGTGACATTTTGCCTAGAAGCTATTATTTTCCAATAAAATACATGGAAACACAATAACAATTGTGCGGAATAAATTGCTTAAGTAAGGGAAAAATGTTATTTACAATACTTTGTGACCCATTAAGAAGGGTGGATCTTAAGGAAGTAATTTGTTTACTAAGCAAAGAAATGACAAGTGAAAATGCAAGGTAAGAGAAGCTGAGCAAGAGCTAAATGGACATGCAAAATTCAAAAAAAAATCATAAAATTTAGTGAGAAATGAAATATTAAAGAAGAATTTCTATTAGCATAAAAATGTTAAATATGACTTTTTATTTGGGTTCAGAGTTTCAGCAGAGACACAAAAAGTTGAGTATAACAATTTGTCAAGTAGCCTCACATGCTAAAATAAGATAGTATACCGAAGTATTTAAAATACTGTGAAATGGTCATAAGACATTTTAAAAATAGACCTGACAGAAAATTTTAACAGTATTTGCAAGGTCCCCTTGAGGGACTGGGAAAAAATGTGGAAATATTAAACTTCCTTACCTGGGTAATTCATGATATTCCCACTAGCAGTAGGGAATCCCAATTTAATAAGACAAGCCCTTGATCTTAGATCTTGCCCTTATGAAACTTGTTATTGCCAAGGAGAAACTAAGCTTTCTTATAATTATGCCTAAGTGTTACCCCCAAAGTACCTCTTTTGTTGCTCAGGTGTGGCCTCTTTCTCTCAGCCAACTCTGCAAAAACTCTCACTACCCTCCCCACCATGTAGGACATGATTCCCAGGGGTGTAAGTCTACCTGGCCATGAGGGACAGGACTCCCAGGGATGATCCTGGCCCTGGCATTGTGGGATTGAAAATGCCATCTTGATTCAAAGGGGGAAACAAAATGAAACAAAACAAAGATTCAGTGGCTGAGAGATCTCAAATAGAGTTAAGAGGTCAATCTGGAGGTTATTTTTATGCATTATATAGATATTCCTTTTTAGTTTCTAGTATATTAGAATAGCTAGAAGAAATACCTGAATCTGTTTAATGATAATCCAGTAAAATTGATTCTTGCTGATAATTGCATAACTATATATATTATATCATATGTCAGTGTGATAGTGAAAACCTTGTTACTGATGCTATCTTTATAGGGTGCATGGTCAGATGAGTAATAAAATAATGACAGAAATATGTCAATAATAGGTGGGAAAGGAAGCATGGGATGGTTTGAGTGTTCCTTTTTATTTAATTTTTTATATATTTTCCTTTATTTTGGAGTAATGAAAATGCTTGAAAATTGATTGTGGCATTGAATGCACAACTATATGATGATACTGTGTGCCACTGATTGTATAATATGGATGGATTATACAGTATGTGAGTATATCTCAATAAAATTGCATTAAAATGTCCAAAAAAGTTGCATCTTACAAAAAATGAACTCTTCTGGATGATTTGAATAATAAACTGTATTGAGATAAAATTTATATATAATAACATGTACCCATTTAATTCCACATTTAGATGATATTTACAATTATATGCAGTCATGTAATTTAGCATGGTTACAATTTGTTTGACAAAGAAAACAATATAGAATAGTTCCATAACCTTCTAGATATTCCAGAATTTTCTCACGTTGCTTCTAAGTCAATGACATCACACTTTTCCCAGTCTTTGCCTCTCTCCTAACTTTACCCACCCCCCATCACTGGATCCCACCCCAGCTCCTCTCAACCCTTGATCTGATTTTAGTCACCATAGATTGGGTTTGTCTTTTCTAAAGTTTCATATAAATTTAATCATACAATATGTACTATTTTAGACCCAACTTCTTTCTCTGAGTGTAATGTTTTGGAAATGAAGTCATTGCTGTTCATTGGTAATTTTTATTCATTTTTATTGCTGAATATATTTATACTATGCAGATATAGTGCCTTTTGTTTATCAATGCACATGTTTGTGTACATTTAGATTGTTTCCATTTTAGCTATTATGAATAAAGCTACTATGTTCACAGATTGGTCTTTTGTTAAACATCTATTCTCATGTCTCCTGGATAATATATAGGAGATGAATTGCTGAGTGATAGTTTAAAAATATATTTAACTTTATTTAAAATTGCTAACATTTCATATAATATGTTTCTACAATTTTAGACACCCACCTTCAATGTATGAGAATTGTATCTCCTCTACACTCTCATAGACACTTGATATTATCAGCATTCATTACTTAGAATTTTTGGTGGATGTATAGAGGTATCTTATTATGGTCTTAACTTCCATTTCTCTAATAACTAATGGCACAGATCATATTATCATGCACTTCTTGACCATTTGTATACTTTTTTGTGAAGGGTGTACTAAATATTTACCCTGCTTTTTATTTGATTTTTTTAAATAATAATATTACTTTGAATAAGTTCTTTATATATATTGCATACAAGTCTTTTGCCAAATACATGTATTATAAATAAAAAGATATAGCTCTGAAAAAAGAAAGGCCCCATAATCAAGTTATATAATGGAGGACAAAAAAATTCATGCTTGAAAAAGTCTAAAGGCATGATATTTTTCAATGGGTAACCCTATAATGCAGAGTAGAAATACCCATTGGAACTGAGTTCAGTGTGATATTCACTTCTACCAATCATGGAACAAAGGTTCACATTTGCCATGGAAAAATTATGAACACTTTTGTAGCAAACAATCTGTTTTTTTCTTGAAATGGATTACACTTAAGAGGACTGACTGCATGGTTGGGGGGCAAAAACAACAAATATTTTACCAGAATATTTGGTATGGATGAAAGGTGATCATAATGGTCAGCCAGGGAAAGCATCTTCCATAAATTGGAAATGTCATAAGAGATCCTTAGTGAAGAATCTCACAAGAACCAACAAATATGTGTCCACAAGAGAAAGAATTAGCTCTTGGAATCTACTCACTTACAAAGGATACTAGAGGTATTAGAATGTCACAGATCACACTCCATTTCCAATAATGCCACAATTAGCTGGAATATGACTAATCCTGACAGCAATAAAAAATATGACCTCTGGATTATGGACATTTAAAGAACAGAAGAACATTAGGTGAGATCTATTTTCTGCTCTGTATTTTTATTATTGTGGTAAAATACATATAACATAAAGATTACCATTTTAACCATTTTAAAGCACACAATTCAGTGGCATTTAGTACATTCACAGTGTTGTGCAAACACCACCACTATGTATGCCCAGAATATTTTCAACAACCTAAAAGGAAAGCCCTACCCATTCCCCATTCAACTGAGTCCCAAACAACTACTGATTTCCTTTGTGTCTGTCTGGTAAGTTTCATTCATGTGGTAGCATGTATCAGTACTTCATATCTTTTTATTTCTGAATGATATTACATTGTATGAATATACTACATTTTATTTATCCATTCATTTCTTAATGAACATTTTCACATTTCTTTTGTTTCTAACTTTTGGCTTTTGTGAATAGTGCTGCAACAAATATTCATTTACAAGTTTTGTTTGAAAATCTGCTTTCGATTCTTTTTGGTATGTACATAGGAGTGGAAATAGAGTAATTCAATATTTAACATATTGGTGAACCACCAAAACATTTTCAACAGTGTTTGTGACATATTCCATTCTCACAAGTAAAGTGTGAGGGCTCAGATTTCTCCAAAAACTGTCTAAAACATGTTATTTTCCATATTTTCAATTATAGAAACTCTAGTGTGTAAGAAGTAGAATTTCATAGTGGTTTTGATTTGTATCTTCCTAATGATGAATAGTATGGAACACATACATGTGTTCATTGGCCATTTGCATACATTTTTGGATAAATATCTATTCATGTCCTTTGTCCATTTTTCAATTGTGTTTTTGTCTTTTTGTTATTGATTTTAGTAGTTACTTATATATTCTGGATATTGTACCTTTATGAGATATACAATTTGCAAATATTTTATGCCATTTGGAGGCTGCCTTTTCACTCTTTCAGAAGTATCATTTGATGCACATAAGGTTTAATTTCTATGAAGCTCAGTTTGTCTAATCTTTCTTTTGTTTCTTGTGCTTTTGATGTCATAGCTAAAAAACATCTACTAAATCCAAGGTTATTGTGATTTACCCCTGAGTTTTTGTCTAAGAATTCTGTAGTTTTAGTTCATTCATTAGGTCTTTGGTTTATGCTAAGTAAATTTTGTGCATGGTGCCCAACTTCATTTTTTGCATGTGACATTAGATATATGTGTTTATTCATGGATTTTCAATCTATTACATTGTTTTATACATCTATCCTTATGCCAGTACCATGATGTTTTGATGCCTGTAGCTTTGTAATATTTTTATTTCTGTAAGGTCAGTAGTAATGTTCCTACTTTCATTTCAGATTTTAGTTGGTTGAGTATTCATTCTTTCTTTTCTTAGTCAAGCTACCTAATTGTTTGTCAGTTTTTTTGATCTTTCAAAAGAATAATTCTTAGGTTTCATTGATTCTCTATATTGTTTTTCTTTTATCTATTTTATCTTTGTTCTAGTCTTTATTATTTCCTAGTGATATCTGTGTTTTCCCATGAGTGTGAGTCTGTTTCCATGAAAAATGGAAGATGTAGATCAAGCAGAAAGCAACAGTGCTACTAATTGAAACTTCCAGATCATTTAGGAATTTAAGAGAAGAATTCCAGAGGGAATTCTACAGAGGGAAGAAACCCAATATACACATATAAATTATCCTCAAATACTCAGTTGAAACTTAAACTTCATATGCACAGGGTGGGATTCCAAACAACACAGAGTAAGAACAATTTCTGGAAAACTACAAAGAATTGAGGAAATATCTTGCCAAAGCTGATTGCTGGAGAAACAGTTATGAGTTCAAGTACTACTTATATACATGTAATAGATAGATGATAGATAGATATAGATATAGATGTAGACATAGATATAGATATATGATAAACATGTAGGGTTTTCCACTGGAGTCTCAGAAAGGTTACATTTTAGGACTATGGGCCATATCCCTGGACTGTATACTATGCTAAAGTAAAGGACAACACTGAATTTGACCCATGAAAAGTCTAAAACCAAGTCTCCACATGATCAACTAGAAATTTTACTGCCTACTACAACAAAATTCAATATTTTTAGAGTAAAATAGCAGAATCCATAATGAATAAAACAAATATTCATCATTTCCAAGTAAACAGTCAAAATCTCTAGAAATGTGAAGAAGCAGGAAAATGTGACCCAAAAATAAGATGACATAAGGACAATAAAATAAGACACACAGATGATCCACATATTGATGTATTCAGGCAGGGACATTAAAATAACTATTATAAATATGCTGATGTATTTACTAAAAATGTGGTTTTAAAGAACAGGATGTTGAATTCCAGAAGGATAAGGAGTCTTCAAATAGAAGAAATGGAAATTTGACAAATGAAAACGTATAACAGATGGACTAAAAATTAATTGGATGGAATGAATACCAGATTTAACAATGTAGAAAAAGAATTATCAATGAAGTTGAAGACAGGTCAAAAAAGTATCCACTGAACCACTGGGAAGAAGAAATAGTGAACACAGCCTCAATAATCCATGGGAAAATATTGCACAATTTACCATACAAGAAACTGGAGTACCAAAAGAAAGAGAAAGAAAAAGTCAAGAAAAAGTATTTTAAGAATGATGGGTGACAATGTTATCTAATTTGTGAAGCAATCACCTGCCAATCCAGAAAGCTGAGCAAACTCCAGGAAGCATAAATGCAAAGAATGCTGCACTTAATTATAAGCAAACAGATATAAAATAAAGATAAACAAAATATCATAATCAGAGAAAAAAAACCCACCATAGATAGAGGGAACAATGATAAGAAGAGAAACTGACTTCCCTTCAGTGGTCATAGAGGACATGAGACATATTTAATGTGAAAACAAAGACACCAGTTCACTTGTGTATTAGTTTCCTGTTGCTATTGTAACAAATTATCACAGCGACATTTATTATCTTATAGTTCTGGAGGTCAGAAGTTCAAAACACTTTTCACTGGGTTAAAATCAAGGTGCCACAAGGTCTTCATTCATTCTGGTAGCTCTAAGGGATAATCTGTTTCCTTGTATTTTTCCCCACCTTCTAGGAACATCCTGCACACCTTGGCTTGTGATCCCTTCTTCCATCTTAACTGCCAGCAGTAAAATATATTCCAATCTTCCTCTCTCACTGTGACCCTCCTGACTCCCTCTTATAAGGACCTTTATTATTACACTGGAACCACACAAATAATCTAACATAATATCTCCATCTTGATATCCTTAACTTAAGCATATCTGAAAATCTGTTTTGCCATATAAAGTAACATATTCAGAGGTTCCAGGCATTAGTATGTGAACACCTTTGGGGACCCATTATTCTTCCTACCAACATATGGATTTTTGTATCCAGTGAAACGGTCTTTCAAAAATAAAGGTAGCATTAAAACAGTAACAGTAAAATGAAATCCAAAAGAATTCACCTACAGGAGCACAGCAGTACAAGAATGTAAAAGAAGTTATTAAAGCTAAAGGGAAAGGATACCAGATGAAAACCTATATCTTTGGGAAAGAATGAGGAGGACCAGAGAAAGATAAATATATGGGAAAATAAGGTGTTCTGTTTTTTTTGTTTTTTTTTTTTTTTTTTTTTTTTTTAATATCTGTAAAAGAAAAAAAAAGAGGGCACTTCCAGTAAAGGCAGGAAAAGAAGTCACATTATTTCTCCCAGAGATAACAGTTATAACAACAAGAAATAAATATTAAAACTAACTATTTGAAAGCATGGAGAAAGACAAAATAAGGTATAAATTTGCTAAGGGTTTACTCTTGAAACACTGGTACTGCATCAATACAGAAGTATGAGTTTGTGGATTCCTTTCCTGTAAGTAATTTCTAAGACCCCATCTGTGACAGTGGAAAAGCTCAGCCTTACTGGCTGGAGGTGGAAGATTTCAGAATTCAGAGCAGCAGTGCACTTAGAAATTTAAGGTAGAAATTTGAGGAAAAAGAGAATTACAGAAGGAGTGAGATAAAATATAGGATTGTAAACTTTGCAAAAATCCATGGTTGATCTCTAAACTCTTCATGCATGTATGCAGGTAAACCAGAGGAGTCTGGTGGAAAATAATGTAGAATCTAGATGGGGAAAACCCTTCTTAAAAAATAAGTCTGACCTTCCTATCAGATTTGTGAGTTTGCCGTTACTTTGAAAGAATGCATTCTCCAACACACTCATAGGCTGTGTGATGAAAAGTGGAGGCTGTACAGGCTTGAGATGTCAGAAGTAAGAACTTGTGGCTGGAACAAAAACTGTACTTTTAGGGAAACTCAAGAAGTGAGATAATAAAAACAGAATGAACAAAAAATCTGATAATAATTCTCCCCAAATTGTTATTTGACCACTAAATTACACAGTTTCATAAAGCCAGGTTAGAAGTAGCAGTGGAGGAAGTAAAACATCTAAGCAAGGATGCCATCTGTTTTACATTATTGGAAGAAATATTTTGAATCTTGAGTCATGGCAACTTAGCTACCCATCAGAGCAAATAAACCGTAGTCCTCAGATGAATAGATTCCAGTGTCACCACAATATATTATTTTCAATAACCAGTTTTTAGACAAAATTACTAAACAATAGACTTTCTAAACAAAGAAACAGGAAAATGTGACACACATTCAGGAAATGAATCAGTCAACAGAAACCAACACTGAATGGGTCCACAAGTTGGGATAAATAGAGGATTCAAAGAAGCTGCAATAAATATGCTCAAAGAATTTTATATATGTGTGTATATGTATATATAGACACAAATATTCAAACAATTAAGGGAAAATCTAGAATTGAAAAATATAATAACCATAATGAAAAAAATTCACTAGAAGGGCTCAATAGCAGATTTAAGATGACAGAAAAAAGTCAGTAAACTTGAAGATAAATGAATAGATATTACTCAACTACTACTCAATCCAAAAATAGAGAGTAAAAATACTTAGGAAAATTGAGAAAAGATTCAGAGAAATGTGAGTCAATATCAAACAATCCAACATACATTATTGGAGCCCTAGAATGAAATTATAGAGGGAAAAGGCCAAAAATATCAAAGAAATAATTGCTGAAAACCTATCATGTTACAGATTCAAGAGGCTTGATAAGCTTAACATAAGGGAAAAAGAAAAAGCCACACATAATCCCAATAAAGTCAAACCACTGAAAGGCAAAGAGAAAGTATTGGAAGAAAAACAAGAGAAAAATCAAACATTAAATAAAAAGAACTGTTACAAACACTGGTTGCTGTTTAGTCAGAAACAATGGAGAACAGAAGATATCATAATGGAGGAAGACATCATCAACATGGTGATGGGAACAGCTATTGAAAACTCCTCTCCAGAGATTCAATGAAAAAAAAGACAATTCTGGATTGTTTGAAAATCTAGAGGATAGAGACTGGAGAAGGACACTGTAGATGCTGAATTGAAGAAAGAGAAGAAATATCAGGGATGAATCTTCTGTCCCAAACCAGCCAGTTCTCTCCCCTCTCCCTTCTTCAGTCTCTGTGTGGGAAGGGCACAGAATCTGCAGAGAGGACCTCTCCCACCAGGGATACAGATTTTTAAATCTCTCACAACAGTGAGACATAACCCCACTGTTTGAAGACCCAGGGGACAGAGGAGGATATCTCAAGGTGCAGGTCAGTGAGGGACAAAGAGACTGAGAAAATGGGCAGAGACAGCATTTCCAGCACTGGGTCTAAAAACCTTTCCCCCACCCTTGAGGGAAGGATAAGCCAGCAGCTGTTTCCTTGCCTGGGGAATGGCTGGAGTACTGGTACAGCTTAGGAGAACTTTGCCACAGATGGAGCCCCATATCAAGCCAGAATTTGGCCAGCAAGGTGAAGGCATAGGAATTACACAGATTCAGCTCACCAGTGTAGACCCAGCCTGTTCTCAGAGGCAAAGCAGCTTCTGAGGAAGACTGCATTACCAAACAACAGCATCTATTGGAAAGTCTGGAAAGTGCAAGGGAAAACAGAGCACCACTGAAAGCCAGCATATCTATATTACCACACACAGTAAACTTGCTGGGGTGCCCATTGCCTACCTCCCATTCCTGTGACAGGCCACAGTAAGTGCCTGATTTGGGGGGAAAATGAGAGCAGAGACAATCTGACAACTGTCCAGCAAGAGAAACAAAGAAATATAGGGATCAAGGAAAACCAAAAAGAAAACCAAAGGCAAAAGGGATAAATCAACCTATAGAATAAACTAATCAAGAAAATCAAATACCTAGACAGCAAGAAATCATAAGCCACACAAGGAAACACTAAAATATGGCCCAATCAGAGGAACAAACTAACACCTCAACTGAGATTCAAGAGTTGAAACAACTAATTAAAGATGTTCAAACTGATCCTCTAAATCAAATCAACAAGTTGAAAGAAAATGTGACAAGACAGATGAAGGATATGAAGAAGACACTGGATGACCATAAGGAAGAATTTGTAAGCTTGAAAAAACAAATGGCAGAATTTATGGGAATGAAAGCCACAGTAAGAGACAAAAACACAGTGGAGACATACAACAGCAGACTTGAAGTGGCAAAAGAAAAGGTTCATGAATTGGAGGACAAGATGTTTGAAATTCTACACATAAAAGAACTGACAGGGAAAATAATGGAAAAATATGAACAGCATCTTAGTGCATTGAATAACAACACAACGTTCAAGAATGTATGCATCATGGGTGTCCCAGAAGAAGAGAAGGGAAAGGGGCAGAAAGAATAACGGAGGAAATAATCAATGAAAATTTCCCAACTCTTATGAAAGACATAAAATTACAGGTCCAGGAAGCACAGTGTACCTCAAACAGAATAGATCTGAATAGACCTACTCCAAGACACTAAACAATCAGATTGTCAAATGTCAAAGACAAAGAGAGAATTCTGAAAGCAGCAAGAGAAAAGCAATCCATCACATACAAGGGAAGCTCAATAAGACTAAGTGTGGATTTCTCAGTAGAAACTATGGAGGCGAGAATGCCATGGTGTGGTACATTCAAGATACTGAAATCAAAAAACTGCCAAACAGGAATCCTATATCTAGCAAAACTGCCCGTTAAAAATGAGGGAGAGTTTAAAATATTTACATATGAACAGTCACTGAGAGAGTTTGTGAACAGGAGACCTCCTCTACAAGAAATACTAAAGGGAGTGCTACAGACAGTTAGGAAAACACAAGGGAGAGATGTTTGGTGAAGAGTGTAGAAATGAAGATACCAGGAGATAGAAAGTGGGTAAAGATAGGGCATTTGATGCTGAGGGAGTACAGAATGTTCAACAGAATTGATTGTCTAGATTCAGAAATGGGTAGCACAACAATGGGTGATGGTAGCAACAATGGGTGATGGTGGCACAGTAAGTACACTGAACAAAGAAGACTGTGAGTACAGTTTAAAAAACAATGGTTAGGCTACAATGTGTAAACTCAGAATTGAATCTTAGAACATAGCCTAACGTGGACATAATAATTGTAATAGTCCCTAGATTGTAAGCTCTTACAGCAGTTAACTCTATCCCTGAATTGTAATGCCTATCTCTAAACTTTGAGATGCTGATCCCCTAGCGTATAACCTGATTGGTCTCTGGAACAATGCATATCTCTGAGACACCTGAAACTCAGAGCTAGAGCTCAGCAGATATGAATCTCAGTATTAGTGCATACAGCCACTGTCAAAAAAAAAAAAAAAAAAGCTGAAAAAGAGCCCAGACTTCAATTAGTGATATGAATGAAGCAGGTCTGGTTAAGACCAGGGCAAGCCAGGCCAAAGGGTAAAGGTTGAAACTGATTGTGTTTTAAAACTTCAACTTCCATATGAGACCAAGGGAAGAGATATCTATTTGGTACAGGATCTAAATTTTCTAAATGGTACAATTCTACAGTCGCTTTGTTCAAACACCACCATTGCATGGAACTTTGAATAGGACGTGAGATACGGTAGGTTAGTATAGGCTGGAGTGAAATAGTGACACATCCCAGAGTAATTTGGGCAGATAATAAAATATATATTTACAGCCTCCCCCTCCCCAGCCCCGAGGATCTGGGGGAACGTGCGGATGTGTTGGACATCCTCACCTGGACTGGTGTTGATGTTGTCACAAACATTGGGACTGGCGGTTTGATGTGCTGAGCCCTCGAGCATGGGACTTGCCCTTATGAAGCTCGTTACTGCAAAGGAGAGTCTAAACTTGCATGTAATTGTGCCTAAGAGTCTCCCCCTGAGTACCTCTTTGTTGCTCAGATGTGGCCCTCTCTCTCTCTAACTGAGCCATCTTGACAGGTGAACTCGCTGCCCTCCCCCCTACGTGGGACCCGACTCCCAGGGTTGTAAATCTCCCTGGCAATGCAGAATATGACTCCCGGGGATGAATGTGGACCCGGCATCGTGGGACTGAGAGTATCTTCTTGACCAAAAGGGGGATGCAAAATGAGACGAAATAGTTTCAGTGGCTGAGAGATTTCAAATGGAGTCGAGAGGTCACTCTGGTGGACATTCTTATGCACTATATAGATAACACCTCTTAGCTTTTAATGCATTGGAATAGCTAGAAGTAAACACCTGAAACTATCAAACTCCAACCCAGCAGTCTGGACTCCCAAAGACAATTATATAATAATGTAGATTACAAGGGGTGACAGTGTGATTTTGAAGACCTTGTGGATCACACCCCCTTTATCTAGTGTATGGATGAGTAGAAAAATGGGGATAAAAACTAAAGGACAAATGGAGTGGGATGGTGGGGATGATTTGGGTGTTCTTTTTTCACTTTTATTTTTTATTCTTGTTCTGGTTTTTCTGATGTAAGGAAAATGTTCAGAGATAGATTGTGGTGATGAACGCATAACTATGTTATCATACTGTGGACAGTGGATTGTATACCATGGATGATTGTATGGTGTGTGAATGTATTTCAATAAAACTGAATTTAATAAAAAAAAAAAAAAAACAATGGTTAGGTAAATGTAGGACACCAGAAGGGAAGATAGATGATAAAGTCTGGGATGGTATAACTTAGTGAAGCCTAGAGCGGCCAATGATTGTGATTAAATGTACAATATAAGAATGTTTCTACACGAGGGAGAACAAGTGAATGGCAACTTTGTAAGGTCTTAAAAATGGGTTGGTATTGGGGAAAAATAAAATCAATGCAAACTAAATTCTATTTAACAGTAACATTGTAATATGCTTCCATTAATTGTAACAAAGGCAATATACAAAAGCTAAATGTCTATAAGAGGGGTTTATAAGGGAGGGCTATGGGATTATTGGCATTGGTGTTGTATGACAATTTGATTGAATTTTATTTTAATTTTATTTTTTCTTTTGCAGTTTTTTATTTGTAATTTTTCATTTTTCTTCTTTTTTACTTTTTCTTTTTTTCTTTTTTGCCACTTACTCTTTCTTTGTGGAAGAAATGGTAATGTCCTCATATACATAGTTGTCATGAATACATAACTATGAGAGTATACAGGGAAACATTGATTGTTTACTTAGGATGCAATGCACGGTGTGTGAATAAAACCATCTAAAAATAAACAGAGGTATACAAGTGCTGGAGAAAATGTGGAGAAAGGGATGTACATAATCACCATGTTTGGAGAAATAGAATTGTGCAGCCCATCTGGAGAGCACTGTGGTGGTTCCACAGGAAGCTAAGCATGGTGTTGCACATGGTCCTGCAACTTTGTTATTAGAAATATACTTGGAGGAACTTAAAAGAGGTACATGAATTGACATTTGCACAGTGGATTTTATGGTGGCAGTGTTCATGATTTGCAGTGAATGGAGATGGCCTAAGGGTACAATGGAAAGGCAAACTGTGGTGTATATATGCAATGGATGATTGTGTGGCTACAAGAAGGAATGAAGTTGTGAGGTGAATGGACATTGAGGACAGTATGTTGAGCAAAATAAACCAGAAATCAAAAGAAAAAAACATTATAATGACTCTCTAATATGGACTGACTATAATGTGCAAGCTCTGAGAATTGAATCTAAGAGCATAATTCAATCAGCTTGATTGAACACAATCAGTTGAAGGCTTTTAATGGAGAAGAGAGAGAACTTTCACTTCTTCTTCAGCCAACCAGCCTCTCTTGGGGAGTTCATCAAAGACCTTCATCAGAGTTGCCAGCTTACTGCCTGCCCTATGGAATTTGGACTCATGCATCCTACCCTACAGAATTTGGACTCATGCATCCCCACAGTTGCATGAGACACTTTTACAAAATCTTATATTTACAGATATCTCTGGTTGATTCTGTTTCTCTATGGAACCCTAATTAATAGATACACAGTATACAAAAATAAACTCAAAATATATGGAAGACCTAAACATAAGTGTTAAAACTATAAAATTTTTACAAGGAGGTATAGGGGTAAATTTTCCTGACCTCACATTTGACAATGATTTTTTAGATATAGTGCCAAAAGCACAGACAACCAAATATCAATATATAAATTACACTTCATCAAAATTAAAATCTTTTGTGCTTCAAAGGACACTATCAAGGAAGTGAAAAGACAATCTGGGAGAATATAATTACAGATCATATATCTGAGAAGGGTCTAGTATACAGATATATAAAGAACACAACTCAACAACAAAAAGTCAGTCAACTTAATTTTAAAAATGGGCAGAGGACTTGAATAGACATTTCACCTAGAAGATATACAAATAGCCAGCAAATATATGAGAAGATGCTCAATATCATTAGTCATTAAGTAAATGAAAAACAAAACCATAATGAAATACTACTTCATACCCACCAGAATGGCTATAATAAAAATGTTGGACAAAGTAATGGAAAGGACATGGAAAAATTGGAGCCCTCATATATTGCTAATGAGAATGTAAAATGGTGCAGATACTTTGGAAAAAAGTTTGGAAGTTCCTTAAAAAATTAAACATAGTTACCATATGACCCAGTAGTTTTGCTCTAAGGTATTATTACATACACAAGCTAAAGATGGCTTCTATATAGTGACCTTGTGTGATGATTACTTTTTCAGAGCTTTCCGGGTCCATGTGAAAAACCTCCTGGCACTAAACTCTAAATTTTGCATCCAAAATTGTTTTTAAAAATAGTCCAGATAAGAAATTTTTAGCCATTTGGGGTAAACCTACTATGCATACCCCTGGAAACTTTGCCCTGCTTTTCCCATCTTCATTCTCAGTTGATTACATAAGACTGTATATTTACAAGGCCCCATGCTGCTTCAGCCCTTTGGTCCAGAGGCTTCCTCCCATGCTATCTGTGAAACACATGGACACATGAGTCTTCCAGTTACCCCCTTTCCTTCTCCCTCTGATCCTGGAAGCTTTCCTGCTGTGAAGGCTCACAGGTCACATTCATACCTTTCAAAGCAGTGGCACCAATACATAACTTTTGAGTTACTGTCCTCTAGTGGTCATATATTTTTCTTGGTCAACTTTGAAATCCTCAAATTTGAACTCACTACAGGTATATATCCACACTAAAACTTACACATGAATGCTCATAATAGAACTACTCACAATAGCCAAAATGGGGAAGCAACTCAAATGTCCATCAACTGTTGAATGGATAAACAAACATGCTATTTCCATACAATGGAATATTATTCAGCCATAACAAGAAATGACATAATGATTTATGCTATAACATTGATGATCCTTAAAACATATGATAATTGAATGAAGCCAGAGACAAAAAGCCCTATATAATATGGGTCCATTTATAAAAATTTCCAGAAAAGGTTAATCCATAGAGAAAGAAAGAGAATGTGTGGAGGAGAGAATGGGGAGTCACTGCTGATAGGTATAGTGTTTTCTTTTCAGGTGATGAAAATGTTCCATAACTTGATAGTGATGATGCTTTCACAGGTTTATGAATATACTAAAAACCACTGAACTGTATATTTTTAAATTGTGAATTTTGTTACTTTTGTCACAATAAACAAAAGGATTAATAAGTGAACTTAACATTTCTGAACAAAATGTCTACATATATTTATTTTACTATATTTCTATATATTAGAAACCAATTCAAAATTAAATTTAGAAAGATAAACTCTAAAATAGCATTAACAATACCAAAATCAAGAAATAAACCTGGATAGGAAACTAAAAACATTGTTGAAAGACATTAAAGGTGACCTAAATAAATGGAGGAACATACCATATTCATGTATCATAAGACTCAATATTATGAAGATATCATTTCTCAAAAACTTTATCCATAGATTCAATACAATCATCATCAAAATCTTACTTTTGTTTGTAAATGAGTGAACTGAGAAACCGGTTTTAAAATTGCTAGCAACAATGTTGTATTTGTGCAGCAATATCCAATAGACCATTGGAACAGTATAAAGCCAAGATTCAGACACAGATATACTTGGAAAATTAAATTACAACACATCTGTAGTAGATCAGGAGTAGGGTGAGAATGATCTTTTTAAATATATGCTGATAAGTTAATTGGTATCCAAGTGGAAATAAAAATGAAATTGGGTCCCTAGCTCACATTACATACAAAAATAACACCTAGTAGACCAAACATAAAGTTGATCAACAAAACCAATAAATTTCTAGAAGATAATATAGAAGAATATCTCTGTGGCATAAAGATAGGGACCAATTTCTTAAACAGAACTCAAAATGTACCACCCATAAAGGAAATGATTGATAAATCTTCCCCCAAAATAAAGAATTGTTTTTCATTAAAGATAACATTAATAGAGTGAAATTCCAAGCCACAGAAAAAAGATATTTGCAGCACAGAAAGAAAAAAAAATCATAAAAAAGATTCAAATCCAGAAAGAACCATTATAAATAATAAGAAAAAAGGCAAGTAACCCCCCAAAAAAGACAAAAAAATTGAACATATGCATAAAATTATTCACAGTGGCATTATTTATGAAAAGCCTTGTATTTGGTTTGGTTTTCCTGAAAGCAGAGCCCGAGAAAAGGATTTGAGTTCAGGTACTTTACTTAGGAGTTGATCCCAGGAAGTGCAATTGAGAGAATGGGAAGAATGAGATAGGAAAAGAGGGATGACCGATAAAGGTTGCATTACTAAGTTGGGTAGTATTCAGGAAACTGGGGCTGGATTATGCTATGAAGAAGTACGTAGAATTGACTTCAAAATTGTCCCTATACTCTTCCCCTCTCAGCTTAAATAAGATAGCCAAAAACTTCTAAACCCCATCAGGCAGGTCCTACACCCATTCACAAGCAAGAGACAGCTACAGAAGACTGACCCTCATCCCTCAGCCACCCTTAAAATTAAGGGGCAAGAACTCTCTGAGAGGGAAGTTGAGGCAGGCTTGAATAGGGAAAGAAGGGAGAGCAGAGACTGTGAAGGAGCCCTTGAGCAAGGACAATTAATCAAAGTTGGGAGGGCCTATCTGGCTCAGACACCCTGCCTGGGGTTACCCACTTATGGGAAACCCGGTGCCAACCAACCCACCCAGATGCACCATCTGCCGCCAGGAACCACCCTGGAGAGAAAAAACAATAGGAGAAAGAGCCCAAAACAAGGGAGTCAGTAAAGCTAATCTATAAAAGCAAATGGCCCCACATTGCCAGGGCCTTTGCCTTTGGCCTTTCATTTCTTGTAAGCATGCCCACATGTTCTCTTATATGTACACCTAATAAATCTTCTACCTGATTAATGTTAAAAATAAGTCCCTACAAAAGACTTATCACTTTACATCCACTAGGATGGTGTGATGGTTAAGTTCATGTGTCAACTTGGTCAGGTTATGGTGTACAGTTTTTTGTCAAGCAAGCACTGGCCTGATAGTTATTCTAAGAGTACTTTGTAGATGGATTGAAATCAGTCACTAGATTGCATCTATGGCTGATTACATTGAAAAGCAACAAAGAAGATTGCTTTCAGCAATGAGAGAAGTCTTCTCATCCAATCAGTTATAAGCCCTAAAGTGAGACCTGAGGATTTCAGCAGTCAGAAAAATTTCTAGCTCTACTTCAGCCAGCCAGCTTCGCCTGGGGACTTCAATGTCACCTTCATTTCATTTCCAACCTGCAGCCTGTCCTATAGAATTCAGACTTGCCAATCCCCACAGCAGTTGCATGAGCCAATTCCTGTAATAAATCATATATATATATATATATATACATATATATATATATATACATATATGTATGTATGTATGTATATATCCTGTTAGTCCTGTTTCTCTGGAGAACCCTGATTAATACAGATGGTTATTATTAAAATAACAGAAAGTAAGAAATGTTGAGGAGGATGTAGAGAAATTAGAACCCTTGCACATTGTTGGTGGGATTGTAAAATGGTTCAACCATGGTGGAAAGCAGTTTGGTGGTTCTTCAGAAAGTTGGGCATAGAATTACCTATGAACCAGAAATTCCATTCCTAGGTATACATCCAAAAGATTTGAAATCAGAGCCTCAAATGGATATTTGTGTACCAATGTTCATGGCAGTATTATTCACAATAGGCAAAATGTAGAATCAATGCAAGTGTCCGTCAACACATGAATGAATAAACAAAGTGCATTATACACATAGACTGGAATGTTATTCAGCCATAAAACGTAATGATTTTCTGGTACATGGTGCAACATGGAACAACCTTGAAGACAATATGCTGAGTGAAATAATAGCGGCACAAAATGACAAATATTGTAGGATCTATTTATATGAAATACCTAGAGTAGCAAATTCATAGAGACAGAAAGTAGATTACAGGTTACCAGGGGCCAGCCAGGCAGGGGGTTTGATATATGGAGTTATTGTTTGGTGGGGGCACAGTTTCTGTTTGGGGTGATGAAAAAGTTTTGGTAATGGATGGTTGTGATGGTAGCACAACATTGTGAATGTAACTAATACCACTGGAATTGTAAACTTGAAAGTGGTTAAAATGGGAAATATTGAGTTGTATATATGTTACCACAGTAACAAGTTTTAAAAATCCTTTGATCATACTTCCTAAATATATTTTAAAATCTGACACTTCTTTCACTTTCTACTGCTATTTCCTTGATCCAAGCCTCTATCATTATCTCATCAGGATTATAGGAATAGTTTCCTAACTATTCTTTTTACTTATATCCTGGCCCCTTCAGTCTATACATTTAAAAAATTTACATGTGACAAAATCACTACCCTGCTCAGTGTTCTCCAGTGGCTTCCTCTCTCAGAATAAAATCCAATGACCTTGCAGTAATCTACAAGTCTCATACTACTGGCCCCTGCCTTGCCTTTTTAACATCTACTACTCTACAACTAACTCACTCAGCTCCAGCCACATTGATTTCCTTGCTGTTACTACAAGTCATGAATGCTTCTGGCTCAGGTTCATTGTGCCTGCTCTTCCCTATGCCTAGATTGCTCCATCCTCAGATATCACTCCTCAGTCTCCTGCAGGTCTTGGCTCAAGTGTCACCTTTATTGTGAGGTCTTTCCTGATCAACCTATTTAAATCTACAGCACACTCCAACTCTTGTATACACACACGAACACATGCCCCTATTCCAATACCATGCCTCATTCTTCTTTACAACACATCACTATTTAATAGAATATTAAATTAAACAGACTACAAACACATAGATAAATATATATATTTACCTATATGTTTGTTATCTGTTTCTATCCAGTAGAATGTAAGCTCCATTATGGCAGTTAATTTTGTCTGTTTTCTTCACTGCTGTGTCCCCAGTGCTCAGAGCAGTGCCTGGCACCTCACAGTCCCTCATTAAATATTTGTTGCACTGACAGAAGAAAGGAAGCCTTTCAAGTCTCAGCTGGCATTTTCTGGGACTTCCAGAAGCTCTTTAACTTTCCTAGTATTGTCTATATTTTATCAACTCACAACCATTTCCATGTAGTAAAAGGTAATAAAGACCTTACTAAAAAAAGATGTGCAGGCATTTTCTGAGACAATCTGAAGAAGAAAAGTTGCAAGATGGCAAAATGTTTTAGAGAGTGGCTACAAGAGCCTGGACAAATTGAGTGCTGTTAGAGTATTGAGCAAGCTGCATTTCATCTTCCTTTAGGGAAAAAAGTAAATACATATAGACATATATGTGCCCCTGTAGAGTTATGTAGGCAGAGCACAATGAGCCCTGCAGAATCCATGTGTATAGATGAAATGTTGACACTTAAGAAGTTATAGAATTCACACGTTTGGACATCTAATTGTTAGATCTAGGATAGGAGAAAACACAATTTTACAAACTGCCATCCCAGTACTCTTCATCCATATCATACCATCATTTTGAGGGATAGATTCTATTACACTGGGTCAATGACGATAATTATCATCAGTGTAATCATAGTGTTTGTGTGGGATGAGGAGGGGATATTTGCATAGGTGCTTAATTACATGAAGAGAAAGAATGATCTTAACTTTTATTCCTCTGAAACTACACTAGGTAGGAACCTACTTTGTCCATACAAAGGGCCAAACTTCTGAGTGTACACATGCATGGGCCTTAGGGTCTCTCTCTCTCTCTCTCACACACACACACACACACACTCACATACACACACAGATGCACATGTGCACACACACAAACATAAACATATACATACACACAGCCACTGCTAGGGTATATGAGTTTCTGGGACAATTAGCAAAAGCAACTCCCTCTAAATGATCAAATCAGAACAGAAAAGCTGCCCCTCAAGCATGTGGTTTGGTGAGCAAATGTAACCTTTGAGCAAGGAGAAAAAAGGCACTCCTCCTCCTGGCAGATCCACAACTGCATCAAAGTACATGTGGAGCACAGGTTGACTTTCAGCAATCTTTACCCCCCATGCATGCATATACATGTACTCACATGTGTACACACAAAAAAAAACACACACACAAGGTCATTATTTGGTTTGGCCAATTAATCTCCCTATAATGTCATCTTGAGGCAGCAAATGATTAAAGTATATGTTGGGTTACTTTTTCATATTAGCAAAATTCTTATTGCCGTTTGAGTGAATTTTCACAACACCCAGAGAGCAGGATACAGCTAAGTGATCTTGTGGATGATGACATTCTTTACATGGGAGTAAGGGGCAATAAGACCTTCAAAGACTGAAAAGAGAACGCGAATAACAGAACGATGTTGTGTGGGTTAGGGATTTGGCATTCTGGACTGAAGAGAGGGAAAGCAGTAGCTGGCACTACATCTTTCTTTTTGAATCTAAGATATAATTGGGAATGTAGATAAATTGAAACAGCAGAGAACTGGTATTTTAAACCCTAAAACTGTAATCATTAATGTGGAATGATGGGAGAGGTGACTGAATTATGAACCTTATTACTGTGCCTTGAGAATTGTTTTCTCCACTTGAGGGATATTTCTGCCTTCTCCATCTCCACTCTACTGTGATCATTCTCTGAAGTTCAATAACTAAAAACTGAATGGCAGCTTCCCACTCGCCCCGCTCTGGGGGTGGGTCTGCGAAGGTTTATAAAGTTCTGGTTTCAGTTGGCAGGAGTGATTGGTTCGTCTTCAGGAGATATGCATAATTTGATAAGCTTTACAACACTTTAAAGAAACAGTTTCCTGCTATGGCCCTTAAGATTCCTGCCAAGAGAATATTTGGTGATAATTTCGATCCAGTCCAGATGTCAGAGCTTTCCTTCAAATGGACAGTCCAAAACATCAGTCAGATCCATCTGAAGATGAGGATGAAAGAAGTACTCAGAAGCTACACTCTACCTCACAGAACATCAACCTGGGACCATCTGGAAATCCTCATGCCAAACCAACAGATTTTGATTTCTTAAAAGTTATTGGAAAAAGAAGCTTTGGCAAAGTTCTTCTTGCAAAACGGAAACTGGATGGAAAATTTTATTCTGTTAAAGTGTTACAGAAAAAAATAGTACTCAACAGAAAAGAGCAAAAACATATTATGGCTGAACGTAATGTACTCTTGAAAAATGTGAAGCATCCATTTTTGGTTGGATTACATTATTCTTTCCAAACAACTGAAAAGCTTTATTTTGTTCTGGATTTTGTTAGTGGAGGGGAGCTCTTCTTTCATTTACAAAGAGAAGGGTCCTTTCCTGAGCACAGAGCTAGGTTTTATGCTGCTGAAATTGCTAGTGCATTGGGTTACTTGCACTCCATCAAAATAGTGTACAGAGACTTAAAACCAGAAAATATTCTTTTGGATTCAGTAGGACATGTTGTCTTAACAGATTTTGGGCTTTGTAAAGAAGGAATTGCTATTTCTGACACCACAACAACATTTTGTGGGACAGCAGAGTACCTTGCTCCTGAAGTCATCAGAAAACAGCCCTACGAGAACACAATAGACTGGTGGTGCCTTGGTGCTGTTCTGTATGAAATGCTCTATGGGTTGCCTCTGTTTTATTGTCGAGATGTTGCTGAAATGTATGACAATATTCTTCACAAGCCTCTGAGTTTGAGGCCAGGAGTGAGCCTCACAGCCTGGTCCATTCTGGAAGAACTCCTAGATAAAGACAGGCAAAATCGACTCAGTGCCAAAGAAGACTTTCTCGAAATTCAGAATCATCCTTTTCTTGAATCTCTAAGCTGGATTGACCTTGTGCAAAAGAAGATTCCACCACCATTTAATCCTAATGTGGCTGGACCAGATGATATCAAGAACTTTGATGCAGCATTTACAGAAGAAACCATTCCATACTCTGTGTGTGTGTCTTCTGACTACTCGATAGTGAACGCCAGCGTAATGGAAGTGGATGACACATTCCTTGGTTTCTCTTATGCACCTCCTTCAGAAGACTTATTTTTGTGAAGAGTTTACCATTCAGAAAAAAATAAATACACATAATCCTAGGGATGGGACTGATAATACTATTTTTGTGAATACATTAAAAGTACATCTAACTAGTGCCTCATTTTTACATGTCATGTTGAAAACTATGAAAAATGTATTTTCTGCTATATGCAAGAAAATAGGGCATTTCAAAGAGCTAAGTTTTTGAATTAAAATTTGTATACTTGTTTACTAAGCTTATTTTTAAACAGAAACTTTAAAAACTATTGTTCTTAGCATTAACCTATTTTAAAGAAAACATTTTTGCTATTGACTGTTTTTTTCCCTCTAAGTTTACACTAACATCTACCCAAAATAGACTGTTGTTCAATATTCTATTTCAATTCACTTAACATATTCTAATGCCTTTGTAGCTATCCACTATGACTTGTTTTCAAATCAAAACTATGCAATTGGTACAATGGTTGTTAAAGAAGAAACCGTATCTTTCCGGATTAAATCACTGTTTGAAATAATCAGTTCTTGCATTTTAATCAGGATTAAAATATAAAGGCATAGTTAACACATTGGCTGCTAGCTAAAACTTTGAATAACCATTTATTCTGCTGATCATTTAAGATTTAACAAAAGGAAATCCTCTACTTTTGAAAAGCCAATTCAAAATTGTGAATTATTTTTCCTCTGGAGGAAAAGAAGTTTAGTAGTTAGAAAGTTAAAGTATTCCCAAATATCTGAAGGGTAACAAAGTGTTGCTGGATTTTTTTTTAGGTGGTGCCAAAAATAAATGTATTTGTGTCATGTAAAAAAAAAAAAAAAAACAAACTGAATGTCACCTTGAAATTTCATTTTTCAGGCAGCAGCAAGTTTGTTGGGGAAAAAAGGACAAGTAGCAGAGTAAGCAAAGGACACAGACCAACATCATTTCCCACAAAATTTGGTGGCTACTTAGCTTAGTGGACTAGAACACTGGAAAAAACAAGGTCAATTTATAAACCATACTGAACATCTGCTCTGTTTAAAGGCAGTATTAGGTGTTTGGAGGTGGCAAAGATGATCGCAACACAGAAGACAAGACTGGAAATTCCAGAACAGGGAGATAGGAAGGAGGGTCTTGAATGCAAAGCTAAAGAGACTGTACTCAATCCCAAAAGTCCATTATTTTTCCACTCTGGCTGTTTATCAAATCCCCAAGGGAACGTGTTAAATATACAAGATCTCTGGCCCAGGAAGTTACATTTTTACAAGATTTCCAGGTAATTTTAATGTAAGCCAGATTTATGAAACCCTGTCCCATGGGGAACCATATAATTCTTTAAGCCTGAGGGATGGTGGAATCAGCTATTTGCTTATGAGAAATAATCCTGGCAATCATGCATATGTAACATGGTGAAGCGCTGGAAGTAGAAAGACCATTTATGCTTAACTCTTCTGTGAACTCCTTTATTTTCTTCTAGTCTTTGGTCAGAGGATATCACCATAATCCTTGAAACTAACTTGACAATTGGTGGTTTTTATGAGCAGGAGCATTAGATGGAAAGGACATGGTTGGATCATCTCAAAAAATTCCTATGTCTGGAATATAATTTCAACAACCACAACCAAGATGAGCAAATTTAATACACACAGAAGCAGGACTTTTTCACATTAACATCAAATGCTCCATGCTATGAGGGGTTCAAAGAAAAAGAAAAAGGAGAGGGGAGAATCTAAGATGGCAGCTAGGAGAGACAGGGCCAAAAACCCCTCCATGAAAATACTACATAGAGGCCAGAAAGTGACCCAGAACACCAGTTTCAGCAATGCACCAGCTGGAAAAAATTTGCTAAATCCACAGGGACCGTGAACTTGGTGAAACCAGGAGTCTGCATTCTGAAATGAGTGAGTAAGTTGGCTGAATGTCTGGCAGTCACACAGCAATGTGGGGAAACCATGGGTTGGTGTTTGGAGGTGGACTAGTTCTTTTTTTTAAAAAAAAAAACAAAAGTGGCTGCAGATACAGCAGCGAGAACCACACAGTGAAGCACAGCAGGAAAGGGCTGTGCAAATGCCTCAATATCTGGTGTGGAAGATAGTATTCCATACACCCACTGCTAGTTGTCTCAGAGCAAGGAGGGCAGAGGAGAGACAAAAGGGAAAAAACTAAGCCCCTTGCAGCCATCTCCCTGGCAGGCTGGGAACGCTCCTGCCCAGCACCAGAGCCACAGCCCATAGCCATGCCAAGGGACCCAGTGTGATGGGAAGTATTTCTGGCAACACCACACACGTCACAATATCAAGTATGGACAATAGCCTTTCTTGCACACATAGCTAATTGTCCCAGAGCTGGGAAGGTGGAGCTGTATGAAAAGGGGGAAATTAACATGCCCCATTCAGCCATCTTTACAGCAGGCTGGGAATGCCCCTGCATGGTCCAGCAGCCCAGAGCTTCCCTTGAGGGATGGCATGCACTTGTGATGTAGCACAGCCTTCCCTCAAGAAAGGTGCTAGAAGAGCATGGCTTGGAAGAGGAATCCACCCAGAAAACCCAGGGACCCTACGCCAATACCAAGGACTTGTGGGTCAGTGGCAGAGACAATCTGTGGCAAGACTGAAATGAAGGTTTAGACTCTTGCAACAGCCTTAAATCTCCAGGAACACCAGGGAGGTTTGATTATTAAAGCTGCCCTGCCTCCCTAACCACTCAGACACATGCCCCACATTCAGGGCAGACAGCACCAACAACACACCCAAACTTAGTGCACCAATTGAAACCCACAAGAATCAGACCCTCACACGCCACAAAGACAAAGTTGGGGAGAACTGGCTTGAGGGGAATAGGTGGCTCACAGATGCCACATGCTGGTTAGTTAGAGAAAGTGTACACCACCAAGCTATAGATCTGAAAATTAGAGATTGGTTTCTGAATAATCCTTCATATCCTAAAAGAACCCTATCAAGTAAAGCAAATGCCAAGAGGCCAAAAACAACAGAAAATTTTAAAGCATATGAAAAAAACAGATGATATGGATAACCCAAACCCAAACATCCAAATCAAAAGATAAGCAGAGACACAGTACTTGGAGCAATTAATCAAAGAAATAAAGAAAAACAGTGAGAGCATGGCACAGGATATAAAGGACATGAAGAAGAGCATGGCACAGGATATAAATGACATGAAGAAGACCCTAGAAGAGAATAAAGAAGAAATTGCAAGAGTAAATAAAAAATAAATGATCTTATGGAAATAAAAGAAACTGCTGACCAAATTAAAAAGATTCTGGGTACTCACAGTACAAGACTAGAGGAAGCTGAACAATTACTCAGTGACCTCGAGAACCACAGAACAGAAAATGAAAGAACAAAAGAAAGAAGGGGGAAAATATCAAAAAAATTGAAATGGACCTCAGAGATATGATAGATAAAATAAAACTTCCAAATATAAGACTCGTTGTTGTCCCAGAAGAGGAAGAGAAGTGTAAAGGTCTAGAAAGAGTATTCAAAGAAGTTGTTGGGGAAAATTTCCCAAACCTTCTACACAATAAAAATACACAAAGCATAAATGCCCAGCAAACTCCAAGCAGAATAAATACAAATAAACCCACTCCAAGGCATATTCTGATCAGACTGTTAAATACTGAAGAGAAGGAGCAAGTTCTGAAAGCAGCAAGAGAAAAGCAAGTCACCACATACAAAGGAAACAACATAAGACTAAGTGGTGACTACTCAGTGGCCATCATGGAAGCGAGAAGGCAGTGGCATGACATATTTAAAATTCTGAGAGAGAAAAATTTCCAACCAAGAATACTTTATCCAGCAAAACTCTCCTTCAGATTTGAGGGAGAGCTTAAATTTTTCACAAACAAACAAGTGCTGAGAGATTTTGCTAATAAAAGACATGTCCTAATTCAGATACTAAAGGAAGCCCTACCAACAGAGAAATTTAACAGACATATATAGAACATTACATCCCAAATCACCAGGATACACATTCTTTTCTAATGATCATGGAACTTTCTCCAGAATAGACCATAGGCTGGGACAGAAAACAAGCCTCAATAAATTAAAAAAAAAAATTGAAATTATTCAAAGCACATTCTCTGACCACAATAGAATACAAATAGAAGTCAATAACCATCAGAGACTTAGAAAACTCACAAACACCTGGAGGTTAAAAATGAGGGGGAGATGAAAACATTCCCAGATAATCAAAAGCTGAGGGACTTCATCACCAGTAGATCAGTCCTATAAGAAATGGTAAAGGGAATTGTGCAGGCTGAAAGGAAGGGACACTAAACAATTGACTGAAACCACATGAGGAAATAAAGATTTCCAGTACAGATCACATGGTAAATATAAATACCAATACTAATGTATTCTTGATTTGCAACTCCACTATTTACTTCCTACAAGGATCTAAAATACATAAAGTATAATGATAAATCACTGGTTTTGGACTCAATGTAAAATAGGTAATTTTTGAGAAGAAATACATAAATGTGGGGGAATGGAGAAGTATAGGAACATAGCTTATGTGTCCTACTGAAGTTAATTTGGTATCAAAGAAAACAAGATTGTTATAGACTTAAGATGTTAAATTTAAGCCCCATGATAAACAGAAAGAAAGCATCAGAGAATATGACCACAGAGATGAAAAGTAGAGTATGGGTTATGAGAAGTGGGGGAAGGGGCAACGGGGAGTTAATAAGAAATGAGTGTAGGGTTTCTGTTTGGGGTGAAGGGAAATTTCTAGTAATGGATGGTGGGAAGGTGATGGCATTGCAACATTGTGAATGTGATTAATCCCACTAAATGGAATGCTTGGAAGGGGTTGGAATGGGAAGATTTATGCTGTAGATATGCTTCCACAATTGAAAAAAAAAGACAGTCTAAATAGATAATGACAATTAAATGCCATAGATGATCACGGATGAGATCTAAGAATAGAGGAGAAAAGGCTCAAAAGGACACAATTGGGACCTAAGAAAAAGTGAAATATAGAATGTAAGCTTTATATCAATGTTAAATTTCTTGAACTTCTTAACTACATTTAATGTGATTACATAAATGAATATTCTTGTTCATAAGAAATGTATATGTGAATTATATTATTTGTTCAAAGGTATGTACAACTTGCTCTCATGTGTTCAGAAGACAGAGCATTAAATGATGGATGACAGGGAGGGAGGTAGGGAGGGATGGAGGAAAAGAAAGAAATGGTAAAGTGACAAAATATTAAAGCTTGTAGATCGGGGTATCGGTGGAGGGGGGTTGGGGTATGCTGGAGTTCTGTGTATGGAGTTTGTATTATTTTTGCAACTGTTACTGTAAGTTTGAATTTATTTCAAATAAAAATTAAAGAAAACATGAAAAAGGAAAGGGGTTTATTTAGACCTTTTCTCTTCTCTGGAAATGATTGTTAAATTATAGTCTCTGTTCTTAAGGTGATAACTATAACTTTCATCAAAATTATTCCCTAAACTCACCCCATGTGTAGAATGCTGTACTAAATCCTACTGTTATAGGAGTACAAAAAGACCTATGTTTCAGTCTATTAAGAATCAGATCTGAAAAATATTGATGATAACAAAAAAACAATATTTAATCAAAAGCAAAGTAAAATATTTCACATGGAGCGTATAAGGAAATGGGTAGGAATGCAGTTGCTCTGGATCCAGATTTTCTGCATTTATACCCCAGCACCTCTACTTACTAGTTCTTGAAGACTGGGCAAGTCATATAACCTTTCTGTGCCTCAGTTTCCTCAACTGTCAATTGGTAATTGCAATGGAATCTATCTCAAGAAGTTGCTGTCAGTTAAAAATGAAATCAGTGCATGCATAGTGCCTAAAACAACACCTACCAAATATTAGCTATTGTCATTACATGAAACACAGAAGCACAAAAGATACATGGAGAGCACACATAATTTGAGGTCAAGTGCTATTATCAGAAGAGATTTTATAGAGGAGTTAAATTTTAACCCAGAATTTGAAGGAGACTATGGGAAAAGGAAAATCTTCTGAGGACCAATAAGCATTGAGGTATAGTGAAATGACTTCAAAAATTGGAGATGTGCTCCAATTTCAGTGTTACCAATTATTAGGTATGTCATTTAACATTTATAAACTTCAGCTTCCTTATCTGTACAATGGTAAAAAAGAGTATCTTCCCTGCCTACAAAGAGGATAGTGAAGAGTGTGTGTGTATACATTAGGGAGACAGTGTGTTCTAAAAGAAAGAGCATGGATGGCCTTTGGCATAAAAAGACCAGGGTTTCAAATCCCAGCTCTGCCAATTGGATAAAACATTTAAACTTATAAGCCTCATATGGTCATTTGTGAAATAGGACAGTAAAATCTACCTCATAGTGTTGAAGTGAAGATTAAATGAAATAATGCAAATACATGGCAAAACTTAGCATTACCAAGCATATAGTAGAAAATTAATATTAATATTCTGTCCAAATAAGATATATACAAGTGAAGATGGGGTTGCAGATAGTAAGGCAAACACAAATTATCAGAATTAGAAAAGCCATAGAGTTAATCTAATTTAACCTCTTTTATTTATTCAATATAAGATATATCAGCCTTCTGATTTGTGTTGAACATTGTGGTCAGTACAGCTTTCAATCCCCATGCTAGCTGTTTTATCTGATAGTGGACTTAGTTTATATTCTCTCTCTCCTCATGTCTATTCTGTTCCCTTTTATGTCTCTAATACCTAAAATGGTTCCTGAAACATAGCATTCAATGAATATCTATTGTTGGTATTGAAAAAGGACTTTAAACATGTGTAAGCAGAATAGAATTTTTAAAGGAATGGGCAATTCTTATCAGCACACCTGAAATCATACCATGTAGACAGAATTGTACAGCATTACCCTGGACTCCTCTGTAACTGAAGGCCACCCTCAGAGAAAGGGAACCAAATCTCCCTTCAGTCCCACCATCAGTCCATTAGTCCAATAGTACTCCAACTCTTTATCTGAAATGGACTTTCCATTGGTTTGCCCTAGCAGCCACTTGGGTACTACTGAAGTACTCTGTCCCATGCCTCCAATAGCCAGAGCAAACTGGAAAGGAGGGTTCCACTATCCTTTTCTGCCCCAGCTATTTATAATATGGTCTCTACATGCCCTGCTGGCAAGGCTACTTTAGTAGGTATATTGCCTTCAGAAATCTTTAGAACAGATATGGGCACCACCTCTCTGTTCCTAAGGGCTCCCAAATTTCAAGGAGCAACTGTTAAGCAATTTCAAGAAATTTGTCTCCCTGTTTCTTTCTAATGAAGACATCCTCCTCTCATCTCAGCAGGCAATTAAGTCAAGGAACATGATGGCTAGTGTTTTCTTCTTGAAGGCATTTCCAGTCTTAAAATGATCTTTTGGAGTCTCCCCATTTACTTGGCATAGAGAGAGAATACCAGGGAAAAGAAAAGCTATTCTTTTACTAACACTCTGCACTCTATACATGCTCCTCCCTACAAATCTTCCCTATATCTAATGTTCTAATATAGGCTGAAGAAGGGGAGTAGAGCTGGTTTAATGACCTCTTAGAAAGTCCTACAGGAAGGATTCTAGCCCCAGTTGGTGACTAAAGTGGATTCTTTATTTGGAATATGAGGGTAGTCAACCAATTTTCCAGTTCAGTGATTTTATCACCAATTCTGGGGTAACAGAAAAGTCAGAAAATAGAAAAAATAACAACCAACATCTTTGTGTACTCTCTCTCTCTCTCTCATCTATCTGTATATCTATCTATCTATCTATCTATCTATCTATCTATCTATCTATCTATTTACCTATCCATTTCTATTATCTGTATCTGGTTTTGTGGGGTCAAAAATCCACTAGAACACAAGCTCCATGAGTGAAGGATCTGTAGCTACTTTGTTTACTGGTTATGTGGGTTCTTTGAGCCATGCAGTTTGCTGAATGGCATGACTGTAAAAATATAGGGAGATGATGAGTGTTTTGATGGTGATATTGCAGTTATGTCATACTAGATCTCAGGGAAAGGTAAAAAACAATGATGTGCTTGATGAGTGTGTGTGTGCATGAGTGATTGCATGTGCCTGTGCTGTTTTTGTGTCCTTGTCCATCTATGTTTGGTTTGTATCTTAAATATTTCAAATTCTATGACAATTTTCAAAGCATTCTTACTCCAATGGGACTTTAAATTATTTGTTAATAGTAAAACAGTAAGAAGAGGTTAGAATCAATCAAAATGTAATTGCTACTTTTCCCTTTACATGCATTTTGTTGACTTCAATATTGTTTGCCAAAATCTTGGAAGGTCAAGTCAATCAGAGTGTATGAAAAGACATTCTAGTAATTAAATTAAAGACCATAAGAATAACTTGAATGAAGTTTCTTTTGTTGAGAAGTGCATTATTCATTTTTTCACCCTTTTATGGCAAGATAAAATGAATAGACATCATCTAACCACTTTCTGTTAGTTAGTAAATTTCATATTTCTTTATATTCTATTTCACTAACTAAATGTGAAAGCATTCAAATTATGTATATATAATATATATAAACTATGAAGATGCACATAAAAATTAACAGACCTCTAAGAATGCAGTGAAAACCATCAAACTTATAATATACTAAGTGATGTCAAAAGGAAATTCAAATCAATTTAACAAAACTTTAAATGGGTAAATGAATCAGGTCTGAGTTCAACTGGAACTTTCTCCACACAAACAGAAATTTAAGATTATTCTCCATAGGAAAAAAAGTCATTGATGTCTTCTGTTTAAATTTACAATACACTATGGAGGACAATCAAAAAAATCATTTAAATCCCTAAATTTTTCTCTTTGTAGTGGCTGTTTTACTCACTGGTTAAGGAAAAAAGGTTACTCTATTTTGAATTGTCCATATAGCAAGCTGGTTACCTCAGGGGAACGGAAGTAATGTATTGACTTGTTGACTCAGAAATGCCATTAATTCCTATGACATTCAGCTGTTAAACTGCTTTGCAGTTTCAGTCAGCCAAACCATCCAATGGCACATAAAGTTTATTTCCCAATTAAAAGTAATTCTGCTCTTTATATTCATCTTTAAGAAATAATTGACTATGGTCATTCGTATTTGCAATTCTAATTCATAAGATGAATTATTTTTACCTCCTTCCATAGGCTTTTCCTAAATAATATGATATTTCTTAAAGTATTCCCTAGTATTCTATTTTATTATTCATAGCAAATATCATAATGCATTTTTGGTGCTTATTTGTTCAACATTTGCTTCTATGTAAGGCTGTAAGAACTTAAATCATGCCTGCTTTTTATCACGCAGGACCTAGCATCCTAGCATAGTGCATGGCACATAGTAAGTGCTTAAGAATTTTTGTTAAAATGAATGATGTTTGTATCTTAAAATGCTTTTGGTACTCTTTGAGGTACTTTTATTTAAAAGAAAAAATGCTTATAAGACCCTGATAATAAAACTTAGAGTGGAATACACTATTATGTAGTTTGCATGGGAATTTAATTTAAATACATTACTGTAAGCCATATAATGTGTTTGGGTGTATAAATATACTCTATTATACATCTTAGGGGTGTTCTAATTAGGAGTCAACTCTCCAGAGGCAATTTCCTGGCACCTCAAATATCATATTTTAAATCCATATTAAAAGATTTATTGATTAAGCATAAGATATATTAGAAAAATATTATTCTAGTAGAAACATGCTAAATAGATATAACAGAAATATTATGCTAAATATAATGCTAATAGAAACAACATAAGAAATATCAGAAATAGTTTTTCAGTTCAAAGTAGGTAACTGATTATGTAGATTTGTACAAGTCCATTGCCCTTGCATGAACAAGGAATAAGAATATGACATTTAAGGCAGCCTAGGATCGCTGTGCAGTGTTTGAGCTCTAGCACTTGAGGTCTGCATCTTGTGGTCAGAATATCATTGTGGCCTGCCTTTGAGTGTCCTCAGAGAGTAGTGCTTTTTGGCAAAGTAGTAGGGGAGGAGATGTTAAGGCCCAACCTACCTGTAACTATGGGAAACTACCAATATTTACCAAAAGACCGTGTCATTTGCTGAATGCCAAAATTGGCTTAGGTTAGTACATGCTAACACATATATAATACACAGATATTCCAGGACACAATCAGAACTTTTCCAGCCAAAAAGCTAAGATAATATGTTCAGTTTTCCAATGGACCACAAAGTAATCCAGAGTGTGAATCTGTTTACAGATTTCACCTAAATACAGCATTTAACCAAATACTGTATATCTCTTTACCTTAATTGTGATTCCTGTAGGCCCATTTTTACTTTATAAAATTCTTATGGAACAGAAATCATTCAACTGAAATGCACCAATAACAGAAACTTTTTAAATGTCACTCCTTCGGGTTAAATGCTACAGGGCTCGATTCAGGTTGGTTGTGAGGCAAACATGGTGAAATCTGCCAGAAAAGCTGTTTTGTTTCATTCAATTGTTTTCAAAATTTTAGGCAGAGAAAGAAAGAGTGAAAACATAGACCTCTAAACCAGAATGAATTGGAGCCAGAGGGCTGAAGCAGTCTGTCAAAATTGCTTAGAAGATTGTTTCTATAAGAAACCTTTCTATGGTGAAAAGTGACCAATAAGGTGGAATTGGATGGAAAGAGAAAGTGAGACCTAAGGAATGAGGAGTGAAGAAGTAGGGTGCCGAGGACACCTCTTCCTGGAGTATGCTGTGAACTCAAAACCATTTGCTACATCTGGTATCCAAATAGACTGCAAAAGCCTTTCTTTTTGTTTGGCTTCAGGGGAAAGAAATCAAGAGAATGTGGAGGCTGAAAGCTAGAGTGGAGAATCCCCGGAAGGAATGTTTTACAAAGTCCCAGATTGAAGAACAGCTCTATTACTAAAGAGTTGGATAATCTGTACATCCTATTACAGCTTTTTCATGGATCACCCACTATACTTTGGAATTGTGGGTAAGGGCAAGGTGAAGTGAGAGTGAAACAAAGAGAACAATGACATGGGAGCAGCCCTTGAGGATTTGGGAAGGCAGACAAACAGGAAATAAGCACAAAAATGTGAAAAGTACTCTAATTAAGGATGGTACAATATTTTTTTTAATTTTTTATTTTGAAATAAATTCAAACTTACAGGAACAGTTGCAAAAAAAACACAAACCCCATACACAGAACTCCAGCATAGCCCAACCCCCCGTCACTGATACCCTGTTCTATCAACTTTAATATTTTGTCACTTTACCATTTCTTTTTTTCCCTCCCTGTCTATCATCCATCATCTATTGCTCTGTCTTCTGAACATATGACAGCAAGTTGCACACATCCTTGAACAAACAATATAATTCACATATACACTTCCCATGAGCAAGAACATTCTTTTATGCAATCCCATTAAGCACAGCTAAGAAGCTCAAGAAATTCAACATTGATACAAAGCTTACATTCTATATTTCCTTTTTTTTTTCTTATGTCCTAACTGTGTCCCTTTGAGCCTCCTCTCCTCCATCCTCATATCCCATCCAGGATCATCCTTGGCATTTAATTGTCATTATCTATTTAGACTGTCTTTTTTTTTTTAATTGTGGAAACATATATACAGCCTAAATCTTCCCATTCCAACCCCTCCCTAGCATTCCATTAGTGGGATTAATCACATTTACAATGTTGCAATGCCATCACCTTCCCACCATCCATTACTAGAAATTTCCCTTCACCCCAAACAGAAACCCTACACTCATTTCTTATTAACTCCCCATTGCACCTTCCCCCACTTCTCATAACCCATACTCTAGCTTTCTTCTCTATGATCATATTCTCTGATGCTTTCTTTGCATTTACCGTGGGGCTTAAATTTAACATCTTAAGTCTATAACAATGTTGTTTTCTTTGATACCAACTTAACTTCAATAGGACACAAACTATGTTCCTATACTCCTCCTTTTCCCCACCTTTCCTTTATGTACTTCTTGTAAAAAATTACCTATTTTACATTGAGTCCAAAACACTGTATGTATTTTAGATCCTGTAGGAAGTAAATAGTGGAGTTACAAATCAAGAATACATTAGTATTGGTATTTATATTTACCATGTGATCTGTACTGGAAATCTTTATTTCTTCATGTGGTTTCAGTCAATTGTTTAGTGTCCCTTCCTTTCAGCCTGCACAATTCCCTTTACCATTTCTTATAAGACTGATCTACTGGTGATGAAGTCCCTCAGCTTTTGATTATCTGGGAATGTTTTCATCTCCCCCTCATTTTTAACCTCCAGGTGTTTGTGAGTTTTCTAAGTCTCTGATGGTTGTTGACTTCTGTTTGTATTCCATTGTGGTCAGAGACTGTGCTTTGAATAAGTTTATTGAGGCTTGTTTTCTGTCCCAGCCTATGGTCTATTCTGGAGGAAGCTCTGTGATCACTAGAGAAGAATGTGTATTCTGATGAATTGGGATGTAATGTTCTATATATGTCTGTTAAATTTCTCTATATCTCTTTCTCCTTTCTTTGTTTCTCTGTCAGTAGGGCTTCCTTTGGTATCTGAAGTAGGGCACATCTTTTATTAGCAAAAGCTCTCAGCATTTGTTTGTGAAAAATTTAAGCTCTCCCTCAAATTTGAAGGAGAGTTTTGCTGGATAAAGTATTCTTGGTTCAAAATTTTTCTCTCTCAGAATTTTGAATATGTCATGCCACTGCCTTCTCTCCTCCATGGTGGCCACTGAGCAGTCACTACTTAGTCTTATGTTGTTTCCTTTGTATGTGGTGAATTGCTTTTCTCTTGCTGCTTTCAGAACTTGCTCCTTCTCTTCAGTACTTGAGAGTCTGATCAGAATTTGTCTTGGAGTGGGTTTATTTGTATTTATTCTATTTGGAGTTTGCTGGGCATTTATGCTTTGTGTATTTATATTGTGTAGAAGGTTTGGGAAGATTTCCCCAACAATTTCTTTGAATACACTTTCTACACCTTTACCCTTCTCTTCCCCTTCTGGGACTCCAATGAGTCTTATATTTGGGTGTTTTGTTTTATTTATCATATCCCTGAGGTCCATTTTAGTTTTTTCAATTTTTGCCCATTCTTTCTTTTGTTCTTTCTGTGGTTCTTGTGGACATTGAGTCATTGTTCAGCTTCCTCTAGTCTTGTACTATGAGTATCTGGAATCTTTTTAATTTGGTCAACAGTTTCTTTTATTTCCAAAAGATCATCTATTTTTTTATTTACTTTTGCAATTTCTTCTTTATGCTCTTCTAGGGTCTTCTTCATGTCCTTTATGTCCTGTGGCATGCTCTTCTTCATGTACTTTATATCCTGTGCCATGGTCCCCTTGTTTGTCTTTAGTTCTTTGATTAATTGCTCCAAGTACTGTGTCTCCTCTGATTTTTGATTTGGGTGTTTGGGTTTGGGTTATCCATATCATCTGTTTTTTTCATATGCTTTAACATTTTCTGTTGTTTTTTGGGCTCTTGGCATTTGCATTACTTGATAGGGTTCTTTTAAATTATGAAGATTTATTCAAACTGCAATCTCTAATTTGTCAGATGTACAGCTTGGTGGCATACACTTTAACTAACCAGCAGATGGCAACCACGAGCCACCTATTCCCCTCAAGTCAGTTCTCCCCAACTTTGTCTTTGTGATGTGTGGAGATCTGGTTCTTGTGGGGTCCAATTGGTGCACCAACTTTGGGTTTGTTGTTGGTGCTGTCCACCCTTAATGTGGGGCATGTGTCTGAGTGGTTAGGGAGACAGGGCAGCTTTAATAATCAAACCTCCCATGTGTTCCTGGAGATTTAAGGCTGTTGCAAGAGTCTAAACCTTCATTTCAGTCTCACCACAGATTGTCTCTGCTACTGACCCACAAGTCCTTGGTATTGGCTTAGGGTCCCTGGGATTTCTGAGTGGGTCTGTCTTCCCAGCCGTGCCCTTCTAGGGCCTTTGCTGATGGAAGGCCATGCTACATCACAAGTGTGCACCATCCCTCAAGGGGAGTCCTGTGACACTGGACCATGCAGGGGTGTTACCAGCCTGCTATAAAGATGGCTGTATGGGGCATGTTAATTTCCCCCTTTTCACACAGCTCCACCTTCCCAGCTCTGGGACTATTAGCTGTGGGTGTATGAAGGGCTATTGCCCACACCTGATATTGTGATGTGTGCATGGTGTTGTGGGAAACACTTCCCATCACACTGGGTCCCTTGACATGGCTCTGGGCTGTGGCTCTGGTGCCGGGCAGGAGCGTACCCAGCCCATTGGGAAGATGGCTACAAGGGGCATGGTTTTTTTCCCCTTTTGGCTCTCCTCTCCCATCCTCTCTTCATGACAATTAGCAGTGTGTCCAAGAAAGGCTATCTTTCACACCATATATTGAGGCGTTCCTGCCACCCTTCACTGTGTGGTTCTCGTTGCCATATCTGCAGCTGCTTTTGGGATTTTTTTTTAAAAAGAACTAGTCCACCTCCGTATGCCAACCCACGGTTTCCCCACACTTCAGTGCAGCTGCCAGACATTCAGCTGGCTCACTCACTCATTTCAGAATGCAGACTCCTGGTTTCACCAAGTGCACTGTCCCTGTGGGTTTAGCAGACCTTGTCCATCTGGTGCATCACTGGAACTGGTGTTCTGGGTCACTTTCTGGCTTTTATCTAGTATTTTTCACAAAGGTGTTTTTTGCCCTGTCTCACCTAGCTGCCATCTTAGGTTCTCCCAGGATGGTACAATATTAAAATCAAATAACATTTATCAAGCACACATTATTTACCATGCATGATCTAAATGTTTTAGACTTCTAACTTTTTTAATCCTACTAACAGTATTGTGAAGTATTCATATTATACCCATTTTACAAACAAGGGAACTGAAACTCAAGGAGATTTATAGCCAGTCTAAAGTCTCATATGGCTTGCAAGAACAAAACTCAAATTCACACAAATATATTGACTTCAAACCTCATGGGCTTAATTTCTCCAGGGTCTCTTCATTACACAAAATGTTTTTCAGACCCTAGGAAGCCTTCAAAATGAGATAACATTTGATCACAGAGGAGAAAAAGGAATTGGAGTGCACCAGGTGGAGAAGAGAAGGAAGGAAATAACACGCTAAAGGAGTAGTACATGCAGAGACAAGAAAGTGCAGAGCAGGATCAGGCTAGTGTGAGGAGTCTGTTCTACACAAACTGCTAAAGGCAGATTGTGGGGGAAGGAAATTGTGGGATTATCTGACTGTTGGGCCTGATTGTAAAGGATCTTCACTCAGAGCAGGCAGAATAAGCAGAGCACAGGTAGTAATAAATCACAACATAGGTGACAGAAAGGTAGTGGTTCTTCTTACAGTAGAAAAGAAATCCAAGTGATCTAAGAGGGAAAGAGGAATTCAGCTTGATCTTTAACATGTGAATTTTTGCACTAAAATATATTTAAAGTATTATATTCATACTTTGGAATCAGTAAAACTAAAAAAGAAACACCAAGATTTAGTTAAGTAATGATTGCAAGCAGACTTCATGCAAATCTTATTTTATCATGTACATCATTTAAGTGTAGTGAGTTGTTAAATAGACAAGTGAATACTTATGTACTTTTCTGTCAAACAATTGTAGTCTACTGGTGGTGATAGACATAAAAGCAAATCAGCTCATGAGAGCAGTTTGATAGAAGTATATATTTAGAAGTCACAGGTATATTGGTGATGTGAAGGCATGTGAGTAAAAACCAGAAAAAATCTGCACAAAACCATTTTTGGAGCTAGTTTTGACTTGGAAAATTAGTTTCTCCTTGTTTCTTATCAAAATCTTCTGGAGCTATATTCCATGCTTAATAGGATCTCAATTAGAGCTAATTTGATAAATGAATCTAAACCAAACTGAAAATGACTTTATATGTAATCTTTATGTTAGTGGGATATTCTAATATCTGCAGATCCTTATTCATCTCACCATCTACATTTCATTAATGAGAAGAAGCCACTCTAATAACTGATAATAATCAGAGTTACACATTACAAAAATTTCCTACAGTTATTTTCTTGATAACTTGGAATAACTTTCTTGATAATTCTTCATTGCTCACAAGGAGTGGCACCTATAGGGAAAATTGTATGGACAATAACTTACATCTCAGCTAGAGGGAGTTATCCCAATTCTCTTCTGGCTCAATCACATTCTCTGTCTTAGAGTTCAGGATTTTTATCTGATAGATAGATCACTGAGCTTCAGACATTTAATTTGTAATGTAAGTAAAATTGGGGCTGAGATGACAATCACAATGTTAAAATGGAGCAGAGAAAACATAACTGGGGAACTGAGAGAGAGAGGAGTCAAGAGATACTGTGGTTTCAGAAAGAGAGGGAATGAGAGAGAAGCTATATTGTTTCTTGACTGATTTTGGCATTTCTAGTGCTCTTTCCCCATAAGATCTGATGCAATAAGATGGACCTGAATCTGCTTCCTGTTTTAGAAGCATTTCCCTTGTCTTTGGGTGGTAGAACAGGGAACACATTGGATCCAGATGGAAGAAAAGATTTAAATAAGCTTTAGTGTTTAAGAAAATAAGATCATGTTCTATGTACACTCCTTTTTCCATGTATCCTATTGCTGTCATTATTCTGAGAAACTCTATGTCAAGAAAAGTGAAAGGGCTATATGGAAAAGGATCAAGGAATTGGTTTTAGATAGCTTCTCATCCAGTCCCTTAGCTGGAGGGCAATAGGAAACTTTTAGTCTTACATGCAGTACACAGCAGTTCATCAGGATTATACCAGATGGAGCTTGGGGATCAAGCCATGGGTAAAAATATGGTATATTTCTACAAATTAACCATGTCATTCTGCATATTCCCTAAAGATCTTAGCTGAATATCTTTCCATCAGAGAATATCTGCTTGTTAAGTATTCCTGACCACATTGCCCTTAGAAGACTATACATGGAAAGTTGAACATTTGTAAAAGAACAGAGACATACTGAATTGCACCCAAATAAGAGCTACCAGGATGTTAAAGGAGATATTCATCTTTGTTAAGAGAAGATGTTGGAAGATTATAAAAACTGCTGTCTTCAATTTCACAGGATCACATGATGACTACCAGTAACATTTGGGAATATGTACTTTTGTGCTTACATCTAGGTAAGAGAGAACTTGCTTCCAAAATATGTTGAATAGGAGTGTTAAATTCATTCCAATTGGACTCCTTTGGCAAAGGAGGTGGAGTTATCCTGGTGAGGTTAGGCCAATCACAGCTAATGGGACTAAACAAATGAGAAGAGGAAATGAATGTTTGGAAGGCAACCATAATACTCACTAACGACTACTCTTTTGGCTACCCAACATGAATACATACTCTCTTTTTATATATTTAGCTTAAAATACGCATGAAACACTTTCATGTCTCCCGTCCAGAGAAAACTATCCAGTATCTCATCCAGTTACTGAAACAAGAATCAAGTCCAGAATCTCTGGGTTATGTTTGTCCTTGCTATCAAGTCCAGAGGTAGCTACCTCACAGTGTGGTGACATATATCTAAAAATGATCATTTATCCACTCCCAGAGCATGCAATATACAATGGTTGGGAAACAGTGGGATGGATGACCAATAAAAATACCCATTCTGGAAAGAGGATAATTGTAAACAAGGTTTAGGTTCATGGCATATATCACCTCCCATTGGAAAGGATTACTGAGGGCTTAATATTCTGACAATGAGAGAACTTGCATTCAATCAGTTGAAGGGCTTAAAAAGAAAACTGATGCTTTCAGCAGTCAGAAAGAGTAAGTTCCATCTCTACTCCCACCAGTGAGCTTCTCCTTGGGAAATTTATCGAAAACCTTAATCAGAATTTCCAGCTTGAAGCCTGCCCTATGGAGTTGAGACTTACCTATCCCTGCATTCACATGAGACAATTCCAATGATAAATTTTATAACATTTACATTACACACACACAATACATTGCTTCTAGGGCTGATTACATCTATATTCAAGGGGAAATGGGACTTCTGCCACACAATGGAGGTAAAGGAGAGTTTGCCTGGAATACAGGAGATCCCCTAGTGCACGTCTTAATACTACCATGCCCCGTGATAAAAGTCAATGAATAACTGCAACAACCCAATCCAGGCAGGATTACTACTGGGCCAGAAACTTCAGGAATGAAGATTTGGGTCACCCAAGAAGGCGAAGAAGCATGGTTAGCTGAAATGCTTGCCTAAGATAAAGGAAGTATGGAACAGGTAGTGGAAGAAAGTAGTTATAAATTCTTTCCATATATTTTTGATGATTGTTTTTTTCCATTTCTGCAAAGAAGGCTGTTGAAATTTTGATTAAGATTGCATTGAATTTATGAATTGCTTTGGGCACTATTGACATCTTAATGATATTTAGTTTATCAATCCATGGAAACAGAATACCCTTCCATTTATTTAACTCTTCTTTAATTCCTTTTGTAGTTTTTATGGGTATAAATCCTTTACATCCTTGGTTAGATTTATTCCTAGATATTTGATTCTTTTAATTGGTTTTTACGAATGGAATATTTCTTGATTCTTCTTCTGGTTGTTCATTGCTTGTGTATAGAAACAGTACTGATTTGGGGGTGTTGATCTTGTACCCTGCCACTTTACTGAATTCATTTACTAGCTGTAGGAGATTTGTTGTGGATTTTTCAGACTTTTTTGTATATGGGATCATGTCATCTGCAAATAGTGAAAATTTTATTTCTTCATTTCCAAATCAGATGCATTCTGTTTCTTCTTCTTGTATAGTTGGTCTGGCTAGGACTTCCAGTACAATGTTGAATAAGAGTGGTGATAGTGGGCATCCTTGTCTTGTTCCTGATCTAAGAGGGAAAGCTTTCAGTCTTTCACCATTAAATAAGATGTTAGCTGTGGGTATTTCATATATGCCCTTTATCATTTTGAGGATGTTTCCTTCTATTTCTAGGGTTCAAAATGTTTTTATTAAGAAAGGGTGCTGGAGAGGCAGGGCAAGATGGTGGCATAGAGAGGAGTGGAATTTAGTTTGTCCTCTAGAGTAATTAGTAAATAGTCAAGAACAACTAGTAAATAGTCTGGAACAACTGCTGGGGGACAACTCTGACTGTCACACACCAGCCTGGAATGGGTGGAATGGCTGACATCACAGCATAAAAGCTGTAAGTAAAAAACTGCAAAACTGTTCTGGGAGCCCCCACCCCCCACGGCAGGCTGAGATGCAAAACCTCACTGTAGGAGAAAGCAGCAGTCCTTGCTGGGAGCAAGTGAATATAGCTCAACTTAGCTCCAACTGGGGTTCCAATTAACAAATGTGGACTACTGAATACAAGCTACAGGCACAGACAAACCCCTAACAAGCAGCAATGTATCCTGAGGTCACTTCCAGTGGAGACAAGGTGGGGGTTACAGAAAAAAATTATAGAGGCCTTTGGAGATGGCTGTGTTTACAATACTGGAAAAAGCCTGTGTCCCAAGAAGAGGAACACAGAATACCAGGCACTATCTCTGTCTGAAAGGCAAAACTGGGGGGCCAGGGACTGGTTCTGAAAAGGTGCTTTCTTTCCCCTATTTTTCTCTGTCAATCTGAACAATGCAGTGAAGAAAGCCTCAGGCATTTTCTGTTCTCAGTGCTTTGACCCAGGCAGAGGTGGAGTTAACAGACTAACAGAGACAAAGGAGTAATTCAAATGCAGAAGATAAGTCCCTAGGGGGTGTATCTTCCCCAAGAGGAGGGAGGTGGGGCCCAGCCCAAGTGCCTGCCCTCCTTTCAGAGCACAGACCCCAGGGCCTGGGGGGAAACAATCAAACCAGAAACAACTTAATCAGAGAATTAAAGGGACCACACCTCTTTGCACCAGGGGGGAGCAATAGGCTGGCAGGCACCACATGGTGGGCAGGATAGGAAAAGCACAGCAGCTAGAGGCCTCACAGGAAAGTCTGTCTACCTCCAAAGACACACCCTCAGGGAAACCTGAAACTGAATATATCCCCCTTCTGAGGCAGCCCATTCTGGTCTGGGAGAACCTGATTGGGTTAACCAAGGAAACCAGATGCCTAGACAACAGAAAGCTACAACCTACAATAAGAAAAACAAAGTTATGGCCCAGTCAAAGAAACAAACTTACACTTCAACTGAGATACAGGAATTTAAACAAATAACACTAAATCAATTCAAAAATTTAGGGAAGATGTGGCAAAAGCGATTAAGTGTATAATGAAAACACTGGGTGAACATAAGGTAGAAATTGAAAGTTCAAAAAAACAATGGGAAGAATCTATGGAATTGAAAGGCACAACACAAGAGATGAAGAGCACAATGGAGACACACAAAAACAGATCTCAGGAGCCAGAAGAAAACATTCAGGAACTGGAGAACAAGACACCTGAAAGACCACACACAAAAGAACAGATAGAGAAAAGAATGAAAAAATACAAACAATGTCTCCAGGAACTGAATGACTACACAAAATGCAGAAATATGCATGTCATGGGTGTCCCAGAAGAAGAGAAGGGAAAAGGGGCAGAAGCAATAATAGAGGAAATAATCAATGAAAATTTCCCATCTCTTATGAAAGAATAAAATTACATATTCAAGAAGCACAGTGTACCCCAAATAGAATAGATCTGAATAGGCCTTTACCAAAACACTTCATAATCAGTTTAGCAAATGTCAAAGATAAAGAGAATCCTGAAAGCAGCAAGAGAAAAGTGATCTATCACATACAAAGGAAGCTTGATAAGACTATGTGTGGATTTCTCAACAGAAACCATGGAGGCAAGAAAGAAGGGGGGTGATATATTTAAGATACTGAAACTGAAAAACCACCAACCAAGAATCCTATATCTGGCAAAACTGTCCTTCAAATATGAGTGAGAGCTTAAAATATTCTCCAACAAACAGACAATGAGAGAGCTTGTGAACAAGATACCTGATATAGAGGAAACACTAAAGGGAGTTCTACAGACAGAAAGGAAAAGACAGGAGTGAGAGGTTTGGAATAGAATTTTGGGAAATAGCACAGCAATGTGGGTACACTGGACAAAGATGACTGAATATGGTTGAAGGAGGAAGGTTAGGAGCATGTGGCACACCAGAAAGGAAGAGGAAAGATAGAGACTGGGACCACATAACTCAGTGAAAACTAGGGTGCTCAACGATTGTGATAAAAGGTGCAAATATGTTTCTACATGAAGTAGAACAAATGAATGTCAACATTTCAAGGTGTTAAAAATAGGGTGGGATGGGGAAGAAATACAATCAATGCAAACTGGAGACTATAATTAACAGAAACATTGTATTATGCTTCCTTTAATATAACAAAGGCAATATAGCAAAGCTAAATGCATGTAGGGGGATCTGGGGGAAGGTTATGGGACTCTTGGAATTAGTGATGTTATCTGACTCTTTATTCTACTTTAGGTTAATGCTATCTTTCCTTTCATTGTTTCCTAGTTATTATTTTTCTCTCTTTTTTCTTTCTTTCTTGTCTCTCTGCTTTCTTTGACTCTTTCTCCTTCTTTGTGGAAGAAATGCAGATGTCCTTATTAGATAATGGTGATGGTGGTGAATACAAAAATACATGACTATACAGGGAACCATCAATTGTTTACTTAGGATGGAATGTATGGTGTGCGAACAAAACCATCTTAACAAAAATTGGTGGATGAAGAAAACTTGAGGGCACTATACTGAGTGAAATAAGACAGACACATTAGGACAAATATTGCAGGGTCTCACTGATATGAACTAATTATAATATGTAAACTCATAGACATGAAATGTAAGTTACCAGGATATAGAACAAGACTAAAGAATGGGTAGTGGTTGCTTACTATGAGCAGAATGTTCAACTGGGGTGAACTCAGACATTGGGAAATGGACAGGGGTGACAGTAGCACATTGTGAGGATAACTAACAGTGCCAAATGGTGTGTGAAGGTGATGAAAAGGGTAAGCTTAGAGTCGCATATGTCACCAGAAGGAAAGTTGGAAGTTAAAAGTTGGGAATGTATAAAAGAGTGAATCTTGTGGTGGACAATGTCCGTGATTAACTGTACAAGTATTAGAAATCTCTCATGAACTAAAACAAATGTATGACACTATAACTAGAAGTTGAAAAGAGAAGGCATATAGGAAAAAATATAACTATTGCAAATTATGTACTATGGTTAGTAGTATTTTAATGTTCTTTCATCAACAGTAACAAATATACTATACCAATACTATGAATCAATAATGCAGGGAGCATGGTTAGGGGTATGGGAAGATTTTAGTTTCCTTCTTTTGTCTCGATTTCTTTTCTTGAGTAATGAAAATGCTCTAAAATTTGTATAAAAGCTGTGGTGATGGATGCACAACTGTATGATGGTACTGTGGGCAATTGATTGCACACTTTGGATCTTTGGATAATTGTATGATATGTGAACAATCTCAATAAAAACAAATAAACAAACAAAAAAAGTAAATACAATAAAAGAAACTCAGACAACACCAATGAAAGAATCATATACCCTCCCTTATAACCTCATCTTATAGATGTTTAGCTTTTATATATTGTCTTTGTTACAATTAATGGAAGTATATTACAATATTACTGCCAACTATAGACTCTAGTTTGCATTATTATATTTTGCCGCAATACCACCCCATTTTTAACACCTTGCAAAGTTTATATTGATGTGTTGTCCTTCGTGTAAAAATATTCTTATATTTGTACCTTTAGTCACAATCATTGACCACTCTAGGTTTCACTAAGTTAAACAATCCCAGTCTTTATCTTCCATCATTTCTTCCAGTGTCCTACATGCCCCAACCTTCCTCTTTCAAATGTACTCACAGTCATCTTTGTTCAGTGCAGTTAAAATATTGTGCTACCATCACCCAATATTGTGTTCCAAACATCTCTGTCTTGTCTTTTCCTATCTGCATGTAGTGCTCCCTTTAGTAATTCTGTATAGGAGTTGTTTTGTTCAGAAACTCAGTGTCTCTTTGTCTGAGAATATTTTAAACTCTCCAGTTTTTAGAAATTCAGTCTTATTGATATATATTCACATACCATGCAATCATCCATGGCGTACAATCAACTGTTCAGTGTACCTTCATATATTTGTGCATTCACCACCCCAATCAATTTTTGAACATTTTTCTTACTCCAAAAAGAATAAAGATAAGAAGAAAATAAAAGTAAAAAGAACACCCAAAGCATTCCATCCCCCATCCCTGCTCTTTTTTTTATTTATTTTTTGTCACCATTTTTCTACTTATCTGTCCATATGCTGGATAAAGGGAATGTGAGCCACAAGGTTTTCACAAGCACACAGTCACACCATGTAAGCTACATTTTAATGCAATGTTTTTAAGAATCAAGGCTACTGGTTTTCAGTTTGACAGTTTCAGGTATTTCCTTCTAGATATTCCAATGCACTAAAAACCAAAATGTATCCCTCATTTTCAAAAGAATTTTGTTGGCTATATAATTCTTGGTTGGTAGTCTCTCTCTTTCAGTGTCTTAAATATATAATACCACAGCCTTCTCTCCTCCATGGTTTCTACTGAGAAATCCACACATAATCTTTCAAGCATCCCTTGTATGTGACAGATCACTTTTTCTTGCTTTCCGAATTCTCTCTTTGACATTTAGTAACCTGATTACTAAGTGTCTTAGTGTAGGTCTATTTGGATCTATTCTGTTTGGGGCATGATGCACTTCTTGGTTTTATAATTTTATGTCTTTCATAAGAGTTGGGAAATATTCAGTGATTATTTCCTCCATTATTGTTTGTTCCCCTTTCTTTTTCTCTTCTCCTCCTGGGAAACCTATGACACATATATTCATGCAATTCCTGTTGTCATTCAATTTCCTGAAACACTAACAGAGACAAAGGAGTAATTCAAATGCAGAAGATAAGTCCCTAGGGGGTGTATCTTCCCCAAGAGGAGGGAGGTGGGGCCCAGCCCAAGTGCCTGCCCTCCTTTCAGAGCACAGACCCCAGGGCCTGGGGGGAAACAATCAAACCAGAAACAACTTAATCAGAGAATTAAAGGGACCACACCTCTTTGCACCAGGGGGGAGCAATAGGCTGGCAGGCACCACATGGTGGGCAGGATAGGAAAAGCACAGCAGCTAGAGGCCTCACAGGAAAGTCTGTCTACCTCCAAAGACACACCCTCAGGGAAACCTGAAACTGAATATATCCCCCTTCTGAGGCAGCCCATTCTGGTCTGGGAGAACCTGATTGGGTTAACCAAGGAAACCAGATGCCTAGACAACAGAAAGCTACAACCTACAATAAGAAAAACAAAGTTATGGCCCAGTCAAAGAAACAAACTTACACTTCAACTGAGATACAGGAATTTAAACAAATAACACTAAATCAATTCAAAATTTAGGGAAGATGTGGCAAAAGCGATTAAGTGTATAATGAAAACACTGGGTGAACATAAGGTAGAAATTGAAAGTTCAAAAAAACAATGGGAAGAATCTATGGAATTGAAAGGCACAACACAAGAGATGAAGAGCACAATGGAGACACACAAAAACAGATCTCAGGAGCCAGAAGAAAACATTCAGGAACTGGAGAACAAGACACCTGAAAGACCACACACAAAAGAACAGATAGAGAAAAGAATGAAAAAATACAAACAATGTCTCCAGGAACTGAATGACTACACAAAATGCAGAAATATGCATGTCATGGGTGTCCCAGAAGAAGAGAAGGGAAAAGGGGCAGAAGCAATAATAGAGGAAATAATCAATGAAAATTTCCCATCTCTTATGAAAGAATAAAATTACATATTCAAGAAGCACAGTGTACCCCAAATAGAATAGATCTGAATAGGCCTTTACCAAAACACTTCATAATCAGTTTAGCAAATGTCAAAGATAAAGAGAATCCTGAAAGCAGCAAGAGAAAAGTGATCTATCACATACAAAGGAAGCTTGATAAGACTATGTGTGGATTTCTCAACAGAAACCATGGAGGCAAGAAAGAAGGGGGGTGATATATTTAAGATACTGAAACTGAAAAACCACCAACCAAGAATCCTATATCTGGCAAAACTGTCCTTCAAATATGAGTGAGAGCTTAAAATATTCTCCAACAAACAGACAATGAGAGAGCTTGTGAACAAGATACCTGATATAGAGGAAACACTAAAGGGAGTTCTACAGACAGAAAGGAAAAGACAGGAGTGAGAGGTTTGGAATAGAATTTTGGGAAATAGCACAGCAATGTGGGTACACTGGACAAAGATGACTGAATATGGTTGAAGGAGGAAGGTTAGGAGCATGTGGCACACCAGAAAGGAAGAGGAAAGATAGAGACTGGGACCACATAACTCAGTGAAAACTAGGGTGCTCAACGATTGTGATAAAAGGTGCAAATATGTTTCTACATGAAGTAGAACAAATGAATGTCAACATTTCAAGGTGTTAAAAATAGGGTGGGATGGGGAAGAAATACAATCAATGCAAACTGGAGACTATAATTAACAGAAACATTGTATTATGCTTCCTTTAATATAACAAAGGCAATATAGCAAAGCTAAATGCATGTAGGGGGATCTGGGGGAAGGTTATGGGACTCTTGGAATTAGTGATGTTATCTGACTCTTTATTCTACTTTAGGTTAATGCTATCTTTCCTTTCATTGTTTCCTAGTTATTATTTTTCTCTCTTTTTTCTTTCTTTCTTGTCTCTCTGCTTTCTTTGACTCTTTCTCCTTCTTTGTGGAAGAAATGCAGATGTCCTTATTAGATAATGGTGATGGTGGTGAATACAAAAATACATGACTATACAGGGAACCATCAATTGTTTACTTAGGATGGAATGTATGGTGTGCGAACAAAACCATCTTAACAAAAATTGGTGGATGAAGAAAACTTGAGGGCACTATACTGAGTGAAATAAGACAGACACATTAGGACAAATATTGCAGGGTCTCACTGATATGAACTAATTATAATATGTAAACTCATAGACATGAAATGTAAGTTACCAGGATATAGAACAAGACTAAAGAATGGGTAGTGGTTGCTTACTATGAGCAGAATGTTCAACTGGGGTGAACTCAGACATTGGGAAATGGACAGGGGTGACAGTAGCACATTGTGAGGATAACTAACAGTGCCAAATGGTGTGTGAAGGTGATGAAAAGGGTAAGCTTAGAGTCGCATATGTCACCAGAAGGAAAGTTGGAAGTTAAAAGTTGGGAATGTATAAAAGAGTGAATCTTGTGGTGGACAATGTCCGTGATTAACTGTACAAGTATTAGAAATCTCTCATGAACTAAAACAAATGTATGACACTATAACTAGAAGTTGAAAAGAGAAGGCATATAGGAAAAAATATAACTATTGCAAATTATGTACTATGGTTAGTAGTATTTTAATGTTCTTTCATCAACAGTAACAAATATACTATACCAATACTATGAATCAATAATGCAGGGAGCATGGTTAGGGGTATGGGAAGATTTTAGTTTCCTTCTTTTGTCTCGATTTCTTTTCTTGAGTAATGAAAATGCTCTAAAATTTGTATAAAAGCTGTGGTGATGGATGCACAACTGTATGATGGTACTGTGGGCAATTGATTGCACACTTTGGATCTTTGGATAATTGTATGATATGTGAACAATCTCAATAAAAACAAATAAACAAACAAAAAAAGTAAATACAATAAAAGAAACTCAGACAACACCAATGAAAGAATCATATACCCTCCCTTATAACCTCATCTTATAGATGTTTAGCTTTTATATATTGTCTTTGTTACAATTAATGGAAGTATATTACAATATTACTGCCAACTATAGACTCTAGTTTGCATTATTATATTTTGCCGCAATACCACCCCATTTTTAACACCTTGCAAAGTTTATATTGATGTGTTGTCCTTCGTGTAAAAATATTCTTATATTTGTACCTTTAGTCACAATCATTGACCACTCTAGGTTTCACTAAGTTAAACAATCCCAGTCTTTATCTTCCATCATTTCTTCCAGTGTCCTACATGCCCCAACCTTCCTCTTTCAAATGTACTCACAGTCATCTTTGTTCAGTGCAGTTAAAATATTGTGCTACCATCACCCAATATTGTGTTCCAAACATCTCTGTCTTGTCTTTTCCTATCTGCATGTAGTGCTCCCTTTAGTAATTCTGTATAGGAGTTGTTTTGTTCAGAAACTCAGTGTCTCTTTGTCTGAGAATATTTTAAACTCTCCAGTTTTTAGAAATTCAGTCTTATTGATATATATTCACATACCATGCAATCATCCATGGCGTACAATCAACTGTTCAGTGTACCTTCATATATTTGTGCATTCACCACCCCAATCAATTTTTGAACATTTTTCTTACTCCAAAAAGAATAAAGATAAGAAGAAAATAAAAGTAAAAAGAACACCCAAAGCATTCCATCCCCCATCCCTGCTCTTTTTTTTATTTATTTTTTGTCACCATTTTTCTACTTATCTGTCCATATGCTGGATAAAGGGAATGTGAGCCACAAGGTTTTCACAAGCACACAGTCACACCATGTAAGCTACATTTTAATGCAATGTTTTTAAGAATCAAGGCTACTGGTTTTCAGTTTGACAGTTTCAGGTATTTCCTTCTAGATATTCCAATGCACTAAAAACCAAAATGTATCCCTCATTTTCAAAAGAATTTTGTTGGCTATATAATTCTTGGTTGGTAGTCTCTCTCTTTCAGTGTCTTAAATATATAATACCACAGCCTTCTCTCCTCCATGGTTTCTACTGAGAAATCCACACATAATCTTTCAAGCATCCCTTGTATGTGACAGATCACTTTTTCTTGCTTTCCGAATTCTCTCTTTGACATTTAGTAACCTGATTACTAAGTGTCTTAGTGTAGGTCTATTTGGATCTATTCTGTTTGGGGCATGATGCACTTCTTGGTTTTATAATTTTATGTCTTTCATAAGAGTTGGGAAATATTCAGTGATTATTTCCTCCATTATTGTTTGTTCCCCTTTCTTTTTCTCTTCTCCTCCTGGGAAACCTATGACACATATATTCATGCAATTCCTGTTGTCATTCAATTTCCTGAAACACTGCTCATATTTTTCCATTTTTCCCCAAATGCTTTTTTGTGTTTAGGAATTCAGATATGCTGTCCTTTATTTCATGAATCCTTTCTTCTGCCTCATAAAATCTGCTGTTTTATGTCTCCATTGTTTTTTCCATCTCTTCTATTGTGCCTTGTATTCCCATAAGTTCTGCCAATTGTTTTTTCAAACCTTCAAGTTCATCCTTATGTTCTCCCAATATCTTCTTTATATTCTTCATCTCTTTTTTCATACCTTACCTCAACTCTTTGATATGATTTTTAATTGATTTAGCATATTCATTTAAAGATCAGTAATTAGCTGTTTCAACTCCTGTATCTCATTTGAAGTGTAAGTTTATTCCTTGAACTGGACATTTCTTCATTTTTCCTACAGTGTCTCATAATTTTTTGTTGTCTAGGCATCTGGTTTCATTGATTACCCCAATCAGATTTTTCCAGACCAAGTGGGCCCAGGTCTCCGAAGGAATGTGTAATCAGTATCATGTTTCCCTAAGGGTCAGCCGCAGTAGGTTGTCAGACTTTTGCGTTTGGCATCTAGACTCTGTGCTTTTCTTATCCCATCCAGCAGGTGACATTATTAAGCCCACAACTCCCCACTGGTGTAAAGAGGTGCAGTCATTTTAATTCTTGCAGACCTTGTCCTGGCCAGGTACTGAGGGTGTCAGAAGCCAAGCTTAAGTTGGTTCTAGTTCCCCCTTCACCCAATCCCTGGAGTCTGAATTCTCTGAGGGAGAGCAACCACTTGAGCTGGGTCCCACTACCTTTACTTCTGGAAGATACACCCCTTAGGGAGTTATCTCCTACAACTGAATTCCTCCTTTGTCTCTCTGACTCTCTTAATTCCATCCTTGCCTGGGTCAGCACTGACAATTGAAAATGCCTGAGGCTTTCTCTAATGAGCTATTTGGAATGGGAGAATAAAAAGGAAAAATTTAGAAATCCCCTTTTCAGAGCCATTTCCTAGCCCCCCATTTTCCCTGTTCAACCACCATTGGTACCTTTTTCTCTGTGCCCATTTTCTTGGGACACAGCTGTTTTCCAGTTTTCTGAGCTCAGTCATCTCCAAAAGCCTCTGTTCATATTTTTTTTTCCATCAGCCCTACCTCCTCTCTGCTGGGAGGGACCTCAGGGTCCCTTTTCTGCTTGCTCCATGTTTATCTGTGCTTGTTGCTTGTATTCAGTTGTCCAAATTTGTTAAATAAAATGGCAATTGGTGCTTGGTTATTTTCCCTTGCTCCAGGTAGCCTGCATCTGTTTTTTCCACAGGGAAGTGATCCAGCCTAGCATGCCATGCCTGTGGGAGAGGAGCTCCAGCTTCAGAGTTTGGAGAGCTTTACTTACAGTTCTATGCTGTGAACTCAGCCATTCCACCCATTCCAGGCTGGTGTATGATGTATGTCCAGTTATTGATATTCCCAACTGTTGTTCCAGACTATTTACTAGTTATTCCTTGCTATTTACTAGTTGCTCTAGAGGACTAACTAAATTCCACACCTCTCCATGCTGCCATCTTGCCCCACCTCCTCTGGATGTTCTTTCTTATTTTTATTTTAATTATTTTGGTGGGAGTAGTGAAATATTCTAAAATTGATTGTGATGAATACACAACTATATGATGATGATGTGAGCCATTGATTGTATACTTTGGATGGATTTTATGGTGTGTGAATATACCTCAATAAAATTGCATTTAGAAAAAAAGTTCACACCTACAATAAGCCTATACACACTGGAATGTATTAGAAGAAAATGATCTTTTCTGGTGTACATACAGCTTCAAACCATCATGGAGGTCACACCAGTTTATATTCTTTTCTTCAACATATCTAGGTGATTTGTTCTGATACCCTTACCAACAATGAGTTTTATCAGTCTTTGCTTACTCTATATGCAAAACATTATAATTCATTGTTATTATATCTAATTTAATTAATTATTGGCCCAGCAGGATAAGCTTTATATATTTATTATCCCTGTGTTTCTTCTTTAAATTGCTTGATCATGTCCATTGATTTTTTTCCTGCTGTTTTGTCCTTTTATTGTGAATTTTAAGGAATTCTGTGTCATTATAAAGATATCATTTCCTTATATTCTTTTTTGAATGGGTCATAACACTTATGTATACAAAATTATTGGTAAATAAATAATGTTTTTAAAACTTACTCATTAAACAAAATTATCAGAATTGTTGAATAAAATTTGTCTAACATGAAATTAGGGTTAATTTCTTAAGAGGGAAATGAACTTTACAGTCATTGAATTTCTGTTTTGTTTTAAAAATGCTTCTAGATGCTGTCATAAACATTTTCTGAATAAATAATTTAAGAAATCCAATGAAATTGTTATTTTATTCTCTCATTTTTTAGAAGAGGAAACAGAGTCAGAAAATTTAGGTAAATTGCTAAAGGACAAGCAATGGTTAAGAAGAAGAATTAAGAATTTAACCTGAGGTGTTCTGATTCTAAACTCCATGTGTTTAAAATGCAACCATGATGTTTAACTTCAACTATGTCTTGATCATAGAAGGTGTTCAATGAATACCAGTTGAACAAACCAAATGAATATCAGAAATATTGTCAAGTGGATCAGTTTGTCTGAAAACTGTTCAAATACCTGGCCAGGAGTCTACTGCTGAGCATATGGACCATCTCTGAGATCACCATCTATTCCAACAAGCTTTGTGAAAGGAAAGTCAAGAGAATTACCACATGCTAAATTGAAAATAATCCACCACTGAAGCTATCTATTTTGAAGCACAACCTCAACAATGCTTTTACATTTCAGTGAGTAAGTCGCTACACTGAAAGCCAAAAATGGTTTATTTAGCAACTCCAAAACCCTAACATCAGATTTAAGTAGTTGAACATTGGTGAATAACATAGGCAGTGCTTTTATCAGTGCTGTTGATAACTCCCTCTGCTTATTTTGCCATTTAGAGGGAGAGTCATGCTCATTTACTTCACAAAGGAAAAAAAGAAGCTGATATTTTTGTACTAAATAATTGTCAGAGAAACAGATGGTTTCTCAGAATAAAAATTTTATGGAGAATGATGCATTTTTACGCTAACAATGAGTTGAATAACATACACTAACAAACACACAAGAGAGCACCTGAATTATTTACTCAGTTAATTCCTACCCTTGCCTCTCCATTAGAACATGCAATTGAATTTTACTTTAGTACAGAGATAGGTGGGGAGCAGCAGGAAGGACAAATTGGCAGAATAAGAATATGAAAAAGATCTTTCTATGAAATTCTAACACTCATCAGCTCTGCCAATCTGGAACCTATTTTGTAAGTATTTTCAATGATTTCACATAGAAAAAGTTTTTACTAATATATTTACAATTAGTTTGATATAGCACAGAATAATAGTTTCCACAAAATAGAAAAGCTCTCAGGTCATCTAAGCCAGTATTTCTCAACCCTGACTATGCATTAGAATCTCTGCAGGTCAGGCCCTGGTATCACATTTCTTGAAAAGCCCACTAGAAAATTTTTTATTTTTAGCCATGGTTGGAAATCACTAACCTAGTTGTGTTAGGTTATTTTAGAAATATTTTTCCCAAACAGAAGATTACAGCAAAATTAAAATGTTCAGAGATACGTAGCCCTGGGTTCTCTTTACCTCAGAGTAGCAACTAACTTTTTGGTTTTTAGATCACTAAAGGGGACATTTTTCCAATTGATTTTATGATTTTCACTTAATTTTTCTCCTAATGATTATATGGAGACCAAAAGTTTATTAAATTCATGTACTAAGACAGTAAATTAATTTAAAACAAATCAGTCTTTTATAAAGTCAGTCAGTAAAATTTAACTATTTCATATAATTTAAAGGCAAATATATTCAGATAATCAGTATTATTGCCTTCTCCTTCTCTATACTTGACAATTCCCAACTCATTTTTTTCCCTACTCGTTCTTTAACTTTCTCTATGCAACCTTCCTCGATGCTCTTAAAACCCTTTTTACATAACTGCATCAGGCTAATTTTGAATATAAGATAATGAATATAAAGCATTTTATACATTTAACTTAGCAATTATTTAATATTAACTGTTATTTTTGTCACCATAGTTCTTGGTGCAAAGAGGAGGTTGATATATGGATTAACCTAATTAAAATGTTATTCTAAGTGGTTATATATATATATATATATATACACACACACACACACACACACAAAATTATCTTAGTTTTATCTTTAGCTTGCAGATGAAGAATACTTTAAAGGAAATTTTTTCAAACAAACAGGAGAAAAAGCTCCCATACTGCTCTTTAATAGGGGATGGTGTTCAGGTGTGAATGCTCTAAGATAAGTTAATAATACAAATTTTTGACAATGATTGAGAAATTACAATGATTAAGGCAAGCAGCCTAGTTTAGTTTGTACCAATTTGTACACATAATATTTTACTCCAAGAAAATAAGCTTAGGAGGACTAATTAGATATGTTACAGCTAATTTAGTCATCTACATTAAAAAGCTGATTTGTGTGGCTGTAGAAAGGTAAATGAAATCAAATAACCACTGTATGACTAGTTACCAACCAATTGTTCTTCAATAGCAAGTGGTTTGTCTGAAGTCTACTCTTATAATCTGTTTCCAAACTGGCTTGTTTGTACATCAAAAAGGTATGATTAGTCCCAATATTTAATATTAAAAGTTCAAAGCAATTTGATACATTTGTTTTGCCAAAGCAGAGATAATGCCTTTAGTCCTTAGAAATGGACAAGAAATAAATGAAGGCAATTATCTTTCAGCATAGGTATGAACTCTCAGTAGTACTGGGAGAGTTTAGAAAATAAACCACCCAATACTTACAATGGCGTGTTACAGTGCCACTGAGATAAACAGGATTCAATAACCTTGCTGGCAAATCAGCAGTACCATTGTATTTCTATCCTCATAATGAAACAGGCTATTCCTCACTTTTCTGCTCCTATTATTCTATATTCCATACTCACACAAATTGGTTAAAACTGAGGCTATCTCTAGTCATTCCTCTCTTGTTTCCCTTTCAATGAATGTCATATGGGTATGGAGATCATGTGCTATTTGTTGCTTTATTCTGCCTTTATCATTTGACTTGTAAGTGCTACTCAACTTTCATGCAAATTAGTAGTATATTCTTACATATCAAACCATTATGCATAGTTTTGTCATGCACTTTCTAGTTTGGCAGACAGAGGACTGCTAAAAACATGATTAAACCCACGGTGCTTTCTCCCCCACTGATGAAAGATTATATATGTAGCTATTGACACATAACAGGTGTAATTAAGAAAACATAGGCTACCAATGTGGAGCTATCACAGAGAGGTGGCATTTTTCCAAGGAGAGAGCATTTATGCCATTATCTGCATAACACATCTAGATTCATCTTTTCTGCACATTTGGTTCTTCTGTGAAACTTGCAAATTTTCTAATGAGTAGACAAAATTCCATACAATCTAAAGGACACAAATGTACACAAGCCAAAGATGTATAATTGGAAATTTGTTTAATAAGGCTGGATTCCCAGGCAGAATTTCCAATATGATTGTCTTCTACTAGCTCATTTCCAAGATGGAAATTGCATATCCTGACAACTCAAATTTAAATTAAATGGTGATAGAGGTGGTTAATAGAAGGGGTGTGTGTCTGTGTGTGTGTATGTGTGCATGTGTGCATGCAGACATATGTGAGTAGATATACTTAAATGCAATCATATAAATATATTTCTACATGGGTTCCAATTTAAATAAGAGAAGGAAAGAGTCTAGGGTCACAGAGAAGGCAGACATTTCTTTGTCACATATGGTGAATAATTTTTCTTCAATTTTAGTATATAGTCAATACCTTGTACATTCATATGTTTTGTGAAACCCCAGTTTATGTGTAACATTTGAATTTCTCCTATCACTTACTCAATGCCCAGCTGAAAAGTAAAATAGGCTTTTAAGAATCTTTTCAGTCTGAAAAATTAATTGTATTTAATAAAAACTCCATGGAAAATAGTAGAAGTCATATCGGCAGAAATGGGAAACTAAAGATTATGGTTTTCTGCTTTCTAATCCCCTCTAAACTAATGCACACACACACACACACACACACACACACACTGATGATTACTGTATATACAACTTACCTTCATATTATTTCCTATACCTATCAGCTAGATATTTTGATCCCTTTCTTCCAGGTGGGGGTAATTATATAATTGCACTCCAGGAATCTGTATTGTTCACACCTTCATATTACTTGGATGTATGTTCAGAAATAGAATCATATTTAATTTGGCTCAGTCATTTCAGAAACAGAAAGTTTGGGGGTGGTGGTTTCCTATTGGCTCTTCAGTAGGAAACCCAATCATAATATTTTACTCCTTTAGAGAGAGCATCATAAGTTTTATGTATGCCCTTCTCAGGATTCTGAGAAAGACTGGAGGTAAGAAAATAATCTTTATCTTTGCTTAGCGCACACAGAGAAATTCAATTTAATTCATTTATCTTTTAGAGAAATTCCAATTCTGCTTTTCTGCTCTGTGTGACTTCAAATAAGTGGTTTATGCCAAAATGTTTTCTTTTTAATTTATTATTTTGTTATGGCTGTAGATTAGGACTAATACAAAAGAAGATCTTCAGATATCATTTACATGATTTGGATAAATATGTGACAGAACCAGAAATACACTGAAATCCTTGATGATAGCCCACTTGCACACAGCACAAACATAAGAAATGGAAGAAATAGCAAAAGATAGTTCAGGTACATATCTAGTATATTTTGTATAAGCAATTAAAAATAATATATTTATTTGTATATATTGAAGATCTATTATAGTTGTTTGCCATCAACTGAGAATTGAAATTATTAGATATAAGTGAATTCATCAATCACAAGAGCACAATAATACATTTACTCACAAACATTTGGGTGGAAATAATGATTTAATTGTAAATTATGATTAATAACTGTATTATACAATTTCCTTCCTGACTCTTCAATATCAGTTCTTGGGGGGGGGTCCAAGATGGTGGATTAGGGGAGACAGAAAAATGTTCTTCTCCATTAAAAACACTAGATAAGGACAGAACGTGCTCCAGAACAGTGGCTCCAGGGTTCCACTGGCTGGGTAGGGACACCTACACCAACAGAAACTGAGAGGCTGCATTCAGAGATGGCTGAGTGTTCGACCTGGAAAGCTGCCAGGGAATGCACAGCCAGAGCCACAGACCAGGAGGTGAGTGTTTGGCTTGGAAACTTCCAGGGAAAGGACAGCCAGAACTGCAGATGAGTAAGTGAATGTTCAGCCTGGAAAACCAAGAGGGAACAGGCAGCCAGAGCCACAGATGAGCATGAGCAGGTGAGTGTTTGGCACAGAAAGCCACTGGGGAATAGGCAGCTGGACCCATGGTTGAATGCGGTGGGAAGTACCTTCCATGCCCCAGGCATCCACTTCAGTTATTGGTGTGGGAGATAATCCTTCACAGACCTGCAGCCAAGAGCCCCTGTACCATGGACTGGACATTGCAGCAGACAGATGAGTGTGAAAGGTGGTAGCTTTCCATGCCCCATGCATCCATATTTGCAGCTGGCTGGGAGACACCCCTTCACAGCCCCATAGCCAAAAGTTTCCTTGAGGGAATTCAGCATTCAGTGGGCTTGCAACAGTGCCCACTCTTCCTCCATGGAAGCCCACAGTGAGCAGAGCATACAGGCAGAGGTGTTGTATGGAAGTGCCAGGAAACCTACCCCAAACCCAGGGAGTAGTGGACACTTTAGAGAGAGAGACTGCAGGGCATTTGAACTGAAGGGGGCAATGCACAGGACTGCAGCCCCAGGGCATGCCACCTGCAGCCCTGGAAAAGGCTGAGATCAGTGTCCTGAAGCAGTCTCCCCAAGAAACTGCATAGGGCTTGCCCTCCCTAAGGCCTGGTGGTCCCTACTGTACATGGAAGCTTGGTGTGCTGATAGGACTTCCCTGGTTTGGACCCCACTTAGTGCAGAGACAAAGATGGGGAGAACTGGCATGAGGGTAAGAGGTGGCTCAGGAGTGCCATCCATTGATAGGTCAGGGAAAGTGCACTCCACCAAGCTGTAGCTCTCTCAAATTATAGGTAAGTTTCCAAATAAGCCTGCATATCCTAAAAGAACCCTATCAAGATAAGCAAATGCCAAGAGGCCAAAAACAAAAGAAAATTATAATGCATATGAAGAAACCAGAAGATATGGATAATCCAAATGCCCAAATTAAAAAGCCAGAGGAGGCACAGAATTTGGAGCAAAAGTTAAAGAAGTAGTCACAAACATCAATATCATGGCTCAGGATATTAAGGGTATGAAGAACACCTTAGAAGAGCATAAAGAAGAATTTGCAAAAGTAAGAAAAAAGCAGATGTTATGAAAAAAAAAGATTCTGTTGATCAAGTTAAAAAGTCTCTTGAGACACATAAGACTGTTTTTGAAGAGCAAGAAGAAAGAATTAGTGAACAGGAAGATAGTGTGATGAAAAATGAAAGCACAAAAGAATGAATAGTGAAAAAAATTGAAAAAATTGAAGTAGATCTCACAGAAATAACGGGCAACTTGAAGTGTGCAAGTACAAGAATCATCCATATTCCAGAAGGGGAAGAGAAGAATAAAGGGCTAGGAAGAGTATTCAAAGGCATTATTGGGGAAAACATCCCAACCCTTCTAAATGACATAAGTATGCAAATCGTATATGTCCAATGAACTCCAAATAAGATAAATCCACATAAACCCACTCTGAGACATATTCTGTTCAGTTTGTCAAATGCTGATGAGAAAGAGATAATTCTGAAAGCAGCAAGAGAGAAGTGACTCACCACATACAAGGGAAACAACATAAGACTAAGCATTAACAACACAGTGGCCACCATGGAAGTGAGAAGGCAGTGGTATGACATATTTAATATTCTGAAAGAGAAAAATTGCCAGCCAAGAATTCTTTATCCAGCAAAGATTTCCTGCAAATTTGAGGGAGGGCTTAAAATTCTCACAAACAAACAAATGCTGAGAGAATTTGCTAACAAGAGACCTGTCCTACAAGAAATACTAAAAGGAGCTCTACCAGCTGAGAAAAAAAGGAGAGAGAGGTCTGAAGAAGGGCATAGAATTGAAGATTTTTAGTAAGGGTACCTTAAAGGAAATAAAGAGAGAGAAGAAAAATAAATCTGACAAAACCAAAGGATAAGATGGCTGATTCAAGCAATGCCTTCAGAGTAATAACATGGTATGTAAATGGATTGAACTCCCCAATTAAATGATATAGACTGGAAGAATGGATTAAAATAATATGAACAATCAATATGTTGCTTACAAGAGACTAATCTTAGACCCAGAGAGTCAAATAAATTGTAAGTGAAAGGATGGAGAAAAGTATTCCATGCAAGCTACAGCCAAAAGAAAGCATGGGTAGCAACATTAATCTCAGATAAAACAGATTTTATATGCCAGAATGTCATAAGAGAGAAAGAAGGACACTAAATACTAATAAAAGGGACAATTCAACAAGAAGGAATAATAATCATGAATGCTTAAGAACCTAATCAAGGTGTCCCAAAGTACATGAGACGTTGGCAAAAATGAAGGGAGTAATAGAGGTTTCCACAGTAATTGTGGGAGACTTCAATAGATCACTCTCTCTTATAGATAGATCAACCAGAGGATCAATAAGGAAATTGAGGACCTAAACAATATTAAAATGAATTAGACTTAGACATTTATAGAGTATTATATCCCAAATCACCAGGATATACATTCTTCTCTAGTGCTCACGGAAATTTCTCCAGGATAGATCATATTCATTAAACAACCCTCAATAAATTTAAAAAGATTGAAATTATTCAAAGCACACTCTCTGATCACGATGGAATACAACCAGAAGTCAATAACCAGCAAAGAACCAGAACATTCACAAATATGTGGGGGTTAACAACACACTCCTAAACAATCAGAAAGTCAAAGAATAAATTGCAAGAAAAATTGCTAAATGCCTAGAGATGAACGAAAATGAGAACACAGCATATCAAAACTTATGGGATGCAGTGAAGGCAGTATGGAGAGGGAAATTTATAGCTTTAAATGCATACATTTAAAAGAAAGAAAGAGCTAAAATCAGAGAACTAATGGAACAACTGAAGAAGCTAGAAAATGAACAGCAAACTAATCCTAAACCAAGTAGACAAAAAGAAATAACAAGGATTAAAACAGAAATAAATGACATCGAGAACAAAAACCAATAGAGTAAACAAACAAAAAGTTGGTTCTTTGAGATCAACAAGATTGGCAAGCCCTTAACTAGACTGACAAAATCAAAAAAAGAAGTCCCAAATAAACAAAATAATAAATAAGAGAGGGGACATCACTGTGGAACTCAAAGAAATTTTAAAAATCATAAAAGGTTACTATGAAAAACTGTATGTCAACAAACTAGATAATGTAGAGGACATCAACAGTTTTATGTAAACACATGAATAACCTAGAGTGTCCAGAGAAGTAATAGAAGACCTCAACAAACCAATTACAAGCAAAAGATCCAATCATTCATCAAAAAGCTTCCCACAAATAAAAGCCCAGTGCCAGATGACTTCACAGGAGAATTCTACCAAACTTTCTAAAAAGAACTGACACCAATCTTACTTAAACTTTTTGAAAAAAATGAAGAAAATGGAATGCTACCTAACTCATTTTATGAAGCTAGCATCACTCTAATGTGAAAACCAGGTAAAGATGCTACAAGAAAGGAAAACTACAGGCTAATCTCCCTCATGAATTTAGATGCAAAAATTCTCAACAAAATACTTGCAAATCAAATCCAAAGACACATTAAACCATACACCACGACAAAGTGGGTTTCATTTCAGGCAAGCAAGGATGGTTCAACATAAGAAAATCAATCAATGTCAAACAACACATTAACAAATCAAAAGGGAAAAATCAAATGATCATCTCAATAGATGCTGAAAAAGCAATCAACAAAATTCAGCATCCTTTCTTCTGATAAAAACACTTCAAAATGTAGGAATTGAAGAATACTTCTTCAATGTGATAAAGGGCATATACGAAAAACCCACAGCCAGCATAGTACTCAAGGACAGGAGGATGAAAACCTTCCCTCTCTGATCAGGAATGAGTCAAGTTTGGCTAATGTCACTATTATTCAACACTGTGTTAGAAGTTCTAGCCAGAGTAATTCCACAAGATAAATAAACAAAAGGCATCCAAATTGGAAAGGAAGAAGTAAAACTGTCATTGTTTGCAGCTGATATGATCTTATATTTGGAAAACCCTGAGAAATTGACAACACAAATATTTGAGCTAATAAATAAATTTATCAAAGTGGCAGGACACAAGATTAATGTTCATGTCAGTAATGTTCCTACACACTAGAAATGACCTAACTCAAGAAAAAGATTCCATTCTCAGTAACAACTAAAAACTCAAGTACATAGGAATAAAGTTAACCAAGGATGTAAAAGATCTCTACATAGAAAATTACATAACTTTTCTAAAAGAAATATAAGGAAACTGTTCTGGTTTGAATGTATTATGTCCCCCAAAATGCCATTATCTTTGATGCAATCTTGTGTGGGCAGATGTATCAGTGTTGATTAGATTGTAATTCTTTGAGTGTTTCCATGCAGATGTGACCCAACCAGTTGTGGGTGATGACTCTGATTGGATGGTTTCCATGGAGTTGTGGCCCTGCCCATTCAGCGTGGGCCTTGATTAGTTTACTGGAGCAATATATAAACTCAGACAGAAGGAGAGAGCTTGCTACAGCCAAGAGGGACACTTTGAAGAAAGCACAGGAGCTGAGAGAGTTGCTGCAGCTGAGAGACAGTTTGAAGACAGCCATTGAAAGCAGACTTTTGCTCCAGAAAAGCCAAGAGAGGAAAAATGCTCCAAGAGCAAATAAGAGTGACATTTTTGAGGAACCACAGCCTAGAGAGGAACGTCCTGGGAGAAAGCCATTTTGAAACCAGAACTTTGGAGCAGACACCAACCACGTGCCTTCCCAGCTAACAGAGATTTTCCAGACACCATTGGCCATCCTCCAGTGAAGGTACCTTTTATTGATGGACACTTTATGGCCTTAAGACCACAACTTTGTAACCAAATAAGCCCCCTTTTACAAAAGCCAATCTTTTTCTGGTGTTTTGCATTCTGGCAGCATTAGCAAACTAGAACAGAAACCTAAAGAGATGGAAAAATATTCTATGTTCATGGATAGGAAGGCTAAATATTGTTAAAATATCAATCCTACCCAACTTATCTACAGATTCAGTGCAATTCCAATCAAAATTCCGACAACCTACTTTGCAAACTTGGAAAAGCTAGTTATCAAATTTATTTGGAAGAGAAAGTTGGCTCAAATTGCTAAAAACATTTTAAAAAAGAAAAACAAAGTGGGAAAACTTACACTTCCTGACTTTTGAAGCTTACTGTAATAAGCCAGACACAAAAAGAGAGATATTGTATGTTACCACTAATGTGAACTCTGAGAAAAAATGTAAAAGAAGTGTTTTATATTGTACAATGTATGGACCTAGAGATATACAGCAGCTAGTGAAGTTGGAGTGATAATCTAATGAGAACAGATAAGATGTTGAGGGCGATCTTAATGATATGGGAATGCTCAGGAATGACTATGGTTTATTAATTTTCTTGGGAGTATGGTAGGAACTTGTTGGCAACAATATAATTATTTTAGGTTAGTTGTTTTTCTTCTTCCTGTGTTTTGTTTTATTTGAAATGTTTTTTAATTTTTTGATAAAGTTTTTTTTTTTTTAATTTTTGTTGGGATTGTTCAGATACCATACAATTATCCAAAGATCCAAAGTGTACAGTCAATTGCCCCTGGTACCCTCATACAGCTGTGCATCCATCACCACACTTAATTTTTGTTCAATTTTTAGAAACTTTTCATTACTCCAGACAAGAAATAAAGTAAAAGATGGAAAAAAAAGAAAGAAAAAGAAAAGGAAACTCAAATCCTCCCATATCCCTAACCAACCCCCCTCAATTGTTGACTTGTGGTGTTGGTATAGTACATTTGTTACTGTTTATGAAAGAATGTTGAAATACTAACTGTAGTATATAGTTTGCAATAGGTATATATTTCTTCCCTATATGCCCCTCTATTACTAACTTCTAGTTGTATTGTCCTACATTTGTTCTGGTTCATGGAAGAGTTTTCTAATATTTGTACAGTTAATAATGGACATTGCCCACCATAGGATTCAGTTTTATACATTCCCATCTTTTGACCTCCAACTTTTCTTTTGGTGACATATATGACTCTAAGCTTCCCGTTTTCACCTCATTCACACGCCATTCAGCACTGTTAGTTATTCTCACATCTTGCTACCGACACCACTGTTCATTTCCAAATGTTTAAGTTAATCCTAGTTGAACATTCTGCTCATACTAAGCAACCACACCCCATTCTTAAGCCTCATCCTATATCTTGGTACCTTATATTTCATGTCTGTGAGTTTACATATTATAATTAGTTCTTATCAGTGAGACCCTGCAATATTTGTCCTTATGTGTCTGGCTTATTTCACTCAGTATATTGCCCTTGAGGTTTTGACATCAACCCATTTTTTTTAATATGGCTTTGTTCACACCCCATACATTCCATCCTAAGTAAACAATCGATGGTTCTCTGTATGGTCACATATTTATGTGTTCAGCACCTTCACCACTATCTATATAAGGGCATCTACATTTCTTCCACAAGGCAGGAGGGAGCATCAAAGAAGGTAGAGAGGGAAAAGAAAGAGGAAAAAAATGACAGCCAGGAAGTAGCAAAAGGAAAAATAACCCCGAATCAAAGTAGGGTAAAGAGTCAGACAATACCACCAATGTCAAGTGTCCAACACGCCTTCCCTATCCCCACCTCCTATCTGCATTTACCTTGGTATATCACCTTTGTTACATTAAAGGAAGCATAATGCAATGATTTTGTTAGTAAGTCTCTAGTTTACATTGATTGCATCCCTCCCCCAATGCCTCCCCATTTTTAACACCTTGCAAGATTGACATTTGCTTGTTCTCCCTTGTAAAAGAACATATTTGTACATTTTATCACAATTGTTGAACACTCTAGATTTCACCAAGTTACACACTCCCAGTCTTTATCTTTCCTCCTTTCTTCTGGTGGCTCACATGCTCCCAATCTTCCTCTCTCAACCATATACATAGCTATCTTTTTTCAGTGTACTTACATTGCTATGCTACCATCTCCCAAAATTGTGTTCCAAACCACGCACTCCTGTCTTCTATCACTCTGCAGTGTTCCCTTTAGTATTTCCTGTAGGACAGGTGTCTTGTTCACAAAGTCTCTCATTGTCTGTTTGTCAGAAAATATTTTGAGCTCTCCCTCACATTTGAAGGACAGCTTTGCTGGATATAGGATTCTTGGTTGGCGGTTTTTCTCTTTCAGTATCTTAAATATATCACACCACTTCCTTCTTGCCTCCATGGTTTCTGCTGAGAGATCTGCACATAGTCTTATTAAGCTTCCTTTGTATGTGATGGATTGCTTTTCTCTTGCTGCTTTCAGGATTCTCTCTGTCTTTGACATTTGATAATCTGATTATTAAGTGTCTTGGCATAGGCCTATTCAGATCTATTCTGTTTGGAGTACACTGCACTTCTTGGATCTGTAATTTTATGTCTTTCATAAGAGATGGGAAATTTTTTCATTGATTATTTCCACTGTTATTGCCTCTGCCCCTTTTCCCCTCTCTTCTCATTCTGGGACACCAATGATACGTAGATTCTTGTACTTTGTTTCATCTTTAAGTTCCTGGAGATGTTGCTCATATTTTTTCATTCTTTTCTCCATCTGCTCCTTTGTGTGTAGGCTTTCAGGTGTTTTGTTCTCCAGTTCCTGAGTGTTTTCTTCTGCCTCTTGACATCTGCTGTTGTATGTTTCCATTGTGTCTTTCATCTCTTGTGTTGTGCCTTTCATTTCCATATGTTCTACTGGTTGCTTTTTTGAACTTTCAATTTCTGCCTTATATATGCCCAGCGTTTTCTTTATAGCCTCTATCTCTTTTGTGAAATATTCTCTAAACTTTTGAATTGATTTAACATTAGTTGTTTAAATTCCTGTATCTCATTTGAAGTGTACATTTGTTCCTTTGACTGGGTCATAGCTTCGTTTTTCTTAGTGTAGGTTGTAGTTTTCTGTTGTCTAGGCGTCTGACCTCCTAGGCCACCCCAATCAGGTTTTCCCAGATGAGAACAGGCTCAGGTCACAGAAAGAGGTAAGATTTCAGTATCTGGTTTCCCTGATGGCTTTTCTTAGAGGGTTGATACACCTGTGCTTTTCTGCTGGGTAGGTGCACCTGTCACTGTCTGTGTAAGAGGGTGTGGCCTGTGGCTCTCCCACCCCAGGTTCTGGGGTCTGGTTCCAGAAAGACTGAAAGATGGACAGTAGAGCTGGGCCCCTCCCTTTCCTCTTGGGAAGCTATGCCCCCTCCAGAGTTGTCATTTGCATATCAATAAGTTCTTTGATTCTGTGACTCTGCTGATTGAAGTGTTTTGATTTTAAAATGTCTGAGACTGTCTTTACTGCAAAGCGCTGGGGGCTGAGAACAGCTGAGGTTTTCTCCACAGAGAGAGAAAGGGACAGAAAAACTCCCAGGTTCACCCATCAGCCAGAGATAGCACCCGATCCTTTGGCTCCCTGTCCTGAGACAGATATGTCCCCTTACACTCCCAAGCTCAGTTGTCAACAAAAGCCTCTGTCTGCTTGTTGAGGATTCGCTGTCTGTATTGAGCAGTTAACATTAAAACGCCCTGTTGGAGCTGGGCTGAGAAAATGCTGTTCTCTAGCACCGTGCGGCTTCTGTGATGGAGGGGCTCTCGGCTTTTGGCTCTTGGCTCTCAGCATGGCTCCACAGTTTTACTTACACATTTTATGCTGTGATCTTGGGCATTCCTCCCAATTCAGGTTGGTGGATGATGAGTGGACAGTCACGTTTGCCTCCCCGCTGTTATTCCAGGCTATTTACTAGTCTTTTGGTCATTTATGAATTGTTCCGAGGGGGACTAACAGTCTTCCATTCCTCTCTATGCTGCCATCTTAGCTTCTCTCGATAAATAAAGTTTTAAAAAATATAATGTTTGCGGTGTTGTGCTACCATCACCCCCTTTCATTACCAAAACTTTTTGATCAACCCAAATAGAAACTGTACAATTTAAACATTAACTCCTTATTGGTCAATTCATTTTTTTTTTTTTTTTGTCTTCATGGTTACATTTTATTACAGTGAAAGGATTCAGATCAAAATCAGCAAAGGTGAAGGCACATAGTGGTCAATTCATTTTTAACAAAGGTGCCAAGTCCAATTAATTGGAACAGAATAGTCTGTTCAACAAATGATGCTGGGAAAACTGGATAACCATATGCAAAAGCATCCTACCTCACACCATATACAAAATGGATCAAATGGATCAATTCAAAATGGATCAAAAGCCTAAGTATAAGAATCAGGAGTACAAGATTCCCAGAAGAAAACGTAAGAAAACCTCTTCAGGAACTTTGTTAGGCCAAGTTTTCTTAGACTGTATAACAAAGCATAGGTGACAAAAGAGAAAAATAGATAAAAATCTTTTGTGCATCAAAGGACTTCATGAAAGTAAAAGGACAACCTACACAATAGGAGAAAATATTTGCAAACTATGTGTACCAGTTTGAATGTATTATGTCCCCCAAAATGCCATTATCTTTGATGCAATCTTTTGTGGGCAGATGTATTAGTGTTGATTAGATTGTAATTCTTTGATTGAGTATTTCCATGGAGATGTGACCCACCCAACTGTAGATGATAACTCTGATTAGATAATTTCCATGGAGGTATGGCCCTGTCCATTCAACATGGGCCTTGATTAGTTTACTGGAGCACTATATAAGCTCAGACAGAAGAAGTGAGCTCGCTACAGCCAAGAGGGACACATTGAAGAATGCACAGGATCTGAGAGAGGAGCTGCAGAGACCTTTTGGAAATGGTCCTTGAAAGCAGACTTGCTCCTGAGAAGCTAAGAGAGGACAAATGCCCCAAAAGCAACTGAGAATGACATTTTGGGAGAAAGCCATTTTGAAACCAGAACTCTGGAGCAGACACCAGCCATGTGCCTCCCCAGCTAACAGAGGTTTTATGGACACCATTGACCATCCTCCAGGGAAGGTACCTGATTGCTGATGCAATACCTTGGACACTTTATGGACTTAAGACTGTAACTGTGTAACCATATAAACACTCTTTTAGAAAACCCAATCGATTTCTGGTATTTTGCAAAATGGCAGCATTAGCAAACCAGAACACCATGTATCTGATAAGGGTTTAATAGTCAGAATACAGTAAGAAATCCTACAACTCAACCACAATTAGGAAAACAATCCAATTTACCAATGGGCAAAAGACTTGAATAGACATTTCTCCAAAAATGATATGCAAATGGCCAAAAAGCACATGAAAAGATTCTCAGCCTCATTACCCTTAGGGAAATGAAAACCAAGATCATAATGAGATACCATTTCACACCCTCCAGAATGGCTACTATTAAAAAATGGAAAATAACAGGTATTGAAGAGGATGTGGAGGAAAAGAAACATTCATTGTTGATGGGAACATAAACTTGTGCAGCTGCTGTGGAAAACAGTTTGGCGCTCCCTCAGAAAGTTAAGTATAGAATTCCCATATGACCTGATAATCCCACTTCTAGGTATATATTCAAGAGAATTGAAAGTTGGAACTCTAACAGATATTTTCACAGTGATGTTCATAGTGATGTTATTCAGAATAGTCAAAAGATGGAAGCAACCCAACCATCCATCAACAGATGGATGAATAAATGAAATGTGGTTTATACATACAATGGAGTATTATACAGCCATAAAAAGAATGAAATTCTTGTAAGTGCACCAACGTGAATGAACCTTGAAAACACTGTGCTGGGTGAAATAAGCCAGGCACAAAAGACAAATGTTGTACAATCTCACTGATAGGAAATAATTAGAATAAGCAAATTTATGGAGTGAGAAACTAGAATATAGATTACCAGGGATGGGAGTGGAGAATGAAGAGTCAGTGCTTAATTGATACAAAGTTTCTGGCTAGGGAGATGGAAAAATTTTAGTTATGGAGGGTGGTAGTGAATGTAATTAACAGCACTGAGTTATATATTTGAATGTGATTAAAAGGGGAAATTTTTAGGTTATATATATATATATATGTTACTAGAATAAAAAATTAAAAAAAAACACCATAGTACTGTACAACACAGTGAACCATAATGTAAACTATGGACTATAGTTAATAGTATAATTATAATAATATTGTTTCATCAATTGTAGTAAAAGTATCACACTAGTTCAAAGTGTTAATAATAGGGAAAAGTGCATGTGTGAGGGGTTATGTGGGAATTCTGTATTTTCTGCATGATTTTTTTGTAAATGCAATGTTTGCCTTATAAATTTTTAAAAAATTAAAAAAAATTCCAGAGCAAAAAATAATCAACTCTTTTTTGTTTTTATTTATTCTCATTATTAAGTCTGACACATACCTCTTGGCATTCAAATTTTTGGGGGGAGATATCGTTGACAAATGAAGCACTTGCCAAAGTGCAGTAAAATTATTTCACTTCTGAAACTATAAGAATTGAGCATTTGTAAATAAGATAACTGAAGGACAAGGTTCAGAATTCTTTTCCTCATAAATGTAGGTACTCTATTCCAAAACCCCAAAGCTAAGAAGCCTTTTAAGTTTGTTTTTAAATTCTCTTCCTCAGAGGTTGTACCTTTAACACGTCATTTTCCTGTTAGCAAGCTTTCTTGGTATCTAGACAATTTCCTACTTGAAATCTCAAAAACTCAATGCCATGCCCCACATTTCATGTGTTAGTTCCACCAAACATATGATTCAGGGATAGTGCTAGGGCCTTTGGGGAAAATATTGGAATTGCCATCTTGATATGCGCAAGGCATACCATAGTAATGTTCATTACACTTTTTCTTCAACTTATAGGCATTTGCAATACTTTAATCCTTTACTTTCTCCCTTCTATCATTAATTTCTTTCCTCTCCAGTTTAGTTTTCATGGACTATCATTTTAATATCTTTGCAGGATTCTCAACCCCCTTTCTTCCTTATCCATTCACTGCAATCAACTGGCAAGTAGCCAATCTTGTCAGGGCCACCATGTGTGGGTATGCACATTGTTCACAGGTTGTGCAGATTAGACTACAATGTGAATGTTTCTCTCTAGGGTGCTGCAATGTACAACTTACACAACCATTTGCTGTGACCCAATCTGGCTCTAACTTGCCTCAGTATTTAGTGAACTATTTTCTGACTGATGAACATTAAGAGAAAATTCACACCACCATATTAACTGCTGCCAGTACAAATTTAGTCTCCAAACTAAATTAAGCCATAAACGCTATCAATCTTTCTGTTTCTCTCATCAGTTTTCTCTCCTATTCTCCACAGAAGCTATTCTCCATTCTCCTCAAATTTCTGCTTTGCTGCTTATTTCCCTCCCATTCAACATATAAACACAAATTCTTCCTTATAGAGAGAATATCAGAAAGGTGTTGTCATAAATTCTAGAATATTATCTGTATCCTTTCCTCCTCTCTAATTTTTAGAATCAAAGCAGTATCCTTCCTCCTTTCTAATGATAATCTTTCCACCAATAATCTGCCTCCTGTATCCTCCTTCACTCTCACCAATCTATCTCTTTTCCTTGATCCTCAATCTCTTCTTCTATACTGGCTCCTTCCCCACATCATTTAGGTATTCTCAGTCTCTTTCCACTTAAAAGAACTCCATCTACTCTGTATCATATAATTTTTACAAGCAAACTTCATGATAAGTTACTTGTGCTCACTGTTTTCACTATCTTACCTCTTATCTAGTCACTCCTAATCCCACTATCCCCTGGCTTCAGCTACTTCTATGAAATTGCTTATGCAAAGTCATCTATAATTTCTTGGTTATGTACCTAATAGCTACTTCCCTATATTCACCTTAATTTGATTTTTCTGTTGCATTTGTTAGTGTGGATCATTTCCTTCTTCTTATAGTGTCTTCTTTAGATTTCTTGATGTCACATTCTCTTAGTTTTTCTCCTCTTGCTGCTTAATCACTTCCTTTCAGGGTCTCCCAGTTCTTTCTGCAATTCTCAAATGCTATTGATTTCAAAGACTTATTCTAAGCTCTTTTTTTATTCTGCACACTCTCTTTGATATCTCATCCATTTCCACATCTTCAATATACTGATAACCCCTCAATCTTTAACTTACATATCTGTCCTTTTTATACAGGCAAATATAAATCTTTCAATTGGACATGTTCAGTTGAGTGCCTTACAGACTCATAACACTTAATACACCCCAGATTTAATACATTTAGCCCTTACTTCCCAATCGGTTCCTCCTTCTTTGTATCACAATTAATGGCTTCTTAAGACACCTTGCAGCACCAGTTATAAATCTGGCTTCTCCTTCACCCTTCCTCAATCATAATTCACCAAGTTTTCATGCTTCCTCTTTAATATCTCTGTAATCAGTCCCTTATTTCCTTCCCCCTTTACCACTACTTTAATTAATCTTTCTTCAGTCTGAATTATGCCAGTAACATTTTCCTTATATCCCATGTTGCCACCACCATTCTCCCACTGTCAACCAGAGTAAGCATTCTAATTCAGCAGTTTTATAATATTACCATCAGTGATATTTGCCATGCTCTCCCTCACCTCCAGACATTTGTTTTTCCCTCTTCTCAGAACACTATTAAACACCACCCCCACTTCCTCTTATTCCAGCTAATGCCTATTCATGCTTCACATCTCACATTTTATGAATCTTGAAGTGTGCTTCAGAGATTTCTCTTACATTTTGCCATAGCACTTAATTCATTTATGGAAGTCAACACAGATTTCAAATTATTGGTTGATTTGCTTAATTTTCTGTTTACCTTCCCCAGATTACATATGTCTTTTGGTCTCTGCCTACTGCTCCAATCTCTTTGCTCAGCATCCTCTATGCTCCAGCCACTCAGGCATTCTTTCATTTCCTGAATCCCTAGACTCCTAAACACCCTTGAAACTTTGCCCATGCAGTTCTCATATCTCAAATGCCCCCACTCCAATGCATCTAGTTAACTCTTACTTATCCTTCATATATCAAGAGAAGCATTACTTCTTTGGGAAAGCTCTCTTTAATCCTTCAGATTCACACTGATGACCCTTTCTTATCTTCATAGCATTTATCACAGTTTAAAATTACATGCATATGTGAATTATTTAATTAATTTCTACAAACTCCACAAAACTGTAAGTTCCAAGAGAATAGTGATCTTTAGTGCCTATCATGTAAATTGGTCACTTAATGTGTAAGTTAATATGTGCTATAATGAATTCTTCTGTTAAATAAATATATATTCTCAAAGAAAGGTGACATGTTGACCTCTAATCAAGTATTGATCCTTTTATGCAGGTTAATTTATCACCTTTGGAAGATGTACATTCTCCTAAGGGAAAGGTCTATAAGACAAGAATATTTTAGTATACAAAGGAAAAGAGGTAAGAGGGTCCAGGACATAGATGTGCTACCTGAAAAGGTCTCCAGTAGGTAGGACATCAAAGTGTTTTCTCATTTGTAATGTGAGAATCCTGTAATATCTATCTCATTGGATAGTTGTGGAGATTGAGTACTTAGCACAGGGCATGTAATTAAATAAATACTGTGGAAGTGTTACTAAAATTAATATGCACTCAATTTCTTTCAATGAGCATTAATTGTAGTGAGAACAAACAACATAATGTAATTGGACTCTCAAGATAAGGGGAGAGGAAGCTGAAAAACATGGTAAGAGGATGCTGGATACAAACTCCAGCATTTGTATTTGGGTCTCACTTTTAATGGAATAAGCAGATCCTGCTGCCTTCAATATGCCATTCTGCTCCCAGACTTGGTTAACCTGAAATATGGTTCATTCAAGAAAAGTCAAGATAAACACTTGCTATTTCTCTTTATTCATCCATTTTCAGGTATGGGGTAGATGGTTCAGATGGAAAAAACTCACATCAAGACTCAGGCTTTCTTAAACTAGGCCTTTAAAGGCCTAGAAGTATTTCATAATCTTATTCAATAGGGCTTTGTTGTAATGTTTGCATAGCAGTGGGAATTTATCTTAATGACTATCTGACACCATATGGTTATATGAGTATTGGGTGAGCAGGTGTAGAAATATATGAAAGCCTCAAAAGATCCTAGTTTTATGTCTTTCTCAACCACTGATAACTGGCAAAAAATAAATTAGTGGCTGCTTGTCAAATGAATAGATGTGTGAATGACTGGATCCATATACCAGAAAATTTTGAGGTGGAGATTGCACAATGTGTGTTTCTGTCACACTCTGAGGTATGTTTTCTTTCTATGGTTTGTAAATTTGTGTAAATGGCATGTGTAATTGGCTGCCTAGAAATGTTTCAAACTGAATATGGATTCATAAATGTACCGTTACCGGTAAATATTTCACTACATCTACCTTCATCACCTTTTAAATATTTTCTTCATCCTTACTGAAACCTGTAAGTCTGAAAGCAAAAAATAATTCCTGACAAATTTGAACATAAATCCAGCTTTTATTGTTTCTCAGAGCTTGTCTTTAAAAGAATGCCCCCCACTTCATCACTGTATTTACTGACCTCCTCTCCAAATATGAGCATCCCATTGTACACATTTAGAAGAAAATATATTGTATAATTTTCATGGCTCATTTTCTCATGTCATTTGATTAAGATTTGGGTAATTTGGAAGAATTTAAAGAGCAGAGATAAAAGTTACCAAATATATTTAATTCTAAGGATCAGTAAATCTGGGCAACTGTTGAAGTATCTATGCTTTCTGAACTACACATTGAATTTGACTAGAGATTAACTCAAAGAGGATGCCACAAGGGATCAAGGAAGAAACTTCACAAGAGGGAAATAGAACATCTGGGGTGCATGTTAAACAATCCTCTAATAAATATCCAGCCCCAAAAGCAATGTGAGGTACATTTCCCTCTTTCCATACATAATATCATAGTGCCCTTTATGACTTGTTTTACACTTCAAAGTTGCCTTTCATATCCTTTTGAATCTGATTTCACTGGGTACAGTGAGCATTTGTGGATAGGGAGAGGGATAGCTTGTTTGGAGCTATGTGTGATTTCCTCTGCACCCCACCTCCCTTCAGAGCAAAGCCCATCTCCTATCTGGACATGGGTACACCTTGGAAAACAATCCTAGCCATCCTTACTGAACATTGTTGACAATCTGTGATTTTTGCCCTTTTGGATTTCTTGTTGAGGTAAAAAGGATATAATTTTTCCACCCAACTGGATAGATGGTATAAGTCTGTAATATCCGACTTTATCCACTAGATGGCAAATGTGCAACAGAAGTCAAAATGCTGCCTGTTTTCAGAATCCCCAGGGTTATTAAAATAGTTTGAAGCAGAGAATAAAAATGTATTTGAAAGTCCCCTTGAGAGACTGGGAAAAAATGTGGTGATATTAAACTTCCCCACCTGGGGAATTATTGATTTTCTCACAAGCATTGGGGACTATCAATTTAGAAGCCTGAGCCCTTGATTTTGGGCTTGCCTTATGAAGCTTGTTACTGCAAAGGAGAGGCTAAGCCTACTTAAAGTCATGCCCAAGAGTCATCCCGAGAGAACCTCTATTGTTGTTCAGATGTGGCCTCTCTGTCTAAACCAACACTGCAGGTCAACTCCCTGCTCACTCCCCGAAATGGGACATGACTCCCAGGTGTGTGAATCCCCTGGCAACATGGGACAGTACTCCTGGGGATGAGCCTGAACCTGGTGTCATAGGATTGAGAAAGTCTTCTTGACCAAAAGGGGGAAGAGAATTGAAAAAAAATAGTTTCAGTGGCTGGGAGTTTTCAAATAGAATACAGAGGTCATTCTAGAGATTATTCTTATGCATTATATAGATATCCCTTTTTAGTTTTTAGGGTTTGGAATAGCTAGAGGGACATACCTGGAACTGTAGAACTGCAATCCAGTAGCCTTGATTATTGAAGACAATCGTATAACTAACTGTATAGCTTACATGGTGTGACTGTGTGATTGTGAAATCCTTGTGGTTCAAACTCCCTTTATGCTGTGTATGGTTAGATAAGTAGAAAAATGGGGACAAAAATTAAGCGAATAATGGAGAGATGGGGGTGGGATGTTTTGATGTTCTTTTTTACTTTTATTTTTATTCTTAATTTTATTTTTGGATTAATGGAATATTCAAAAATTGTGATGATGAATGCACAACTGTATGATGTTGCTGTGAACAATTGATTGTACACTGTGGATGATTGGTATGCAAATATATCTCAATAAAACTAAATAAAAAATGGTTTGAGGATTAAGGAAGTGAAAAGTGAAATATAAGTGCTTTCAGACATAATACAATGACCTTATCAGTAAAACAAGGGGCAAATTGAGTACTCTCCAATGCAGACAGGATGAAGACAACTTGGCAACTTGTTAGCATGCTCTTAAATACAAGGAAGATTTCTCTATTGCTTGACAAAAACTACCTCTGTTTCAAAGTCAAAGAGTATAATTAGTATTTCAGAACAAAAACTATACATTGCAAGTGATTTATGGAGTTCCTCTTGGATATGTTTCCAGGTTCATGTCTTGAGACAGTTTCCAGGATTTAAAATGGTCTCATAGTGCTGGAAACCTATCAGGCTTCCCTAACTTGGTGGAAAGATTAGTCAAGGTTTTCTCCCTCACTTACTTATGTTCATTCCATTTAATGCAGTAATTACACACCTGGGAGACTCCTAAGCAAATAACATCAGACTCAGAGAAAACATTTACAAACTGTTTTTTAAAGCATTACATCTGAACATTAGAAGCAACAAAAATATCCAATAATAGAGGAAAATTAATAAAATGTGGATGCATCCATGTAATGGAATGTTACAGCTCTATTTCAATATTATAATTTTGTAATGCTGCAGAACATGTTTATAGTGTAAAGTGTTAGAAAATAAAATTTAAAACTGTATACATAGTATATTTAGTATAATTAAAAATAATAAGCTTAGAATGACTAGAAGAAAATAGACCAAAACATTAAGAATTATTTCAGAAGGGTAAGCCTGTGGATTATTTTTTTCTTATTATGATATTTTCTTATTTCCTAAATGGTCTATATATTTTTTCCAAATGTTCTATCATGAGCATTCATTATTTAAAATCTGAAAAATAAAGCAAATGTTGAAAAAGGGGAAAAGGTAAGTCAGCAAATTGAGGACACAATCAAAATAAGATGAGTTGCATATTTTAAGTTTTCTCTAATGACCCATTTTTAGGGATGACATTTGGGTTGAAAAGGGACCCATGGTAAAGGCATCTTGAGAGAACTAGCCTCCATCTCTTCAAGCAAAGCTGACATCTTCCTCTTTGCAAGAGAAGCAGTCACTCTCTCCAGATACGTATGAGTTTATTTCTAGAAATATCTGAATAGAGATACAGCAAGAGATGGAGTATCACCACATTTTCAGAGTACTGTTTTATACTATCCTTTTATTGCAGGTGGGAGAGCAATTGTATTCATTTCCCTTCATTATGTCATATTGTTGTGATCTCCTTTCATTCATTCATTCATTCAAAAGTAATTAAGCACCTACCTTAGGTCAAACTTCATACTAGGTATTAGGAATACAATAGTGAATGAAATAGCCCTCAGGAAGCTAACATTTAAGTGAGGGCAGATAACAATAAACAAATAGCCCACTAAACATATAAATTGAGAGAAAAGTGGAAAAAGTTATTTCTTTATCTTTAAAAAAATATTCCACACTAAATGTTTCCCAAACAAGGGGAAAAGAATTGTTTCACGCAATTTCAGAGTCTTAAGCAACCACTTAGCTTAATTCTCCATTCATATTGCTACATATGGTTTATGAAGTTTAAGGAAGTTATTCAAAATAGTCAATCTAGAATAAATGATTTGGCCTCAATATTTTTAAATAGACATTTTCCTTGAAAATTTTTGTATGGTTCTATAAAGGCTTTGTATAATAACACGTTTTTATTGAATAAACAAAACACTAAAGTGAGTGGTTCATTAAACCACAATCTGTTATCTGCAATTCCAGAATGAGAAAAAAATATCTGGAAACTGACAGTTTTATTCATAAAGCATTTGGTGGCAAAACCTGATATTACCTAAATTAATTTGACCACAAAATCTGAACTGAGCTGATGGGAGACTGCTGATGGTTTTTATTTATCCCATCCAGTATGAATATTCATAAGTTTTGTTTCATAACTATGTATGCATTTGATTATCTGGTACTGTCACCAATTTCATGGGTAGTATTACATAATATACAGTTTATACATATGTTACATTTATAAAATCCAAAAAATTCTGGACTCTTAAAAATGCCTGAGGACTTCTGGGACGATGGCAGAATAGGATAGCTATAGAACAAGTAGAGAAAAGCCAGAAAATGACTGGGACAGCAGTCCCAGGGTATGAGTGACTGGAGAGAGATTTCTACATTATATAAGGAGTACCTGGATTAAAAAGCAGAGAAATTATGACTGAGAGGTCTGGGTGAGTTTATCCAATTATGAGCACACCTGGAGCAGGCTGCTACATGCAGGCCAGAGCAGGTGCCAAAGGAGTGGTACACTCCCACACTTATACATCAGCAGCCAGCTGGAGAGATCTTCCCTCTCAGCTCTGCAGCTGGGAGGTCCCACATGGGAACCGGGGAGCCAGCACACTTGGCTTACCCATACACATATACCTTGCTGCAGTGCATATTTCCTATCCCTCATCCCTGAGACAGGCCACTGTGGGTGTCTGGTTTTGGAAGAGACTGTGGGCACTCCCCTTGGTAAGAAGGAGGGATGGAGAGCACAGCTGATCTGACAATTGGCCAGCAAAAGAGACACACTAGGTCCCACTGACCATATCCTTTCTCCATGGAGGCACAGAGCACTCATGGCATGCATGGGTAGAGGTGGAAATGACAGAGCAAGTTGCACTGCAGCACCTGGAGCTACCAAGCAGGCTGTGGGCAGGGGAAGTTGAAACTGTCAGTGCCACACCCAAAGGTCATTCCACATGGGAGCCTGGGAATCACCAGACCCATTGTTCCCATAAACAGATTCTCTGCCAAGGTGCACAGTGCCCATCTCCTACTCCAGGAGTTGGCAGCTTTCAGCACTCATGGAGACCTGTGGCCTTAAGTGGATTTTCACCTGGTCTGGATCCTGCCCAGCTAGTTGCTGCAGCCAGAGAGAGATGGGCTTGAGGGGAAGAGGTGGCCCAAGAGTACCATCTGCTGGGAAGACAGGGAAAGGGCACTCTGGCAAACCGCTTTTTGAACCTGCCTTTAACAGATCATTATACAGAATTGCACCTCCTGCATGAGGCCCTGTGTTGGTTAGGCTGGGAATTACTGACAAAACAAATGCAAAGAATATCTTCAATGCATACTCAAGAAACTACAAAATATTAGTCAAATGAGGGAAATCAACTTTCAAAATAACCTTATCAAATAATCAAATGCCTGGAAATCAACAAATAATCACAAAGCACATGAAGATGCAAGAAGATATGGCCAAGCCAAATGACCAAATTAAAAAGCCAGAGGAGACACAGAATTTGGAACAAGTAATCAAAGATGTTCATATAAAACTCCTACATAATTTCAATGGGTTGGCTAAAGATATAAAGGATATCAAGAGGACACCAGAGGAGCATAAAGAAGAACTTGAAAGAATAAATAGAAAAATAGGAGATCTTAGGGAATGAAAGATACTGTAGATTTAATTAAAAATATACTAGAGGCACACAGCAGCAGATTTAAAGAGGCAGACGAAACAATAAGCAAATGAGAAGACAGAGCAACTGAATTCAAAAGCACCAAATAACAAATGGCAAAAGAGATGGAAAACTTTGAATCAGATCTCAAAGTAATGATGGAAAACATGAAGTGCACAAATATAAGAAACATTAGTCTCCCAAAAGAAGAGAAAAAATGGCTAGGAAAATTATTTGAGGAGATAATTGGAGGAAACTTCCCAAACCTGATAAAAGACATAAATATGCAAATCAAAGAAGCCCAACAAACTCCAAATAGAATAAATCCAAACAGACCCACTTCAAGACACATACTAATCAGATGGTAAAATGCTGAAGAAGAGAAAGTCCTGGAAGCAGCAAGAGAAAAGTGATTCACCACATATGAGAGGCACCACATAAGACTAAGTTCTAAATACAGAAAGGGAACCATGGATGTGAGAAGGCAATGGTAAGATATATTTAAGATTTGGAAAGAGAAAAATTGCCAGCCAAGATATCTTTATCCAGCAAAGTTGTCCTTTGTGAGCGATAGCTAAAAATTTTGACAAAAAAAAGCTGAGTGAATTTCTTAACAGTTAACCTGTCCTGCAGGAAATAATAAAGGGATCTCTGTCAGCCAAAAAAAAAAGATAGGAGGGAGATGTCTGGAGAAGGGCACAGAACTGATGAGTATCAGTAATGGTAACTTAAAGTATAAAAAGAGAGAGGAAAAAATAAATCTGACAAATAAGAGCCAAAGGATGTGATGGTAGATTCAAGAACTGCCTTTACAGTAATAACTTTGAATGTCAATGGATTAAACTCCCCAATTAAAAGACACAGATTGGCAGAACGGACTAAACAAAATCTAATCCATCTATATGTGGGTTACAAGAGACTTACCTTAGACCCAAGGATGCAAATAGATTGAAAGTGAAAGAATAAGAAAAGATATTCCATACTAGCTGAAACCTAAAGAAAGCAGGACTAGCTGTATTAATATAGCAAGATATTAACAAGATAGACTTTAAATGCCAAGATATCATAAAAGACAAGAAAGACACTACATATTAATAAAAAGGGACAATTTGCCAAGAAGAAATAACAAATATAAATATTTATGTACCCAATCAAGGAGCTCCAAATACATGAGGCAAACATTGACAAATTTGAGGGGAGCAATAGATGCTTCTACAATAATAGTGGGAGACTTCAATATACCACTCTCTTCTATAGACAGAACAAGCAAACAGAGGATCAGTAAGGAAATAGAGAACCTAAACAAAGTGATAAATGTATTAGCCCTAACAGACAAATGTAGATTGTTACATCACCAAACACCGGGATATACATTCTTTTTAGTGCCCATGGATGTTCTCCAGGATGGATAATATGTTCAGGCAAAAAGCAGGTCATAATAAATTTAAAAAGATTGAAATTATTCAAAGCACTTTCTTTGACCACAATGGAATGAAGCTGGAGCTCAATAACCACCAAAGAACCAGAACTTTCAAAAATATATGGAGGTTAAATAACACACTCTTAAACAATCAGTGGGTTAAAGAAGAAATTGCAAGAGAAATCAGAAAATAGCTGGAGATGAATGAAAATGAGGACATAACATACCAAAGCTTATGGGATGCAGCAAAGGCAGTGCCTAGAGGGAAATTTATTGCCCTAAATTCCTATATTATAAAAAAGATAATATAGCAAAAATTGAGGACTTAACTGCAAACCTGGAGGAACTAGAGAAAGAATAGCAAACTAACACTAAGGCAAGTAGAAGACGAGAAATAATAAAATTAAAGTAGAAATAAATGAGTTGGAGAACCAAAACAATAGAGAAGATCAATAATACCAAAAGTTGTTTCTTTGAGAAATTCAATAAAATCAATTGACCCTTAGCTAGGCTGGCAAAGAAAAAAAGAGAGAGGATGCAAATAAATAAAATCAGAAATGAGAGGGGATTATTACCACAGACTATGAAAATATAAAAAATCATGAGAGGATACCTTGAACAACTCTACATCAACAAACTAGACAACTTAGATGAAATGGACAATTTTCTAGAAATTCATGAACAACCTATACTGACTTGCCAAGAAATAGAAGACCTAACAAACCAATCACAAGTAAGGAGATTCAGTCAGTCATCAAAAACCTTCCTACAAAGAAAATCCCAGGGCCAGATGGCTTCACAGGGAGATTTACCAAACATTCCAAAAAAGCAACAACAACAAAAGCAACAACAACAACAAAAAAAACCTAGCACCATTCCTGTTCATACTCTTCCAAAAATTTGAAGAAATAGCAACACTACCTAACTCATTTTATGAAGTTAACATCACTCTAATACCAAAATCAGATAAAGATACTACAAGAAAGGAAAATTACAGGCCAATCTCCCTAATGAATATGGATGCAAGAATTCTCAACATTAATACTTGCAAATCAAATCCAATGACACATTAAAAAAATTATACGAGGACCAATTGGGGTTTATTTCAGGAAGGCAAGGGTCATTCAAAACAACAAAATCAAACAGTGTTAACACATTAACAAACCAAAAGTGTCAAATTACATGATCATCTTGATGGATGCTAAAAAACATTTGACAAAATTCAGCATCCTTTTCTGATAAAAACACTTCAAAAGGTAAGAATTGAAGGAAACCTCCTCAATATGATAAAGGGCCTATATCAAAATCCCACAGCCAGCATCATACTCAATGGTAAGAGATGGAAAGCCTTCCCTCTTATATCAAGAATAAGGCAAAGATGCCCCCTGCCATGACTATTATTCAACGTTGTGCTAGAATTTCTAGCTAGAGCAATTAGGCAAGAGAAAAAAATAAAAGGTATCCAAATCAAAAAGGAAGAAGTAAACCCCTCATTATTTGCAGATGACATAATCCCATACTTGTAAAATCCTGAAATATCTATGATAAAACTACTTGAACTAATAAACAAATTCATCAAAGTGGTGTGATACAAGATGAACATGCAAATATCGGTAGTGTTTCTATAAATTAGTAATGACCTAATAGAAGACACAAGAAAAAAATTCCATTCACAATCACAATTAAAAGAATCAAGCATCTAGGAATAAACTTAAACAAGGATGTAAAGGAACTGTACACAGAAAACTGCAAAACATTGCCAAAAAAAAAACAAAGAAGACCTAAATAGGTGGAAAGGCATTCTGTTTCCATGGATACAAAGGCTAAATGTCATTAAGATGTCAATTCTACCTAAATTGATCTACAGATTCAGCACAATAGCAATCAAAATTTCAAGAGCCTACTTGGCGGACATGGAAAAGACAGTTATCAAATTTGTTTGGAGGGGAAAGGGGCCTTGAATAGCCAAAAACATCCTATGAAAAAAGCAAAGTGGGAGGACTTACACTTACTGACTTTAAAGCTTATTATAAAGCCACAGTAGTCTAAATAGCATAGTACTGGCACAAAGGTAGACATATTGATCAATGGAATCAAATTGAGAGTTTGGAAATAGATCCCAGATCTATGGTGAATTGATTTTTGACAAGGCCCCCAAATCCACTGAACTGGGACAGAATAGTCTGTTCAATAAATGGAGATGGGAGAACAGGATATCCACATCCAAAGGAATGAAAGAAGGCCCCTACCTCACAGTCTATACAAAAATTAACTCAAAGTAGAACAAAGACCTAAATATAAGAGCCAGTACCATAAAACTCCTAAAAGAAAATATGGGAAAACATCTTCAAGATGTAGTGACAGGAGGTCGCTTGTTAGACCTTATACCCAAAGCACAAGCAAAGAAAGAAAAATAGATAAATGGTAACTCCTCAAGATTGAACACTTCTATGCTTCAAGGGACTTTGTCAAAAAGGTGAACAGGCAGCCAATACAATTTGAGAAAATATTTGGAAACCATATATCTCATAAGGGTTTGATATCCTATATATAAATAAATCTTACAACTCAACAACAAAAGGACAAACTCAATAACAAAATGGGCAAAAGATATGAATAGACATTTTTTTTTTCCTGAAAAGGAAATACAAATGGCAAAAAAGCACATGAAAATGTGTTTGTCTACATTAGGGCAAGGCAAATCAAGACCACAATGAGATATTATCTCATAACTATAAGATTGCCCACTATTAAACAATCAGGAAACCACAAATGTTGGAGAGGATGTGGAAAAAATGGAACATTCATTCACTGCTGGTGAGAATGTAAAATAGTACAGCTGCTGTGGAAAACATTTTGGTGGTTCCTCAGAAAGCTAAATATAGACTTGCCCTATGAACCAGCAATTTCACTACTCAGCATATACCCAGAAGATCTGAAAGCAGAGACACAGACACCTGCACACTGATTCATAGTGGCATTATTCTCAGTTGCCAAAAGATGGAAACAATCCAAGTGTCCATCAACAAAGAAGAGGTAAACAAAATGTGGTATACACAGATGATGGAATATTATGCAGCAGTAAGAAGGAATGAGGTCCTGAAGTATGAGACAAATGGTTGAACCTTGAAGATATAATGCTGAGTGAAATAAGCCAGATACAAAAGGATAGATACTGTATAATTTCACTAATGTGAAACACCTAGAAAATGTAATCTTAAAGTCTTAAAATGTATAATATAGGGAACTAGAGATAGAAGCTGGAGAAGGGGGGGCAGTTACCAAGTAAGTACAAATTTGTTAACAAGTTGATCTTAAATATTTGGGAATATATAGAGGTCAAGTTACTTCCTTAGTGGGATTATAAGTAATACTGCCTATTGAAAGTGATTATGATTGAAAGGGGTTTTCTAAAGTCATGTATCTCACAGATTAACACCACAAATATAAATAAGCTCTTGCATGAACTTCAAATGTATGACATGTACAAAGAGTTAATCATCGAGTGGTATGCAGGAATAATTACCTATTGCATGCTATGGACTATATTTAACAGTAAAAGCTTACCTGTACCACACCAATACTAGGGGTAAATAATTAGGGGTGGGTATAAAGGGATATGGGTGTTTTGGGTTTTCTTTTTTGTGTGGTTGTGTCTATGTTATTTTTAATCTTTGGAGCAATGAAAATTGTATGCTCTAAAGAACTGAAAGCAGGGGTGCAAAAAGATAGGTGCACACTGATGTTTATGGCAGCATTATTCATGATAGCCAGTGGATGGAGGTGGCCATAGGGTCTATTGACTGATGAGTGGAAGGGGATGTGTGATGTATACATATGATGGAATATTGTGTGACTACAGAAAGGAATGAAGTTGTGAGGTATGCAATGAGATGACTGAACCTTGAGGGCATTATGTTAAAATAAGTCAGAAACAAAGGTACAAATATTGTATGGTCTCATTATGAAATGCTTATAAGAAAATTAGAACCTTGATTGTAAACTCATACATTTATTCCTGAGTTTTAATTGTTATTTCTAAATTCTGAGATGCTGTGATCTTTGTGTTTAACTTGGTAGTTTCCTGGATCTATTGGTACATGTGTGACACCTAAGACTCAGGATCTATGGGTACATGTGTGACATCTAAGACTCAGAAAACATTTATTTTCATCACTATAACATAGTATTTCTGAAAAATGCTAAAGGTCTTTAATTTGTAATGCGTTCTATGATTAAAATCAGTTTGAGAAATAATTAGGGAGTTATAATGCCTGTTAGCTTTTTTTTTTTTTTCTCTTTCAGCCATTTTTTATTTACAGTTTGTGTTCAATGCAAATCAATTCAGACTTTCAGAGTTCTCAGCTCTGGAAGTCAGCATTACTCCATACAACAACTGTTAAAGAAGCTGAAAAGAGATCAGACTTCAATTAGAGATACGAATGAAGGTGATCTGGTTGGGAGTAAGGTAAATGAAGATACAGGGTAAAAGATGATATTGTCTGTATTTTAAAACTTCAACTTCTGTGTGAGACCAAGAGAAGAGATGTTTATTCAGTCCAAAATTTAAATTTTCTGTAACACACTACCTAATTTTACTTGTCCAGTCAGTTTAGTTAAAAACCTTAATACATTGAACCTACAATAGGGAAGGAGATCTTGTTATTCTGTACAGGTTAAGAACTCTGTGATTCTTAGAGGGAGACATAAATCTGTAGTTGATGTCCACCGACATTTTTGTATCAGACATGTATTTTTCTTTTCAGATCATAAAACATTTTATTTAAGAAAACATTTATTTTCATCACTATAACATAGTATTTCTGAAAAATGCTAAAGGTCTTTAATTTGTAATGCTTTCTATGATTAAAATAAGTTTGAGAAATAATTAGGGAGTTATAATGCCTGTTAGCTTTTTTTTTTTTTTGCTCTTTCAGCCATTTTTTATTTACAGTTTGTGTTCAATGCAAATCAATTCCACAACATGAGAATTTACTATGAATCAAAGCATAAATACACAAACACAATATACAATCCAAAACAGATGTATAGCATTCAAATATAGAGCAAAAGGGAGTGTTCATTCTCACACACAGTAGCTTGTTGGATCTGGTTGTTCTCAAGTAGGATTCTAAAGAGGGGGAAAAAAATGACTGGCTATCAAGACTACTGTGGCCGTATTAGATACTGGAACATCAAAGCATCAGTGTGTGACCATGTGGACAAAAAGCTTCATAGGGTATCTATTTTTACAAAGGTTTCTGTGCATTGAGGCAGTTGTAAAAGATTCACTTTCCAGAATCAAGCCAACTTTCGGCTTAGAACCAAGTTCTAACTATCTAAAAACTATTAACTGATACAGAAAGTGCTCCAAATGTGGCTATTCTGATTCACAAAGTTAAAAAAAGTATTTACAGAAAGAGTATAAAAGTTTTTGCAAATTTAACGCAGGGTAGGTTCCAGTCCTCACTTTCAAAATACTGGATTTGCATTATTTATTTTTGGCTCCTTCACATTTGCCTTTTAAATTTCAAGACCTGTCAATTTAACTTTCAAAACAGATCACTTATTAAATTGTAAAAAGTATTCAACACATGCAGAAACAAAAAAGCAGCATTTTGAAATTGGTCGAGGTCAAGATTTATTCATTATGTTTGCATGGGGGGGTAGATTCCAATACATCATTGCACTGACACATGTCAATTACTATATAAAAAGTCAAATGCAATGTCAAATCCAAAGCCTCAGAAATAAGAGTTCAGTTCCCAGGAGAACAGTGATAGCTTAACAATGTAAAACTTTTATCTAGAGTTTATGAGCATTAAATTAGCATTGGTAAAACAGTACATGTAGAATTTGCAGTAACATCTGGAGGTACCTTCTAATGTACACATAAATAGAATCATGGAAGCTTTTATGTTACCTAATCATTTCATGGCCCCTATATATTTAATGTACCGAATGAAAACTGAATCTCCATTCCACACCCCATTGCGTCTCTCTAGGTAAGAGAAAATCTATTTGTTTTTCAAGGTAGAGTTTTAAGTGTCCATATTTCTTAAGTCACATTTAAGGAAATCCTCTCTTCATTTTGGATGTTGTCTGTCTTCATCTTCTACATAAAACTCCAGCAAATTTAATATTGGCATTCATCTTCTAGTCAAATCCTTCACATGTTCTTCAAACCAGTCAAATTTGGGATTCTCAACATTTTCTGTATCCAAAAGGTGCGGAATCAGTAGATTTGATGAAGACCTGTTTTCTCCTTGCCACACTGGACTTCAGATGCCATTTGGGTTGGGTTCAGAAGATGGGGAAGCACAGATGTTTCTTGACCTGAGTCTCTTAGCAGTAAAGATGTAAGAGGGAGAGTGAGATCATGAGGAGGCTGGCTGTAGATTGCAGGGCACTGCCACCTCCCAGGGTGGTGGCATTAGCTGTACTTAGGGCAGCCAAGGTATTCTGGGAGGAGTTACTTGAAAGCATTCTAGCAGTTGTTTGATTTGAAAAAATCTGTGTGGGTAAGAGCAGCTCCAGAAGCAGCAGCCCCAGTCGGAGCCTGGCCACCATCGCTTTGCCCATGTCCGCTCCGTCGACGTGCTGTGAGTCTCGCTGGATGCCGGGTGAATGGAGAACCACTCGCTAGGGGTGGGCACCGGCAAGGTGGAGCGCCTATTAGCATTTTATAGACTCAAATCTAATTCTGTAGTATACAAAGTTTAACTTTATTCAATTTATTATTGTCCAAAACATAATCCCGGTGCCACAGACCCTATGTCTTTTGGGACAAACTTTGTAACTTGCCGTTTTTTTTTCCAGGACCCAAGAGTTTAAATATGCCTCAGTGATTGTATTAATTTTTCAACTTATTTGAAATTAATTATTCTCAATTTATTATTTCTTTTACTTGTTTAATAATGTATAATACACAAAATATAAAGAAAACAGAATGTAAAACCAATAGCATGTACTAATTAAAAATGGCTGAATTCTAGCATAGGCATGCTTGTATCTCTAAATTAGCTGAAAATTTGGAAATATATGCCTCAGATAAAATGCTGAATTTTATCAGACTAGTAATTCAGATATATTATCTCTGAATTAGGTGATGTTTGAATTATGCAAAAATACCAAAATTTTGCAGTCATTTAAGGTGTCTCATTTCTTAAATTCATATAATCTTTGAAGTCATACATCATTATGCTCAAAATCTCTGAACTTCCTTTCAAAGATTTTTCCACTTGCTCTTGATCACATAAATAGAACAGTCATCACAAGTACAACTAATATTTTCCTTAAAAGATTACTTGTTTTTACTAATTTAGACAAAAGGAGTTTTCTCTATTTTTCCCATAACATAGCACATGGTATGCACCCACTAAATATTTGATAATTTAATCAATCTTCTTGAACAAGGTTATAAAATTGAGTCCTACAAATGCCTAATTAAAAACATCCAAGGAATTAATGGATTCCAATATTTGACTCAATATTTCTTTCTATCTGTTATGTATTTAAATTACTTGAGTTCTTGGTCAAGGGCAGGCATATTTCTTATTCTCCTTCCAGGCAATATCACAGAAGATTGCAGCTACTTGTACTAATACTGATCAGCATTGCTGGTATTCATAAATAGTGAGGCAATGTGAAAAGAATATTCCTCATGTGTTCCAAACTTTCTAAATGGTTTTAGATTGGATTATTTTAGTCATGATAATGATGAAAAGGGGAAACGTGCATTAGAAATTTCTATATAACCTTAATAATAAGATACTTCTTTAAAAAATGTCAATAAGAGGGGAAATAAAGATGGGGTAAGGGACTTTTTTGTTGTTTCTTTTTTGTCCTTCTTTTCTTATTCTTCATGGAAGAAATAGAAATGTTCACATATAGATTGTGGTGGTGAATGCATAACTATGTGATTGCACCAGAACTCATTGATTGTACACTTAAGATGGATTGTACGGTATGTGAATAAAACTGTTTAAGAAATATACAAGTGCTAGAGAAGATGTGGAGAGTGATATACCTATTAACTGTTGACAGGGAAATAGAATGTTGCAGCCACTCTGGAGGGCATTGTGATGGTTCCAAAGGAGGCTAAGTTTAGGGTTGCCATATGACCCTGCAACCCTGTTATTAGGTATATGCTTGGAGGTGCTGAATGCTGGGACTTGAATAGACATTTAACACCAGTGTTTGTGGCAGCATTATTCACAATTGCCAATGAATTGTGTTGTCCTAAGGGCACAGCAACTGAAGAATGGAAGGGCAAACTCTGGTACGTACAAAGATGGAATATTGAGTGACTGCAGGAGGGAATGAAGTTGTGAGTCATGCAATTAGGTGAATGAGCCTTGAGGGCAATATGTTGAGTGAAAAAAGCCAGACGCAAAAGAACAAATATTTAATGGTCTCACTAATATAAACTAACTATAGTGAGCAAACTCTGAGAATCAATTCAAGAGCATAGGTTAACAGGAGATAGAAGTGTGCAGGGATTGGGCAAGTGATGACTAAGGAGTACAGAATGCTCAGTAGGGGTCACTGTAAAGGTTCCTAGATTGTAAGCTCTTACAGCAGTCACATTTATTCCTGAGTTTTAACTGTTATTTTGAAATTCTATGATGCTGTGTTCTTTTTGTACACACTGGCAATTCCCAGGCATTTTTGGTATCTGTGTGACACCTGAGACTCTGTGTTAGAATTCTGCAGCTCTGAAAGTCAACATTACTCCATACAACAACTGTTAAAGAAGGTGAAAAACAGATCAGACTACAATTAGAGATAGGAATGAAGCTGATCTGGTTAGGACTAAGGTAAAGCAGAGTACAGGGTAAAAGGATGCTATTGTCTGTATTTTAATACTTCAAGTTTTGTGTGAGGCCAAAGGAAGAGATGTTTAATTGGTCCAAAATGTAAATTTTCTGTAGCACACTATCTAATCAAACCTATCTGGTTAATGTATTTAAACAACTTAATTACATGGAGATGAGAATAGGAAATGAGATCTTTATACTGTATACAGATTAGTGTAATACCCTAATACATTCCTGAGTATTTTGGGCAGAAAGTTAAAAAAAGGTATTTGCAAAGTCCCCTTGAGGGACTGGAGAAAAAAAATATGGAACTATTAAACTTCCCCACCTGGGGAATTCCTGATATTCTCTCAAGCACTAGTGACTCCCAATTTAAGAAGCTATGCCCTTGATCTTGAGGCTTGCCCTTACAAAATTTATTTCTGTAAGGGCGAAGGTAAGCCTGCTTATAATTATGCCTAAGTGTCACCCCCAGAGAACCTCTTTTATTGCTCAAATGTGGCCTTTCTCTCTAAACCAACTCTCCAAATAAACTCCCTACCCTCCTTCCTATGTGGGACATGACTCCCAAGGGGAGTACAACTTTCTGAGAATGTGGGACATGACTCCCAGAGATGAGCCTTGCCCTGGCATCATGGGATTAAGAAAATCTTCTTGACCAAAAGGAGGAAGCAAAATGAAACAAAATAAAGTTTCAGTGGCTGAGAGATTTGAAATGGAGTTGATACGTCACTCTGGAGGTTTCCCTAATGCATGCTTCAATTAGATACTGCAAATTGCCACAGTATTCACAGCCCCAACCAACAGTATTCTTGAAAACCCTAAAGAATACCCTGAGCTGTATATATGACTCTATAAATGAATTCCTTTCAAAGTTTATTTTCTCAGAAACTTAAAGACTCCAGATTGTTCCTAGGACAGATAAACCCTGAAACCCAGAGGCACCAATCTCTCCTAGATTGGGAAATTGATGATTAAGGAGTACAGAATGTTCAATAATGTTCATTATAAAGGTTCTTAGATTGTAAGCTAAAATATCAACCAGGTTCATAGCTCTACCCCATAAGGTCAACCCCCTTTCCAGCATGAAGAACCTAAAATGGTCATTGCTCAGATATCCCTGAAGATTGAGATCATGATCAAATGAGAGGGAAGAGGTGTAACTGAGAAATTAGGATTTGACAAATGAATATGGCTACTGACTCATCATATAGATATTTCTTTTTAGTTTCTGATGTATTGGAATAGCCTGAAGGAAATACCTGAAATTGTTGAACTGTAATCAAGTAGAACTGATCTTTGATAATGATTGTATAACTATAGAGTTTTTATCATGTGACCATGTGATTGTAAAAACCTTATGACTGGCATTCCCTTTATCCAGTGTATTGGTAGATGAGTAAAATAAAGACAGGTATAAAATAATAATAATCATAGTTCAGGAATATGGGGGGAAATTACCCCTATATAAACTATGGACAATAGTAATAGTACTACTTTAATAATCTTTCATCAATTGTAACAAGTGTAACTACTGTTAAAAAAGTAAAATTATAAAAAAAAGTGTTATCATCAATTGTAACAAATTTACCACACCAGTGCAAGTTTTGGTGATAGGGTAGTGGATCGGAATCCTGTATTTTTTGCATTTCTGTAAACCCACAATTTCTGTAATTAAAAAAATGGAAACTCAGCTCCTTGGATAAATAGCTAATTCCATTTCTGAGACAGTGAAAATATAAGTTGAACCAGGAGTGTCTTATTGACAAGGAAGTACTCAAACATTGACGGTCATATGTCAAAAGGACATATATCAAAAGGATGTGGAAAGAAGTAACATCATCAATGTGGGGACATAAGACATCTTTGGAAATGTATTCTCTTGGAAAAAGCTAGTAATTGGGCAAATCCCACTTGCTGGAATTCTGGAGGATGATAGACTGGAGAGAGACTCCACCAATACTGAATCAAAGGAAAAGTAAAACAACAATAAAGAAGTTAAAAAAGTACTTAAATTTTTAAAAAATAAAATAAATTAATAAAATAATAAAAGAAAAGTTAGGAGAACTGTGACATAGACCTGTCAGTCTGGAACCCTCTGCTTCATTCAGTTCTGCATGGCAGGACTCCAATCCAGGCACCTCCTGCTATTGTCATGGAACACAAGACCAGTCATAGCAGTGAGTTAAAACCCCAGGCACATTCAGGCACTGGGACTCAATGCCAAATAGACCCAGGGTGGAGCCAAGAGGTCACTGAGCACATGCACACAAAATGATTCCCAGGAAACAAGAGACCCACAGTGCACACACCCAACCTGGTCTTTAATTGTTGGAGCACATAAATGAATAAATGGGTGTTAGTGAACAATAACCTCTTCAGTTTCCTTGGACTGGAATACTCTGATGTGGAAGTTACTGGAAGCAAAAAAGCCTCATGGACAAAAGGAGAAATTGAGCTACTATGAGGCAATATCATTTCTATATATTAGTAATGAAAAATCTGAAGAGGAAATTAAGAATAAATTTCCATTTACAATAGCAATTAAATGAGTCAAATGCCTAAGAATAAATTTAACCAAGGATGTAAGGACTTATACAGGGAAATCTACAAAACATCACTAAAAGAGCTCAAAGAAGATCTAAATAAATGGAAAGGTGTCCCATGCTTATGGGTTTGAAGACTAAACATTGTCAAGATGCCAATTCCACCCAAAGCAATTTATAGATTTCAATTCCAAGAGCCTACTTTGAAGAAATGGAAAGGTCAATCATCAAATGTATATGGAAGAGTAAGGGGCCCTAAATAGTCAAAATCATCTTTAAAAAGAACAAAGTTGGAGGACCCACATCTCCAGACCACAGCTACATGGTCAAAGTACCATAGTACTGGCTCATGGACAGATATATAGACCAATGGAATCAAACTGAGAGTTCAGAAAAAGACCCTCACGTCTCTGGTCAATTAATTTTTGACAAGGAAGCTAAGTCCATTCAATTGGGAAAGAGGAGTCTCTTCCACAAATGGTGCTTGAAAAACTGTATATCCATATGGTAATGAATGAAGGGGGACCTCTATCTCATACCAAATACAAAAATTAACTCAAAATGGATCAAAGACCTAAAAAAAAACAAGACTATAAAACTCCTAGAAGAAAAGATAGGAAAGCAACTTTGGGACCTTGTGTTAGGCAATGGTTTCTTAGACTTTATAACCAAAGCACAAGGAAGAAAAAATTTGATAAATAGGGAGCTCATCAAAATAAAAAAAATTTTTGCATCAAAAGACTTTGTCAATAAAGTAAGAATGTAACCTATATAAAGGCAGAAAATACTGTAAAACACATATCTGATAATGGTTTAATATCCAGAATATATAAAGAAATAACTCAGTAAAAAGAAAAACAGCCCAATTAAAAAAGGGGCAAAAGACTTGAATAGACATTTCTACAAAAGGTATACAAATGGCCAAAGGCATATGAAAAGATGCTTAATATCATTAGCCCTTAAGGAACTATAATTAAGATCACAATGAGATAGCACTTACATGCACCATAATGGCTACTACTTTAAAAATGAAAAATAACAAGTGTTGGAGAGGATGCATAGAAACAGGAACATGCATTCATTGTTGGTAGGACTGTAAGATGGTGCAGCAACTGTGGAAAACATTTTGGCATTTCCTCAGAAAGTTAAGCATAGAATCACCAGATGACCTTGCCATCCCATTTCTAGTATATACTTAAAAGAATTAAAAACAGGGACTCAAACAGATATTTGCATACCAATATTCTTAGCAGCATTATTCATAATTCCCAAAAGATTGAAGCAACCCAAGTGTCCATCAACAAATAAATATATAAGCACAATGTGGTATATACATGCAATGGAAAATTATGCAGTTGTGAAAAGGAATGAGGTTCTCATACATGTGAAATCATGGATGAACCTTGATGTCATCAAGTTGGGTGAAATGAGCCAGGAACAAACAGGCAAATAGTATATGATCATCCTGATATGAAATAAATATTATAAGCAAAATTATAGTGTCAGAAACTAGAATACAGATTACCAAGTGTTGGGTAGTGGGTATGGAATAGGGAGTTAAGCTTAATTGGTACAGAATTACTGATGATGGTGATAGAAAAATTTTTAATGGAGAATGTTGATTGTGGCACAACACTGTGAATGTAATTAACAGCCTTGAATTTTACATTTGTGTGTATGTAAAGGGGGAACTTTGCATACTAAAAATATGTTACTAAAAGAAAAAAATTTTAAAAAGCCATGGGAGCACCTTGAATGGAAATCTACTGGGTCATTTTTTATACAATTTGACCATCATAAATAATAATAATAATGCAATGGATTGAAACAAATTCCATAAAAACATCCATGAGTTCCTAGTGATATCAAAATGATGGAAGGCAGGCAAAATTTTTAATAGAAAATATTATCTAATAAATATAAATACAATGATAGAATTGGAAAGCCAACATTTCACAAACACCATATTAATAATAGACTCAATCAAGAATAATCAAGAATCATCAAGAATTACCAAGAGTTGAAGGCTTAGAAACAAGACACTCACATAACCTCAAAGTATTGCCTGATTATTAATTACAAAGGAGAAAGGTACTTCTACAAGAGAAACCTGTTGGACACCACCTTAACCAGTGATCAAACTTAGCATCACTAATAAAAGGTCAAACTGTTTCCTAAGGGGGACAAAACCTTCATATAATACTTCCATCAAAAACATTTAACCTAAATCCAATCATTAAGAAGCAATCAGGTGGTGGTGGTGTTGACTGACCTTTTTATTGAATTCTATTTTATTTTATTTTTATTTTATTTTTTCATTCATCATTTTTTTCTTTTTCTTTTTCTCTTTTCTCTCTTTTCTTTTTTTCTCCTCTTCCTCTTTCTTTGCAGAATAAATGGAAATGTCCTCATATAGATTGTGGTGGTGAATGCAATGCATAACTATGTGATTATATTGGGAACTATTGATTGCTTACTTAGGAGGGAATGTATGGTGTGTGACTAAACAGGAGGACACAAGTGCTGGAGAAAATATGGTGAGAGGGATGTATGTAATCACTGTTGGTGAGGAAGTAGAATGGTGCAGCCCATATGGATGTCAGTGTGGTGGTTCCGTAAGTTAAGTATGTGGGTTCCATAAGTTCATGCAACTTTATTATTGGGTATATACTTGGAAGAACTGAGAGCAGGGACACAAATGGATATTTGCACACTGGTGATTATGGTGGCAGTATGCATGAGTTTTAGTGGATGGAGGTGGCCTTAGGTCATATCAACTGATAAATGTAATGGTGAATTGTAGTGTAGACATACAATGGGATATTGAGTGGCAACAAGAATGAATGAAACTGGGAGGTATGTAACTATGTGAATGGAGGTTGAGAGGACAGTATGTTGAGTGAAATAAGCAAGAAATAAAAAGACAAACATTTTAACACCTCAATAATATGGACTATAATGTGTGAACTCTAAGAATTGATTTTGAGAGCACAGGTTTATCAAGTGAAGGCTTATTATCAAGGTTCCTAAATTGTAAGTTCTTACAGCAGTCACAAAGATTCATGAGTTGTAATGGCTATTTCTAAATTCTGAGATGCTGAGCTGTTTGTGTATAACCTGGTCAGTCCTTGTAACTTTGTGTATCTGTGTGACATCTGAGAATCAGAGCCACAGTTCAGCAGCTATTAATGCCAGCATTACCCCATACAGTCACTGTTTAAGAAGCTGAAAAAGAGATCAGACTTCAGTTAGAGATATGAACAAAATGGACTTGATTAGGACTAAGGTAAATCAGCATAAAGGTAAAGGATAATATTGACTGTGTTTTAAAACTTTGACTTCTGTGTGAGACCAAAGAAGGAATATTTATTTGGTGCAAAATCTATATTTTCTTTAGCACACTATATAATTTAACTTGTATGGTCAGTTTTTTCAAGCACCATAATTACATGAAACTGCTTGGTTTGTACAAGTTAGTGTTAAGCCCCAATACATCACAGAGTAATTTAGGCAGAGAATAAAAATGTATTTGCAAAGCCCCTTTGAGGGACTGGGGAAAAATGTGGAAATATTAAACTTCCCCACTTGGGGAATTACTGATATTCTCACAAGCACTGTGGCCTACCAATTTAGAAGGCTGAGCCCTTATGAAGCTTGTTACTGCAAAGGAGAGGCTAAACCTATGTATAATTGTGCTTAAGAGTTACACCCACAGAATCTCTTTTGTTGCTCAAATGTGGCCACTCTCTCTAAGTCAACTTGGCAGGTTAACTCACTGCCCTTCCCCTTATGTGGTACATGACTCCCAGGAGTGTAAATCTCCCTGGAACATGGAACATGACTCCCTGGGATGAGCCTGGATCCAGCATTTGGATTGAGAAAAACTTCCTGACCAAAAGGGAAAGAGAAATTAAACAAAATAAAGTTGCAATGGTTGAGAGCTTTCAAATAGAGTCCAGGGGTCATTCTGGAGGTTACTCTTATGCATTGTATGGATATCCTCTTTTATTTTTCATTAGTGTATTGGAATATCTAAAAGGAAATACTTGAAGCTGTTGAACTGCAACACAGTAGCCTTAATTCTTGAGGACAATTGTATAACTATAAAGCTTACACAGTGTGACTATGTGATTGTGAAAACCTTGTGGTTTGCACTCCAGTGTTTGGACAAATGAGGAGAAAAATGGAGACAAAAATTAAATGAATAATAGGAGGGAATGGGGGATGGAATGTTTTGGGTGTTCTTTTTTACTTTAATTTTTATTTTTATTTTTATTTGGAGTAATGAAAATGTTCAAAAATGAATTGTGGTGATTAATGCACAGCTATATGTTGGTACTTTGAACAACTAATTGTACACTTTGGATGATTTTATGGCATGTGGATATGTCTCAATAAAATTGAATTTAAAGAAAGAAGCAGACTAGTCCCTTGATAGATATTATGCAAAACAACTGGCCTGAACTTCTCAAAAATTCAATTTTATAAAAAAATTTAAAAGAGAAAATGGCTGAAGAACTGTTCTAGATTAAATAGTCTAAAGAAGTATGATAAGATTTGGCAGTTCCTCAGAATGCTAGGTATGGAACTGCTGTGTGACCCAGCCATCTTACTACAAGTTTGTGTATTCACAGGGAGTTCAGGGTATGGATTTGAAATATGTTTGCATGCCAATGTTTACAATGGCATTATTCACAATTGCCAAGGGAAGGGGATGACTCAGGTGTTTTGCTTTGCTAAACCAGATGAAATGCAATCTACCAGAAATAGTCTGGCTTTTACAATGGGGATTTATTAACTTACAATTTACAGTTCTCAGGCTGTGAAAACATCCAACTCAAAGCATCAACAAGATGATATATGGACACTGAAGAAGGCTGCCTGCATCCAGGACACCTCTGCCCCATGGGAAGGCACATGGCTGTTGTCTGATGATGCTTTGCTCTCAGGTTTCATCGCTTTCAGCTTCTGTTTCCAGTGGCTTCCTTTCTGACTTCTGTAAGTCCTCTCTTAGCTTCTCTGGGGCATGTTTTTGTAAGCTCTTAATTTCACCTCTTTGGGTTTTATCATCTTAAAGGAATCCAGTAAGGGGATTAAGACCCACCTTGAAAGGTCTCAATTGAAATAACCTAATCAAAATTTCCCACCCATAACAGGTCTGAACCCAGAGGAATGGAATAAAAGAACATGGCCTTTTCTGTGGTACATAATAGCTTCAAACTACCTCACTCCACCTTCTGAACCCCAGAAAGACATGTGCTTTCCATGTGCAAAATGCATTCATTTCACTACAATATCACAAAAGGCTTAAATCATTTCAGTAACAATGTCAAGTACAAAGTCTCACCAAAATCAGTTACAAGTGTGGCCTGTCCAAGGGCAAAATTCACCTCTGGCTGTGGATCTGTGAAACTTAAAACAAGTTATCTGCTTCCATTATACCAAGGAGAGACAGTCATAGAGTGAATGTCCCATTTCCATAGGGGGAAACTGGAAGGAAAACAGAAGTCACTGGACCCAAATAGTTCTGAAATCCAGCAGGGCATACTTCATTAGATTTCAGGTCTGAAATTCATCTATAGAATGATATTTTGCCCTCAGGGCCTGATAGAGCAGCAGCTCCACCCTAGCAGCCCTGCTGTCTCCAAACACTGGGGTGAGGGCTCCAACTTCTCCAAGCATTGATAAGATGGCCTTGCTCATGTTTCCAACCTCTTCAAGCATCAGAGCAGCAGCCAACTGTAGGGCTCACCCTCCTTAAGCATGGGCTGGAGGCCAGACTCTATGCCATCTCTGGGGCACAAGATCAATCCTCTCAGAACAGTGGGGTTGTAGCCAGGCTCTCCCCAATCCCATAGGAATGTGCTCCACCCTCTCTGAAGCCTGGGGTGGCTGCACACTTCTGAACACAGGATGGAAGCTCACCCTTTGCAGACTCTGGAGCAAACTCACCCTTTCCACATACATAGGTAGGTCTGCTCTCCTAGACTGAGGTGCCTTTGCTCCAGACCTCTGCTTCCATGATTCTTCTTTTGAAGTCATTTTTTCTTCAATCTGTCCCTTTTCTGCCCCTTTTAGTCCAGACTAATAGTGGTTCTGTTCATACAACTCTCACAACAAATTTCTTGGTTTTGCATGCAGCACACATTGGTCCCAGCTATTAGACAAGTGGACTTTCTACAAAAACTTTCTGGATAACTGCATTTCCAGTCTTGTCTTGCACTAAAATGGCTTACTGGGTCCATGTTCAGTTAAATCCTCACATGTGGTACTATTCCCTTAAGACTCACTTTCTGAAAGCCCAGAATTTTCCAAACCATCAATTTCTAGTTTCTTTGTACCCAAGTTCAGTTCTTATCTTATCCCTTTCCTCTCACATTTTATTACAAGTTGAAAAGAGAAGCCTGGCTGCACTTTCCACAACTAATTTGGAAACATCTTCAGCTAACTAAAGAAGCTTATCACTTTCAAATTCTGTTTTCCATCTGACATAAGGACTCAATTTTGCCAAATTCTCTGCCACTTTAAAACAAGGATCACCTTTCTTCCAGTTGACAATGACACATTCATTATTTCTGGCTAAGACCTCTTTGGAAGTACCTTTAGCATTCATATTTCTACCAACAGTCTCTTCAGAGTAATCTAGTCCTTTTCTATCAAGCTCCTCAGAATTCCTCCAGAATCTTCACCTTACCCATGTATAAGGCCATTCCAGTATTTTTGGTATTTGCAAATCATAGCACCCAACTTATCAGTACCAAAATCTGTTTTGCTTTGCTAAAGCTTAGGAAATGCAATCTACCAGAAATGGGTTGGCTTTTACAATGGGGATTTATTAATTTAGAATTTACAGATCTTAGGCTTTGAAAATGTCCAACTCAAGGCATCAACATGACAATACCTGGACTCTGAAGACAGGCTGCTGGTATCCTGGACACCTCTGCCACATGGGAATGCACATGACTGATTTCTGCTTGTCCTTTGCTCCCAGGTTTCATTGCTTTCAGCTTCTGGCTTCCTCTCTGAGCTTCTGCATGTCCTATTAGCTTGCCTGGGGTTTTTCTCTATGAGCTTCTCTGATTTCATGTCTTTGTGTTTTATCTTCTTATAAAGGACTCTGGTAAGGGGATGAAGACACATCTTGAATGGTCCAAATTGAAGTAATGTAATCAAAAATTCCTACCCACTATAGGTCTGCACCCAGAGGAATAGATTAAAATAACATGGTATTTTCTGGGGTACATAACAGCTTCAAACACGAGGTATCTGGCAACTGATGAATGGTTGAACAAACAGTCGCATATAAATAAAATGGAATACTATTCAACCATAAAAAGGACTCAAGTCCCGATGCATGGGAGAGCACAGATGAACCTTGAAGACATCATGTTGAGTGGAGGGGCCAGGCAGAGGTATGAATATTGTATGATCTCACTGTTTTGAAACATGGAGTCAGAATCTAGAATATAGGGTATGAGAGGATGTCATTGGGATAGGGAGTAGGAGATTAGGGCTTAGGGTGTGCTAGGTTCCTGTTAGGAATGATGGAAATGTTTTGGTGGTGGGTGGTTGTGATGGCAGCACAGCTTTGTGAACACAGTTGGTAGCACTGAAATATGAGACTGAGTATGATTGCCAAGGTTGTTGGATTGTATACATGGCAATAGAATAAAAATTTTAAAGGGATTCCATGGAGCTGCACAGTACAGGCAGTGAACCTTAAGTGAAACTATGGAGTGTAATTAATGGTACAATTGTAAAGATATGCTGTCTTGATTTGTAGTAAATATTCCACACCAGAGCAAGTTGTTTTTGGTGAGGTGGTATATGCAAATCCTATATTTTATTCATGATTGTTCTGTTAACCCACTTCTCTAATTTAGAAAAAAGAGGAATGGTAAAAAGCTGCAATTTGTGATCTTTGATTAGATCCTTGATCAATAAATAAAGGTCTATAAAAGAAATTTAATGGGGCAATTGAGGACCTTTTGCTATGGACTGTATTATAGACAACAGCCTTGTATAAATGTTAAAGTATTCATTGTGACGATTGTATTATGTTTATGTAGGAGAATGACCTAGTTCTTAGAAGATACATGGTGAAGAATTTAGGAGATAATCATCATGAAATCTGCAACAGACTTTCAAGGTAAACTGCAAATACATATGATGGAGAAGAAAGAGAGGAGAGGGAAAGAGGGGAAAGAAAGAGACAGAGCTAGAAAGGGTGAAAGAGAGAAACTGAGGAATGGAGAGGCAGAGGCAGAGAAAGGAGAGAGGGAAAGACAGAGAGTGGGAGAAACAAAGAGACAGAGAAAGCATGTGTAATTTGGCAACTTCTTATATTAATATCTAGTAAACCTAGGTGAAGAGTATATGGTAGTTCCTAATATCACTATTGCAAATTTTGTGTGGGTTCAAATTTTTTTTTCTAAATAAAAAGTTGTAGGGAAAATATAGACAGAAGATATATGTATTCTGCTGATATATTACAGTAAAAGTAAGTCACAGACTGAATTCTGCCATATTTAGAAACTAATAATGAGACAAAAAAAGTTAAAAAAATATACTGTTTTTCTATGTTCTTTGAAGTCCTGATCATCTGCCTTCTTAGGCACTTTGACAGGACTCTACATGAAACTTTCACTCTGAAATGGGCTTACCAACATTTTGACAGCAAGATCAAGTCTTATAATTCCATCATCAGCAGATTCCCATATTAAGTGTGGAGGCTGGAAGTGGTTTGGTGTTGGTCCAAACAGTGTCCTGGTTCTAGAGAGTTTCTTTGAAGTTTTTAGGTGGCTGAACTTGCCATATCCTTGTAGAGAAGGGTGGAGGTTTCTAGACAACCATGAAGAAACTTGAACTATTCTAATTTCACCAATGAGAACTTATTTCTTTTGCTAATTGAATAACCCTATGGTATACATTTAGATAGAAATATGTGAAAAAATTGGAGCAGTCCTTGGAATGCTAACTACCTACAATAGGAAAATGTATCCCTGAATTAGAGTACATATTTCAAATGCTAGCTAATTGCACTTGGGGTATAAGTTAATTCTGATTTAAACCCATATATTGATCACATTATTTATACCAAAGTGTTTTAAAGTAAATTATCATCAAAATACTGTAAGCCCAATGTCTTTCTTTCTGCAAATAATTGCTCTCTTTTATAAATAAGTTACTTGCTGTCCTTTGTTATTTATTTATTTATGAATTTATTCATTTGATTATTAATGAATTCACTCATTCAATACCTAACAAGCATTTACTCAGTGGTTATTATGTACTGGGTGTTGTGTTACTTGATAAAGCAGATATTATATAAATCAGACCTAGTGCTTGCCATCAGGGAAGAGACTATGATGTATAATATGCGAAGTACTATAAAGAAAGAGTCAGGAACTATTTCGTGGAAGACTTTTCACCTGGTTCTTCAAGGATCAGAAGATGTTTACCATGTAGATAAGGTGGGGAAATGCTTTCCAGGAAGAGGACATTAGATGTGCAAAGACACTTAGATAAAAAAGGAGCATGGCAAATTAAAAGAATGGTGAATAGTTTGATGTGGTTGGAATACACTGCATGAATGATAAATTAGAAAAATTATTTAGAAAAATAAATTAGAAAAATGAATTAAGGACAAATCATTATGACCAGTTTCATGCCATTGTAAATCATTTGGACTTGTTGCCTTCATCTACCAAGAATTTTTCAAACTTGCCTGTTTATAAGAATTACCTGGCACTTGTAGAAAATATATATTCCTTTGCCCTGTCCATAGAAATTATGCCTGAGTGAGTCTGGAATCAGTTTTTGGATAGTGCTACTTTTAGCAAGCTTCCTACATATGGGAAGACTCATGTTATGGCAAGTTTGGGAAAGGACATTTTATGCCAATGGTTTTCAAACTAAAATTCTGTGGAAGTGGAAAGACCACCCTCAAGAGTGAAAGGAAAGCCAAACAGGCAAATCTCTGAGCCTTCTGCCCCTCCTTTAGTCAGACAATTAATACTTTAATCTGTTTGATACATTGGGCTTCTACTTCATATCTCACTTTAAAACAGGATTCTGCTGATTTATGTTATTTTTTTCTTCTCTTTTGGAAAATTAACACTTTAGACATCAGAAAGAGAATGCAATGTTCAAATTCATGTTTTAGAAATATAACTCGCAACAGTGTGATAGATGTATTGGATAGTGAAGAATAGAGGCAGAGAGCCTATTTAAGAGTCCTCTATAAGAGATCAGGTGGAATACATTGAGAGCTTCAGTTCATATAGCAGTGGGAATGAAGATGAGTATACAAATTTTAGCTGTATTTAGGAGGTAGAATGGATGGGGTTAATTTTGGTTGTAAGTGAGTTGTGAGAGAGATGGAGTCTCTGAGATGACCCTTAGGTTTTCAGTTTTGGTGAGTAGGTGGATGGTGAGTCTGTAAAATGAGAAAAATAAAATGGGTGAAGTGTCAAGTTTGGTATGACAGCTCTATTTGAGATGATTCCAGTACATGTAGGTAGAATTTCCCCAAAGAAAGTTGGAAATAAAAGAGAGAGAGAGGAGGTCTGAAAATACAAATTTATTCATCATTTCACCATTATATTAAGTATGCTGTTTTCCACAAACAAAAATTACAAGATGTGAAAAGACAGAAAAACAAGCCCTTACACAGGGGAAGTAAATAGAAACTGTCCTGAGGAGGTCCAGATGTTGTATTTACTAGTCAAACACTTGAAATCAGCTATTATAAGTATGTGCAAAGAAAAGAACTTAAAGAATGTATGAGAAGGATATCTGACCACAGACAGAACATAAATAAAGAGATAGAAATTACAAAAGAACCAAATAGAAAATATGAAATAAAAAGTACAATAATAGGAATGAAAATGCACTAGAAGGTTTCAATAGCATAATTGAACATGCAGACAAGAGAATAAAGGAACTTGCAGACTGACCAACTGAGATTATCCAGTCTGAAGAAAAGAAAGAAAAAAGAGGAAAATTGAACAGAGGCTCAGCAAATTTTGGGACACCATCAAACTTACTGACATCCACTTAATGAGAGTATTAGGAGTAGAAGAAATAAAGAGCAGAAAGAATATTTGAAGAAATAATGTCCCCCAAACTTCCAAATTTGATGAAAAGCAATCTGCACAGCCAGGATGCTCAATGAACTCCAAGTGTGATAAAATCAAAGATCCACATTTAGATAAGTCAGAGTCAAAATGACAAAAGCTGATGACAAAGAGAATTTTGAAAGCAGAGAAGAAAAGCAACTAATCATGTACAAGGGACCTTCAGTAAGACTAACTGCTAATTTCCCATCAGAAACCATGGAAGCAGAAGGCAGTGGAATGACATATTCAAAGTTCTTAAAACAAAAGACTGACAAACAATAATTTGATATCTGGCAAAACTGTCTTTCAAAACTGAAGGAAATATTAGGACATTCCCAGATAAACAAAACCCAGGAAAATTTGTCCCAAGCAGAAATGCCACACAGTAAATACTAAAAGGAGTCCTTCAGGCTGAAATGAAGGGAAAGTAGTCAGTAACTCAAATCCACATAAAAGAATGATAGTAACTACATAAACAAATATAAAAGACAATGTAGGACAGGGAAGAGGATGGTGGCATAGAGAGGAGTGGAAGCTAGTTTCTCCCCCTGGAACAACTAATAAACAACAAGGAACAGCTAGTAAATAATCTAGAATAACTGCAGGGGGACAAATGTGACTATCCACTCATACACCAACCTGAATTGGGAGGAATGCCTGAGATCACAGCATAAAATCTGTAGGTAAAAACCGAAACTCCAAGCCAGGAGTCCCTCCCCCCACAGCCTGATCTGCAAAGCCTCACAGTGATAGAGAACAGCACTCTCCAAGCAAGTGGATATAGCTCAGCTGAGCTCCAGCTGGGGTTTTAATTAGCAAAGGTGGACTGCTCAATAAAAGATATGAATCCCCAAGAGGCAGACAGAGGCTTTTGGTGATGACTGACCTTGGAGAGCCAGAGGGAGGGTGGCTGCAGATTAGCCATGAAAGGGGCTTTCTGTCCCTTTTTCAGCTCAGTGGCGAAAGCCCCAGCCATTCAGTTCCCAGCACTCTGACCCAGACAAGGGTGGAGATAGCATAGGCAGAGAGACTATTCAAATATAAATGACCTCTCCCTAAGGAGTGTATCTTCCCTAAGGGGAAGAAGGTGGTGCCAAACTCTACTATCTGCCTTCCATTCAGACCCAGACCCCAGAGCCTGGGGAAAAACAGCCACGAGCCACACCTCATTACACCAGTCTGGAGCTACAGGCTAACAGGGACCACATGCTGGGCAGAAAAGCACAGTGACTTGAGGCCTCACAGCGTGTACCAATCTTCTAAGACATCCATAGGGAAATAAGATACTATTCCCTCCTTCCAATATGTGAGCACATTCTTGTCTGGGAAAACCTGATTGGGGTAACCAAGGAAACAAGATGCCCAGAAAACAGAAAACTATAACCTACACTAAGAAAAATGAAGTTATGGCCCAGTCAAAGGAACAAACTTACAGTTCAACAGAGATACAGGAATTTAAACAACTAATACTAAATCAATTCAAAAAGTTTAGGGAAGAAATGGCAAAGGAGATGAAGGACATAAAAAAAACTGGATGAACATAAAATAGAAATTAAAAGTTTGAAAAAACAACTGTCAGAATCTATGGAAAGGAAGGACACAACACAAGAGATGAAAGACAATGGAAACATACAACAGCAGATCTCAAGAGGCAGAAGAAAACACTTGGGAACTGGAGGACAAGACAACTGAAAGCCTACACACAAAAGAACAAATAGAGAAAAAAATGGAAAAAATATGAGCAATGTATCTGGGAACTTAAGGACAAAATGACATGCAGGAATGTTTGTGTCATTGGTGTCCCAGAAGGAGAAGAGAAGGGAAAAGGGGCATAAGCAATAATAGAGGATTTAATCATTGAAAATTTCCCGTCTCTTATGGAAGACATAAAATTATGGATCCAAGAAGTACAGTGAACCCCAAACAGAATAGATCTGAATAGACCTACATCAAATCACTTAATAATCAGATTATCAAACATCAAAGATAAAGAGAGAATCCTGAAAGCAGCAAGAGAAAAGTGATCCATCACATACAAAAGAAGCTTGATAAGACTATGTGCAGATTTCTCAATAGAAACCCAATAGAAACCATGGAGGCAAGAAGGAAGTGGTGTGATATATTTAAGATACTGAAAGAGAAAATCCACCAACCAAGAATCCTATATCCAGCAAAAGTGTCCTTCAAATATGAGGGAGAGCTTAAAATATTCTCTGACAAACAGAAGATGAGAGAGTTTGTGAAGAAGATACCTGATCTACAGGAAACACTAAAGAAGTACTGCAGACAGAAAGGAAAAGACAGGAATGAGAGGTTTGGAAAACAATTTTGGGAGATAGTAGCACAACACTGTAAGTACACTGAACAAACATGACTGTGAGCATGGTTGAAAGAAGAAGGTTGGGACCATGTGGGACACCAGAAGGAAAGAGGAAACATAAAGACTGGGACTGTATAACTCAGTGAAGCCCAGAGTGCTCAATGATTGTAAAAAAAAATATGCAAATATGTTTTTACATGAGGTAGGACAAATGAATGCCAACCTTGCAAGTTGTTAAAAATAGGGTGGGATTGGGGGGGAAATACAATTAATGCAAACTAGAGACTACAATTAACAGAAACATTGTATTGTGCTTCCTTCAATATAACAAAGGCAATACCCCAAAGCTAAATGCATACCGAGGGGGCATAGATGAAAGTTATGGTACTCCTGGCATTGGTGATGTTGTCTATTTATTCTACTTTAGCTTAATGCTATGTTACCTTTTGTAGCTTCCCAGCTGTCATATTTTTCTTCCTCTTACTTTTTTTTCTTTTGTCTCTCTACCTTCTTTGACTCTTCCTCCTTCTTTGTGGAAGAAATGGAGATGCCCTTATATAGATAGTGGTGATGGTGCTGAATACATAAATATGTGACTATCCAGGGAACCAATGATTGTTTACTTAGGACAGAATGTATGGTGTGTGAACAAAACCATCTTAAAAAATGGGTTGATGAAGAAACCTTGAGGGCACTATATTGAGTGAAATAAGACAAACACATAAGGACAAATACAGCAGGGTCTCACTGATACGAATTAATTATAATATGTAAACTCATAGACATGAAATATAAGTTACCAGGTTATAGAATGAGGCTAAAGGATGGGGAGCTGCTGCTTGTTATGAGAAGAATATTCAACTAGGGTGAACTTAAATGTTTGGAAATGGACAGAAGTGATGGTAGCACATTATGAGAATAAACAACAGTGCTGAATGGTGTGTGAAGGTGGTGAAAAGGGTAAACTCAGAGTCACATATGTCACCAGAAGGAAAGTTGGAGGTTAAAAGGTGGGAATGTATAAAACAGTGAATCTTGTGGTGGACAATGTCTGTGATTAACTGTACAAATATTAGAAATCTCTCTCATGAACTAGAACAAATGTATGACACTATAACTAGAAGTTAATAAGAGAGGGGAATATAGGAAAAATATACCTATCACAAACTATATACTACATTTAGTATTTTAGCATTCATTCATCAGCAGTAAAGAATGTACTATACTAAAAGTGTGAATCAGTAATGGAGGGGGGTGGTTAGGGGTATGGGAGGATTTGAGTTTCCCTTTTTTGTCTTTATTTCCTTTCTGGAGTAATGAATATGTTCTAAAAATTGGAAAAAATTAATTGTGTTGATGGATGCACAACTGTATGATGGTACCATGGGAAATTGATTGTACACTTTGGATCTTTGGATAATTGTATGGTATGTGAACAATCTCAATAAAAATATATGATCATTGAGTCAAAAAAAAAGACAATGTAAATGACATTTTTGCTGTTTTCTAGTTATAAATATTTCCTCTTTTTTCTCCTATCTGATTTTAAAAGGAATTGCATAAAGCAATAATTATAAAACTTTATTGATGGGCTTACAATGTATAAATACATAATTTTTAATGATAAAAATATCATATATGTTTAGAGGGAGGGTGAGTTGTCCATAAAATGCAGATGCCCAGGTCCTTTCCCCATAGATTCTGATTTTTCAGTTCTGAAATGGGATCTAGTATGGGGTCTAGGAAACTGTTTAAAAAGAATCCCCTACTACCCTGGTGGTCAACAGACAGCACTTTGAGAAATACACATATAGAGAGTAGTTTCTCATGTTATAAGATTATGATTATTATATTTTTACAAGGTTTCTTCAAAGGATAAATGCAAAATTTGAAAATTTGTTTTATTTATTGCCTCAACATATAAATGCTTCCCCACTCTAAAAAAATAACTCCAATTAAGACAAATTTCAAGATTGCATGCATATTGTTTGTGTATTGTTTTGTGATCTTTGAAGTTATCTGTAACTGAAGTTCTTAAGAAGATATAATCTTACCTACCTCATTATAATATTTTAAATTTTGTTTTGGAATTCTCCCCTGTATGTCAATTTTGTAATTGTTTTCTAATTATAATTATTTTCCTATGATAAAATGATATTATTTATTGCAGTTTAATTAAAAAAAATGAATTAAGAGTCTGTACACATAAGTTCTGTATTGACACTAGCCCAGTAATTATCAGTTAAGTCACATGTCATCTATGGCTCCCAGTTTCTGTATATCTGTGTATTAGGATAAATCATTTCTGACACCATTCCCAATATTAAAATTCTGATTAATTTATGTGCTCTGGAAAAAGTTAAAATGTCCCATTAAATCTCTTTCTTCAATGTACTACCACAGAACTGTAATAAATGAGTAGTATTTATGAAATCATTCATTCTGAAATCTGAAATGATCATCTAAAGTTTGAAATAGCCAAATTAAATTAAGGGAATAAAATCTTCTAAAATTTTTTATTCAGGGACTAATACCTAATCTTTTCATTAAGTGTCCCTTCTCCTCATATTGTAAAACTTATTACTTGACATTAATGAGTGTTTTAAAAAATCAACCAAGTAAGAAATAATACTATGTGAGTATGAGTCTCCCAAAGCTGAGACATTTATTAATTTTCTTTACAATAAATAACAAAAATTCCTTCTGTTGTCAATAAAACCCTTATTCAAGCAACAGGATTTGAGATGTGTGTTCAGAGATATCAACTATGCCTCCAGAAAACTAATAAGACCTTGAAGTTCCTGTAGGCTGTTCCCTGTATATATTTCCCTTTGTCGTGGATGAAATTACCAATGCAAAAAAAAAGATGTTGGCTATTATTAGGAAATTCTGTGCAAGCAAAGCATATTCTTATTTTGAGTATAAATTCAGCAATAATATTGCTTAAAATTCTGACTATCATACCTAATGATTCCAGAGTTAAACAATATCCAGAGAGGAACCTCTAAAATGATAGAGGGTATGGGGAGACATCCGTTAGAGTTAAGACTAAAACAAATGTGACTTTTCCAAGATGATGTCTAAGAGGATAGAAATAAAATTTTGAAATGGATGAATTGATGAGAGCTCCTAGAGGTGGAGATTAATTCTTGAAGCATGAAAGCAGTAATAATAATAGCTAACATTTATTGAGTATTTACTCTGTGCAAGGCAGTGTTCTAATAACTTTATTTGTATGTTCTCAATTAATATTCACAAAAATCTTAGGAGATAGATCTTATTATTATAACCACTTTAAGAATATGGACCTAAAGCACAGAAATATTTAAGTAATATATTGAGGTCACATAAGTAGGAAAGCCAAGGTTTAACCCAGAGCTTCTGTTTCCAGAGCCTGTACATTTAACATCATATTATATTGCATAGTAACATATACAAATGAATATTAGGTTGCCCAACAACAAATATTTTTGAGTTCATACTATGTACTATGTGCTATGTGCTTGCCACAGGGAATAGAAAGGTGAACAAACTAGTTTTAGTGGAGAAAACAAATAAATAAATGGAAATTTTCATTATGGCTTGATACAAGCTATGGAGGTAAGAGAGAGTGGCTTGTTCCTAGAACAGGAAGTTGTCCTGTGAAACTGGAACAAAATATGCCAACAGGGGAAGGAGTAGTGGTAAGAGAAATGTTTAGAGAGATAAAGAGTAACCAGATCATGAAGAGTAATATGAGAATTTAATAAATGTGGACTTTTGTTTTGAAGTTTATAGGGAACCAATAAGGGGGTTTTAAACAGGGAAGTTACATGATCACATCAGCATTTTAGAATGATTAGCACTGACATTGCTTGCACAGAGGTGTGGGGAGGGAACAAGGAGAGATAGGGAAATAAGTAAAGACATTGATGTTATCCAAAAAGAGATAATACTGGCTGTTACTAAGGCATGGCAATAAGTATGAAAAGAGGAGCGAATGCATTCATAATATATCGAAGACATAGAACTAACAGGACTTGGTGATTAAGTGGATGTGGTTGGCATAATTCTGCAGTGATGAGTGGCACTAGGGTTCAAGAGAAAGTGCACAGGTCAAGGGGGCAGATGTGTGTGTGTTGTATGAGTGTGTGTTTGTGTGTGTGTGCTGTGAGTCAGGTGAAAAGGTAGAGAGATCATTTTTTTGACATTATGTCTCAGCTACATGAGGTAAGTGGTGTATTTAAAGTACTGAACTGCAGAAGAAATTTTTGCTAGAAATAAAATTTTTGTAGTGATCAGCATATAAATGGATGTGAATAAGCATTTTCAAGAAGAATGCATAGAAGATATTGTCAAAGTCCTTACCTTAACATAGTGGTTCACAAACTTTACTGATTCTCACAATCACCTTGGGATCTGGTAAAATACATATTCCCAGGCCCACAATTTAGCCATTCTGATATAGTCTGAGGTGTGACTCAGGTATCTTCATTTTATCTGATACTTTAAGTGATTCTAATACAGGTGAATTATAAAACACAATTTGAGAAACATTAAGTAAAAGTCTAAACATGTAAAAGAAGTAAGGAATTCTTCAGGAAAATGAGAAATATTTTCCTTAGTTATATTCATATTGTTCTGCCTATGTCTGTTCTTTGGAAAAAAGCATAGGTATGCCACTATAAATTACTTATAGTCAGGATTTTAATTAAATCTTAAAAAAGAAAAGGTAATTAATATTGTTGCTGCAGAATTAATTCTTGTGATCATTCATTGATACCAAGCAATTAAATTCAGAAGTAATCTCCGTCAGGACAAAAAAGCCATCAAAGGGCTTGTTTGAATTTAAATTACTCTTTCCTTACATTGCAAATGATAGCAGCAACTCACAAAACAATATTCCCCTCTACTGAGAAAAGTGTCATATAAATCTGCTTTCTGGTAGCTCTGAATATTTTCAAAATGAAATTAAATATTAACCAAACATTATGTTATTTCTACTTTATTAACAAAACAAATGCACAATAAGAAATCAAAAATAGTGATTCAATTTAATCCAGCAACACTCAGCAATCTTGGAAAACTTTGGAAATAAGGAACATTAATTGTTAAATACAAAGTGACTTTTTTAGGTTGTACTTGAAGTTCTAAATGAACTACATGGAGAAAAAGAACAAAAGACAAAAAAAGAAAAATAAAAGTTCTGAAAATTATTTTAAGTCCTAGTAATTACCTTGTTGGATTATAGTATTATAACATATATTGCCGGGAGATTTGAAAGCTCATAAAATGTATTTATTGTATTTCTGTTGTCTCATTTTTTTGCTTTGCAAAGTTTTTTTTTGTTTCGTTTTGATATACAGATGTGGAATTGACCTACATTAATGCTTTTTGGGTTTATCTCTAAATTATATTTAATTGCTAAGCATTTACAAAGAAGCTGTTTTGAAAACCTTAAAGTAAAGCATTATTTTGAATTAAGAAACTGCATTAGTTACAGATCATTACACAGATACACATTGAAATTTCTTCCCCTTGAATAATTTGGTACACTGATAAAATCATTCACTATGCTCAGTGCAGTTCATACAATATTATTAAAGCAAACATTTAGAAAAACAGACTAGAGAGAGAAAAGCAACAAGTAGGTATTTTAGCAATAAGTTACATATCATGATGTTTAGTCATTTTCCTTATAAAGTTAAGCATAATTTTTAAACAAACTTTCTGAAGGATTTTAAAAAATAAATTTGTTTTTGCAAACTAAAATCTAGATAATCATGGTGCCTGAGTGAGGCTTAGGGAAATAGATGAATAATTTAATTATTTGATCATAATTAATTTTCAACAAAAGAGTAAATAAGTTAAGGAGTTTTATCTGATTGACAGATAAAAGTGGGACAGAGTTGAAAAGGAATTGATCTGATGGTGAGGTACAAAGTTGTATGTTCCCACAGAAATCTTTATTGTACTCAATGCAGTAGCTTCTTCTGGTTTTTGGACTCTCTTTTGTCCAGGACTGAGAAGGAAATATAAACAGCCACTCAACAAGATACACAGAAACATGTAACCTAGGAAACCCTAGAGTTTCCAGTAGGGCCTGGAATCAGATGAACAGTAACACTGGTAGGCTAGAGGATGATAGAAAAGCTTATGTTCCCAGTGACAAAAAGCAGTATTCCCAAATATGGGCATTGACAGACACACACACCCTAAAGGAAACTATTAAACAACATATAAATGACTGGAAATATTTTACAGGGTTTTTCTATAGAGTTAAAGGAATGAAGGCAAGAGGGGTAAGAAATGACAAAATGATTAATGTTTCTTCTTAACTTATATGTTGACCTCATCCTGCAAAATTCTGATTGTGCATTGTCCTAAAATATAGCAATTATATTTGCATATCTTCTGTTTCAAAATATGTTTTTAATTCAAGACTATACCTTTATAGTCCTCAAAATGTATGACTAATTTAATAAACTAAAACTGCTTCATGACTCCTTAGAAGACTGTGAAGTAAAATATTAGGAAATTAATATGATTAATCACACTAACACATCACAGAAGAAAAACACAAGATCATATAGAAAGATTCTAAATACCTCTTTGATAAAATTCAAAATCCATTCTCATTTGAAATCAAATATAATTTTAACAAATTAGGAATGGTAAGAATCATTCTTCACATGATATGAATATTTATTCTAAACAAAAACAAATAATAACTTACCTAAGAAATAGGAGGGACAGTCCCATTTAATAAATGAGAAAAATTATAATGAGTTATAATAGCACATTGATTATTGAATAAAAGGGTGGAAGTTCTGGTCATTGCAATAAGGTCAAATAAATAAATAAGATATAAGTATCAGTTATCATTAGTTGCAGATAATATGATTGGCATCCATAAAAATGTGAGGGACTCAAATAAAGAAACTGCATACATTATTATTCAGCTGTAAGAAGGAATGAAGTCCTGAGGCATGTGAGAGCATGGAAGAAACTTGAGAACATTATGTTGAGTGAAATAATCCAGAAACAAAAGGACAAATGTTGTATGATCTCTCTAATATAATAAGGAAACTCACAGAGTTAAAATCTAGAATGTAGTTTACCAGTAAAAAGAATGAGGGTAGAGAATGGGGAGCTGATGCTTAATTTGTGTAGAATTTTTAATTAGATTGATTGTAAATGTTTAGAAATAGAGAGTAGTGACAGTAGAACATTATTATGAGTGTAATTACTAGTGCTCTATTATGTGTGTGATTGTGATTGAAAGGGGAAGTTCAGGGTCATGTATGTCACAAGAAGGAAAGTTAGAGGATAAAATATTACACAGTATAACATACTGAACCTTCTTTTGGATGATGACTTTGGTTAACAGTACAAATATAAAAATGTTCTTCCATGAACTAGAAAAATGTACATCACTATTACAAGGCACTAAAAATAGGGTGGTATATGGGAAATACACTTAATGCAAACTATGAACTATAGTTAACAGTAATATTTTTTGTATTCTTTCATCAGTTATCACAAATGTATAACACCAATGATGTGTCAATAATAAGAGAATATAACAGGTGTGAGTTTTTCTTTTTTTAGAGTAATGAAAAAGTTCTAGAATGGATTGTGGTGATGAATACAAAACTCTGTGAATATACTGTGAGCCATGGATTGTATACCTTGGAGGTATTGTATGGTGTGTGAATATATCTCAATTAAAGAGAATTATATAGCATGATCAAGTGGGATTTGACCTTGGAATGCAAGGTTGGTTCATCATAAGAAAATCAATTAATGTAATACACCACATTAACAGAATGAAGGAAAAAAATCATGACCATCTCAAATGATACAGCAAAAGCAATTGAAAAAATCCAGCACCATTTCTTGATAAAAACACTTAGAACACTAGGAATAGAAGGAAACTTCCTTAACATGATAAAGGGCATATATGTAAAACCCACAGCTTACATTCTACTTAATTGTGAAAGACTGAAAGTTATCCTTCTAAGATCAGGAACAAGAAAAGTATGCCCAATGTCACCATCATTACTCAGCATTGTACTGGAAGCTCTTGGCAGAGAAATTAGGAAAGAAAAATATATAAAAGACATTCAATTTGGAAAGAAAGAAATAAAACTTCCCTATTTGCAGGTGAAATGATCCTATATACAGTAAATCCTGAAAAAGTCCACAACAAATCTCCTAGATATAATAAAGAAGTTCACAGTGGCAGTGGCAGGGCTTAAAATCAACACCCCCAAATCAGTAGTTTTTATACACAATCAATGAACAGTAAGAAGAAGTTAATAAAAAATTCCATTCACAATAGCAACTGAAAGAACAAAATATCTAGTAATAAGTCTAACCAAGGATGTAAAGGACTTGTAGACAGACAACCACAAAACATTTCTAAGAAAATAAAGAAAACCTAAATAAATGGAGGGACATTCAATGTGCATGGATTGAAAGATTAAATATCTTTAAGATGTCAATACTACATGAAGCAGTTTACAGATTCAGTGCAATTCCAATCAAAATTCCAAGAACTTTCTTTGCAGAAATGGAAAAGCTAATCAAATTTATATGGAATAGTAAGTGGCCCCTGAAAAGCTAAAGCCATATTGAAAACAGAAGAAAGAAGTTAGAGGACTCACACTTCCTAATCTTAAAACTTATTGCAGGGGCAAGATGGTGGTGTACAGAGATGTGGAATTTAGATAGTCCTCTAGAGCAACTAGTAAATAGCCAGGAACAACTAATAAAGAGCCTGGAACAACTGTTGTGTTATATCTGTGACTGAACACACATTGTACACAAGACTGAAGTGGGTGGAATGGCTGAGATCACAGCATGGAATTGTAAGTAAAGCTCCCCAAATGGCAGGGCTGGCACTCCCTCACCACTGGCATGGCATGAGGAGCTGGATCACTTCTCTGTGGAGAAAAGAAGCAGGGTAGTAGAAGCAAGGGAAAGTAACCCAACCAAGCTCCAATTCTGGTCTTAATTAACAAATTTGGACTACTGAATACAATCTACAAGCACAGATAAACCCTGAGGTGTCTCCTGGCAGGGAGGAGGCAGGGCTGACGGAAAAATAAATAAATAAATAAAAACAGAGGCTTTTGGAGATGATTGAGCTCAGAATACTGGAAAAGGGCTGTGTCCCAAGAAAAGGGGCACAAAGAACCAGGTAACAGCTCCAGTTGACCAGCCAAACTGGGGGACTGGGGACTGGCTCTGAAAGGGGGCTTTCTTTCTTTATCCTTTTTTTTCTCCCATTCTAAGCTCATTAGGAAAGCCTCAGGCCTTTTCAATTGTAAGAGTTGTCCCAGGCAAGGGTGAAGTTAAGAGGGTCAAAGAGACAAAGGAGGAAGTCAAGTGTAGGAGATAATTCCCAATAAGGTGTACCTTACCTAAGAAAAGGGGGCAGGGTCTGGCTCAAGTGGCTGCATGCCCTCAGAGAATTCAGACCCCAGGGACTGCAGGAAAAAAGAAACAGAAACAACTTAAGCTTGGCTTCTGACACCCTTGACCCCTGGCTGGGACAGGGGCTCTTTACACAAGCAGGGAGCTGCAAGCCAACAGTGCCACCTGATGGACAGGAAAGGAAAAACACAGAATCTAGAGCTCTCACAGAAATATCTGACAACCTGCTAGGTCTCATCTTCAGGGAAACTTGATACTGATTACACCTTCCTCCTGAGACCAGGGCCTGTGTGGCCTGGGAAAATCTGATTGGGGTAAACAAGAAAACCACATGCCAAGAAAACAAAAAAAAAATATCAGTCACATTTGGAAAAATATAGATATGGCCTAGTGAAAGGAAAAAAGGTAACACTACAAATGATACAGGAGCTGAAACAGCTAATTAAATATGTTTAAGCAAATCTTCTAAATCAAATCAACAAGGTGAACAATAATGTGGCAAAAAAGTGAAGGATACAAAGAAGACACTGGGTGAGCATAAAGAAGAATTCATAAGCTTGAAAAAACAAATGATAAACCTTATAGGAATGAAAAACACAAGAGAAGAGAGGAAAAAGATAATGGAAACTTACAACACCAGATTTGAAGAGGCAGAGGAAAGTATTAGTGAACTAGAGGAGAGGATATCTGAAATTATATACATAAAGGAACAAATAGGGAGGAGATTGGAAAAATATGAGCAAGGTTCAGGGAATTGAATTACAGCTTGAAGTGTATGAATATATGTGTTCTGGGTGTCCCAGAAGGAGAAGAGAAGGGGAGGGGCAGAAACAATAATGGAGGAAATAATTACTTAAAATTTCCCATCTCTTATGAAAGACATGAAATTATAGATCCAAGAAGTACAGTGTACCCTGAAACAGAATGGATCCAAACAGACCTATGCCAAGATACTTAATAATCAGATAATCAAATGTCATAGACAAAGAGAGAATCCTGAAAGCAGCAAGAGAAAAGTGATCCATCACATACAAGGGCAGCTCAATAAGCCTATCTGTGGATTTCCCATTATAAACCATGGAGGTGAGAAGGAAGTGGTATGATATATTTAAGATACTGAAAAAGAACAACTGCCAACCAAGAATTCTATAAATGGCAAAAGTGTCCTTCAAAAATGAGGGAGACTTTAAAATATTCTCAGACAAACAGACACTGAGAGAGAGTTTGGAAAAGATATGTGCTCTACAAAAATACTAAAGAGAGCACTACAGGCAGATGGGAAAAGACAGGAGAGAGAGGTTTGGAGAACAGTGTAGAAATAAAGACTATTAATAATGGTAAAAAGAGAGGGAGAGAAAAAATAAAAGTAAAATAAGATATGACATATAAAATCCAAAAGTCAAAATGATAGACAGTAGACATTGCACTGATTGAAATTAGCCCAAAACAAAAGGACAAATACTGTATGGTCTGACAAATATGAACTAACATTGATGAGCAAACCTTGAAAGTTTAAGTTGAGAACACAGGTTATCAGGTGATAGAAAGAGGGTAGAGATCAGGAATCTGATACTGAAGGAGTACAGAATGTTCAAAAGGATTGATTGTATAGATCCAGAAATAGTGCAATAATGTGTGATGGTAACACAATATTGCAAGGATCTGAACAAAGATGAGTTTGAGTTTGGGTGATAGAGGAAGGTAAGGGGCATGTATGATACCAAAAGAAAGAAGATAAAGACTGGGATTTAATAATTTAATGAAACCTGGAATGGTCAATGATGGTAAGTCTACTAATATAAGCATGTTTTAACATGAGGGAGAACAAATGAATGTCAACATTGCAAGGTGTTGAAACTGGATGCTACAGGGGAAAAATATAATCAGTGCAAACAAGAGTCCATAGTTAACAGTAACATTGTAATATTCTTCCATTAATTATAACTAAGGCAATATTCCACAGCTAAAGGTCTATAAGAGGCAGATACAAGAGAGTGGTATGGGATTCTTGGCATTGTTATTGTATGAACTTTTCATTGTATTTTATTTTATTTTTTCCTTCTTTTTTCTGTTCTTTTTTTCTCCTCTTTCTCTTTCACTGCAGTAGAAATGGAAATGTTCTCATATAGATTGTAGTGGAAAATGAAAAATTATGTGATTATACCAGGAATTAATGATTGTTTACTTAGGATGGATTGTGTGGGGTGCAAATAAAACTGTTTAAAAAAATAAATGAATGAATGTCCTGGAGAAAATATGGAGAGATTGATGTACCTATTCACTGTTGGTGGGGAAGTAGAATAGTGCAGCCCATCTGGAGTGCATTGTGGTGATTACACAGGAAGCAATGTTTGGGGTTACTATATGGTCCTGTGTTCTAGTTTTCTAATGCTGCCAGAATGTAAAACACCAGAAATGGATTGGCTTTTATAAAGGGGGTTTATTTTGGTACACAATTATCGTCTTAAAGCCATAAATTGTCCAAGGTAACACATCAACAATCAGGTACCTTCACTAGAGGATGGCCAATGGCATCCAGAAAACCTCTGCTAGCTGGGAAGGCATGTGGCTGGTGTCTGCTTCAAAGTTCTGGTTTCAAAATGCTTTTCTCCCATGACATTCCTCTCTAGGCTGTGGTTCCTCAAAAATGTCACTCTTAGTTGCTCTTGGGGTGTTCATCCTCTCTTAGCTTCTCCGGAGCAAATGTCTGCTTTCAGCAGCCATCTTCAAACTGTCTCTCATGTTCAGCTACTCTCTCAGCTTCTGTGCTTTCTTCAAAGTGTCCCTCTTGGCTATAGCAAGCTTTTTCCTGTCTGAGCTTTTATAGGGCTCCAGTGAACTAATCAAGGCCCATGCTGAATAGGTGGGGCCATGCCTCCATGGAAATTATCCAATCAGGGTTATCACCCATGGTTCGGTGGGGGCACATTTCCATGAAAACAACCTAATCCAAATGTTCCAACTTAATACCCATGAGTTTGTCTGCCCCATAAGATTGCATCAAAGAACATGGCTTTTTCTGGGGGGACATAACATATACAAACTGGTACATCCTGCATCCCTGTTATTGCTTGTCTACCAGGAGGAAATGAGAGTGGGGACACAAGTGGACAATTGCACACTTGTGTTTGTGGTGGCAGTATTCATGGTTTGCAATGGATGGAGGTGGCCTAAGCATACATAGACTGATAAACTGAATGGGGAACTGTTGTATACATACAATGGAATATTGAGCAATAGCAAGAGGGAATTGACTTGAGGTATGCAACTGGGTGAATGACCTTGAGGACAGTAAGTTGAGTGAAATAAGCCAGAAATGAAAAGACAAACCTTATAGCACCTCACTTACATGGGCTAACAATAACATGAAAATTCTGAGAATTGAATCTGGGAGCATGTGTTATCAGGGGAAGTCTTGTAAAGGTTCCTAGACTGTAAGTTCTCACAGCAGTCACATCTACTCATGAGTGGTAGCAGTTATTTCTAAACTCTGAGATGCTGAGCTGTTTGTGTGCGACCTGGACAGTCCCTGGAATTTTGGGTGTCTGTGTGGCACTTGGGCTTGGAGCCAGAGTTTGGCAGCTTTGAGTGTTGACATTGCCCCATACAGCAACTGTTAAAGAGGCTGAAAAGGTGATCAGACTTTGATAGGAGATATGAATGAAATGGACTTATTTGAGATTGGAGTAGGTCAGACTAAAGTGGAGAGGATGTTATTAACTGTGCTTTAAAATTTTAGCTTCTGTGTGTGACCAAAGGAAGACATGTTTATTTGGTGCCAAATGTTTATTTTCTGTAGCACACTATATAATTTAACTTGTATGGTCAGTTTACTCAAACACCATAATTACTTGGAACCTTGAATAAGGAATGTGATTGGTTGGGTTGTATGGATTAGCATGAAGCCCTGATAAATCCCAGAGTAATTTGAGCAGAGAATAAAAAGTATTTGCAATGTCCCCTTGAAGGACATGGTGTAAATGTGGAAATATTATACTTCCCTGGCTGGGGAATTCCTGATATTCTTGCAAGCATTGAGGACTACCAGTTTATTAGGCTGTGCCAGTTTGGATATATTACATCCCCCAAGAAAAAGCCATTATCTTTTAATCCAATCTTGTGGGATATTGGGATTAGGTTGTTTCCATGGATATATGACCCACCCAACTGTGAGTGACACCTTTGGCTAGGGTGTGACCTCTGAATGTTTCCATGGAGGTATGGCCCCACCCATTCAGCCATGTCCTTGATTAGTTCACTTGAGTCTTATAAAGGGGCTCACAAACAGAAGGACCTGACAGCAGCAGCTAAGAGATATTTGAAGATGGCCTTTGAAAGCTGATGTTTTGGAGGATGCCATTTTGAAATGCAACCTGGGAACAAGCAGATGCCAGCCACTTGCCTTCCCAGCTTACAGAGGCTTTCTGGATGCCAATAGCCTTTCTTCAGTGAAGGTACCCCATTTTTGATGCTTTACCTTGGACACTTTATGGCCATAACACTGTAATTTTGTAACCAAATAAACCCACTTTATAAAAGCCAATCCATTTCTGGTGTTTTGGAAAATGGCAGCATTAGCAAACTGAAGCATAGGCCAAGCAATTTATCCTAGGGGTTGCCTTTATGAAGCTTGTTACTGCAAAGGAGAAGCTAAGCCTACTTATAATTGTGTCTGAGAGACACCCCCAGAGAAACCCTTTGTTGCTCAGATGTGGCCTCACTCTCTAAGCCAACTCTGCAGGTAAACTCACTGCCCTCCCTACTACATGAGATATGACTCCCAGGGATGTAAATCTCCCTAGCAACATGTGACATGAGTCTCAGGGATGATCCTGGCCCTGGCATCATAAGATCAAGAAAGTCTTCTTGACCAAAAAGGGGAAGAGAAATGAAACAATGTTTCAGGGGCTGGGAGATTTCAAATGGAGTTGAGAGATCACTCTGGAGGTAACTTATGCATTATATAGATATCCCTTTTCAGTTTTTAGCTTATAAGAATAGCTAGAAGGAAATATCTGAAACTGTTGGATTGCAATCCAATACACTCGATACTTAACAATCGTATAACTATATAGCTTATATAGTGTGAATATATGATTGTGAAAACCTTATGACCCACACTCCCTTTTCTCAGTGTATAGACAAATGAATAGAAAAATGTGGACAAAAAGTAAGTGAATAGTAAGGGGATGAGGGGTGTTCCAGTTTTCTAGTGCTGCCTTTATGCAGAACACCAGAAATGGATTGGCTTTTATACAGGGGGTTTATTTGTTTGTAAATTTACAGTCTTAAGGCCATAAAGTGTCCATGATAAGGCATCAACAATAGGGTACCGTCACTTGAAGGATGGCCGATGGCATCTGGAAAACCTCTGTTACCTGGGAAGGCACATGGCTGCTGTCTGCTTGTTCCCAGGTTGCATTTTAATATGGTGTTCTTCAAAATGTCAGCATCAGCTTTCAACAGCCATCTCCAAAATGTTTGTCTCAGCTGCTCTCAGATCCTTCTGTTTGTGAGCTTTTATAGGACTCCAGTGATTAAATCAAGACCCACCCTGAATTGATGGGGTCCAAATCTCCTTGGAAATAATTCATTCAAAATTTCACTGGCAGTTGATTGAGTCACATCTCTATGGAAACACTCAATCAAAGGATTCCAATCCAATCTACACTGATACATCTGCCACAACAAGTTTTCATTAAAGAACATGGTGTTTTGGGGGGACATAATACATCCAAACTGGCACAAGGGGTTTAGGATGTTTTGGGTACTCTTTTTCACATTTATTTTTATTCTAATATTCACCTATAATTTTTGGAGTAATGAAAATGTTCAAAAATTGATTGTGATGATGAATGCACAACTATATGATGATACATAAAAAATTGTATGCTTTGGTTGATTGTATGGTATGTGTATTTCAATAAAATTGCATTAAAAACTTTTTGCAAAGCCACAGTAATCAAAACAGCATGGTACTGCCACAAGGACAGACATTTGGACAAATGGAATCAAATTGAGAGCTCAGAATTCAACCCTCATATTTATGGCCAAATGATTTTTGAAGTGGCAGAGACAATATGAGTGAGAAAAATGGTCTCTTTAAGAAATGGTGCTGGAGAACTGGATGTTCATTTGCATAAAAAAGAGAAACCCTAACTCACAGCATATACAAAAACAACTCAAAATGAATCCATGACCTAAATATAAGTGCTAGATCTATCAAATTCCTAGAAGAAATCATAGGGAAGCATCTTCAGTACCTTGCATTAGGTAATGATTTCTTAGACATCATACAGAAAGCACAAGCAACAAAAGAAAAAATAGATAAATGGGACTTCATCAAAATTAAAAAAAAGAAACAAACAAACAAACAAAAAAAAACTTTAGTTCCTCAAAGGACTTTATCTTAGTAAAAAGCAACCTACAAATTGGGAGAAAATATTTGGAAACCATATATCCAATAAGGGATTAATATCCAGTATATTTAAAGAAAAACTTCAACTTAACAACAAAAAGACAAATAACTCTGTGAGGGGTAGGGGAGAGGACAGGAACAGAAGTTTCCTACCTGATATTTATCTTTTTCTTCAATTTGGAATTTGTAGGGTCCTTCTCCATTCTATATCTTCCTCCAGAGTTCTGAACAATTCAGACTTGTCCTTTATTTTCATTGAATCTCTGGGGAGAGATTTTCAGCAGATGTTTATGTTTATTTAAATACCCTAAATACATGGAACCTAGAATAGGGAATGAGATCTTATTATTCTGTACAGGTTATTGTAAAACCCAGAAATTCCTGAGATTTTGGGCAGAAAATGAAAAAGTATTTGAAAAGCCCTCTTGAGGGACTGGGGGAAAATGTGGAGCTATTAAACTTCTCAACCTGGAAAATTCCTGATATTCTCTCAGGCACTAGGAACTCACAATTAATAAGGCAAGCCCTTGATCTTGAGGTGTGACGTTGTGCAACTTATTTCTGCAATGGCAAAGCTAGGCCTACATGTAATTATGTCTAAAGGGTCACCCCAAGAGAGCCTCTTTTGTTGCTCACATATGGCCCCCTCTTTAAGCCAACTCTGCAAATAAACTCACTACATTCCCCCTATTTGGTACATGACTCCCAGGGGTATAAATCTCACTGACAATGTAGGACATAACTCCCAGGAATGAGCTTGGCCCTGGCATCATGTGACTGAGAATGCCTTCTTGACCAAAAGGGGAAAAATAGAAAAAAATAAAATTGCAGTGGCTAATAGATTTCAAAGAGCCAAGAGGTTATTCTGAAGGTTGCTCTTATTCAAGCCTTAGCTAGATATTGCAAACTACCACAGTATGCAAAACCCAAACCAACAATATTTCTGAAAACACTAGGAAGTGCTCTGGGCTCTATCTAAGTATTTATAAAAGTTTTCTTAGTAAGTTTATTTTTCAGAAACACAAGGCATCCAGATTAATCCTATGCCAGATAAGCCCTAAAACCCAGAGGTACCAGTCATTCCAAGAACATCAACCAGTTTCATTCCTCTAACCCATAAGCTCAACACCCCTTTTCAGCATGAAGAAATTAGAATGCCCATTGTCTAGATATCCCCATAGATTGATAGAAAATGAAATAAAAGGGAGGAGGAGTAACTTGAAATTAGGATTTAACAAATGACTGTGACTATTGACTTGTTATATAGATATTACTTTTTAGTGTCTAGTATATTGTAATAGCCAGAAGAAAATGCCTGAAGTTGTTTAACAGTAATCCATTAGCCTTGTCTTTGATAATATTGTATAACTATATAGCAAAAAAAGAAAAACAGTTGCTTGTGTTTGTATGGATCTACTTCTGGATGTTTTGCTCTGTTCCACTGATCTATATATCTATCTCTTATAATACTATGCTGTCTTAGTTTTCTTACCTCTATTATAAGACTTAAAAGTGGGTAGAGTGCAATACTAGTGGTCAGTAAGAGGAAGGGGTAAAGGGATGAAGAAGTTTGGGATCTTCTTTTTCTTTTCATTTCCTTTTCTGGAGTAATGCAAATGTTCTAAAAATGGTCATGGTGATGCATACACAGATATGTGATGATACTGTGAACCATTGATTATATACTTTGGATGGATTTTATGATGAGTGAATATATCTCAATAATATTACATTAAAAAATGACCAACAACCCAATTAAGAAATGGGCAAAAGACTTGAACAAACATATCTCCAAGAACATATACAAATTGCCAAAAATAACATGAAAATATGGTCAACATCATTAGCTATCAGGGAAATGCATCTCAAAACAGTGAGATAAAATTTCACACCCACTAGAATGACTGCTATTTAAAAAATGAAAATAAGTTTGGATGTGGAAACAGAAACACTCATTCATTGCTGTTGACAATGAAAATTGTTGCAGCTAATGTGTAAGACAGTTTGGCAGTTCCTCAGAAAGATGTTTATAAATACCATGTGACCTGGTAATTTCACTACTAAGTATATACTCAAAAGAATTGAAAGCAGGGACTTGAACATATATTTGCCCACTGATGTTCATAGCTTCATTATTCACAATTTCCAAAAATTTGAAGAAACTGAAGTGTCCATATCAATGAATGGAAAAATAAAATGTGGTATATACATACAGTTGATTATCCAGCTGTTAATACAAATGAAGTCCCTATACATGCAACAACATGGATGAACCTTGAAAACATCATGTTTCATTAAATAAGCCAGACACAGAAAGGGAAAATATCATATTATCTCAGTGTTTTGAAACAATTAGAATAAGCAAACTCATAGGGTCAGAATCTAGAATATAAGTTACCAGGATACTGGGTGGAGACGGGGAATGGGAAGTTAAGGTTTAAAATCTACAGGGTTCATTTATGGAATGATGGAAGTGTTTTGGTATTGGGTGGTGGTGACAGTAGCACAACATTGTTAATGCAGTTAACAGCACTGAAATATAAATCTGTATATGATTAAAAGGGGAAATGTTAAATTGTATATACAGTAATGGAATCAAAATTTAAAGAAAAAATTCATGGCACTACACTACACAAACAGTGAGCCCAAGTTAAACAAAGGACTTTAATTAATAATACAAGCTATTAAAATATGCTATCATTAATTGTAACAAATATTCACACCAATGCAAGATGTTGGTCGTGGCATGATGTATGGGAATCCTGTATTTTCTGTATGATTTTTCTGTAAACCCACTTCTTTAATAAAGAAAAAATCTGTCACAAGACACAAAAATCATACTATATATTAATAAAAGCATTAACACACAAAAATAAATAACAATCATAACATTTTCCACCTAATAACAGTGCCCAAAAACATATGAGGCAAACACTGACAATGCTAAAGTGAGTAATAGATACCTCTATAATAATAATTGGAGACTTCAATACATGAGTTACATCAATGGATAGTATAGCTGAACATAAGTTCAATAGGGCAATGGAGAACCTAAACAATATTATTATTTAACTAGAATGAGGAGACATATAAGCACACTGCACCACCCAACAGCAGGGCACACATTCTTCACAAGGGAACATAGATAATTCTCCAAGAAAGACAACATGTTAGGTCACAAAATAAGTCTCAATACATTTTAAAAAGATTGGAATTAAACAAGGTATCTTCTCTGGCCACAATGGAATTAGGACAGAAATAAATAACAGATGGATAACTGGAAAATCCACAAATATATGCAAGTTAAACATATACTCTTAAATGACCAGTGGGTAAAAGAAGATATCACAATGGAAATCAGGAAATATCTTGAAATGAGTGATAATGAGAACACTCATAAACTGAAGGAATGCAGCAAAGATGGTGTTCAGAAGGAAATTTATACTCCTATAAGCTTACATTAAAAAAGAAGAAAAAGCTCAAATCAGAGACCTACCTGCACACCTGGAAGAACTTAAAAAAAAAAAAAAAAAACTATAAACTACACCCAAAGTGAGCAGAAGGATGGAAATAATAATTAATTAGAGAATTTAAAAAAAACAATAGAATCAACAAAACCAAGTCGGATCTTTGAAAAGATCAATAAAATCAGCAAATATGTAGTTAGGCTGACAACATAAAATGAGAGGCTGCAAATAACTTAAATCAGAAATGAAGTGGGGGACATTACTACCAGCCCCTCAAAAATAAAAAAGATCATAAGAGGATACCATGAACAACTGTATGCCAAAAAATCAGATAACTTATTTGAAATGGACAAATTCCTGGAAGCACACAAACTACTTACATTAACTATAGAAGAAATAGAATATATCATCAGACCAATACAATTAAAGATATTGAGTAAGTATTCAAAAACATCCCAACAAAGAAAATCTCAGGATCAGATGGCTTCTTTAGTTTCTTAGGCTTCTCAAATACCATGAAATGAGTCAGTTTAAGCAATGGGAATTTATTTGCTTGTGGATTTGAAACTGAAAGAGAGTACAAATCAAGGCATCATCAAGGCAATGCTTTCTTCCTGAAGACTGATGTTCTGGGGTTAACTGCTGGTGATCCTTGCTTCTTAGTTTATTGCATGACAAGGCACAAAGTTGCATCTCCAGGTCTCTCAATTATCTTCTGTACTTTGTTGATGTCCACCTTCAGGCTGCCCCTTCTGTGGCTTTCTCTCTGTCTGAATTTCACTCCACTTATAAAGGACTGCAGTAATAGGATTAAGACCCATCCTGATTGAGGTGGGTCACATCTTAACTGAAGCATCCCCATCAAAATATTCTACGTACAATGGGTTCACACACACAGGAATGGATTAAATTTCACAATGTTTTTCTGGGGTACATACAGCTTCAAATCTTCACAGCTTTCCTGGTGAATTTTACCAAATAGTCAAAGAATTAACAACAATGCTGCTTAAATTCTCCCAAAACATTGAAGAAAAGAAAATACTTCCCGACCCATTCTATGAGGCCACCATCACCCTAACACCAAAGCCAAATAAAGATATCATAAGAAAATAATATTACAGGCCAATATCCCTCATGAATACAGATGGAAAAATACTCAACAAAATACTAGCAAACTGAATCCAACACCACATTAAAAGAGTTATACACCATAATCAAGTAAGATATATTCCAGGTATGCAGGGTGCTTCCCCATAAGAAAATAAGTTAATGTAATATATCACATGAATAGAATGAAGAAAAAAACAGTTGATCATCCCAAGTAATGCAGAAAAAGTATTTGAAAAATTCTGGCACCCCTTCTTTACAAAAATACTTAGGAAACTAGGAATAGAGTGAATCATCCCTAACATGATAAAAGGCAAAAATGAAAAACCCACAATGACATCACACTCAATGATGAAAGAATGAAATATTTCCCCCTAAGTCAGGAACAAAAAAAAAAGAATGTCCACTACTACCACTTTTATTCAACATTGTACTGAAATTTCTAGCCAAAGTCATTAGGCAAGATAAAGAAATAAAAGGCATCCAAATAGGAAAGTAAGAATAAAACTCCCTGTTTTCAGATAACATGATCCCATGCATAGATAATCCTGAAAAATTCACAACTTAACAAACAGATTCAGCAAAGTGGTGGGTCACAAAAGCAAAATGCAGAAATCAGTGGTGTTTGTGTACACTAAAAATGAGCACTCTGAAGAGGAAATCAAGAAAAAATTACATTTACAATAACAACTAAAGAAAAAATATCAGGTTGTAAATGATTTGTAAACAGAAAACCACATAACATTCCTGAAAATGTTAAAGAAGATCAAAATAAATGGAAGGACAGGAACACTGAATATTGTTAAGATGTTAATTCTTCCCAAAGTGATATGCAGATTCAACAGAATTCCAATCAAAATTCCAAGAGACTTATTTGCAGAAATGGAAAAACCAATTATTGCATTCATATTGAAGGGTAAGCAGCATCAAATAGTCAAAAACTCTTATAAAAGAAGAATAAAATTGGAGGATTCATATTTCCTGATTTTAAAACTATTACAAAGCTACAGTAATCAAAACAGCATGGTGCTGGGATAAGGACAGACATGCAGATCAATGGAATTAAGTTGAGAGTTCAGAAATAAACTCTCACACCTTTGGCCAATTGATCATTTACACAAGTCCCCACTCAGTGGGGAAAGCAAGGTCTCTTCAACAAATGGTGCTGTCAGAACTGGACAGCAATATGCAAAAGAAAGAAGGTGGACCTCTACCTCACACCATACAAAAAATTAACTCTCAATGTCTCAAAGACCTAAATATAAGAAACGCTGCCATAAAACTCCTAGCAGAAAGCAGGGAAACCTCTTCAGGACCTTGTGTTAGGTGGTGTTTACCTTAGATTTTACATTAAAAACATGAGCAACTAAAAAAAAACATAGATAAACGAGATTTCATCAAAATTAAAAACTTTTGTGCAACAAAGGACTTCATTATGAAAGTAAAAAGACAAACTACAGAATGGGAGAAAATATTTGGGTTCCATATATCTGATAAGTGTTGAATTTCCAAAATATGTGAAGAATTTCTACAACTCAACAGCAAAAAAACATGACCCAATTTAAAAATGAGCAAAAGATTTGAATAGATATTTCTCCAAAGAGCATATAGAAATGTCCAAATAGCACATGAAAAGATGCTGAAAGTCATTGCCAATCAGGGAAATGCAAATGAAGAGCACAGTGAGATACCATTTCACACACACTGGAATTGCTACTATTCAAAAAATGGAAATTAACAGTGTTGGACAGGATGTGGAGAAGCAGAAATTATCATAAATTGTTGGTGGAAATGTAAAGTTGTGCAGCCGCTGTGGAAATCAGTATGAAAATTCCTTGGAAAGTTACAAGATTTACCATATGATTCCAAAATCTCAATTCTGGTATATACTCAAAATATTGAAGGCAGGGAATTGAACAAACAATTGCACACCGATGTCTATGGCAGCATTATTCACAATTGCCAAAGTTGAAGCAACCCAAGTGTCTGTCAACAGATGAATGAATAAACAAAATGTGGTATATGCATAAAATGGAATACTATTTGGACATAAAAAGTAATGAAATTCTGATGTATACTACAACCTGGATGAAAGTTGAAGGCATCATGTTGAGTGAAATAATCCAGAACAAAAGGGCAAACACTTTATGACCACCTCATTTATATGAAATTACTGAAATATGCATATCCATAAATTCAGAAACTAGAATATGGTTTGCCAGGGGCTGAGGGTGGGGAGGGGAATGGAGAGTTAATTCTTAATTGGTATGGTTCTTCTGTTTGGGGTGATGGAAAGGTTTTTGCAATAAATGATGTAGATCAAGGCACAGCTTTGCATATTTAACTAACACTGATGAATTTTATATCTGAAATAGTATAAAAAGGGAAATTTTAGGTTGCATAGAAGTTACCACACATGCACACTTATAGAAATGTACAACACAAAGAGTAAACCATAATGTAAACAGTGGGCTAAAGTTAATAGCATAATTATCATAATATTGTTTCATGAATTAAAACAAAGATACTACACTCATGTAAAATGCCAATAATAGGGGAAACTGTGCATGTGAGAGGGAGGTATATGGGAACTTTGTACATTCTGCACAATGTTTCTATAGAGCTACAATTTCATTAATTAAAAATTAAAAAGGCAATATAAGAGATCCTTTTGGTGTATTTTGACTGTTGTGGTTGGTACATAAACCTACACATGTGATAAAATTTCATAGAACTAAATATACGCACGCACTGATGATGACAAGGAAAACTGGGTAATGTGAATAAGAAAAGTACATAGAGGGTGTAGGATATTTCCTGAAGACTCATGTAGCAATTTTCACTGCAGCAAATGAAATGTTCTAGAGCATCATTCATTTTACATAAATGGGGAATTAGCCAAATGACTTAATTTTTTTACATAGTATGTTTTAAACGCTTGTTTGTGACTTTCTAGACATAAAAAAATCAAACAGTATTACCTGCTTGATGAAAATAAGACTGTTGAATTAAGTATAATTGTATGTAATTAGAGGACTCTAAAGTTTGAGAATTTTTATATCTTAGTGATAAACACACTGCTACATTGGGAAAATTATAAACCGATTTAGTCAAATTTATTCTCACTAATTTTTACTAAAAGTAACCTAAATCAATGTGATTTCAATATAGAAGAAAATATTAATATTTGCTTTTTCAGAATATTTTAAAAACTTCCCAGAGAAGTAGGAGTGAAGTAAGGCCAGAGATTCTTTTTTTCCCCTGTTTGCTTAATGCTAATGTTCATTTTTTTTAAAAAAAGGAATTGGATAAATTACCTTCACTTTCATATTTTAAAAATTATATACTATTTAATAGAAATTAAAAGTTCATTTTAAGTAGGAAAAAAACATGAAACATCAAGTAAGTTTCTGAAAATCAAATACAGAAGTGAAAAGACTTCAAAAGTTCCATAATGTCATATCCACAATGCATAAATAACCCTGATAAATCAATTAGAAAAGGGTAGGCAACACTCACAAAAGAGAATATCTACATGTCCAAAAATGTCTGAAAAGATTCTTAAGCTAATTAACTATAGGAAAAATGCAAATTAAAACCACAATTGGATAAGGGTACACAACACCCAGAATGACTGTTTAAATACTGACATTATCAAGTGTTCCAGTAGGTAGAGCAATAAGAATCCTCAAATACTGCAGGTGAGAAAGTAAATTGGGACAATTACTATTGGATCTACCTACTAAAGGTAAACACATATCCGATGGCTAGCAAATTGACTCCTATGTGTATAACCAGTAGAAACACATAGACATGCACACCGAAAGATGGATGGGTATATACAAAGCCATATTCTTGGTAAAAAAACTAACACTTAAAATAACAATAACCTGTCAAAACTGAAATAGATAAATTGTGGGTATTCATGTAATTAATATTACATAACAATGTAAAAAATTAACTTATAACAACTTTGATAAATCTAAAAATTACTATGCAAAGTAAGGAACTGATATATGTTTTAAATTATATAAAACTTGTATCAGTCAGGGTTTTGCAGATGATTGTGGAACTAGCAAGTCCAAATCCTGCAGGGCAGGCTAGCAGGCTGGAAATTCAGTAAGAGTTGCTGCTGTGGTCTTTTAATTTAATTTAATTTAGTTTCTTTATTTTTATTTGTTATTGTGGTAACACACATATAGCATAAAACTTGCCATTTCAACAATTTCAACTGTGCCATTATGTGGCATTACTTGAATTTAAAATGTCTTGCAACCATCAGCTCCATCCACTAGATGCTGTAGTGCTGAGGCAGAATTTCTCTGGAAAACCTGGTTTCCTCCTAAGGTATTTCAACTGATTGGACAAGGCCACCCACAATATTTAGGGTAATCTCTTTTACCTAAAGTCAGCTGATTGTAAGTATTAACCACATCTACAAAATTTTTCATGGCAACACCTACTTTAGTGTTTGATTATATAAATTGTTCTATAGCCTAGCTAAGTTGACACATAAAACTAACCATCACAGTCTAACCCTTGTCAGCTTGGCACCCATACACATCTCTTATGCCATATTTAATCTCCAAATATAAAGACAATAAGGAAGTTTTCCTTTGAATTCTGTCACAGGGCATGGTAGCACTAATACAAGCTAAAGGATCTCCTGAATTTCAAACACACTCTTCCACCTAAGATGTTACAACTATCCTGCATACAACAAATTCACACTAACACTTGCCCCAGAAGAGAATGCAGAGCCCTTGGGTGATATTTGCTCTTTTACTTTATATATTGTAACTTAAGTTCTGTGATGTAAAGTTAACTATTATTTACACAATCTTTTATGATAAGGTAATAAGAGATTAAATAAAACAAAGGCATACACTCACATGTATATTCATAGCAAAATAAGGAAGAAATATCCATAATATCTACAGTCCTCATTTCTGCAATGGGCCACTGTGCTAGTTTGAATATATTGTGTCCCCCAAATGCCATTATCTTTGATGAAATCTTGTGTGGGCAGATGTTATCAGTGTTGATTAGATTGTAGTTCTTTGAGTGTTTCTTTGGAATGTGCCCCACCCAGCTGGGGGTGATGACTCTGATTGGATAATTTCCATGGAGGTATTGCTCCACCCATTCAGGGTGGGTCTAAGTTGATCAGTGGAGCCATATAAATGAGCTGACATAACAGAAGGAACTTAGTGCAGCTGTGAGTGATGTTTTGAAGAGGAGCCACAGCCAAGGGGGACACTTTGAAGAAAGCACAAGAGCTGCAAATGAGAGAGAGTTTGAAGACAGCCATTAGAAGCAGACTCTTGCTCCAGAGACGCTAAGAGAGGACAAATACCCCAAGTGCAACTAAGAGTGACATTTTTGAGGAACTGCAGCCTAGAGAGGAATGTCCTGGGAGAAAGCCATTTTGAAACCAGAACTTTGGAGCAGACGCCAGCCATGTGCCTTCCCAGCTAACAGAGGTTTTCCAGACACCATTGGCCATCCTCCAGTGAAGGTAACTGATTGTTGATGGCTTACCTTGGACACTTGATGGCCTTAAGACTGTAACTGTCTAACCAAATAAATCCCCTTTTATAAAAGCCAATCCATCTCTGGTGTTTTGCACTCCAGCAGTATTAGCAAACTAGAACAGCCACATTGGTATTTAGAACTACCTTCTTCCACTATCCATTCTATATTCCCTTTGCCCTCAGCACACACCTCAGCTTTATATAGTCCTTTGCCTTATAGGGTTAACAAAACCTTCATTCCTGAAGGATCTGGGACATTAGTAGTCCTGACTGGATTGGTTGGTTTTAGTTTTCCTTTGAATTCAGTCACAGGGCACAGTATTACTAACACAAGCTGAAGGATTTCCTAAAATTCAGACACACTCTTTTTTACCTCCATTGTGTAGTAATATACCAATTTTCCCTTGACAATCAGGATCAATCACCCTAGACAATGTAGTAACTCCCTTCTTTGTTGATTCAGAGGCATGAGCAGCAAAAAGTGGACATGTGGTAATCATAACTTCCAGTTCAATGGGGCCATTGGTGTGTTTTCTGATGAAAGCACTAGTCCCTTTCAAATTAAGATCTCTAGACCAGGAGTGCATAAGTTCACAGGAAAGGAAGTCAATGTTTTGCCAGTTGATGACTAGGGATAATAGTTAGTGATGCTATGCCCATTTCCATCCCTTGAATGAATCCTGGCTATGGGAGACACAGCACAAGTTAGATGCTAATTTAGAGTATATACATCCTCCTGGAGAACATTACATGGGAGGTTATTTTTCAGTTATCAAATGAATGAATGAATTTGGATTGGCTGTATATGAAGGAAAAATGGAAGATATTACAGGCCACATAGTTAATGTTTCCTTTCCCTTTACTAAAGAAGTTGTGGGTTTACAGAGCAACATGCATAAAATACAGGATTCCTATACACTAGCCCACATTTACAGCTTGCATTGGTGTGAGAACATTTGCTACAATTGATGATGGCACATTTTTATAGTTGCACTATTACCTACATTCAATGGATTAATTTAGGGTTCACTATTTGCATAATGTAGTTATGTGGCTTCTTTTTTACTTTTATTCTGTTACCATATATCCAATCTAATATTTCCCTTTTAATCATATTCAGATATATATATTTCAGTATTGTTAATTTCATCCACAATGTTGTGCTACCATCACCTCAACCATTACCAAACTATTTCCATTATTCCAAATAGGAAGCCTGTAGATTTTAAGCCTTAACTTCTCATTCCCTATCCCCTGGTAATTTATATTCTAGACTCTGACTCTGCGTTTGCATATTCTAATTGTTTCAAATCAGTGAGATCATACAATATTTGTCATTTTGTATATGGCTTACTTCACTCAAAATGTTGCCTTCAAGGTTCATCCATGTTGTCACATGTATCAGGGCTTCATTCCTTTTTATGACTGAGAAGTAATCCATTTAAGTATATAAAACATTTTATTTTTTCCATTAGTCCATTGATGAACACTTGGGTTGCTTCAACTTTTGGCATTATTATTGTGAATAATGCTGCAATGAACATCAGTGTGCAAATATCTGTTCAAATCCATGTTTTCAATTCCTGGGCACATAACAAGTAGGGGGATTGCTAAATAATATAGTATTTACCTACTTAGCTTCCTGAGGAACTGCCAAGCTGTCTTCCACCACAGCTGCACCATTTTACATTGCCACCAGTAATGAATGAGCATTCCCATTTCTCCACAACTCTTGGCATTTTCCAATTTATTTATAGCATTCATTCTAATGGGTGTGAAAGGGTATTTCATTGTGGTTTAGATTTGCATTTCCTTGATGACTGATGACATTGAGCATCTTTTCATTTGCTTTCTGGCAATTTGTATATCTTCTTTGGAGAGATGTCTATTCAAATTTTTACCCATTTTTAACTGGGTTCTTTGTCTTTTTGTTGTTATGTCATAGGGTTTCCTTATATATTCTGAATATTAAACATTTATCAGATATGTGGTCTACAAATTTTTCTCCTATTGTATAGTCTGTCATTTTACTTTCATGTGAATACCTTTGAGACCAAAAGTTTTTAATTTTGATGAGGTTTCATTTATCTATTTTGTTGTTGTTCTTTGTGCTTTGGGTGAAATTCTAAGAAACCATTTCTTAACAAAAGGTCCTGAAGACACTTCCCTACATTTTCTATTAGCAGTTTGATAGTTCTAACTTTTATATTCATGACTTTGATCCATTTTGAGTTGATTTCTGTATATGGTTAGACGTAGTGTTCATCTACTCTTATTTTGAAGATAGAGATCCAGTTTTCCTAAAACAAATTTTTGAAGATATTATTCTTTCTTGAGTCATCTCTGCCACTTTGCCAAAAATCAGTTGGCCATAATTGAGGGGGTTGTTGTCTGAGCTCTCAATTTGATTCCATTGGTATATATGTCTTTCCATGTGCCAGTAACATGCTGTTTTTAATGCAATTTAATTGAGATATATTCACATGCCATCCAATCATTCAAGGTGTACAATCAATTATTCACAGTATCATGATATAGTTTTACCTTCATCTTCACAATCATTTTTTGAACATTTTCATTACTCCAAAAAATAAAAAATAAGAATAAGGATAAAATAAAAATAAACGTATAAAAGAACACCCAAAGCATCCCATACCACTCCTTCCCCCATTATTCATTTACTTTTTGTCCCAATTTTTCTACTCATTCATCCATACACTGGATCCAGGGAGTGTGAGCCACAAGGTTTTCACAATCACACATTCATACTGTATAAGCTATTTAGTTATACAATCATCTTCAAGAATCCAGGCTATTGGACTGCAGTTCAAGATTCTTGGGTATTTCCTTCTAACTATTCTTATACACTAAAAACTAAAAAGGGATATCTATATAATGCATAAGAATAACATTCAGAATGAACTCTTGACTCCATTTGAAATCTCTCAGCCACTGAAACTTTATTTCATTTCATCTCTCTTCCCCCTTTTGGTCAAGAGGGCTTTCTCAATCCCAAAATGCCAGGTTCAGGTTCATCCCCAGGGAGTCATGTCTGACATTTCCAGGGAAATTTATTAAGTCTCAGGTTTGACACAGATACCTGAAGTTGCAGGGACTGACCGGGTTATACACAAAGAGGTCAGCATTTCAGAATTTAGAAATAACCATTACAACTCATGAATAGAGGTGACTGTTGTAAGAGCTTAAATTCTAAAAATCTTTACAGTAAGCCTTCCCCTAATAACCTATGCTCTTGAATTCAATTCTCAGTTTCCACATTATACTTAGTACATATTAGTGAGGTGTTATAATGTTTGTCTTTTCATTTCTGTCTTATTTAACTCAACATTCTGTACTCAAGGTCCATTCACATAGATGGTTAACTCATAACTCCATTCCTTCTTGTGGCCACTCAATATTCCATTGTATGTATGCACCACAGTACACCATTCTGTTTACCAGTCAATGTACCCTTAGGACACTTCCATCCATTGAAAACAGTGAATACTGCCACAATGAATAGTAGTGTGCAAATGTCCATTCATGTCCCTGCTCTCAGTTCTTCCAAGTATATACCCAATAACAGTGTTGCAGGATCATATGGATACCTGTAGAACCACCACACTGCCCTACAGATGGGCTGCACCATTCTACTTCCCCAATAACAGTGAATAGGTACATCTGACTCTCCATGTTTTCTCCAGCACTTGTATCCTCTGTTTATTTTTAAACAGTTTTATTCCACACACCATACAAACCATCCTAAGTGAACAATCTATCATCCCCAGTATAATCACATAGTTTATGCATTCACCACCACAATCTATATCAGGACATTTCAATTGTTTCCACAAAGAGACAGAGGAGGAAACAATGAAGAATAAAGAAAAAAATAAAAATAAAATACAATAAAAACGTAAGACAACAACACCAAGAATCCCATACCACTCCCCTATATCCCCCTCTTACATATATGTAGCTTTGGTATATTGACTTTGTTACAATTAATGGAAGCATATTACAATGTTACTGTTAACTATAGTCTCTAGTTTGCATTGATTGTACTTGTTCTCCATACCATCCAATTATCAACACCTTGCAATGTTGACATTAATTTGTTCTCTCTCATGAAAATACATTCTTATATTTGTACATTTAGTCAACATTATCGACCACTCCAGGTTTCTCTAAATTTTGCAATCCCAATCTTTATCTTCTATCTTTCCTTCTTTTGTCATACATGCCCCTAAGCTTATTTTTCATCCATACTCACATTTATCTTGTTCATTATACCAACAACATTGTGCCACAATCACACAGTATTTTGCTATCCATTTTTGGCTCTATACAGTTAATCCTGTTGAATATTCTGTACTCATTCAGAATCAACTGAATATCTACCCTCTTTCCATGTTCTGATAACCTGTGTTCTCAACTTTAACTATACAAGTTCACTCATTAATGTTAGTTCGTATTAGTGAGAACATACAGTATTTGTACTCTTCTTACCAGCTAATTTCACTCAATGTAACGTCTATTGTCTACCATGTTGTCTTTTGGATTTTATATGTCATATCTTATTTCATTTTTATTTTTTCTCTCCTTTTACCCTTACTGATAGTCTTCATTTCTACACTATTCTCCAAACTTGTCTATCCTTTCTTTTTCTATCTGTCTTTAGAGTTCTCTTTAGCATTTCTTGTAAAGTAGGCATCTTGTTTACAAACTCTCTCAGTGTCTGTTTGTATGAAAAGATTTTAAACTCTCCCTCATTAATGAAGGACAGTTTTGCCAGATATAGAATTTTTGGTCAGCAGTTTTTCCCTTTCAGTATCTTAAATATATCATATCACTACCTTCTCACCTCCATGGTTTCTACTGAAAAATCCACATGTAGTCTTACTGAACTTCCCTTGTATGTCCTGTATCACTTTTGCTTCTTTTAGAAGTCTCTCTTTGTCTTTGACTTTTGATAATCCGATTAAGTGTCTTAGCATAAGCCTATTCAGATCTAATCTATTTTGGGTATGCTGTGCCTCTTGGATCTGTAATTTTATGTCTTTCCTAAGAGATGGGAATTTTTTTGGTGATTATTTCCTCCATTATTCTTTCCATCCCTTTTCCCTTCTCTTTTCCTTCTGGGACACCCATGGCATGTATATTATTGTGCTTCAATTTGTCATTCAATTCCCTGAAACCTTGCTCTTGTTTTTCACTATATTCCCTATCTCTTCTTTTGTATGTAGCATTTCAGTTGTCCTGTTGTCTAGCTCATGCATCCTTTCTTCTGCCTCTTCAATTCTGTTCTTGATTATCTCCATTGTGTTTTTCATTTTTTCTATTGTGTCCCTCAATCCTATAGGTTATTCCAATTGTTTTTGCAAACTTTCAAGTTCTTCCTTGTGTTTGCCCAATATCTTCTTTATATCCTTCATCCCTTTTGCCATATCTTTCCTCAACTCATTGATTTGATTTTTTAATTGATTTAGCATATTTAATATCTTTAACTGATTATTTGAACTCTTGTATCTCAAGGGTCATATCTTTGTTTTTCCTAGTATCACTTATATTTTTTTGTCTGTTCATCTTTTTTCCTGATTGCCTCAAATTTTTCCAGACCAGATGGGCCTAGGTCTCTGGAGGAGGGTGTAATCAGTATAAAGTTTCCCTGTGAATGAGACCCAGAAGGTTGTCAGACCTTCCTGTGAAGCCTCTAGTCTCTGTGCTTTTCCTATCCTGCCAAGCATGTGGTACTTTTGAGCCCACATTTCCCCAGTGGGGGAAAGAGGTGTGGTGCCTTTAGGGGTAAAGAGGTGTGATGCCTTTAATGCTCAGCAGACTCTGTCCCTGCCAGGGGATCAAGGATGAGTCAAAAGCCAAGCTTAAGCTGGTTCTGTTTTTTTTTTTTTCCCCAGGCCATGATATCTGAATTCTCTGAGGAGGGGCAGCCCCTTGAGCTGGGTCTCAATCCCCATTTTCTTAGGGAAGATACACCCTTTTGGGAATTATCTCCTTCACTTGACTTCTTCCTTTGTCTCTCTATCTTAATTCCACCCTTGCCTGGATCAATGCTGACAATTTAAAATGCCTGAGTCTTTCTCTACTGAGCTACATAGAATGAGAGAAAGAAAAGGAAAAAGAAAGAAATCCCCTTTTCAGAGCCAGTTCCCAACACCCAAGTGTTGCTTGTCAAGAGCCAGGGTTGGTACCCAGTTCTATGGGCCCCTTTTCTTGAGAGACAGCCTTTTTTTCAGTATTCTGAGCATAGCAAACTCCAAAAGCCTCTGCTTTTATTTATTTATTATGTCTTCTTTCTGTCAGCCCTGCCTCCTCTCTGCCAGGAGAGAACTCAGGGTTCCTTTCCTGCTTGCTCCAGGTTTATCTGTGTTTGTTTCTTGCATTCAGTAGTCCAGATTTTTAATTAAAACCACAATTGGAGTTTGGTTGAGCTACCTTCCCTTGCTCCTAGTAGTGACTGCTTCTTTTTCCTACAGGGAAATGTTCCAACTCAGCCTGTCATGTCATTGGGAGAGGGGTGTCAATTCCATAGGGGCTTTATTTACAGTTCTATGCTGTGATCTCAGCCATTGCCCTATTACAGACTGGTGGATGATGTGTGTCTGCTCATGGATGCCCCCAAACAGTTGTTCCAGACTATTTACTATTTGTTCCTCAATATTTACTAGTTGCTCTGGTGCTGTGCTGTTTTGATTATGGTGGCTTTGCAATAAGTTTTAAGATAAGGAAGTATGAGTCCTCCAACTTCATTCTTTTTCAATATGGTTTTAGGTATTCAGGGCCACTTGCAATTCCATACAAATTTGATGATTATCTTTTCCATTTCCACAATGAAAGTTGGAATTTTGAGGGCAGTTGTGTTGGTTCTGTAAATTGCTTTGGGTAGGATTGACATCTTAATGATATTTAGTCTTACAATCCCTGAACACAAAATGTCCTTTCATTTATTCAGATCTTCTTTTATTTCTTTTAGCAATGTTTTGTTGTTTTCTGTGTACAAGTACTGTACAAACTTGGTTAAATTTATTCCTTGATGTTTGATTCTTTTAGTTGCTATCATTCATAGATTTTTTTTTTATTTATTAAGACTTATTCACACAACATACAATCATCCAAAATATACAATAAATTGATCACATTACCATCATATAGTTGTGTGTTCATCACCCCAATCTATTTTTTAACCTTTTCTTTGTACCAGAAAAAGTGATAATAAGAATAAAAAAATAATAGTGAAAAGGAACACCCAAATCATCCCCCTCTCCCACCCTATTTTTCCCTTAGTTTTTTGCCCCCATTTTTCTACTCATCTATCCATACACTGGATAAAGAGAGTGCAATCCACAAGGTTTTCAAAATCACACTGTCACCCCTTGTAAGCTACATTGCCATACAATTATCTTCAATAATCAAGTCCACTGAGTTGGAGTTTGATAGTTTCAGGTATTTACTTCTAGCTACTCCAAAACATTAAAACATAAAATTGTTATCTATATAGTGCAACAGAATGTCCACCAGAATGACCTCTCAACTCCATTTGAATTCTCTCAGCCACTGAAGATTTATTTTATTTCATTTTTCATCCCCCTTTTGGTCAAGACGATGTTTTCAATCCCACAATGCTGGGTCCAGATTCATCCCCGGAAGTCATATCCTGTGTTGCCAGGGAGATTTACACCCCTGGGAGTTAGATCCCACATAGGGTGGAGGGCAGTGAGATCACCTGCCAAGGTGGCTTAGTTTGAGAGAGAGGGCCACATCTGAGCAACAAAGAGGGATTCAGGGGGAGACACACAGGCAAAATTATAAGCAGGCCTAGCTTCTCCTTTGCAGTAACAAACTTCTTAAAGGCAAGTCCAGTGATAGGGGGTTTGGCACATCAACATGCCAGTACTCAATGTTTGTGAGAACAACGGCACCCATCCAGGTGAGGCAGCCCAGCACCTCTGCATTTTCCCTCAGCTCCCCAGGGTGGCTCTGCATATTTTTTTTTCATTTTTTTCATTGACTTTATTAAAAAATCAAAAATCGCACACAATAAAAAGCCATTTCAAACAAAACCAAAACAAAGGAATAAGAAAAAAACAAATATCCTAGAATAACTACGTTACTTCCAAAATGTTCCTATTCTACCCCAAGGAAATATACAGACTATATCCTAGGAAAGGAATTAGAAAAACAGATTACCTAAGATAACTGCATTTCTGTGATCTTGTTTCTACCATACCCACCAGAAATTAGCAAATCATAGTCATTCCTGAGCATTCCCAGAATGTTAAATTTACCCAAAATAACTTATCTGTTCTTATTAGATTGTCATTCCCCCTTCACTAATTGCTATCTATTGGTAGATCCCTTACATTCTACATTATTAACCATTTATTTTACATTTTTCATTGTTCACGTTACTGGTAATATAATATTTCCCTTTTCATTCCTGGCTTATTTTGCTCAGCATTATGTCATCAAGGTTCATCCATGTTGTCATATGTTTCATGACATCATTCCTTCTTACTGCCACGTACTATTCCATCGTGTGAATATACATTTTATTCACCCACTCATCTATGGAAGGACATTTGGGTTGTTTCCATCTCTTGGTAATTGTGAATATTGCTGCTATGAACATTGGCGTGCATATATCCATTCATGTCACTTCTTTCAGATCTTCCAGGTATATACTGAGATGTGCAATTGCTGAATCAAAGGGTAATTCTATACCTAATTTTCTAAGGAACCACAAGACTGTCTTCCAGAGTGGCTGGACCATTATACAGTCCAATCAACAATGAATAAGAGTACCAATTTCTCCACATCCTCTCCAGCATTTGTAGTTACCTGTCTGTTTAATGGCAGCCATTCTAATTGGTGTGAGATGATATCTCATTGTGGTTTTAATTTGCATCACACTAATAGCTAGTGATTCTGAACACTTTTTGTGTTTTTTGGCTGTTTGTATTTCCTCCTCAGAGAACTGCCTTTTCATATCTTTTACCCTTTTTATAATTGGGCGGTCTGTACTATTGTTGAGTTGTAGGATTTCTTTATATATGCAAGCTATCAGTCTTTTGTCAGATACGTGGTTTCCAAATATTTTTCGCATTGAGTTGGCTGCCTCTTCATCTTTTTGAAAAATTCCTTTCAGGTACAGAAACTTTTAAGTTTGAAGAGTTCCCATTTACCTATTTTTTCTTTTGTTGTTTGTGCTTTGGGTGTAAGGTCTAGGAAGTGACCTTCTAATACAAGGACATGAAGATGTTTCCCTACATTATCATCTAGGAGTTTTATGGTAATGTCTCTTATGTTGAGGTCTTTATCGATTTGAGTTAATTTTGTGTAGGGTGTGAGCTAGGGGTCCTCTTTCCTTCTTTTAGATATGGGTATCCAGCTCTCCCAGCCCCATTTGTTGAAAAGACTGTTGAGATCCAATTCAGTGATTTGGGGGGCTTTATCAAAGATCAGTTGACCATTGATCTGGGAATTTATCTCCAAATTCTCAACTCAATTCCATTGATCAATATGTCTATCTTTGTGCCAGTACCATGCTGTTTTGACTACTGTGGCTTTATAATAAGCTTCCAAGTAAGGAAGTGTAAGTCCTCTCACTTTATTTTTCTTTTTTAGAATAGTTTTAGCAATTCAAGGCACCTTCCCCATCCAGATAAATTTGATAACTAGCTTTTCCCAGTTTCCAAAGTAGGTTGTTGGAATTTTGATAGGATTTGAATCAAATCTGTAGATGAGTTTGGGGAGAATTGACATCTTAATGACATTTAGCCTTCCTATCCATGAACATGGAATATTTTTCCACTTTTTAAGTCCCTTTCTATTTCTTTTAGTAGAGCTATGTAGTTTCATTTATATAGGTATTTTGCATCTTTAGTTAAGTTTGTTCCTAGATACTTGATTTTTTTTAGTTGCTATTGAAAATGGTATCTTTTTCTTGAATGTTCTTTCAGTTCAGTCATTTCTAGTGTTTAGGAACATTGCTGATGTATGTGCATTAATCTTGTATCTTGCTACTTTGCTAATTTTGCTTATTAGCTCTATTAACTGTATAATTGATTTCTCAGGGTTTTCCAGATATAAGATCATATCATCTGCAGATAATGACTTCTTTCCAATTTGGAAGCCTTTTATTTCTTTGTCTTGCCAGTTGGCCTGGCTAGTGCTTCTAGCACAATATTGAATAACAGTGCTGACAGCAGGCATCATTGTCTCATTTCTGAACTTAGAGGGAAGGCTTTCAGACCCTTACCATTGAGCACTATGCTGGCTGTTGATTTTTCATATATGCTCTTTATCTTATTGAGGAATTTCCCTTCAATTCCTACCTTTTGAAGTGTTTTTATCAAGAATAGATGCTGGATTTTGTTGAATGCTTTTTCAGAATCTATTGAGATGATCATTTGATTTTTCCCTTTTGATTTGTAAATATGTTGTAATACATTGATTTTCTTATGTAGAACCATCCTTGCATGCCTGGAATGAATCCCACTTGGTCATTGTGTATTATTTTTTAATGTGTCTTTGGATTCCATTTGCAAGTATTTTGTTAAGAATTTTTGCATCTATATTCATTAGGGATATTGAGCTGTAGTTTTCCTCTTTTGTAGCATCTTTACCTGGTTTTGGTATTAGAGTGATGATAGCTTCATAAAAGGTATTAGGTAGTGTTCTATTTTCCTCAACGTTTTTAAAGAGTTTAAGTAAGACTGGTGTCAGTTCTTTTTGGAAAGTTTGGTAGAATTCCCCTGTGAAGCCATCTGTCCCTGGGCATTTATTTGTAGGATGCTTTTTGATGACTGATTGGATCTCTTTGCTTTTGATTGGTTGGTTCAGGTCTTTATTTCTTCTCTGGTCAGTCTGGGTTGTTCATGGGTTTCCAGGAAATTATCCATTTCCTCTACATTATCTAGGTTGTTGCCATACACTTGTTCATGGTATCTATTTATAATTTTTAAAATTTCTTTTGGATCTACAGTAATGTCCCCTCTCTCATTCATTATTTTGTTTATTTGGGCCTTCTCTCTTTTTCATTTTGTCAGCCTAGCTAGGGGCTTGTCAATCTTGTCTAACTTCTCAAAGATCCAATTTTGGTGTTATTTATTATGTCATTTGTTTCTGCCTTAATCCTTCTTATTTCCTTTCTTCTACTTGGTTTAGGATTAATTTGCTGTTTGTTTTCTAGCTTCCTTGGTTGCTCCACTAGTTCTTCAATTTTAGCTCATTCTTCCTTTTTAATGTACACATCTAGAGCTATCAGTTCCCCCCTCAGTACCACTTTTGCTGCATGCCATAGGTTTTGATATGTTGTGTTCTCATTTTTGTTCATCTCTATATATTTAGCTATTTTTCTTGCTATTTCTTTTTTAACCCACTGATTGTTTAGGAGTGGGTTGTTTAACCTCCAGGTATTTTTGAATTTTCTAAGTCTTTGATGGTTATTGATTTCTATTGGTATTCCTTTGTGATCAGAGAATATGCTTTGAATCATTTTATTTTTTAAGCTTATTTAGAATTGTTTTATGGTCCATCATATGGTCTATTCTGGAGAAAGTTCCATGGTTACTAGAGAAGAATGAGAATGTGTATCCTGGTGATTTGGGATGTAATCTTCTATATATGTCTGTTAATTCAAATTCATTTACCAGATTGTTTAGGTTTTCAATTTCCTTATTCTTCTGTCTGGTTGATCTATCTATAGGACAGAGTGATATATTGAAATCTCCCACAATTCTTGTGGAAACATTTATTGCTTCCTTTAGTTTAGCCAATGTTTGTCTCATGTGTTTTGGGGCACCTTGTTTGAGTGCATAAACATTTATGATTTTTATTTCTTCTTGTTGAATTGACACTTTTATTAGTATGTCTTGGCATTCTTTGTCTCTCATAACATCCTTGCATTTAAAGTCTATTTTATATTAGATTAATATTGGTTCTCCTGCTTTCTTTTGGCTGCAGGTTGCATGAAATATTTTTTCTGTCCTTTCACTTTCTGTTTCCTTGTGTCCCTGTGTGTAAGATGAGTCTCCTGTATACAACATATTGATTGCTCATACTTTTTAATCCATTCTGCATGTCTATATCTTTTAATTGGGGAGTTTAATCCATTTACATTCAATGTTATTACAGTGAAGGCATTTCTTGAATCAGCCATCCTATCCTTTGGCTTATGTTTGTCAGATATATTTTTTCCCTCTCTCTCTTAATGTCCTTTAATGTATTCATACTGAATGTCTTCAGTTCTGACCCTTTCTCCATACCTCTCTCTCCTTTCTTTATTTCTCTGTTGGTAGGGCTCCCTTTAGTATCTCAAGTAGGGCAAGTCTCTTGTCAGCAAATTCTCTCAGCACTTGTTTGTGAAAAATTCAAACTTTCCCTCAGATTTGAAGGAGAGGTGTGCTGGATAAAGAATTCTTGGTTGGCAATTTTTCTCTTTCAGAATTTTAAATACGTGATGTCACTGCCTTCTCATCCCCATGGTGGCTGCTGAGTAGTCACTGCTTAGACTTATGCTATTTCCCTTGTGCATGGTGAATTGCTTTTCTCTTGTTGCTTTCAGAACTTGCTCCTTCTCTTCAGCATTTGACATTCTGATCAGAATATGTCTCAGAGTGGGTTTATTTGGATTTATTCTGTTTGGAGTTCTTTGGGCATCTATGATTTGTGTATTTATGTTGTTTAGGAGGTTTGGGAAGTTTTCCCCAACAATATCTTTGAATTCTTTTCCTAGAATTTTACCCTTCTCTTCCCCTTCTGGAACACCAATGATTCTCATTTTGGTGCATTTTGTATTGTCCATATCCCTGAGATCCATTTTGATTTTTTCAATTTTTCCCCATTCTTTTTTTTGTTCTTTCTCTCTCCATTCTGTCTTCTTTGAGATCACTGATTCACTGCTCAGCTTCATCCAGTCAAGTACTGTGGGTTTCCAGAATCTTTTAAATTTGATTGACAGTTTCTTTTATTTCCATAAGATCATCTTTTTTTTACTTACTCTTGTAAATTCTTCTTTATGCTCTTCTAGGATCTTCTTCATGTCCTTTATTTACTGTGCCATGATCTGGTTGTTTGTCATTAATTCTTTGATTAATTGCTCCAAGTATTGTGTCTCCTCTGATCTTTTGATTTGGGTGTTTGGGTTTGGGTTATCCATATCTTCTGGTTTCTTCATATGCTTTAAAATTTTCTGTTTTTGGCCTCTTGGCATTTGCTTACCTTGATAGGGTTCTTTTAGGATATGTAGACTTATTTGAACAATTATCTCTAATTTTTTCAGAGCTACAGCTTGGTGGAATACACTTCCTCTGACTAACCAGCAGGTGGCATCTGCAAGCCACCTATTCCTCTCAAGCCAGTTCTCCCCAACTTTGTCTTTGTGGTGAGTGGGTGTCTGAATCTTGCATGGGTCCAGTTAGTGCACCAAATTTCTGTGTGTAGTTGGTTCTGCCTGCCATGAATGTGGGAATGTGTGTCTGAGCAGTTCAGAAGGGAGGGTGACTTTAATAATCAAATCTCCCAGGTGTTCCTGGAGAGTTATAGCTGTTGTAGGGGTCCTAATTTTTGGTTCAGTTTCCTCACAATCTGTCTCTGCCACAGACCCACAAGTCCCTGGTATTGGTGTATGCTCCCTGGGACTTCCATTTGGGTCCCACCTTCAAGGGCCTCCATGGGGGAAGACAGAGCAATGTCTCAGGTGAGTGCAGTCCACAAGGGAAGTGCTGGGCTGCTGTGTCACTCAGGGGCATTCCCAGCCCACTGAAAAGATGGCTGTATGGGGTGTGATAATTTCTCCCTTTTTCATGGACCTCCACCTTCCTAGGTCGGGGACAATTAGCTGTGGGTGTGTGAAAGTCTATCGCCATTCCAGATACTGTGGCATGCCTGCAGTTTTTGGGAAGCACTCCCATGAGGCTGGGCTGTGCAGTGTAGTTCTGGACTGCAGCACCCTGCAGGCTACCATCCATGCCAGCTACTGAGGCATGTGCAGTTTTTGCGGGAAGGACTTACTGCTGCACTGGGTTGTGTGGCTCTCACTGCTGGATCTGCAGCTGCTTTTGGGTTTTTAAACTAATCTGTCTGTGAATGCCAACCTCTGGTTTCTCCTGACCACAGCATGGCTGCTGGTTATCCAGCAGGCTCATGCACTTGTTTCAGAATGCAGATTCTCAGTTTCACCAAGTGCACAGTCCCTGTGGCTTTAGCAGACCTTGACCAGCTGGTATGTCACTGGAACTGGTATTATGGAGCACTTTCTGTCTTTTATCTAGTATCTTTCATGGAGACATTTTTTCCCTGTCTGTCCTAATCTGCCATCTTCCTCCAGCCTCTAATAGAATTTTTTCTTGATTTCATCTTGATTGTTCATTGGTTGTGTACAGAAATACTACTGATTTTTGCATGCTGATATTCTACCTGCCATTTTGCTGAACTCATATATTAACTCTAGGAGCTGGGTTGAGGATTTTTCATGATTTTCTGTATATATTACATACCATCAACAAATAAGGCAAGTTTTACCTCTTCCATTCCAATATGGATACTTTTTATTTCTTTTTCTTGTCTAATTATTCTGGCAAGAACTTCCAATACTATGTTGAATAACAGTGGTGACAGTGGGCATCCTTGTCTTTTTTTCTGATTTTAGAGGGAAAGTTTTAATTTTTTCAGCATTAAGTAGGTTATTAGTGAAAGAGTTTCCATACATGCACTTTATCATGTTGAGGAAGTTTCCTTTTGTTTCTATTGTTTTAAATGGTTTTATCAAGAAGAAATGCTGGATTTTCTCAAATGCCTTTCCTGCATCAGTTGAGATGATCATGTTTTTACTTTATTGTCTTAATGTGGTTTACTACATTTATTGATTTTCTTATAAAGAAGCATCCTTGCATACCAGGGTGAAATCCCACTTGATCAAGGTGTATACTTATTTTTATATTATATTGGATTTCATTTGTTAGTGTTCTGTTGGGGATTTTTGCACTACATCCATAAGAGATATTTACCTGTAGTTTTCTTGTGGTATCTTTATCTGTCTTTGGCATGAGGGTGATGTTGGTCTCCTAGAATGAATTAGGGGGACTTCCCACCTCTTCGTTTTTTTTTTTTTTTTTTTTGGAAGCATCTCAGCATAATTGGAGCTATAACTGGAGTGATTTGGAGGATTTGGAGGATTCCCCTCTGAAGCCATCTGGATGCAGGCTATTCTTTGTTGGGACATTTTGGATTACTGATTCAACTTCTTTATTAGTAATTTGCTTGTTGAGATCTTCTATTTCTTTTCAAGCCAACGTAGGTAATTTTTCTGTTTATAAGTATTTATATATTCTATCTATGTTGTCATACATATTGGCATGCATTTGTTTATAGTATCCTTTAATAGTCTTTTTTTTCCTCAGAGGAGTCAGTATTAATGTCTCCAATTTCATTCCTAATTTCAACTATTTGCATCCTCTCTTTTTCTTCTTTGTCAGTCTAGCTAATGTTTCATCAAGTTTATTTTTCAAAGAATCAACTTTTCATTTGATGATTATCTCTATTTTTTTTCCACTGCATTTTCTTCTGCTGTAATCTTTGATATTTCCTTCTTTCTCTTTGTTTTGAGTTTAGCTTGCCCTTATTTTTCTAGTTCTTCCAGTTTTGAGGTTAGGTATCTGTTTGGAAGTCTTTCTTCATTTTTGGTATAATCATTTAGAACTATAAATTTCCATCTCAGCACTGCCTTCAATACATCTCATAAGTTTTGGTATGTTGCATTTTCATTTTCATTCACCTCAAGATATACCCTAATTTCACTTCTCATTTCTTCTTTAACCTATTTGTTGTTTCAGAATATGTTATTTTATTTCCATATATTTGTGAAATTTCCAATTCTGCCTTTGTTTTTGTTTTCCAGCTTCTTTCTGTTGTAGTTGGAGAATATAAATCATATGATGTCATTAATTTTTAAGTTATTAGTGATTGTTTTGTGACCTAATGTATGGTCTGTCTTGGAGAATGATCTGTGTGCACTCTAGAAGAATGTGTATTATATTTTTGTTGGCTGAAGTGTTCTATATATTGTGTTAGGTCTAGTTGGTTTAGAGTATCATTCAAGTTTTGTATTTCCTTACTGATTTTCTGACTAGGTTTTCTATACATTATTAAGAGTGGTGTATTAAAGCCTCCTACTATTAATGTAGAATGGTTAGTTTATCCCTTCAAGACTATCAGTATTTGCTTCATATATTTTAGGTCTCTGATGTTAGGTGCATAGATATTTATAATTGTTACAACTTCTTGTTAAATTATTCCCTTATCAATATAAAATGACCATCTCTTTCCCTCATAACTGCTTTGGTCATAAAGTCTATATTATCTAATATTAACATAGCTACTTCTATCTTTGAATTTAAGGTGAATCTCTTGCAGATAGCATACAGTTGTGTCATGATTTTTTGTCCATTCTGCCAATATCTGCCTTTCACTGGAGAGTTTAAATAATTTACATTTTATGTCATTAGTGATAATAAAGGACTTTCTTTGGCCATTTTGCTATTTAGTCTTTGTGAGTATCATACCTTTTTTGTCCCTCACTTCCATTAATGCCTATTTTTATATTAACTGAATTTTTGGTTGTTTCATGTAGAGTGCATTCTCTTCTTTATCTGTATATATTTTTCTTCTATTTTGCTTGTGGTTGCCATGGGCTTAAAACATAACATCCTGAATAGATAACAATCATATTTGGCTTGATACCAACTTAACATCAATTGCATGCACATATATTTTCTTGTACCATTCTGTCCCCCCACCTTTATTTATTGCACTTGTTACCACTTATATCTTTGTACATTATATGTCCAAAAACATAGATTTACCATTAGTTTTTATGCATTTTCATGTTAGCACCTGTAGGAAGTAAGAAGGTGAGTTGCATACTAAAAAATACACTACAATAATGCTGGCATTTATAATTACCCTAATGGATACTTTTACTGCAGGTCTTTGTTTCTTTTTGGCACTTTGAACCACTGTCTATTGTCCTTTCCTCCAGTCTGAAGAATTCCCATTAGCATTGCATGTGGGGCATGCCTCGTGGTGATGAGCTCCCTCAGCTTCTGTTTATGTGATAATGTCTTAATCTCTCCCTCATTTTTGAAATAGTGTCTCACCAGGTATACAATTCTTGGCTGGCAGTTGTTGTCCTTCAGCACTTTTAATATTTCAACTTGCTGCCTTCTGCATCAATGGTTTCTGATGAGAAATCCACACTCAATCTAATTAGGACTCCTTTGTATGTTATACATTTCTTTTGTCTTACACCATTCAGAAGGCTCTCCTTGACCTTTCCATTTGATAGTGAGATCAGTATATGACAGGGTGTATTTTTCCTCATGTTTATCCTGTTTTACATTCTCTAGACTTCCTAGATGTGCATATTCACATCTTTTGCTAAGTTTGGGAAGTCCTTTGTCATGATTTATTTAAATATTCCTTCTGCCCCTTTATTTCATTATTCTCCTTTTGGGATCCCATACTACATGTATTGGTGTACTCTATGGTGTCCTAGAGGTTTCTTCAGCCATTTTCACTTTTAATAATGCTTTTTACTTTCTGCCCCTCAACCCAACTCATTTTAAGTGACTTATCTTCATATTCACTGATTCTTTCTTCTGCTAGCTAAAATTTGTTCTTGACACCTTTCTGGGAATTTTTAATTTCAGTTATTGTGATCTTCAATTCCAGTAGTTCTGTTTTGTTCCTTTCTAAAATATCTATCTCTTTACTAAGACTCTCATATTGTTCATTCATTGTATTCTTGATATCCTTTAGTTTTTTTCTCTGCATTTTCCTTCAACTTCTGCATTTTTAAATCACTTTTAAAAGACTTTGTTCTGTATGCCCACATTCTCTTTTCTTCACTGGTGTTTTCTTGAATTTTATCTTTCTTTCTTTGCATGGGCCATTATTTCTTGTTTCTTTGTCTTGTACTCTTTTGATACACACTGTATATTTTAATATTTTTAAATGTTAGCTTTGGGATTTATTTCCCCAAATGCATGTTTCTTGATTTTGTATCAAGCTGGTGATACCACAGAGCTTTTCTTGCATTTCAGCCCTTCTATAAAGAATGCCTGCCAAAGGCAAATACAGTGTACAGGGTCTCCCCTGTCTTTCTAGGCTTCTTTATTTTACTGGGCTTTACTTGTTAGTTGTTTTGGAATTCCCCTCTTTACAGGAGTTTGGTTGTCCACTTTGATTCCCAGGAAACAGACCTCCCTCTCCTGGGTGTTTGTAGCTGGCAGTCCTTTGAATCAATCTGTCTTCCTCTATGATTTCTTGCATTCTTTCTGTTATCTCAAGTTGTTTTGCATGGAGGCCAAATTCTGGGAGGAGGAGTATGTCAGAGAAGACATTTCCAAGCTAGTATTTCCCAGTAGAACAGTGCCAGGGACCCACAAATGGGTACAGACAAGCTCCAAATTTTCCTTGGGAAAGAATCATGAAGGGTTCTAAGATCTCTGGTGGCTCCCCAAAGCTGAGCTTTCCTTGCCTGCCAACAATATGTGGCCTTTCAACTCACAATCCCCTGCAGCCCTGAGGACATGCAATGTCCACTGATGTTGCCCCTGTTACAGGAAGATTGAAACAATGGCTACTGTTGCCTTTGTCTGGGTAGGTTTAAACAATTGCTGCCCTCAAAGATGGTCCCCATGATCAGAACTTGCTAATCAAAAACCATGACCAGTGATCAGTTCTGCCCCCAGCTCTTCCTGGGGAAGATTTTTACATCCCTTTTTGTCACCAGCAAACTAGCCAGGGGCTGGACCCCACATTGTCCTGCTACATGGGTGAAGGATGGGAGCCAGTAGTCACCCTGAAGAGAGAGCAATTTACTGTTCTTTACCATAATTTCTCAGCCTCTCCCTCCTATTCTACCTTGGGTGCTATACTGTGTTCTTCTAGCTTCCAGAATTTCAAAATAGTTGTTTCATACAGGTCCTGCCTGTTTAACAGTTGTTTTGGTGGAAGGACTGTGTCCTGAGCTATCCACTCTGTGGTCTTCCTGTCAGATCCCAGAGAAAGAATCTAACATATAGAGGGAATTTCTGACACAGGGGCCCCACAGCTTATCTTATAGAAACCAGATGCACCATAAAATATGGGCTGAAGGCTGTTTTAGAAATTCCAGTCATGGTGGTGCCTCAACCCCCAAAAAGCAGATAAAGCAAGGTCAGATATGTCCATAGGATGAATGACCATAAACATTTAGAAAAGGCCTGCTCCCTACACATAGCTAGTACACCTGCACTTCAAAGAAGAGTATTGGGTTAGAACACTAGCAATCAATTTGCTCAAGAGTTGATAAGCCCACACCCAATCAGGACACAGGACACCACTCAGCAGATAGCCTTCCCTCCCAACACCCTTCCCTCCCAATGTGGTTTTTTGTTTAAAAATGCAGCTCTAAGAGAGTTGGAGCCATTTTCTTTCTTTTTGCTGGCTCCCACCTGCTTTCTTCCTCTAATAAAGCTTAAACTTTCTACTTAAACTTGGACTCGCTGTGTTGTGTGGATTCTTGAATGACTCTGACCTAACACTTCCTACAGTCCTTTTCTCTGCAATGTTTAGTACATACCTTTTTTTAATTGCAGAAGACAATAAAGAGTGTGGTTTAATTAAAGAAGGGGTTTTATGTACAGTAAAAGTGGACAGTAAGGGTTGATATTTTGAAGTCCCAAATTGTGTAGGGCATGGAATACCACACTGAAAAATTTGAATTTTATCTAATAGGCACTAGAGAGCCCTGGTAATTACATAAAAATGAAATAATTTCCCATTCAATAAAATGTGTACAATCTCTTCAGTTTTGAATACAGTAAGAAGATAGATAAATCAGTTAATTTTCACACATATTACTCCTCCACAGGTACCATTATCCTTCAATAATAATATATAATTAAGGGAAACATTCAGGGGGTGTGATGGTGTCATGGCCCAAGTGGGCCTTTGCTGCTAAGAGGCCAAAGAAGACACCAGGCATGTTCAGAGGTATGAACTTTTTATTCAGGGCTTACAAGGGAAAAATGGAAGTTGGTCACACACAGAATTCAGGAGCTTCTCTGGATGGATTCAGGAGTTGCTCTGAATGGCACCCATTTCAGAGCACAATGTGGAAATAGTCCACACTTTGGGGGACTGAATAAAGTCCGCACTTTAGTTTAGCTAGCAGACAATGGATTCAGTCTATTAGTAGTTGTGTCTCTATTATTAAAGGCTTGACATTCCAATGGGTATGAGAGCATAAGGCAGGGAGCAGGGTCCTGCAATGTAGAGAGGGGTTGATTGCCAACATGGAGGAGGAGAGGATTATAGAGATAACAGTATCTCAGGGAATCTCAGGGAGGAGGTGGTTTTGGGTATAGATTACAGTTAGCATCTGATATTACAAGGAGAATAGGTCAAACCTCAACTGACCTAGGTCACACAAGCTGCTGTGTGCAATCTCCAAGGCCTTTGGTGAGTGCCCTGTGCCCAGGGTTCCCAAAGATGGTTAATGTCATGTGTCAACTTGGCTGGGTTATGTTTCCCACTTATTTGATCAAGGAAACAGTAGCTTGATTGTTACTATGAGGGTATTTTAAAAAAAGATTCAAATCATTATTCAGTTGATTGTGCCTATGTTTGATTACATCTACAATCAACAAAGGAACTCACCTTCAACAATGAGAGGAGTCTCCATAAGCAGTCAATTTTAGGCCTTAAAGGGAGAACTGAAGGTTTCAGCAGTTACAGAGAGGGAGAAAAGGAAGCATTTCTCTGGACTTGGTCTGGCCAGCTTCTTCTCAGGATTTCATTATCACCTTCGTTAGACTTTCCAACTTATGGCTTGCCCTGCAGAATTTAGACTTGTCAATTCCAATGGTCAAATGAGCCTATATATGTATGTGTATATATATTCTGTCAGTTCTTTTTCTCTGGAGAAACTTGACTGATACTGGGAGAATTTCAGCTCCAAAAAATAGTGACTGCTTGATAGAGAGGCTTCCATCTTACTCACACTATATAGCTCAAACCAAACCAAAGTTGGTGATCCCTTCTGGTCTTTAGAGAAAGTTATAGTGAGATTTCTGTAAATATCAGTAAATTTCAAGTGAACTAAAGCATTTCCCAGCATTCGTGTGTGTGTGTGTGTGTGTGTGTGTCTTTGGAAACTTGGGGAACCTAAAATGCCACAGGTTACAGTGACACATGACATTAAAAGTTAGATTTTGAATGAGCAAAATATCAAAGGAGAAACATAAGAAATCTCTGGTACTGCAAGCAGTACAAAAAAAATGATGTACTTCTATTATCATTGCTTATAATACTGCTTTATAAAAAGATGCTGATAAAGCAAGCTATAGAACAGAGCTACCTATCTATTAACTGGTAATCAATGATAAGTGATTCTATGAAGAGGGTCCCAGGAGTTTTGATAACATGCAAAATCTCCACATATGCATGGTGACTTTTAACATACTAATTCTGAAATCAATTTGGAAAGGATCAACTCTGACTCTAACCTACCCACTGATCACTGATACTTGCTCTGATGATGATGTGATAAAAGTGATTACTTTTTGCCACAAACTACAAAATCTTATTAAACATTGGTACCAGTAAAAGTATTGTAGGTCTATAAATTCATGATGCATCTTAATTACCAAGTATTGAACATGAAATTCTTAAAAGATCTGGATGAGACAGTCTTCAGCTCTCAAGACTGATATATCATTATGATTTTAGATAATTAATGACTTTGGTGGTGAGAAAGCATTCTTGTTTCTTTTTTATGTTTGATCTTCTGGTGTAAAAAATGAAATACTGATAAATTTCCATTTGCCATGTTAGACTTTGCACAACATAAATTGGGGAAAACAAATTAGTAAAAGGTCCATTGTCAGAAAATAAGCCAATTTCAGCTACCAAAAAGGAACAGTTAACTAAGTTTAATTATAACTGCAAGCAACCTAAGGACTTGCTGATCTGTAAAAGGACCATGTATCAGATATGTCATCTTGACTTTTTCTCACATCCTCACACCCCAGGGTCTAATACATTAACAACCCATCCACTCTGTCTATAATACTGAAAAAATATTTTTTCAAGACATATCTCAAATCCATTCATTTTTGGTCACTCCTCCATTGGCTTGGCTTTTTTTTTTTTTTCACACTGCAATCTATTGTTTACTTCATGGTAGTCTTTTTAGTGCCACTCTCATCCAAAAATAGTAAAGTTAAACAGCATAAAAAATAAAATGGAGGCATACAAAACACAGTAACCTGCCAATAGTCTCAATAATTTCCCATATATGAATAATTTCTATCTGGCCCAAATAATCCACATAACTTCTAAACATTTCTGTCCAATCTATGAGGTTCCCTGTGATAGAGGAAGTTAGAAAGTACATCCACCCCTGGAATAGATTGGACCAGGACAATTGTCCCAGCACAGTCCTCTGGGGACTTCATGTATACTACTGCTGTTAGGTAGATGAGCAGAGATAAAGGGAAGCAATCAGCCATGAGAGTAATGCATCCACAAGCTCTTTATGCCTTCAATAGAGTTTCTTGATGTTTTAATCCAATTTTATTTGGATACCATTTGGAGACTTGGAGGGAGAGAAACCCATGATTTGCAATATCTCCCATAAGTCCCCTTGGCATTTGCTGATCTTTGAAACCCCACAGCAAAATCCCTTAACATACTATTTTTCTTTTTGTCACAAACTTTCCTTGAGTTTAGCTAACAGGTAATGGATTCAGTCTATTTCTGTACTTGCAATGTGTGGTTAGATTTTGGGGAAGTTTCTCAACTTAGGCATTTCTGAATGGAAGATTTCACACATGACAATGGGGATTGGCAAGTCTGAACTCTGTAGGGAAGTTGCAAGTTGGAAACTTCATGACAGTGATGTTGAATTCCCCAGGAGAAGTTGGCTAGCACATATTTAGCAGCATAAAACAATACATTTTTATTATCTCACAGTTCTTTTGAATAGACTGCTAATTAATTGTTCCACTTCCACTTTTGCATACCCTCAAGTAGGTCTCTCCACTTCAACCAGAATTGTATTTAAAATGTGTATATTACAACATATAAAACTTCTATTTAAACATCTTCTATTGCTTCCTGTGATATTTACTGAGAGATAAACAACTTGGTTATAAAGCCAGTTTTCTTGAGTTTGAATACTGTCTGTACTTACTAGTGGCCATGGGCAAGTCAAATAATCTCTCTTTTACTCACTTTTCTTATCTTTAAATGAGAATATTGATAGTACCTACCTCACAGGGTCTTCATGAAGATTCAAGGTGAGGATTCAATTAAAGTTCCTAGAAAATTCTCTGACACTCTTATGAAGGCTTATTATTCCAAACACTAAAACCCTTACCATGGCATATATGATCTTGCAGGACTTGAAGAGTTGCCACTCTTTTTCTCACTATACTCCTGTCACACTGGCCTTTCTCTTGTTTTTGTCCAAATTCATTTAGCACATTCCTGCCACAGGAAATTTATATATGCTCTTCCATTTGCCTAAATATTCTTATCTCTATATTTTACCTGGCTGGTCCATATTCTTCTTTGTGGTTTCAGCTTAAAAGTTATATCCCTCAAGGAAACTTTTCCTGATCATCTAACCTAAAGTAGGCCATACAGTTTTTCTCTCTCACTGCATCCAGTTATTTTCCTTCCTAGAAGGCATTTACATTCCTTGCATTTTTTGGCATGTTTGATATCTGTCTTCCTCACTAGACTAAAATCTCTATTAGGGGAGAAAAGTTTTTTCAATATATCCTCAAAATTTTGGAAACTACCTGGTACAATGTAGGTTCTCAATAAATGTTTGCTAAAGTGAGAAAAATAAAATATATGAATACACAAAGATTTATACAAGCAAGTGAGTGGGTGTGCCACAGAAGAATAATCTATGAGGTAAACATTAATTATTTTGTTATCATAATTGGTCAGATCCTCTTAAACCCTATCAGAGCCATGACTAACAACTCTGGCATCTAGGGCATGCAGCAACAGGGAAGAAGTATAGAAGGGAAATACAGAAATTAAAAAGCCCTAGGGCATTATATTTCCTGCCCTTGATCTTGGGAGTCTGGCTCCATCTATCACCATCAGCTGCCTATAGGGCTGCTTATGGTCAAGGACAATCTCATCATTGAGCTAGTGTTACTGGACAGTCTGATAGAGGGAAGGATGATGCTCATTGAGGCAATAAGAAGTTTTGTATATACATACATTTTAAAAATGATATTTTTCACATTTTTAGTTCTCTATATTTTAATGTCTTTAGGCAACTTTCTGGTAACCATATCTACAGCCTCACGTCTGACATTTATTTCCAAATTACCTAACTTTAAATATAAAGAGAGCTATGAGCCAACACAGGTGATATATGGTTTGATAGTACTTTGAAGCAAAAGTTTTAAGAATTGGAATTTTTAAAAGCAGAATAGAGTTTAGGCATTAATATGTAAGTTAATATAAAGGTCCTCAATTATACTAATGTCAATATGACTTTAGCTATATAGAAGAAAAGAATATAAAATCAAATATTTTTGTCTCTAATCATTATTGACCATTAAAATTTCCCTTCCCCAACATTTGGGTAATCTTTTGGTTCTGAGAACTTCTTCTTGTTAGGTCAGAGTCATTCAGAAATCCACACAATGCAGCAAGTCATGGTTTAAGTAGAGAGTTTAAGGTTTATTAGAGGAAGAAAGCAGGTGGGAGCCAGCAAAAAGAAAGAAAGATAATGGCTCTGGCTCTCTATCTGATAGCAGCATTTTTTAATGAGAAAAGGATCCCATGTTGGGAAGGGTGCCTGCTGTGGTGTTCTGTGCCTTGATTGGGTAAGTGCCTATCTAGTTTTGGGCTGATTGGTTGGAGATTTCTGAGACAATATTCTTTTTAGGAAAGCAGCTGTGTTATCTAACTAGGGAGAGCAGGTCTTTTTGGTTGTTCTCTTATGGGCATATCTGACCTTGCCTTACTCACCTTTGAGACACCACTGTGGCTGGAACAGCCTTGAACAGCTTTGAGCAGCCTTCATTCTTTAGTTTATGGGGCACCTGTTTTCTGTGAGATAAGCTGTGGGGCCCCTGGGTCAGAAACTACTTCTACATGTTAATTTCTTCTTCTGGTATCTAATATTTCTGAGTCCATGGAACTCTGAAAGACCCCAGGATAAGTACTTTTCTTAGTAACCATCATTAATTCCTCACCCTCTGCTTGCCCCTTAAGTGTTGGCATCCCTCATTTTTCAAATCTGCTAGGGTGGCTTGCACACACCTCAATGACTTCAATTACCATCCATATCTTTGGACTCCCATTTCTCTGTCAGCAGCCCATACTTTTAGTAAGATCCAGACCTATATATAAACCTGCCCTCTCAACATTGCCATTTTGAAGTCCTACAGATACCTGAAATTAAAAACATGCAATTCAGAACTCATCAGAACTACTATCTATCTTGTCTCTGAGGCCAATTATTCTTGACTAATTCCTCCATACCCCCAACATCCAAACACCAAGTTTACTTTCTATACCTCTCTCAAATCTTCCTACTTCTCTCTATTTCTCTTTCCATTAGCTTGGTCCAGACCACCATCATTTGTCAATTGAGTCATTGCAATAAACTCTGCAGCAACCACCCTCCATGCCTTTTATATTACCACTTTTGATCTGCTGATCCTTTCTCAATAGTGCATCTTTTAAAAACGCACATATTATCTTGTTACTCTTTTGCATAAAATCCTTCATTGCTCCCTGCTGTCTCACTGATGAAGTCTGATCTCCTTAACATAGACTAGAAATTTCTTCAATACCTGTTCTTTTGACTGCCTCTCCAACCTCATCTCTTTCCACTTTACAACCTCCCTTTCATCTTTCACTCTAACTATTCAGTTAAAAGGAATGCAGCATGCACTCTCATCTATCTATCCCCTCACACATCCCTGGCTAATTCATACACACACTTAAGTTCTCAATTTGCATGCCACTTTCTACAATAAGCCTTTCCTGATATCCTGAGTCCTGGATCAATGGTTGCACTATATGCTCCTACAGCACCTGGTTTTCCCCATCATACACCACATTGCAATATGATTTAAACTTTTCTTATCTATTTCTTCTAAAAGAATGCATCTTCATAAGAATGGACATCTAACTAGTTTTAGCTGTATCACCTAAACCTTTCCCAATATCTGCACATAATGAGCACTCAATAAATGAGTATTGCATGAAATATATTTATTTAACCCCCAGTAAAAGTACCATAAATGATCTATTATCTCATGGAAAGAAAGATAAACAACAATATTACATTCTTAATTGTAGGAGGAAGGCTGGAAGTCAGACTACTCAAGAGTGAGTTCTGGCTTTGTCATTTACTGGATGTAGATCTTGAACAAGTCACTATTCATTGACCTTGGAATCTGATTTACATCTATTAAGATACAATTTGCCCTACTGAAATTACAATATATTTATAAGAATTGACTGAAATAATTTACATGAAATAATTTTATGAAGTACAATGTAATATGCAAATATAACTTTTAAAAGGTTCCCATTATAATTGGTTTCAAAATAGCATGCAGGTTGGAAGGTGGTGGGAGCTGGATACACAAGGGTTCATTATAACCTTCTCTCTGCTTTTGTATATATTTGATGCTTTCTATTTGGAGAATGAGCTAAAAATGTATGTAAACTATCCCCTAATACAATATATTAATTTAAAATCTGGTTACTATATGTAAACATATATATATATATATACCCAAATACATATAATCATATAATTACATATGTTATATATTTTAGGTCTATAACTACATAAAACCTATGTTCATATGCATTGAGCTTGAGGCCAGATCAAGGCAGATTTTGAAGGAAATTTTCATGTGTCTAGTACATAGTATCATATGTATCATATGAAATATATATAATCTTCAGACACAGACAACATGATATACTACATTTCATGCCAAAATAGGGTGATTGTTGATCCTTTATGCATCAAATGTTTAATGACAAATTTTTGTTACTGAATCTAATATTTATTCCACTTGCCAATTTATCTATTTATCTATTTAATAAGTTTCTAAATATCTATATTGAGCTGCTCACTTTTGAAAATTACACATGAAGAAACTTTCATCATTGAAAGCTCTATAAGAGAGAAAATATGATGTTTTAGTGCTTAATAAATTCCCTTGGTTATAAATGTAATTTGAATGTTTTCATGGAAAATATATATGAAATTATTTCCTGGCTTCTGTTGGTTTCCAGGGATGACTCTTTGAAGATGATGGGAGTCTGAGTGATTCTTCTTTAGAGATTACTATTTTAAAGGCAGGCATGGATAGTTTTAGCAGTTTCATACAGAGAAATGTTATCTTTCATTAAAATAATGCATAAACTTACTGCAAAATATTTTGCTGACATTTATAGGTGCATTATATTTATTCTAGGCACGCAAGGAGAAAAATATATTAAAGAATCCTTCTGCTAGAAGTGATTTGGAGAGTTCAAGTGATTCAGTTGCTATCAGGTAAAACAACACCAAACTAGCATTATATGTTCCATTTTTAAACATAAGAGGAGAAGGGGATTCTTGTTATAGCCTCTTTTGGAACCCTAGTATGAATATAGCAGATTAGTATTACTGTCTGTGGAAAAGCAGGATATGATTCCCCTTTTAGCTTTTATAAATGAACTTTATTGCAGTCAGAAATTTGGAAATCACATTTCTTTTCAGGATACTTCCTTATTCTCTAGTCAGTGTTTTCCCCCTATGGCTAACCAGGACCTCTTGAGTACAGCAGCAACCTTCTTGCCCAGTTGCATTCTTTGTGCTTCCAAAATCTTTCCATCCAGCATCCCATTCTTGCATAGATTTGTTGTCTACCAACACTAGGATGTTATTAATGAGGGTATCAGACATACAAACCCTGCTTTATGTGATGGCTAGCCAATGGAAAGCCTTTAATATTTCTGTCCTCTTAATGTGCATCATGTTTTTAAAGAGTCACTAATGCTGACAATAATATAAATGCCTGTGGAAAAAATCTTGCATAAAAAGACCACCAATTGCTTTTCAAATCATGCCACTTCCTTTAAGTTAAAAAACTTAAAGGTGATTTTTGCAAAGGAATATTGTCATATTAAATTGCATGATTATTAAAAGACAATACTTTTATGATTGTCCCACTGATATTTAATGCGGGACATCTTGAGAAACAGCCAGCTAGATGCATTCATTAAAAGAATAAGCTGTCCTTGACTTGACACATCAAATTTTTCCTTTATTTAAAGTAGGTAATATCAAGAATATTTTTGAAAATCTAGTTAGCTTCATGCCCCCATAATTTTTTTAGAATGGTTGTAAGAATCAGCATTCAAAAATAATAATACCATGTTATCTATATTCCAGCCTTTTATTATTGGGATTTCTTAACCTTTTTTTTTAATTAGAGCAATTGTAGGTTCATAAAAAATCATGAAGAGTACAGTTTCCATATATGATCCCCCTCACATGGACAGTTTTCCTTATTACCAACATTTTACATCAGTGTGATATCTTTGTTACAGTTTATGAAACAATATTATTATAATTATATTATTAACTATAGTCCACAGTTTACACTATGGCTCATTCCTTGTGCTGCTCAGTTCCTTGAGTTTTAAAATATTGTATTATGGCAACACATATGCAACCTTAAATTTCCCATTTTGTCCACTCTCAGATATACAATTCAGTATGTTGGTTTGGGGTATTTGGTTTTTGAATGTTCCATAACTATAAAAATATGGATGGATCTCACACATAATGTTAAGCCAAAATAGTCAGAAACAACAGAACATGTAGTACATAATGTATTTACACAAAATTTGCCCCCGGTACATAGTGAATAGAAGAGAGCTTGGGGAATGTCTTCTGGGATTCTAGTACTGTTTTGTCTCAAGCTGGGTACTGATTACTCAGGTATGCTCAATGTGTTAAAACTCAACCAGCTGTACACTTATGGCTTGTGTTCTTTATGGTATGCTACAATTTTGAATATACGGAAAAATAGTCTTGGCAAATGGGATGATACTATCATAGGTACTATCATTTTCATAGATACTATGAACAGAGAAATGAAGATAAACTAACATTTCTTGAACACTTACTATGCATCATGTGGTAAGCACTTTCTCATGTATGACATCTTTATTAATCCTGACAACTTTGTGACAGCGGTACTATTCTGATTCTTAAAGAGAATAGGTGCCTGAGGTTATGAAGCTAATAACCCCCTTTATAACAGACACTAGTGATAAGGTTCAGATTTGGAAATCCAATAGACTAGGAATCATATACCTTGAATTCCAACCCTAACCTTAACATTCATTCAGCCACTTATTTTCTTGAAAACATCTCAGGAGTCCCCATTTTCTGGGGATATATATATATATAACTCCAAGAAAGCAAGAACTCTTTTTGATGAGGTTCTTCCTCTTTATCTATAAAATACATATGTTTGCCTAAATGATTGAAGAAGTCTCTTTCAGCTTTCACATCAAGTCTACCATTTATTTCACATCAGAATTTTCCAAAATGACTTACATGGGACTCTGGTTTGTGGACTTTTATTAGGAATTAAGGAAAAAATGTATCATGGTTTTCACAGTCAAACAAGCTTGGGAAGTATTTGGTTACTCAAAGTCAAACAGAAGTCTTTTTGGGAAATTTCTAAAGGTCTGTAATGTGTTATGGTGCACTGTGATTTGCCAAGAGGGAAGATAGAGTGCTCAGTATCTCAAATTAGTTTGACCTTGTATCTATTGGCATCTCATAGAATGCACTTTTTAAGAAAAATTCTTAGGTATAAGTATCAAACACAAACTTGAGCTACAGAAAACACACCTGGAAGTTAAACTATTGCTTAATAATCATTTTATTTTGCAAATTAGTTTAATTATAGCCCTTCTACACATTCAAAGAATACAGAGCATATATATGAACATAGTTATCAACATCTACATATGTGTATATATATGCACATATATTTAAGAAAAATGCAAACAGATCATTTTTGTTTTTAATGTAGATAAATTGTTGGATTTCATTGGTGGGAAAATATTTTTTGTCAGTCAACTAACTGCATTACCATCACCCCAAGAGGTATGCCACATTTACCAGTAAAAATATTATCTTGATTTATATGCCATATATACTCTGTGCTTCTGGTTATCCATGAAATATTTTGAGTTAATTCTTCACTACTTCAGAAGCTATTATTAGAATTAACATCTTTTGTAAACAAGAAGAAATCTAATAAAAATGCAAAGTGAGAAAATCTGCACTAAATAAACAGAACAGATTGAGATTCCCAGAGAATGAACAGCGGAAAAGGAGCTTTCTCTTGGAGGTGAAACAACTGCACAAAAAGTGCAGTCCTAAAAAACTGTACCACATATCCAGGGTAAGAATGAGATGAAGAACTGAGAAAAACAGAACAGTTAAACACTGGCTGTTGTAAAGATCCAGAATAAGTTGGACCAAGCATTAAAGAAGAGCTGTAACACAAAGCCAGTCAACAATAAAACCCCCAGAAAAGAGGGAGAAAATAACTTTCAGAATTAATTCCTCAAATAATCAGATTTCTAGATATCAGCAAAAAATTACAAACCATACCAGGAAACAGGAAAATATGGTTCAGTTGAGGGAAAAATTTAAACTTTAGAGGAGACACAGAATATGGAACAACTAATCAAAAATGTTCAAACAAATTCCTTAAATTAATTCAAGGAGATAAAGGAAAATATGGATATAGAGCTAAAGGATATTAAGAAGACAAAATGTGAGCATAAACATAGAAATTATGGAGATGAAAGACATAATAATGGAGGTTAAAAATACACCAGAGGCATACAACAGAAAATTTGAACAGGCAGAGAAAGAATCAGGGAACTGGAAGACAGGAAAATCAAAACCATATAGTCAGTAGAAGAGATAGAGAAAGGAACAAAAAAAAGTTGAGCAGTTTCTCAGGGATTTGAGTAACAATATAAAGCACAGAAATATACATGTTATGGGTGCCCCAGAAGAACAAGAAAAGGGAAAGGGGGAAAAAATAATATTTGATGAAACAGTGGGCCAAAACATCTGAACAGTTGTTAAAGACATGAATACACATGTCCAAGAAGTGCAATGTACTCCAAAGTGAATCCAAATATTCTTACTCTGAGACACATATTAATCAGGATGTCAATTGTCAGTGATAAAGAGAGAAATCTGAAAACAGCAAGAGAAAAGTAATTAGTCACATACAAGTGATCATCAATAAGACTAAGTGCTGATTTCTCATCAGAAACCATGGAGGAGTGAAGGCAGTGAAATGATGTATTTAAGGAACAGAAAGAGAAAAACTGACAACCAAAAATACTTTGCCCAGCAAAACCATCTGTTCTGGTTTGTGAATGCTGCTGTTATACAAAATACCAGAAATTTATTGGCTTTTATAAAAGGGGATTATTTTGTTACAAATTTAGTCTGAAGGCCATGAAAGCTTCCAAGCTAAGGCATCAACATGAGTATACCTTCACTGAAGGAAGGCCAATGGCATCTGGAAAACCTCTGTTAGCTGGGAAGGCATGTGGCTGGCATCTGCTGATCCCAGGTTATGTTCCAGCTCCCCTCTCAGCTTCTGTGTATTCTTCAACATGTTGCTCTTGGGATGTTTTGTCCTCTCTTAGCTTCTGCAGAGCAGACTCTGGGCTATCATCTCCCAAGCATCAGCAGAAGTCTGCTTTCAATGGCCATCTCCAAATGTCTCTCCAAGCTGCAGCTGTTCTGAGGTCCTTCTGTTTGTGTGCTCCTTTATAGGACTCCAGTGATTAAATCAAGACACACCCTGAATGGGCAGGGTCCATATCTCCATGGAAATAATTTAATCAAACTTTTCACCCAGTTGCTTGAGTCACATCTCCATGGAAACATTCAATCAAAGGATTGCAACCCTATTCAACACTAACACATCTGCCCCCAAAAGACTGTATTAAAGAACATGTCATTTTGAGGGATATAATGCATCAAAACTGGCACACCATCCTTCAAGAAAGAGCTTAAAATATTCACAGATTAACAGAAACTGAATGAGATCCTCAAGAAATAATTCTAAATACACCAAATAGTTCTAAAGGGAGTTCTGTAGGCTGAAAGGAAAAGCCAAGAGAGAGTGGCTTGGAGTAATGTGAAGAAATAAAGGATAAGTAAAAGAGTTAATGCAAAACTCAATAGTACTGTATCCTAAATATAAAACTCTACTTTATAATTCCTATGAGAGGCAGAATACAACTGAATAAGGAAAAAGGCATATAGCCTGATAATGGTCATGAAAAATTCAAAGAGGTGGTGTAGTACAAAAACAACATAAAGAGGGGAAACAGATGGAAGGGAGTAGAGAACATGTATGCTATGGAAGATAAATTGCCATCTTTTCAAATTAGTATGTTATAGATGTGGGCTGTGTAATACAAACCCCAGGGTAAACACAAAGTATTTATTTTAAAAATATACAGAAACTATAATGAGAAAGGGATCAGTCAAATATATCAGAAAAAAAATCAATGATACAGAAAAGGAGGTAGCAATAAAGATAAAGAGGGATAAAAATATGACATTAAAAACTAAAAGAAAAAATGCTTGAAGTACTATATTTACAATAATAACATGATGTTAATAGATTAAGCTACCTAATCAAAAGACACATACTGGAAGAATCGATTAGAAAGCATGATCTAACTAAATATTGGTTACAGGAGACTCACCCAAGACCCAATGATGCAAATAGATTTAAAGTGAAAGGACAGAAAAAGATATTTCATGTAAATTGTAATAAAAAAATGAGCTGGGATATATTTACCAATGTTGTATAAAATAGACTTTAAGTCAAATGCCATTATAAGAGATGAAGAAGGTTGCTATATATTAATAAAAGGGTCAACCCACCCAGAATAAATAAACAACAATCATAAATATATATGTAACTAACCACAGTGTCCCAAAATATATGAGACAATCACTGGCAAAACTGAAGTGAGATGTCTCTACAATTATAGTTGGAGACTTCAATACACCACTTTCATCAATAGATAGAACATCTAGATGGAAGATCAAAAATGTAACAGGGAACTTAAATGAAATGATAAATGAATGGTAACTAGTATATTTAAACAGAACATTGCACCACCAAACAGTAGGATATATAGTCTCCTCAAGAGCACATGAATCATTCTCCAAGATAAACATGTTGGGTCACACACAGAACAAGTCTCAATGAAATTGTGATGATTGAAATCATGCAAAGCATCTGTGTTGGTTTGAATCTGTTATGTACCCCAGAAAAGCCTATGTTCTTTTAATCCAATCTTGTGGTGGCAGACCTATTGTGGGTGGGACATTTTGATTAGGTTGTTTTCATGGTGATGTGACCCCACCCATTTAAGTTTGGTCTTAGTTTCCTTGCTGGAGCCCTTTATGAGTGAATAAAAGGCAGAGACATTTTAAAACAGAGCTCTGACATGCTTAGAAAGAAAATGCCCCAGGAGAAGAAAGAAGGGCCCACAAGAGAAGTTAATACAGAAACCCAGACCTAAACCTGGGAGAGGACCAGCAAACTCCCACCATGTGCCTTCCCATGTGAGAGAGGAACCCCAGATGCCATCAGCCTTTCTTCAGAGAAGTATCATCATGTTGATGCCTTAATTGGGACATATTCTTGGCCTTAGAATGGTAAATTTGTGAACTAATAACCCCCTTGTAAAAGCCAATCCATTTCTGGTATATTGCATTCTGGCAGCTTTAGCAAACCAAAGCAGCCTCTTCTCTGGCAATAGTGGAATGAAGCTGGAAATCAATAACAAGCATAGAACTTGAAAATACTCAAATATATGGAAGTTAAATGAAGCACTTCTAAACAATCAGTGGATGAAAGAAATGAGTAAATGTCTTCAGATGAACAAAAATAAGAACACAACATATAAAACTTTTGGGATATAGCAAAGGCAGTGCTGAGAGGGAAATTTATATCCCTAAATGTTACATTAGAAAGGAGCTAAAATCAAAGGCTTAACTGCATACCTGGAGGAACTAGAAAAAGAACAGCAAATTAAACCCAAAGCAAGAAGAAGGAAAGAAATAAAAAAGGCAAAAACAGAAATAAATGAAATTGATAATAAAAAGATAAAGACCACTAACAAATCAAAAGTTGGTTCTTTGAAAAGATCAATGAAATTAGCAAACTCTTAGCGAGACAAAGGAAAAGAGGAGTGAAGATGCAATAAAATCAGAAACAAGAGGGGGACATACTCCTGACCCCACAGAAATAAAAAAAAAAGATCATAAGATGATACTATGAACAATGTGGGCCAAAAATTTAGACAAACTAGATAAAATAGACAAATTCCTAGAAACAGAAATATAACATTCATTGACTCTAGAAGAAATATAATATTTAAACAGACCAAACACAAGTAAATAAATTCAATCAGTCTTCTTAAACTTCCCAAAATGAAAAGCCAAAGAACAGATGGTCTCACAGGTAAATTCTCCCAATCATACCAAGAATAAATACAAATCCTGCTCAAACACATAAAATTGAATAAGAGGAAACATTAGAGACCTCATCCTATGAAACCCAAATCACCTTCATGCCAAATCCAGATAAAGATTCTACAAGAAAATAAAATTAGAGACCAATTTCTCTTTTTTTATTCAGTTTTATTGAGATGTATTCACATACCATACAATCATACATGCTGTACAATCAACTGTTCCCAGTACCATCATGTAGTTTTGCATTCATCACCACAATCAATTTTTGAACATTTTCCTTACACAGAAAAGAATAAAAATAAGAATAAAAAATAAAGGTAAAAAAGAACAGCCAAATCATTCCATCCTCCCATCCCACCCTATTTTTCATTTAGTTTTTGTCCCCAGTGTTCTACTCATCCATCCTCACACTGGAAAATGGGAGTGTGATCCACAAAGTTTTCACAATCACACAGTCACACCATGTAAGCTACATAGTTATACAATCATCTTCAAGAATCAAGGCTACTGGGTTGCAGTTCAGCAGTTTCAGGTATTTCCTTCTAGCTATTCCAATACACTAAAACTAAAATGGGCTATCTATATAGTGCATAAGAATGCCATCCAGAGTGATCTTTCAACTCCATTTGAAATCTCTCAACCAATGAAACTTTATTTTGTTTCATTTTGCTTCCCCCTTTTGGTCAAGAAGATTTTCTCAATTCCACAATGCCAGGTCTGGGCTTATCCCTGGGAGTCAGGTCACACATAGGGGAGAGGGCAGTGATTTCACCTGTTGAGTTGGCTTAGCTGGAGAAAGAGGGCCACATCTGAGCAACAAATAGGTACTCTGGGGGAGAATTTTAGGCACAATTATAAGTAGGCTTAGACTTTCCTTTGCAGTAACAACCCTCATAAGGGCAAGCCCCAAGATCGAGGGCCCAGCATACCAAATTGTCAGTCCTCAATGTTTGTGAGAATATCAGAAATAACCCAGGTAGGGACATCCAACATTTCTGCATTTTTTCCCAGCTCCTCAGGGGGTGGGAGCTGGAAATATATTTATTCTCTGCCCAAATTACTTTGGGATATATCACTATTTCACATTAACCTGTATAATCCTATCAGATTTCACTTCCTACTCAAAGATCCATGTAACTATGGTGTTTGAACAAACTGACCATACATGTTACATTATTTAGTTTGCTGTAGAAGATATATATCTTGTAACAAATAAACTTCTCTTCCCTTGGTCTCACACAGAGGTTGAAGTCTAAAAACACAGTTGAAATTGTACTTTACCCTTTGATTTGGTTTGCCTTAGTGCTAACCAGATCTGCTTCATTCATATGAATTCATATTCATTCATGTGAATTCATATTCTAAATGATGTCTGGACTCTTTTCCAGGCTTTTCAACAGCTGTTGTATGCATTAATACTGACATTCATAGATGCCAAGCTCTAGCTCTGAGTTTCAGGTGTCACACAGATGCCCAAAGTTACAGAGACTGACCAGGTTATACACAAAGAGATCAGTATCTCAGAATTTGGAGATAGCTGTTATAATTCAGGAATAGATGTGACTGCTGTAAGAGCTTACAATCTAGGGACCATTATAATAAGCATCCCCCTGACAAGCTGTGCTCTAAGGCTCAATTCTCAGCATTAACACATTGTAGGAAGTTCAAATTGTTGAGGCATTATAATGTCTGTCTTTTTGTTTCTGCTGTACTTCACTCAAACTGGCGTCCACAGGATCCATTCACCTTGTTGCCTATATCACAGCTTCACTCCTTGCAGTTGCTCAATATTCCACTGTATGCATATATCACAGTTCACCATTCTGTTCATCCATTTATGCACCCTTAGCTCACCTCCATCCATTGCAAATCATGAATACTGCCTCCATAATCACCAGTGAGCAAATGTTCATTCATGTCCCTTCTCTCAGATCTTTCAAGTATATAACCCATATTGAGGTTGCAGGAACTTTTGGCACCCACATACTTAGCTTCTTGTGAAATCACCACACTGTCCTCCAGATAGGCTACACGATTCTACTTCCCCACCAACAGTGAATGGGTACATCCCTCTCTCCATGTTATCTCCAGCATTTTATCCCTATTTATATTTTTCCTACAATTTTATAGTGATATATTCACATAACATACAATTTTCCATAGTGTATAATCAATTATCCACAGTATCATCATATAGTTGTGCATTCATCAACACAATCAGCACTTGAAGCTATTCATTACTATGAAAAACATTGTTAAACAATAATAAAAAAGGTAATAAAAATACCATAAAATACAATATAGTAATAAGGTCAGACAGCACAACCACTACCAAGAATCCTATATCCCTCACTTATATCCCCCTCTCATACATATTTAGCTTTAGTATATTGCCTTTGTTACATTTAATGGAAGCCTATTACAATGTCACTGTTAACCATAGACTCCAGATTGCTTTGATTATATTTTCCCCAGCACTATCCCTTTCCCAACACTTTGCAAGTTTGACATTTATTTGTTCTCCCACATATAAAAACTTTTTATATTTGTACATGAAGTCACAATCATTGTCTGCTCTAATGTTCACTAAGTTATACAGTCACAGTCTTTATTGTCTATCTTTACTTCTGGTGTCATACATGTCCCTAGCCCTCCTCTTTCAGCTTTACTCACTGTCACCTTTGTTCAGTGTATTTACAATATTGTGCTACCATTACACAGTATTATGCTATCTATTTCTGGATCTATACAATAAATCCTGCTGAACATTCTGTAGTCCTTTAGCATCAAATGCCTGATCTTGACCCTTGTTCTATCTCCTGGTATCCTGTGTTCTTAGATTTAAACTCTCAAAGTTTGCTCATTAATGTTAGTTCATATTAGTGAGACCATACAGTATTTGTCTTTTTGTTTCTGACTAACTTCACTCAACATAACGTCCTTAAGGCTCATCTACATTACTATATGTTCCATGTCTTTCTTATGTCTTACAGCTGTGTAATATTCCACCATGTGTATATACCAAAGTTTGTTTATCCACTCATCCATTGGTGGATATTGGGCTGTTTCTATCTCTTGGCAATTGTGAATAATGCCACTATAAACATTAGTTTACAAATGTCCATTTGAGTTTTAGCTTTCAGTTCCTCTGATTATATACCTAGTAATAGAATTGCTGGATCATATTGCAAATTTATCCCCAGCTTCCTGAGGAACCACCACACTGCTTTCCAGAGTGGCTGCACCAATCTGCATTCCCACCAACAGTGAGTAAGCATTCCTCTTTCTCCACATCTGCTCCATCACGTATAACTTTCTGTTTTTTTTTGGGGGGGGGAGGGTAAAGGCCATTCTTGTAGGTGTGAAAAGATATCTCATTGTGTTTTTGATTTGCATTTCTCTAATAGCAAGTGGAGTTGAACATGTTTTCACATGTTTTTGAGACATTTCTATTTCCTCTTCAGAAAAGTGTCTGCCCATGTTTTCTGCCAACTTTTTAATGAGGTTGTTTCTCTTTCTGTTGTTGAGATTTGGATCTCTATATATTTGAGATATTAAACCCTTATCTGATATGTGGTTTCCAAATATTGTCTCCCATTGTGTAGGCTATGACGTACAAAAGTGTTTAATTTTGAGGAGATCCCATTTATCTATTTCTTCTTTGGTTGCTTGCGCTTTGGGGGTAAGGTCTGGGAAACCACCTGCTATCACCAGATATTTAAGATATTGACCTACATCTTCTTCCTAAGAATCTTATTGTCTTAGTGTTAATGTTTAAGTCTTTGATCCATTTTGAGTTAATTTTTGTATAAGGTGTGAGACAGGAGTCCTCTTTCATTCTTTTGGAATGGATATCCAGTTCTCTAAACACCATACATAAACATGCTTCTCTGTTCCATTTGCTTTAGCTTGACTGCTTCATCAAAGACCAATTGTCCATAGATACAAGGGTCTATTTCTAAACAGTCAATTTGATTCCATTGGTTGTTATATCTCTCTTTATGCCAGTATCATGCTATTTTGACCACTGTAGTTTTGTACTATGTTTCAAAGTCAGGTAGTGTGAGACCTTCCACTTCATTCCTTTTTCTCAAGATGTTTTTGGCTATTTGGAGCATATAACCCTTCAAATAAATTTGGTTATTGGTTTTTCTATCTCTGCAAAGTAGGTTGTTGGAAATTATTTATTTGGTATTGCATTGAATCTATAAATCAGCTTAAATAGAATTCACATCTTAACTATATATATTCTTCCAATCCATGATCATGGTATATTCTTCCATTTTTAAGGTCCTGTTTAATTTCTTTCAGCAGTTTCTTCTAGTTTTCTCTATAGAGGTCTTTTGTGGCTTTGGTTAAGTTTATACATAAATACTTGATTCTTTTGGTTGCTATTGTAATTGGAATTTTTTCCTTAATTTCCTCCTCCTATTGCAGATTACTTGTGTATAGGAACACTACAGATTTTTGCATGTTGACCCTGTAGCCTGCCATTTGTCTTTGTTCATTGATTAGTTCCTGTAGCCTGGATTTTCTACATGTAGGATCATGTCAACTGCAAACAGTCAAATTTTTATTTCTTCCTCTCCAATTTGGATAACTTTGCTTCTTTTCCTTGCTTAATTGCTCTAGCCAGAATTTCCAGAACAACATTGAATAACAATGGTGACAGTAGACATCCTTGCCTTTTTTGTGATTTTAGAGGAAAAGCTTTCACTCTTTCCCTATTGAGTATGATGTTAGCTGTGGGGTTTTCATATATTGCCTTTATCACATTGAGAAATTTCCCTCTATTCCTATCCTTTGAAGTATTTTCATCAAGAGAGGATGTTGAATTTTGTCAAATGCCTTTCTGCATTCATCAGGATGATCATGCGGTTCTTCTGCTTTGATTTATTGATGTGGTGTGTTATATTAATTGATTTTCTTGTGTTTAACCAGCATTGATTATGTTGAATAAATCCCACCTGGTTGTGGTGTATAATTCTTTTAATGTGCTGCTGAATTCAATTTGGGAGTACTTTGTAGGGGATTTTTGCATCTATATTCATTAAAACGATTGGTCTGTAATTTTCTTTTTTTGTAGTATCTTTGTCTGGCTTTGGTATTAGGGTGATGTGGGCTTCATATAATGGATTATGTAGCTTTTCCTCCTCTTCAATTTTTTTGAAGAGTTTTAGCATGCCAGATAAGGGTTTAATATCCCAAATATAAAGCAATCCTACAACTCAACAACAGAAAGACAAACAACCCAAATAAAAATGGGGAAAAGACATGGACAGACACTTTTCTGAAGAGGAAATACAAATGGCTCAAAAACATATTAAAAAATGCTCAACTTCACTGGCTATTAGGGAAATGCAAGTCAAAACCACAGTGAGATAACATCTCACACCTACAAGAATGGCCATTATCAAAAAAAAAAAAAAAACAGAAAATCACAAATGCTGTAGAGGATGTGGAGAAAAAGGCACACTTATTCATTTCCTGTGGGAGTGTAGAATGGTGCAACCACTCTGGAAGACAATGTGGAGGATCCTCAGGAAGCTAAGTATAGATCTGCCATATGATCCAGCTATTCCATTGCTAGGTATATACTCAAAGGAATGGAAAGTTAAGACACAAATGGACATTTGTAAACCAATGTTTATTGCCGCATTATTCATGATTGCCAAGAGATGGAAGCAGCCCAAATGTCCATCAATGCATAAGTGCATAAACAAACTGTGGTACATACACATGATGGAATATTATGCAACTGTAAGACAGAACAAAGACATGGAACATATAATAAGTTGGAAGAAACTTGAGGACAATACGTTGTGTGAAGTTAGCCAGAAATGAAAGGCCAAATACTGTATGGTCTCTCTAATATGAACTAACATTAGTAAGCAAACTTTGAGAGTTGAAAGCTGATAATACAGGCTACCAGGAGATAGAAAGAGGATAGAGATCAGGCATTTGAGGCTGTAGGACTACAGAAAGTTCAGCAGGATTGATTGTATAGAACCATAAATAGAGAGCTTAATACTGTGTGGTGGTAGCACAAAATTGTAAGTACACTGAATAAAGATGTCTGTGATTAAGGCTGAAAGATGTGGGATAGGGGAATGTATGACACTGGAGGTAAAGGTAGATGATGAAGACTGGGACTATTTAACTTGGCAAAAACTGGAGTGGCCAATGACTGTTACTAAATGAACAAATATAAAAATATTTTCACATGTGGGATTACAAATGAATGTCAACCATGCAAAGTGTTGAAAAAGGGATGGTATTTGGGAACAAAACATAATTAAAGCAAACTTGAATCTATGGTCAACAGTAACCTTGTAATATGTTTCCACTAAATGTACTAAAGCAATATATCAATGTTAAATATGTATGAGAGGAGGATATAAGGGGGGATATGGGATTCTTGGTAGTGGTGTTGTTTTCTCTCCTTAATAATATGTTGTACTGTATGACACTTTATTTTTCTTGGTATTATTATCTTTTTCATTATTCACCAAAAAATATTTTTCATAGTAATCAATATATCCAAGTGTTGACTGTGGTGATAAATGTACAGCTATATGATGATACTGTGAACAACTAATTGTACATTGTTGATAATTGTATGTTATGTAAATGTATCTCTATAAAATTGTAGGAAAATATAAATGTGCTAAAAGTCCTGGATAAAACATGGAGAGAGGAATGTACCTATTTACTGTTGATGAGGAGGCAGAATGGTGTAGCTTTCTGGAGGTCACTGTGGTGGCTCCACAAGAACCATGTGGGGTTCTATGTAGGGCCATAAGGTCCTGCAACCTTCTTGTAGGGTATATACTTGGAAGATCTGAGAGCAGAGACATGAATGAACATTTGTACATTGGAGTTTGTGGAGGCAGTATCCATGATTTGCAGTGGGTGGTGGTGGCCTAAGGGTACACTGACTGAGGAACAAAATGGTGAACTGTGCTGTATGCCTACAATGGAATATTGAACAACTATGAGAAGGAGTGAAGCTGTGAGACATGTAACGAGGTGAAGGATCCTGTAGACAGCATGTTGAATGAAGTATGCCAGAAACAAAGGCAAACACTATAATGCCTCACCAATATGGACTAACTATAATGTGTAAAGTCAGAATTGAATCTTAGAGCACAGCCTAACATGGAAATGATTATTGTAATGGTCCCTAGATGGTAAGCTCTTATAGCAGTCAAATCTATTCCTGAATTGTGATGGCTATCTCCAAACTCAGAGATGTTGATCCCTTAGTGTATAATCTGACTGGTCTCTGGAACACTGGGTATCTGTGTGATAACTGAAACTCAGAGTTAGAGCTCAGCAGATATGAATATCAGTATTAATGCATACAACAACTGTTAAAAATAAGAGCTGAAATAGAGCCGAGGCTTCAATTAGAGACATGAATAAAGCAGATCTGGTTAAGACTAGAGCAAATTGGGCCAAAGGGTAAAGGTTGAAACTGATTGTGTGTTAAAACTTCAATTTCCCTGTGGGACCAAGGGAGAAATGTTTATATGGTGTAGGATCTATATTTTCTAAACAATATAACTTATATAGTCAGTTTGTTCAAACACAGCAATTAAATGGAACTTTGAATAGGAAGTGAGATATGGCAGGTCTGTATAGTTTAGAGTGAAATAGCAACACTTCCCAAAGTAATTTGGGTGGAGAATGATAATATATATTCAGGGCCCCCATGAGGAGTGGGGGAGGATGCAGAGGTGTTGGAGTTCCTCACCTGGAATGTTGCTAATTTTCTCACAAACACTGGGGACTGATGGCTTGACATGCTGTGCCCTGTGTCTTGGGGCTTGCCCCATGAAGCTTGTTACTGCAAAGGAGAGGATAAACCTATTTATAATTGTGTCTAAATGTCTCTCCTGAGTGCCTCTTTGTTGCTTAGATGTAGCCCTCTCTATCTAACTAAGCCACACTGCCCTCTCCCCTATGTGGGAACTTTCCCAGGGGTGTAAGTGTCCCTGGCAATGCAGGATATGACTCCCAGGGATGAATCTGGACCTGGCATTGTGGGATTGAGTACATCTTCTTTACCAAAAGGGGGATGCAAAATGAAACAAAACAAAGCTTCAGTGGCTGAGAGATTTCAAATGGAGTCAAGAGGTCACTCTGGTGGACATTCTTACACACTATATAGATAAACTTTTTAGGTTTTATTGCACTGGTATAGCTAGAAGAAAATACCCGAAACTACAAAACTCCAACCCAGTAGCCTTGACTCTTGAAGGCAACTGTATAACAATGTAGATTGCAAGGGGTGACAGTTTGAAAACCTTGTGGATCACACTCCATTTATCCAGTGTATGGATGGATGAGTAGATAAATGGGGACAAAAACTAAATGAAAAATAGGGTGTGATGGGGGATGATTTGGGTGATCTGTTTTTTTTTTATTTTTTATTCTGATTCTGATTCTGGTATAAGGAAAATGTTCAAAAATAGATTGGGGTGATGAATGCACAACTATGTGATGGTACTGTGAACAGTTGATTGTACACCATGGATGATTGTATGGTATGTAAATATATCTCAATAAAACTGAATTTAAGGTAACAAAAATCAATCAAAAAATCAAATCAATGTGTTGAAGGAGGATATGACAAAGGAGATGAAAGGCATAAAGAGGACACTGGGTGAAAAAAAGGAAGAAATCGAAAGTTTGTAAAAACAATAAGCAGAACTTATGGGAATGAATGGCACAACACAAGAGATGAAGGACACATGGAGACATACAGAAGCAGATTTGAAGAGGCAGAAGAAAAGATTCATGAACTGGAGAACAGGACATCTGAAACTCTACAAACAATAGAACAGATGGGGAAAAGAATGGAGAAATATGTGTGATGGCTCAGGGAACTGAGTGACAATATGAAGCACATGAATGTATGTGTCATGGGTGTCTTGGAAGGTGAGGAGGAGGGAAAAGGAGGAGATGCAATAATGGAGGAAATAGTAACTGAAAATTTTCCATCTCTTATGAAAGACATAAAATTACAGTTCCAAGAAGCCCAGCAAAATCCAAACAGAATAGATCCAAGCAGACATATGACAAGACACTTAATAATCAGATTATCAAATGTCAAAGACAAAGAGAGAATTTTGGAACCAGCAAGAGAAAAGCTATTCATCACAAACAAGGGCAGCTCGATAAGACTATGTGTGGATTTCTCAGTAGAAACCATGGAGGCAAGAAGGCAGTAGTATGATATATTTAAGGTACTGAAAGAGAAAAACTACCAATCAAAAATTTTATATGTGACAAAACTGTCCAAACACACAATGAGAGATTTTGTGAACAAGATATGTGCTCTACAGGCAATACTAAAGAGATCACTACACACAGGTAGGAAAGTACAGGAGAGAGAGTTTGGGACCACAGTTTTGGAAAGATGGTAACATAGTGATATAAGTACACTGAACAAAGATGACTGTGGGTACAGTTGAAAGGGAAAGGTTAGGGGCATGTAAGACACCAGAAAGAAAGAGGGAAGATAAAGACTGGGACTGCGTGGCTTAGTGAAACTTTGACAGATCAATGATTGTGATAAAATGTACAAATATGTTTTTGCATGAGGAAGAACTAATGAATGTCAATCTGCAAGGTGTTAAAAATGGGGTGGTATTGGGGAGAAAATACAGTCAATGAAGGCTAGAGTCTATGGTTAACAGCAACATTGCAATATGTTTTCTTTGGTTGTAACAAAGGCAAAACACCAAAGCTAAATGCCCATAAGAGGGGGAAATGGGGGAGAGTTATGGGATTCTTGACGTTAGTGTTGTCTGACTGTTTTATTGTATTTTATTTTCATTTTACCTTTTCTTTTGTGGCTTTATAATTGCCTTTTTTCTTTTTTTCTTTTCTTTTTGTATTCCTACTCTTTTTCACCTCTTCCTCTTTCTTTGTGGCTTTATTTTATCTTTTTTTTACTTTTTCTTTTATCTTTTTTTATTATTATTGTGTTTCAATTCTGGTTTTCTTGAGTAGTGAATATATGTAAGTGCTAATTGTGGTGACAAATGCACAACTGTATTATGATACTGTAACCAATTGATTGATTGTACCCTGTGGATGATTGCATGGTATTTGAACATATCCCTGTAAAATTGCATGGAAAAAATAAAGAGGGACAGAAGTGCTGGAGAAAGCTTAGAGAGAGATGTATGTATTCATTGTTGGTGGGGAAGTAGAATGGTGTTGCCTATCTGGAGAACAGTGTGCTGGTTCCACAAGAAGCTAGGTATGTGGTTTCACAAGGTCCTGCAACCTCAGTTTGGGGTATATACTTGGATGATCTAAGAGCAGGGACACAAATGGACATTTGGACATTAGTGTTTATGGAAGCAGTATTCACAATTTGCGATGGACAGAGGATATCTAAGGGTTCATTGACTGATGAACAAAATGGAGAACTCTGGTGTATGCATACAATAGAATATTGAGTGGCTACAAGAAGGAATGAAGCTGTGAGACATGCAACCAGGTGAATGGATCTTGAGTACCACATTTTGAGTGAAACATGCCAGAAATGAGAGGACAAACACTATAATGCCTCACTAATATGGACTAATGATAATTTGTATACTCTAAGAACTGATTCTTAGGGAAAAGTTATCAGAAGAATGCTTAATGTAATGGTCACTAGATTGTAAGCTCTTACAGCAGTCACATCTATTCCTGAGTTGCAATGGTTATCTCTAAATCCTGAGATGCTGAGCTCCTTGTGTATAACCTGATAAATCTCTGAAACTTTGAGTATCTGTGTGACATCCGAGACTTGGACCTAGAGCTTGGCAGCTATGAATGTCAATATTATCCCATAAGGCAACTGTAGAAAGAGCTGAAAAAGAGTTCAGACTTCAGTTGTAGATATGAATGAAGCAGATATGGTTAGGACTAATATATATCAGGTCCAAAGGTAAAGGATGATACTGACTGGGTTTTAAAACTACAACTCTTTTGCAAGACCAAGGGAGAAGTTATTTATTTGATGCAGGATCTATATTTTCTGTAGCACACTAGATAATTTAACCTGTAAGATCAGTTTTTTTGAAGGCCATAGGTGCATAGAGCTGTGAAAGGGAAGAGGGATTTGATGAGTTTGGACAGGCTGGGGTGAAATCCTCATACATCCCTGAGTGATATGTGCAGAGAGTAAAAGTGTATTTGAGGGGCTTTCTGATGAACTGGGGAGAAATGCAGAGGTGCTGGACTTACCCATCTGGGTTATTGCTGATTTTCCCACAAACGTTGAGGACTGCCAATTTAGTGGGCTGGGCCCTCGATCTGGGGACTTTCCCTTGTGAGGCTAGCTGCTGCAAGGGAGAGGCTAAGCCCACTTATAATTGTGCCTATAAGTCCCTCCCCCAGAGAGCCTCTTTGTTGCTCAGATGTGGGCCCCCCTCTCTCTCTAAGCCCACTCAGCAGGTGAACTCACTACCCTCCCCTCTACATGGGACTTGACACCCAGGTATGTAAATACCTCTGTCAAAGCAGAAAACAACTCCTGGAGATGAGACTGAATCCAGCACTGTGGGATTGAGAGGATCTTCTTGACCAGAAGGGGGAAGAGAGATGAAACAAAATAAGGTTCTAGTGGCTGAGAGATTGCAAATGGAGTCAAGAGGTCACTCTGGAGGGTATTCTTATGCACCATATAGCTATCACTTTTTAGTTTTTAGTGTGCTGGAATGGCTAGAGGGAAATACCTGATGCTGTCAAACTGCAGCCCACTGACCTTGATTCTTGAAGATGATTGTGTAACTATGTAGCTTGCACAAGTGTGACTGTGGGATTGTGAAAACCTTGTGGCTCATTCTCCCTTTATCCAGTATATGGACAGATGAGTGGAGAAATGGGGACAAAAATTGGATGAAGAATATGGTGGTATGGAGGGGATAGAAAGATTTTGGTGTTATTTTTTGCTTTTATTTTTATTTTGGAGTAAGGAAAAGGTTCAAAAATTGATTCTGATAATGAATGCACAAATGTATGATGGTGCTGTGAGTAACTGATTGTACACTGTATGTAGGGTGTGTGAATATAATTCAATTAAACAGTGTTAAAAAGGTAAATGAACAATGGAGGAGGAGGATATTTTGGGATATTTTGGATGTTCTTTTTTATTTTAATTTTTTATTTTATTTTTTGGAGTAATGAAAATGTTCAAAGTTTGATTGTGGAGATGAATGCACAACTGTTTGATGATACTGTGAACAACTGATTTTACACTTCAAATGATTGTATGTTATGTGATTATATCTCAATAAAATTGCATTAAAATGTTTGGGAACATCAGAGGCTGCAGCACATTAAAGAGCTTTGATATTCCTATGCATGTCATGATTCCAAGCATGGAGATTAGGTTAGTCTGGGGTAATGACTGCATCCATGCCCCCTAACACCTCTCAGGATTTAGCTGAAGTGGTCTCACATAGAATCTGTTTGTAAATATTCCAACCACTGGGCTTGTTTCAAAGGGGTATTCAGAAATCTGAGGGTGCATTGTCCTGTTTGTCCAACAATCTATGTAGAGATTAGCCTAAACATGGGAGGTTTTGTTTCTGCCAAAAAGGAAGATAAACCCTGAAGGGGTACAGGACACCCCTAGAGAGTCTCTGGTCATCTCAGCAACAGATGACTGAGTCATTGATGTTAGTACAAAAGTGAGGCAGGGAAAGGCAGCTCCTTGAGTGTTATTCAGGACTCAGCAAACAGGGGAGAAGGAGAGAGGGATCAGATGGCCCATACAGCTCTCAGGTTCCTTGCAGCCTGAGTGGCTCAGGTCAGCTGCAATAAGGTGTTTACCTTCCAGGTTACCACTGGGCCAAATCTGCAAACAGGAGCAGGGTACAGCAACCAGACCTGGATGGGTGTTTTGCAACCACCTCTTCTGGGAGATACATAGGATTTTTGGTGGTAGTGATGATGTTGTCTGACCTTTTTATTGTATTGGATTGCATTGTATTTTTATCTTTCCTTTTAATTTTTATTCATCATTTTATTTTTTTTTTCTTTTTTCCCTCTTCTTCTTTGAGGAAGAAATGAAAATGTCCTCATATAAATTGTGGTGGTGAATGCATAACTAACTATGAGATTATACTGGGAACCATCAATTGTTTTCTTAGGATAGAATGTATGGTGTGTGAATAAAACTGTTTAAAAATAAACAGAAGTATACTTCTACTGGAAAGAAGGTGAAGAGTGGGGTGTACATAATCACTGTTGGTGTAGAAGTAGAATGGTGCAGGCCATTTGGAAGGCAGTGGGGTGGTTCCACAGGAAGCTAATTATGGGGTTGCCATATGGTCCTGCAGCTCTGTTATTGGGTATAGACTTGGAAGAACTGGGAGCAGGGGCACAAATGGACATTTGCACACTGGTGTTTATGATGGCAGTAGACACAACTCACAATGGATGGAAGTGGCCTAAGGGTACATCAACTGATGAATGGAATGAAAAACTGTGGTGTATACATACAATGGAATATTGAGCAGCTATAAGAAGGAATGAAGTAGTGAGGTATGCAACTAGGTAATGGACCTTGAGGACAGTATATTGAGGAAAAGAAACCAGAAATGAAAAGACAAACATTATATTATGTCTCTAATACCAACTAACTATAATGTGCAAATTCTGAGAATTGAATCCGAGGGCATGGGTTATCAGGGAAGGCTTATGGTAAAGGTACATAGATTGTAAGTTTTTACAGAAGTTACATCTTTTCCTGAGTTTTAATGGTTATCTCTAAATTCTGAGATGCGGAACTCTGTATAAATTAGCCGGTCCCTGGAACTTTGGATATTTGTGTGACAGCTGAGACTCACAGCCAGACTTCAGCAGCTATGAATGTCAGCATTACCCCATAAAGTTACTGTTAAAGAAGCTGAAAAAGAGATCAGAATTCAATTAAACATATGAAAGAAATGGACTTGGTTAGGATTAAGGCAAATCAGACTAAAGGGTAAAGGACAATATTGAGTGTGTTTTAAACTCCAACTTCTCTGTGAGACCAAAGGAAGACATGTTTATTTGGTGCAAAATCTATATTGTCAGTGACACGCTATATAAATTAGCTTGCATGATTACTTTATTCAAACACCATAATTACGTGGAACTTTGAATAGGTAGTAAGATCTGGTTGGTTTTTACAGGTTAGTGTGAAGCCCTAATACATCTGAGAGTAATTTGGGCAGAGAATAAAAATATATTTTCAAAGTCCCCTTTAAGGACTGGGGAAAAACATGTAAATATTAAACTTCCCCACCTGGGGAATTCCTGATATTCTCACAAGTATTTGGGGCTACACATTTAGAAGGCCAAACCCTTGATCTTTGGGCTTGTGCTTATGAAGCTTGTTATTGCAAGGAGAGGCTAAGCCTACTTATATTTGCTCCTGAGATTCACCCCCAGAGAACATCTTTTGTTGCTCAGGTATGGCCTCTCTCTCTCTCTAAGCCAACTCAGCAGGTAAACTCGCTGCCATACCCCCCCCCATATGGGACATGACTTCCCGAGGTGTAAATTTCCTTGGCAACACCAGACATGACTCTGGGGGATGATGATTCAGTGGACCCAGCAGCATGGGATTGAGAAAATATTCTTGACCAAAAGGGGGAAGATAAATGAAACAAAATAAAATTTCAGTGGCTGAGAGATTTCAAATGGAGTTGAGAAGCCATTCTGGAGATTATTCTTCTGTGCTACATAGATATCCCTTTTTTGTTTTTAGTGTATTGTAATAGCTAGGAGGAATATCTGAAACATTTGAACTGCAACCCAGTAACCTTGATTCTTGAAGATGATTGTATAACTATATAGCTTACATGGTGTGACTGTGTGATTGTGAAAATCTTGTGGCTCACACTCCCTTTATCTTGTATATTGACAGATGAGTAGAAAAATGGGGACAAAAATTCAATGAATAATGGGAGTGATGGGAAGATGGAATATTCTGAGCATTCTGTTTTTGCTTTTATTTTTATTCTTTTTTAAATTTTTGAACAATGAAAATGTTCAAAATTGATTATGGGGATGAATGCACAATTATATGATGTTACTGCATACAACTGATTGCATACTTTGAATGATTGTATGGTATATGAATATATCTCAATAAAATTGAATTAAAAAATAAATCTTCATAATGCTGGCTGCCTGTGGGTGGTGAGTTACATGGAAGGTCCATGTAATTCCATGTGTCTGGACCCATTATTAGGTGGATTATGCATTCTAATGATATTCACTGTGATACAGGATACATCAGTATGGGGAACACAGATGGTGTCTTTCCATGCTGATAATTGTTTCCAATGGTCCCGTCCTCAAACTGAAGAACTTTTGATTCTCCAACTGTATTCTTTTCATGAGCTTGACCAGTCTGCTAAGGTGTTGGAAACAGATCTTGAGTCAGTAAACAGTTCCCTGTGGTGCTTGGGTCCAAATATTCCAGTGCTAAGAATCCTGCTTACAGTTTGGCCCATTTGGCATGCTTCCAGTGCCAGAGGTTATATGTAGCCTTCCCAAGGCAAGGGAAACATAAATTGCTACCCAATGGATGCTAGATAGCTTCAGCTTGGCTGATGAATCAGTGTATCAGTGAGGGGCATCCGGTGAGATATTCTTGAGTTAGGGTTCCTGAGACGGTAAGGGATGGAGAGAAGGGCCCTCTTCTGGTTTTGCAGGAGGACTGTTGTTGAGGGTGACCTCTCCCACCCAACTATGCAAGGGCATCCCTCCTTGGGGCCAAGATGAGTGCACTCTTGAATATACCATTTGATAACATTCTGTTGTTGGGCACTGCCCAGGTGAGTGTTCTGATTACCTAGGACATGGGACATTATGGGGATTTTTGGACTCAGGGGGACCTGAGAATTCTCAGTAATCTTCTTCATTTCTACCAAGGCCCAAGGACATCACTTGCCCAACTCTGAAGTCAGAACTTACCTCAAAAGGAGGAGTAGCTTGGGCTGTATCTACAAAGTCCTTGGTCCAAAATCCCAGGGATCTATTAATTCCTTTTGCTCCCTCCTTCTGCCAGAGGGACAAGTAAGCATGGGTTTAGGTGGCAGAAATCTTTAGCTCAAAGAGATATCCAGAGTCTAGAGAGTCTAGAGGCAGGGTGGCTGAAAGAGCTGCTTTTATCTCTTGCAAGGCCTGCTCCTCCTCCATTCCCCAGTGAAAAGTACCTGCTTCCTGCATCACCCAGGAATATACTGAGATGAGGAATATGCTTGCACCAATATGCAAATAATGCAATCAACCACTGGGCCTCCATTTTGAAGGTGGAAACTTTAAGGACAATAATTTGCCCCATACAAGGTCAGGGATCTGGCACTGGGTTCTAGCCTGTATGCTGCCTAAGAAGTTACCCTGCTGGGCTTGGTCATTTATCTTGCCAAAACCCAGACTGTCAAAATCTAGTTACAATACTTGCTATCCCTGAGCAGTTTGTTTTTGCTTCTTTGCTCTGGTCCATTAACATGATGTCATCAATATACAACCCTTTCTTCAAAATTGAGATGGACAAAAAGGCACTTGCCTGGTTGGCAGCATACCAAATACTGGTGAAGGCCATAATTGCTTCCATAAGAGTCACAATGCCTATACCATCAGGGCCAAAGGGGACATATCTGCATTCAAGCATTGATAGCCTAGAGTAAGCTGCCGTGTTCCACTCACCTTTTACACTGATCACAGCAGGTTATTATTGGCATAGAGTGTGGAGCAGTGGACACCTTCAGATAGACACTCATTTATGTATTCTGCATTGATCCCTTCCTCACTGGCTAAGTAGCACTGCTGCTGCTGGACAATGTGGTAAGGAGACAGAAGTGCTGTGAAAGTGCAGTCCATCACTTGCCCATCTATGAAGGCCAGAATTTGCTGGGATTAGGGAGAACATCCTTGCAGTCACTTCTGTGATATGCAGCAGTACAGGATATCAATTACTATAATGTATTTCCCAGTGGGAAACTCAATGACAATATTGGCCAAAGGGCTGAAGAAACCAACATACATGATAGCAGCACTCTCCTATCCGAATACCATGTGGAAAGCCCAAAATCTCCAAGGCTTTCATTGCACCCTCCAATCTGCATCTCCCAGAATGGTAGTGACCTGGGTTCCTGTATTCAAAAATGCCTTAAAGGTTTGTTGACTGCCCCCAAATTGTACCCACAGTAATGCAGATGGTCTTTGGTCCCTGGAGATGGAGGGGACCTTGGGTCCCACCACTAGGCCATTTTCAACTTGGTTAAGTCTGGATAAAGAGGTCTTTCCTATGAGCCAGTCTCCTCAGTCTGGGCTGAAGGGAGAGGGAGAGGACCTGCAGGGTCCTCTCCCTCTTCTACCTCCCATATCTGTGGGTTGTGAGGGGTGGTGGGTCAAGGGCAGACTGTCCCTGTTGAGCCCATGCTCCCCCTTCTAATTTGTATTTTCAGAAAGTTCTCCATTAGAGAGCTCATGTATGTTGTCCTTTGGGACCTCTTGCTCTAGTAGCCTCAAGAAAATAACTTGGTAAGTTGGGACCCCAAAATAATGGGTACAGAAAAACCACTAAATTACTTCTCCCAGAGCAAGTCCTGAGGTGAGAAGAACCAGCTTGTTTCCCCATTCATGGGACCCCTTTCTAATCATCAAACTAACTTCATGATCAGATCAATTTGGGTGGCCTGAGTGCAGATATGTCTTTGCCCAGAGCAGATATAAAAAGTCATGAGCCAGGTGAGTATATACCAGATGAAGGAAGCCCAACATCACTGATCTCAGCATAGAAACAGCTTGCCAAATCCCTGGTATTCCTGCAGGAATTCCCAAAACCAAATTTATTGTCATCCTTCTCCCAAATGATGGAGACAGCACACCCTAGATCCCCCAGTCATGGGACAATAGCTCTACCCAAGATGGTAGGGCATGGGTGAACCCTCAGTTTAGCCCTCAGAGCCATGAGTTTTGTGTTATCCAAGATGCTTCAAACGGCATATAACAAAAGGAGTGAAATCTTGATAAAAGGAATCATCAGAAAAAGCACCCCACTTCATACTTCCTATGCACACTGATCACTGAACCAAAACCTTTGAAGCAGCTTTCTATATGATGCATCATGGGAACACAGTCTCAGGCACAATAGATACTTCAAGCAAGCAACCATTTTATTGCTTCCACAGCACAAAGGGTTCAGAAGAGCAGAGGAAAATATTCCACCTTGTCCAATCCACTGGGGAGGCCTACTGCATGGGTTGAGTCAGTGGATGGCAGCTCTGCATGCTTATCTTTCCCTCTGAGATGAAGGACCACTTACGGCTAGTCCCCCCAAGGAAGCCAACTTCTCAGTAGCTCCACATGGTTCTCTTCATATTGGGTGTGAGGGACATCTGCACTGCCTGAGTGCTGAGATTTTATACACTCCAGAAGGTGAGGGCTCTGGCAATGAGCAACCATTGTGCCTTGGCAAGCAGCTGGGACTGGTTAAGGATTTAAAACCCCTCCCTTGTAAAATACAAACATACAAAACAACTGTAGACACACAAGCACAAACCAAAACATACCAAATACCTGCACACAAACAAGCAGGAAAGGAAAAAGAGGTAGGTAGAAAAGGGCTGAAAGATGGCCACTGAGCATGTCCTTGACTACACCAGCACACATATTGACAGAATTAAAGGGAGGAATAGAGAGTTGTACAGTAATAGATGGAGACTTAATACCCCACTTTCAACAATGGATAGAATATACAATAGACATTCCTTCCAACAAGAACAGAATATGGATTCTTCTCTAGTGCACTTGTAACATTCTACATGATAGACCTTATGTTAGGCTACAAAACAAGTCTCAAAAATTAAAAAAAAAAATGAAACCATAGAAAGTATCTTCTCTGATCACAGTGGAATGAAGCTAGAGATCAATGACAGAAGGAAAACTGGAAAATTCACAAATGTATGGAAATTAAACAGCACCATCTTAAATGAGTAGATAAAATAAGAAATCACAAGGGAAATTAGAAAATAGTTTGAGGCAAATGGAAAGGAAAGCAAAACATACCAAAATTTATGTGACGCAGAGAAAGCAATACTCAGAGGGAAATTTATAGCAGTAAATGCCTACATTTATAAAGGAGAAAGATCTTAAAACAATAAGCTAATTTAAAACTTAAACTAGAAAAACAACAGCAAATGGAACACTAAGCTCAGAGAAGGAAGGACATAATACAAATTAGAAAGGAGATAAATGGAGTAGAGAATAGAACAACAATATAGAGAATCAACAAAACCAAAAGTCAATTCTTTATAAAGATCCACAAAATTAAAAAGCATTGAGCTAGACTAACTGAGGAAAACCAAAGAGAGAAGAGGAAAATACCTAAAATAACCAATGAAAATGGTTCATTACTACTACCTTTACAGAAAGAAAAATGATTCTACAGAAATACTATGAAAAATTGAATGCAAAACTTAGGTAAACTAGATGAAAAAGACACATTTATCAAAATTAACAAGTTACCTAAATTGACCCAAGAAGAAGTTAAATGTTTGATCAAATATACAGCAAGTACAGAGATGGAATCAGTAACAATAAATTTGTAACAAAGAAAGTCCAGGATCAGATATCTTCACTGATGAATTCTTCCAAATGTTTAAAGAATTAACACGAAACCTTAAATTTTCCAAAAGGCAGAAGTGGCAGGATCATTTCCTATCTCATTCGATGAGGTCAGCATTAACCTGATACCAAACCAGACATACATACCATGAGAAAAGAAAACTAAATACCAATATCACTTATGAATATAGATGAAAAAATCTTCAACATAATACTAGGAAACTGAATACAATTTGCATTTTAAAAAGATTATAAACAACTACCAAATGAGATTTATCCCAGAAGTTCAAGGGTAGTTCAACATAAGAAAGTCAATCAACATAATACAATGCAATGCAATGCAATTCATAGAATGAAGGGGAGAAAACATGATCATTTCAATTGATGCAGAGAAAATGGTTGACAAAATACAACTCCCTTTCATGACACAAACACAAAATCTCAGAATAGATGAGAATTTCCACAACTTGATAAAGGGTGTTTATAAAAAGACATGAAGCTAAAAACCCACTTAATGGTGAAAGACTGAAAGATTTCTTCTTAAGATCAAGAACAAGGCAAGTTTGCCCATTTCACTGTTGCTGTTCAACATAGTACTGGGAGTTTTATCCAGAGTAATTAATCAAGAGAATGAAATAAATGTTCATCCAACTTGCAAAAGATGAAGTAAAACTATCTCTACTCTCTATCAGAGATGACATGAGCCCATATATAGAAAATCATACATAACACACAAAAAAAACTGCTAGAGCTAATAAAAAAAATCAGCGAAGTTACAGGTACAAGATCACCATGCAAAAATCAGTTGTGTCTCTATACTCCAGCAATGAATAATCTTAAAAGGAAATTATATGAACAATTCCATTTATAATAGCATCCAATAGAGTACAATACTAAGGAATAATTTCAACCAATGGTGTGCAAGACATGTATGCTAAAAACTGCAGGGTAATAACAAAAAAAAAATTAAAGACCTAAATAAATAGAAAGATATCTGGTAGAAAGACAGTATTGTGAAGATGGAAATAACCAAAGTGATCTATGGATTTGATGCAATCCTATGAAAATTTCAATGGCCTCTTGGAAGAAATGGAAAAGCAAATCCTCAAATTCATATGGAATCACAAATGTCTCCAAATAACCAAAGTGATATTTAAAAAGGATAGACAATTGTAGGACTCGCACTTCCCAATATCAGAACTTTCTACAAAGCTACGGTAATCAAATAGCATGGTACTGGTGTAACAGTAGACATATAAACCAATGGAACAGAATAAAGAACCTACAATAAACCCACATACCTATGGCCAACAGATTTTATTTTTTTTTTTAATTTTTTTAATTCACATACCATGCAATCATCCAAGGTATATAATCCATTGATCACATTACCATCATATAGTAGTTCATTCATCATCCTGATCTATTTCACATTTTCCTTTAATGAGAAAAAGTGAAAGCAAGAATAAAAAAACAAGAAAAAACAGAACACCCAATCTGCCCCCCCATTCTTCCTTTAGTTTTTTTTATTTTTTTGCCCCCATTTTTCTACTCATCCATCCATACACTGGACAAAGGGGAGTGTGATCCACATGGCTTTCCCAATCACATTGTCACCCCTCATAAGCTACATTGTTATATAATCATCTTCAAGATTCAAGAGGTCTGGGTTGTAGCTTGATAGTTTCAGGTATTTACTGCTAGCTGTTCCAATTCATTAAAGCTTGAAAACGGTTATCTATACTGTGCATAAGACTGCCCACCAGAGTGAACTCTTGACTAATTTTGGAATCTCTCAGCCACTGAAACTTATTTCATTTCATTTCACATCCACCTTTTCATCAAGAAGATGTTCTCCATCCCATGATGCCAGGTCTAGATTCCTCCTTGGGAGTCATATTCCAAGTTGTCAGGGAGATTTACACCCCTGGGTGTCAGATCCCACATGGCGAGGCAGTGATTTCAACTGCAAAGTTGGCTTAGCTAGAGAGATAGGGCCACATCTGAGCAACAAAGAGGCATTCAGGAGGAGACAGGCACAATTATAGGCAGGCCTAGCCTCTCCTTTGCAGCAAAAGTCTTGCCAAGGGCAAGTCCCATTATAGAAGGCTCAGCACATCATACAGCCAGTCCCCAATGTCTGCAAGTACATCAGCAACCATCAAGATGGGGAAGCCCAACACCCCTGCATTCCCCCCAGCTCCTCAGCGGGGCTCTGCGTATTTTTTTTTTTCATTGTTTTTTTTTTTATAACTACTATTAACTATATCAAAAAATTAAAAAAAAAAAAACATAAAATAAAAAAAAATTTCAAACAAACCAAAACAAGGGAATAAGAAAAAGACAACTAACCTAAAATAACTACTTTATTTCAAACATGTTCCTACTCTACCCCAAGAAAATATACAGACTATAACCCAGCAAAGGAATAAGAAAGACATATAACCTAAGATAGCAACATTTCTGTGAAGTTGTTCCTACCATACAAACCAGAAATTAAAAAACCATAGTCATTCCTGAGCATTCCCAGAACATCAAATTTACCCATGATAAGTTATCTGTTCTTATTAGGTTATGGTTCCCCCTTCACGAATTGCTCTCTATCTCTAGGTTACATACATTCCACATTGTAAGCCATTTACTTTATATTTTTCAATGTTCACATTAGTGGTAGCATATAGTATTTCTATATTCATGCCTGGCTTCTTATGCTCAGCATTATGTCTTCAAGGTTCATCCATGTTGTCATATATTTCATGATACCATTCCTTCTTACAGCTGTGCAGCATTCCATCGTGTGTATATACCACATTTTATTTATCCATTCATCTGTTGAAGGATATTTGGGTTGTTTCCATCTCTTGGCAATTGTAAATAATGCTGCTATGAACATTGGCATGCAGATATCTGTTCGTGTCACTGCTTTGAGATCTTCTGGGTATATAGCGAGAAGTGCAATTGGTGGATCGAAGGGTAACTCTTATCTAGTTTTCTAAGGAACTGCCAGACTGTCTTCCAGAGTGGCTGAACCATTATACAGTCCCACCAACAATGAATAAGTGTTCCAATTTTTCCACATCCTCTCTGGAATTTGTAGCTTCCTGTTTGTTTAATGGCGGCCGTTCTAATTGGTGTGCGATGGTATCTGGTTGTGGTCTTAATTGGCATCTCTGTAATACCTAGTGAAGATGAAAACATTTTCATGTGCTTTTTGGCCATTTGTTTTTCCTCTTCTTAAAATTGTCTTTTCGTATCTTTTATCCATTTTATAATTGGGCTGTCTGTACTATTGTCATTGAGCTGTAGGATTTCTTTATATATGCAAGTTGTCAGTCTATTGCCAGATACATGGTTTCCAAAATATTTTTCCCATTGATTTGGCAGCCTGTTCACCTTTTTGACAAATTCCTTTAGGTACAGCAACTTTGAAGATTGCAGAGTTCCCATTTATCTATTTTTTTTTCTTTTCTTGCTTATGCTATGGGTGTAAGGTCTAGGAAGTGACCTCTTAATACAAGGTCCTGAAAATGTTTCCCTACATTATCTTCTAGAAGATTTATGGTACTGCCTTTTATACTGAGGTCTTTGATCCACTTTGAGTTAATTTTTGTGTAGGGTGTGAGATAGGGGTCCCCTTCACTCTTTTGGATATAGATATCCAGCTCTCTCAGCCCCATTTGTTGTAAACACTGTTATGTCCCAGTTCCATGGCTTTGGGGACCTTATCAAAGATCAGTCAGCTGTAGATCTGGGGGTCTATCCCAAATTCTCAATTCAATTCCATTGATCAATATGTCTGTCTTTTTGTCAGTACCATGCTGTTTTGACTACTGTGGCTTTATGGTAAGCTTCAAAATCAGGGACTGTAATTCCTCCCACTTTGTTTTTCTTTCTCAGTGTGTTTTTAGCAATTTGAGGCATCTTCCCTTTCCAACTAAATTTGATAAATAGCTTTTCCAAGTCTGCAAAGTAGGTTGTTGGAAATTTGATTGGGAGTGCATTGAATCTGTAGATGAGTTCCTTCCTATCCATGAACATGGAATATTTTTCGATCTTTTAAGGTCCCTTTCTGCTTATTTCTTTTAGTAGAGTTATGCAGTTTTATTTGTATAGGCCTTTTACATCTTTGGTTAAGTTTATTCCTATGTATGTGAGTTTTTTAGTTGCTATTGAAAATGATGTGTTTCCTTGAGTGTCTCTTCACTTCATTCATTTCTAGTTTATAGAAACATTACTGACTTATGTGCATTGATCTTGTATCCCACTACTTTCCTAAATTGGTTTATTAGCTCTAGTAGCTGTATCATTGATTTCTCAGGGTTTTCCAGATATAAAATCATATCATCTGCAAATAATTACAGTTTTACTTCTTCCTTTCCATTTGGATGCTTTTTACTTCTTTGTGTTGCCAGATTGCCCTAGCTAGCACTTCTAGCACAATGTTGAATAACAGTGGTGACAGCAGGCATCTTTCTCTCATTCCTGATCTTAGGGGGAAGGATTTCAGTCTCTTGCCACTGAATACTATGCTGGCTGTAGGTTTTTCATATATGCTCTTTATGATATTGAGGAAGTTTCTTTCAATTCCTACCTTTTGAATGGTAGGTGGTCTTTCTCTTTCAGTATCTTAAATATATAACTCCACTTTCTTCTTTCCTCCATGGTTTCTATTGAGAAATACACACATAGACTTATCCAGCTTCCTTTGTATGCGATGGATCACTTTTGTCTTGCTGCTTTCAGGGTTCTCTTTTTATGTTTGACATTTGATAATCTGATTGTTAAGTGTCTTGGTGTAGGCCTATTCAGATCTATTCTGTTTGGTGTAGGCTGCACTTCTTGTATCCATTATTTTATGTCTTTCATAAGAGATGGGAAATGTTCATTGATTATTTCTTCTATTATTTATTCTGCCCCTTTTCCCTTCTCTTCTCCTTCTGGAACACCAATGACACATACATTCTTGCTTTTCATTTTGTCCTTAAGTTCCCAGAGACATTGCTCATATTTTTCCATTCTTTTCTCTATGTCTTCTTTTGTATGTAGTCTTTCAGGTGTCTTTTTCTCCAGTTCCTGAGTGTTTTCTTCTGCCTCTTGGATCTACTGTCGTATGTTTCCATTGTGTCTTTCTTCTCTTGTGTTGTGCCTTTCACTTCCATAGATTCTGCCAGTTGTTTTTCAAACTTTCAATTTCCACCTTATGTACTCCCAGTGTTTTCATTATCTGGTTCATCTCTTTCACCATATCTTCCCTAAACTTTTTAAATTGACTTATTATTAGTTGTTTCAATTCCTGTATCTCAGATGAAGTGTAAGTTTGTTCCTTTGACTGGGCCATAACTTCATTTTTCTTAGCATAGGTTATAGTTTTCTGTTGTCTAGGCATGGTTTCCTTGGTTACCCCAATCAGGTTTTCCCAGACAAGAACTGGTCAGGTCACAGAAGGAAAACTTATTCTGTATCTGGTTTCCCTGAGGGTGTGTCTTAGAAAATTGTTATACCCTGTGATGCCTCATGTCACTGTGCTTTTCTGCCCAGCAGGTGGCACCTGTCAGCCTGTAAATCCAGACTGGTGTAAGGAGGTGTGGCCCATGGCTGTTTTCTCCCAGGCTCTGGGGTCTGGTTCTGAATGGAAGGTGGGTAGTAGAGCTGGGTACCACCCCTTTCCTCTTAGGGAAGATAACCCTCATAGGAAGAGGTCCTTAGCATTCGAATAGTCTCTGCCTGTGCAATCTCCACCCTTTTCTGGGTCAGGGCACTGGGAACTTAAAATGTCTGAGGCTTTCTCCACTGAGCCAAAACAGGGAGAGAAAGCCCTCTTCAGGGCCAGTCTACATCCACACTCTGGCTCTCCAAGGTCAGTAGTCACCCAAAGCCTCTCTCTGCTTGTTGTGGACTAGTAGCTTGTAGTGAGCAGTCCATGCTTGTTAATTAAAACCCCAGTTAGAGCTCAGCTCAGCTATACTTGCTTGCTGGGAGAGAGCTTCTCTTTAGCACCATGAGGCTTTGCAGATTGGGCTGTAGGAGTATGGGGCTCCTGGCTTGGAACCATGGTTTTTACTTACAAATTTTATGCTGCATTCTCAGGCATTCCTCCCAATTCAGATTGGTGTATGATGAGCAGATGGTCACATTTGTCAACCCACAGTTACTTCAGATTATTTACTGGTTGTTTCTGGTTGTTTATTAGTTGTTCCAGGGGGACTAACTAGTTTCCATTCCTCTCTATGCTGCCATCTTTGATCTCCCTGGATGTATAGTTTTAAAAGATAATGTTTCCTTATTACAAAAGCAGTTTTTTCATTGTATAAAATGCAGATTAATAAAAAAAAAATGGTCTAAAAGCAGCCCATAATCTAATCAACAACACTGATGACATTTAGGTGAATATCCTTTTTCCTCCTAAAAATATACCTTTTTTTCCCTGCACCCCATGGCAAGGAGCCTCTTTATTTCTTTCCCAGACTGTTTTTTTTTTTGGTCTTCCTGGTTTTGGGCTCCCCTGATTCAACCCCCAGGAGCTGCCACAGGTTTGGGGAGGAGAGACAGGATTGTATGGGTAGTTGACCACACAGAACCTGCACTCTCATAGGTTTTGATATGTTGTGTTCTCATTTACATTCATCTCTATATATTTAGCAATTTCTCTTGCTGTATCTTCTTTAACCCACTGATTGTTTGGAATGTGCTGTTTAACCTCCAGGTATTTGTGAATTTTCTGTCTCGGATGGTTATTGACTTTTAATTGTATTCCATGTGGTCAGTGAATGTGTTTTGCATAATTCAATATTTTTAATTTTATTGAGGCTTGATTTTTGTCCCAGCATATGATCTCTTCTGGAGAAAGTTCCATGAGCACTAGAGAAGAATGTCTATCCTGGTGATTTGGGATGTAATGTTCTACATATGTCTGTTACATCAAATTCATTTATCCAATTGTTTAGGTTTTCAGTTTCCTAATTGGTCTTCTGTCTGGCTCATCTATCTATAGGAGAGTGTGATGTGTTGAAGTCTCCCACAATTATTGTGAAAACATCAATTGCTTCCTTTAGATTTGTCAGTGTTTTTCTCATGTATTTTGTGGAACCTTGATTGGGTGCATAAACATTTATGATTGTTATTTCTTCTCATTGAATTGTCCCTTTCATTAGCATGTAGTGGCCTTCTTTGTCTCTCATAACATCCTTGCATTTAAAGTCTATTTTATCTGAGACTAATATTGCTACTCCTGCTTTCCTTTGGCTGTAGCTTGCATGAAGTATTTTTCCATCCTTTCACTTTCAAGTTCTTTTTGCTGCTTTGTCTAAGATGAGTCTCTTGTATGCAGCATATTGATGGTTCATAATTTTGACACATTCTGCCTATCCGTATCTTTTAATTGGGAAGTATAATCCATTTACATTCAACATTATTACTGTGAAGGCATGTCTCGAATCAGTCACCCTATCCTTTGGTTTATGTTTGTCAGATATATTTTTCCCTCTCTCTCTTAATGTCCATTAATGTACCCATACTGAATCTCTTTAGCACTGAACCTTTCTCCACATCTCTCTCCTTTCTTTGTTTCTCTGTTGGTAGGGCTCCTTTTAGTATCTCAATTAGGGCAGGTTTCTTGTTAGCAAATACTCTTGGCATTTGTTTGCCTGTGAAAAGTTTAAGCTTTACCTCAAATTTGAAGGAGAGCTTTGCTGGATAAAGAATTCTTGGTTGGCAATTTTTCTGTCTCAGAATTTTAAATATGTCATGCCACTGCCTTCTCACCTCCATGGTGGCTGCTGAATAGTCACTACTTAGTCTTATGCTATTTCCTTTGTAAGTGGTGAATTGCTTTTCTCCTGCTGCTTTCAGAAATTGCTCCTTTTCTCAGTATTTGGCAATCTGATCAGAATATGTCTCAGAGTGGGTTTATTTGGATTTACCCTATTTGGAGTTCTCTGGGCATATATGATTTGTGTATTTATGTTGTTTAGAATGATTGGGAAGTTTTCCCCAAGAATTTCTTTGAATACTCTTCCTAAACTTTGCAGGCAATCTTCCATAGCAAAAATAAAAACCTGGAAATGACCCTAATGTGCCTCAACAGATGAATAGATAAACAAATTTTGGTATCTTACATACAATAGCATATTATTAATCCACAAAATTTAATGCAACTCTGATACATAGCATTATGTGGCTGAACCTTGAAATCATTACACTGAATGAAATAAGCCAGACAGAAAAGATCACATACTATATGATTCCATTCCTACTAAATATCCAGAATAGGTACATTCATAGAAACAGAAAACAGATTGGTGTTTAATGAGAGGCTGAGTTGAGCAAGGAGTGGGGGGTAACTGTTTGCTGGGTATGGATTTTCTTTTGTGGTTGTGAAAATATTTTGAAACTAGATAAAGGTGGTAGTTGCCCAATGTGAAAATAATAAATGCCACTGAAACATTCACTTTAAAGACTTAATTTTATGCCATGTGAATTTCACTTCAATCTTTAAAAATACCAAAGTGAGGAAACCTTGGTTGTTTCCTTCATCATATTCTTCAAAATACAGGAAGAATATCATTCAACAATTTTCATGAATTCTATTTGCAGGGAATTTATAATAATTTAAATGAAGCAAAACTTTTAAATTTAATCTTGTCTAATAGTTGAGTGAGTGGTTGGTACAGTGTTCCTCATCAAGATATCATGAGTAATGTGAAAAGTATGTTGATTTTAATTAAAATGTCATACAAGTAATGGTATATTTTAGTTTTTGAATGACACATTAAAACATGCATTGAAGTCCAAAGCTGGTTAGGCTAAAAATAAAATTCATTGAAATACCATTCAATTATCTTTTAAGAGCTCATCATCAGATAAAGATTCTTAATACAAATTTATTTTTTCTTTCAAATAATAGGAGAAAAAGAGGATTTTGTTTTAAGCAAAAAGTTAAGAAAGATCTACTTTTCCTCTGGGTTATTCATGCAAATTCCCATGGTTGAAATGACCAAAAATAATTAGACTGTGGTTTAGCAGTATAAAATTGAAGTCTAAAATGTAGATTGTGACTCAACATACTAGAAGACCAAGTTGATCCATCTCCAAATTGCATCATTTTTTCCTTTCTGTTAGCTACTCCCAGGGAGAGGTTGCTGGGTTTTCCAACCTGAATTTGCAGAGTTTTTCTTTGCAGTTATCTACCAACTTGATGTTTCAGAAGTCAGAATTTTGAGATAGAAAATTTTGTTCATTGTGGACTTTTCCTGATTTTATTTGGTACGTTACCATTAGTAGATACTTTATTATTGTGACACTAATGCAAAGATTAGACCAAATATTTCTAACTGGTAGAAGATTTCATGAATCTTCATGCAGATTTTTTCCCTTTAATTAAACTTTTTATCTTCAAGCCTTCTGCATAGACAGGAAAAGAGCTTAAGTAATACTATAGCTATATATCAGCTTATGGTGGGGTTTTTACTAATTTCTTTTGCCAGAATTTTTTAAAAACCCATTTATTCCTCACTGTCAATTTCATCACTAACTTCCCAAAATTTACTTATCTCATTGAAAAATTCCTTTGTTGGAATTACAATTGAAATTATCTTTGCTGCTAGTGTGGAAAATAAGTGCTGTTTAGATGACTTGAAGTTTCATAGACATGTTTATCTGATTATGAAACAGAGAAAGCTTTTATTTCCTACATAAACATAATGAAAAAATTTTGAAAATTGGAAAAATTATAATTAAAATTGATCACAAGATATAATTGGATTCACAGGGCACTAGTAGATCTCACCTATTGCTATTATAATATCAAGAAATCCCACCACCAAGTGATAAGAAAATATTTGTATCCTTATAGAAAAAGTGATTTGCTGCATATTTTGAATCTATTATTTTGTTTGGTTTTTGTTTTGCTTTTGTTAACAAAATCCGCATACATCCTTGGAGATGAATCATTCAACAATTTACTTATACCTATCAGAAGAACAGGGATGGTTTAAAGTCTCATATGAGGCTACTTACTAAAGAGAATGCCCATCCCTGACACTTTGGGATCTGGAGCAGGAATATCAACAGTTAATAAGAAATTAGCCCTTAAAGTAATGAATAATGAAAAAAATACAAGAAAATAAACTAACCTGATAATAGAATAGGTCATAAAGAATAAATTCTGATCATTGACATAAAAGTTTATTCACATTTATTCTTTATTATTTTCTTTCTTCTACATCTAAGGTAGTTATATAACTGCCCATGATGTAAAAGCAGTCAAAGTAGGTTGGAATGAAAAGACTTGGAGGTAACTTGAAACTATTGGATGGCATTTAAATCAGCAGTTCCTAATGACAGGCAAGTAAAGATTATAAAGGCAATGGTTCATGTTACTGCAAAATTTTTGCTGATATTTTCAGGAAGTTGCTCAAAATAGGACAAGTGCCAGAATTCTGAAAGAGTTTAATGCTCAATTTTTCTAAAACTGTAGACCTGTTCACATAACTTCAGTACCTCCAATGATAGCAGAACAAGTCATACATCACATTGAAAATGTCTACAGGTGCACAAAATACTAAGAAGCAACATCATTTCTAAAAGAACAAGTAACTTTAGGCACATTTTATTCCTCTCTCTACCAAATTGATGTCATTCATAGAGAGGGAGAAAAATATCGCTATATACCAAAAATATGGCTGCAAACACCACTTTAATGTTTCCATCTTTTATTTGTTTCATTCTTATTAAACACCTTTGTATCATTCATGTTTTTTTGCCAACCTAAGTCTTAATCTTTCCTATGTTTTTCTTTAAGGCTAGTCCTTAGAGAAGGTAGTCAATTGTATGGCATTATTTTGGGGAAATGGGGAAGATTTTGCTGCCCTCCAAAATAAATTACTAATTTTGATACTTTAGTTCTTTGGCTCAAGGCTCTTTGAAGCTACTAATAGGCTGTGTGACTGAGAAAGTTGTTAAACTTTTCTCTTTTTCACATATTTAAAAGCTATACTTTTCTTCCAGCCCTCTGGATCTGTTACTTAAAATAGGTAGCAAATCCAAGGTAACTTTCTCAGCTGGATCATTAAAAACAAGATGTTTATTAAAGGTAAGTGTAAGGTCAAACAGATATTGTGAGCAAACACAAAATGAAGGAGGTAGAAATTATTTTAGAAAGTGGTTTCATGTAAAGTTGATGATGCTGTGACTGATTAAAAATAATAACTAATATGGATATGGTATTCATTATGTTCCAGGAATTAATCAGAAATTTTTTATGTGTACATTAACAAGACATAATAAAAATAAGAATAAAATGATTTAATTGTAAGGAATGTACAACGTACAATATTTATGAATATAATGATGGAATGTAATGACAGAAGTAAACAGTATGGAAAGCCTAATAAGTAATCTTCTGTTGATGCTTGGTATTGACTAAATTCTTAGTATGACATATGGAGCCACATCCAATTTAGGATTCTGTATTTGAAAAAAAATGCATGTGTTATGACTTGTGTGATGGATTGAATTACGTACCCTGGGGTGGGGGGATATATTCTTAATCTTAATCCCATTCCTAAATGTGTGAAATAGAAAATTTTGAAGATGTTATTTTAGTTAAGGTGTGGTTGATTGAATTAGGATGAGTCTTAATCCCATTTCCTGGCACTTATAAAGAGAAAGCCATGGGGAGGAACAAGAAGCTGGAAAAGTCAGCAGGAAGCTGGAAGAGAAATGAGAGGATATCATCATGTGACAGACAAGCCAAGCAACCCAAGAATTGCCAGACAGCCAGAATTCTATTGGTCCAGAGCTGAAGTAAGCCTTCTAACCTCTGAAACCATGAGCCAATAAATTCCCATTTTCAAGCTAATCCATTGGGCGATATTTGTCATAGTTGCCTAGAAACTAAGACAAGTTGTTTTAGAAGAGCAGAACTAAAATAATTAAAGGAATCAGAAACTGAAAACAAGTTTTAAAGGACCTTTTTTCTTTTGTGAGAGAGAGACAGAAGTAAGAATGCATTTGCTTTAGAAAAATAACGTAAGGTTGACTAAATAAAAGAGAAAGAAAGAATGATGACCAATTAATTCAGTAAATTAATGCAGTAAATATTAACTCACTATTCAATTCTGCTTGCTATTGTGGTAGGAAAAATTACATGGCGTTATCTCTGACCACAAGGAGTTTATATTTTCACTGAAAAGGCAAAATTAACACAGTCATTGCAAAGAAAAGAAGGCTGTATAAGATGCATTATGATCCAATGCAAAAATGAGTATTTCAGACAATGAATGAGATAATTATCAAGAAAAGAGTGAGATGAAGGTAAGCCAGGCTACACACAATATCCCTAAAGCTTGGAGCCCTCCTACTCTCTCTGCTCCTTTCACCTCACTAGCATCAGATCTCTGCATTGATGAAACTTCTGGAAAGCCTTCTTTGAATTATGTCCTCTTTGCCCACTACAGCAATGCATATATACAACTAGGTTAGGTGCCTCTTCTGTGCTCCCTCAGCATCTTGCATTTGCATGTAACTCAGTTTTTCTCATTCTGTATTATAATTGCTTGTTTGCTTGTCTGTAACCCTGAATAAAATGTGAGTTCCTTGAAAGAAGAGACAAGGTCTTATTTATTACCACATTTTTCATATAATAAATAGCCTGGCGTATATTAGGAAGTTTGTCAGTATTTGAGGAGTAAAGGAACAAATATATGAATGCTCTATCAATGTCAAGGGCATTTTTCTCATCAAAACAAGTTGATAAATTGCCAACAAATTTCTCTCAAAATGCTTTAAATGGCAAGTAGACTAATGGGCCTGTCAGGATGAGCTTAGGGGATCATTTATGATATTTTGCATTCTAATTTCTCCAGGTTTACTGCTCTTTACTTCCCACCTATGCCTCAGCAATAAAGAACAACTTGCATTTCTCTCTTGCTTTTTTATGTGATTTTTGAGATATATTCACATACCAGATAATCACCCAAAGTGTACAATCAATGGTTCATGGTATCATCATATATTTGTTCATTCATCAACACAATAAATTTTTGAACATTTTCATTACTTTAAAAAAAAGCATAAAAATAAACTGGAAAATACAAAACATCCCATACCCCTTATCTCCACCTATTATTTATTTATTTTTTTGTCTTTGTTTTCTTACTCATCTTTCCATATCCTGGATAAAAGGAGTATCAGTCACAAGGTTTTCACAATGACACAGTTACAGCCTAAAAGCTATATAGTTATACAATAATCTGCAAGAAACCAGGCTACTGGATTACAGTTCAACAGTTTCAAGTATTTCCTTCTAGCTATTCTAATACACTAAAAAGTAAAAATGTTATCCATATGATGCATAAGAATAACCTCCAGAGTGACCTCTCAACTCTGATTGAAATCTCTCAGCAAGTGAAACTTTATTTTGTTTCATTTCTCTTGCCCCATTTGGTCTAAGAAGGCTTCTGAATACTGCAATGCCATGGCCAGGCTCATCCTGGGAGTCATGTCTCATGTTGACAGGGAGATTTACACCCCTGGAAGTCAAGTTCAATGTAGGGGAAGGGCAGTGAGTTTACCTGCAGAGTTGGCTTAGAGAGACAGGCCAAATCTGAGCAACAAAAGAGGTTCTCTGGGGGTGACTCTTACACATAATTATAAGTTGGATGTTTCCCCTTTGCAAGAATAAGTTTTGTAAGGACTTGGTGTATTAAATTGGCAGTCCCCAATGCTTGTGAGAATATTAGGAATTCCCCACATTGGGGAGTTTAATAATTCCAGATTTTTCTCCAACCATCAAGGGGGCTTTGGAAATACTTTTTTATTCTCTGCCCAAATTACTCTGGGATGTATCAAGGCATCACACTGACCTGTACAAACCAACAAGATACACACTCCCTAATCAAAGTTCCATGTAATTATGGTGTTCAAATAAACTGACCATATGAGATAAATTAGTGTGTTATAAAAAATATAAATTTTGAACCAAATAAACATCTTTTCCACTGGTCTCATAAAGAATTTAAAATTTTAAAACATAGTCAATATTGTCCTTTAGCCTGATTTGCCTTAGTCCCAACCAGAACAGCTTCGTTAATAGCTCTAATTGAAGTCTGATCTCTTTTTCTGCTTTTTTTTTAAACTGTTTCTGTATGGGGTAATGCTGCATTTTGTAGCTGCAAAACTCTAGTTCTGACTGTCAGGTGTCACACAGATACATGAAGTGCCAGGGGCTGACAAAATAATACACAAAGAGTTCAGCATCTTAGAATTTAGAAATAACCTAAACAACTCAGTAATAGATGTGACTGCTGTAAGAGTTTACAATCTAGGAATCTTTACAGTAAGCCTTCCCCTGATACCCATGCTCTCAAATTCAATTCTGAGTTTGCGTCTAATATTTAGTCCATATTATTGAGGTGCTAAATTATTTGTCTTTCAGTTTCTGGCTTATTTCCCTCAACATATTGTCCTTAAGGTCCATTAACCTAGTTGGTGCCTCATAATTTCATTCCTTCTTGCAGCTGATCACTATTCCATTTTATGTATACACCACAGTTCATCCTTCTGTTCATTAGTCGATGTGCCCTCCATCCATTGAAAACATGAATACTGCCACCATAAGCAGCAGTGTGAAAATGACCTTTTGAGTCCTAGCTTTTGGTTCTTCCAAGTATATACCTACAAACAGGGTTGCAGGATCATATGGCAACCATATACTTAGCCTCCTGTGGAACCACCACACTGCCTTCCAGTTGGGCTCCACCATTCTAATTCCCTACAAACTGTGAATAGGTATATCTCACTCCCCACATTTTCTCTAGCATGTGTATCCTTCTGTTCATCTTTTTAAACAGTTTTATTCACACGCCATATAATCCATTCAAGGAAAACATTGAGGGAAATAAGCCAGAAAGAAAAGGAAAAAATGAAGAAAAAAAAAATTTTAAAAATAAAGTGAAATAAAATAAAATAAAAATGAGAAACAACAATAACACCAAGAATTCCATACCCCTTCCTTTTCTCCCCCACTTATTGATATTTAGCTTTTGTATATTGACTTTGGTACATTTCATGTATTTATATTACAATGCTACTGTCATCTATAGAATCTAAATTGAATTAAATATATTTTCCATATACCATCCCATTTTCAACACAGTGCAGTGTTGATATTAATTTGTTTCCCTTCATGTAAAAACATTCTCATATTTGTACATTTAATTACCATCATTGCCCACACTAGGTTTTGCTAAATTAGAAAGTCCCGCTCCTTATCTTCTATCTTTCCATCTACTGTCATACATACCCCTAGCCTGCCTCTTTCAACCATATTCACACTCATCTTTGTTCAGTGTACTTATGATATTGTACTACCATCAGGTAGTATTGTGCTATCCATATCTGGAGCTTTACAATCAAACCTGTTGAACATTCTTTACTCCTTCAGTATCAAATGCCCAATTTCTGCCCTCCTTCCTTCCTGATAAACTGTGTTCTCAACTTTAATTCCCAAAGTTTGATCATTAATGTTAGCTCATATTAGTGAGACCATACAGTATTTGTGCTTTTGTTTTGGGCTAATTTTGCTCAACATAATGTTTATCAAGGTTCATTCATGTTGTTACATGCTTCATGACTTTATGCTGTTACAGCTGCCTAAAATTCCATTGCACATACATACCAGAGTATGGTTTTCCCCATCTCTTGACAATCTTTAACAATGCTGCTATAAACATCGGTGTGCATATGTCCTTTTGTTTCCCTGACTTCAGATCCTCCAAATATGTACCTAGTGATGGGGTTGCTAGATCATATGGCAATTCTATACTCAGCTTTATGAGAAACCACCAAACTGCCTTCCAGAGTGGTTGCACCATTTTACATTCCCACCAACACGGAATAAGTGTGACTCTTTCTCCAATTCCGCTCCAGCACTTGTAGTTTTCTGTTTTATTGATAATGGGCATTCTAGTAGGTGAGAGATGATATCTCTTTGTGGTTTTGATTTGTATTTCCCTAATAGCCAGTGAAGTTGAGCATCTTTTCATATGTTTTTGAGCCATTCATATTTCCTCTTCAGGAAAGTATCTGTCCATGTCTTTTGCCCATTGCTGATTGTGTTCTTTGTCTTATACTTGCTGATTTGTAGGATCTCTTTATATATTCTGGATATTAAACCCTTATCTGATATGTGGCTTTCATATATTGTCTCCCACTGCATAGGCTGCATTTTTACCTTTCTTACAAAGTCCTTTGATGCACAAAATTCTTCCATTTTGATGAGATATCATTTATCTATTTTACCTTTCATTGTTCACCCTTTGGGTTAAGGTCTAGGAAACAACCTCTTATCACATGATCTTTAAGATGTTACCCTACATTTTCTTCTAAACATTTTATATTCTTAGTTCAAATGTTTAGGTCCTTGATCCATTCTGAGTTGATTTTTGTATAAGGTGTGAGATATGAGTCCTCTTTTATTCTTTTGTATATGGATATACATTTCCACAAACACCATTTGTTGAAGAGGCTGATCTGCCCCAGTTGAGTTGACTTGAGCACCTTATCAAAGATCAGTTATCTTTAGTTTGGAGGGTCTATTCTGAACACTCAAGTAGATTCCATTTGTCACTATACCTATCATTATGCCAGTATCATGTTCCTTTGACCACTGTAGCTTTGTAATATGCTTTAAAGTCAGGTAGAGTGAGACCTCCCACTTCATTTCTCTTTCTCAAAATATTATTAGCTATTTGGGGCACCCTGTCCTTCCAAAAAATGTGGTTATTTGTTTTTCTAGTTCTTCAAAGTAAGATATTGGGATTTTAATTGTTATTGCTTTGAATCTATAAATCAATTTGGGTAGAACTGATACCTTAACTCTATTTAGTCTTCCAATCCATGAACACATTTATTTACATCTTCTTTGATTTCCTTTTGCTAGTTCTTGTACTTTTCTGTGTATAGGTCTTTTATGGCCTTGGTTAATTTATACCTAAGTATTTGATTATTTTGGTTACTACTGTAAATAGAATTAATTTCTTGAATTCCTCCTCAGATTGCTCATTACTGTTGCAGCAACACTACTGATTTTTGCATATTGATCCTGTGCCCTGCCAATTTGCTCTCCTCATTTACTTGAACCAGCAGTTTTGCTGTAGATTTTCCAGAATTTCTACATATACTATAATGTTGTCTGCAAACAGTGAAATCTTTACTTCTTATTTTTGAATTTGGATGCCTTTTATTTCTTTTTCTTGCTGAGTTTGCTGAGTAGCTAGAACTTCAAGAACAATGTTGAATAACAGTGGTGACAGTGGGCATCCTTCTCTTGTTCCTGATCTTAGTACATTGAGTACAATGTTAGCTGTGGGTTTTTCATATATTCCTTTTTATCATATTGAGGAAGGTCCCTTTTATTCCTATCATTTGAATTGTTTTCATTGAGAAGGGATGTTTAATTTTGTCAAATGAATTTTCTACATCAGTCTAGAAGATCAAGTGGATTTTCCCCTTTGATGTTTTGATATGGTGTATTACAATAGTTTATTGTCATGTTCTGAACCAGACTTGCATACCTGGAGTAAATTCCAGTTGGTCATGTTGTATAATTCTTTTATTGTGCTGCTGGATTCAACTTGTGAGTATTTTGTTGAGAATTTCTGCATTTATTTTAATTAAAGAGATTGCTTGTAATTTCCTTTCTTGTAGTATCTTTGTCTAACTTTGGTATTATGGTGATGTTGTCTTCATAGAATGGTTTAGGTAGCTTTCCCAACTCTTCAATTTTTTGAAGAGATTGAGCAGGATTGGCACTAATTCTTTCTTGAATGCTTGATAGAATTCACATGTGAAGCCATCTGATCCTAGACTTTTCTTTTTGGGGAGCTTTTTGATGACTGATTCAATCTCTTTACTTGTGATTGGTTTGCTGAGGTCATCTAGTTCTTCTAAAGTCAATGTTGATTACTCGTCCTTTTCTAGGAAGTTGTCAATTTCATCTACATTGCATAGTTTATTAACATATAGTTGCTGATGGTATCCTCTCATCACACATTTATTTCTGTAAGGTCAGTAGTTATGTCACTTCTCCAATTTCTGCCAAATTCTGGTATTATTTGTTTGCATCCTCTTTCTTTCGTTCTTTCTTTTTGTCAGCCAAGCCGAGTCCATCAACTTTATATATTTTTCTCAAAGAACCACCTTCTAGTATTACTGATTATCTATTGTTTCATGTTCTCAACTATTATTGTTGAGGTTTCCACTTCTCACTTCATTTTTGTCAGTGTGTGCCTCATGTATCTTGGGGCACTCCAGCTCAGTGCATAAATACTTTTGATTCTATGCTTTCTTTAAAAATTGTCCATTTTAGTAGTACATAGTGTCTTTCTTTGTCTTGTTTAATTGTTTTACACTAGAGGTATAGTTTGTCTGATACTACTATAGCTGTCTCTGATCTTTTCTTGTTGTTTGTATGAGATATCTTTTTACAATCTTTCACTTTCAACCTATTTTTGTCCTTCTGTCTACAATGAGTCTCTTGTAGACAGCATATAGATGGGTCCTGTTTTTTAATCCATTTTGCCAGTCTATGTCTTTTTATTGGGGAGATTAATCCATTAACATTTAATGTAATTATTGTATAGGTTGTACATTCTTCTACCATTTTGTCATTTTGATTTTATATGTCCTATTTTCTCTCTCTCTCTTTGCAGCCTTACTAATTTTCTTCATTTCCTCACTCATCTGCAAACCTCCCTTTCCTCTCTCTTCCTATCTGACTGTACCATCCCCTTTAGTATTTCTCATAGAGCAAGTCTTTTGTTCACAAACTCTCTCAGTTTATGTTGGTCTTAAAATATTTGAAATTCACCCCCATTTTTGAAGGACAGTTTTACTGGATATAGAATTTTTAGTTGTCAGTTTTCTCTTTCAGTATCTTATATATATTTATCATACCACTGCCTTCTTGCCTAAATGGTTTATGTTGAGAAACCCACAAATAGTCTTAAAAACTTTCTTTGTACATGATCATGTTCCAGTTTGCTAATGCCACCATTATGCAAAATACCAGAAATGTATTGGCTTTTATAAAGGGGGTTTATTTGTTTAAAAATTTACAGTTTGAAGGCCAAGAAAATGTCTAAATTAAGGCATCAACAAGAGTATACCTTCACTAAAAGATGGCCAACAGCTTCCAGAAAACCTATGTTATCTGGGAAACCGTGTGTCTGGCAACTGCTAATCCTAAGTTGTGTTCCAGCTCCTGTCTCAGCTCCTGTGCTTTCTTCAAAATGTTGTTCTTGGGGTGTTTTGTCCTCTTGTATCTTCTCTGGAGCAAACACTGGGCTAACATCTCCAAAGTGTGAGCAAAAGTCTGCTTTCAGTAGCTGTATTCAAAATGTCTCTCTCAGCTGCTCTCCAAAATGTCACTGACAGCTGTTGTGAGGTCCTTCTGTTTGTGAGCTCTTTCATAGGACTCCAGTGCATAAATCAAGACCCACCCTGTATGGGTGGGGTCCATATCTTCATGGAAATAATTCAATCAAATCTTTCATCCACAGTTGATTATGTCGCATCTCCATGGAAACAATGAAAGGATTGCAACCCAATCAACAGTAATATGTCTGCCCCCACAGGATTGCATTAAGGAACATGGCATTTTGGGGGACATAATACACTCATACTGGCACATTCCAGCCCCTGGACCCCAAAATGACATGACCTTTCCATATACAAAATTCATTCATCCCATCACAATATCACAAAAACTTAAATCATTTCAGTAACAATAGGTAAGTACAAGATCCCATCAAAATAAGTTACAGGTGTGGTCTGTGCTAAGGCAAATTTCTCTTCTAGATGTGGACCTGTGAAACTTAGAACTAGTTATATACTGCCAATATACAAAGGAGTGACAGTCCTAGGATAAACATTCCAATTGCCATAGGGAGAAACTGGAAGAAAATCAGGGTTCGCAGGATCAAAAGTGTTCCTAAAATCTGAAGGGCAAACTCCATTAAACTTCCAAGTCTGAGAGTCATTTGTTGAATGCTGTTTTATCCTTGGGCTTGAGAGAGCAGAAGAACAACCTTTTCCAAAGGCTTGTGTGGCACCATTTTCTCTCCAAATGCTGGGATAAGTGTACCACATTGTGGAGATCACCTTCCTGGCCCCACCCTCTTCAAACAGTAGGGTGGCACTTGGACTCTCTTCTATCTCTGGGGTACACCCTCAATCCCTTCAGAATAATAGGGTGATGGCCAGGCTCTTCCCTATGCTATGAAATGTGCTCCTCACTCTCTGAGGTTTGGGGTGGCAGCACTCTTCCTGAGCATTGAGGTAGAAGGCCCTCCCTCAACCTCCAGGGCAAAGTCACCCTTTCTATGTGCATGGGTTGCTCTGCTCTTCTTGCCTGAGATTTCTTGAATCCAGACCTCAATTTCCTTGGTTCTGTCCTTGAAGAAACTTTTCCTTCAGTTTGTCCCTTCTCCATCCCCTCCAGTCCAGACTGGCAATGGTTTTACCTACACAGATCTCACAAAAATTTTGTATGCTTGGCATGCAGTTTACAGGGGTAAAAACCATTGGACAATAGGACTTTCCACATATCCTTTATGGATAACACCATCTCCAATCCTGGCTTTACTGAAATGGGGGTCAGCTTCCATGTTTGATTAAATTCTCATGTGGGGCTGCAGCCTATGTGGTCTCACTTTTTGGAAGCCCAGAATTTTCCAAGCTATCAGTTTCTGATTTGTACACAAGAGTTCAATTCTCATCATATCCCTCTCAACTCATATTTTACTATAAGCTGCAAGGATAAATTGGGCTACACCTCCACATGTAGTGTGGAGATCTCCTCAGCTAAGTATTTCAGCTCATTGCTTTCAAATTCTGCCTTCCATCCAACTACAGGATTCAATATTGCCAATTTTCTGCCACTTTAAAACAAGGATCACATTCCTTCCAGTTTGCAATGACACATTCAAAATTTCTGTTCAAGGCCTCACCAGAGCTATCTTTAGAGTCCATATTTCTACCAACAGTTTCTTCAAAGCCATTCAGGTCTTTTCTATCAAATTCCTCACAATTCTTCCAGAATTTTTCCCTTATCCATTTATAAAGCCATTCCAATATGTTTGGTATTTGTAAACTCAGCAGCACGCCACTCCTAGTACCAAAATCCATTCCGGTTTACTAATGCTGCCATTATGCAAAATACCAGAAATGGATTGGCTTTTATAAAGGAGTTTATTTGTTTAAAAATTTACAGTTTGAAGGCCATGAAAGTGTCCAAATTAAGGCATCAATATGAGTATACTTTCACCAAAGGAAGGCCAATGGCTTCCAGAAAACTTTGTTAGCTGGGAAGGCATGTGGCTGGCATCTGCTGATTCCAGGTCATGTTCCATCTCCTCTCTCAGCTCCTGTTCTTTCTTCACAATGTTGCTCTTGGGGCATTTTGTCCTTTCATAGCTTCTTTGGAACCAACACTGGTGTAGCATCTCCAAAGTGTCAGCAAAAGTCTGCTTTCAGAAGCCATCTCCAAAATGTCTCTCCAAGCTGCTCTCCAAAATGTCACTGTCAGATGCACTGAGGTCCTTCTGTTTGTGAGCTCTCTTATAGGACTGCGATGATTAAATCAAGACCCACCCTGAATGGGCAGGGTCCTCATCTCCATGGAAATAATTCAATCAAACTTTTCACCCACAGGTGATTGAGTCATATCTCCATGGAAACACTCAATCAAAGGATTCCAACCCAATCAACACTAATATGTCTGCCCCCACAAGATTGCATTAAAGAACATGGTGTTTACAGGGACATAATGCACCCAAACCAGCACAGATAGATTGCTTTTCTCTGGCTGCTTTTAGTATTTTCTCTTTGGCTTTGACATTTAGCAATCTGATTAGTAAGTGTCTTGGAGTAAGTTTATTCAGATCTATTTTGTTTGGAGTACACTGTGCTTCTTGTATTTTTAATTTTATGTCTTTCATAAGAGATGGGAAATTTTCAGTCATTTTTGTCTCCATTATTCTTTCTGCCCCTTTTCCCTTCTCTTCTCCTCCTGGGGCACCTAAGACATGTACATTTGTGTGCTTCATGTTTTTCATTCAATTCCCAGAGACCCAGCTCATATTTTTCCACTGTTTTCCCTGTCTGCTATTTTGTGTGTAGGATTTCTGGTGTCCTGTCCTCTGGTTCACTAATCCTGTCTTTTGTCTCTTCAAATTTGCTGTTGTAAGTCTCCATTGTGTTTTGCATCTCTTCTTTTGTGCCTTTAATTCCCATAAATTCTGCCAATTGTTTTTTCAAACTTTTGAGTTCCTCTTTATGTTTGCCCAGTGTGTTCTTTATATCCTTCATTTTTTTGGCCATATCTTCCCTTAACTCATTGATTTCATTTTTGAATTGATTTAACATGTTTTTGAACATCTTTTATTAGTTGTTTCAACTCCTGTATCTCATTTGAATGTTAGTTTGTTCCTTTGTCTGGGCCATATCTTCATTTTCCCTGGTGTGACTAATTTTTATGTTTTTTTGTTTGTTTGTTTTTTTTTGTATCTAGTCATCTGGTTTCCTTCTTTAGTTTATTCTTGATGTCCTTTTCACTGTTTTAGCTAGTGTTTCTTGTTTGTCATCTTTGTTCTCTACCTGTTCTTTTGCATTCAGTTCACCTTATTCTAGACCTCTAGACTAGCTTCTGTTTAACTTATCAGAAGTTTTCAGCTCTTGTTTTCCTTGTTCCTGTCCTACATATATGGTACCTTTTTTATTTGAGGAGGGTCTGCCCACATATGATTGAACCCAATCATATTTTCCCATACAAGACATTCTCAAGTCTCAGGAGGAGGGTGTAATCAGAATCAACTTTTCCTGCGGATGAGACCCAGCAGATTTTCAAACTTTCCTGTGATGCCCCAAGGCTCTCTGCTTTTCATATAGTTCTCAGCAGGTGGCCTTTGTCAGCCCACAGCTCCCCACCAGTGAAGAGAGATTCAATGCCTTTAATTCTCAGCAGATGTTGTCCCTGCTTAGGGCATGGTTGAGTTTGGGGAGGAGGTAGAATGCAAGCCTAAACTGGTAATGTTTTTTCCCCAGCCATGAGGTTTGAATTATCTTCAGGTTGGCTGCAATTTGAGCTTGGTCTCACTCCCCCCAATTTCTTTGGGAAGATAAGCCCTTTAGGGAATTATCTCCTTTACTTGACTCCTTATTTTGTCTCACAGACTTGTCTTAACTCCATCTTTGCCTGGGTCAGTGCTGACCATGGAATATGCCTGAGACTTTCTCTAATGAGCTACTTGGAATATAATTTTAAAAAGAAATCCCATTTTCAGAGTCAGTCCCCAACCCCAAGTGTTCACCATTCAAAAGCCAGATTTGACCCTCAACTCTAGGTATGCCTTTCCTTGGTACACAGTTCTGCAACCCCATTTTTAGGTATATACTCAGAAGAGCTGAGAGCAGGGACAAGAAAAAACATTTGCCCAATGGTGTTAATGGTGGCAGTATTCACAATTTGTAATGGATAGGGTTGGTCTAAGGATACATGGACAGATGAACAGAAAGGTGTTCCATGGTGTATACATATAATGTAATATTGAGTGGCTGCAAGAAGGAATGAAGTTGTGAGGCATGCAACAAGGTGAATAAATCTTGAGGATAGTATGTTGAGTTAAATAAGCCAGAAAAAAAAGACAAATATTTTAACACCTTACTAATATGGACTGACAATAATGTGTAAACTCTGAGAATTGAAATTGAGAGCATGGATTATCAGAGGAAGGGTTATTGTAAAAGTTCAAAGATTGTAAGCTCTTACAGCAGTCACATCTATTCCTGAGTTGCAAAGTTGTTTCAAAATTCTAAGATGCTGAATTCTTTGTGTATTATCTTGTCACCCCGTGGCACTTCATGTATCTGCGTGACACCTGACAGTCAGAACTAGAATTTTACAGCTACAAAATACAGCAGTACCACATACAGAAACTTTAAAAAAAAAAAAAAGCAGAAAAAGAGATCAGACTTCAATTAGAAATATGAATGAAGCTGATTTGGTTAGGACTAAGGCGAATCCGACTAGAGTAAAGGATGATATTGACTGTGTCTTAAAATTTTAACTTCTTTGTGAGACTAATGGAAAAGTTATTTATTTGGTGAAAATTTATATATTTTTTGGCACACTATCTAATTAAACTTATATGGTCAGTTTATTTGAACACCATAATTACATGGAACCTTGAATAGGGAGTGAGACCTTGTTGGTTTACACAGGTTAATATGATGCCCTGATACAATCCAGGGTAATTTGGGCAGAGAATAAAAAAGTATTTGCAAATTCCCCTTGAGAGACTTTTGAAGATAAGCAAATATTAAACTTCCCTACCTGGGGAATTCCTAACATTCTCAGAAGCATTGGAGACTACCAATTTAATAGTCCAAGCCCTCAATTTTGGGATCTGTCCTAATGAGACTAATCCTGCAAAGGAGAATCTAAGCCTACTTATAATTATGCCTAAGTGTCATGCCCAGAGAAACTCTTGTTTGTTCAGATGTTGCTTCTTTCTCTAAGCCAACTCTGCAGGTAAACTCACTGCCCTCCCCCTTATGTGTGACATGATTACCAGGTGTGTTATTCTCCCTGGCATTTTAGGACATGACTCCCAAGAGTGAGCCTAACCCTGGCATTGTGGTATTTAGAATGCCTTCTTGTACCAATAGGGGGTCAAAAATGAAACAAAATAAAGTTTCAGTGGTTGAGAGATTTCAAATATAGTCAAGAGTTCATTCTGGAGGTTATTCATATGCATTATATAGATATCCATTTTTATTTTTTAGTGTATTAGAATACTAGAAGGAAATACCTGAAACTTTATACAGTAATCCAGTCACCTTGATTCTTGAAGATTATTGTATAATTATATAACTTTTATGTGTGACTGCATAAAACCTTGTGACTGACACTCCCTTTATCCAGTATATGGACAGATGAGTCAGAAAATAAAGACAATAAATAAATAAATAATAGGGTGATAAAGGGTAAGGAATGTTTTGGGTGTCCCTTTTATTTTTATTCTTACTTTTATTTTTTTGGCATAATGAAAATATTCAAAATTTATTTTGGTGCACAACTATATGATGATACCATGAAGCATTGATTGTCCCCTTTGGATGATTATCTGCTATGTAAATATTTCTCAATAATTTTGCATTAAAAATTAGCTATTATTGACTTCTTACTATCCACCAGGACTTGTTCTATATACTGTTATATTAACTTATTAAATAATCTCTATTATTTACTATTATATCCCAAATTTATAAAAATGAAACTGTGTCACAGAAATGAAAGTAATTTGTCCAAATTTACATGCTGCTGGCAAATGGCAGAGAAAATTATATTAAGTACTATACTGTTTCATCTCTGTACTTAGGATTTATGCTGGTCCTTGGAAAATGGACAAGACTTGGAATATAGAGACTTAAGGCAGAAAAGCATTGCATATGGACAGGTATGAAATTAGCTGAAGAACAGAAGCAAATGACAATTAAGAGAATTAACTAATTGATGTTGTTTGGAGAATTTGCAATAGAAAGTAATGGAAGATGGACTTGTATAGGTAAATAGAATGTAGATGGGATCAAATGCCAAGATGTGGAATTAAACTAGATAGAGCAAACACAAGGAGTAGAAACACAGTAAATACTTGAGTGAGTGACATGATAAATTAAATTATGGGACAGATTGATTCTAGGAAATGTGCACAATCAATAAGAACGGAGAAAATTGTCAGTCAGCTGGAGTTCTCAGGTCAGAATTATCTTAGTAATTCACCAGTGTCCAAGGTTCAACTCTTATACCCAAAGGCTTAGAAAATCTATGTGCCCCAAAGTTTATAAGATTCATGTATGACTGATTCAAACAAAATAATTGAAAAACAAATATTTTTTTACACCCATCTTCTTTATCAGTCATTGCATCAGACATTTGGGAGTGCTGATGAAAGACATACATGATTCCTATCTCCATGGAGCATATTAGCTTAGACATAATTAGAATAAGGTGATGAGTCTTACAGAAGTGGAAGAAAAGTTGGAGAATATATTAGAAAATGGGTTCCTTTTCTGGTCCAGAAGGCCAAGGGAAAATCCTGTAAGAGTTTATAACTACATAGAAGGGAAAATTTCCTGGAAAAAATTATACCTAGGCAGAGAATTTAGGAATAAAGTGACCAAAATCTGGTTAGACAAAAGGATGGAAAGTGGAAGGACTCTAGGATGAAGGAAAAACATGTAGAAAGAGGTGTGAGAAAACATATCTTATTCAAAGAACAGAAAGAATTTCTCTATGACTGGAACAGAGAGTGACACAGATGACATCAAAGAGAAAGCTAAGGCTAGATCACACAGGGTTATATAAGACACCAAAAAAATCCATTTTCATTCTAAATGTGATCAGAAATCATTGAGGAATTATAAGCAGATCAGTGGTCAGTTCATATAATTTGATTTATTATTTTAAAAATCCCTCTCAGACCTCCTCTTCTGATAGATAACTGGATTAGATAAATTGACTGGCCTTTAAAATTATACCAACCCCAAATACTGGATTCAATGTCCATTCTACATGAATTGGTGAGGAAGAAAGAAGTACACAGTCAAAAAAATGAAAAAAAAAAAACTAAGGCAAGTAGGAAACTTAAAAATATGAGCAAAGCATAAAGGTAGCTTATAAATTGAGGGGGTATTCCAAATATGATTATCTTTAACTTCAGTTGTCATGTCCAAATAAGGGACAGAACATAAATCACAGGGTCCACCCAGGGTATAGAAATTAATATAAAGCCCCCACATAAACCTTGAACCCAAGAGAATAAAACCATGATAATAGGGTCATCTAGGCTGATGTAAGCTCTAGGTTATACTTCTGGGAATAGCTAAATAGATTGCATTGGATTAATTATCCTGCAAATAGAAACTATATACTTAGCAAGAGATTTCTTAACATATGACTTTAAATATACTCATGAGTAAACAAACATAAGAATATAATAGAAAGAGATGGAACCTTGATAGAGGGAATGGCAATGAGTGAGTTTCCCATTTCATATGGCTTCTAGATAGAGAGGTCCCAGTAGTAGTGCTAGGATTCCAAAATGAATATAGAAAAAAGTACAGTTTTGCTGAATTGAATAATCAGAAAATAAAATCTAGGCAACCACAGCAACTGGAAATTGGGAAGACAAATCCAAGCAGTAGTGCTAGGATTCCAAAATGAATATAGAAAAAAGTACAGTTTTGCTGAATTGAATAATCAGAAAATAAAATCTAGGCAACCACAGCAACTGGAAATTGGGAAGACAAATCCAAGAAAGGAGAAACTATAGTGAGCCCCAAATTATATTTATCAGTGCAAACCAAATCTTTGATGTCTATATCAATATGGAACAGAGTTCAAGCAACCAAGCAAAAGCTAGAAAAATAGAACAAATATTTCAGACCTTGTTGTTTGAGTTCAGCTAAACTAACTGTTTGTTTTTAAATAAGTACCATTAATAGGAAAAAATAAAAGCAAACAGAATCCAGAGTATCTATAATATATCCACAATAAAATATTGGTGACAATAAAAAATGCTAGATACAAGGAAACAGAAAAGTGTGGCCCTTACTCATGATAAAATTCAAAGTATACCAACATCAAGAAAATCCATAAATTTACCTCAACCACTTTCAGGTAACATCTAGTGGTATTGGTATAGGATTATGGGAGAGGAATGGGATCATGCTCCGGGAAATCATTCTTTTTCCTGCACTTCCCCTAGCCACAATGGAGAAAAGTCCCTGCCCCTTGTCCTGTAGCTTAAAGCTTTTGCTCAAATTAAGAAATGGGTTGAGAGTGACATCAGCAAAATTGGCAGAGTAAGGGCTTCTAACAATTTTCTTCCTCATGAAAAAACGACAGGCAAAAAATTGTCAGAAACAACATTTTCAGAAATCTGGAAACTAACCAAAGTCTTGGAGAAACCTAGGGAGCACATATCCAAGAGAAATGGAAAATGGCAGAAGAAGAGAGAACTGGGCACCAAATGTAATTTAAACATTTTGTTGATAACCTAAAGTCCTTATCAGCAAGTTCTCATTTTCCTATTCTGAAAAATAAAGGGTTTATGCTTAACTACTATAGGGGAAACATAAAAACAAAATCTCTCAATCCAGAAAACCTCTCCATAAATGTAGAATAGAAAGAAAAACAATTTTATTACTGAATAAGCATTGTATCAGAATGTGATGCATCACAGAGAATACACAGAGAGATTGCCAAACAGAAAGAGAGCTTATGCCTTTTATGTAGCTAAGTGGATACAACCCATTACATACAAATTTTAAACACATTTCTCACTTTTATGACCAGAGAGAGGTTTACAATTTGGAGCCTGGATCCTCCAGGAGGTTATGCTCATCTCTTCCCAGGAAACTGGGAGACAGGGGTGATATCTTCCTTGATTACATTTCAAAGAAATGGCTTCCTTCCTTGAGGAGATATTCTTTTATTTTAAATGTTTTTATTAGAGAAGTTGTGGGTTTACAGAAAACTCATGCATAAAATACAAGATTCTCATGCACCATCCTACCACCAATACCTTGTATTGGTGTGGAACATTTATTACAATTGATGATAGCACTGTTTTTTTTACAATTGTACTATTTTAACAGTATCAACCAGCATTTATTAAGAGATTCTATGTTCTAGGCACTGTGTGAAGCAATTTACATGGATTCTTGCATGGTAAGATGTGCAAGAGGCTTATTTAATCTTTTATATACATTCAATATTTACATAGAGATAACTTAGCATTTTCATTTCTGAGAGTAAATACTCAGAAATGGAAGGGAGGAAGAAATCTCTTCCCTTACATTCAACAGGGAGAATTAAGCTATATATATATACTTTACACTATATTATCACTAGAAAGAATATTCTACAAGCAATGACTCTAATTCTGTAGTAAGAATTACAGTGTTCATGTCCTACCAGAGGGAAAGATGATAGATGTCTATACACACCTGTAATGTCACATGTTATAGGCAGCTACTTTGTCTATCAAATTTTAAGACTATTTTAATAATTAACTGGCAAAATATGCATACATAAAAATATTGAATTATTAAAATAATTTCCATAAAATGAAATTCCTTATCACTTTTCCTAATTCTCTATATACAATTTAATCTCATTTAAAACTTTGAAACATACCATAAACAAACACATAGACCTTTGATACTTTTTTCTTAAGCCAATACTGAAGCATTAGAAAAAACATTATAGACAGTAATTTGACCAAATATACCAAACCATATTATTTGTGTGTAATAAGTAGTTTTTTTATGGTACAAATAGAAATTCACTTAGGCAATTTTGGCATTGCAAAACCTAAAGTACCACCCAAACTAATATTTCCTTGTTGCTGCCTCCTCTGCCATTTCCTTTCCTCTCTTCCTCTCCTACCCTCCATTATTTCAGGAAAGAATCCAAATCATGATCAAATAGTCAAATGGAGAGAATAAGGCTGCTGCTGTTTCTTCTTATATTTTCAGCTGATTCATATTCATTTAATGATAAATGTGCAAATTTATTTGGTGTCCAACTTTAAAACTTTTAGCAACCCATGTAAAGTAACATGAAAATAATAAACTTTACTGCATATTAGTAACAAATGTAAAGACACAGAAAAGCCTCTAACTGTACAAAATAAAGTAAAATAAATGAATTACTTTTGATGAACACCCTGGTTCTTAACCAAAATATTGCAGCAGCAACCACCACCTGATGTGTACTTAAATTATATATTACATAAATCTTATATATAAGATTTATATAAGATTTCTTAACTTATTTTAATAAATTATATAAAGATTTATTAATCTTTATGTAAGATTTATTTATTTATATGATACACATATAATGTGATAAAAATTGCCATTAGGATTAAAATCTAACTATAGTAGGAATATATATATATATATATATATATATATATATATATATATACACATATATAATGTGTGTATCTGTATATAGTGGAAAAATAATTATACTTTAAAATAAAATAATTATATTTTAGAATCACTGGGTTCAACTAAATGTCATAAGCACTTGGATCATTTTCTCAGTTAATGGGTGCTTAAAATGTATAGCTTATGAGGGGTGACAATGGGATTGGGAAAGCCATAAGGACCACACTCCACTTTGTCTAGTTTATGGATGGATGAGTAGAAAAATAGGGGAAGGAAACAGACAAAGGTACCCAGTGTTCTTTTTTACTTCAATTGCTCTTTTTCACTCTAATTATTATTCTTGTTATTTTTGTGTGTGTGCTAATGAAGGTGTCAGGGATTGATTTGGGTGATGAATGTACAACTATGTAATGGTACTGTAAACAATCGAAAGTACGATTTGTTTTGTATGACTGCGTGGTATGTGAATATATCTCAATAAAATGATGATTAAAAAAAAATGTATAGAGAGAGAAGAAAAGATAACCCTAAACCATGAATATTCTGGCATAGTCACAGTTTCTTCAATTGAGTCCAGAGGAGATTCTTATTGGTAAAATAAATTCCAGTTCCATCCTGAAGGAAGGACATTAAACACAAAAGAATAAAAAGCAAAGGAGCTCACAGGTAAAATAACTAATTTATTGTTTGATGAACTGCAAATGTAAGTAATAAGTAATATTTTAACATTTGGTTGAACCTACTTAGGATTGCCAGATAAAATAATGCATGAGCAGTTAATTTTGAATTTCAGATAAAAACATGAAAAGTAATTAGTACAACTATGTTCCATGCAATGTTTTGGATATAGAAAAAAAGTGATTATTCTGAAATTAAAATTTAATTGTGTATCTTGTTTTTCTATTTGTGAAATCTAACAATCTTAAACCTACCCTAAGTGTATAAATATCTGAATTGCTGCACTCCCTATGTTCTTGTAAAACTATTTGTGTTTCATGTTGTCAATCATTTCCCTGAGATCCATTTTAAATTTTTTTATTTTTTCACCAGTTGTTCTTTTGTGCATTGACATTCAATTTTCCTGTCTCTAGTTCACTTATTCTTTCTTCTGTGTCTTCAAATCTGATGTTTTTTTTTCTCTAGTATAGTTTTTAATTTGATCAACAGTATCTTTTCTTTCCACAAGATCTGCTATCTTTTCAATTTACTCTTTCAAATTCTTCTTTATGCTCTTCTACAGTCTTCTCAATGTCATTTATGTCCTTAGTCAACTCACTGAAGTTGTTTTGGAGATTTGTGTGCACTTCTTTGATTTGTTGCCCCAAGTTCTGTATCTCCTCTGGATTTTTAATTTGGTCATTTCGGTTTTCCATATCTTCTAGTTTCTTCATGTGCTCTATGACTTTCTGTTGTTGGCCTCACAGCCTTTGCTTAACTCAATAACATTATTTGGGGATATACAGGGTTATTTGAACATTTGTATATAATTTTTCAGAGCTATGGCTGGGTGTAGTGTACTTTCTCTGTCCTACAAGCAGATGGCACTCTTGATCCACCTCTTACTCTCAGCCCAGCTCTCCCTCAACTTTGCCCATGCACAAGGTGGGGTTTAACCTGACAGAAATTCAATCAGTGCAACAGTCTTCCATGTGCATTTGGGACTGCCAGCCCTGTGAGAGTGGGGCAGGCCCTGCACAGTTTGGCAGGGAGTCTGTTCCAGGGTACAATGGTCCTGGCAGTTCTCAGGGCTGTGAGTGGACCACTCTGAGGCTGTGGATCTGTGCAACTCACCTTGCAGCTCAAATGCTCTGCAGTCCCTGTCCACCATGTGACCATGGGTCCCTGGGTTTAGCATGGGTCTCCTGGCACTTCTGTGTGGCACATTTGCCACCTGGCTTGCTCACTTCAGGCTTCCATGGAGGAAGAGTGAATGCAGTCACCACAAGTTCACTGAATCCTGAGTTCCCTCATGGGAGCTCTCAACCATGGGTCTGTAAAGAATTATCTCCCCAGCCAGATGCTGTTATAGGTGCATGCAGTGTGGAAAGCTGCTCTCTTCTGCACTCATTGGCAAGCTGTGGCTGCCAGTCCCTGGCACAGAAGCTCTTGACAAGATGGACTGTGAAGGATTATCTCCCCAGCCAACTGCTGTGATGGGTGCATGGATCATGGAAATCTGCTCCCTTCAGTGCTTGTATTCCGGCTCCATCCACCTGTGCCTGGTGGCAGTCCAGGCTGAACACACTCACCTTGTCCTTTCAAATTCTGTCTCTCTGCCTGAAGCTAAGTCCCCACTATGTGGTGTAGAAGTCTCTGCCCAGCTGGTGGCACTCTGGAACTGATGCTCCAGAGTGCTTTCTGCCCTTAATCTGGTCTTTTTCATGGAGTAGAATTTTGCTTTGCCTCTCCTAATCTGCCATCTTCCTGGAAGTCCATAAATTGTTACTTTTAACACAGGAGTCAGTATTTATAAATAATTTTAGTCTATAAATGAATAACAATAAAAGTCTATTGCTGATAAATTTAGACATACTCTTTATTTATGTATTTCAGAGCTAGAAACTTCAAATAGTATTTATTGAACAACTAGTATGTTTAAGGCATCATGCTAAGGGAGTCAAATGTCTTCCTTGTGCTTGAGATACCCTTATTCTACCAAGGAATTTAAGATCTGAGGACAAATTACAGTGGAAAATAAAATGTGGTAAGTACTGATATAGTGCTTTTATAGTGCTAACTGTACTAATGAGGACTCTGGGAAGTTTCAGACAAGATGTGGTATTTCATTTGGGGCTTAAAGAATGGTTAAATTCAAATAAAAACAATTAATATTTGACATTTTATAGCATTTTTAAGCTTATGGAATATTTTATATATTTTCCCATTTCTTTCTCACAGTGTTGTTTTCATATAATAAGAGAAATTGTTTCCCTATTCCACAGATAGGAAAATTGAGGTTGTGACCATACACCTAAGAAGTGGTAGAGATGGAAAATAAATTCATGCTTATTTCACTGCAATCCTACTGATCTACAATATTATATTGGCACTCCCACAGGGATTTAGAAACATAGTAATATAGGAATGGGCATTTGAGGCAGAAAAAGCATAAACAAAGTCACATTGGAATAGAGGTTCTTATACATTAGCAACTTCAGGCAATTCAATTTGGCTGGATGGCAAAGAGTACAGATAAAGTAGAGATGAGAGGGCAAAGTGTGTTAAGGCCAGGCAGTAGATAATTTTGACTATCAAGCTCAAGTATCTATAAACAATAGGAATACAATTAAATTTTTGAAAGCCATGAATGTAGTAGTGATTTATAAAAATCATGCATTAGTTTGTAAGATTGTAATGCAGTGTAAAAGAGACTAGATGCTGGAATTTGGGAAAATAAAGACCTTATAATTGCCTAAGTGAGAGCAATGAAGGTGTAAATTAGTCTGCTAGAACTATTAATTGAGACTTCCAGCTCAAGAAATATGATTAACTAAATAGTCTGACATATCCCCCAATACCAAATGTACAGAAATGATGGATAAATCTAATAAATATCTCTTTTGCTTGAAATGGTGAGCCTTAATTTTTCCCATTTTTATTAAAGCAGTACACAAAAATCATGTAGAAAGTGCAGAGTTCTTATATATGACCCCACCACATGTAGTTTTCCCTATTATTAACATTTTTCATTATTGTGGTGCCTTTGATACAATTGATATAATATTATTATTATAGCTATGCTAAATATATTTTTAAATCAATACATAGCTAAGCTTATAATTTTTAAATCAATACATAGCTAAGCTTATAAAACAGTAAGGAAAACTAGGAGAGCACTGGAAAAGAATGTGGTATACTGAATCTTAACCTGCTACAGCCTTAGAAATAACTGTTAATCTCCCTGAATTTGAATAATTGTCACTTAGGCATAGGTAGCAGAACCTTGGACCCTTGCAATGTAGAGAGTGGGAACAGAAACTCCCTCCCCCAAAAAATTCTTACATAGCTGCTTTTTGGGCCCAGGCCAAGCTCTTCCAGAGCCCAGAAGGCTGTGGCTGCTAGACTGAAAAAAGCACCAGGCACAGAAGTAGACATGGGTTTATTGGGACTTATGAACAGGAGAGTGTTTTCCAGTGACAGTCAGTCAAATTTTGGCACTCTGCAAAGGGAACAGAAATGTATGAGACAACATGTGATTTCAGAACAAAGACATTTCATATAGTATGAGGATATCAGGTCTCTAGTAGAATCGTTAGATTGGCCCAAGACCTGATGTTTTACTAAAGTTAGTGTTTAAGACTAAGATACAATGTCGTTTTTTACATCCGTAGTTACATTCTTCCCCCTTCAGGGAGATTGTTTACTTTCTTAACCTTTGTGCTTGACTAAAGCAGGTTCTTTACAGGCTTTTGGGTGGGGGGGGGGGGCAGGCATTCACTTACGGAATGGGGAAATTGGGAAGAAAAATCCACCTGAGTTCAAAGGGAAACCACAAAGAAATAACTGGGCTCTGAGTAGATAAAGGCTTCCTGAGATTAGTATCTTATTAACAGGTTTTCCTGTATCTGGCTGTAGGGTCACAATTTATAATAGCTGCACAATAAAAGAAATCATAAGCTAAAATTTAATTTAATACAATCTTTGGTTGGTAGTAAACTGGAATGCTTGTCAAAATCAAACACACTTTAATGGAGGTATCCCTCAAACTAGACTTCTGAGGATCTCCACAGATAAAGTCATACTGATAATGAATTCTCAATCTAAATTTATCATACATATTATAAGCAATTATTGGTAGAAACCATAAAAGCAGAATTAGATCCCCAAATTCCAGGTGTTATAATTATTAAGAATAAACCACAAAATAAGTATACTTCAGATTCTTAAATAAATACAAATGGAAATGAAATAATAAGAAAGATACATCACAAAAAATGAATAAGGAATTGGTCTCAAAGAAGGTAGCAGTGGTGAATCCAGTGTCAGCACTGTGTTTTTTGTCTCTGCCTAAATTTCCTCACTAAAAGAGAGGAAATAAGCCAGCAATAACAATAAGAACTACAATCAACAGACAGCATTTTTGACAAATAAAGGTGATAAGGGAATCCACCAATCCCAGAATACAAGTGAGTGCAGCCAAATAACTCAGAGCATCAAGACTCACAGAGGTATAGCAACTTTGTCAGACTAAAGAAAGACAATAAAGTGGAATTCGGTGATTTGAAGAACTGGAAAACACAGAAATCATTAAAAATGCTTATTCTCAAAAGGAGGTTTCTCCACTCAAGGTGGAATACTCTGAAGATAGCTTTTAGAAAATGGTTGAAACTGGGGAGGGCCTTTGCAAGCTCTAATTTGTCAAGGAGTACAAGGCAACTGTGAAGAGATTTGGCTTATCCTGAGCCCTCAGGAGTTGCAAATGTCAATATAATATTATTTCCAGGATATTGTAGCCCTGATACTGGGAGGAAACTGCTGGGAATAGAACACAAATGTATTGGGTAGGAACATTGTTAGTAAAGAGAGTGAGATTTCAGATAATAGTGAAGGAAAGGGCCAGAGGAGTCAACAATGCATAGTATGAAGATGTGCATAAAATGGGAAGGCTATTTTTACTATAATAAAATAAAACAGAAGTTGCCCTAAGGCAATGAATATAGGAAAGCTATCCTAGCCCAACTCCAGTCCCTACAGCTTAAACATAAATGAGACTTATGTCATTTAAGAATGGGCAAGAGAAAAAGAAGCAGTTGAACTGCATACAAAGATATTATAATTCAAAAGGAAGACATTGCCCCAAATTATATACAGTACTATAGAAAATGATGCCACACTAGAAAAAAAAATGAGCAAAACACAGATATAAAACCTTACCTAATGTGGTAGTTTGTAGCTGTATGTGCCCCAGAAAAATGTTCTTAAACTGAATTGTTTCCTGTAGGTGTGAATGCATTGTAAGTAGGACCTCTTGAGGTTACTTCAGCAAGGTGTGGCCTACCTCAATGAGGATGAGTCTTACTCCTATTATTGGAATCCTTTATAAGCAGAAAGAAATCCAGACACAGAGACAGAAAGCCACAAGAAGCAAGAAACTGAAATTCAATGGAGAAAAGAACTGAGAGGCCAGGAGAGGCTGCCATGTGACAGAAGAAGAGCCAAGGACTAAGGGTCACTGGCAGCCAGCAACAGAACACTACTCTTCAAGAAGAAAGCATGACCATGATAATACCTTGATTTGGATATTTTCCAAACCTAAAAACAATGATCTAATAAATTCTCATTATTTAAGCCAACTCACTGCACAACATTAGCTAGAGCAGCCAAGGATACTAAAGCACCTAATAGTTAAGAAAATGTGAAATATAATTATGAAAAAAAATTAATTATGGCAGAACACAAAACAGAATTAGAAAAGTTTATGAATAAGATGGCTAGGCAACTGATATAAACAAATAGCTGACAAAATCAAGGTGAGTATTATAAACAGGAAAAATATAATGAAAACAAAGCTACAAGGAAGACAAAAATAAATGTATGGACTGAAAATACAGTAAGGGAACTAGAAAATAGAAAGGAAAACTAAGAAAAATTGAACATATATAGAGATATTTTAAAAAAACATTTTGGAGAAATAGTGACATACAGGAAAAAGATGAAAAATTGAAATATATATTTAAAAAGAGTGGTAAGAAAAAACAATGAAACACTACAAAAATTAAAATTATAATAAAATTTTCCAGAAATAAAAGATGATTTAAAGGTGCAATGTAACTGAGAAAATCAATGCCAGAATTATCAATAAAAAGATATATTCCAGAAAACTTTCATTTGTTAAAAAAATTAAATTTGGGAGGGGGGCACAAATAGAATTCAAAGTGAAAGAATTTTAAAAATCGGATTAGCATCAGATTTGTTGAATGCAATTTTTTGAGCCAGAAGTTACTGAAGTAATATATATATATTTGCATTGGACTTTTATTTTTAGACAATATGTACATTTGCTCCATGAGCTAGGATGGGGGGAAGGTGGATCTATTTGCATTCCTCAGATACAGCCCTAGCTCCTTTCCCTTTAGCGCAGTGCCATCTGCTTGGCAGCACTGGTCTGGTCTTGAAGCCATGCAGGCAAGAAGCTTGCCCTGCTGAAACTGCTCCTCCAGAAGATCACTGATTTTGGTGTTCTTTTTCCTTTCATCATATTTTTCTGAGTTCTCTTTGATCACCTTTTGTTTAAAATCTCTTCCTCCTCAGGAATCAGCTTGGCCCCCTTCTTGGGGCCCACAGAGGATGAACAGTGGGCCTGGGACCACTGCTAGTACTCTGTGCTAAGAGCACAATGCAGTTCTTCACCACAGCCTTGGTGCCTACCATTTCATGGTTGGATGCATGAGGATGATGTTACTGATCCTCATCTGTGAGTACAACACTCAGAGCAGCAGAAGAGGTTCCCCACATCCAGCCTTAGACATGGTACTTTTTGTTGCCTCCTTGCAACAAATGTGTGCAACAGCATTCATAGTGTTGACTGCCAGGTGCCCTGGTTCATTCTTCTGCCTTTTGTGGTATGGCTTTCTCTTGTCTTCAGGCCTGCGGCACTTATGCCAGTTGTCCCAGGAGATGCCCATTGCATGGCTCTGGCTGAAAAGAACTGGTTTTGGATTTTTTAAAAATTAAATTCAGTTTTATTGAAATATATTCACCTACCATACAATCCATGGTGTATAGTCAGCTGTTCACAGTATCATCATATAGTTGTGCATTAATCACCCCAATCTATTTTTGAACATATTTCTTATACCAGAATCAGAATAAGAATAAAAAATAAAAGTAAAAATGAACACCCAATCTTCCCCCATCCCGTGATATATTTCATTTAGTTTTTGTCCCTGTTTTTCTAATCATCCATCCATACACTGGATAAAGGGAGTGCAATGCACAAGGTTTTCACTATCACACTGTCACCCCTCATAAGCGACATTGCTATACAATCATCTTCAAGACTCCAGGCTACTGGGTTGGAGTTTCATAGTTTCAGGTATTTACTTCTAGCTATTCCAATACATTAAAACCTAAAAATTGTTGTCTATATAGTGTGTAAGAGTGTCCACCAGAGTGACCTCTCAACCTCAGTTGAAATCTCTCAGCCACTGAAACTTTATATAATTTAATTTTGCATCCCCCTATTGGTCAAGAAGACATTCTCAATCCCATGATGCCAGGTCCAGGTTCATCTCCAGCAGTCATATCCTGCATTGCCAGGGAGATTTACACACCTGGGAGTCAGGTCCCATGTAGGCAAGAGGGCAGTGAGTTCACCTGCTGAGGTGGCTTAGCTAGAGAGAGAGGGCCACATCTGAACAACAAAGAGGTACTCAGGGGGAGACTCTTAGGCACAATTATATGCAGATTTAGACTCTCCTTTGCAGTAATGAGCTTCATAAGGGCAAGTCCCATGGTATAGGGCTCAGCACATCAAACCACCAGTCCTCAATGTTTCTGAGAACATCAGCAACAATCCAGGTGAGGAAGCCCAACACTTCTGCATTTCCTCCCAGCTCCTCAGGGGGGGGGGGGCCTGCATATATATTTTTATTCTCCACTCAAATTACATGGGGATGCATTGCTATTTCACTCTAACCTATACAAACCTACCATATCTCACTTCTTATTCAAAGTTCCATGTAATTGTTTTGTTTGAACAAACTGAGTGTAGAAGTTATACTGTTTAGAAAATATAGATCCTGCACCAAATGAACATCTCTTCCCTTGGTCTCACATGGAAGTTGAAGTTTAACACACAGTCAGTTTCAACCTTTACCCTTTGGCCTGATTTGCCCTAGTCTTAACCAGATCTGCTTCATTCATATTTGTAATTGATGTCTGGGCTCTTGTTCAGCTTTTTTTTTTTAACAATTGCTGTATGTGTTAATACAGGAATTCATATCTGCTGAGCTCTAGCTCTGAGTTTAAGGTGTCACACAGATACCCAGGGTTCCAGAGACAAATCAGGTTATACACAAAGGGATCAGCATCTCAGAGTTTGAAGATAGCCATTACAATTCAGGAATAGATTTGACTGCTGTAAGAGCACACAATCTAGGGACCATTACAATAATTGTTCCCCTGTTAGGCTATGCTCTAAGATTCAATTCTGAGTTTACACATTGTAGTTGGTCCATGTTGGTGAGGCATTACAGTTTTTGCCTTTGTTTCTCTTATACTTCACTCAAAATGCTATCTACAGGAGCCATTCACCTCGTTGCATGTCTCACAGCTTCACTCTTTCTCACAGTTGCTCAATATTTCATTGCATGCATACACCTCAGTCAGTGTACCCATAGGCCACCTCCACCCATGGCAAATCATGAATACTGCCTCCATAAACATCAGTGTGCAAATGTCCATGCATGTATCTGCTCTCAGATCTTCCAAGTACATACCTTATAATGAGGTTGCAGGACTTTATGGCTCCCACATACTTAACTTCTTGTGGAGCCACCACACTGACCTCCAGAAAGGCTACATCATTCTGCCTCCTCATCAACAGTAGATAGGTACATCCCTTTCTCCATGATTTCTCTAGCACTTTTACCCCTATTTATAATTTTTCTTATAATTTTAAAGAGATCTATTCACATACCATACACTTATCCGCAGTGTACTGTCAGTTGTTCACAGTATCATCATAAACTTGTACATTTATCACCACAATCAGCACACAAACATATTGATTACTACAAAAAAAAATTTTAGTGAATAATAAAAATTATAACAGAAAAAAAATAAAATGTCATAAGTACAATATAATATAGTAAGGACAGAAACATTTCCAAGAATCCCATATCCCTCCTTTAAATCCCCCTCTTATACACATTTAGCATCGGTATATTGCCTTTGTTACATTTAATGGAAGCATATTACAATGTTACTGTTGACCATAGACCCAAGTTTGCTTTGATTATGTTTTTCCCAAATGCCATCCCTTTGCAACACTGTGTATGGCTGACATTCATTTGTTCTCCTGTGTGTAAAAACATTTTTATATTTGTACATTTAGTAACAGTCATTGGCCTCTCCAGTTTTTGCCATTACACAAACCCAGTCTTTCTCACCTACCTTTACCTCTGGTGTCATACATTTTCCTATCCCACCTCTTTCAGCTTTACTCACAGATATCTTTGTTCACTGTGCTTACAATATTGTGTTACCATCACAGAGTATTATGCTATCAATTTCAGGATCGATACAATCAATCCTGCTGAACATTCTGTAGTCCTTCCACATCAAATGCCTGAACTCTACCCTCTTTCTATCTCCTGGTAGCTGGTGTTCTCTACTTTTACCTCTCAAAGTTTACTCATTAATGTTAGTTCATATTTGTGAGATCATACAGTATTTGTCCTTTTGTTTCTGGATAATTTCATTCAACATAATGTCCTCAAGATTCATTCACAATATTATATGTTCCATGTCTTTGTTCTGTCTTAAAGCTGCATAATATTCCATCATGTGTATATACCACAGTTTGTTTATCCACTCATCCATTGATGGCCATTTGAGCTGTATCCATCTCTTGGCAATTGTGAATAATGCCATAATAAATATCAGTTTACAAATGTCCAGTTGTGTCTCAACTTTCAGTTCCTCTGAATATATACCTAGCAATGGAAAGCTAGGTCATATGGCTAATCTATACTTAGCTTCCTGGGGAACCTCCATACTGGCTTCCAGAGTGGTTGCACCATTCTACATTCCCACCAACAATGAATAAATGTGCTTCTTTCTCTGCATCCTCTCCAGCACTTGTAATTTCCTGTTTTTTGTATAATGGCTATTCTGCTAGGTTTGAGATGATATCTCATTGTGGTTTTGATTTGCATTTCCCTAATAACCAGTGAAGTTGAGCATTTTTTTCATATGTTTTTGAGCCATTTGTATTTCCTCTTCAGAAAAGTGTCTGTCCATGTCTTTTGCCCATTTTTAATTGGATTGTTTGTCTTTCTGTTGTTGAATTTTAGGATCCCTTTATATATTTGGGATGTTATACCCTTATCTGATATGTGGTTTCATAATATCATCTCCCATTGCATAGGCTGCCTTTTAACTTTTCTGACAAAGTCCTTTGATGCACAAAAGTGTTGAATTTTGAGAAGATCTCATTTGTCTATTCATTCTTTTGTTGCTTGTGCCTTGGGTATGAAGTCTAGGAAACCAGATCTTTCTATCACAAGATCTTTAAGATATTGCCCCAAAATTTTCTTCTAAGAATCTTATGGTCTTAGCACTAACCTTTAGGTCTTTGATGCATTTCAAGTTAATTTTTGTATAAGGTGTGAGGTAGGAGTCCTCTTTCATTGTTTTGGAAATGAATATCCAGTTCTCCAAACACATTTTATTAAAGAGGCTGCTCTGTCCCATTTGCTTTGGCTTGACTACCTTATCAAAGATCAATTGTCTATAGATGCAATGGTCTATTTCTGAAAACTCAATTTGATTCCATTGGTTGGTATATCTATCCTTATGCCAGTACCATGCTGTTTTGACCATTGTAGTTTGGTAATATGATTCAAAGTCATGTAGTTTTGGACCTTCTACTTTGTTCCTCTTTCTCAAGATATTTTTGCTATTTGGAGCACCTTGCCCTTTCATATAAATTTTGTTACTGTTTTTTCTATTTCTGCAAACTAAGTTGTTGGTATTTTAATTGGTATTGAATTGTATCTATCAATCAGTTTAGGTAAGATTGCCATCTTAACTATATTTAGTCTTCCAATTTTTTGTTAGTTTTAGTTCTTCCATTTTTAAGGTCCTGTTCAATTTCTTTTAGCAGTTTCTTGTAGTTTTCTGTGTAAAGGTCTTTTGTCTCCTTTGTTAAGTTCATTCCTAAATACTTGATTATTTTGGTTGCTATCATAAATGGAATTTTTTACTTGATTTCTTCCTCTTGTTGCAGATTACTTGTGTATAAGGACACTACAGATTTTGCATGTTGATCTTGGAGCATGCCACTTTGTATTCACTGACTAGTTCTAGTAGCTCTGCTGTAGATTTTTCTGGATTTTCTACATATAGAATTATGTCATGTGCAAGCAGTGAAAGTTTTACTTCTTCCTCTCCAATTTGGATGCCTTTTATTTCTGTTTCTTGCCTAATTGCTCTAGCTAGCACTTCCAGCACAATGTTGGATAACAATGGTGACAGTGGGCATTTCTGTCTTGTTCCTGGTCTTAGAGGGAAAGTTTTCAGTCTTTCCCCATTGAGTATCATGTTAGATGTGGGTTTTTCATATGTTGCCACTATTATATTGAGACAATTCCCTTCTAGTCCTATCCTTTGAAGTGTTTTCAAGAAAGGGTATTGAATTTTGTCAAATGCCTTTTCTGCACTGATGAGATAATCATGTCATTCTTCTCCTTTGATTAATTAATGTGGTGTATTACATAAATTGATTTTCTTGCGTTGAACCAGCCTTGCATATCTGGAATAAATTCCACCTGGTCATGGAGTATAATTCTTTTAATGTGCTGCTGGATTCAATTTTTGAGTATTTTGTTGAGGATGTTTGCATCTATAATCATTAAAGTGATTGGTCTATAATTTATTTTTTTTTTAGTATCATTGTCTGATTTTGGTATTAGGGTGATGCTGGCTTCATAGACTGAGTTAGGTAGCTTTCCTCTTCTTAAATTTTTTTGAAGAGTTTGAGCAGAATTGGTACCAATTCTTTCTTGAATGCTTGGTAGAATTCACATGTGAAGCCATCTGGCCCTGGGCTTTTCTTTTTTGGGAGCTTTTTGATGACTGACACAATCTCTTTACTTGAATTTTGTTGAATTCATCCATCTTTTCTTGAGTCAATGTTGGTTGTTTATGCTTTTCTAGGAAGTTGTTCATTTTGTCTAGCTTATTAGCATATACTTGTTCATAGTATCTTCTCATTACCTCCTTCACTTCTGCAGTGTCAGTAGTTATGTCTCCCATTTCTGATTGTATTCTTTTGCATCAACTCTCCTTTTTGTTTTGTTAGCCTAGCTAGTGGTCCATCAATTTTATTGATTTTCTCAAAGAACCAATTTCTGGTTTTGTTAATTCTCTATTTTTTTCCTGTTCTCAATTTCATTTATTTCTGCTCTAATCTTTGTCTTCTTTCTTTCTGTTTGCTTTGGGGTTAGTTTACTGTTCTTTCTCTTGTTCCTCCAGGTGAACAGTTAATTCCTTAATTTTTGCTCTCTCTTCTCTTTTAATATAAGCATTTAGGGCAATAAATTTTCCTCTCAGCACTGCCTTTGCTGCACCCCATCAGTTTTCATATGTTGTGTTTCATTGTCATTTTTCTTGAGGTATTTACTAATTTGTCTCATAATTTCTTCCTTTACCCACTGGTTTTCTAAGAGGGTGTTGTTTAGTCTCCATATATTTTTGAATTTTATGACCTTCTGCCTGTTATTTCCAACTTCATTCCATTATGGTCCAAGAAAGTGTTTCATATAATATCAATATTTTTTAAATTGTTGAGGCTTGCTTTGTGACCCATGTGGTGTATCCTAGAGAATGCTCCATGTGCACTTCAGAAAAACCTGCATCCTGCTGTTGTGGGATGCAGTGTTCTAAAACTACTTGTCAAGTATAGTTAATTTATTGTACAGTTCAACATCTCTGTTTCCTTAGTGATCGTCTGTCTAGATGTTCTATCCATTGATGAAAGTGGTGTATTGAAGTCTCCAACTATTTTTGTAGAGGTATCTACTTCTCCTTTCAGTGTTCTCAGTGTTTGCCTCATGAATTTTGGGGCACTCTGGCTTGGTGCATAAATATTTATGATTGTTATGCTTTCTTGATGAATTGACCATTTTATTAATATATAGTGTCCTTCTTTTCTCTCTTTTTTTTTACTTTTGAAGTCTAATTTTATGATATTAATATAGCTACACATGCTTTTTTCTAGTTGTTGTTTGCATGAAATATCTTTTTCCAACCTTTCACTTTCAACCTATTTTTGTCCTTGTGTCTAAACTTAGTTTCTTGTAGACAGCATAGTGATGGGTCCTGTTTTTTAATCCATTCTGCCAGGCTGTGTCTTTTTATTGGGGTGTTTGTTCCATTAACATTTAGTGTTATTAATGTAAGGGCAGTACTTTCTTCTATCATTTTGACTTTTGGATTTAAATGCCATGTCTCATTTTTTCCCTCTCTATCCTTTTACCTTTCCTGATAATCTTCATTTCTGCACTCTTCTCCAACTGTCTCTCTCCTGTCTTTTCTTATCAGCCTGTAGCACTCCCTTTTGTATTTATTATAGTGCTGGTCTCTTATTCACAAACTCTCTCACTGTCTTTTTTGTCTGAAATTATTTTAATCCCTCCCTCATTTTTTACAGTTATTTTAATTTGTTGGATGCATATTAGGTAAACAGTAAAAAGGAAATAAAATTCCTACCCTCCTGAACAGAAGACAGTTTATAGAACAAAGCTAACTACTGTCACACAAATGGAATCAATGAACACAAATAAAACATGAAATATGGTTATCTTCTATCACATTTATTTGTTTTAAAACTAATCTTTTACAATGAAATATCACTTATTTGAAACTGTAGAGTTGGAGATTAAGTAGATATCTACCAAATATAAGTATTACTTCAGGACTTAGTTGGAGATTAAGTAGGTATCTACAAAATATAAGTATTACTTCAGGACTTTAGAAAACCATTTTATTGGTGATATTTACATGTGAGGAGAAGAGAAACATTATATATAATGGCCATGTTTCAAGGGACATGATTTAACAGTAAAGTTTTTATATCATGCAGAAGAAAACAAGTTTAACTATTAATTTTTGAAATGCTACCTAAACTAGAATGACAGTTATTAAGTATTATATATTCCATCTGTAACTCCATTCTAATATTCTGTAAACTGCAAACAGTGTTATGGAAGTTGAAATTTTAACTAAGAAGGAAATTCAGGCTAGTTTTAAAGTTACTAATATCCACTAAGTCTAACACCTTTTCCTTCTTACCACAAAGAACCTTCTTTTGCATAAATATAAATTTTACCTAGAACATCTCATGGTACATTACCATATTTATATTAAACCACATTCTCCATCAGAGCTTTATTTCTCCTTTGCTGTCTCAGCCTCTGAGACATCCTGCTGAGTGCTGCATTAGGACAGCAGACAAAAGCATCTGTTTCACTTCCCATTTCTGCCAACTGCTACAGTGAAGACACACAAAGATAATGGCCTTTTAGTGTATCTAGCAATTTGGAATTATTATCTTGAAGACATCAAGAATGTCTCACTAGCATTAGAAACTTCAGCTCTTTAAATGTAGAATTTGTTTCATCAAGTTCCACCTTCTTTTTACACTTTGCAAGCAGAGTGTGGTAGAAATATTGTATTTAATTAAGGAACTCACTCTAGTTTCTTTATTGGGGGTTTTAGCATCACTGATGGGCTCTTTTGGTTTGTCCTCTTGTTCTTTTTCACAATCTTGAAATATCACAATTCTACATTGTTTATTTTCCATTTCCAGTTTTCCTGGCTCAAGGTTAACACCGATATTATCAGTGTTGACTTCTTGGATCTCTTCTATTGCTGCACAAGCCTTGGTCTTTTCTCCAAAATTAAGTTCTTGACTCTTCAGTGTTAGAATATCTACAATTGCATGTCATACCTCTTCAATAGGCTGAGCCCCACCAGAATGGCTTTCTCACAAATTGTGATAATATTTTCAATAGGACTTGCAATTAGCTCAAGATGTGCAAGGCATGTCCAATATTTAACAAGTTTTTTGGCATATGGAATATTTTTAACCAGGTCATTCAGTGTGGCCAATATTTCTTCTTTTGATCATCCCTTGTTCCAGTTTGCTAATGCTGCCAGAATGCAAAACACCAGAGATGGATTGGCTTTTATAAAAGGGGGTTTATTTGGTTACACAGTTACAGTCTTAAGGCCATAAAGTGTCCAAGGTAACACATCAGCAATCAGGTACCTTCACTGGAAGATGGCCAATGGGGTCCAGAAAACCTCTGTTAGCTGGGAAGGCATGTGGCTGGCATCTGCTCCAAAGTTGTGGTTTCAAAATGGCTTTCTCCCAGGATGTTCCTCTCTAGGCTGCAGTTCCTCAAAAATGTCACTCTTAGTTGCACTTGGGGTATTTGTCCTCTCTTAGCTTCTCTGGATCAAGAGTCTGCTTTCAATGTCTGTCTTCAAACTGTCTCTCATCTGCAGCTCCTGTGCTTTCTTCAAAGTGTCCCTCTTGGCTATAGGTCCTCTTCAAAAGGTCACTCTCAGCTGCACTGAGTTCCTTCTGTTTCTCACCTTATTTTTATGGCTCCACTGATCAAGGCCCACCCTGAATGGGTGGGGCCACACCTCCATGGAAATATCTAATCAGAGTTATCACCTACAGTTGGGTGGGGTGCATTTCCATGCAAACAACCTAATCCAAACGTTTTAACTTAATCCCCATTAGTATGTCTGCCCCACAAGATTGCATCAAAGAATATGGCTTTTCTGGGGGACATAATACATTCAAACTGGCACACCCCTCATTAATCACGTTTAGGCATTCAGAGAATATTTTGTTTACTTTTTCAGTAAATAGTCTCTGCTTGTCTTCTTCTGCAATGGTAGTCCAGAAAGACCCAACAGGGTTTTCATTTTGTCCTTCAGGTTTTAGCTGAGTAAGTACAGAGCTAGAAGACATTTTCAGCACTCTTCCTCTGCCAGCTTTTCACTCAGTAAGATGGATTCTTCTCTCCTTTGCAGTTTTTTTGGGCTGAGCTGATATAACAAAGTTTGCTTGGGCTGCAGTGTGTCTTTGCTGGCCAATGATTTTGGACTTTTCTATCAGTTTGGTGTTAGTAGATGAAGCAGGCCTGGTTATAATTACAGAAGCCAGGTTTCTTGATGACAGCTCATTTCTTTTTGTTTCTTGAGAATAACTGGTTTTGACCCTAGATAAATCTATTTTTTACTGTAGTAATCCTCTTCCAGTAGGCCCTTTCTGGACTGCAACCTTGGCAGAAGTTCCACTGATGTCCTGGTTCACCTTGTCATGGCTATTATTGTGGTGACTTCTAATAGAAGCTCATACAAGCTGTCTGTCCTGACATGTAGTGCTCAAAAATTGTGTGGTAGTTCTGTTTGAGGTGCTATTACTTTTCACTGTTACACTGCTGGTGTTTACAGGGTGAGGCTCTGTGGCTTCAGAGACAGTAGCTGAAAGTTTCTGGGTTGTGGCAGAGCTTGCATCTTTGACTTGCAGGGGTTTTCTAAATGAATTAATCTTAGACTGAGCAATTGGGCCATGGTAAGTTCCTAACAGCACAGGACTCTTGGGAATGTTCGCAGCATCCTGCTTTGATTTTTTCTTTAGTTATTTGGTTATCTTTTTTTTTTTAAGTGAAATGCCTAGGTAAATATCATATGTTGATTTTAAGGATCATCTTCAATTGGCAACAACTGACGAGTTTGATTGTTATCCTCAAAATTATATGTATCAACTGCTATATTTGCATTGGTTAAGTAATTAGAAGGTTTTAAAGGAATACAACTTTTTCCATCCTTATATTATTTTTGCTTTCATTAGGTCTATTGGTATTTTCTTTATCAGCCATTTTTGTTTTAAGTTTCAGAACTTTTGTCCTTTCTTGGACCTGGTGTCCAGATGTCATCATTTTACAGTCTGTACTGGATAATATTTGATCTTCCTCTTTGTATACAAAACATGTTTTTCTTTCTAAAATAAGTTACTTGAGGGTTTGTCTTCTTTGCTCTTGGAATATGTCCCAGACCCTCTGACTGGGTGGCAGCTGCAGGTCATGGGGCATGGCCAAGATGCTCATGGCAGCCCTGAGGTGGGCTCAGCAGACCCACCTGCAACCCACAGCCACCGCTCTCCCTCATTTTTGAAGGACAGTTTCCCCAGATATAAAATTCTTGGTTGGCAGTTTTTCTTTCAGTGCCTTAAATATATGATGTCACTTTCTTCTCACCTCCATGGTTTCTGTGGAGAAATCAGTTGGTAGTCTTTTTGAGCTTGCCTTATATGTGATGGATCACTTTTCTCTTGCCTTCAGAATTCTCTCTTTGTCTTTGACATTGGACAATATGATCAGTAAGAGTCTTGGAGTAGGTCTATTATGATCTATTCTGTGTGGCTTATGCTGTACTTCTTGAATCTGTAATTTTCTGTCTTCCATAAGAGTTGGAAAACTTTCCGTGAATATTTCTTCTATTATTCTTTCTGCCCCTTTTCTCCTCTCTTCTCCTTCTGTGATACACATAGCATATATATTCATTCACTTCATGATGTCACTCAGTTCCCTAAGACCCTGCTCTTATTTTCCCATTTTTTTCACCATCTTTTCTTTTGTGTGTATGAATTCAAATGTCTTGTCTTCCAGTTCACTGACCCTTTCTTCTGCCTGTTCAAATCTACTGTTGCATCCCTCCATCATGTTTTTCATCTCCTCCATTGTGGCTTCATTCCCATAACTTCTGCCATTTGGTTTTTCAAGTTTATGAATTCTTCTTTATGGTCATCCAGTGTCTTCTTTATATCCTTCATCTCTTTTCCTATATCTTCCCTCAGTTCATTGAATTGATTTAGCATTAATTGCCTCAACTCCTCTATCTCAGTTGAACTGTTAGTTTGTTCCTTTGGCTGATCCATATTTTCATGTTTCCTAGTATATCTCATTACCTTAAGTTGTCTAGGTATCTGATTTTCTTGATTAGTTTATTCTGGAGCTCATTTTCAGTCTTTTACCTATTGGTTTCTTGTTTGGTTTTATTCTCTGACCTTTGGTGTTCAGTTCAACTTATTCTAGACCTCTAACTTAGGTTCTATTTAGTTGATCAGAATGTTTCACCTCTTTTTTTCTGTTTCTTGCCTTGCCTTTATGTAGCCTTTTTGTGAGAGAGTCTCCTCAGATATGATCAACCCCAATCAGTTTTTCCCAGTCTAGAGAGGCCCAGGTCTCATGAGGAGGATATGGATTTTCCCTGAGAATGAGAACCTCCTGTGAGGTCTCTTTACTTGTTTTTTTCCTATCCTGTCCAGCAGGTGGTGCTTGCCAGCCCACAGTTCCCCCACCAGTGTAAGGAGGTGAAGTACCTTTAATTCTCTGCAGACTCTGAGCCTGTCAGGGGCATGGCTGACTGAAGCTGGAATCTGAATTCCAGCCCCTGGGTTTTGATATCCCAGAAGGAGGGCTGCCAATTGAGCTGTACCTCCCTCCACTCTCCCAATCCTAGGAACTGCAGCTGTCTCCTCGGGGCACTATTCCCTTCTATCCTCTCCTCTTTTGGGGACAACTCCAGCTTAATTCTTTAGTCAGCCTGAGTTGTCACTTAAAGACTGGTGTGGAGACCTTCTTCAGAAGTGAATCCGAAATTCAAAGAAGTTCTGGATACTCTGTTCCCCCCAAGACCAGCCTAGACCTTCAACCTTGGCTGTCTGGTAGAAAATAGCCACATACGTTACTTTCAAATTAAAAAAAAGAAAAGATAAAAAAAAGAAAAAAAAAAAAAAAAAGAAGTCCCTTTTAAAAACCTTTCAGTTGTCTTTTTCTTACTCCCTTGTTATGGTCTCTTTGAAATGTTCTTTTATTGTATGTTTGTTTTCTTTTTAACTTTTTTTTTCATACAGTTGATTTAAAAAAGAAGGGAAAGTTAAAAAAAAAAAAAAAAAAAGGAAAAAAAAAGATGCAGTGCCCCCTTGAGGAGCCTGTGGAGAATGCAGGGGTATTCGCCTACCCCACCTCCATGGTTGCTAAAATGACCACAGACATAGGGGACTGGTGGTTTGATGGGTTGAGCCCTCTACCACAGGTTTTACCCTTGGGAAGACGGTTGCTGCAAAGGAGAGGCTAGGCCTCCCTATGGTTGTGCCTAGGAGCCTCCTCCCGGGTGCCTCTTTGTTGCTCAGATGTGGCCCTGTCTCTCTAGCTAAGCCAACTTGAAAGGTGAAATCGCTGCCCTCCCCCCTACGTGGGATCAGACACCCAGGGGAGTGAATCTCCCTGGCAACGTGGAATATGACTCCCGGGGAGGAATGTAGACCTGGCATCGTGGGACGGAAAACATCTTCTTGACCAAAAGGGGGATGTGAAAGGAAATGAAATAAGCTTCAGTGGCAGAGAGAATCCAAAAGGAGCCGAGAGGTCACTCTGGTGGGCACTCTTACGCACACTTCAGACAACCCTTTTTAGGTTCTAAAGAATTGGGGTAGCTGGTGGTGGATACCTGAAACTATCAAACTACAACCCAGAACCCATGAATCTCAAAGACAGTTGTATAAAATTGTAGCTTATGAGGGGTGACAATGGGATTGGGAAAGCCATAAGGACCACACTCCACTTTGTCTAGTTTATGGATGGATGAGTAGAAAAATAGGGGAAGGAAACAAACAGACAAAGGTACCCAGTGTTCTTTTTTACTTCAATTGCTCTTTTTCACTCTAATTATTATTCTTGTTATTCTTGTGTGTGTGCTAATGAAGGTGTCAGGGATTGATTTGGGTGATGAATGTACAACTATGTAATGGTACTGTGAACAATCGAAAGTACGATTTGTTTTGTATGACTGCGTGGTATATGAATATATCTCAATAAAATGAAGATTAAAAAAAAAAAAAAAAAAAAGACATAATGCTGAGCAAAATAAGCCAGGCACAAAAAGAGAGATATTGTATGTTACCACTAATGTGAATTCTGTGAAAAATGTACAATGTTTTATACTGTAGAATGTAGGGGACCTAGAGATACCAATTAGTGGAGGGGGAATGATAATCTAATAAGAACAGATAAACTATGGAGGGTAATCTCAATGTTATGGGAATGCTCAGGAATGATTATGGTTTGTAAACTTTCTTGGATATAGTAAGATCCTGTTGGAAGCAATAGAGTTATTTTAGGTTTTTTTTTTCTCTTATTCCTTTGTTTTCTTAGGGGTTGTTAATTTTCTTGGGGTATGGTAGGAACATGTTGGAAGCAATGTAGTTATTTTAGATTATTTGTTTTTCTTACTCCTCTGTTTGGACATGGTTTATTAATTTTCTTGGGGTATGGTAGGAACATATTGGAAGCAAAGTAGTTATTTTAGGTTATTTGTTTTCCTTAATCCATTGCTTTGTTTGAAATGTTGTGGGGTTTTTTTGGTTGTTGTTTGCCTGTTTGTTTTTAATTTTTTGATAAACAAAGTTAAAAAATTGAAAAAACATCAGTAGAAAAATGGGAGTAAAAACTAAATGACAAATAGGGTGGGATGGGGGGATGGTTTGGGTATTCTCTTTTCACTTTTATTTTTTATTCTTATTCTGATTCTTTCTGATGTAAGGAAAATGTTCAGAAATAGATTGTGGTGATGAATGCATAACTATATGATCATACTGTGAACAGTTGATTGTATACCATGGATGACTGTATGGTTTGTGAATATATTTCAATAAAACTGAATTAAAAAAAAAATGTAAAAAAAAAAAAAAAAAACCTTTCCCCAGCTTAGAAGTTTTGCCAGTGTCAGTATAGAGCATTTAAAGATACACTTTGGGATATTGTCTGATAATTACTCTCCAACAGCTTCAATTCCACCCCTATCTGGGGCTATTGAAGTGGAAAAGATAAGAAGTCTGTGAGAAAGGAGAAGGGAAAAAATGTAGGGAAAAAAAGCTTTTTTTGTAGCCAGGGAATGGGTACTGGCTTTTATGTGCCCCACCTTCTTGGATCCCAGCTCTTCTACAGCACCCCCAGCTTCAAAAATTAGTTAATTAATTTGCTAAGTAATTCTGCAGTTGAGGCTTCGTTGAGTTCCACTTCTTGCCCTCAGCAGATTGTTGTTTCTTTTTCTCTTCTGGTAGCCAGCTGCAAGGCAGTCCATGGGATCTGGGTGGGGAGGGTTACCAGACCCCTGGTTGGGGGAATTTACAATGTTCACTGTGATCTCAGCTTTTTTTCCAGTCCAAACATGTGTACAATGTGTGACTTGTCACTGGAGACTCAAAAACACTGTTTCATACAGTTCCTGGGGAATTCCCAGCTGCCCTAGAGGATAGACTAAGTTCCAGGCCTCACTGCTCCACCATCTTGCAGCACCCCTGCAGCTATTGGATTTTCAATCTGAAGTAGTATTTTAAAGACACTCAAAGAAAGAAAATATGAAACAAAAATACCATAAATAAATTATTGTGAACATATAAAACTTCAAGGAATAGTGTACCTTTGAGATTTTCATGAGTAATCTAGCAACAAATGAGTTTCAGACTCCCAAGAAATTATTGGAAAATTGTTGGCTTAAAGAGTGTTTGTGAGCATTCACTAAGGGCATGGTGCTAAGGGGGGTTGAATATATGTGAATACTATATGCTCTTTCAATAAAGGCACATTACAACTATCAAAAATGATGTTGAGAAGGAGGAGAATCAATGGTAAGAGGAAAGAGTTGGCTGGAAGTCTAATATGTATTTATTGGGAGTATAGAAATAGAGTTTTAAATTTAGGTATTGGGGAAAATAATGTATAAGAGACAAATGGTTATTAGCTTCATTCAATATTGCTCATAGTTAGAAAATAATAGAAGGGATCTTAAAAACAAAGAAGAGATCACAGGTACTGTATTAGTTGGGGTTCTTTAGGGAAACAGAACCAACAAGAGATATCTGTGAATATAAGATTTTATAAAAGTGTCTCATGTAACTGTGGTTATGCACAAGTCCAAATTCCATAAGGCAAGCAGCAAACTGGCAACTCCAATGAAGATGTTCAATGAACTTCTCAGAAAATGCTTCTCCAGGTAGCTAAAGAGGAAGTGAGGATCCTCTATGTTTCTCACTTAGAAGTCTTCAACTGACTGGATTAAATCCAGCTAATTGAATTCTCTCATTGCAGAAGACACACCCTTTATGGATGTAATCAGTCACAGGTGCAGTCAATTGACTGAAGATTTAATAAACCAGCCTTCTGGTTTATTAGCCAGCCACAAATGTCCTTGCAGTAACAGGCCAGTGCTTGCTTGACCAGACACCTAGACACCATCACTTGGCCAAGTTGACACATGAACCTGACCATCACACATGCTATATAAAAGAATGATATAATGGTAGTTATTAGAACAAAAATTTAAATCTTGCTTAGAGAACACATACAGAAAGACTACAGATGGTTTGATAGAACTGAGACCAAATACAGAAGACATACTAATGAATATGAATAGTCATGACTCAGGTAAGAAGCAAAGTAATTTTAAATTGACTGAAAAAACAAAATCCAAGCATATGCTTTATACAAAGACACATATACTATAAACAGATTAAAAAAGATTAAAAATAAAAGCATGCGCATTGACATACCAGACAAAAGCAACAAAATGGGCACAGCCATCAAGATCTTGATATGTAACAAGGTAGAATTCAGAGTAAAAAGACACTTCATCATGCCAAAGGCCATTTCTCAGGATGATGAGTTGTTATTATGTCTACACCCAATGTGAATGCAACAATTTTTTATGTACAGAAACAACAGATGGTATAAAGATAAGTAAACACAAAGAATTAATAACAGGGAATACTAACTGGTCTATGTTCAATATAGATGAAGTAGACAAAATATTAACAAGGATATAAAAGGCTTAAAAAACATAGTCAATATCTTACATTTAACCATTAACCCTGGAACCCAGTTTAAAGAGAATATAATTTTTTGTCAAGTGATTATAAAACAGGAAAACTGAGCATATATTAGAATATTAAGAAAACAACAATAAATTCCAAAAATTATTTCAGTTTTAACTACCATATGATAAACTATAAATTAATAAAAATGAAAAATAATCAAAATTTTAAAAATGAAAAATAAACAATTTTTTTAAAAGTCTTCCAATCATTGAACATGGAATGCCCTTCCCAAAGTGATTTATATATTCAATGGATTCCCAAGAGCCTTCTTCACTGACATGTAAAAACCAATCATCAAATTTATGTGGAAGGGTAAGAGGCACCAAATAGATAAAGCCTTCTCGAAAAAGAGGAAAGGACTTGGAGGGCTCACACTTCCCATTGACAAAATTTATTAAAAAGCCACAGTATTCAAAACAGCATGCTACTGGCACAAGGATAGATAAAAAGAACTAATGGAATCAAACTTAGAGTTCAAAAATCAACCCACACCTAACGAATAACCTGATTGGTGGAACAATGCATATCTCTGAGACACCTGAAACTCAGAGCTAGAGCTTGGCAGATATGAATGTCAGTATTAGTGCATACAGCCACTGTTAAAAAAAAAAAAAGCTGAAAAAGAGCCCAGACTTCAATTAGTGATATGAATGAAGCAGGTCTGGTTAAGACCAGGGCAAGCCAGGCCAAAGGGTAAAGGTTGAAACTGACTGTGTTTTAAAACTTCAACTTCCATATGAGACCAAGGGAAGAGATATCTATTTGGCACAGGATCTAAATTTTCTAAACAGTACAACTCTACAGTTGATTTGTTCAAACTCCACAATTGCATGGAACTTTGAATAGGAAGTGAGATACGGTAGGTTAGTAAAGGCTGGAGTGAAATAGTGACACATCCCAGAGTAATTTGGGCAGATAATAAAAAGTATATTTACAGCCTCCCCCTCCCCAGCCCTGAGGATCTGGGGGAAGGTGCAGATGTGTTGGACATCCTCACCTGGACTGGTGTTGATGTTGTCACAAACATTGGGACTGGCGGTTTGATGTGCTGAACCCTCGATCATGGGACTTGCCCTTATGAAGCTCGTTACTGCAAAGGAGAGGCTAAATGTGCATATAATTGTGCCTAAGAGTCTCCCCCTGAGTACCTCTTTGTTGCTCAGATGTGGCCCTCTCTCTCTCTAACTGAGCCATCTTGACAGGTGAACTCGCTGCCCTCCCCCCTACGTGGGACCCGACTCCCAGGGTTGTAAATCTCCCTGGCAATGCAGAATATGACTCCCGGGGATGAATGTGGACCCGGCATCGTGGGACTGAGAGTATCTTCTTGACCAAAAGGGGGATGCAAAATGAGACGAAATAGTTTCAGTGGCTGAGAGATTTCAAATGGAGTCGAGAGGTCACTCTGGTGGACATTCTTATGCACTATATAGATAACACGTCTTAGGTTTTAATGTATTGGAATAGCTAGAAGTAAATACCTGAAACTACCAAACTCCAACCCAGCAGTCTGGACTCCTGAAGACAATTGTATAATAATGTAGATTACAAGGGTGACAGTGTGATTGTGAAGACCTTGTGGATCACACCCCCTTTATCTAGTGTCTGGATGAGTAGAAAAATGGGGCTAAAAACTAAAGGACAAATGGGGTGGGATGGGGGGATGATTTGGGTGTTCTTTTTTCACTTTTATTTTTTATTCTTGTTCTGGTTCTTTCTGATGTAAGGAAAATGTTCAGAGAGAGATTGTGATGATGAACACATAACTATGTTATCATACTGTGGACAGTGGATTGTATACCATGGATGATTGTATGGTGCGTGAATGTATTTAAATAAAACTGAATTTAATAAAAAAAAATCAACCCAAAGATTTACGACCAACTGATTATGATAAAGGGGCAAAGACCAATCATCAGGAAAGAAGAGTCTCTTCAACAAATAGTGCTGGGAAAACTGAATCCCCATGTGGAAAACAAATGAAAGCAGACCCAAACTCACACCATATACAAAAATCAAATCAAAAGGGATCAAAGACCTAAATATAAGAACAAGAACAATCAAATCCCTAGAAGAAAATATAGACAAGCATCTTCAGGATCTTGTGTTAGGTGATAGTTTCTTAGAGTTTACACCCAAATCACAATCAACAAAAGAAAGAATTGATAAATGGGACCACATCAATATTAAAAATTTTTGTGCAAAAAGGATTTTAACATGAAAGTAAAATGATGAACTACAAAATGGAAGAAATATTTAGGAATCACATTTTCAATAAAGTTTATTATATTTAAATGCAACTTTACTGAAAGATATTCACATGATATACAATCCATCCAAATTATAGAATCAATGGCTCACAGTTTCATTATAGAGCTGTGCATTCATTGCCACAATTTTAGAACACTTTCATTACTCCAAAATAAAGAAAATAAAAATAGAAAAGAACAGCAAAACATCCAATACCCCTTATACACTGCAGTATTTATATATTTTTGTCATTTTTTTACTCATCTTCCCAAACCCTGGATAAAGTGAGTGTCAGTCACAAGGTTTCCAATATTGCACAGTCCTATGACAAAAGCTATATAGTTTGTACTATACAATCATTATCAAGAAACAAGTCTACCAGATTACAGTTCAACAGATTCAGGTATTTCTTTCTAGAAATTCTAATACTCTAGAAACTAAAAAGGAATATCCATATAATGCATAAGAATAACTTCCAGAATGAACTCTCAAGTCTGTTTTAAACCTCTTCACCACTGTAACTATTTTGTTTCATTTCTTTTCCCCCTTTTGTCAAGAAGGCATTCTCAATCCCATGATGCCAGGGCCAGGCTCATCCATGTGAGTCATGTCCCACATTGACATATAGACATACAACCCTGGGAGTCAAGCCCCATTTGTGGGGGGTGGGAAGGTTGAGTATTTGCAGAGTTGGCTGAGAGACAGACCACATCTGTGCAACAAAAGAGGTTTTCTGGGGGTGAATCTTCATTATATTCATAAGTAGGCTTAGCTTCTCCTATACAGGAATAAGTTTCATAAAGGCAAACTCCAAGAATGAGGGCTTGACTTATTAAATTGGGAGTCCCTAATGCTTGTGATAATATCATGAATTCCCCAGATGGGGTAGCATGATATTTCCACACTTTTCCCAGTCACTCATGGGTACTTTGCAAATACATTTTTCCCACAAAATATTCTAGAATGTATTGGTGTATTACATTTACTTGTACATAATAACAAGATCTCATTCCCTATTCTGGGTTCCACGTAATTATGTTGTTTAAATAAACTGACTATACATGTTAAATTAGATAGTGTGATACAGAGAATATTAATTTTGTAAAAAATAAAAATCTCTTAAATAACAGTTAAAATTAAGGAATAGGTGTGTCTGCTGAAAGAGCTTAAAATCTAGGAACCTTTGCAATAAGCCTTATTGAACATTCTGTATTCCTTAATCATTGATTACCCAATTTCTGTCCATGTTCTGTCCCCTAATAACCAAGGCTCTCAAATTCAATTCTCAGCATTTGCTCATTATAGTTATTTTAGATTAGTGAGGTCTTACAAAAATTTTTCCTTTTGTCTCTGGCTTATTTAACTAAATATAATGTCCTCAATGTTCATTCACTTAACATGCCTCACAACTTCATTCCTTCTTGCAGCCACTCAGTATTCTGTTGTATGCACAGACCACAGCTCATCCTTTTGTTCACCCACTGATGTACACTTAGAACACCTCCATCTTTTGCAAAGCATAAATACTTCTACCATAAACACCAGTATGAAAATGCCTGCTTTCTTTTCTTCCAGATATACACAAAATAATGAGACTGCAGGATCATATGGCTACCTTACACTTAGCATCCTATGGAACCACCACACTGCTCTCAAGATGGTTTGCATCATTCTTCTTCCCTAAAAGAGTGAATAGGTATCTCTCTCACTCCACATTGTATCTCTCTCTCTCGCCACATCTTCACCAGCACTTTTATGTTTCTTTTTATTTTTTAAACAGTTTTATTCACACACCAAACAATCCATACCTCCCAGAATAATCACATGGTTATGCATTCACTACCACAAACTATATGAGGAATATTCCAGTTCTTCTGCAAAGAAAGAATAGGAAAAAAATAAAAGGATAAGGAATAAAAACAGAGAAACAACAATAATCCAATACTCCTCCCTTATATCCCCATCTATTGACATTTAGCTTTGATATATTGCCTTTGTTACAATTAATGGAAGAATATTATAATGTTACTGTTAAGTATAGACACTGGTTTAATTTGATATTATTTTTCCCATGTACAATCCTGTTTTCAATGCCTTGCAATGTTGACACTCACTTGTTCCCCTTCATGTAAAAGCTTTCGTATATTTCTACATTTAGTCACTATTATTGTCCATTCTAGGTTTTGCTAAGTTATACAATGCTAGTTTTTATCCTCTGTCCTTCCTTCTGGTGTCATACATGCTGCTAGCCTTCCTTTTACACCATATTCACACTCAGCTTTGATCATTATACTTGAAATATTGTGCTACCATGAGATATTATTGTACTATTCATTTTTGGATTTTTACAATCAATACTGTTGAACATTCTGTATTCCTTCAGCATCACATTCCCAATCTCTACCCTCTTTCTACCTCCTGATAACCTGTGTTCTTAACTTTAACTCTCAGAATTTGCACATTATAGTTAGTTCATATTAGTGAGGCCATAAAGTATTTTCCCTTTTGTTTCTGGCTAATTTCACTCAACATAGTGTCCTCAGGCTTAATCCATGTTGTTGCATGCATCATGACTTTATTCTGTCCTACAGCTGCATAAGATGCCATTGTATGTGTATACCACAATTTGTTTATCCACTCATCAATTGATGGACATTTGGGTGGTTTCCATCACTTGTCAATCATGAATAATTCTGCTATAAACATCAGTGTACAAATATCCATTCATGTCCTAGCCTTCAGCTCCTCCAAGTATATACCTAGCAATGGGATTTCTGCATCATGCAGCAATTCTATACTTAGCTTCCTGAGGAACTGCCAATCTGCAATAAGATTTTACTATCCAGAATGTATAAAGAAACCTTACTACTCAACAACAAAAAGTAAAATAACCCAGTAAAAAATGGATGAAAACTTGAATAGAAAGTTCTACAAAGAAGATACACAAATGGCCAAAAAGCACATGAAAAGATGCTCAACATCATTAACCATTAGTGACATGCAAAACAAAACCACAATGGGAGCATTTCACACACACTATAATGGCTACTATAAAAAATGGAAAATTACATGTGTTAGGATATACAGAAATAGGGTCACTCATTTATTGTAGCTGGGAATGTAAATTTGTGCAGCTGCTGTGGAAGACAGACTGGAGTTTCTGAAAAAGTTAAATATAGACTTGCTGTTCCAGTTTGATAATGCTGCCATGATACAAAATACCAGAAATGGATTGGCTTTTATAAAGGGGGGTTATTTGTTTACACAGTTACAGCCTTAAGGCCATAAAGTGTCCAAGGTAACACATCAGCAATCGGGTACCTTCACTGGAGGATGGCCAATGGTGTCCAGAAAACCTCTGTTAGCTGGGAAGGCACATGCATGGCATCTACTCCAGAGTTTTTTTGGTTTCAAAATGGCTTTCTCCAAAATGTCAGTGTCAGTTTCCAATGACTGTCTTCAAAATGTGTCTCTCAGCTACAGCTTTGTCCCCATGCATTCTTCAAAATGTCTCTCTTGGCTGCAGCTCTCTCCAAAATGTCACTCTCAGTTGCTCTGAGGTCCTTCTGTCTGTGAATTCCTTTATACAACTCCAGTGATCCAATTAACACCCACCCTGAAAGGGTGGGGTAACACCTCCATGGAAATTATCCAAACATTTCACTAACAATTGATCAAGTTACATCTCCACAGAAGCACTCAATCAAAGGATTCCAATTTAATCAAAACTAATAGGCCTGCCCCCACAAGATTGCATCAAAGATAATGGCTTCTGGGGGGACATAACACATCCAAACTGGCACATTCCAACCCCCAGACCCCAAAATGACATGATCTTTCCATATACAAAATACATTCATCCAATCATAATATCACAAAACTTAAATAATTTCAGTAACAATAGTTAAGTACAAGATCCCATCAAAATCAGTTACAAGCATGGTCTGTCCTAAGGCATAATTCCCCTTCTAGCTGTGGATCTGTGACACTTAGAACAAGTTATCTGCTTCCAATATACAAAGGAGGGATATTCATAGAATAAACATTACCATTGCCATATGGAGAAACAGGAAAACAGGGTTTAAGGGACCAAAACAGTTCCTAAAACCTTCAGGGCAAACTCCATTAGATTTCAAAGTTTGAGAGTTATTTACAGAATGTTTTATCCTTGGGGCTTGAGACAGCAGGAGACCAAACCTTTCCAAGGTCCTTTGCAGCAGCCCTTTTCTCTCCAAATGCTGAGTGAGTGTTCCAACATATTCACACACTGGGGTGACCACTTCTCAGTCCCACACACCTCAAACATTGGGGTGCCACCTGGACTCTGACTCTTCAGGGAAAAGGCTCTCCCCTCTCCAAATTGTGAGGTGGCAGCCAGGCTTTCCCCTATCCTTGGAGAATGTGTTCCACCCTCTCCAGAGCCTGGGTTGGCAGCAATCTTCCTGAACATCGAGGAGGAAGGCCCACCCTCTGCCTCTGGGGCAAAATCACCTTTTCCACATGCATGGGCTGCTCCACTCTCCCAGTCCAAGACTTCTTGATTCCAAACATCAACCTCCATGACTCTGTCTTTGAAAAAATGTTTCCTTCAGTTTGTTCCTTCTTCATTTCCTCCAGTCCAGACCAGCAAAATGTCCATTGATACATATTTTGCAAAAATTTGGTAGGCTTGGCAAGCATTTTACAGGAGTCAAAACCATCAGAAATAAGACTTTCCACAAATCCTTTCTGGATAACTCCATCTCTGATCCTGGCTTGTACTGAAATGGTGGTTGGTTTCCATGTTTGTTTAAACCCTCATGTGGAGCTGGAGCTTCTGTTGTCTCACTTTTTGGAAACCCAGAATTTTCCAAACTATCAGTTTCTGATTTATTTGTACTAAAGACCCCAGTTCTAAATTTCTCCCTCTGCTCACATTTTACTATAAGCTGCAAGGAGAAGCCAGGCCACACTTCCAACATTTAGCATTGAAATCTCTTCTGCTATGTATACCAGTTCATCACTTTCAAATTCTGCCTTCCATCTGACACCAAGACACAACTTTACCAAATTGTCTGCCACTTTAAAACTCAGATCACCTTTCTTCTAGTTGGCAATGACACATTCATCATTTCTGCTCAAATTCTCATCAGAAGTGTCTTTAGAGTCCATATTTTCACAAACATTCTCTCCAAAGCAATTTAGGCCTTTTCTATCAAGTTCCTCACAGTTCTTCCAGAATCTTACCCTACCCATTTAGAAAGCCATTCCAACATGTTTGGTATTTGCAAACTCAGCAGCACCCCACTCCTGGTATGAAAATATGTTCTAGTTTTCTAATGCTGCCACTATGCAAAATACCAGAAATGGGGTGGCTTTTCTAAAGGGGGTTTGTTTGGTTCAAAGTTACAGTCTTAATGCCATAAAGTGTCCAAGGTAAGGCATCAACAATAGGGTACCTTCACTGAAGGATGGCCAATAGTGTCTGGAAAACCTCTGTTAGCTGGGAAGGCATGTGGCTGGAATCTGCTCTGGGTGTCTTGTTTCAAAATGGCTTTCTTCCATGATGTCCCTCTCTACGTGTCTGTTTTCTCCTGGGTTGTGTTCTCCAAAATGTCTCTGTAAGCTGCAGCTCCTCCAAAATATCACTCTCAGTTTCTCTGAGTTCCTTCTGTCTGTGAACTCTTTTATAGAACTCCAGTGATTTAATTAAGAGCCACCCTGAATGAGTGGGTGAACATACACTATAATTCATGTATACACTTCCCATGAACAAGAACATTCTTTTATGCAATCCCATTAAGCACAGCTAAGAAGTACAATAGATTGAACAATGATACAAAGCTTGCATTCTGTATTTCCTTTTCCTTATGTCTCAACTGTGTCCCTTTGAGCCACCTGTCATCTATCCTACAGTCCCATCCAAGTTCATCCTTAGCATTCAATTGTCATCTAGTTAGACTGTCCTTTTTTTTTTCAGTTGTGGAAACATATATACAGCCTAAATATTTCCATTCCAACCCCTCCTTAGCCTTTCATTAGTGGGATTAATCATGTTTAGAATGTTGTAATGCTCTTTCCCACCATCCATTACTAGAAATTTCCCTTCACCTCAAACAGCAACCCTACACTCATTTCTTAACTCCCCATTGCCCCTTCCCCCATTTCTCTTAACCCAAACTCTACTTTTCATCTCTATGGTTATATTCTCTGATAATTTCTTTGTGTTTACTGTGGGGCTTAAAATTAACCTCTTAAATCCATATCAATCTTGTTTTTCTTTGATGCCACCTTCACTTCAATAGGACACATAAACTATGTTCCTATACTCCTCCATTCCCCCACCTTTGTATAGTTGTCTAAAATTACATATTTTACATTGAGTTCAAAACCACTGATTGTCATTAGAGTTTGTGTATTTTATATCATGTAGGAAGTAAATAGTGGAGTTACAGTTCAAAAATTATTGACTTCTATTTGTATTCCATTGTGGTTGGAGAATGTGCTTTGAGTATATTCAATTTATTTATTTTTTTAATTTCTTGAGGCTTGTTTAATGTCCCAGCTTATGGCCCCTTCTGGAGAAAGATCTGTGATCACTAGAGAAAAATGAGTGTCCTGGTGATTTGGTATGTAAGGTACTATATATGTCTGTTAAATTTCTCTATATCTCTTTCTCTTTCCCTGTCTCTCTGCCAGCAGGGCTCCCCTCAGAATCTGAAGTAGGGCAGGTCTTTCATTGTCAAAGTCTCTCAGCATTTGTTTGTCTGTGAAAAATTTAAGCTCTCCCTCAAATTTGAAGGAGAGTTTTGCTGGATAAAGTATTCTTGGTTGGAAATTTTTCTCTCTCAAAATTTTAAATATGTCATGCCACTGCCTTCTTGCCTCCATGGTGGCCGCTGAGTAGTCACTACTTAGTCTTATGTTGTTTCCTTTGTATGTGGTGAATTGCTTTTCTCTTGCTGCTTTCAGAACTTGCTCCTTCTCTTCAGTATTTGAGAGTCTGATCAGAATATGTCTTGGAGTGGGTTTATTTGGATTTATTCTATTTGGAGTTCACTGGGCATTTATGCTTTGTGTATTTATATTGTGTAGAAGGTTGGGGAAGTTTTCCCCAACAATTTCTTTGAATACTCTTTCTAGACCTTTACCCTTCTTTTCCCCTTCTGGGACACCAATGAGTCTTAAGTTTGGACATTTTATTTTATCTATCGTATCCCTGAGATCCATTTTGATTTTTTCAATTTTTTTCTTCATTCTTTCTTTTGTTCTTTCATTTTCTGTTCTGTGGGCTTCTAGGACACTGAGATGTTGTTCAGCTTCTTCTAGTCTTGTATTGTGAATATCCAGAGACTTTTTAATTTGGCCAACAGTTTCTTTTACTTCCATAAGATCTTCTATTTTTTTTATTTACTCTTGCAATATCTTCTTTATGCTCTTCTAGGGTCTTCTTTATGTCACTTATATCCTGGGCCATGGTCTTCTTGATGTCCTTTAAATCCTTTGCCATGTTTTCATTCCTTGATTGTAGTTCTTTGATTAATTTTGCAAGGTACAATGTATCTTCTGATATTTTGATTTGTGTGTTTGGAGTTGGATTCTCCATATCTTCTGGTTTTATCATATGCATTAAGATTTTCTGTTGTTTTTGGCCTCTTGGCATTTGTTTTGCTTGATAGGGTTCTTTCAAGTTGTAAAGAAAAAGGGATATCGATCTAATTTTTCAGGAACACAGTTTGGTGACATACACTTTCTCTAACTAACCAGCAGATGGTGTCTGTGAGTCACCTATATCCCTCAAGTCAGTTCTCAACCTTGTTCCCATGGTGTGTGGGGAAATGATTCTTGTGGGTTCAGTTGGAGAGCTCAGTTTGGGTGTGTTGCTGGAGCCATCCACCCTGAATGTGGGGTGTGTGTACAGTTGGCCAGGGAGGAAGGGCAGTTTCAATGTTCAGATCCCCCAGGATCCCGGAGATTCAAGGCTGCCACAAGAGTCTAAGCCTTCATTTCAGTTCAGCCCCAGACCCTCTCTCTCGCTGATCTGCAAACCACTAGACTTGGTGTAGTGTCCCTGGGTTCTGGGAGCGGATCCCCCCTCCCAGCTGTGCTCCTCCAGGAGCTCAGCTGAGGGAATGCTGTGCTACATCACCAGTGCACGCCATTCCTCAAGGGAAGCCCTGGGCCGCCAGGCCATGTGGTGGCGCACTCTCAGCCTGAGGGAAAAATGGCCAAATGGGGCATCTCAGCTGCCTCCTCCTCACACAGTTCCTCCTTCCCAGCTCTGGGACAACTGGTGGGGCTCTGGGCCATGGGCATGGCCCCAGGCAGGAGTTTATCCAGCCCTCCGGGGGGCCAGCTGCTAGCCGCAGGGTTTCTTTCTGCTTCCAGCTCTCCCCTCCATTCCCCCAGACCCAAGGGTATCTGCTGTGGGCTATCTTCCCAGCCAGACACCGAGAGGCTGGCCCAGCCCCCTCTTGCTGTGTTTTACTGTGTGGTTCCCACAATCACAGCTGGAGCTGCTCCTGGGTTTTTCCCTTTTTTTAAAAGAGACAGCCGGTCTTCAAATGCTGAACCCTGGTTTCCCCAGCCCACCATGTAGTTGCAGGTCTTCCAGCCAGATTACTCACTCATTTCAGAATGCTGACTCATGATTTCACCAAGTATATGGCCCCTCTGGAGCTAGGAGCCCTCATCCAGCTGGCGCATTGCTGTAACCAGTATTCTGGGTCACTTTCTAGTTTTTAGCTAGTGTTTTTCACGGAGGCATTTTTTTCGCCCTGTCTCAGCTAGCTGCCATCTTAGTTTCTCCCCTCACTCACATTTGATTGAGTCACAGCTCCATGGAAACATTCAATCAAAGGATTCCAACCTAATCAATGCTAATACATCTGATCTCACAAGATTGAATCAAAAAACATGGTGTTTTAGGGGACATAATACAGCCAAACTGGCTCACTTGTCATATGACTTGGTGTATTAGTTAGGGTTCTCCTTAGAAACAGAATCAATGAGAGATGTCTCTGATTATCAAATTGTAAAAGTGACTCATGCAACTGCGGGAGCGCATGAGTCCAAATTCTGCAGAGCCGTCAACAAGCTGTCAACTCCAAGGAAGATGTCCGATGAACTCCTCGGGAAACGAACCGACAACTTTGACGAACTCCTCAGGAAACGAACCGGCAACTTTGACGAACTCCTCAGGAAACGAACCGACAACTTTGACGAACTCCTCAGGAAATGAACTAGCAACTTCGACACGCTCCCCAGGAAACGCTTCACTGAGCAGCTGAAGAAAGAAGTGAAGGTTCTCTAACCGTCCGGCTTATAAGCCTCCAACTGATCACCCGGACCAAATCCAGCCAATTGCATTATCTCACTGTGGAAGCACGCCCCTTGATGAGTCATCAGTCAGCTGCAGTCAATTGACTGATGATCTGACAAACCAGCCCGTTGGATTATTAACCAGCCTCAAATATCCTCACAGCAATCGTCAGGCCAGTGCCACCTAGCCAAGTTGACACATGAACCCAACCATCACACTTGGGAATTTCACTTCTGGGTTCATATCAGAAGAATTGAAAGCAAGGTCTTGAGCAGATATTTTCACACTGCTGTTCATAGTGACATTATTCACAATTGTCAAAAGATGGAAACAAACATGTTGTCAATCAGCCAGTGAATGGATAAACAAAATGTAGTGTACACAGACAATGGAATATTATTCAGCCATAAAAAGTAATGAAGTGAGGAGATAGGGCAAGGTGGTGGCATAAGGAGTTGTGGAACTTTGATTGTTCTCTAGGGCAGCTAGTAAATAGCCAGGAACTCCCTGGAACAACTGTTTAGAGGACTTCTTTGACTAGACACACATCATACAAAAGTCTGGAATGGGTGGAAGGGCAGAGATCACATTGCAGAATTATAAGTAAGTCTAATAATCTGTAGAGGCTAGCTTCCCTCCTCTACAAGCATGGCAAGCTGTTTTGGAGTCACTTCCCCATAGGAAAAAGAAGCAGTCTCTACTAGGAGAAAGGGAAACTAGCTCAACCAAGCTCCAATTGCAGATTTAATTAGCAAATTCAGGCTGCTGAATACAAGCTACAAGGACAGATAAACCCAGAGAAAGCACAAAAGGAATACAGAATTCTCTCTATGGCAGAGAGGAGGCTGGGATAATAGAAAACAAGAGGTGTTTGGAGTTGGCTGAGTGCAGAATACTAAAAAAAGTGCTGCTCCCTAAAAAGGTACACACAGAGCTGGTTACCAACTCTTGTGCTTGGTTGGCAAACCAGGGGGCTGGGGACTGATTCTGAAAAGCATTTTCTTTTCTATTCCTTTTTTTAAACTTTTTTATTTGCATAAAGAAAGCAGCAGGCTTTTTCAATTGTCAGCATTGTTCTAGGCAAGGGCAGTGTTAATGAATATCTGAGAGGCAAAGTAATTTGTCAGATGAAGGACATAATGCCCTGAAGGGTATATCTTCCTCAAGAAATGGGGGGCAGGGCCCAGAAAAAGTGGTGGCTTTCATTCAGAGAATTCAGACTCCAGTGACTGAGATATAGAAAGAGTTTAAACCCTCCCTCTGCCTCAGACATCCCTAACAGGAAGAAGGGCTGCTGAGAATTAAAGGCTCCACACAACTTTTTGATGGTAGGGATCTGCAGGCTGACAAATGACACTTGCTGGGCAGGAGTGGAAAAGTACAGAATCAAGAGGATTTATAGAAAAGACTGGCAACTTGCTGGGTCTCAGCACCAGGGAACCTTGATACTGATTACACCCTCTTCTTGAGTTCTTGGCCTGTCTTGACAGTGAAAGTCTGATTGGGGTCAATCCTATATAGGGAGACCCTTCTCAAAAAGAAGCTTCCATATAGGCAAAGCAAGAACCAGATAAACAAGAGCTTAAAAATTCTGATCAATTAAAGCGAAGCTGAGACAGAGGTCTAGAATAATTTGAAGTGAATGTCAAAGAACAAATAAAGAACAAAGCCTACCAACAAGAAAATCCTAGGTAAAAGAGAAAAAATGATCTCCAGAATAAAATAATCAAGGAAATCAGATGCCTAGACACAAGCAAAACATCACAAGCCATACCAGGAAGCCTGAATGTATGGCTCAGTCAAAGGATGAAACTAACACTCAAAATGAGATACAGGGGTTGAAACAACTAGTTAAAGATGTTCAAACAACTGGAGGCAGGGCAAGATGGTGACATATGGAGGTATGGAGTTTAGCTAGTCCTCTAGAGCAGCTAGTAAATAGCCTGGAACTGTCTAGAACAACTATTTGGGGGAATCTGTAGCTGGACACACATCATACACCTGACTGGAATGGGTGGAAGGGGAGATGTCACAAAATAGAACTGTAAGTAAACCACCCAAACTACAGAGGCTGGTGACCCTCCACCACTGGCATGGCAGGCTGAGTTGGAACACTTCCCTATGGGAAAAGCAGTCTCCACTAGGTGCAAAAGAATGTACTGCAACAAAGCTCCAATTACAATTCTAATTAACAAATTTGGATCACTGACTACAATATATGAACACATAAACATGGAGCAAACAGGAAAGGAATCCTGAGGTCTCTCCTGGCAGAGAGGTGGCAGAGCTGATGGAAATAAAATGAAATAAAAAAATGAAATGAAATGAAATGAAAAAAAGTAAAATAAATAAAATAAAATAAAATAGATGCTTTTGGAGTCAGCCAAGCTCAGAATACTGATAAAGGGCTGTGACCCAGCAAAAGGAGAACATAGAGCTGGGTACCAACTCTGGCCCTAGACTGGCAGATCTTGAGGGATGGGATGACTCTGAAAAGTAGATTTCTTTCTTTTTTCTTTTTAAAAACTATTCCAAGTTGCTCATTAGACAAAGCCTCATACATTTTAAGTTGTCAGCACTAATCCAGGCATGGGTGGAATTAAGATAGGTCTGAGAGACAAAGTAAGGACTCAAGTGAGAGAGATAATTCCCTAAAGGGCTTATCTTCCCCATAAAAGGGGAGTCAGGGCCCAGCTCAGTTGGTGACCTTCCTTCAGAGAATTAAGAACCCAGGGGCTGGAAAAGAGATAAAGAGCTTAAGCTGGCCTTATAACTATGCCTTTGTCTCACCATGCCCCTGGCAGGGCAGGGTCTGTGATAATTAAAGGCACCACAACTCTATGCCAATGGAGAGCTGTGGGCAGGCAAGTACAACCTGCTGGGCAGGAGAGGAAAAGCATGGACTCTAGGGGCCTCACAGGAATGTCTGACAACTTGCTAGGTCTCATCATCAGGGAAACTTGACACTCATTACGGCCTCCTCCTGAAACATGGAGCTGTCTGGTATGGGAAAATTTGATTTGGGTTGACTATATCTGGGAAGGCTCTCCCTAAAATTTCCATATAGGCATGACAAAAACCAGAATAACAACAGCTAAAAAAATTCTGATCAGTTTAACCAGAAGCTATGCTAGAGTTCTAGAATAAGTTGAACTGAGCACCAAAGAATAGAGAGAGAACAAAGTCAACCAACAGGAAAACCTTAGGTAAAAGAGTGAAAATGAAACCTAAAATAAAATAATCAAGTAAACCAGATGCCAAGACACCAATAAAAATTATGAGTCATGCTAGGAAAAATGAAGATATAACCCAGTCAAATAAACAAATTAACACTTAAAATGAGATACAGGAGTTGAAACAACTAATTAAACATGTTCAAACAAATATGTTAAATCAATTAAAAAATGAAATCAATGAGTTGACAGAAGATATGGCAAAAGAAATGAAGGATATAAAGAAGACAATGGCTGAACATAAGGAAGAACTCAAAAGCTTTAAAAAAATGGCAGAACTTATAGGAATGAAAGTCACAATTGGAGAGATGAAAAACAATGGAAATTTACAACTGCAGATTTGAAAAGGCAGAAATATAAGTGAACCAGAGGACAGAATATTTGAAATCCTACACACAAAACAAGAGATAGTGAAAATAATGGAAAAATATGAGCAGGGTCCCAGGGAATTGAATGACAAAATGGAGCACACAAATATACGTGTCATGGGTGTCCCAGAAGAAGAAAGAAGGGAAAAGGGGCAGAAAGAATGATGGAGGAAATAATCACTGAAAATTTCCCATCTCTTATGAAAGACATAAAATTAAAGGTCCAAAAAGTACATCATACCACAAACAAAATAGATCTGAATAGACCTACCCCAAGACATTTACTATTTAGATTGTCAAATGTCAAAGACAGAGATAATTCTGAAAGCAGCAAGAGAAAAGCAATACATTGCATACAAGGGAAGCTTGATAATACTATATGTGGATTTCTCAGCAGAAACCATGGAGGTGAGAGGGCAGTGGTATTATATATTTAAGATACAAAAAAGAGAAAAACTGCCAACCAAGAAATCAATGTCTGGAAAAACTCTCCTTCAAAAATGAGAGGAGCTTAAAATATTTTCAGACACTGAAAGTGACTGTGAACAAGAGAACTCTTCTACATGAAATACTAAAGGAAGCTCTACAGGCAGATAGGAAAAGACAGGAGAGAGAAGTTTGGAAAACAGTGTATAAACAAATACTATTAGTAATGGTAAAGACAGAGAGAAAGAGAGAGAAATAAGATATGACACATTAAATCCAAAAGACAAAATGGAAGACGAAAGTACAGCCTTTACAGAAATAACTTTAAGTGTTAATGGATTAAACACCCCAATCAAAAGACACAGACTGACAGAATGGACTAAAAACAGGATCAATCTATATGCTGTCTAAAAGAGACTTATTTTAATTTTTTTCCCATTTCAAAATAAAGGTAATTTATTGAGCACCTTAAGAAGAAATGGAAATTCTTTTGAACTAATTGTGACCAAGAGCTGGTCTTTATGTGACCATACTTGACAATAAATAAATAAACTATATCAGAGAGATAGCATAAATAATATTTGAGGAAGAAACCTGATGTTAAAAATGGAAATAGACTTAAGAAAGAATTAAAATCTGCCAGATAACTCTGGATTTCCAACCTATGTTAAAATAAGGAAAAAAAATCAAATATGAACAGTTATACACACACATACACACAAAAGTGAAGCAAAGAAACTTTGGACTTTTATACTACTTGACTCAATCCAAAAGTATTCCAAGGAAAAGGCAGAGGTGTAATTAATTATCACACCTGGGATGCTTTCACCTAAATGTGCTTTAATATTTTCCAATAAACACAAGACACTTTCTTAAATCTTTGACTCTCTACACATTGACCAGACTGAAAGTCATGAAATGATTCCCTCTGTCCCCTAATCTGAATGAAGCCACCTAGCACAAACCTTTGCATAAGATTTTAGGTAAAATATGTGGTTATTAGGGTCTCCCCCATTCTTATACGTAGTAACTATGTTATTATGATTTTTATCATTTACTGTGGTGCTTATTTTAACTAAATTAATTATAAAAGGTATAAGATCTTGCTGCCCAGTTCAAACAATAGAAATTATATAGGACAGGCCTAATTTAAAAGATCTAAGAAGAAAATGATGCCAAAACTTTGGTTACCTGCATTTGATGGATTGGAACTCAAATGAACCATGAAATGGCATCCCTGTGATGAGTGCTAAAATTCTACCTATAATTTATTGAAAAAAGGTAACTAAAGCCCTTACCAGTTTGAAATCCCAGTGTTGTAAGACAGAAACAAACCTTATCCCATAGTTTCTCTTTAAATTTCTACATGGCAGCACTATTTCTGACAGCATTCCTTGCAGTATATTTGCTTACAATATAAGTACAAGAAACAAGAATCTAGGAGGCAAGTTAAGTAAGAATTCAGAGATTCTTATTTTCTTAACATATCTCAGCACTCTAGCAGCTCAAGTAGCAAAAATAAGGCAATCTTTAAGAGACTCACTTTAGACACAAAGATAAAAATAGGTTAAAAATGCAAGTTTGGGAAGATATTTCATGCAAACAAGACCACCAGTAGCTATACTACTATCAGTCAAATTAGACTTCAAATGTAACACAACAGACAAATAAGGACATTATGTATGAATGCAAAGGACAATTCATCAAGAAGACATAAGAATAAAAATATTTTATGCACCAGGTCAGAGTGCTCCAAAATACATGAGGCACACAGTGACAAAAATGAAGGGAGAAGTAGACACAGCTACTATAATATTTGGAGACTTCAATACATTGCTCTCATCAGAGAATAGAACAGCTAGACAGAGGATCAGTAAGGAAACAGAGATTTTGACCAGTACAATAAATGAACGGGACCTAACATTCATTTACAGAACATTACACCCACAACATCAGGGTACATATTTTTCTCAAGTGCCCACAGATCTTTCTCCAGGAGAGACCAATTGTTATGTCACAAATCAAGTCTCAGTTAATCAAAAAAGTTATAAATTATACAAAACACTTTCTTGGATCATGATGGAATGAAGTTAGAAATCAATAACAAGCAGAAGGTCAGAAAATTCACAAATATATGGAGGTTAAACAACTCACTCTTAAACAAGTGGGTCAAGGAAGAAATTACAAGAGAAATCAGTAAATATCCCAAGGCAAATGAGAATGAAAACACAACATATCAAAAATTATGGGATGCAGCAAAAGCACTGCTGAGAAGGAAATTTATTGCCCTAAATGGCTATATTAATAAAGAGGAGCAAAAATTGAGGAATTAATTGCTAAGCTGGAGGAACTAGACAAAAACAGCCAGCAAACTAACTCCAAAGCAAACAGAAGGAAAGAAATAACAAAGATTAGAGCAGAAATAAATGAAATTGAGAACATGAAAACAATAGAGAGAAGAAACAAAACCAGAAGTTGGTTCTTAGAGAAAATCAATAAAATTGATGGACAGAAAAAAAAGCTGACAAAAAAAGAGAGTAGGTGCAAATAAATAAAATCAGAAATGGCAGAGAGGACTTAACTAAGGATGAAAATAAAGGAGATAATAAGAGGACAGTATGAGAAAGTATATGCTAATAAACTAGACAGTGTAGATGAAATGGACAAATTATTAGAAAAGCATGAAAATCCAACATTGACTCAAGAAGAAATAGATGTCCTCAGCACACCAATCACAAGTAAAGAGACTGAATCAGTCATCAAAAAGCTGGTTTGAATCTGTAACCTAAAAAGACTATATTCTTTTAATCTACTCTTGTAAGTGCAGACATACTGGGGGTGGGATATTTTGATTAGGTTGTTTCCATGGAGATGTGACTTACCCAACTGTACATGGGACATTTTTTATTCAATTTTATTGAAATATATTCACATACTACACAATCATCAATGGTGTACAATCAACTGTTCACAGTATCATTATAGGGTTGTGTGTTCATCAACACAAGCCATTATTGAACATTTTCTTTATCACACACAAAAAAAGAATAAGAATAAAAGTTAAAGTAAAAAAGAACACCCAAAACATCCCATACCCCCATTCCTCCCTATTATTCATTTACATTTTGTTCTCATTTTTTCTATTCATCTGTCCATACACTGTGTAAAAGGAGTGGGAGCCACAAAGCTTTCACAATCACATGGTAAATCAATGTAAGCTATATAATTTTATATTCATCTTCAAGAATAAAGACTACTGGGCTGCAGTTCAACATTTTTAGGCATTTCCTTTTAGCTATTCCAATACACTAAAAACTAAAAAGGTCTACCTATATATTCCATAAGAATAACATCAGAATGACCTCTTGACTCTATTTGAGATCCCTCAGCCACTGAAACTATATGTTATTTCACTTGTCTTCCCCCTCTTGGTCCATGAAGGCTTTCTCAATCCCATCATGCCAAGGCCAACCTCATCCCCATAAGTCATGTCCCATGCTGCCAGGGAGATTTACAACACTGGGAGTCACGTCCCTGTACAAGGGACATTTTTATTAGATTTTTACATGGAGATGTGACCCTGTCCATTCAAGGTGGGTCTTAATTAGTTTACTGGAGTCCTTAAGAGGGCTCAAGGAGACAGATAGAGCTCAGCCAACACAGTTCTAGATGCTTGGAGATGCAGACAGAAGTTTGGAGATGCTAAGCTAAGAGATGAAGCCAAGAATTTGCCTGTGTGCCAGTTTGAAAGTGTTATGGACCCCAGAAAAGCCATGATCTTTTAACCCTATCCTGTTGGGTGGAACTTTTGATTGAGCATTTCCATGGAGAGTGACATGCAACTGTGGGTGATACCACTGATTAGATCATTTCCATGGAAGTGTGGACTCTGTGTTTGGAGAGAAGAAGGCTGCCAATAAAGCATTTGGAAATGATGGGACTGCCACTCTTTCAAGCCCTGCAGGGGGCCGGGAGGGGAATCATGCTATACATGACTCTCAGACTTTGAAATTTAATGGAGTTTGCCCTGTGGGTTTTCACAACTGTTTCAGTCTCATGACCAGTTTTACTTCCAGTTTCTCCCTATGACAATGGGAGAGTTCAGGCATGAGGAGCCACCGCCATAGTCTCTTCCTCCTGGGCAGCGCTGGCTGTGCTGACCATAGAGCGCTGCAGGCAGATGGAAGTGCCTTCTCACCCCACCTGATCTTGGGAGGGGTAAGAGCGGAGCACAGGGCCCGCCTCCTGCAGTGGGAACAGCTGCGCTAGTGGCAAACAGAATCCAAGGATGACAATTTGCCCATCAAATGAGAAAGGCATGGAAATGTAGCAAGTCTTGTAAATGAATAAGCACCTATGGACTTTCAGCTGGAGGAATTCAGCCACATCCAGAAACCAAAAACATTAAGAAGAAAACCAAGAAGCATAAAGTTCTCTTTGAGTATATGCCACAGAATGAGGATGAGCTGGAGCTGAAAAGTGGGAGATATTATTGATATTAATGAAGAGGTAGAAGAAGGCTGGTGGAGAGGAACACTGAACAACAAGTTGGGACTGTTTCCTTCAAATTTTGTGAAAGAATTAGAAGTAAAAGATGATGGTGAAATTCATGAAGTATGGGAGGATTCAGAAACTTTTTTGACTGGGCCTACCTCACCTTTACCTTCCTGGGGAATGGGAGTGAAACTGCATCTGGACCAACTGCACAACCAAAGAAAATTCGAGGACATTTTTTTAAGAAGTCTCTGTGAAACTTAGAAGAAGATCCAGTAATGAAACAGAAGAGAAAAAAACAGAAAAGCCTTTGATCATAGTCATTAGGATCCAAAACTCAGAGTGTGGATGTAACAAAAACAGACACTCAAGGTAAAATTAAAGCTAAGGAATATTGTAGAACATTATTTGCTTATGAAGGTACTAATGAATATGCACTTACTTTTAAAGAGGGGGAGATAATCCATTTGATAAGTAAGGACACTGGAGAAGCTGGCTGGTGGAAGGGTGAACTTAATGGTAAAGAAGTATTTCCAGACAGTTTCGCTGTTCAGATAAATGAACAGGATAAGGACTTTCCAAAGCCAAAGAAACCACCACCTCCTGCTAAGGGCTCAGCTCCAAAACCTGAGCTGTTGTCTGCAGAGAAGAAGAATTTTCCTATAAAGCCTGAAGAAAGACAAAAAAGCAACCCAAGAACAGAAAACTTCTAAACCAGCTGCCCAACAAGTCCCACCCAAGAAGTCTACTTTACCCACCAAAGTCAATAATCTGTTGAGATCTCCTGGAGCCATGTATCCAAAATGACCTGAAAAACCAGTTCCTCCATCACCTCCTACAGCCAAGATTAATGGGGAAGTTTCTACCATTTCACCAAAATTTGAGAGAGAGCCAGTATCAAAACCAAAGCTAGATTCTGAACATTTACTGCTTAGACCAAAATCAGTAGAGCTAGATTCTTTTGCAGTAAGGAACTCTAAATAAGCAGAGTTTGTAAATTTTGATGATATAGCCTTCTCAGAAAACATACTACATCTCACTGCAAATAGACCAAAGATGCCTGAAAGTTACCTGGTTGCTTCAATGGTGGACATTCTCCAACTCAGAGCCCAGAAAAAACCTTGAAGTCAGCAAAAGAAGAAGATAGTGCCAAGCTAAAGCCATCTGAATTTGAGAAGGATACAAGCTATTCCTCAAAGCCATCTGTGTAACTTTCAATACCTTCCAGTGCTTCTTCTAAACTGAATATGGCTGTTTTCCTAACTCCATTAGAAATCAAAGATAAAGTAGAAAGAGATGATGGGGAAAAAGTCCCCTGAGTGAACTTAAAGCACAGATGATTGAATTGCTGTGCATTGTAGAAGCATTGAAAAAGGATTGTGGTAAAGAACTGGAAAAAATACAAAAAGATTTGGAAGAAGAGAAGGCAATGAAATGTAAGCTAGAGGTAGAAATAGAGAAATTGAAAAAAGCAGTCCTATCTTCTTGCGGCAGCATGGGCCCAGTGTTCTTAGAGTTCCAGGGATCCAGAAGCAACACTATGAATTAAAACTGACTTGTTACTTATAAAAGTAACTGGTGGTGTTCTGATAAAGAAAAATAACTATAAAAGTATATTATCTGTAGAAAAGTAAGGGGAGGGTGAATATATATATAGAGATGTATATATATTGTTTTGCCAATATGAAAAAAGAGGTCTTATTTCTTACTGTGATGGAATTTCAAACTTTGTTTTGTTTTTGGTTTGATTGAAAATACTACTGAATTTGTATAAAAAGGAAAGAAAGTTCATAATAGTTTTTTTATTGAAACTTGTAATGTTATTTTTTAAAGAGATCTATACTATAAATATGATGTTATCTTTACAAGAAATCTGTAAAATATACAATTTGAGTGGTACAAATTAGCTTTAGAGAAACTAGAGTCACTATTTTCCCCTTAATACATAAGGTATATAAACTTATGTGTGTGTGTGTGTATATATATATACTTTTAACTTTCTTACCCAGGATTACACTGTTGTGCCTGTTGGTCTGCAATGCTGTCTATATTTTGGGTGATGAAATAGGAATTTCCTAGCTATAAACCATATTACTCACCTGTGCACATAGTAATAATTCACAAAATCAAAATAATTTCTTTGACTTTTAGAATATTTCATGTTGCTTGCACTATAGGATTCGTGAAAGTAATTTAGTTTAAATGTATCAGACTGTCAAATATATTTGGGGAAATATGTGTTTTATTTTAACTTAATTAGATCTAAGTACTCTAAAAATGTCAATTTAACCCTTAACTATGTCGTGCCTAGAAACTACAGCACATATAACATGCATTCACCAGCCTTAGAGCTGTATTTTAATGCCAATTTACAGATTCAGATAGTACTCATCTCATGATCTTGTGATTTAATTCTCCATGCTGCTCCCTCTAGTTTTTAATGATAGCATCAAGAAAACAAAACTTAAAACTTTTAGAACTTTAGTATGAAGTTTCAGACTTTAAAAAGTTACTATCTTGTAAACACTCAGGTTTTACAATGTGTTTTACTGTATGAGACCAACTATTTCATAGAGAAATTTTGGACTGCCCTTTAGAAAATATAGTATCTAAAGGACATATCAAAATATTACATTACAGCTTATTTAAAACCAAATATAAAATTGAATCCAGAGGTGGGGCAAGATGGTGGAGTGCTGAGGTGTAAGTTTTAGTTATTCCTCTAGGGCAGTAGGTAGAAAGCCAGGAACTGCATGGACCAGACACTGGAGAGCAATTTGACTTTGAGCATACTTCATACAACACTCATGAACACATGGAACAGCTGAGATCAGTGAAATCTGTAAGTTCTCACAGCCAGGAGACTGTGCTCCTCCCTGCCAGGCTCAGTCCCATGGGAGGAGGGGCTGTCAGTGCTGGGAATGAGGAGGGAGAACTGCAGTTGAAGCTCTTATTGAAACCTCAGATGGCTGATCCAAACTCCAAATGTAGTTAGACTGAGACTAGACACCAGAGAATCTGGTAGCAGTCAGCCCAGCTGAGAGGAGATAGGGTTAGCAAAAGCAGCAAGGAAAACCCAAAAATAAAAGTGGAGACTTTTTGGAGTTCTGGTGAACATAGAACAGAAAAGGGCAGGGCTCAGGCAGAGTCAGGCTCATAGGCAAATCCAGAAGGTGAGTTTCTTTGTCTGAAGAGCGGTTCCTCTGCTCTCTAATCTCCTTGTCTCTTAGCATTTCAATTGCCCATTAGACCTGTAAGGAGGAGCCTTTTTTTTTAATCTTTTTCTTTTTTCTAAAACAATTAATCTAAGAAGCCCATTACAGAAAGCCTCAAAGACTTGCAATTTGGGCCCAGGCAAGAGCAGAGCTAAGAGAGCTCTGAGACACAAGGCAATAAGTCCAGTGGCTGAGAGAGCTCTGAGACACAAGGCAATAAATCCAGTGGCTGAAAAAATTCACTAAACATCACAACTTCCCAAGAAAAGGGGGGTGTCCCCTTACAGCTATCTTCCTGGTGGGCAGGGAGCACTCCTGCTCAGACCCAAAGCCACAGCCCAGAGCTGCCCCAAACAACCCAGTGTGACAGGAAGTGTTTCTGACAACATATGCACACACCACAATATTGGGCATGGACAACAGCCTTTCCTGCACCCTTAGGTAATTGTCCTGGAGCTGGGAAGGCAGAGCTGTGTGAAAAGGGAGAAATTAACATATACCATTCAGCCATCCTTTCAGCAGACAGGGAATGTCCCTACACAGTCCTGCAGCCCACAACCTCACTTGGGAGATGGTGAGCACCTATGACAGCACAGTCATCCCTCAGCAGAGGACCTAGGAGAGCATGGCTTGGAAGAGGGACCCACTCACAAGCCCCAGGGACCATACACAAATAACAAGGTCGTGTGGGTCAGCAGCAGAGACAAACTGTGGTGAGACTGAACTGAAGGATTAGACTATTGCAACAGCTTTAAATCCCCAGGAACACCTGGGAGATTTGATTATTAAAGCCAACCCCCCTCCCTAACCACTCAGACACAAGCCCCATGTGCAGGGTGGGCAACAACAACTACACATGCAAGCTTGGTGCACAAATTGGACCCCACAAGACTCACACCCCCACTCACCACGAAGACAAAGTGGTGGATAACTTGCTTGGGGGTAATAGGTAGCTTGTGGATGCCACCTGCTGGTTAGTTAGAGAAAGTCCACTCCATGAAGCTGTAGATCTGACAAATTAGAGATAAGTGTCTGAATTGGTCTACATATCCTAAAAGAACCCTATCAAGTTAAGCAAATAGCAAGAGGCCAAAAACAACAGAAAATTTTAAAGCATATGAAAAAACCAGATGATACAGATAACCCAAGCACAAACACACAAATTAAAAGGTCAGAGGACACATTATTTGGAGCAACTAATCAAAGAACTAAAGACGAGCAATGAGAGCATGGAACAGGATATAAAGGGCATGAAGAAGAACTTAGAAGAGCATAAAGAAGAAATTGCAAGAGTAAATAAAAAAATGTGACTTTACGGAAATAAAAGAAACTATTGACAAAATTAAAAAGATTCTGGATACTCATAGTACAAGACTAGAGGAAGCTGAACAGTGAATCAGTGACCTGGAGGATGACAGAATGGAAAATAAAAGAAAAAAAGAAAGAATGGGGAAAAAATCAAAAAAAAAAATCAAAAGGGACCTCAGGGACATGATAAATAATATAAAACATCCAAATATAAGACTCATTGTGTTCCAGAAGAGGAAGAGAAGGGTAAAGGTCTAGGAAGAGTATTCAAAGAAATTGTTGGGGAAAACATCCCAAATCTTCTAAACACCATAAATACACAAATCATAAATGCCCAGTGAAATTCAAATAGAATAAAACCAAATAAACATACTCCAAGACATATTCTGTTCACACTGCAAATATGGAAGAGAAGGAGCAAATTCTGAAAGCAGCAAGAGAAAAGCAATTTACCACATACAAAGGAAACAGAATAAGACTAAGTAGTGACTACTCAGCAGCCACCATCGAGGTGAGAAGGCAGTTGCATGACATATTTGAAATACTGAGAGAGAAAAATTGCCAACAAAGAATTCATTATCCAGCAGAGCTCTCCTTCAAATTTGAGGGAGAGCTTAAATGTTACACAAACAAAAGCTGAGAGAATTTGCTAACAAGAGACCTGCACTACCTGAGATATTAAGGGAGCCCTACCAACAGAGAGACAAAGAAAGGGGGGAGAGATATGAAGAAAGGTTCGGTACTACAGAGATTCAGTATGGGTTCATTAAAGAACATTAAGAGAGAGAGAGAAAAAAACATACCTGATAAACATGAACCAAAGGATAAGATGGCTGATTGAAGAAATGCCTTCACAGTAATAACATTGAATGTAAATGGATTAAACTCCCCAATCAAAAGATATTGATCGGCAGAATGGATAAAAAAAAAGAACCATCAATATGTTGCATGCAAGAGACTCATCTTAGATACATGAAACAAAGAAATTGAAAGTGAAAGGATGGAAAAAAATGTTTAATGCAAGTTACAGCCAAAAGAAAGGAGTAGCAATATTAATCTCAGATAAAATAGACTTTAAATGCAAGGATGTTAGGAGAGACAAAGAAGACCACTACATACTAATAAAAGGGGCAATTAAACAAGAAGACATAACAATCATAAATATTTGTGCACCCAATCAAGGTGCCACAAAATGCATGAGACAAACACTGGCAAAATTAAAGGAAGCAATTGATGTTTCCACAGCAATTATGGGAGACTTCAACACATCACTCTCTCCTATAGATAGATCAACAAGACAGAAGACCAATAAGGAAATTGAAAACCAAAACAACCTAATAAATGAAATGGATTTAACAGAATATATAGAACATTACATCCCAAATCACCAGGATATACATTCTTCTCTAGTGCTCATGGAACTTTTTCCAGAATAGATCATATGCTGGGACATAAAACAAGCCTCAATAAATTTTAAAAAATGGAAATTATCCAAAGCACATTCTCTGACCACGATGGAATACAATTAGAAGTCAATAACAATCAGAGACTTAGAAAATTCACAAATACTTGGAAGTTAAACAACATGGTCCTAAACAATCAGTGGGTTAAAGAAGAAATACTAGGAGAAATAGCTAAATATATAGAGATGAATGAAAATGAGAACACAACATACCAAAACCCATGGGATGCAGCAAAAGCAGTACTGAGAGGGAAATTTATAGCATTAAATGCATACATTATAAAGGAAGAAAGAGCCAAAATCAAAGAACTAATTGATCAACTGAAGAAGCTAGAAAATGAACAGCAAACCAATCCTAAACCAAGTAGAAAAAAAAATAATAGAGATTAAATCAGAAATAAATGACATAGAGAAAAAAACTATAGAGAGGATAAAAAACACCAAATGTTGGTTCTTTGAGAAGATCAACAAGATTGACGAGCCCCTAGCTAGACTGACAAAATCAAAAACAGACAAGACCCATATAAATTAAATAATGAATGAGAAAGGTGACATTACTGTGGATCCTGAAGAAATTAAAAAAAATTGTAAGAGGATACTATGAACAAGTGTATGCCAACAAACTGGATAATATAAAGGAAATGGACAATTTCCTGGAAATATATGAACAACCCAGGCTGACTGGAGAAGAAATAGAAGACTTCAACCAACCAATCGCAAGCAAAGAGATCCAATCAGTCATCAAAAAGCTTCCCACAAATACATGCCCAGGGCCAGATGGTTTCACAGGGGAATTCTACAAAACTTTCCAAAAAGAACTGACACAAATCTTACTTAAACTCTTTCAAAATATCAAAGAAAACGGAACACTACCTAACACATTTTATGAAGCTGACATCAATCTAATTCCAAAATCAGGCAAAGATGCTACAAAAAAGGAAAACTACAGGCCAAACACCCTAATGAATATAGATGTAAAAATTATCAAAAAAGTACTTGCAAATAGAATCCAAAGACACATTAAAAAAATCATACACCATGACCAAGTGGGGTTCACTTTAGGCATGCAAGGATGGTTCAACATGAGAATATCAACAAATGTATTAAAACACATTAACAAATCAAGAGAGAAAAATCAAATGATCATCTCAATAGATGCTGGAAAAGCATTTGACAAAATCCAACATCCCTTTTGATAAAAAGACCTCAAAAGTAGGAATTGAAGGAAACTTCCTCAATATGACAAAGAGCATATATGAAAAACCTGCAGCAAACATAGTACTCAATGGTGAGAGACTTAAAGCCTTCCCTCTAAGATCAGGAACAAGACAAGGATGCCCGCTGTCACCACTGTTATTCAGCAATTTGTTAGAAGTGCTACCCATGGCAGTCCAGCAAGACAAAGAAATAAAAGACATCTAAATTGGAAAGGAAGAAGTAAAACTGTCATTGTTTGCAGATGATATGATCTTATATCTGGAAAACTCTGAGAAATCAACAATAGAGCTACAAGAGCTAATAAACAAATTTAGCAAAGTAGCAGGATAGAAGATTAATGCACATAAGTCAGTAACATTTCTATATGCTAAAAATGAACAAATTGAAGAGACACCCAAGAAAAAGATACGATTTTCAATAACAACTCAAAATCAAGTACCTAGGAATAAGCTTAACCAAAGATGTAAAAGAGCTATACAAAGAAAACTACATAACTCTACTAAAAGAAATAGAAGGGGACCTTAAAAGATGGGAAAATATTCCATGTTCATGGATAAGAAGGCTAAATGTCATTAAATGTCAATTCTACCCAAACTCATCTACAGAATCAATGCAATCCCAATTAAAATACCAAGAACATACTTTGCAGACATGGAAAAGCTAACAATCAAATTTACTTGGAAAGGGAAGATGCCTCAAATTGCTAAAGAAACTCTAAAAATGAAAAGCAAAGTGGGAGGACTTACACTGCCTTTGAAGCTTATTATAAAGCCACAGTTGTCAAAACATCATGGTACTGGCACACAGATAGACCTGTTGATCAATGGAACGGAATTGAGAATTTGGAGATTAACCCTCAGATCTACAGCTGACTGATCTTTGATAAAGCCTCCAAAGCCACTGAAGTGGGACATAACAGTCTTTTCAACAAATGAGGCTGGGACAGTTCAATACCCATATCCAAAAGAATGAAAGAGGACCCCTACCTCACACCCTACACAAAAATTAACTCAATGTGGATCAAAGACGTCAGTATAAAACACAGTACCATAAAACTCCTAGAAGATAATGTAGGGAAACATCTTCAAGACCTTGTATTTTTTGGCCACTTCCTAGACTTTACACCCAAAGCACAAGCAACAAAATAAAAAGCAGATACATGGGAAGACCTCAAGCTTAGAAGTTTCTGTACCTCAAAGGAATTTGTCAAAAAGTTGAAGAGGCAGCCAACTCAATGGGAAAAAATTTTGGAAACCATGTATCTAACAAAAGACTGATATCTTGCATATATAAAGAAATCCTACAACTCAATGACGATAGTACAGACAGCCAAATTATAAAATGGGCAAAAGATATGAAAAGATAGTTCTCTTAAGAGGAAATACAAATGGCCAAGAAACACATGAAAAAATATTCAGCTTCACTAGCTATTAGAGAGATGCAAATTAAGACCACAATGAGACACCATCTCACACCAATTAGAATGGCTGCCATTAAACAAACAGGAAACTGCAAATGCTGGAGAGTTTGTGGAGAAATTGGAACTCTTATTCATTGTTGGTGGGACTGCATAATGGTTCAGCCACTCTGGAAGTCAGTCTGGCAGTTCCTTAGGAAACTAGATATAGAGTTACCCTTCTATCCAGCAATTGCACTTCTCGGTATATACCCAGGAGTTCTGAAAGCAGTGACATGAAGAGATATCTGCATGCCAATGTTCATAGCAGCATTATACACAATTCCCAAGAGATAGAAAGAGCACAAATGTCCTTCAACAGATGACTGGATAAATAAGATGTGGTATATAGACATGATGGAATACTATGCAGCTGTAAGGAATGATGTCCTGCAACATATGACAACATGGATGCACCTTGAAGACATAATGCTGAGCAAAATAAATCAGGCACAAAAAGAGAAATATTATATGCCACCACTAATGTGAACATTGAAAAATGGAAAACAAATGGTTTATAATGTAGAATGTAGGGGAACTAGTGATAGCTATTAAGGAAGGGGAAATGATAACCCAATAAGAACAGATAAGCTATCGTGGGTAAATTTAATGTACTGGGAATGCCCAGGAATGACTAAGGTCTGTTAATTTCTTATGGGTATGGTAGGAACAAGTTCACAGAAATGTTGCTATATTAGGTTATTTTCTTGGGGTAGAGTAGGAACATGTTGGAAGTATAGCTATCTTAGGTTAGTTGTCTTTTTCTTACTCCCTCATTATGGTTTGTTTGAAATTTTTTTGAATGTTTTTTTTTAAATTTTTAGATTGTTGATTCAAAAAAAGAGTTAATTAAAAAACAGTTGAAAAAATATGCAGAGCTGCCTTGAGGAGCTCATGGAGAGTGCAGAGGTAATGGGCTTCCCCATCTCAATTGCTGTGGATATGCTCACAGACATAGGGGACTGGTGGTTTGATGGGCTGAGCCCTCTACCATAGGACTTGCCCTTGGGAAGACTGTTGCTGCAAAGGAGAGACTAGGCCTCCTTATAATTAGGCCTATGAGCCTCCTCCTGAATGCCTCTTTGTTGCTCAGATGTAGCCCTCTCACTCTATCTAAGCCAACTTGGCAGGTGAAATCACTGACCTCCACCTTATGTGGGATCTGACACCCAGGGGAGTGAATCTCCCTGGCAACATGGAATATGACTCCCAGAGAGGAATCTAGACCCAGCATCATGGGATGGAGAACATCTTTTTGACAAAAAATGGATGTGAAAGGTAATGAAATGAGCTTCAGTGGCAGGAAGATTCCAAAAAGTTCTGAGAGGTCACTCTGGTGGGCACTCTTACACACAATATAGACAATGCATTTTAGGTTCTAAAGAATTGGAATAGCTAGCAGTAAATACCTGAAACTATCAAACTACAACCCAGAAACCATGAATGTTGAAGACTGTATAAAAATGTAGCATATGAGGGGGTGACAATGTGATTGGGAAAGCCATATGGACCACACTCTTCTTTGTCTAGTTTATGGATGGATGAGTAAAAAAAATGGGGGAAGGAAAAAAAAACACAAAACAAAACAAAAAACAAACAAATAAAAGGCACCCAGTGTTCTTTTTTACTTTAACTGCCCTTTTTCACCGTAATTTTTATTCTTACTATTTGCGTGTGTGTGGTAATGAAAGTGTCAAAAATTAATTTTGGTAATGAATGCACAACTATATAATAGTACTGTAAGCAATTGAATGTATGCTTTATTTTGTATGACTGCATGGTATTTGAATATATCTCAATAAAATGAATTAAAAAATCAAATCCAGCAGCACATTAAAAGAATTATATACCATGACCAGGTGGGATTTATTCCAGGTATGCAAGTCTGGTTCAACATAAGAAAATCAATTAATATAATATACCACATCAATAAATCAAAGCAGAAGAACCTCCTCATCATCTCAATCTATGCAAAAAAGGGATTTGACAAAATTCAACATCCTTTCCTGATGAAAACACATGAAAGGATAGGAATAGAAGGGAACTTTTTCAAAATGATAAAGATAATATATAAAAAACCCACAGCTAACATCATACTCAGTGGGGAAAGACTGAAAGCTTTCCCTCTAAGATCAGGAACAAGACTGAAATGCACACTGTCACCATTGTTATTCAACATTGTGCTGGAAGTGCTAGCTAGAGCAATTAGGCAAGAAAAAGAATTAAAGGCATCCAAATTGGAGAGGAAGAAGCAAAACTTTCACTATTTGCAGATGACATGATTCTGTACGTAGAAAATCCAGAAAAATCTATAGCAAAGCTACTAGAACTAGTCAATGAATACAGCAATGTGGCAGGCTTCAAGATCAACATGCAAAAATCTGTACTGTTCCTATTCACAAGGAATGTGTGACAAGAGGAGGAAATCAGGAAAAAAATCCATTTACTATAGAAACCAAAAGAGTCAAGTATTTAGGAATAAATTTAACCAAGGACAGAAAAGACCTTTCCTCTGAAAACTATAAGAAACTGCTAAAAGAAATCAAACAGGACTTAAAATAATGGAAGAACATACCATGTTCATGGAATGGAAGACCAAATATAGTTAAGATGGCCATTTTACCTAAACTGATTTATAGGTTCAATAAAATACCAATTTAAATAACAACTTACTTTACAGAAATAGAAAAACCAATAACCAAATTTATTTGGATGGGCAAGGTGCCATGAATAGCCAAAAATATCTTGAGAAAGAGGAATGGAGTGGGAGGTCTCACACTACATGACTTTGAAACATATTCCAAAGCTACAGTGGTCAAAACAGCATGGTACTGGCATAAGGATAGATATACTGACAAATATATGAGCAAATGTTAATGAACAAAAGCCATTTTGAAACCAGAGCTTTGGAACAGACACCAGCCACATGCCTTCCCAGCTAACAGAGGTTTTCTGGACAACACTGGCCATCCTCCAGTGAAGGTACCCAATTGCTGATGTGTTGCCTTGGACACTTTATGACCTTAAGACTGTAACTGTGTAACCAAATAAACCCCCTTTTATAAAAAAAAAATTAATGAACAAACTTTGAGAGTTAAAAGCTGAGAACACAGGCTATTAGGAGATAGAAAGAAGGTAGGGATTGGACATTTGATGTGGAAGGACTACTGAATGTTTAGCAGGATTGCTTGTATAGATCCAGAAACAGAGAGCATAATACTGTGTGATGGTAGCACAATATTGTAAATACATTGAACAAAGATGTCTGTGAATAAAGCTAAAAGAGGTGAGATAGGAGAATGCATGACATCAGAGGTAAAAATAGATGATAAAGACTGGGACTGTGTAACTTGGCAAAAACTGGAGGGGCCAATGACTGTTACTAAATGTACAAATATAAAAATGTTTTTACATGTGGGCTAACAAATGAATGTCAACCATGCAGAATGTTGAAAAAGGGATGGTATTTGTGAAAAAAATAATCAAAGCAAACTGGAGTCTGGACAAGGTCTGCTAAATCCACAGGAACCATGCACTTGGTGAAACTGGGAGTCTGTGTTCTGAAGCAAGTGAGTAAGCCTGCTGAATATCCAGCAGCCACACTGTGGTGTGGGGAAACTGTGGGTTGGCATTTGGAGTCAGATTAGTTCTTTTTAAATATCCAAAAAGTGTCTGTGGAAATGGCAGTGAGAACCACACAGGGAAGTGCAGCAGGAATGGTGTCTCCACAACCTGTGAGTATGCCTCAGTATCTGGTGTGGATGACACACTTTCTTGCACCCATGGCTAATTGTCTTGGAATGAGGCAGGCAGAGGTTAGCCAAAAGGGGAAAAACTTATAGCCCAGCGCCAGCACCACAACCCAGAGCTGTGCCAAATAAATCCAGTGTGACAGAAAGTGTTTCCAGCTATGTGTGCAAATGCTACAATATCTGGTGTGGACAATAGCCTTTTTCACACCTGCAGCTAACTTTCCTAGAGCTAGGAAGGCAGAGCAGTACAAATAGGGTGAAATTAGCACACCACATTCAGCCATCCTTTCAGTAGGCTGGGAATGCCCTTACATGGCCCTTCAGCCCAGAACTTCCCTTGAGTGTTGGCATGCACTTGTGATGTAGCACAGTCTTCCCTCAACAGACACCCTAGAAGGGCAAGACTTGGAAGAGGGACCCATACAGAAATCCCAGAGACCATACACCAATACCAAGGACTTGTGGGTCAGTGGCAGAGACAATCTGTGGTGAGACCAAACTGAAGGTTTAGACTCTTAGAACAGCCTTAAATCTCCAGGAAAACCTGGTAGGTTTGATTGTTAAAGCTACCCTTGCTCCCTAACTGCTCAGACACACACCCCATATTCAGGGTGGACAGCACCAAATATACACACAAAACTGGTACACAAATTGGACCCCACAAGAATCAGACCCCCACACACCACAGAGACAAATTTGGGGAGAACTGGCTTGAGGGGAATAGGTGGCTCACAGACACCACCTGCTGGTTAGAGAAAGTGTACATGAACAAGCTATAGATCTGACAAATTAGAGAGAAGTATTTGAATTAGCATACATATCCTAAAAGAACCCTATCAAGTTAAGCAAATGCCAAGAGGCCAAAAACAACAGAAAATTTTAAAGTATATGAAAAAGCCAGTAACCCAAACCCAAACACCTAAATCAAAAGGTCAAAGGAGATGCAGTACTTGGAGCAATTAAAGAACTAAAGATAAACAACGAGAGCATGGCAAAGGATATAAAAGACATGAAGAAGACCTTAGAAAAGCATAAAGAAGAAATTGCAAGAGTAAATTAAAAAAAATAGATGGAAAGTGGCCCAGAACACCAATTGCAGTGATGCACTAGCTGGACAAGGTCTGCTAAATCCACAGGGACTGTGCACTTGGTGAAACCAGGAATCTGCATTCCAAAATGTGTGAGTAAGCCACTGAATATACAGCAGCCACACTGTGGTGTGGGGAAACTGAGGGTTGGCATTTGGAGGCAGACTAGTTCTTTTATAAAAAAAAAAACAAAAAACAAAAAGCAGATACACATATGGCAGCGAGAACCACATAGTGAAGTGTGGCAGGAACGGGCTGTGCAAACACCTCAGTATTGGGCATGGAAGATAGCCTTTTACACACCCACTGCTAACTGTCTTGGAGCAAGGAAGGAAGAGGTTATCCAAAAGGGGAGAAAAACCACACCCCTTGCAGCCATCTTCCTGGCAGTCTGGGAAAGCTCCTGCCCATTGCCAGGGCCCCAGCCCAGAGCTATGCAAAGAAATCAAGTGCGACAGGAGGTGTTTCCAGCATATGCACACATGTCACAGTGTTGGGCATGGACAATAGCCTTTTGCACACCCACAGCTAATTGTCCTGGAGCTGGGAAGGTGGAGCTGTGCAAAAAGGGGGAAATTGGCATGCCCCATACAGCTATCCCTACAGCAGGCTGGGAATGTATGTACATGGCCCAGCAGCCTAGAACTTCCCTTGAGGAACAGTGCATACTTGTGACATAGCACAATATTCCCTCAGTAGAGGCCCTAGAAGGGAACAGCTCAGAAGACAGACCTACTCAGAAATCCCAGGGACCATATGCCAATATCAAAGATTTGTCGGTCAGCAGCAGAGACAATCTGTGGCAAGAGTGAAATGAAGGTTTAGACTCTTGCAACAGCCTTATCTCCAGGAACACCTGGGAGGTTTGATTATTAAAGCTGCCCTGCCTCCCTAACCACTCAGAAATATGCCCCACATTCAGGGCAGACATCTCCAGCAGCACACCCAAACTTCATGCAGCAATTGGACCCCACAAGAACCAGACCCTGACACATCACAAAGACAAAGTTGGGGAGAACTGACTTGAGGGGAATAGGTGACTCACGGATGTCATCTGCTAGTTAGTTAGAGAAAGTGTATGCCACCAAGCTGTAGCTCTGACAAATTAGAGATTCATCTTTGGATAATTCTACATATCCTAAAAAACCCTATGAAGTAAAGCAAATGCAAAGAGGCCAAAAACAACAAAAAATTTTAAAGCCTATGATAAAACCAGACGATATGGATAACCCAAACCCAAACACCCAAATCAAAAGTTCAGAGGAGACACAGTACTTGGAGCAATTAATCAAAGAACTAAAGACAAACAATGAGAGCATGCCACAGGATATAAAGGACATGAAGAAGAGCATGGCACAGGATATAAATGACATGAAGAAGACCCTAGAAGAGCATAAAGAAGAAACTGCAAGAGTAAATAAAAAAATAGATGATCTTATGGAAATAAAAGGAACTGTTGACCAAATTAAAAAGATTCTGAATACTCATAGTACAAGACTAGTGGAAGCTGAACAATGAATCAGCAACCTCAAGGACCACAGAATGGAAAATGAAAGAACAAAAGAAAGAATGGGGAAAAAATTAAAAAAGTCAAAACGGACCTCAGGGATATGATAGATAAAATAAAACATCCAAGTATAAGACTCATTGGTGTCCCAGAAGGGGAAGAGAAGGGTAAAGGCCTAGAAAGTGTATTCAGAGAAATTGTTGGGGAAAATTTCCCAAACCTTCTGCACAATAAAAATACACAAAGCATAAATGCCCAACAAACTCCAAATAGAATAAATCCAAAGAAACCCACTCCAAGACATATTCTGATCAGACTGTCAAATAATGAAGAGAAGTAGAAATTTCTTAAAGCAGCAAGAGAAAAGCAATTCACCACATGCAAAGGAAACAGCATAAAACTAAGTAGTGACTACTCAGTGGCCACCATGGAGATGAGGAGGATGTGGCATGATGTATTTAAAATTCTGAGAGAGAAAAATTTCCAACCAAAAATACTTTATCCAGAAAGGCTCTCCTTCAAATTTGAGGGAGAGCTTAAATTTTTTCAGACAAAGAAATGCTGAGAGATTTTGCTAATAAAAGTTCTGCCCTACTTCAGATACTAAAGGAGCCCTACAGACAGAGAAACAAAGAAAAGGGAGAGAGAGATGGAGAAAGGCTCAGTACTAAAGAGATTCAGTATTAGTTCAATAAAGGACATTAAGAGATAGAGGGGAAAAATATCTCTGACAAACATGAAAAAAAGGATAGGATGGTTGATACAAGAAATGCCTTCACAGTAATAACATTGAATGTAAATGGATTAAATGCCCCAATTAAAAGATATAGATTGGCAGAATGGATCAAAAAAATATGAACCATCAATATGTTGCATACAAGAGACTCATCTTAGGCACAGGGACAAAAAGTATTTGAAAGTGAAAGGATGGAAAAAATATTTCATACAAGCTACAGCAAAAAGAAAGCAGGAGTAGCAGTATTAATCTCAGATAAAATAGACCTTAAATGCAAGGATGTTATGAGAGACAAATAAGGCCACTACATACTCATAAAAGGGACAATTCAACAAGAAGAAATAGCAATCATAAATGTTTATGCACCCAATCATGGTGCACAAAAGACGTGAGACAAACACTGGCAAAACTAAAGGATGCAATGGATGTTTCCACAATAATTGTGGGAGACTTCAACACATCACTCTCTACTATAGATAGATCAACCAGACAGAAGACCAACAAGGAAATTGAAAACCTTAACAATCTGATAAACGAATTTGATTTAACAGACGTATAGACCATCACATCCCAAATCACAAGGGTACACATTCTTCTCTAGTGATCATGGAACTTTTTCCAGAATAGACCATAGGCTGGTACATAAAACAAGCCTCAATAAATTTAAAAAATTGAAATTATTCAAAGCACATTCTCTGACCACAATGGAATACAATTAGATGTCAATAACCATCAGTGACTTTAAAAATTCACAAACACCTGGAGGTTAAACAACACACTCCTAAAATAAATGGTTTATAATGTAGAATGTAGGGGAACTAGAGATAGAGAGCAATTAATGAAGGGAGAATGATAACCCAACAAGAACAGATAAGCTATCATGTGTAAATTTAACATTCTGGGAAGGCCCTGGAATGACTTTGGTTTGTTAATTTCTTATGGGTATGGTGGGAACAAGTTCACAGTAATGTTGCTGTATTAAGTTATTTTCTTGGGGTAGAGTAGAAACATGTTGGAAGTAAAGTAGGTATTTTAGGTTCATTGTCATTTTCTTACTCCCTTGTTATGGTTTGTTTGAAATGTTTTTTTTATTGTATATCTTTTAAAAAATTTTTTTTGATTAGTTAGTTTAAAAAAATGAGTTAATTAAGAGTTAATGACAATCAGTGCAATATATGATAGTGAGGTGGATCTAAGAATGGAGGAGAAAAGCTCAAAGGGGGCATAAGGAAAAATTGGAACATAGAATTTAAGCTTTATATCCAAATTAATTTTCTTGAATTAACTGCAGTTATGTTAACAACATAAGTGAATATCCTTGTTCTTAGGAAATGTACATGGAAGTGTTATGAGTTCAAGGAGTATGATATATGCAACCTGCTCTCAAATGTTCAGAAGATGATAAATGGGTAAATAGATTATTGATAGAAAGATAATAGATATAGTTGAAAGAAAGAGTGGGGTTAGGGAGGGAGGGAGGGAGGAAGGAAGGAAGGAAGGAAGGAGGGAAGGAGAGGATATAAAGTTACTGCAAAGGTAGCAAAATGTAAAATTGGTAGATACAGATATATGGGGATGGGGGGGTGTTGGAGTTCTCTGTATGGGGTTTGCATCATATTTGCAACTGTCCTATATGTTTGAAATTATTTCAAAATAAAAATTAAAAAAAAATTTGAGGGAGAGCTTAAATTTTTCACAGGCAAACAAATGCTGAGAGATTTTGCTAATAAAAGACCTGCCCTACTTGAGATACTAAAGAGAGCCCTACCGACAGAGAAACAAAGAAAGGAGAGAGAGATATGGAAAAAGGTTCCATAATATTAGATGAAGATCCATTTTTTAAGCCATTTAGTGACCACTGAATATAAGTTTTGCTTTATTATCATCATAGTCATCATAAGACACAACCTTATATTAAATTATTTTCAATTCTGCATTTCAGAGAGGAATAAACAGACATTGCAGAATGGTGACATTATGAAGGAGAAAACATACTTGGTATCACATCCTATTCCATGCTACCATTTCTTTCACTCTATTTCAAATGGATAACTCAGGTTTATGGTATGGCACTCTTTCTGAAACACTAGAAGTCAGAAGATGAAGATACTTGCCTCACTTTTCTGACTTGCTGATTGTAAATGTGGTCATCTCACTTAACTTGTAAGATGACTCTTAGTTTCCTAACTGATAAACAGGAATTAGACTGAGAATAATTTAAAACTATTAAATTTAAGTCTGAAAATATAGACTTGTTTTGAAAATCCAAAGGAATACTCATTTTTGAGACCATTGAAAAATGTGTATTCTCAATTATGTTTTATTGGTTGGTGTAGATTAGAAGCCATTGTCTGGAGACAGGCACGGGATAGATAGAGCTAAGGCATATAGGGAGCAGTGTTGGGGAAAATGTCTATTTATGCACGGAGAGAATCTGTTATTGTAGTCATTGAACCACTAAATTTAAGTGGCAATTATTAACTTCTATTTCATACACTGAAACAAAAGAACATTAATTGTGGACTCAAGATTTGCTACTTATTTCATAGTTAATAGAAAATACTGAACCATTCTAGCTTCTGAGTTCCGATAGAGGGTTTGGCAAAAAAAAAATCTATTTACTCTCTGATCCCTAAGCTTGTATAGTTTACAGTGTTTACAGTGAGAATTCCTATAAATAAAACAAAATTATTTCAATGCATTTAGTTCCTTGGTTCAGATAAAAATAATTTGAATAGCAAGGGTTATGTGTAAACATGTTTGTAAATATACAAAGGAGGAAGAAGTGGAAGTGTTGATCTGTATTTAGATTTATTCTGCAAACTAGGCATGGTGAGAATAGTGCAACAATATCCTCATCTGTAAAATTTATAACATGGCCACTATTTTGTGATATCAAATAAGATGACTATAAATATCTGAAAATTAAATACTATTCTGAAACTTTAAAAAAATAATAGAGGGACATATAGGGAAAAATATACCTATTGCAAATTACAGTTAGTAGTATTTTAATGTTCTTTTATCAACAGTAACAAATGTACTATAGCAATATTATGAGTCAACAATGGAGGGGGGTAGTTGGGGCATGGGAGGATTTAAGTTTCCTTTTTTCTGTCTGTATTTCTTTTTTGGAGTAATGAAAGTGTTCTAAAAATTGAAAAAAATTTAATTGTGGTGATGGATGTACAGCTGTATGGTGGTACTGGGGGCAATTGATTGATTGTACACTTTGGATCCTTGGATAATTGTATGGCATGTGAACAAACTCAATAAATAAAACATTTTAAAATTAAATTAAAATCTGGAAAGGAGCCCAGACCTCAATTATTGATATGAATGAAGCAGATCTGGTTAAGACTAGGGAAAACTGGGCCCAAGGGTAAAGGTCAAAACTGATTGTGTTTTAAAACTTCAACTTCAATGTGAGACCAAGGGAAGAGATGTCTATTTGGTGCAGGATCTATACTTTCTAAACAGTATAACTCTACAACAGGTTGTTCAAATGCCACCACTACATGGAACTTTGAATAGGAAGTGAAATATGGTAGGTTTGTATAGGTTAGAGTGAAACAGTGACACATCCCAAAGTAATTTGTGCAGAGAATAAAAACATATTTGCAGGGCCCCCCCCCTGAGGAACTGGGGGAAAATGCATAATAGCTGGACTTCCTCACCTGGACTGATGCTAATGTTGTCACAGACATTGAGGACTGGTGGTTTGATATACTGATCCCTCTATCATGGGACTTGCCCTTATGAGTCTCATTACTGCAAGGGAGAGGCTAGACTTGCATATAATTGTGCCTAAGTGTCTCCCCCTGAGTACCTCTTTGCTGCTCAGATGTGGCCCTCTCTCTCTCTAAGCCACCTCAGCAGGTGAACTAACTGCCCTCCCCCCTAAATGGGACCTGACTCCCAGGGATGTAAATCTCCCTGCAACACAGGATATGACTCCTGGGGATGAATCTGGACCTGGCATCATGGGATTGAGAATATCCTCTTGACCAAAAGGGCAATGCGAAGTGAAATTAAGTTTCATTGGCTGAGAGATTTCAAATGTATTTGAGAGGTCACTCTGGTGGGCATTCTTATGCACTATATAGATAACACCTCTTAGGTTTTAATGTATTTAATAGCTAGCAGTAAATACCTGAAACTATCAAACTCCAACCCAGTAGTCTGGACTCTTGAAGATGATTGTATAACAATGTAGTTTACAAGCGGTGACAGTGTGATTGTTAAAATCTTGTGGCTTGCACTCCCTTTATCTAGTGTATGGATGGATGAGTAGAAAAATGGGAACAAAAACTGAATGAAAAATAGGGTGGAATGGGGGGTGTAGTGTGTGTTCTTTTTTACTTTTTTTTAATTCTGATTCTGATTCTTTCTGATGTAAGGAAAATGTTCAAAAATAGATTGTTGTGATGAATGCATGACTATATGATGGTACTGTGAACAGTTGATTGTACACCATGGATGACTGTATGGTATGTGAGTATATGTCAATAAAACTGAATTTAATTTAACAAAAAATATATAGTCAGCCATATTTAAAATGCATTCTTACAAAATGGATTAATTTACAGTTTCTTCAGTGTCATTTATTAACAGTTGAAAGCTTTATGATGTTATATCAGTAGATAATATATCTAAAACACAGGCAGATTTATATTAAAATTAAAAATTTAATATTTTTTCACTTGCAACAAATTTAGGTTTTAAGCTTTATTATAACAAATGACTTTCACACTTTGATTACCACCTTCATGTTTCCATCTTTTGTTGTTTCAAACCATCTAACCAATATTTTTCTGATAAATACTAAAATCTTGTGTAATTGAAATATTTTCATGTAGTTTCAAATAAAAGAGAACTGAAGTAGAAAATAAAAAAAATCAGTAGTGTTTCTATACACTAGTCATGTGCAATCTGAGAAAATCATGAAAAAATTCCATTTACAATAGCAACAAAAAGAGTCAAATATTTAGGAACAAAGGCCACAAAAAACCTATCTATACTCATAAAACTACAAAAATTTGCTGAAACAAATCCAAGATATAAATAAGTGGAAGTACATATTGTGTTCATGGACTGAAAGACTAAATATAGTTAAGATGTCAATTCTACCTAAATTGATTTATAGATTCAATGCATCATCAATTAGAATCCCAACTTATTTGCAGAATTAGAAAAACCAATAATCAAATTCATTTGGAAGTGCATGGTGCCACAAATAGCTAAAATGTCTTGCAAAGCAGGAATCGTGTGGGAGGTCTCACACTACCTGACTTTAAAGCATATTACAAAGATACAGTGGTCAAAAACAGCATGGTTCTGGCATAAAGATAGATAATATGACCAATGGAATCAAATTGAGTGTTCAGAAATAAACCCTCGCATCTATGGAAAATTGGTATTTCATAAGGTGGTCAAGTCAACTCAACTGGGAGAGAGCAACCTCTTCAATAAATGGTGTTTGAATAACTGGCTATCCATATCTGAAAGAATTAAATATGGTCCCCATCTCACACCTTATACAAAAATTAATGCAAAATGGATCAAAGACCTAAATATTAGAGCTAAGACCATAAAATTTCAGAAGAAAATGCAGGGAAATATCTTGAAGATCTTGTGATAGGAAGTGGTTTCCTAGACTTTACACCAAAAATCTGAGGAATGAAAGAAAAATAAATGTATCCTCCTCAAAATTGAATATTTTTTGTGCATCAAAATACTTTGTTGGAAAATTAAAAGGCAGTCTCAGCAATGGGAAACAATATTTGTAAATCACATATCAGATAAGGGTTTAATATCCAGTATATTTAAAGAGAACTTACAACTCAGCAAAAAGACAAGCAGCCCAATTTAAAAATGGGCAAAAGACATAGACACTTTTTGGATGAGGAAATACCTATGAAAAATTGATTTTTAATAAGATGGTCAAGTCAAATCAACTGGGAGAGAGCAGCCTCTTCAACAAATTGTGCTTGGAGAACTGGATATCCATATTCAGAAGAATGAAAGAGGACCCCTTTGTCACACTTTATACAGAAATTAACTCAAAATGCATCAAAGATCTAAACATTAGTGCTAAGACCATAATACTCTTAGAAGAAATTTTAGGGAAATACGTTAAAGATCTTGTGATAAGAGGTTGTTTCCTAGACCTTATATCCAAAGCATGATCAGTGAAAGAAGAAATAGATAAATGGGATCTCTTCAAAATTGAACACTTTTGTGCATCAGAGGACTTTGTCAGAAAGTAAAATGGCACCCTAAGTAATGGGATACAATATTTGGAAACCACATATCAGATAAGGGTTTTACTATCAAGTATATACAAAGAGATCCTACAACTCAACAACAAAGAGACAAACAACCCAATTAAAAAATGGGCAAAAGACATGGAATGAAACTTTTCAGAAGAGGAAGTACATCAAAAGCACATGAAAAGTTGCTGAACTTCACTGGCTGTTAGGGAAATGGAAATCAAAACTATAATGATATATCATCTCAGATGTACCAGGACTGACATTATAAAAAAAAAAAAAAAAGCTGAAAACTACATTGTTGGAGAGGATGTGGAAAGTTTCACTTGCTCACTGTTAGTGGGCATGTAGGATGCTGCACCAACTCTGGTAGGCAATTTGGCTGTTCCTCAGGAAGCTAAGTATAAAATTGTCATATGATCCAGTATTCTCATTACTAGGTGTTCTAGTTGGCTAATATTGCCATTATGCAAAATACCAGAAATGGATTGGTTTTTATAAAGGGGGTTTATTTGGCTGCAAATTTACTCTTCTATCATCATAAAAGTGTCCAAACTAAGGCATCAACAAGAGGATACCTTCACTGAAGGATACCTGATGGTGTCTGGAACACCTCTTTCAGCTGGGAAGGCATGTGGCTGTCATCTGCTGGTCCTGGGTTATGTTTCAAAATGTGTTTCTCCAAAATGCCTCTGGGCTTCTTTCTCCACTCCTCTTTCTCATCTCCTGTGCATCCTTGCTTCTTTCTCCTAGGGCATTTCTCTCTAAGGGTCTGAGTTTCCTCTCTTAACTGCTTCAAGACAAAATCTGGGCTTCATCTCTCAACTTAGCATATCCAAATATCCTTCTGTCCACAACTTCAAGCATCTCTAAACATCAGTGAACATCTGTGTTGGTTCTTGACTTCTCTTACATAATCCAGTGAACCAGTCAAGACCCACCCTGAATGTACGTGTGCATACTTCCATGGAAATAATTTAATCAGAGGTATCACCCACAGTTGGGTGAGTCACATCTACATGGAAACACTTAATAAAGAGTTTCCACCCTAATCAAAAGTCTAGTAAGTCTGCACCCACAAAATTGCACTAAAGAACATGGCTTTTGAGGGGACATAGTATATTCAAAACATCACACTATGTATATACTCAGAGGAAATGAAGGCTAGGACATGAATTTACATTTTTCCACTGATGTTTACAGCATCATTATTTATGATTGCCAAGTAAAGGAAATAGCCCAAATGTCCAGCAATGAACATGTGGATGAAAAAAAAAAAAAAAAAAACTGTGGTATATGCATATGGTGGAATATTACACAGCTGTAAGAGAGAATAAAGTCATGACACATGGAAGAATGTGGATAAACCTTGAAGACATCAGGGTGAGTGAAATTAGCCAGAAACAAAAAGACAAATACCATAGGGTCTCACTAATATGAACTAACTATAATGAGCAAACTCTGAGAGTTAAAATTAAAAACAGTTTATCAGGAGGTAGAAAGATCTTAGACACTGGACATTTGATGCTGAAGGAGTAAATAATGTTAAACCAGATTGATTGTAAAAATCTAGAAATGGATAATACAGTACTATCTGATGGTAGTACAATATTGTAAGTATAATGAACAAAGCTGAGTGTTAGTGTGGATGAAAGAGGAAGGCTAGAGGCATATATGACACCTGTAGGATAGAGACAGGACAAAAATTGGCACTGCATAATGTAGCAAAACCTAGAATGGACAATGAAGGAGATTAATTTATAAATATAAGAAAGTTTTTACACAAGGGAGAACAAGTGAACGTCAACATTGCAAGGTGTTGAAAATGGGATGTTAGGTGAAAAAACACAATCAGTGTAAACCAGGGTCTATGCTTAACAGTAACATTGTAATAGTCTTCCATTATTGGTAGTAAAGGCATTATACCAAAGTTATATGTCAGTAGAGGGGACTATGCTGTTGTTTTTCATTTTTTTTTTTGTTTTATTCATTATACTTTTACTTTTCTCCTCTTCTTTCTTTGTGGAAGAAATGGACATGTTCTCAGATAGATTGTTGTGGTAAATGCATAACTATGTAAGTATCCTGGGAGGTATTGTTTTTCATTTATGATGGATTGTCTGGTGTGTGTTTGAAACTGTTTAAAAATAAACAGAGAGGAGAGGCGGGGCAAGATGGCGGACTGGTGAGCTGTATGTTTTAGTTACTCCTCCAGGAAAGTAGGTAGAAAGCCAGGAACTGCGTGGACTGGACACCACAGAGCAATCTGACTTTGGGCATACTTCATACAACACTCATGAAAACGTGGAACTGCTGAGATCAGTGAAATCTGTAAGTTTTTGTGGCCAGGGGACCCGCGCCCCTCCCTGCCAGGCTCAGTACCGTGGGAGGAGGGGCTGTCAGCTCCGGGAAGGAGAAGGGAGAACTGCAGTGGCAGCCCTTATCGGAAACTCATTCTACTGATCCAAACTCCAACCATAGATAGACTGAGACCAAACACCAGAGAATCTGAGAGCAGCCAGCCCAGCAGAGAGGAGACAGGCATAGAAAAAAAAACAACACGAAAAACTCCAAAATAAAAGCGGAGGATTTTTGGAGTTCTGGTGAACATAGAAAGGGGAAGGGCAGAGCTCAGGCCCTGAGGCGCATATGCAAATCCCGAAGAAAAGCTGATCTCTCTGCCCTGTGGACCTTTCCTTAATGGCCCTGGTTGCTTTGTCTCTTAGCATTTCAATAACCCATTAGATCTCTGAGGAGGGCCCTTTTTTTTTTTTTAATCCTTTTTTCTTTTTCTAAAACAATTACTCTAAGAAGCCCAATACAGAAAGCTTCAAAGACTTGCAATTTGGGCAGGTCAAGTCAAGAGCAGAACTAAGAGAGCTCTGAGACAAAAGGCAATAATCCAGTGGCTGAGAAAATTCACTAAACACCACAACTTCCCAAGAAAAGGGGGGTGTCCACTCACAGCCATCATCCTGGTGGACAGGAAATACTCCTGCCCATCGCCAGCCCCATAGCCCAGAGCTGCCCCAGACAACCCAGTGTGACGGAAGTGCTTCAAATAACAGGCACACACCACAAAACTGGGCGTGGACATTAGCCTTCCCTGCAACCTCAGCTGATTGTCCCAGAGTTGGGAAGGTGGAGCAGTGTGAATTAACAAAGCCCCATTCAACCATCATTTCAGCAGACTGGGAGCCTCCCTACACAGACCAGCAGCCCAGAACTGCCCTGGGGGGATGGCACTCACCTGTGACATAGCACAGTCATCCCTCAACAGAGGACCTGGGGTGCACAGCCTGGAAGAGGGGCCCACTTGCAAGTCTCAGGAGCCATACACCAATACCAAGGACTTGTGGGTCAGTGGCAGAGACAAACTGTGGCAGGACTGAACTGAAGGATTAGACTATTGCAGCAGCTTTAAAACTCTAGGATCACCAGGGAGATTTGATTGTTAGGGCCACCCCCCCTCCCTGACTGCCCAAAAACACGCCCAATATACAGGGCAGGCAACACCAACTACACACGCAAGCTTGGTACATCAATTGGACCCCACAAGACTCACTCCCCCACTCACCAAAAAGGCTAAGCAGGGGAGAACTGGCTTGTGGAGAACAGGTGGCTCGTGGATGCCACCTTCTGGTTAGTTAGAGAAAGTGTACTCCACGAAGCTGTAGATCTGATAAATTAGTGATAAGGACTTCAAGTGGTCTACGAATCCTAAAAGAACCCTATCAAGTTCAGCAAATGCCACGAGGCCAAAAACAACAGAAAATTATAAAGCATATGAAAAAACCAGACGATATGGATAACCCAAGCCCAAGCACCCAAATAAAAAGATCAGAAGAGACACAGCACCTAGAGCAGCTACTCAAAGAACTAAAGATGAATAATGAGACCATAGTACGGGATACAAAGGAAATCAGAAGAACCTAGAAGAGCATAAACAAGACATTGCAAGACTAACTAAAAAAATGGATGATCTTATGGAAATTAAAGCAACTGTTGACCAAATTAAAAAGATTCTGGACACTCATAGTACAAGACTAGAGGAAGTTGAACAACGAATCAGTGACCTCGAAGATGACAGAATGGAAAATGAAAGCATAAAAGAAAGAATGGGGAAAATTGAAAAAATCGAAATGGACCTCAGGGATATGATAGATAATATGAAACGTCCGAATATAACACTCATTGGTGTCCCAGAAGGGGAAGAAAAGGGTAAAGGTCTAGGAAGAGTATTCAAAGAAATTGTTGGGGAAAACTTCCCAAATCTTCTAAACAACATAAATACACAAATCATAAATGCTCAGCGAACTCCAAATAGAATAAATCCAAATAAACCCACTCCGAGACATATTCTGATCACACTGTCAAACACAGAAGAGAAGGAGCAAGTTCTGAAAGCAGCAAGAGAAAAGCAATTCACCACATACAAAGGAAACAGCATAAGACTAAGTAGTGACTACTCAGCAGCCACCATGGAGGCGAGAAGGCAGTGGCACGATATATTTAAAATTCTGAGTGAGAAACATTTCCAGGCAAGAATACTTTATCCAGCAAAGCTCTCCTTCAAATTTGAGGGAGAGCTTAAGTTTTTCACAGACAAACAAATGCTGAGAGAATTTGCTAACAAGAGACCTGCCCTACTGGAGATACTAAAGGGAGCCCTACAGACAGAGAAACAAAGACAGGACAGAGAGACTTGGAGAAAGGTTCAGTACTAAAGAGATTCGGTATGGGTACAATAAAGGATATTAATAGACAGAGGGGAAAAATATGACAAACATAAACCAAAGGATAAGATGGCTGATTCAAGAAATGCCTTCACGGTTATAACGTTGAATGTAAATGGATTAAACTCCCCAATTAAAAGATATAGATTCGCAGAATGGATCAAAAAAAATGAACCATCAATATGTTGCATACAAGAGACTCATCTTAGACACAGGGACACAAAGAAACTGAAAGTGAAAGGATGGAAAAAAATATTTCATGCAAGCTACAGCCAAAAGAAAGCAGGTGTAGCAATATTAATCTCAGATAAAATAGACTTCAAATGCAGGGATGTTTTGAGAGACAAAGAAATCCACTACATACTAATAAAAGGGGAAATTCAACAAGAAGAAATAAAAATCGTAATGTCTATGCACCCAATCAAGGTGCCACAAAATACATGAGAGAAACACTGGCAAAACTAAAGGAAGCAATTGATGTTTCCACAATAATTGTGGGAGACTTCAACACATCACTCTCTCCTATAGATAGATCAACCAGACAGAAGACCAATAAGGAAATTGAAAACCTAAACAATCTGATAAATGAATTAGATTTAACAGACATATACAGGACATTACATCCCAAATCACCAGGATACACATACTTTTCTAGTGCTCACGGAACTTTCTCCAGAATAGATCATATGCTGGGACATAAAACAAGCCTCAATAAATTTAAAAAGATTGAAATTATTCAAAGCACGTTCTCTGACCACAATGGAATACAATTAGAAGTCAATAACCAACAGAGACTTAGAAAATTCACAAATACCTGGAGGTTAAACAACACACTCCTAAACAATCAGTGGGTTAAAGAAGAAATAGCAAGAGAAATTGCTAAATATATAGAGACGAATGAAAATGAGAACACAACATACCAAAACCTATGGGATGCAGCAAAAGCAGTGCTAAGGGGGAAATTTATAGCACTAAACACATTTATTAAAAAGGAAGAAAGAGCCAAAATCAAAGAACTAATGGATCAACTGAAGAAGCTAGAAAATGAACAGCAAACCAATCCTATACCAAGTAGAAGAAAAGAAATAACAAGGATTAAAGCAGAAATAAATGACATAGAGAACAAAAAAACAATAGAGAGGATAAATATCACCAAAAGTTGGTTCTTTGAGAAGATCAACAAGATTGACAAGCCCCTAGCTAGACTGACAAAATCAAAAAGAGAGAAGACCCATATAAACAAAATAATGAATGAAAAAGGTGACATAACTGCAGATCCTGAAGAAATTAAAAAAATTATAAGAGGATATTATGAACAACTGTATGGCAACAAACTGGATAATGTAGAAGAAATGGACAATTTCCTGGAAACATATGAACAACCTAGACTGACCAGAGAAGAAATAGAAGACCTCAACCAACCCATCACAAGCAAAGAGATCCAATCAGTCATCAAAAATCTTCCCACAAATAAATGCCCAGGGCCAGATGGCTTCACAGTGGAACTCCACCAAACTTTCCAGAAAGAACTGACACCAATCTTACTCAAACTCTTTCAAAACATTGAAGAAAATGGAAGAGTACCTAACTCATTTTATGAAGCTAACATCAATCTAATACCAAAACCAGGCAAAGATGCTACAAAAAAGGAAAACTACCGGCCAATCTCCCTAATGAATATAGATGCAAAAATCCTCAACAAAATACTTGCAAATCAAATCCAAAGACACATTAAAAAAATCATACCTCATGACCAAGTGGGGTTCATTCCAGGCATGCAAGGATGGTTCAACATAAGAAAATCAATCAATGTATTACAACACATTAACAAGTCAAAAGGGAAAAATCAATTGATCATCTCAATAGATGCTGAAAAAGCATTTGACAAAATCCAACATCCCTTTTTGATAAAAACACTTCAAAAGGTAGGAATTGAAGGAAACTTCCTCAACATGATAAAGAGCATATATGAAAAACCCACAGCCAGCATAGTACTCAATGGTGAGAGACTGAAAGCCTTCCCTCTAAGATCAGGAACAAGACAAGGATGCCCGCTGTCACCACTGTTATTCAACATTGTGCTGGAAGTGCTAGCCAGGGCAATCCGGCAAGACAAAGAAATAAAAGGCATCCAAATTGGAAAAGAAGAAGTAAAACTGTCATTGTTTGCAGATGATATGATCTTATATCTAGAAAACCCTGAGAAATCGATGATACAGCTACTAGAGCTAATAAACAAATTTAGCAAATTAGCGGGACACAAGATTAATGCACATAAGGCAGTAATGTGTCTATATGCTAGAAATGAACAAACTGAAGAGACACTCAAGAAAAAGATACCATTTTCACTAGCAACTAAAAAAATCAAGTACATAGGAATAAACTTAACCAAAGATGTAAAAGACCTATACAAAGAAAACTACATAACTCTACTAAAAGAAATAGAAGGGGACCTTAAAAGATGGAAAATTATTCCATGTTCATGGATAGGAAGGCTAAATGTCATTAAGATGTCAATTCTACCCAAACTCATCTACAGATTCAATGCAATCCCAATCAAAATTCCAACAACCTACTTTGCAGACTTGGAAAAGCTAATTATCAAATTTATTTGGAAAGGGAAGATGCCTCGAATTGCTAAAGACACTCTAAAAAAGAAAAACAAAGTGGGAGGACTTACACTCCTTGACTTTGAAGCTTATTATAAAGCCACAGTTGCCAAAACAGCATGGTACTGGCACAAAGATAGACATATAGATCAATGGAATCGAATTGAGAATTCAGAGATAGACCCTCAGATCTATGGCCGACTGATCTTTGATAAGGCCCCCAAAGTCACTGAACTGAGTCATAATGGTCTTTTCAACAAATGGGGCTGGGAGAGTTGGATATCCATATCCAAAAGAATGAAAGAGGACCCCTACCTCACACCCTACACAAAAATTAACTCAAAAAGGACCAAAGATCTCAATATAAAAGAAAGTACCATAAAACTCCTAGAAGATAATGTAGGAAAACATCTTCAAGACCTTGCATTAGGAGGCCACTTCCTAGACTTTACACCCAAAGCACAAGTAACAAAAGAGAAAATAGATAAATGGGAACTCCTCAAGCTTAGAAGTTTCTGCACCTCAAAGGAATTTCTCAAAAAGGTAAAGAGGCAGCCAACTCAATGGGAAAAAATTTTTGGAAACCATGTATCTGACAAAAGACTGATATCTTGCATATATAAAGAAATCCTACAACTCAATGACAATAGTACAGACAGCCCAATTATAAAATGGGCAAAAGATATGAAAAGACAGTTCTCTGAAGAGGAAATACAAATGGCCGAGAAACACATGAAAAAATGTTCAGCTTCACTAGATATTAGAGAGATGCAAATTAAGACCACAATGAGATACCATCTAACACCGGTTAGAATGGCTGCCATTAAACAAACAGGAAACTACAAATGCTGGAGGGGATGTGGAGAAATTGGAACTCTTATTCATTGTTGGTGAGACTGTATAATGGTTCAGCCACTCTGGAAGTCAGTCTGGCAGTTCCTTAGAAAACTAGATGTAGAGTTACCATTGGATCCAGCGATTGCACTTCTCGGTATATACCCGGAAGATCGGAAAGCAGTGACACGAACAGATATCTGCACGCCAATGTTCATCGCAGCATTATTCACAATTGCCAAGAGATGGAAACAACCCAAATGTCCTTCAACAGATGAGTGGATAAATAAAATGTGGTATATACACACGATGGAATACTACGCGGCAGTAAGAAGGAACGATCTGGTGAAACATATGACAACATGGATGAACCTTGAAGACATAATGCTGAGCGAAATAAGCCAGGCACAAAAAGAGAAATATTATATGCTACCACTAATGTGAACTTTGAAAAATGTAAAACAAATGGTTTATAATGTAGAATGTAGGGGAAGTAGCAATAGAGAGCAATTAAGGAAGGGGGAACAATAATCCAAGAAGAACAGATAATCTATTTAACGTTCTGGGGATGCCCAGGAATGACTATGGTCTGTTAATTTCTGATGGATATAGTAGGAACAAGTTCACAGAAATGTTGCTATATTATGTAACTTTCTTGTGGTAAAGTAGGAACATGTTGGAAGTTAAGCAGTTATCTTAGGTTAGTTGTCTTTTTCTTACTCCCTTGTTATGGTCTCTTTGAAATGTTCTTTTATTGTATGTTTGTTTTCTTTTTAACTTTTTTTTCATACAGTTGATTTAAAAAATAAGGGAAAGTTAAAAAAAAAAAAAGAAAAACAAGGAAAAAAAAGATGTAGTGCCCCCTTGAGGAGCCTGTGGAGAATGCAGGGGTATTCGCCTACCCCACCTCGATGGTTGCTATCATGACCACAGACATAGGGGACTGGTGGTTTGATGGGTTGAGCCCTCTACCATAAGTTTTACCCTTGGGAAGACGGTTGCTGCAAAGGAGAGGCTAGGCCTCCCTATGGTTGTGCCTAAGAGCCTCCTCCCGAATGCCTCTTTGTTGCTCACATGTGGCCCTCTCTCTCTGGCTAAGCCAACTTGAAAGGTGAAATCACTGCCCTCCCCCCTACGTGGGATCAGACACCCAGGGGAGTGAATCTCCCTGGCAACGCGGAATATGACTCCCGGGGAGGAATGTAGACCCGGCATCGTGGGACGGAGAACATCTTCTTGACCAAAAGGGGGATGTGAAAGGAAATGAAATAAGCTTCAGTGGCAGAGAGATTCCAAAAGGAGCCGAGAGGTCACTCTGGTGGGCACTCTTACGCACACTTTAGACAACCCTTTTTAGGTTCCAAAGAATTGGGGTAGCTGGTGGTGTATACCTGAAACTATCAAACTACAACCCAGAACCCATGAATCTCGAAGACAGTTGTATAAAAATGTAGCTTATGAGGGGTGACAATGGGATTGGGAAAGCCATAAGGACCACACTCCACTTTGTCTAGTTTATGGATGGATGAGTAGAAAAATAGGAGAAGGAAACAAACAGACAAAGGTACCCAGTGTTCTTTTTTACTTCAATTGCTCTTTTCCACTCTGATTATTATTCTTGTTATTTTTGTGTGTGTGCTATTGAAGGTGTCAGGGATTGATTTAGGTGATGAATGTACAACTATGTAATGGTACTGTAAACAATCGAAAGTACGATTTGTTTTGTATGACTGCATGGTATGTGAATATATCTCAATAAAATGAAGATAAAAAAATAAACAGAATGATACAAGTGTTGAAGAAGATGTGTAGAAATATAGAGACACCTATTCACTGTTAGTAGGGAAGAAGAATGTTGCAGCCCCTCTGGAGGGGAGTGTGTTTCTTCAACAGGAGGCTAAGTATAGGGTTACCATATGATCCTGCAACTGCATTATTTGATATATGCTTGGAAGAACTGAAAGCAGGAACATTAATATTTATTTGCACACTGGTCTATATGGCAACATTATTCACAATTTGCAATTGTGGAATTGGCCTAAGGGTATATTGATGGGTAAATGGAAGGCATACTCTGGTGTATACATATGATGGAATATTGAGCAGCTGCAGAAAGGAGTGAAGCTGTGAAATGAATGAACAAGGTAAATGAATACTGAAGACATTATGTTGAGTGAAATAATCCAGAAACAAAATGACAAATATTGTATGGTCTCACTAATATAATAAGCAAATTCTGAGAATTTAATTTGAGAGCATAGGTTATCAGGGGATAGAATGTAAGAAGAGATTGGGCAATTAATGATGCAGAAGTACAGAATGCTCAATAAGCCTTATTGTAAAGGTTCCTAGATTTTAAGCTCTTTCAGCACTCACATTTATTCCTGAGTTTTAACTGTTATTTGAGAGATGTGTATTTGGTCAAAAATGTGTGTTTTTTTAATTAAAAAAAAAGGAAACTATTTTAACCTGTATGGTCAGTTTATTTAAACAACATAATTGCATGGAACCTAGAATAAGGAATGAGATCTTGTTATTATGTACAGGCAAATGTAATACCCCAGTACATCCCAAAGTATTTTTGGCAGAAAATAAAAAGTATTTGCAAAGTCCCCTTGACTCGGGGGAAATGTGGAAATATTAAAATTCCCCTGCTAGGGAATTCTGGATATTCTCAAAAGCAATCTGGGTTAACAATTTAATAAGCCAAGTGCTCAAGCTTGTAGCTTGCCCTTATGAAACTTATTCCTTCAAAGGAGAAGCTATGCTTACTTATAATTGTGCCTAAGATTCACCTTCAGAGTCCTCTTTTGTTGCTGAGATGTGGCCTCTCTTTCTCGGCCCACCTGCAAACAAGCTCAATACCCTCTTCTCAACAGGGGAACAACTCTGAGGGGTTTGCATGACTCTGAAGGATGAGCCTGGCCCTGGAATCATGGGATTGAGAATGCCTTCTTTACAAAAAGGGGAAATGAAATGAAACAAAATTAAGTTTCAGTGGCTTAGAGATTTCAAATAATGTTGAGGTCATTCTGAAGGTTATTCTTATGCATCGTATAGATATTCCTTTCTCATTTCTAGTGTGTTAGAATAGCTAGAAAGAAAATACCTGAATCTGTTGAACTGTAATCCATTAGAATTGTTTCTTGCTAAGGATTGTATAACTATATAGCTTTTATCATGGGACCATGTGATTATGAAAACCTTGTGACTGACACTCCCTTTACCCAGTGTATGGGCAGATGGGTAATAAAATAAAGACAAAAACATATAATTAATAGGAGGGAAAGGGGTAAGGGATGACTTGGCTTTTTTATTTTTATTTTTTTCTTTATTTTGGTATAATGAAAGTGTTCTAAAATTGATTGTGGCAATGAATGAACAACTATATGATAATACTGTAATTGATTTTATACTTTGGATGGATATATGGTGTGAGAATATATCTCAATAAAATTGCATTTAAAAAAAGGAATGCAATCTGGATACATGCAACAACATGGATGAAGCATGAAGACACCCTTTTGAGTCAAATAAGTCATATACAAAAGGATAAATATTGTGTGATCTCACTGATTTGAAAAAAATGGAATAAGGAAACACAGAGTCAGAATTTAGATTATAAGTTACTAGGGGATAGGGAATGGGAAGTTAAACTTAAAATCTACAGGCTTCCACTTTGGAATGATAGAAATGGTTTGGTAATGGATGGTGGTGATGGTAGCACAATAATGTGAATATAATTAACAACACTGAAATATATATCTGAATATGATTAAAAGTAGAAATATTAGAATTGATAAGTGGTAACAATAAAACTAAAAATAAAGCTATGGAACTGCACAACACATTGAACCCTAAATCAATCCATGGAATTTAGTTAATATTACAACCATAAAAATGTGCTATCATCAATTGTAACAAATATTCCACACCAATGCAAGATGTTGGTGGTGGGGTAGTATATGGCAATTCCATATTTTTTGCATGTTTTTCCCTAAACCCACAATTTCTTTAATAAAGAAAAAAGAAACATTGACTATGTGACCTGTAACATTTCCTTTTTTTCTTCATATACAGCCAATCCAAATTCATTCAACCATTTGATAACTGAAAAGGCACCTCCCATGTAATGTTCTCCAGGAGGATGTATATATACTAAATCACCATCCAATCTGTGGTGTTTTGTCTCCCATAGCCAGGATTCACTGGCTCTAGGAACAAGGGATTGAAATGGGCATAGCACTACTTACTAGCATCCCTAGTCATCCACTGGTGAAACATTTCCTTCCTGTCCCTGTGACCTTATGCACTCCTGATCTAGAGGTCTTAATTTGAAAGGGAGTAGTACTTTCATCAGAAAACACACCAGTGACCCCACTGAGCTGGAAGTTAAGATTACCACATAGCCACTTTTGGCTCCTCATGCCTCTGAATCAACAAAGAAGGGAGTTTGTATATTGACTGGAATGATTGATTCTGATAGTCAAGGGGAAATTCATCTACTACTATACAATGGAGGTAAAGAAGAATGTGTCTGAAATTCAGGAATTCCTTTAGCTTGTGTCAGTGCTACCATGCCCTGTGACTGAATTCAAAGGAAAACCACCACCATCCAATCCAGTCAGGGCAACTAATGTCCCAGATCCTTCAGGAATGAAGGTTTTGTTAACCCTATAAGGCAAAGGACTGTATATATCTGAGGTGGGTGTGGAGGGTAAAGGAAATACAGAATTGGTAGTGGAAGAAGGCAGTTATGAATAACAATATGACCAAGTAACCAGTTGCAAAAATGAGTACTGTGAGTATTACACATATTTCTTCCTTATTTTATTTTGAATATATGTGTGAATGCGTACCTTTTTTTCTTTCATCTCTTATTACCTTATCATCTAAGACATGTTAATAATAGGTAACTTTACATCAAAAAAATTATAAAGTAAAAGAGCAAATATCACCCAAGGGCTTTGAGTTCTCTTCTGGGGCAAGGGTTAGTGTGAATTTGTTGTATGCAGGATAGTTGTAACATCTTAGGTGGAGTTTAACTTCCTTAGTGTCTTTATATTTGGAGATTAAGTATGGCATAGTATATGTGTATGGGTGCCAAGTTGACAAGGGTTAGACTGTGATGGTTAGTTATATATGTCAACTTAGATAGGCTATGGATCCATTTATTTAATCAAACACTAAAGTAGGTGCTGCCATGAAAATATTTTGAGATGTGGTTAATACTTAAAATCAGTTGACTTTAAGTAAGGGAGATTACCCTAAATACTGTGAGTGGCCTTGTCCAATAGGTTGAAATGCCTTAGGAGCAAAGCTGAGGTTTCCAAGAGAAGAAATTCTGTCTCAGCACTGCAGCATCTAGTGGATGGAGGTGATGTTTGCACAACATTGTAAATTCAATTAATGCCACTGAATGACACACTTGTCATGGTTGGAATGACAAGTTTTATGCTATATGTATGTTACCACAATAAAAATAAAAATAAGAAATTAAATTAAATTAAATTAAATTAAATTAAAAGACCACAGCATCATCTCTTGTTGGGTGAATAAGTTCTGCTAAGGCAATTAGGCATCTAAATGGGGGGAAAGATATATCTCACACTGTGCACAAACATCAATTCTATGTGGATTAACAAACTAAATGTTAAATGAAAAGCAAATTAAAAGAGTAAAATATAAGAGAGTATCTTAATGTTTAAAAGTAGGAAACATTTCTTAAGACACATTGTAGAAATGATAAAGAAATGGCTTGACACCCTAAATTTATGAACTTCTGTGCATCAAATGACACAAGTGAAGTGATAAGACAAGCCTCAAATCTGGTGGATGTTTTAAATATATATATATATATATATATATATATATACACACATTACAAAGGATTAATATCCCAAACATACAGAGGGCTTTTCCAAATATAAAGGAAAACAACACACACCCTAAACAGAAAAGATGCAAAAGATATGCAAAGGTAATTCACAAAGAGGAAACACAATTATCGAAGAAGTATACAAAAAGATGCTTAACCTAGTGATCAAGAATATGTAATTAAAAACCATAGTGTAATAATCTTCATACTTAGATTCACAGAAATAAAAATATCTGACAATCTCAAGAGTTTTTGAAGATGTCAGCAGTATCTTCTTGATTAGAGCATAAATTGCTACAACCACATTTGGAATACAATGTTAAATAGTAAAAATGAAGATGTGTCCAAAAATTAGGTAGATCAAGCTGTACTACTCACTAAAGTAGCTATTGCTACTACAGTAGCCACTATCGACATGTAGATAATATGCACTTTTAATGTGCTAATCCTATTTGAGATGTACTATAACCTGATTTGATTACATGTTGAAATGATAACATTTTGAACATGATGGATTGAATAAAATACATATATAACATATAAAATTGTACATATATAATTTAATGAATTATTAAAGTTAATTTCACTTGTTTCCTATTACATATTTCTGTGACCACTAGAGTATTTAAAATTACATAAGTGGCTCATAATATATTTCTATTGTCAGCACCACTCTATGGAAACTCCTATAGATGTGCAAATGAGTCAAATATAAGAAAAATACAAGAATATGCATAGCAGCATTGTGTTTAATTTTAAAAATTATAAAAACTTAAATGTCCATCAATAGAAGAGATAAATTGTGTACATAATTTGCAGAAGTATAAATTAATATTATTAAAATGTACCCATCAATATATATGAATTCACACATGAAAAAAGCAAGTTGCAGAAAAAGACATGGTATGATTCCATTTATATAAAGTTTTAAAACTTTTGGAACAATATAATATTATCTAGAGAAACATATGTGATAAAAGTATCAAAATGAATATTAATGATAAATACAAAATCCAGCCTAGTGGTTTCCTAGAGGAGGGAGGGACAGTTGAGGAGAAACAAGAGGAATGTAACCAAAAAGGAAAAGGGTATGAAAATGTTTCCAAAAGCATTTAATACTGTATTATAATTTCACCAGATAGTAAAAAGTAAGATGTTCATTATATTATTCCTTATACCTTTTTATGTATGAAATATTACATAATATATTTGCCTAATGAAATGTATGTTGTGAGACTTTGATAAAAGGGATAGCATTAGGAGAAGGCTGTTGAATTTGGATAGGTCATTGGTTATCTTTCAGAGAGAAATTTCCCACAGAATGATAGGGTCAAATTCCATATTGTGAGGAATGAAGAAAGGACTTCAAGAATAAGGAAGTAAACTCAATGCCTTTAAAATGCATGCATTTGAGTTTTTCCAGAAATTTGTTCCATAAGTGTCTGTACAGTTAGAGGATTGGAAAGTCAAGTTAGGGAGTTGTAAAACAGGAGAGCATGGGTCCAGGTTGAGGGAAAATAAAACTTTGCATACAAAGAATTTCAAAATCTAGTAATGATATTTGGCAGGCCCAGAAGCTGGATCAATTCCATATGGAGGCAGAATTGCCTTGTGAAGGAACAGAGATTCTGCTTTGAAACTCTACTAATATTTCAGAGGGGAGGAGAGAAAAGATCCTTCAAGCTTTGTGTATAAAACACCACTGAAAATATGACTATTGAATACTAATATGACTATACAAAAGCTGGCTATAACCATGGGTCTACTAATTTTTCTACATGACAGAAATTCTCATATAACACTATCAGCCTATAATGGTGTATATTTGTCATCCCCCTAACACAGCACAAAAAATATTTCCCTGTTAGATAACCTCATTTGGACAAAAATATGTGTCAGTTTTCAATTAAAGTTTTGACATTTATGTTACTTTGCAACAGGGTTGAATTAGTTCTATGCCTCCAGTTTGGTTTATGGCAACTGGCAGGCTCTGTAGTCTTTTCAAGATTCTTGCCATGAGATGATAATGCTGTGGAGCAAGGACTTCAGTAAGGTCTCTAATAGCAACCACTTTCCATCAAGAGACTTTAGTCCAATTTGAATTGCTTATCTGTATTACAATAAATATTGCATTACAATAAATCATTGTGAATTACATAGCCAATTATTAAGTAGCTACATTAAAGTATGATAATTTAAAAACAATAAAAGGAGTGGGTTAAAAAGAATCATCTCTTCAGTATCAAGAGATACTTTCTACCTCACTAAACATATTTTCAGAATTACTATTTCTGAAAAAGGTAAACATATATATTCAAAATTCAAAATGAAACTTACATGGCAACCAAGTTAAACCAGTACTCACATGCTGCAGCCTATACCTACTGGCTACCATCCAATGTTAAGCCATTCAAATAAGGTAGTATGAGCCATATACACCTGCATCTACACTTCATGTTCTCCTCACACTTGTCTTAAACTGAAATGAATACTCAAAAAAGCATGGTGGGTCCAAGATGGTGGATTAAAAGAGACAGAACAAAATTCTCCCATATAAAAGACATAAAGTGCTCCAGAATAGTGGTTGCAGGGTTCCACCAGCTGGACAAGGATTTCTACATCCATAATGACTGTGCTCTTGGAGAAATTGAGAGACAGCATTTGGAATCATGTGAGTGTTTGATCTGAAGACCACTGGGGAAATGGCAGCTGGAGTTGCACTGTGGTGGGGAGAAAATGAGAGAGAGTGTTTGGAGGAGGGTTAATGTCAAACCTGGAAAGTGGCTGTGGAGCCAGCAGCAGGAGCTGCAGTTGAGCATAGTAGGGAGAGCCTTCCATGCCCTGGGCACCCACCTTGGTATATAGCAGGGGTGATAGTCCTTCATACACCCACAGCTAAGATCCCCTGAGCCAGGAATGGGCTGCTGCAGCAGGTGAAAGATTGTGGAGCTGGGTAGTTTCACACACCATACAGACATCTTTGCAGTAGGCTGGGTGGCACACCTTTGCAGTGCCATGGCTGAGAGCTTCCTTATGAAATTTGGGATTCTGCTGACCTGTGACAGTGTACAACCCTCCTCCACAGAAGCCCATGGAGTGCACAGCATAGAGACAGTGGTGACACATGGAAGTGCCAGGAGCCCTACACAAATCCCAGGGATTTGTGGGCCCATGGCAGGGAGGGATTATAGAGAATCTGAAATGAAGGGTTAGAGGTGTGCTGCAGCTCCACAGTATTCCAGATGCAGCCCCAGGAATGGCTGGGAGTACTGGGTCTTAAAGCTGTTTTCCCTGCCAAATTGCACAGGGAACAACCTCCACCCACTGGGCTGGCAATCCCCACAGCACATGGAAAATTGATGCACTGATTGGACTGCCACATGGTTTAGACCCCCACTTGCTGATGGACAAAGATGGGGAGAACTGGCTTGAGGGTACGAAGCGGCTCAGGAGCACCATCTGCTGGTACATCAAGGAAAATGCACTCCACCAAGCTATAGCTCTGTCAAATTGTAGATAATCATTTAAATAAGCCTGCATATCCTAAAAGAACCCTATCAAGATAAGCAAATGCCTACAGGGCAAAAACACCAGAAAATTTTAAAGCAAATGAAGAAACAAGAAGATATGAATGACCAAACAAAAACAAAATCAGAAGAGACATAGAACTTCAAGCAATTAATCAAAGAAGTAATCACAGACACAAATATCATGGCTCAGGATATAAAGGACACCAAGAAGACCCTAGAAAATCATGAAGAAGAATTTGCAAGAGTAAATAAAAAAATTAAAGATCTTATGGAAATAAAAGAAAATGTTGATCAAATTAAAAAGATATGGAAGTACATAGCACAAGATTAGAAGCAGTAGAGGAATGAATAAGCAAATGAAGAAAATAGATTGGAAAGTGAAAGCAAAAAAGAATGGTGAAAAAAAAATTGAAAAATTTGAAATCAATCTCAGGGATATCATGGACAATGAGAAGCACACAAATATAAAAATCATTGATGTTTCAGAAGGGGAAGAGAAGGGTGAAGGGCTATGAAGAGTATTCAAAGACATTGTTGGGAAAAACTTCCCAACACTTCTAAGCAACAAAAATATGCAAATCATAGATGCCCAACAAACACCAAACAGAATAAATCCAAATAAATTCACTCTGAAAAATATTGTGATCAGATTGTCAAATGCTGAAGAGAAGGAGCGAGTTCCAAAAGCAGCATGAGAGAAGCAATTCACCACATAAAATGGAAACAACATAAGACTAGGTAGTGACTACTCAGCAGCCACTGTGCAGGAAAGAAGGCAGTGTTATTACATATTTAAAACTCTGAAAGAGAAAAGTTGCCAATGAAGAATTCTTTATCCAGAAAAGCTCTCCTTCAAATTTGAGGTAGAGCTTAAAATCTTCACAGAGAAACAAATGCTGAGAGAATTTGCTAACAAGAGATCTGCTCTACCAGAAATACTAAAGGGAGCCCTATGGGCAGAGAAAAAAGGAAAGGAGAGAGGCATGGAGAAGAGCACAGAACTAAAGAGGTGTAGTAAGGATACATTAAAGGAAATAAAGAGAGAGACAAAATATGTAAAAAATAAAACTCAAATGATATGATGGTTGATTCAAGAAGTATCATCATCACGGTTATAAACATTGAAGGTGAATGCAGTGAACTACCCAAGTAAAAGATATAGATTGGGAGAATGGATTTAAAAATATGAACCATCAATATGTTGCTTACAAGAGACTCATATTAAACCCAGAGACACAAAGAAATTGAAAGTGAAAGGATGAAAAAAAAATATTCCATGCAAGCTACAGCCAAAAGAAAGCAGGAATAGCAATATTAATCTCAGATAAAATAGACATTGTATGCAAAGATGTCATAGAGACAAAGAAGGTCACTATAAAAGGGACAATTCAACAGGAAGAAATGGCAATCCTAAATGTCTATGCACCCAATCAAGGTGCCCCAAAGTACATGAGACAAACATTGGGAATCTGAAGGAAGTAGTAGGTGTTTCTGTAATAATTGTGGGAGACTTCAATACATCACTGTGCTGGTTTGGATGTATTATGTCCCCCAAAATGCCATCATCTCTGATGCAGTCTTGTGTGGGCAGGAAACATGTTGGTGTTTATTGGGTTGGATACTTTTGATTGGATGTTTCCATGAAGATGTGATCACTCAAATGTGGGTGAGATCTTTCATTGGATAATTTCCATAGATGGGTGGCCCCACACATTCAGTGTGGGCCATGATTAGTTTACTAGAGCACAATATAAGCTCAGACAGAAGCAGTGAGCTTGCTACAGCCAAGAGGGACACTTTGAAGAATGCACAGAAGCTGAGAGAGGAGCTGCAGATGAGACAGTTCGAAGATGGCCATTGAAAGCAGACTTTTGCTCCAGAGAAGCAAAGAGAGGACAAATGCCCCAAGAGCAACTGAGAGTGACATTTTGGAGAGAAGCTGAAGCCTATAGAGGAACATCCTGGGAGAAAGCCATTTTGAAACCAGAACTCCAGAACAGATGCCAGCCACATGACTTCCCAGCTAACAGAGGTTTTCTAGACACCATTGTCCATCCTCCAGTGAAGGTACCTGTGTTACCTTGGACAGTTTATGGCCTTAAGAGTGTAACTGTGTAACAAAATAAATCCCCTTTTATAAAAGCCAATCCATTATTGGTGTTTTATATTCTGGCAGCATTAGCAAACTAGAACAATCACTCTCTCCTCTAGATAGATCAACCAGACAGAGTAACAATAAGGAAACTGAAAAACTAAACACTCTGATAAATTCATTTGACTTAACAGGCATATATAGAGCATTATATCCCAAAACACAGGATGCGCATTCTTCTCTTGTGCCCATGGAATGTTCTACAGAATAGATTATATGCTGGGCCATAAAATAATCATCAATAAATTTAAAAAGATTGAGACTGTTCAAAGCACATAGTCTGATCGCAATATAATACCACTAGAATTCAATAACCATCAAAGATTTAGAACATTCACAGATATCTGGAGGTTAAACATCACATTCCTAAACAATCAGTGGGTTAAAGAAGAAATAGCAAGAGAAATTGCCAAATAACTAAAGATTAATAAAAATGAGAACACAACGGATAAAAACTTATGGGATGCAGTGAAGGCAGTATTGAGGGGGAAATTTATAGCTCTAAATTCACACATAGAAAGGAAGAAAGAGCTAAGATCAAAGAACTAATGGAACAACAGAAGAAGTTAGAAAATGAAAGCAAACTAATCCTAAACAAAGTAGAAGAAAAGAAATAGCAAGGATTAAACCAGAATAAATGACATAAAGAACAAAAAAATGGAGAATTAATAAAACCAAAAGTTGATTCTTTGAGAAGATCAACAAGATTGACAAGTCCCTAGCTAGACTGACAAAATCAAAAAGGGAGGAGACACAAATAAACAAAATAATAAATGAGAGGGGATATTACACCAACTACCAAATAAATTAAAAATAACTATAAGAGAATACTATTAACAAGTCTATGCTAGCAAACTAGATAATGTAGAGGAAATGGACAATCTCCAGGAAACACATGAACAACTTAGACTGACCAGAGAAGAAATAGAAGACCTCAACAAACCAATCACAATCAAAGAGTTCCAATCAGTCATCAAAATTGTTCCCAAACAAAAATGGCCAGTGCCAGATGGCTTCCAAGAGGAATTCTACCAAACTTTCCAAAAAGAACTGACATCAAACTTACTCAAACTCTTTCAGAAAATTGAAGAAAATGGAACACTACCTAACTCATTTTATGAAGCTAACATCACTCTAACACAAAACCAGGTAATGATGCCACAAGAAAGGAAAACTGCAAGTCAATCTCCCTCATGAATATAGATACAAAAAATTATCAACAAAATACTTGCAAATTGAATCCAAAGACACATTAAAAAAATCATACACCATGACTAAGTTGGGTTCATTCCAGGCATACAAGTATGGTTTAACATATGAAAATAAGTCGATGCAATACGACACATTAACAAATCAAAGGGGAAAAAGTCAAATGATCACCACAATAGATGCTGAAAAAGCATTCAACATAATCCAACATCCTTTTTTGACAAAAACACTTCAAAAGGTAGGAATCAAATGAAACATTCTCAATATGATAAAGGGCACATATAGAAAACCACAGCCAGCATATTACTCAGTGGTGAGAGACAGATCGCTTTCCCTCTAAGATCAGGAATGAGACAAGGATGCCCACTGTCACCATTGTTATTCAACGTTGTGCTAGAAGTGCTAGCCAGAGCAAAATGGCAAGGCAAAGAAATAAAAGGCATCCAAATTGCAAAGGAAGAAGTAAAAATGTCATTATTTGCAGATGACATGATCTTATATTTGGAAAACCCTGAGAAATCGACAACAAAGGTACTTGAGCTGATAAACAAATTTAGCAAAGTAGCAGGATACATGATTAATAAACCTATACACTAAAAATGACCTAACTGAAGAGACACTCAAGAAGAAGATTCCATTCTCAATAGCAACTAAAATAATTAAGTACCTAGGAATAAACTTAACCAAGGATGCAAAAGGCCTATACATAGAAAATTACATAACTTTACTAAAATAAATAGAAGGGGACATAAAATGATGGAAAAATATTTCATGTTCATGGATAGGAAGCCTAAATGTCAATAAGATGTCAATTCTACCCAAACTCATCTACAGATTATATGCAATTCCGATGAAAATTCCAACAATCTACTTTGCAGACTTGAGAAAGCTAGCAACCAAATTTATTTGGAAGGGAAAGATGTCTCAAATTACTAAAAACATTTTATAAAAGAAAAACAAAGTGGGTGGACTTACACTTCCTGAGTTTGAAGCTTACTATAAAGCCACAGTAGTCAAAAGAGCATGGTATTGGAACAAAGACAGACATATTGATCAATGGAATTGAATTGAGAATTTAGGAATAGACCCCCAGATCAATGGTATCCTGATCTTTGATAAAACTCCAAAACCCACTGAACTGTGACATAAGAGTCTCTGCAGCAAATGGGGCTGGGAGAACTGGATATCCATATCCAAAAGAGTGAAAGAGAACCTCTTACATCACATCCTACACAAACATTTACTTGAAGTAATTCAAAGACCTCAATATAAGAGACATTACCATAAAACTCCTAGAAGATAATGTAGGGAAACATCTTCAAGTCTCTCTATTAGGAGGTTGCTAATAGCACAAGCAACAAAAGAAAAAATAGATAAATGGGAACCTCTCAAAATTAAAAGCTTCTGTACCTCCAAGGAATTTGACAAAAAGGTGAAGAGGCAGCCAACTCAATGTGAAAAAAATTGGAAACCATGTATCTGATAAAAAACTGATATCTTGCATATATAAAGAAATCATACAACTCAACAATAGTACAAAGAGCCCAACTATAAAATGGGCAAAATATATGAAAAGACAGTTTTCCAAAGAGGAAATACAAATGGCTAAAATAATCATGAAAAAAATTCATCTTCCCTAGCTATTAGTGAGATGCATATTAAGACCACAATGAGATATCATCTGACACCAATTAGAATGGATGACATTAAACAAACAGGAAACTACAAATGCTGGAGAGGATGTGGAGAAATTGGAACTTTCATTCATTGTTTGTGGGACTGTATAATGGTACAGCCACTCTGGCAGACAATCTGGCATTTCCTTAGAAAACTAGATATCAAGTTATCCTTCAATCCAGCAATTTCACTTCTCAGTATATACCCAGAAGAACTGAAAGCAGTGACACAAACAGATATTTACACACTGATGTTCATAGCAGCATTATTCATAATTGCCAAGAGATGGGAACAATCCAAATGTCCAACAGATGATTGGATAAACAAAATGTTGTATATACACATGACGGAATACTATGTGGCAGTAAGAAGGAAGGAGGTTGTGAAACATATGACAACATGGAAGATCCTTGAAGATATAATGCTGATTGAAATAAGCCAGGCACAGAGAGAGATATTGTATGTTACCACTAATGTGAGCTCTGTGAAAAATGTAAAATAAATGTTTTATATTTTAGAATATTGGGGACCTAGCGATAGACAGCAACTAGTGAAGGGGGAATGATAATCTAATAAGAACAGATAAATTATGGAGGGTAATCTTAATGTTATGGGAATGCTCAGGAATGACAGTGGTTTGTTAATTTTCTTGGGGTAGGGTAGGAACTGTTAGAAGCAATGTAGTTATTTTAGGTTATTTGTTCTTCTTATTCCTTTGTTTTCTTTTGCTTGAAATGTGTTTTTGATTGTTTGTTTTCAATTTTTTGATAAATAAAGTTAAAAAAAAGCATGGCAACACTCGAATCCTCTTTAGTTTTCATGAATCCTTTTGTTCTATAGAAAGAAAATTGCAATGTTCAGGAAATACGGATCTAACTCTGGGCTTGCTAAGCTGCCAAGTGTTTCTCAGGATTTACTACCTTCAGTGACTCTCCATTTGCAAGTTCCCATTCATCTCTTGGTAGCTTTGCTGAATGCACTAAATTGTTTCTTAAGACATATTATATACCTTTTTAATAGGCATTAAAAATATTCCAAATGCAATATGTTTTCCATAGCAAAATAGTATAGCCTTCTGCACTGATGTTTTAGTTTGCCTTATGTGAAATATTGCTTATTATTCAATTTATATTTACCAGTAATAACCAATATATTATTTTGTGTTTCTTTTTTTTAAAATAACATCCGTTCTACTGGGTATGGAATGGTATCTCATTGTGGTTTTGATTTGCATTTCTGTGATGGTTAATGATGCTGAGCATCTTTTCATGTCTTTCCTGGCTATCTCCTTTGAAAAACAACCTTCTATTTAGAAATGGAAAAAACAGTCATCAAATTTATATGGAAAGCTCCTGCTCTGTTCCCACCATCTGGGTGCCCAAATCCCTACATGGCAACCCTCCACACCCAGTGAACATGGTGCTTCACATGACACAGAGCATGCATATCACCATCTACTGCCTGTGTGTGGCCACAGTACCCACCACATCCTACCTGCTGTGGTCCTGGGATATGGGGGCAGATGCCCTCCAGACACTACCACTAGCTGCACCCTGCTCTCTGTGAAGAAATTCACAGACAAACATGAATGGATAACAACAGAAAATGAAATGGCACTGTAACAGTGGGAATCAGTAACTTTGCACAGAAGCTTTGGGAGATATTTACTGTAGTTTTCCCAATGTTGGGACTATATTTAAAAAGCAAGATGAGTTTCGTACTTTGAAAATTATGGAAGATGCTAGGGAACTTTAATCTAAACTATTAGGAGAAGTAAAAGAAATTAATGAAGCTTTTGCAGAAAAACAAGGACTTGTCAAAAAATCATGTTATGAATATGGTTGGTTGATCAAGATGACACATTTGTCCTTCAGAATTTGATGAACTAATTAGTGAAGAAGCATATGAGAAATACATAAAATCTATTGAAGACAGAACACCTAAATAAACTAAACTGAAACAACTTAATCCAGCAATATTTTACATTACGTGGATAGAGGACTTTTAATAACTACTTTTGGCAATACCAGCGGGAAAACAGAAACTACTCATTCCCACTATGCTATTGAAAGAAAAATACCCCACAACTTCCTAATGATAGCAGATAAACACAATATGCATCTTTTTCACATCTTTTCATGTCTTTCCTGGCTATCTCCTTTGAAAAACAACCCAGTGATTTAGACTAGGTTATAGTTATTATATTCAGAATTCATGAAATTATCTGAGGTAAAATTAATGCTTAAAAAGTTGTAATTCAAGGGTAACGTTTTTACCTTAAGCCTCATATAATACTGTACCTTGCTTACATCAATCACTGAATTTTGGTCAAAATGCTTAATGATATTTTCATTGGAAATAACTGGGATTGGAGTTAAGTTTTTGTTAGCTGTGCAGCATCAGATGAGGAACAGTACTATCTTAACTTTGCGATAATGCCGCATTTGTTGGTGATGTTTTAATACAGTGAAACAACAGATTTGCAGCAATATGACAAACCATTTAATTATGATAATAAAACATTATAATTTTCCATTAAAAATTACATCTAAGGGTAAGGGGCTCCAAATAGCTAGAACTATCTTGCAGAAGAGGGATGAAGTTGGAGGACTCATACTTCCTGATCTTAAAAGTTATTACAGTGCCACAGTAATCAAAACAGCATGGTACTGGCATAAGTAGAGACATACAGACCAACAGAGTCTAATTGAGAGTTTAGAAATCAATCCTCACATTTATGGCCAACTGATTTTCGATGAGCTGGCAAAGATTACTCAATCGGGAAAGAACAGTCTCTTCAACAAATGGTGCTGGGAAAACTGAATCTCCATTTGCAATAAAATGAAGGAGATCACTACCTCACACCATATTCAAAATTCAACTCAAAATGTGTCAAAGACCTTAATATAAGAGCTAGAACTATCAAACTCCTAGAAGAAAACATAGGGAACCATCTTCAGGACTTGTGTTAGGCAATGGTTTCTTAGACTTTACACCCAAAGTACAAGAACAAAAGAAAAAAATTTTTGATCAACAGGACCTCATCAATATTAAAACTCTTGTTCCTCAAAGGACTTTATCCTTAATATTTTTAATTTTGCAATTTATTTACATGCTCCACGGAAATGTGATCCATTAACTTTTATTCCCTAAAATAACTAGGGAAAGTACTATATTTATACCATATACTCATGACAAACCTTTTTTCCGTTATAAATGCAATGCATAGAATTTGGAGTCTTTATTAAAATAATATTTCAAAGTTCCAGACAATTATTCCCCCATTTCAAAAATTTACTTCTATTATTTGAATTTTCTTTCAAAATCATAATATACCTCTTGAAGCTTTTTAAGAATTCTGGCTTTGAGAAAAAAAAGCTGTAGAGCTATTGATTTTCATAATTAAGAATATAACTTTGTCTTTTAAAAGAAATGCAAATTTTCTCAAGCATGCACAAGTAGAGTGGAATTTGCCTTCACTAAATTGCATTGAATTTGAAAGGTAAGCCCAGTAGAGAGTACTAATTTTTCCAGAGTCACACTGTCTATAATTGTATTAGCTGACACCTGAAAATACATGGCACCAATATTACAATTATATTCCACTAAGTACAATGTCAAGGATTGAGACAAAGTATGCATCTCCACATGTTTTTCTACTGCAAATTTAGCAATGGTAATGATGAAAACAGCTGTCATTCATTAAGCACACTATTAATGATCCAGTTACTTTGCAAGGTATCTATTCATTAAGCACACTAATAATGATCCAGTTACTTTGCAAGGTATCTTATGTATATGAATGTTTTGACTCACATCATTATGGTAAACTTGCAAGGATTTTGTATCATTTGTGGTTGAAAGCTTGTCATGTATTTTACTTGACCTCACTATTTACTTCAGCACTATTAATATAAGTTGGATTTGACTTAAATTCTATGCAAGCAGATTGTCTCAAAAGAAGATTAAACCTCAAACCCGCCTTTGTCATCACTCAGAATCCTTTTTAAGAAAAAGAGACTTAGAATCTAATTTACATACCATAAAGTCCACCCATTTAAACTGTACAATTCAATTGTTTTGGCATGTTTGTGGAGCTGTACAATCATCACCACAATATAATTTTAGAATATTTTCTCACTCCTGAAAGAAACCCTATCTGTACCCATTAACAGTCACTCCTCATTCTCTCATAACACACCCCCACCTGCCAGTCCTATGCAAATACTAGTCTACTCTCTATATATATGTAGATTTGCCTTTTCTGGACATTTCCTATAAATAGAATCATACAATATGGGGTCTTTTTTATTTACTTCTTTCACTTAGCACAGTGTTTTCAAGGTTCATCTGTGTTGTATCAGTGCATGTATCAGTACTTCATTACTTTTCATTACCAAATAACATTCCATTGTATAGATATATCACATTTTGTTTCATTTAAATCAACATTGTTTTTTGTTTGTTTTTCCAAATTAGTCTGTGTGACAGTGTCAGTCATAGTTCTCTAAGGAAACAGAACCAATGGGAGATCTGTAAATTTTATGAGATTTTATTAAAAGTCTCACACAGCCATGGGGATACTCAAGTCAAAATTCCATAAGGCAGACTTCAAGCTGGGAACTCTGATGAAGGTTTTCATGTATTTTCAAGGAAAAGCTGCTGGCTGAAGTAGATATGGAAATTCTCTATTCTGACTGCTGAAGTCATCACTTCTCTTTCTGAAGCCTTCAACTGTTGGGATGAGACCTCTCTCATTGTTGTAGACAATCACCTCAGTTGACTGTAGATGTAATCAGCCGTAGGTGCAAATAACTTACTGATGATTTAAGTCCTGGAAGTGTCTTCTCAGTAACAATCAGGTCAGTGCTTGCTTAACCAAACAACTGGCCAGCATCACCTGGTCAAGTTGACACATGAACCTAACCATTTCAGTCCACCCCTTGTCAACTTCGCAGCCATACACATCACATTAAACCATACCTAATCACTAAATAAAAAAAAAACAATAAGTCATTTTTTTTGTCTTAAATACTCAACTGTCATGTGTACAACTGGAAACACACTAAATCACTCCAGAATAGGGTAATGTCCTTGGGTAATATTCACTCTTATACTTGATATCTCATAATTTAAATACTATGACATGAAACAAATAAACCTTATGACATATGATGGGATAAATAGAAAAGAAAACAAAGATACTTGCATTATGTGCATGTACAAACATAACATACTCATAACAAAACAAGGAAGAAATATTCATGACCATTACAGTCCCCATTTCTGTAACTGTCCATGTGGTCATAGGTCATGTTTATCACTGCCTTCTTCCACTACCCATTCCATGATGCCTTTACCCTTGGTAAGCACCTCAGCTTTTCATGGTTCTGTAGTTAGTGGAGTGAAATAAACCTTCATTCCTGATGTTTCTGGTCCATTGGTAGTCCTGCCTGAATTGGGTTTTTACAGTTTTCCATTGACTTTAATCACAGGGGATGGTAGTACTAAGAAGTGCCCTTGGAGATCTCCTGTTTTCTGAGCAAACTCTTCTTTACATCCATTGTGTAATTGCAGCCCTATTTCCCTTGTCAAAAGAATCAATCACTTCAGACAGTATAGTATTTCCTTTCTTTGCCTGTTGATTCAGAGACATGAGGAGCCCAAAATGGCCAGGTGGCAGTCTTAGCTTCCAGTTCAATGGACACATTGTTGTGTCTCCTGGTGGAAGCAGGAGCTTAAGGTTGCAGGGAAAGGAAGCAAACTGTTTTCCAGTAGATCACCATGGGTAATGAGTGGTGCCACTCTCCTTTCCACCACTTGCTTCCTGTACCCATGAATCCTGGCTTTGGGAGAAACTGCTTAGAGCTTACACAGCCTCTTAGAGATCATTGCCACAGCTCTGCAAGGTGTTGCCACCTACTTGGCAACATAATTGAGTCTTCAAAAGGCCATTCCACCATTCAATCAATCCAGGTGATTCAGGATGATGGGGATCATGGTAAGTCCAGTGAATTCCATGAGCACATGCCAATGCCTACACATCATTGCTGTGCAGAGGGTTCCTTTTTCAGAAGCAATGCTGCATAGACTCCCAGGATGGTGATTAAGGCATTCTTTAAGTCCACAGATGGTAATTTTTGCAGAAGCATTGCATGCAGGGAAGGCAAACCCATATCTGGAGTATTTGCCTATTCCAGTTAGAGCAAATCACTGCCTCTTCCATGTTGAAAGTAGTCCAATGTAATCAGCCTGCCACCAGGTAACAGTCTGATCATCTAGGGGAATGCTACCATATCAAGGACTGAGTATTGGTTGCTGCTGCTGGCAGATTGGGCACTCAGCATGAGTTATAGCCAGATTGACATGGTGAGTGGAAGTCCATGTAGCTGAGCCTGTGCATAACCTCCAACCCTTCCACCGTGGTCACTTTGTTCATGAGTTCATTTGACAATGACTGGGGTGGCTGGGGAAAGAGGCCAACTGGTATCCAAAGATCAGTTCATCTTATCCACTTGATCATTAAAATCTCCCTCTGCTGAAATCACCCTCTTGTGAGCCTTCACATGGAACACAAATATGTTCATGATTTTGCCCACTGAGACAGATCTTTCCATTTACATCTTCCCCAGACTTCTATGTCACTAATTATCCAATTATTTTCCTTTCAAGTCCTTGACCATCCAGCCAAACCATTGGTGACAGCCCATAAATTATTATACAAACACACCTCCAGTGATTTCTTCTTCAATCGAAATGAACAAACCAGGTGCAATACTTGAAGTTTCATGACTGGAAGGATTTCCCCTCACCACTATCCTTCAAGGACATCCCATAAAGAGGCTGTTGTGTTGCAGCTGTCTACTTCCAGTGGTACTTCTATATCATGCAGAACCATCTGTAAACCAGGCCCTAGTTTTCTCTTCCCCAGTCAACTGATTGTAAGGAACTCCCTAAGAGGCCATAGGTATGTATTGGGAAAGAGAAGGTAATGTGACAGAAGTGAGAGCAAAGGACATTTGGGCCACTCCATGTTGCTTCCTTCTGCCTTCAGGACTTGCTTGAAGAGCCCGATCTCTTTTATATATCACTTCCAGTATATGATAGAGTGTTGCTGTGCATGTTCAACTTTATGGCGTGGTGGGTCAGAAAACACCCAGCTCATGAAGAGCAACTAAGGTCTCATAGTAACTTGGTGGCCCATGGTTAAATGTTTGGTCTCTTAAGGCCCAGCAGCATGCCAAAAGCTGTTCATTAAAGGAGAACAGTCATCTCCAGAGGATAGCAAGGCTTTGCTCCAAAATCCTAAGAATCTTCACTATGATTCTCCTATAAAGGCCTGCCTAAGTCTCCAGATAGCATCACTGTTTGCCACTTAAACTTCCAGCATCATTGGATCTGCTGGATCATATGGCCCAAGTGGCAGAGCAGCTGTAAAACAGCCTGGACCTGTTGTAGAACCTCTTTTCCCTGTTCTCACTCAGAAATAGCAGCTTTTCTGGTCACTAGGTAAATGGGCCAAAGTAGCACACCCAAATGATGAATACATTGTCTACAAAATCCAAAGATGCTGTGCTGGTTTGAATCTGTTATGTATCCCAAAAGAGACTGCATTCATTTAATCCATTCTTGTGGGGGCAGACCTAATGTGGGTGTGAAATTCTGGTTAGGCTAATTCAATTGAGATGTGACACAGCCAATTCCAGGTGGGTCTTAATCCTTCACTGGAGTCTTTTATGATAGGATAAAAGGCAGGTAAAGCAGGAGAGCATAGAGAGAAATGCCCAGATTCATTTGGAGACAGCCTTTGAAACAAGAACCAGGAGAGAAGAACCAGCAGACTCACCATGTGTCTTCCCATGTAACAGAGTAACCTCAAATGCCAGCAGCCTTTACTCAGAGTAGGAATCTTCTTCTTGATGCCTTAATTTGTACATTTTCATGGTCTTAGAACTGTAAATTTGTAACTTAATAAAATCCCATTGAAAAATCCAACCCATTTCTGGTATATTGCATTCTGGCAGCATTAGCAAACTGAAACAGATGCCAGCTAGGCAATGTTCCTCACTTTGGTCATAGGAGGGGTGAGATGCAACAGCTTATCCTTCACCTTAGAAGGGATATATCAACATGTTCCACACCACTGGACACCTAGAAATTTCACTGAGGTGGAAGGCCCCTGAATTTTTGTTGGATTTATCTCCCATCCTGTGACATACAAATGTCTTACTAAAAAGTTTGAATAGTTGCTATTTAATGCTTATTAGGTACAAACAATATGATATCATCAACATAATGGACCAGTATGATGTCTTTTGGGAGGGAGAGATAATCAAGTTCCCTGTAGACTAGATTTGGCATAGGGCTGGAGAGTTGATATACTCCTGAGGTAAGGAAATGAAGATGTATTGCTGGCCTTGAAAGCTGAAAATAACTGTTTCTGGTGGTCTTTACTAACATTAATTGAGAAAAAAAAGCAGTTTCCAGATCATAATTTGCATACCAGGTACAAGGGGAGGTGTTGATTTGCTCAAGAAATGGTATCACATCTGGAACAGCAGCTGCAATTGGAGTTACCACCTGGTTAAATTTACAATAATCTGCTGTCATCCTCCAAGATTCATCTGTTTTCTGCACTGGCCAAATAGAAGTGTTGAAAGGGAATGTTGTGGGTACAATCACCCCTACATCCTTCAAGTCCTGGAAAGTGGCACGAATCTCTGCAATCCCTCCAGGAATCCAACAGTGCTGCTGATTTACTATCTTGCAAGATAGGAGCAGTTCTAGTGGCTTCCATTTGGCTTTTCCTACCATAATAGCCCTCATTCCACAAGTCAGGGAGCCAATGTGTGGATTCTGCCAGTTGTTGAGTATACCTATTCCAAATATGCATTCCAAAACTGGGTAAATGACCACTGAATGGATCTGGTGGCCCACTGGACCCATTATGAGACACAGGTGACCTAAAACTCCATTGATCATCTGACATCCATAGGCCCTGCTCTGACAGGTGGACCATGGTGATGTTTTGTGTCTCCTGGAATTAGTCACTTCTGAGCCAGTGTCTAATAATCCCCAAAATGTGCGATTATTTCCTTTTCTCAATGCAATGTTAACCCGGTAAAAGGCTGTAGTCTCTTTGGAGAAAACTGGGAGGAAGATAGATAGTATAAAATTTTGGCATTGTAACAGGATCCTTCCCAAAGTGGACCTGGCCTTCCCCTCATTCAAGGGTCTCTGAGTGTGTAAACTGGCTCAAGTCTGGGAACTCATAAAGCTGCCATGACTCTCTGTTTTGTAGTTCAAGCTAGACTTTTGCTCATTTGACCTAGAACACTTTTGCTTGTACATATCTAGTAAGTATTTTGTAGACTGCCCATCTATTTTAATTCTAGGTACCCCATGATCTTTGAGCAAGTGCGATAGGTCTCTGCAAGTCAGAATATTTTGATTGTTGCTCTGATTCTGCTGTCCATTATAGTAGCCAGGCCCACCTTGTCTTGGGTGACCAAGTGCTGCCACTCAGCTCCTCCTAACCCAGGATGTAACCATCCCCATTGTGTTTAAGGATCCCAGTTCAATGACAGCAGTTCCCACGGTAATATCTTACCTATATAGAAGGGCAACCAAAGAGCCCCTCAGGAAAGATGGAGTAGTCTCAAATTTATTCTTCACAGTCCTGCTGAAAAGAGTGTTCCTTGAACACTCCAGTCAAGTAGGTCTTTCCTCAGGACAGGCTGGAGGCCAAGTGGCTGTTTCCTCAGGGAAGACCACTGCAGATTTATCTGGCAAAGACTCATCAACCCACATGTCTCCATAGCAATGTTCAGGATCCCATTCCTACCCAATCAATGCCCTCACTTTAGCAGCAGAAGCCCTGCAAGTTTGGGAATTTAGTTTATATTGTAATTCAGCCACTCAAACAATGGGACTCTGGGTCTGGTTTTCAGAAATATCATGTCTGTGGCTACACAAAATAAGATTTTCTTTCAGAGTGCACATGGAAACTTTCACCTCCTTTATGCAATGCTTAAGTTGCAAATTTGAAGCCTTCAGCTAATCCCTTTCTTTTGAGTGTACCCAGAATATTTAGAAAGCAACAGCCAACACCTTTATATCTTTTAACTCCACAAAACTCTGTTAATGTGTCAAAAATATTCCCTCTGAGAGCCTTGCCTCTTATAAGCATTTGAGTGGTGTCACATCCAGTGGTGATATTTTGTTTATCTCTATTACCAACTCATGCCATGGACTATCAGTGCCATCTTGATTATTGGAAATAGAGTCTTTTGTGCCTTTGAATCTAATCAGGGTAGAGAACCAATGCCAAAACCCCATGTGCAGGTTTATATACATTATGTCCCCCAGAAAGAGCCATATCCTTTAATGCATTCTTGTAGAGACAGACATATTAGTGTTAATTAATTTGGAACTTTTGGATTAATCTGTGTCCATGGAGATGTGACCCACCAAACTGTAGGTAATAACTCTGATTAGATAATTTTCATGGATGCATGGCCTTGATGAGTTCACTGGAGTGCTATAAAAGCTCAGACAAGGTTCTCACAGCTAGCTGCAGCTGAGGCACATTTTGAAGACAGCCATTGGAAGCTGATACTGACATTTTGGAGAATGCCACTTTGAAACACAACTTAGGAGCAAGCATATGCTAGCCATGTGCCTTCTGAGCTAACAGAGGTTCTCCAGACACCATTGGCTATCCTGCATGAAGGTACCCAATTGTTGATGTGTTACCTTGGACACTTTATGGCCTTAAGACTGTAACCGTGTAACCAAATAGACCCCTTTTATAAAAGCCAATCCATTTCTGGTGTTTTGCATTCCAGCAGCATTAGCAAACCAGAACACCCCACAAACAATTCAGGAATCTCATCCTTAAGATTCACTTTCTCAAAACCATCTCCCAACACCAAAGTTATATTAGACAGAGTTCTCTAAAGAATTACAACTAAAAGGAGATATCTGTAAATATTATGAGATTTTATAAAAATTGTCTCACATGGCTGTGGGGATGCACAAGTCAAATTCTGTAGGACAGGCCGCAAGTTGGGAACTCTGATGAAGGTTTTCAATGAATTTCCCCAGGAGAATCTGGCTGGCTGAAATAGATATGGAAATTCTCTCTTCTGACTGCTGAAATCATCACTTATCCTTTTAAATCCTTCAATTGATGGGATGAGATATTTCTCATTGTTGAATGCAAACTCCTCAGTAGATTGTAGATGTAATCAGCCATAGATGCAATCAACTTAATGATGATTTAAGTCCTGGAAATGTCTTCACATTTAGTCAGGCCAGTGCTTGCTTAACCAAACACCATCACCTGGACAAGTTGACACATGAACCTAACCATCACAGTGACTTTTTAAACTTCAGAAGAAAGGATGAAAATCATCCCACAACACTTAAACAGAAAAATACAGGTAAAATTTAGAAATGGTGAGGTTAATTCATATTTATGACACTTTTCAAACTGTAACAATAAATAAAATTGGAAGATTATATGGGATTAAGAAATTAAATCCTTTAATTAACCTACATATTTTCTAATTTCTTGTTCCTTTCTAGAAGACATAGGATTGACATTAAAAAAAATTTATCAGTTGAAAAGAGCAAAGTATAATCACCATATAAATATGTAAATTCATTAAAATATATTTCACAAGAACTTGACTTAATTTGATGCTCAGAAATGTGGGTTTTATTTTCTAACTGCTATTAAGCTTGTCCTTAAGGAAAGGTTTTCCTATGATGACATCATATCATACTGATGGTATCATATGAGGCATTTTCTAGTTTTTATTGAGTGAGTGACATTGTAATTTCAAATGAAATTATATAAAATGATATAAATATATAAAAGGTACAAAACTAGGAGAAATGAAAATATCAATGCTTCTATTTTCTGCTTAGACTGTAGGAACATGAAAAGAAATGATAAGAATATTCAGAGTTAAGCAAACAAACAAAAATACTTAGTTTTCAGTTGTTTGTTTTGGTTATTTTTGCTGTAATCAACAACATTGTTGCTTGTATGCCAAACTCCAGAGCAGCCTGAAAAAAGATCTATTAAAAAATTAAGTAATAATGTAGACAGATCAAAAGGAATTGTCAAATAAAATGATTTCAATTATGTAAATTTTAACCAAGAATTGTGTGCAAGAAATATATGGTGTGATGCATTGTGGAAAAGAAAGAGTGAGTAAATTAACATTATATTAATACTTTGGAGAAAACACAATGTATGAATGAAACAGTTTTCCTATGATGTTTATTTTTCTCCTTTTGTATTAATGTGTCACTGCACTAAATTTGTCAATCTCTTCAGAAGTTAGGCTTTTGTATTTCATCCTTTATTCTTCCTGTAAAAGTGGTTCATTCCTCCCATTTGCATTTAAAATTTCATATCATTCATATCCTCTGCTCTATATTGTTTTTTAGGACTGGATGATTAACATTGCTTAGAAAATCTAATTGGTCCTCACATAAAGAGGTTTGTTTTTTTTTTTAATTGAGATTGCTCACATACCACACAGTTATCCAAAGATCCAAAGTGTAAAATCAATTACCCCAGTAACATCATGCAGATGTGCATCCATCACCACAATTAATTTTGTTCAATTTTTAGAACATTTTCATTACTCCAGAAAAGAAATAAAGACAGTGAAGAAACAAAAAGGAAATTCAAATCCTCCCATATTCCTAACCAACCCCCCTCCATTGTTGACTTATAGTATTAGTATAGTACAATTGTCACTGTTTATGAGAGAACATTGAATTACTACTAACTGTAGTATATAACTTGCAATAGGTATATATTTTTTTCTATATACCCCTCTATTAAAACCTTCTAGTTGTAGTGTCACACATTTGTACTGGTTCATGAAGAGATTTCTAATATTTGTACAGTTAATCTCAGACATTGCCCACTACAAGATTTACTGTTTATACCTTCCCATCTTTTAACTTCCAACTTTCCTTCTTGTGACAAAAATGACTCTGAGCTTCCCCCTTTCCACCATTTTTACACACCATTCAGCCCTGTTAGTTATTCTCACAATGTGCTACTGTCACCATTGTTCATTTCCAAATATTTAAGTTCATCCTAGTTGAAGGTTCTGTTCATACTAAGCAACTGCTCCCCATTATTTAGACTTGTTCTATATCTTGGTAACATATTTCATGCCTATGAGTTTACATACTATAATTAGTTCCTATAATTAGGGACCTATAGAGACCCTGCAATATTTGTCCTTTTGTGTCTGGCATAATTCACTCAGTATATTGCCCTCAAGTTTTCATCATCAACCCATTTTTTTAAAGATGGTTTTGTTCACAAGCCATACATTCCATCCTAAGTAAACAATTGATGGTTCCCTGTATAGTCATATATTTATGTGTTCACCACCCTCACCACTATCTATATAAGGACATCTACATTTCTTCCACAAAGCAGGAAGAAGAGTCAAAGAAGGTAGAGAGGCAAAAGAAAAGGAAAAAAAGAAAGAGAGAAAAAAACAAAGACACAACAGAATACATGAAAGCTAGGAAGCAGCAAAAGGAAAGATAACCTTAGATCAAAGTAGAATAAAGACTCAGACAACATCACCAATGCCAAGAGTCTCACACCTCTCCACTATGCCCTCTTCTTATCTGTGTTTACCTTGGCATATTGCCTTTGTTACATTAAAGAAAGCATAATACAATGATTCTGTTAATTATACTCTCTAATTATATGATTGTATTTTCCCCCAATGCCTCCCTATTTTTTAATATATTGCAGCATTGACATTCATTTGTTCTCCCTCATGAAAAAACATATTTGTACATTTTATCACAACTGTTGAGCACTTGAGGTTTCACTGAGTTATACAGTCACAGTCTTTATCTTCCCTCTTTTCTTCTGGTGTCCCACATACTCCTAACCTTCCTCTTTCAACCATATTCATAGTTATCTTTGTTCAGTGTACTTACACTTCTGTGCTATCATCACCCAAAATTGTGTTCCAAACCTCTCACTCCTGTCTTTTCCTATCAGTCTGTAGTGCTCTCTTTAGTATTTCCTGTAGGGCAGGTATCTTATTTACAAACTCTTTCATTGTCTGTCAGAGAATATTTTGAACTCTCCCTCATATTTGAAGGACAGTTTTGCCAGATATAGGATTCTTGGTTGGCAGTTTTTCTCTTTCATTATCTTAAATATATCACACCACTTCCTTCTTGCCTCCATGGTTTCTGCTGAGAAATCCGCACATAGTCTTATCAAGCTTCCTTTGTATGTGGTGGATTGCTTTTCTCTTTCTGTTTTCAATATTCTCTCTTTGTCTTTGATGTTTGATAATCTGATTATTAAGTGTCTTCCCATAGGCCTATTCAGATCTATTCTGTTTGGAGTACGCTGTGCTTCTTGGATCTGTAATTTTATGTCTTTCATAAGAGATGGGAAATTTTCATTGATTATTTCCTCTATTATTGCTTCTGTCCCTTTTCCCTTCTCTTCTCCTTCTGGGACATACATGATACATACATTCTTATATTTTGTTTTGCCCTTAAGTTCCTAGAGACATTGCTCATACTTTTCCATCCTTTTCTCTATCTGTTCTTTTGTATGTAGGCTTTCAGGTGCCTTGTTCTCCAGTTCCTGAGTGTTTTCTTCTGCCTCTTGAGATCTGCTGTTATATGTTTCCACTGTGTCTTTTGTCTCTTGTGCTGTGCCTTTCTTTTCCATAGATTCTGCCAGTTGTTTTTTTCAAATTTTCAAGTTCTGCCTTACGTACACCCAGTGTTTTCTTTATAACCTTTATCTCTTTCGCCATATCTTCTCTAAACATTTTTAATTGATTTAGCATTAGTTGTTTAAATTCCTGTATCTCAGTTTAAGTGTAAGTTTGCTCCTTTGACTGGGCCATAACTTCATTTTTCTTAGTGTAGGTTGTAGTTTTCTGTTTTGTAGGCATCTGACCTCCTTGGCCACCCCAATCAGGTTTTCCCAGATGAGAGAAGGCTCAGGTCCCAGAAGGAGGAAATATTCAGTATCCAGTTTCCCTGATGGTGTGTCTTAGAGGATTGACACACTCTGTGCTTTTCTGCCCAACAGGTGGTGTTTGTCAGCCTGTCACTCCAGGCTGATGTAAGAGGTGTGGCCAGGAGATATTTTCCCCCAGGCTCTGAGGTCTGGTTCTGAATGGAAGGTGGGTACTAGAGCTGATCCCCACCTCTTTTCTCTTGGGAAGCTATGCCCCCTAGAGGGAGGTCATTTTCATATAAATAGGTCCTTGTTTCTCTGACTCTGCTATCTCCACCCTTGTCTGGGTCATAGTGCTGTGAGTTTAAAATGGCTGAGGCTTTACTGCAGAGCACTGTGGTCTGAAAATGGTTGAGGATTTCTCCACTGAGCCTCCCAGGTTGAGAGAGAGAGAAAGAGACAGAAAGCCTCTTTTCAGGGTCAATCTTTGGTCCCCAGATTCACCCATCAGCCAGAGACAGCACTGGATCCTTTGGGCTCCCCATCCTGAGACAGATACATTCCCTGACTCTCCAAGGTCCATCACCTCTAAAAGCCTCTGTCTGCTTGTTGGGGATTCACAGTCTGCATTGAGCAGTTAACATTAAACCCCAGTTGGAGCTGGGCTGTGGTATATTCACTTGTTTAGAGAGTGCTGCTCTCTAGCACTGCCAGGCTTCCATGAGGGGGGGATTCTTGGCATGGGTCCACAGTTTTTACTTACAGCTTTTATGCTGTGATCTCAGACATTCCTCCCAATTAGGTTGGTATATGCTGGGTGGATGGTCACATTAGTCTCTCCACAGTTATTCCAGGTTATTTACTTGTTGTTCCTGTTGCTTATTAATTGTTCCAAGGGGACTAACTAGCTTCCACTACTCTCTATGCTGCCATTTTAGCTCCTCCCCAAGAGGTTTGGTTTTTAAATTTTTTATATTACAATATACTACTAGAGTATATCAGTCCCTTAAATTTTCCTTTGCTCCAATTCCAAAAATTATGAACCAGGTGAGTTATTTCTAATATATTTGTCATATTTTCTAAGATTCTTTGAAGTATTTTATCCCCACAGTTATACAATTTATGTTAAATAGACATAATCTTCTGGAACAGTGTTTTTCAAATTTGGCTGCACATTGTCAACATGTGGAAAGCTTTTAGAATTCGAATACCTTGGTCCACCTGCCAGAGAGTCTCAAGTAATTTTTATGGGCTATGTTCTGGCATCATGCTTTATCAGCCCACCCCAAGTAATTCTGATATACAACCAAAGCTCAGAACCACTGGTCCAGGGGATTACATAAAATGCAAATAAATTTTCTGTAGCAAATTCACTACTCACTAGATATGACATAATAATATTACCTGACTAGCTCTTATATTGGGAAACCACAAAACCAGTAATTGAAGTTGAGATGATGCACTTTGGCTATGTGGAATCTGGTTTTGCTGAAAGACTCAGAATGTCAATCTGATGATACTGACTGGAGGTAAAGGTATTTATTTTTGTTGTTTATCCTTAATTAGCTATAATTAAAATGCTTCTAAAGAGAATGAAATTCTACATCATTAACATTGTGAAGCTGTTTAAAAGTACTTTCTTGGTTTTGATTTATATGGCAATATTTTAGAGGCTTATTACTTCCTATGTACCATCTGAAGGTGTGCCACTGGAAGGCCTGTGGGTGTCTGTGATCATATGACTTAGAAATCAAACAGATTGCAAAATGTTTTCTTACAGATTCAGGATTTTTCTACTGAAATACAGCAATATTTTCAAGCCAAATAATAAACTCTAATAATTATGTTAGGGAGTGGCACAGGGTTTTGGTTCTTTTAAAGTTTTTGTTGCATTTTTTTATTAGAGAAGTGTGGTTTTACATAACAGTCATTCATGAAATACAGGATTCCCATACACCACCCCACCACCAACACTTTGCATTGGTGGGAAATATTTGTTTCAATTTGTGATAGCACATTTTTATAATTGTACTACTAGTAATTAAGTCCATGGTTTATTGTAGGGTTCCTTGTTTGTGTAGTGTAGTTCCATGGATTTTTTTTAAACTTTACTCTAGTAGCATATATAAAATCTATTTCCCCCTTTCAATCATATTCAGATATATGTTACAGTGCATTCATAATGTTCTGCTACATCACCCATACATTACCTAAACATTTACACCATTACAAATAAAATCCCTTACACTTTAAGCCTTAACTTGCCATTCCTTATCCACATCCTCTCCCCTGGTAATACATATTCTAGATTCAGACTCAATAAGTTCACTTATTTGAATTGTTTCAAATCAGTGAGATCATATAATATACATATTTTTCTATCTGGCTTATTTCACACAACATGATGCCTTCAAGTTTCATTCATGTTGTCACATGTATCAAGACTTCATTCTTTTTATTGCTGAATAATATTACATTGTATGTATATAACATATATATGCATACATATATACATATATATATCATATTTTATTTTTCCATTCATTGGATATTGGATGATTGACATTAAGGTTACTTTTAACTCTTGGCAATTGTGAATAATGCTATGAATACCAGTGTGCAGATATCTGCTCGAGTCCCTACTTCGAATTCTTTGGGGTGTATACTTTGTAGGGGGATTAGTAGATCATAAGGTAGTTCTATATTTCCATTTCTGAGGAACCACCAAGCTGTCTTCCACAGTGGCTGCATCATTTTACATTGCCTCCAGAAATGAATATTTGGATTTCTCAGCATCCTCTCCAACACTTGTTATTTTCCATTTTTTAAAGAGCAGTCAGTCATTCTAATGGGTGTGCAATTATATCTCAATGTAGTTTTGGTTTGCATTTCCATGTTGGTAATGATGTTGAGCATTTTTTTTCATGTACTTTCCAGCAATTTGTACATCTTCTTTGGAAAGATATCTACTCAAGTTTTTAGCCAAATTTTAAATTGGGTTGTTTGTCTGTTTGTTGTTAAGCTGAAGGTTTTCCTTATATATTCTGGATATTAATCATTTGTCAGATATGTGGCATCCAAATATTTTCTCCCATTTTTCAGGTTGTAATTTTACTTTCATGACAAATTCCTTTGAGGAACAAAAGTTTTATATTTTAATGAGGCCCCATTGATCTATTTTTTTTCTTGTGTTGCCTGTGCTTTGGATGTAAACTTTAAGAAACCATTGCCTAAGACAAGGTATTGAAGATGTTTCCCTATGTTTTCATCTAGGATTTTGATGGTTCTAGCTTAACATTAAGGTCTGTGATATATTTTGAGTTGATTTTTGTATATGGTGTGAAGTAGGGGTCCTGAACTTTGTGTGTGTGTGTGTGCATATGGCAATCCAGCTTCCCTAGCATCATTTGTTGAAGCAGCTTTTCTTTCCTGATTGAGTGGCCTTTGCCACCTAGTCAAAAATCTATTCACCCCAAACATGAGGGTTGATGTCTGAGATCTCAATTCAGTTCCATTGGTCTATATTTCTGTCCTTTTGCCAGTATCATGCTGTTTTGATTACACTGGCTTTGCAATAAGTTTCAAGCTTGGGAAGTGTGAGTTCTTCACCTTCACTCTTCTTTTTCTAAATGGCTTTATCTACTCAGGACCCATTATCTTTTCATGTATATTTGATGATTTCTTCCTACTTCTGCAAAGAAGATTGTTGGAATTTTTATGGGGATTTAATTGAATTTATAAGTTGCTTTGGGTAGTATGACATTTTAATGATATTTAGTCATCTAATCTCTGAACATGGAATAGTCTTTCATTTATTTAGGTCTTCTTTAGTTTCTTTTTGTGATATTTTGCTGTTTTTTGTGTATGTCTTTCACAGCTTGGTTAGATATAGTCCTAGATATTTGATTATTTTAGATGCTATTTTGAATGTATTTTTTCTTGATTTCTTCTTCATATTGTTGAATGCTTTTATATAGAAACACTGCTGATATTTGGGCATTGATCTTGTACCCTGCCACTATGCTGAATTCATTTCTTTGCTCTAGGAGCTTTGTTGAGGATTTTTAGTATTTTCTCTATATAGGATCATATCTTCTGAATATAGGGCAAATTTTACCTTTTCCTTTCCAACTTGTATGCCTTTTCTTTTTCTTGCCTATTTGTTCAGGCAAAATATCACAGTAGAATGTTGAATAATTGTGGTAACAGTGAGCATCCTTGTCTTGTTCTTGATCTTAAAGGAAGAGCTTTCAGTCTTTCACCATTAAGTAAGATGTTAGCATTGGGCTCATATATGCCCTTTATCATATTGAGGGAGTTTCTCCTTTAGTGTTCTAAGTATATTTGTCATGTGGTGATGCTGGATTTTCTCAAATGCCATTTCTGCATCAATTGTGATGATAATGTGTGTTTCCCTTCATTTACATTAACTAGTTTTCTTATGTTGAGCCAACCTTGCATAACAGGGATAAACTCCACTTAATCAGTGTGCATAATTTTATAATATGCAGTTGGATTAATTTTTCAAGAATTTAGTTGAGAATTTTTGCATCAATATTCATAAGAGATATTGGTCTGCTGTTTTCTTTTCTAGTGGTATCTTTTTCTGGCTTTGCTATGAGGGTGATATTGGCCACATACAATGAACCAGGGAGTGCCATACCTCTTCAGTTCTTTGGAAGAGTTTGAACAGAATTGGAGTTCAGTCTTCCTGGAATATTTGGTAGATAATCTTTGGAGTGATCTGGTACTGTGCATTTCTTTGTTGGGAGGTTTTGATTACTTATTCAATCTCTTTACTAGTGATTGGTTTGTTGACTTCTATTTCTTTTTGAGCCTTTTAGATAGTTAATGTTTTTCTAAGAATTTGCCCATTTTGTCTAGGTTTTCTAATTTATTGGCATTCAGTTGTTTATCTTTTCCTCCTATATTCCTTTTTATTTCAGTGGGGTCATTAGTAATGCCTATCTTTTCATTTCTGAGTTTCATTAATTACATATTCTCTCTTTTTTCTTTATCAGTCTAGCTAATGTTTTGTCTATTTCACTGAACTTTTCAAAGAACCAAACTTTGGTTTCACTGATTCCCTATATTATTTTTGTTTTCTATTTCATTGATTTCTGCTCTAAATTTGCTATTTCCTTTTCACTTTGGATTTAGTTTGCTCTTCTTTTTCTGGTGCTTCCAATTCTGAAGTTAGACCTCAGATATGAAGTCTTTCTTCTTTCCTTTTTTAATGCAATTTTATTGAGATATATCCACATACCATACAATCATCCAAAGTGTGCAATTGATCACAATATCATGATACAGTTGTGCATTCATCTCCACAGTTTTTTAAACATTTTCATTATTCCAAAAAATAAAAATAATAAGAAGAATTAAAATAAAAATAAAAGTAAAAAAGAACACCCAAAACATCTCATACCCCTCCTCCACACCTATTATTTACTTACTTTTTGTCCCCATTTTCCTACTCAACTGTTATACACTAGAGAAAGGGAGTGTGAGCCACAAGGTTTTCACAAACACATGGCCACACTGTGTAAGCTATTTAGTTATATGATCGTACTTGAGAATCAAGGTTACAGGGTTGCAGTTCAACAGTTTCAGATATTTCCTTCTAGATATTCTATTTTTTTAACTTCATTTAACAAAAAATTAGAAAACATACAAATGAAAAAAGAAAAACATTCCAAACAAAATAAAACAAAGGAAGGTGAAAAACAAGTAACCTAAAATAACTACATTGCTTTCAACATGTTCCTACATAACACTAAAAAAATTAACAAACCATAACCAAAGGAATGCAAAAAACAAGTAACCTAAAATAACTATATTGTTTCCAACATGTTCCTGCCATACCTCAAGAAAATTAACAACCCATCACCATAAAAAGAATAAGAAAAATAAATAACATGAAATAACTACATTGCTCCCAACCTGTTCCTACCATATCCCCCCAAAATTAACAAACCACATTCATTGCTGAGCATTCCCATAACACAGAGATGACCCTCCATAACTTACCTGTTCTTATTAGATTATCATTCCCCTTCACTAATTGCTATCTATCACTAGGTGCCCTACATTCTAGAATATAAAACATTTATGTTATATTTTTCAGTGTTCACATTAGTGGTATATACAATATCTCTTTTTCTGTGCCTGGCTTATTTCACTCAGTATTATGTCTTCAAGGTTCATCCATGTTGTCATTTGTTTCAAAACCTCATTCCTTCTTACTGCCCTGTAGTATTTATCCACTCATTTGTTGAAGAACATTTGGATTGTTCCCATTTATTGGCATTTGTGAATAATGCTGCTATGAACTTTGGTGTGCAAATATCTGTTCATGTCACTGCTTTCAGATCCTCCAGGTATATACCAAGAAGTGAAATTGCTGGACTGAAGGGTAACTTGCTATCTAGTTTTCTAAGAAACTGGCCAACTGTTTTCTAAAGTGACTGTACCATTATACAGTCCCATCAACAGTGAATAAAAGAGTTCTAATTTCTACACATCCTTTCCAGCACTTGTAGTTTCCTGTTTGTTTAATGGCAGCTATTCTAATTGGAGTGAGATGATAATTTATTGTGGTCTTAATATGCATCTCCCTAGTAGGTAGGGAAGATGACCATTTTTTCATGTGTTTCTTAGCCATTTGTATTTCCTCTTCAGAGAAATGTCTTTCCATATCTTTTGCCCATTTTATAATTGCATTGTTTGTACTGTTGTCATTGAGTCATGGGATTTCTTTGTATAGGAAAGATACCAGTCTTTTATCAGATATGTGGTTTCCAAATATATTTTTCCATTGAGTTGGCTGCCTCTTCACCTTTCTGTCAAATTCCTTGGAGATACAGAAGTGTTAAATTTTGAGGAGTTAACATTTATCTACTTTTTCCTTTTGTTCCTTGTGCATAAGTTGTATGGTCTAAGAAGAAACCTCCTGAAAAAAAGGATTGAAGAAGCTACCCTATATTATCTTCTAGGAGTTTTATGGTATTGTCTCATATATGGAAGTCTTTGATCCACTTTGAGTTAATTTCTCAGTAGGGTGTGATATAAGGAGTCCTCTTTCATTCTTTTGGATATGGATATCCAGTTCTCCCAGCCCCATTTGCTGAAGACACTCATGTCCTAGTTCAGTGGTTTTCTGGGCCTTATCCAGGGTCAGTGGACCATATCTGGGGCTCTATTCCTGAATTCTCAATTTGATTTCACTGATCAATATGTCTATTTTTGTGCCAATACCACACAATTTTGACTACTGTGGCTTTATAGTAAGCTTCAAACTCAGGAAGTGTAAGTCCACCTACTTTGTTTTTCTTTTATAAAATGTTTTTAGTAATTTGAGACATCTTTCCCTTCCAAATAAATTTGGTTGCTAGCTTTCTCAAGTCATCCCACTTTGTTTTCCTTTTTAGAATGTTTTTAGCAATTTGAGACATCTTTCTCTTCCAAATAAATTTGATTACTAACTTTTCCAAGTCTGCAAATTAGGTTATTGGAATTTTGATTGGACTAGCATTGAATCTGTAGATAAGTTTGGGTATATTGACATCTTAATGACATTAGCTTTCCTATCCATGAATATGAAATATTTTTCCATTTTTTGGGTCCCCTTCTATATCTTTCAGTAAAGTCATGTAATTTTCTCTGTATAGATCATTTGCATCCTTGGTTAAGCTTACTCCTAGATACTTGATTTTTTTAGTTACTATTGAGAATGGAATCTTTTTATTGAGTGTCCCTTCAGGTAGGTCATTTCAACTGTATAGGAATATTACTGACTTATCTGCATTATTGTTGTATCCCACTATATTTTTAAATTTATTTATTAGCTCAAGTACCCATGTTGTCTATTGCTTAGGATTTTTCAAATATAAGGTCATATCACCTGCAAATAATGAATGTTTTACTTCTTCCTTTCCAATTTGGATGGCTTTTATTTCTTTGTCTTGCAGGATTGCTCTGGCTAGCACTTCTAGCACAATGTTGAATAACAGTGGTGACAGTGGGCATCCTTGTCTCATTCCTGATCTTAGAGAGAAGGCTTTCAGTCTCTTGCCATTGAGTACTATGCTGGCTGTGGGTTTTCATATTTTCCCTTTATCATATAGAGGAAGTTTCCTTCAATTCCTAGCTTTTGAAGTGTTTTTATAAAAAAAAAGGGATGCTGTATTTTGTTGAATGCCTTTTCAGCATCTATTGAGAAGATCATTTGGTTTTCCCCTTTGATTTGTTAATGTGTTGTATTATGTTGTTTATTCTTATGTTGAACCATCCTTGCATGCCTGGAATGAACCCCAGTTGGTCATGGTGTATGACTTTTTTAATGCGCCTTTGGATTCAATTTGCACATATTTTGTCATGAACTTTTACATCTATATTCATGAGGGAGATTGGCTTGTAGTTTTCCTTTGTTGTACAAGCTTTACCTGGCTTTGGTATTAGAGTGATATTATCTTCATAAAATGAGTTAAGTCATGTTCCATTTTCTTCACTTTTTTTTGAAAGTGTTTAAATAATATTGACATCAGTTTTTTTGGAATGTTTGGTATAATTCCCTTGTGAAGTCATCTGGCACTGGGCATTTATTTGTGGGAAGTTTTTGAGGACTGATTAGATATGTTTGCTTGTGATTGGTTGGTTGAGGTCTTTTATTTCTTCTCTGGTTGTTCTAGGTTGTGCATGTGTTTCCAGGAAATTACCCATTTCCTTTTCATTATCCAGGTTGTTGGCATACAGTTATTCATAGTATCCTCTTAAGTTTTTGTATTTCTTTGGGATCCACAGTAATGTCCCCTCTATGGTTAATTTTTTTTTTTGTTTATTTAAGTATTGTCTCTTTTTTATTTTGCCAGTCTACCTAAGGAATTGTGAATCTTGCTGATTTTCTCAAAGAATCAACTTTTGGTTTAGGGTTGGTTTGCTGTTCATTTTAGAGTTTCTTCAATGGTTCCATTAGTTCTTTGATTTTAGCTCTTTCTTCCTTTATAATGTGTGCATTTAGAGCTATAATTTTCCGCTTTAATATCAACTTTGCTGCATCCCATAAGTTTTGATATTATTTACTCTCATATTCATTCACCTCTAGATATTTAGCAATTTCTCTTTCTATTTCTTCTTTAACCCACTGATTGTTTAGGAGTGTGTTGTTTAACCTCCAAGTATTTGTGAATGTTCTAGATCTTTGATGGTTATTGTCTTTGAGTTGTAGTCCATTGTGGTCAGAGAAAGTTTTTAATAATTTCAATCTTTTTAAATTCATTGAGGATTTTTTTATGGCCCATCATATGTTCTAGTCTGGAGAAAGTTCTGTGAGCACTAGAGAAGAATGTGTTTTGTGGTTATTTGGGATGTAATGCTCTATATATGTCTGTTAAGCCTAATTCATTTATCACAGTGTTTAGGTTTTTAATTTCCTTACTGGTCCTCTGTTTGTTTGATCTGTCTATAGAGGAGAGTGATATATTGAAGTCTCCCACAATTATTGCTTCCTTCACCAATGTTTGTCTCATGTATTTTGGGAAACCTTGACTGGGTGCATAGACATTCATGGTTGTTATTTCTTCTTGTTGTATTTTCTCTTTTATTAGTATATAGTGACCTTCTTTGTCTCTTTTGACATCCTTGAATTTGAAGTCTATTTTATCTGAGATTATTATTGCTACTCCTGCTTTCTTTTGGCTATAGCTTGCATTGAATAATTTTTCCCATCTTTTCACTTTCAATTTCTTTGTGTCTCTGGGTCTAAGATGAGTCTCTTGTAGGCAACATATTGATGGTTCATATTTTTTAATCCACTCTGGCAATCTATATCTTTTAATTGGGGGTTTATTCCATTCATATTCAATGTCATTTCTGTGAAGGCAGTTCTTGAGCCAGCCACCATATCCTTTGGTTTTTATTTGTCATATATATTTTTCCTTTTCTTTCTTTATTTCCTTTATCATACCCTTACTTAAACTCTTTAGTTCTGTGCCCTTCTCCAGACCTCTCTCTCCTTTCTTTTTTTCCTCTGCCAGTAGTGCTACCTTTAGTATTTCTTGTATGGCATGTCTCTTGTTAGCAAATTCTCAGCATTTCTTTGTCTGTGAAGATTTTAAGCTCTCCCTCAAATTTTAAAGTAATCTTTGCTAGACAAAGATTTCTTGGTTGGAATTTTTTCTCTTTCAGAATTTTAAATATGTCATACCACTGCCTTCTAGCCTCCATGGTGGTCACTGAGTAGTCACTACTTAGTCTTATATTGCTTCCCTTGTATGTGGTGAATTGCTTCTCTCTCGCTGCTTTCAGAACTTGCTCCTTCTCTTCAGCATTTGACAATCTGATCAGAATATGTCTCAGAATGTGTTCATTTTGATTTAATATGTTTGGATTTCATTAGGCATCTATGATTTGTATATTTATGTCATATAGATGCATTGTGTTTTCCCCAACCATGTCCTTGAATACTCTTCCTAGACATTTACCCTTCTCTTCCCCTTTGGGAAGACCATTGATTCTTATATTTGTGCAATTCATGTTGTCCATCATATCCCTGTGATCCGTTTCAAATTTTTCAATTTTTTTCACCATTGATTCTTTTTTGCTTTCACTTTCCAATACACTTTCTTGAAATTTGCTTACTCATTCTTTGACTTCCTCTAGTCTGCTACTATGTGTTTCCAGAGTATTTTAAATTTGATCAATGGATTCTTTTATTTCCATAAGATCCTCCATTTTTTATTTACTTTTGCAAATTCTTCTTTATGCTCTTCCAGGATCTTCTTGGTTTCCTTTATATTGTGAGCCATGATATTGCTGCTTGGGATTACTTTTTTAATCACTCCAAGTTCTGAGTTTCCTCTGGTTTTTTTAATTTGGCCATTTGGGTTATCTATATCTTCTGGTTTCTTCATAGTCTTTAAAATTTTCTGTTGTTTTTGGCCTCTTGGCATCTTGATAGGGTTCTTATAGGATATGCAGGCTTATGTAAACAAATGTCTATAATTTGGCAGAGCTACAGCTTGGCGGAATGCACTTTCCCTGACCTAGCAGTAGATGGCACTCTTGAGCCAACTCTTACCCTCAAATCAGTTTTCCCCAACTTCATTTATGCAGTGAGTGGGGTTCACAACCTTGTGGAAGTCCAATGAGTGCAACAATCTTTTGTGTGCAGTTGGGACTGCCAGCCCTGTGAGTGGGGTCATGCCCTGTAGAGTTTGGCAGGGAAGACACCTTTAAGACCCAGTACTCCCAGCTGTTCCCAGGGCTGTGGCTGGAATACTTTAGATCTGCAGACTGCATCTAACCCTTCATCTCAGATTTCCTACAACCCCTCTCTGCTGTCGGCCCACAAGTTCTGGCTTCCATGCAGCACCCCTGCCTTTTATCTGTGCACTCCACAGGCTTCCATGGAGATGTGTGCACCATCAGAAGCCAGCTGAATGCCAAATTACTTTAGGAATCTCTCAGCTGGCATGGTACTGTTAAGGGGTGTGTCCCAGCCCACTGCAAAGGTGGCTGCATAGGGCATGGATTCTACCCACTTCCATGATAGTCCTCCTGCTGCCACAGCTCATCCCTGTCTCCAGGGCTGTTATCTGTAGGCATGCAAAGGACTATCACCCATGCAAGATACTGAGGCAGGTGCCCGGGGCATGGAAGTCACTCCCCCACTTCAAGTGCTGCTCCCACTGCTGGCTCCCAGGCTGCCACTTTCCGGGTCTTACTCTAATGTGCCTCCAAACACAGTTTCTTGGTTTCTCCCCACCTTGGCACAGCTCCAGCAGCTGTTTCTCCAGAGGCTTCTGGATCAAACTCTCACATGATTCCTAATGGAGTCTCTTGGTTTCTCCAAGTGTACAAGCACTCTAGATAAAGTAGTCCCTGCCAAGTCAGTTGAACCCTGGAACTAGTAATCTGGAGCACTTTTTGTCTTCTATCTAGTGTTTCTAATGGAGGAGAATTTTGCTCTGCCTCTCTTAATCTGCCATCTTAATCATCCTTTCTAGTCTTCTTTTCTAATGTAAACATTTAGATGTATAAATTTCCCTCTCAGCACTGCTTTCACTGCATCCCATATGTTTTGGTATGTCGTATTTTCACTTTTGTTTACCTGAAGATATTTCCTAATTTTGCTTCTGACTTCCTCTTTAACCCACTGGTTGCTTAAGAGTATGTTGTTGCAGGACATGACTCCCAGGGATAAGCCTGGACCCAGCATCATGGAATTGAGAATGACTTCTTGACCAAAAGGGGGAAGTGAAATGAAACAAAATAAAGTTTCAGTGGCTGAGAGATTTCAAATGGATTCACAAGGTCATTCTGGAGGGTATTCTTTTCTGCTACATAGATATCCCATTTTACTTTTTAATGTATCAGAATAGCTAGAAGGAAATACCTGAAACTGTTAAACTGCAACCCAGTAGCCTTGATTCTTTAAGAAAACTGTATAACTTTGTAACTTATCTGGTGTGACTTTCTGATTGTGAAAACCTTGTGGCTCCCACTCCCTTGATCTAGTGTATGACAGATGAGTAGGAAAATGGGGACAAAAATTAAATGAAAAAAAAGTGGGAATGGGGATGAGATTTTTAGATGTTCTTTTTTAGTTTTGTTTTTATTCCTATTTTTATTTTTTGTTTGGAGTAATGAAAATGTTCAAAAATTGACTGTGGTGATGAATGAGCAATTAGAGGATGGTACTGTGGACAACTGATTGTACACTCTGTGGATGATTGCCTGGTACTTGAATATATCTCAATAAAACTGAATTTTTAAAAAAGCCATTACTGAACATAGGAAAAATTGGAATACAGACTGCAAGCTTTATATCAACATTAAATTTCTTGAACTTGATAACTACACTTAAGGTGATTTCATAAGTGAATACCCTTGTCTGAAGAAAATGTTCATGGAAGTATTATGTGGTCAAGGACTATGATGTGTACCACCTGCTCTCAAATGCTCCAAAACTAAATAGATGGTTAGAGAGATGGTGTGCTGGTATGAAGCTGCTATATACCCCAGAAAAGGCCACATTCCTTTTATCCATCCCTGTGGGTGTAGAACTATTGTGAGTGTGACCTTTTGGTTATATTTTTTTCAATTGAGATTTGGCCCACCTAATTCAAGGTGGTTCTTAATCCTTTACTAGATTCCTTTATGAGAGGATAAAAGACAGTTAAAAGCCAGAGAACTCAGAGTGAAACACACCCAGAGAAGACAGAGGAAAGCCCCCAGATGAGCTGAGAGAGTCACTGAAGCCAGTAGCTGAAAACAATGAAACTCAGCAAAGAAGGACCACCAGACACTGGCCATGTGCCTTGTTGTCTGACAGAGAAACCCCAGATGCCAGTGACCTTTCTTCAGAGAAGGTATTTTCCTCTTGATGCCTTAATTTTGGACATTTTCATGGCCTTAGAACTGTAAATTTGTAAACTAATAAATCTCCATTTTAAAAGCCAAACCATTTCAGGTATATTGCATTCTGGCAGCTTTAGCAAACTGAAATAGGTAGATAGATAGATAGATAGATAGATAGATAGATAGATAGATAGATGATAGGAGATAGAATGATGGCAAAATGTTAAAATTGATGGATCTGGCTATTGCAGGTTGGGAATTTGATAGAATTTGCTGTATGGGGTTTGTATTTTTGCATTTGTCCCATAAGTTAGAAATTATTTCTAAATCAAAAGATAAAATGATACCATTTACAATATCTTAAAAATATATAAAGCACCTAGGAGTAAACAAAACAAAAAGAAATGCAAGACCTTTTAAAAAATCTTGAAAGGCATTAAAGACCTAAATAAATAAGAAAAAAAGAGTACATTGTTTAACTTTCACATATTTATGAGTTTTCAGTTTTTCCTTCTGTTATTTATTTCCAGCTTCTTTCCATTGTACTTAGAGAATTTACATTGCATGAATTCAATATTTTTTAATTTATTGGTAATTGTTTTGTTACCAAACACATTGTCAATCCTGGATAATAATGCATGTGCACTTGAGAAGAATGTGTATTTTGTTTCTGTTGTGTAAATTTTTCTATATATGTCTTTTAGGTCTAGTTAGTTTAAGTATCATTCAAGTCTTGTACTTCCTTATTCATGTTCTAACTAGATATTCTATCCATTATTGAGAATGGTGTGTTAAAGTCTCCTAATATTAATGTAGAACTGTCAATTTCTCTCTTCAAATTTGTCAGTAATTCTTTCATATGTCTTGGGTCTCTGCTATTAGATATATATCTGTTTATTATTGCTTCATATTCCAGTTGAATTGTTCCCTCTATCAGTACATAATGGCATTCATTTCCCTTGCAATTGGATTTGATGTAAGGTCTATTTTATCTAATATTAGTACACCCTCCCCAGCTCTCTTTTGGTTAGTACTTTTATGATATATATTTTCCAAAATTTCACTTTCAACCTACTTGTACCTTTGAATTTAAGTTGAGTCTCTCGCACACAGCATAAAGGTATGCCATTCTTTTTATCCTTTCTGCCAGTCTCTGCTTCTTGGCTGAAGCATTTAACCCATTTATTTAAAGACAGTACTGATAATATAGGACAGTCTTCTGAAATTTTGCTATTTAGCCTTTGTAAGTCTTACACATTTTACCCCTCAATTCTGCCAATTCCAAATTTTACATTTTTTAAATTTTTTTGTGATGTGCCATATTGAGTGACTTCTCATATCTATTTGGATATATTTCCATCAATGTTCTTTATTGTTACAATTGGGTTGAAATTTAACATCCTAAATATACAGTAATCATATTTGGTTTGACACCAACTTAATTTCAATAGCTAGCAGATATAATTTTCCTTCATCCATCCACCCCCCATTTTTGTACTTGTTACCACTTATAACTCTGTATATTGTACATCCAAAAACAAAAATTTATCATTAGTTTTTACACATTTGCATTTTAGTATTTATAGTATGTAATAAGTGCAGATACATACCAAACTACATCCAACAACAATACTGGCATTTACAATAACCTAAGTAGTTAAATATACCATTGGTGTTTATTTCATTATGCCATTTTGAAGACTGTCTAGGGTCCTTTCATTTCCATCTTTAGCATTGATTGTAAGGAGGATCTAGTGGTGATGAACTCCTTCATCTTTCCTTTATCTGAGAATATCTGAATCTCACTGTCATTTTTGAAAGAATGTCTAAAAGGATATAATGTTCTTGGCTGGCAGTTGTTTTCTTTCAGCACTTTAATTATTTCAACCCACTGCCTTCTTGCCTCAATGGCTTCTGATGAGAAATCAGCCCTCAATCTAATTGAGTCTCTCTTGTACATAACACATTGATTTTCTCTTGAAGCTTTCATATCTGTCTGTTTGTTCTTTGCATTTGATAGTGTAATCAATGTATAATGGGGTGTGTTTTTCATCATGTTTATCCTATTTGTTGTTCTCTTGGTTCCTTGGATGTGCATATTCATGGTTTTGCTAAGTTTGGGAAGTTTTTCATCATTATTTCTTTGATTATTCCTTCTGCCTCTTTTCCTTTTTCTTCTCCTTCTGGGATCCCATTATGCATATATTGGGGCATTTGATTGTGCTCCAAATGTGTAGGCTCTCTCTTTCTCTCTCTCTCTCTCCATATATATATGTATATATGAGATTGTTCACATACCATACAACTATCCAAAGATCCAAAGTGTACAATCAATTGCCCATGGTATCATAACACAGTTATGCATCCATCAACACAATTAATTCCTTTTCAATTTATAAAACATTTTCATTACTCCAGAAAAGAAATAAGGACAAAAAAAAGGGAACTCAAATCCTCCCATACCCCTACCAACTCTCCCTCCATTATTGATTCATAGTTTTGGTATAGTACCTTTGTTACTGTTGATGAAAGAATGTTAAAATACCACTAACTGTAGTATATAGTTTGCAATAGGTATATAATTTTTCATATATGCCACTCTACTATTAACTTCTAGTTATAGTGTCATATATTTGTTCCAGTTTGTGAGAGAGATTTCTAATATTTGTATAGTTAATCATGGACATTGTCCACCACAAGATTCACTGTTTCATACATTCCCATCTTTTAACTTCCAACTTTCCTTCTGGTGACATACTTGTCCCTGAGCTTACCCTTTCCACCACCTTCACACACTTTGCAACATTGTTAGTTATTTTCACAGCATGTTACCATCAACCTGTCCATTTCCAAATGTTTAAGTTCACCCTAGTTGAACATTCTGCTCATAATAAGCAAACACTCCCCATTCTTTAGCTTCATTCCATAACCTGGTAACTTATATTTCATGTCTATGAGCTTACATATTATAATTAGTTCATATCAGTGAGACCCTGCAATATTTGCCTTTATGTGTCTGTCTTATTTCATTCAATATAGTGCCCTCAAGTTTTCTTCATCAGCCCATTTCTTTTAAGATGGTTTTGTTCACACACCATACATTCCACCCTAAGTAAACAATCATTGGTTCCCTGTATAGTCATGTACTTATGTATTCAGCACCATTGCCACTATCTATATAAGGACATCTCAATTTCTTCCACAAAGAAGGAAGAAGAGTCAAAGAAGGCAGAGAGACAAAAGGAAAAGAGAGAGAGAAAACAAACAAAAAAACAAAACTTGACAGCTAGAAAGCAACAGAAAGAAAGACAGCATTAACCTAAAATAGAATAAAGAGTCAGACAACATCACCAATGCCAAGAGTCCCATACCCTTCCCCTATTCTCCACCCTCCTATATGCATTTAGTTTTTGTATATTGCCTTTGTTATATTAAAGGAAACATGAAACAATGTTTCCATTAATTATGGTCTCTAGTTTGCATTGATTGTATTTTTCCCCCGATCCAACCCTATTTTTAACACCTTGCAATGTTCTACCTCATGTAAAACATATTTGCACCTTTTAATACAACTGTTGAGAACCCTAGGTTTCCCTGAGTTACACAGTCCCAGTCTTTATCCTTTGTCTTTTGTTCTGGTGTCCCTCATCATCCCAACCTTCCTCTTTCAACCATACTCACAGTCGTCTCTGTTCAGTGTACTTATGTTGCTGTGCTACTGTCTCCCAAAATTGTTTTCCAAACCTCTCATTCTGGCCTTTTCCTTTCTGTCTGCAGTGCTTCTTTACTTTTTCCTGTAGAGTAGGTGTCTTGTTCACAAACTCTGTCATTGTCTGTTTGTCAGAGAATATTTTAAGTTCTCCCTCATATTTGAAGGACAGTTTTGCTGGATATAGGATTCTCGATTAGTGTTTTTTCTCTTTCAGTATCATAAATATATCACCCCACTACCTTCTTGTCTCCATGGTTTCCATTGAGAAATCAGCATATAGTCTTATCAAGCTTCCTTTGTATGCGATGGATCACTTTTCTCTTGCTGCTTTCAGGATTCTGTCTTTATTTTGATGTTTGATAACCTGATTATTAAGTGTCTTGCTATAGGCCTATTCTGACCTATTCTGTTTGGGGTACACACAGTTCTTGGATCTGTAATTTTATATCTTTCATAAGAGATGGGAAATTTTCATTGATTATTTCCTCTATTATTGCTTCTGCCCCTTTTCCCTTCTCTTCTCCTTCTGGGACACCAATGACATGTACATTCTTGCTTTTCATTTTGTCCTTAATTTCCCAGAGATGTTGCTCATACTTTTCCATTCTTTCCTCTACCTGTTATTTTGTGTATAGGCTTTTAGGTGCCTTGTTCTCTAGTTCCTGAGTGCTTTCTTCTGCCTCTGGAGATCAGCTGTTGTATGTTTCCACAGTGCATTTCATCTCTTGTGTTGTGGCTTTCATTTCCATAAATTCTGCCAGTTGGTTTTTTGAACTTCCAATTTCTACATCATGTACACCCAGTGTTTTCATTATATGGTTCATCTTTTTCATCATATCTTCCCTAAACTTTTTGAATTGACTTGTTATTAGTTGTTTTAATTCCTGTATTTCAGTTGAAGTGTAAGTTTGTTCCTTTGACTGGGACATAACTTCATTTTTCTTAGTGTAGGTTGTAGTTTTCTGTTGTCTGGGCATGGTTTCCTTGGGTACCCCTATCAGGTTTTCCCAGACCAGAATGGGCTCTTGTCCCAGGAGGAAGAATATTCAGTATCCAGTTTCCCTAAGGGTGTGTCTTAGAAAATTGGTACAGGTCACTGCTCTTCTACTCATCAGTGGTGCCTGTCAGCCTGTAACTCCAGAATGGTGTAAGGAGGTGTGGCCCATGGCTGTTCTCCCCCAGGCTCTGGGGTCTGGCTCTGAATGGAAGGTGGGTAGTAGAGCTGGGCCCCACCACTTTCCTCTTAGGGAAGATAAGCCTCTAGGTAGAGGTCATTAGCATTTGAATAGAGTCTGCCTCTGCTATCTCCACCCTTGTCTGGGTCAGAGCACTGGGAACTGAAAATGGTGGAGGCTTTCTCCACTGAGCTGAAACAGGGACAGAAAGCTGTCTTCAGTTCTATTTGCAGCCACCCTCTGGCTCTAAGGTCAGTCATCACCCAAAGCCTCTGTCTGCTTGTTGGGGATTCATTGCTCATAACAAGCAGTCCATACTTGTTAATTAAAACCTCAGTTGGAGCGCAGATGAGCTATATTCACTTCCTGGGAGAGAGCTTCTCTCTAGCACCATGAGGCTTTGCAGCTTTGGCTGTGGGGGGAGGGGCTCCTGGCTTGTATCCACAATTTTTAGCTACTTATGCTGTGACCTTGGGAATTCCTCCCAATTCAGGTTGGTGTATGATGAGGGGATGGTCATGTTTGCCCCTCACCATTATTATGGAGTATTTACTAGTTGTTCCTGGTTGTTTATTAGTTGTTCTGGGAGTAGTAACTAGTTTCCACTCCTCTCTATGCTGACATCTTAGATGCTCCTATTTTTGATACTAATAATTTTTCTTTCCATTCTGTCCCTCAACCTAACTCATTTGAAGTATCTTGTCTTCAAGTTCACTGATACTTTATTCTGCCAGCTCCAGTCTGGTCTTGAAGCCCTCCTGGGCATTTTTTACTTCAGTTGTTGCAGTGTTCAACTCTACTACCTCTCTTTGTCTCCTTTTCAAAATTTCCATCTCTTTACTAAGACTCCCATATTGCTTGTTCATTGTTTTCCTGATATCCCTTAGTTCTTTCTCTGTAGTTTCTTTCAGTACCTTGAGAAATTTTAAGACCATTTTTAAAAGGATTTGTTTGGTATGTCCCCATTCTAATATTCGCCATTGGTGTTTTCTGTATTTTTATCATTTTCCTTTGGATGGATCATTTCCTGTTTCTTTGTCTTTTTTAAATTTTTTAGTTAAGATTTAGTCACATACCATACAGTCATCCAAAGTACATAATCCATTGATCACATTACCATAATATAGTTGTTCATCCATTGCCCTGATCTATTTTTTAACATTTTCTTTGTACCAGAAAAAGTGAAAGCAAGAATAAAAAAACAAGAGTAAAAACAGAACACCCAAATTTCCCCCCACATTCTTCCTTTAGTTTTTCACCCCTATTTTTCTACTCATCTGTCCATACACTGGATGAAGGGGAGTGTGATCCACATGGCTTTACCAATCACATTTTCACCCCTCATAAGCTACATTGTTATACAATTGTCTTCAAGATTCAAGGGACCTGGGTTTTAGTTTGATAGTTTCAGGTATTTACTGCTAGCTATTCCAATTCATTAAAACCTAAAAATGGTTATCTATATTGTGCATAAGAGTGCCCACCAGAGTGACCTCTCACCTCTTTTTGGAATCTCTCAGCAACTGAAACTTATTTCGTTTCATTTCACATCCCCCTTTTGTTCAAGAAGATATTCTCCATCCTATGATGCTGGGTCTAGAATCTTCCCTGGTAGTCATATTCCACATTGCCAGGAAGATTTACACCCCTAGGTGTCAGATCCCATGTAGGGGGTAGGGCAGTGATTTCACCTGCCAAGTTAGCTTAGCTAGAGAGAGAGGGCCACATCTGAGCAACAAAGAGGCATTCAGGAGGAGACACTTAGGCACAATTATAAGCAGGCCTAGCCTCTTCTTTGCAGTGACAGTCCCCAATGTCTGCAAGCACATCAGCAACCATCTAGTTGGTAAAGCCCAACACCCATGCATTCTCTCCAAGGTCTTCAGGGGGACTGTGCATATTTTTTTCATTTTTTTAAATTAACTATTAACTATATCAAAAAACCCAACAATAAAAACATTTCAAGCAAACTAAAACAAAGGAATAAGAAAAAGACAACTAACCTAAAATAACTATTTTACTTCCAACATGTTATTACTGTACCCCAAGAAAATATACAGAGTATAACTCAGCAAAGCAATAGGAAAGACAGATAGCCTAAGATAGCAACATTTCTGTGAACTTCTTCCTACCATGACCACCAGAAATGAACAAACCATAGTCATTCCTGGGCATTCCCAGAATGTTGAATTTACACATGATAACTTATCTGTTCCTATTGGGTTATCATTCCCCCTCCACTAATTGCTCTCTATCACTAGTTACCCTATATTCTACATTATAAACCATTTATTTTACATTTTTCAATGTTCACATTAGTGGTAGCATATAATATTTCTCTTTCTCTGGCATATTTCACTCAGCATTATGTCTTCAAGGTTCATCCATGTTGTCATATGTTTTGCGATATTGTTCCTTCTTACAGCCATGTAGTGTTCCATTTTGTGTATATACCACATTTTATTTATCCTTTGTTCTGTTGAAGGAAATTTGAGTTGTTTCCATCTCTTAGGAATTGTGAGTAATGCTGCTAAGAACATTGGTATGAAGAAATCTGTTCATGTCACTGCTTTCAGATCTTCTGGGTATACACTGAGAAGTGCAATTGCTGGATCAAAGGGTAACTTGATATCTAGTTTTCTAAGGAACTGCCAGACTGACTTCCAGAGTGGTTGAACCATTATACAGTCCCACCAACAATGAATAAGAATCCCAATTTCTCCACATCCTCTCCAGCATTTTTAGTTTCCTGACTGTTCAATGGCAGTTGTTCTAATGGGTGTGAGGGGGTATTTTGTTGTGGTCTTAATTTGAATCTAATAGCTAGTGAAGTTGATCATTTTTTCATGTGTTTTTTGGCCTTTTGCATTTCCTCTTCAGAGAACCGTCTTTTCATCTTTTGCCCATTTTATTATTGGGCTGTGTGTACTATGGCTGATGAGTTATAGGATTTCTTTACATATGCAAAATATCAGTCTTTTGTCAGATACATGGTTTCCAAAAATTTTTCCCATTGAGTTGGCTGCCTCTTCACCTTGTTGACAAATTCCTTTGAGGTACAGAAACTTCTAAGTTTGAGGAGTTCCATTTATCTATTTTTTCTTTTGTTGCTTTTGCTTTGACTATAAGGTCTAGGAAGTGACTGATTAATACAAGAAATCTTGAAGTTGTTTCCCTACATTATCTTCTAGGAATTTTATAGTACTGTCTTTTATATTGAGGTCTTTGATCCATTTTGAGTTAATTTTTGTGTAGGGTGTGAGGTAGGGGTCCTCTTTCATTTTTTTTGGATATGGATATCCAAATCTCCCAGCCCCATTTGTTGAAAAGATTATGTCAGAGTTCAGAGGCTTTGGGGGCCTTATCAAAGATCAGTCAGCCATAGGTCTGGGGGTCTATCTCCATATTTTCAATTTGATTCCATTGATCATATGTCTATGTTTCTTCCAGTACCATGCTGCTTTGACTACTGTGGCTTTATAACAAGCTTCAAAGTCAGGGAGTGTAAGTTCTCCCAATTTGTTTTTCTTTTTTAGATTGTTTTTAGCCATTCAAGGCATCTTCCCTTTCCAAATAAATTTGATAACTAGTTTTTCTAAGTCTGAAAAGTAAGTGTTGGAATTTTGATTGAGATGGAATTGAATCTGTTGATGGGTTTGGGTAGAATTGACATCTTAGTGATATTCAATCTTCCTATCCATGAACATGGAATATTTTTCCATCTTTTAAGTCCCCTTTCTATTTCTTTTGTTCTTTCATTTTCCATTCTGTCATCCTTGAGGTCACTGATTCACTGCTCAGCTTCCTCTAGTCTTGTACTATGAGTATCCAGAATCTTTTTAATTTGGTTGACAGTTTCTTTTATTTCCATAAGATCATCTACTTTTTTATTTACTCTTGCAATTTCTTCTTTATGCTCTTCTTGGGTCTTCTTCATGTCCTTTACATCCTGTGCCATGCTCTCATTGTTTGTCTTTATTTCTTTGATTAATTGCTCCAAGTATTTGTCTCCTCTGAACTTTAGATTTGGGTGTTTGGGTTTGGGTTATCCATACCATCTTGTTTCTTCATATGCTTTAAAATTTTCTGTTGCTTTTGACCTCTTGGCATTTGCTTAACTTGATAGGGTTCTTTAAGGAGATGTAGGCTCATTGAAACACTTATCTTTAATTTGTCATATTTACAGTTTGGTGGGGTACACTTTCTGTAACTAACCAGCATGTGGTGTCCTCAAGCTACCTATTCCCTACAAGCCAGTTCTCCTCAACCTTGTCTTTGTGGCAAGTTGGGGTCTGAATCTTGTGGTGGTCCAATTGGTGCACCAGGTTTGCATGTGTAGTTGGTGCTGCCTGCCCTGAATATGGGGTGTGTGAGCAGTTAGGGAGGGAGGGCAGCCTTAATAATCTAACCTTCCAGGTGTTTCTGGAGATTTAGAGCTGTCTCAAGAATCTAAACTTTCAGTTCAGTCTCACCACAGTTTGTGTTTGCCACTGACCCACAAGTCTTTGGTATTGGTGTATGGTCCCTGGGACTTCCAAGTGGGTCCTTCCTCCAAGCCATGCCTTCCTCAGGCCTCTGCTGAGGTAGACTGTGCTACATCACAGCTGAGTGCCATCCTCCAAGGGAAGATCTGGGCCACAGGCCATGTAGGGGCATTCCAGATATTGTGGTTTGTGTGCATGATGTTAGAAACACTTCTCATTGCACTGGGTTGTTTGGTGCAGCTCTGGGCTGTGGCTCCAGTGCCGGGCTGGAACATTCCCAGCCTGCTGGGAAGATAGCTGTATGGGGCTTGGTTATTTCCCCTTTTTGCTAACCTCTGGCTTCCTAGCTCTGAGACAATTAGCAGTGGGTGTGTGAAAGTCTATCTTCCATACCAGATATTGAGACATTCCCACAGGTTTTGGCTCACAGTTCCTGCCATGCTAATATGGCTGTTTTTGCTGCCATATCCATAGCTGCTTTTGGGTTTTTAAAACTAGTTCAACTCCAAACACCAACCTCAGTTTCCCCAGACTGCAAAATGGCTGCTGGTTATCCAGCAGGCTCACTCACTCATTTCAGAATGCAGACTTCCAGTTTCACCAAGTGCACAGTCCCTGTGGATTTAGCAGAACTTGTCCAGCTGGTGCATCACTGGAACTGTTGTTCTGGGTCACTTACTGTCTTTTATCTAGTATTTTTCATGGAGATTATTTTTTGCCCTTCTCTCCTAACTGCCATCTTCAAAGCTTCATATTCCACTTTTGACAGATACTGATAGCAAGTTAGACACTGATAGGTTAGAAGTAGGGTTGGAGGAGGTAGTCTGGAAATTGGGAGATGTGTTAGGAAAGCCTCTTTATTTGGCTTGTACTCTTTAGTTGCACACTGTACATTTTAATATTTTAAACTGTTACCTTTAGGATTTATTCCCTGAGATGTCTGGTTTTGGGTTTTGTAACAAGCTTGTTATAAGAATTGATTTTCTTGATCTTCATCACTCCTATCAGGAGGGTCTGCTCAATGTGAATACAGTGTGCATGGTTTCCACTGCCTTCCTGTGCCTCTGTCTTGTCGTTGGATTTTGCTGTTTAGTTGCTTTGTAGTTCCCTTGTTTCCAGGATTTTGTTTGTCCCCTCTGTTTCCCAGGATACAGACCTCCCTCTCTGAAGTGTTTGAAGAAGCAGGCCTTTGTCCCAGACTGTCCACTTCAATAGATTTTTTACATTATTTTCATTGTCTTAAGCTGATTTTGCCTGGAGGGCAAATACTTGAAGGACAGCCCAACAGGGAGGACCTTTCTAAGAAAGCCTTTCCCAGCCATAACAGATCCAGGGACATACAAAGTGGCAGACTGGCTGCAAATTTCCCTGGGGTGAGGAGCAGTAAGGGCACTATGAACTACTATGATGGCTCTCCAAAGCTGAGCTTTCCTAATTTGACCAGCAAATTCAGCCCTTCAGCTAACTGACCCCCATAGCTCTGAAGAAGCACAGCATCTTTAGGTCTCCACTGCCACCACCCCCATCCAGGGCAGGTTGAACAGTGGCTGTCACCACTTTTGTCTGGAGTTGGTTGAAACAGTAAATGCCCTTTCATCCAAGCCTCAGAATTCCTAATTTGCTATTCAAAAGCCATGATCAGTGATTAGCCATGTCCACCCTCTTTTGGGGGGAAAGGATATTTATGTCCCTTTCTGTCACCAGTGAGCTAGCCAGGAGCTGGACCCAAGGGTGCCCTTCAACTAGAGTGAGGAGATTGACACCAGTGGCCACCATGCTGAGAAAATAATATTCTTTACCATAGTTTATCAGCCTTTCCCTCCTGCTCTTCCCTAGAATGAGTTAGTGTGCTTTCCCTCCTATTCAATTTTCTTGAAGAGTTTGAGCAGTATTGGCACTAATTCTGTTTTGAATGCTTGATAGAATTCATATGTGAGGCCATCTGGTACTGGCCTTTTCCTTTTGGGAAACTTTTTGATGACTGACTCAATTTCTTTACTTGTGATTGGTTTGGTGAGGCTGTCTATTTTTTTCTTGGGTCAATGATTGTTGTTCATGCTTTTTTAGGAAGTTGTCCATTTCTTTTAAGTTTTCTAGTTTGTTGGCATGTAGTTGCTCATAGTATCCTCTCATCATCTTTTTTATTTCTGCTTGGTCAGAGGTTATGTCCCCTCTTGCATTTCTGATATTATTTATTTTCTCTCTCTCTCTCTCTCTCTCTCTCTCTCTCTCTCTCTCTCTCTCTCTCTCTCTCTCTCTCCCTCTCTCTCTTTCTCTCTCTCTCTCTCTCATTAGCCTAGCAAAGGGCCCATCAATTTTATTGTTTTTCTCAAAGAACCAACTTCTTTCTTGATTCTCTCTAATGTTTTCATTTTTTCCATTTGACCTTTTCTGTTCTAATTGTTGTTATTTCTTTCCTTCTGCTTGCTTTGGGGTTAGTTTGCTGTTCTTTCTCTAGTTCCTCCAGGTGACAAGTTAATTCCTCAATTTTTGATCTTTCTTGTTTTTTAATGTAGGCCTTTAGGGCAAAAATTTCCCTCTCAGCACCTCCTTTGTTGCATCCCATAAGTTTTGATATGTTGTGTTTTCATTGCCATTTGCCTCGAGATATTTACTAATTTCTCTTGAAATTTCTTCCTTAACCAAATGGTAATTTAAGAATGTGTTGTCTAAGTGTAAGATAACATTGGAAGACAGCCAGAGCTACATTACAGAGTGGCTGGAAAGTCAGGACTAGAAGAGGAACTTATCAAGAAACTGTCATCCCTGGTGAAGCCCCAGTATCCCCCCAACAGGTATAGGCTTGTTTGCTAGGGACTTTTTGATTAGTGGAGGCCCTTGTTTGAATCAAACAGGCATTACTGACAAGTGTGGTGGTGGTCTAAGGACACAGCTTGTATTCATTTTATTGATACATTTGAAGTGCTTGGGGGGAAGGCAGATTAAGGTAGAAGCTTATAATGTACTGTTGCTTTATATCTTTATCACTGTAGAAACAATACTAAAAATTCTTAGTAAGAACTAATTTTTTTTTGGTGTTTTACCATGTGAGAGGCACTGCTCTAAGCTTTTTATATGTGTTATATCTCAGTTAGTCCATTTTTAGTACTATTTTGGTACCTATTGCAGATGTGGAAACTGAGGCCCAGGGAGGCCAAACAGCTAGAAAGGAACGTTTTGTAGTCTAGTACTTTGGTAGCCCCAATGAATCCTGCCTCCTGGAATTCATGACTTTGTGCAGCTCCCTCTCATTTTGACTCTGAGCTTGGTTATGTGCCTAGCTTTGGTCAATGGGACATTAGCAAAGGGGATGCAAGCAGAAGCTTGATAGGTGCTTAAACAACAAGCTTGTTCTCTTTTGAATGCTTCTTCTTGGATCCCAACCTCCAAGCTGTGAGGAAGTCCAAGAAATCACCTGGAGAAGACCAAATGGCAACAAACTGAGGCTTATGGTCAATAGCTCCAGCTGAGTTCCCAGCTGGCAGCAAACACCAACTGCCAGTCACCTGAGTGAGGCCATTTTGGACTTTCCAGCTTTCCTAGTGCCTCAGGTGACACCATGTGAAGCTGAACAATATTGTGAGAAATAATAAACCTCTGTTGTTTAAAGCCAAACAAAAGAATGTTACATAGCCTCCATATATTTTTGAAGTACCTGACCTTTTCCCTGTTATTTATTTCCAAATTCATTCCATTATGATCTGAGAAAGTGCTTTATGTAATATCAGTATTTTTATATCTATTGATACTTACTTTGAGACCCAACATGTGGTCTATCCTAAAGAATGTTCCACGTGCATTGAGAAAAATGTGTATCCTGCTGCTGTTGGGTGCATTGTTCTACCAATGTCTGTTAAATCAAGTTCATTTATCAAACCATTCAACATCTCTGTTTCCTTATTGATCCTCTGTCTAAACAGTCTATCCATTGATGAAAGTTAGGTGTTGAAGTCTCCACTATTATTGTAGAGATGTCTACTTCTCCCTTCAGTGTTTTCAGTGTGCACCTCATGTATTTTGGGGCGCTCTGGCTCTGTGCATAAACATTTATGATTGTTATATCTTCTTGAAGAATTACCCTCTTTATTAATATATGGTGCTATTCTTTGTCTCTTTTAATTGTTTTCCATTTGAAGTCTACTGTCTGATATTAGTACAGCTACCTCTGCTCTTTGCTCATTGCTGTCTGCATGAAATATCTTTTTCCAACCTTTTTCAGTTTATTTTTCTCCTTGTGTCTAAGGTGAGTCTCTTGCAGATATCATAAAGTTTGGTCCCATTTTTTAAATCCATTCTGCCAGTCTATTTCTTTTAATTGGGGAGTTTAATCCTTTAACATCTAATGTTATTACTGCAAAGGCAGTACCTTCTTCTACCATTTTGTCTTTTGGATTTTTAATGTTACATCTTATTTTTTCTCTTTCTTTCCTTTTACTTTATAGTTTTGATTCCTGCACTCTTCTCCAAACCTCTCTCTCTTGTCTTTTCCTATCATTCTGCAGAACTCCTTTTAGTATTTCTTGTAAAGGAGGTCTCTTGTTCACAAACTCTCTCAACACCTGTCTGAATATATTTTAAATTCTGCTTCACTTTTGAAGGACTGTTTTGCCAGATACAGAATTCTTGGCTGGCAGTTTTCCTCCTTCAGTGTCTTAAATATACCCTACCATTGCCTTCTCACCTCCATGATTTCTGCTGAGAAATCTGCACATAGTCTTAACACACATACCTTTATCTGCACATACACATGTATGTCATGGATCATTTTTCTCTTGCTGCTTTTAGAATTCTCTTTTTATCTTTGACATTTGACAATTTGATCAGTAAGTGTCTTGGAGTAGGTCTATTCAGGTCTATTCTGTTTGGGGTACACTGTGATTCTTGGATCTGTAATTTTATGTCTTATATTTCTCTTCTTCAATTCAGCATTTGTAAGGTCCTTCTTCTGTCCATACCCTCCTCCAGAGTTATGGTTATGTCAGGTTATGTCAAAGTTATCTCCCTTTTGTGTTGAATATTTGTGGAGAAATTTTTGGCAACTGTTTTACATCACCATGTTGATGATGTCACCCTATTCTACCCTAGATGCTCTACAGTGTTCTCCTGGCCTCTGGAGTTTCAAAATAGTTGCTTCAAACAGCCCCTGCCTGTTTAATAGTTGTTTTGTGAAAGGACTGAATCTTAGCACTCCATACTCTGCCATCTTTTTAAAAATTTTTATTGTGGTTTTATACATATATATTTGTGGCTATTGTATATATATGCAGTTATATGTATAGACATATAGCAAAAATTTTCCATTTTAACCAATTTTAAGTTTGCCATCCAGTGGCACTAATTACATTTAGAATGTTTTGCTACATCATGACCACCCATTTCTGTTCATCATCACAAACAGAATCTCTGTAACCATGAAATGATAACTCTCAAATATTCCCTCTCCTGATCACCTGGCAACCTCTAATATTCTTTCTGTCTCCTTGAATTTGCTTCTTCCACTCATCTTTGTTGGCCACTTAGGTTATTTCTACTTTTTTAATATTATGAATAAAATGGCAAACAGTTTTAAATATGATTTATTTTTTATTTTTAACTTTTAACATGTTTTCTCAAAATATGAAATATAATATATAATATTGTTATAATAAATAGACACAGTTTCTTTATCCATAGGGAAAACCACTTGTAATTGTTCTTTTTGTTTACTTAAATATTTCTTAATTTGTTCAAATAATAGATAAGAATTTTGATTGATTTTAAAGAAAAGCAAATATATACGTAGAAGTAAGTAACATTCTTCAATAATCCTTATTTGTTGCTAATTTATCACTTAAATATAACACTGGTTATATTTCAAAACCTAAAGAAGTCTGATTTTATATTGGTTTTGAGGTTTTGAAAGTACTACAACATTGTACCTGCTATTGACAGAAGTATTTTGATTTCCACAGGATTTCTCTTTCTGCTAATCGGGGCCTAGATATTACCTTATACTTAATTTACTATCCTCTCTTTACACAATGTAGAAACTGAGTTTTGCTCCATATAACTTACCAAAATCCAGTGGCAAGAGAGATGTGGGCCCACTGTACCTATGATAATCTTTTTCACTCCAAAAAGGGAATGATTTTCCCCACCAAAAGGGTTGAGTTCATTCTTTTCCAATAAGATATTACTACCAGGTGTTTAGTGTTTAAATATTTAACCACATAGAAAAATCATTTTCCACCAACAGTTTTATCAATATTTAAGCTCATTTCTTTACTTCCACTTTGCATACTTTCTAAAAAGTTGTTTTCAAATTATGAGTCTTCATAATTTATATTTTATTTGATCATCAACTGCTATGTTTTATGTTTTATTTCTCCTTTCTCTCTCTCTTTGTGTATACACACACACACACACACACACACACATTCAAGTATATATACACACTCAAATATGTATACATTTTAATTGGAAATCGAAACATTTGAAATTCATTATTCAGAAACACAGATTTTTTAAACAAATTTAAAGAAGAATTTCAGATTTTCTATTGAGTAATAAAACAATTACTTTACTATAATTAATCAAGGAAAAAATGGCAAGAGGGAATGACAAAATCTAGGAGGGCTTTCAAAAGCATATATAGAAGCATTAAACTTTAGTCACTGGAAAAATGTAGAAGATAATGGTGACAGAGAAAGTAAGATGGGAGTATTTAAAACCCAAGGATACTGTCTACCACAAAACTATGTGAAAAAGTAGTACAGTAAAAAGTGGAAGCAAGCAACAGAGAGTGTGCCAGACTGGAGAACAAAAGAACTGCCACTCACTAATAAGTTTCACTGGAAAGTGTGGTTGGCAAATTTGAGAAAGAGGTGTTGAAACTTGGATTGATTTTTGTGCATTCTAATTCACATGTAAAGGCAGAGCATCCTTAGTATTATCTGAAGAAGCTGGACCAGTCTAGACCTTATGAACTCTTGAAAAGAACCAACTGAAACAACCATCCAGGATAAGGTTTTGCATTGAGGAGAAACTTCTGGGAGTAGAATCCACAGTAACAATGACATGGACAATAGTTGCAAGGAAAAAATACTCAGATAAAAGTATGTGGAATAGGGCCTTTTTAACCCTGAATATTGTATAATTTTAAAACATTTTTTAAAAACTGAAGATGATTATATCTAGAGAAACAAAGACGCTTACAGACTGATTTGACCAAGTGAAGCAAAGATTTAAATTTTGAAATATTTCTGAGGAGCCAGCCCAAACCACTCATGTGAAAGGATGGATTTCTGTTTGTCTTGATATCTCCCAGAATAATACATTCATTGGATATACAATATAGGTAAAGATAATGCATCACATGTATTATAGCAATACTTTAAAAGAAAACTAAAATAATGAACCATCATGAATATTACAAACTACAATTCAATAAAACTTTCCTTAAAAGTGGAGAGACTTGTAACTGCATACCGAAAGGGCACATCATATATCTGGAAAAATTGATTCAGATTAACCAGCTCTGAGAACAATCATGTGGAAATATTGACTGGAACTACATCAACACAAGGATTTGTTTTGAGCATTGCACACATATTTACCCATTGAAGTAAGACTGGATGATATTTATAAGGAAAAGGATATAGTATGCAATGGCTATATGATCTAACAATTTAGATATAGAAAACAATCAAAAGGGAAGATAATGAAGAAAGCCTGCAAAAAATAGAGAATTGTAATAAATGATTTCCATATCATTTTGACTAGGAGAAAAAAAGATATTACCTTAAATTCTGCTGAAGAAAGAGATGAGGAAAAAGAAGAGATTATTAGCCAACTCCATAATAAGGAATAAATATGCTATTACAAAAAAAGCTAAAACTATTAAATAAAGATATTAAAGTAAAGATACTTATTTAAAAACCCACATTCCTAAATATCACACATATACTCTACTTATGTTAAACAATCAATGGAAGGCTAAATAATAATATTTTTATGGTTACCAGTAAGGGATGGGAGGAAATAAACTGAAGAGGCAGAAATAGAACCTAGCCTTCTTTAAATATATCTAATTTTATGTATTTGATTTTAGAGACATAGAAGTATTCTATATAGTTTTAAACTAGTAATGAATTATGAAAATACAGAAATAAAAAGTAAAAGAAATGAAACTAAATAACCAAAGAGTGAGGTCCTATATCAGGTGACATAAAAAGACAGTTGTTTGACTGTGCACCCAAGTGAGATATAACCTTAGGAAATTTTTAACTGCAAAACAAATTTTCTACTGTTTTCATTAATCATACTTTGAGTGATAATGTTAGTATTGTTCTGAGAATGATGTCTAAGTATTGTGTATTGTGGGATAAGAAAAGGAGCAATTATGGTATGTTTTAATTTGATTATCCCCTGTGTCCTTGAGAACTAGATTCTTGGTTGGGGGGCAGAGATAAAGGTGTAAGATAGAGGACGTTAAGGGAAAATTCTGCAGACCCATTCTTTTGACTAAAAGGTCTAAAAATAGTCACATACCCAATAACAATGAGCACTTCTAGTACCCAGATAGTGGTTTTGAAACAAAATTTCCCACTAAAATGAACAAAGGCTACTTAAAGAATTAATTGACTTCAGGTTTCTGGCAGGAAATGTACATAATATGTCTGCAAAATCTTGCTGTAGCAAATATAAAAAAAGTATAAGGAGCCAATCTGAAGAAGTTACCACTGTAAAAATATGAGGGGGGATTGGGCATCAATAAGGATAGTAATTTCAATGGATAGTAACATATGAAATATTTCTAAATTCATGATAATAATGAAATTGGTAACCACTGGAAGATATGAGTGAACCAACTTTATTTTTGAAACTGGTTGGTAATTTGAAAATACATTTTCCCAGACCTTCCTGTATGATTTGGACTACTGGTAAACCAAGAGTAGATTATGGGAAGGTTCTCATCATAAAATTATGGCAGGTAATAAATGAAGAAAGAATGATAGACTATCACAGATTTACAACCACTAACGAATTGGTAGATCTAGACACTGGACATCCATGTCTACAGGAAAAAAACAGACTTTCATAATGTGCTTCTTGAATGAAAATTCACTCCATTTGAAGTGTTCTTCAAATCAAAATTGTTCTTTGATCTCATCAACCATTAAGATTTAACTGCCAATTTACAGAAAATACAGAAGACAGAAGAACATGGTAAATGAAACCACAGAGGAATAATTAGCAAAATTCAGACATTTGAAAATTATCTGGGGAAAAAATTCTCATTTATTTAACAATTAAATGGTGTGTGTGTGTGATAGAGAGAGAGAGAGAGAGAGAGAGAGAGAGAGAGAGAGAGAGAAACTATCAATTAATAGAGTGTCAAAAGACTTCTGTTCCCAAGAAGATGGATTAGATTCACTTTAAACTATTTCTCCTCCTAAGTACAAAAATAATCCTGGACATTTTATATAAACAAACACAAGACTTTAAAAGTGGAGTGAAGAAGACAGATCACCTAGATACTTAGGGGACTGAAGAATGCCAGGATGATGATTTCCATTGGTTTTCTTTTTCTCTCATATATTCCATACCAGGTGCCAAATAAGCCAGCAAATCAGATATGCCAAAAAAGGTGGACAAAAAATTGTCCCTTTCAAAAGCCTGCTCACTCTAGCCAAAGGATGAGGAAAGGATTAGCTTAGTAACATAGAAGATTTTTAGAAAATAACTGTTCTACTGTAGCCAAACATCATAGAGATAACTGCTGTGCCACTCATGCTAACAAAAGCTAAGTGGAGAATTTAGATTTCTACCTTCTCCATCACTCCTGCCACTGAGGTGGTGTCAGAAAATGCTAGTAAGTGGTCTGAACTTTCATCAACACTGGGCAATAATGAGCTTCCCTTACCCCATGATGTCAGTAAAGACAGTGTGTGAGCTGGACTTCCAGTCCCTCATGGCAGTAATGAGTTTCCCCTGCCTCTCCCTGGTGGATAGCTTCAGAGGAGGCTTAGAGAAAAGTCAGAATTTTCACCATTATCCAGCTGTAACAAGACCAAAATTCTCCTCTCCACATGGTATATCAGTGGAGGCCACCTGAGGTGCAGAAACAAGGCACTTCTATGCCTCCCAGTCAGAGAATTTCCATTGGAGGACTAGCAGTAAAATGGAAATTCTACCCTTGCCCAGCAGTAAGGAGGAAACACCACCTCAAGTGTCAACAGAAGCAGAAGAGAGAGCTTTGTATTCTAACCTTGCCTGGCAGTATTGAGGCAATGCACCTTTTCCCCTATTGGAGCCATGTCAAAGGTAGCCAGCTAAAACAGAAAGGTTAAAATGTGATCTAGAATCTCATAAGATAATAACCAAAATGTCCAGGATTCAATATATAATAATTATCTTACCAGTAACCAGGAAGATCTCAAACTGAAAGACAATCAATAGATGCCAAAATAGAGATGAAAGAGAAATTAGAATTATCTGACAAAGATTCCAAAACAACCATGATAAAATTGTGACAATGAGAAATTAAAAGCACACTTGAAACAAATGAAAAAAAAAAAGAGTCACAGGAAAGATATAGAATATATAAAGGAGAAACAAATGGAAATTTTAGAACCAAAAAATACAATAATAAAAACTGAAAATGAAATGTTCTCCATAGCAAAAAGGAGAGGGCAGAAAAAAGAATAAATGAACTTGATAGTGAAGCAATATAAATTACTGAATCACAACAGAGAGAAATAGACTAGAAAAAATTCAATGGAGCCTGAGGAAGTTATTGTGAGAGATCAAACATTCATATCACTGTAGTCCAAGTAACAACTCAAGGAAATAATGGTTGAAATTTTCCCAGGTTTGGCAAAAGACCATAAAACTGTAGATGCAAGAAAGTGAGAGAACCATAAACAGGATAAACACAAAGAAATCCACATGAAGACACATCATAATCCAACTTCAAAAACTAAAGACAAAGAAATAATTTTCAAAGCAGAAAAAGAAACATCTTGCATTTAGAGAAAAACAATTTGAATGACACTGACTTTCTCATCAAAAAACATAGAGACCAAAAAAATGACAAAACATTTTTCAAATGCTGAAAAAAAGAACTCAACACGGAATTTTATATCCAATGAAAATAATCTTCAGGAATATAGGGGAACATCAACATATTTTTAGATGAAGAAAAACTCACTCAGAGAATGTGTTACTAGCAGAACTGCCCCCAAATAATAGCTAAAGTATGTTCTCTAAACAGGAAAGTAATAAAAGAAAGAATCTTGGAACATCAGGAAAGAGGAAAGAGTACAATAGGCACAAATGTTGGGAAACACTATAGATTTTCCTACTGTTTCAAATCTTATAAATTGTGTTTAACAATTGAAGCAAATATTATAATAGTTTGATGTCTAAATGTATAGGAAGGAAATATTTAAGACAATTATAAATTGGCAAGGAGGGTAAACAGACAGAATTAGGTAAAGTTCCTACACTTCACTCAAACTGATAAAATAATGACATCATTAGACAGTGATAAGTTATGTGTGCACAATGTACTTCCTGAAGCAATCAATGAAATATCTATACAAAGTGTTACATGCAAACACATTACAGAAAGATTCAAGTGGACTCCTGAAAATGGTTGAAATTGACTTCTGGAATAACAGTGCAAGGAGATCCACTGACCAGCTCCTCACTGAATTTGATGAAAACTATATAAAACACAATGATTTAAATAGTCTAGAAATGGTCCTAGAGGAAAACAGTAAATGAAGAAACATCTTTACAAGAATATCTACAAAAATCCAATGAGAAATCTGAGACTCCATGGTATTTGAACCAAGACAATTCCTTTCCTCTCCAATTACATTTCAGTGACGTGAAGACTCCACTCAAACTGCTTCAGTCACACAGGGATCTCTCACCCCAAAGGATGTACAATGGACTGCCAAGGACCAGGAGGTAAGATTATTTCCTACAGAATGAGAACCATTCAGATACAGGTAAATGTAGGGAATTCCTAAGGCCACATTCCCAAGGTAAGACTCATGCTCAGGAAAGACTGGAAGGGATCTTACACATTCACCTGAGGATGTTCCTCAGCCTCATGGTTAAGGTGTCTACACTCTAAAAAATATCAGTAGACAGCACAGAGCCAATTTGCAAAGACTGAACAAGGTGGGTTTTTTCTTTCTTTTTTTGTTAGCTCCTGGTACTGAAGGAAATCTGCCATAATACAAACTGTATACAAGCATAAGGAAGAGACACCTCAGTGACTACATTCCAGAGTTAACATAATAAAATATCAAAATTTCCAGTGTGCAGCAAAAGATTGCATGGTACCCAAAGATACAGGAAACGAAGTCCATTCATAGGAGCAAGATAAAACATCAGAAACCATCAATCCAGTAGCCAAAACTTTGGACACACCACAAAAATACTTTTAAAAATTTTGCTAAAGCTCCCGACGCAGCCCCCACGATGGACAGGAACTACGCGACCTCGGGCTTCGCGGACCCACTGCCGCCACTGCCCGTGCCCCCCCTGCCCCTGCCAGTGCAGCCGCACAGCCCCCATCCCCGCCTGGGCCTACGAACTGGGAGCCACCACTGCCACCGCCAACAGCAGCTGCAGCAGCGGCAGCAGCCCCAGCCTCAAGGCCAGCTTATTCTGAAGGGTCAGCAATGCCCAGGACCTGGGCTCCTCCTCAGTAGGGGCCTCAGTGTGCTGCAGATGGTACAGGCCATCGCGGTCCGGCTCCAGCCCTGGCCTGGGGCTCCGGAAGCAGCCCAAGATGTCCTTGGTCTCTGCCACCACTGCGGCATCTTGCAGCTTCTTGGAAGCAGTGGCCTTGTCATCCTTCTCTGGAGGTGCCAGGCCCTGCGCATGAGCTGGGTCAGGGCTGTGGGAGGCAGCCACAGCTCCTCATGTCTGTGTCCCCTTCTCAGAGCAGACATCCGTGGACCCAGGCTTCAGGCCAAAACACATTGTTTTGAGGAGGGGAAAGATGGCAGCATAGAGAGGAGTGGAATTTAATTAGTCCCCTGGAACAACTAATAAACAACCAGAAACAACTAGTAAATAATCTGGAACAACTGCTGGGGGGACAACCATGACTGTCAACACATCGTACACCAACCTGGATTGGATGGCATGGCTGAGATTGCAGCATAAAATCTGTAAGTAAAAACTGCCGAACCACACCAGGAGCACCCTCCCCCCAAGGCAGGCTGAGCTACAAGACCTCGTTATAGGGGAAAGCAGCATTCCCAGAGTGAGCGAATACAGCTCAGCACAGCTCCAACTGGGGTTTTAATTAACAAATGTGGACTGCTGAATGCAAGCTACAGACATAGACAAACCCCTAACAAGAAGACAGAGGGTTTTAGAGACGACTAACCTTAAAGAGCCAGAAAGACCAGGTACTGTCTCTGATGAGCGAAACTGGGGGGCCGTGAACTGGCTTTCAAAGGGGACTTTCTTTCCTTTTTTCTCTCTCTCAACCTGAGTGGCTTAGTGAAGAAAGCCTCAGTCATTTTCAGTTCATAATGCTCTGACCCAGACAGGGGTGGAAATAACAGAGTCAGAGAGACAAAGGAGCAATTCAAATGCAGATGATAATTCCCTGGTCTAGGGCAGGACTTCCCTTCAGAACTCAGACCCCAGAGCCTGGGGGAAAATGGCCAAAACAGAAATTACAGGGGTCACACCTCCTTACACCTGTCAGGAGCAACATGCTGACAGCCGCCACCTGCTGGGCAGGTTAGGAAAAACACAGTGGCTAGAGGCCTCACAGGAAAAAGGCTGTTGTTCTTCTAAGATACACCTTCAGGGAAACTTGCAACAATATAACTCCATTCTGAGACCTGAACCCATTCTGGCCTGGAAAAATCTGATTGAGGTAACCAAGGAAACCAGATGCCTAGACAACAATACTACAGATTACAATAGGAAAAATGATATGTCCCAGTCAAAGGAACAAACTTACACCTCAATCAAGATATAGTTCAGATATTGTTTCACTTTAATGAAACAATCAAAGATTTTCAAAGAAATATGCTAAATCAAATAAACCAAATCAACGAGTTCAGGGAAGAGATGGCAAAAGAATTGAAGGATATAAAGAAAATACTGGATGAACATAAGATAGGAATCAAAACTTTGAAAAAACAAGTGGCAGAATCTATGGAAATGAAAGGCACAACACAAGAGATGAAAAACACAATGGAGACATAGAACAGCAGATATCAAGAGGCAGAAGAAAACACTTAGGGTCTGGAGAACAAGACACCTGAAATCCTACACACAAAAGAACAGAAAAAAGAATGGAAACATATAAGCAACATCTCAGGGAACTGAATGACAACATGAAGCATATGAATGTACATGTCATGGGTGTCCTAGAAGGGAAGAAAACGGAAAAGGGGCAGAAGCAATAATAGAGGAAATAATCAAAGAAAATTTCCCATCTCTTATGAAAGACAAAATTACAGATCCAAGAAGTGCAGCATACCCCAAACAGAATGGATCTGAATAGACCTACACCAAGGCACTTAATAATCAGATTATGAAATGTCAGAGATAAAGAGAGAATCCTGAAAGCAACAAGAGAAAAGTAATCCATCACATACAAAGGAAGCTTGATAAGACTACGTGCGAATTTTTCAGTAGAAACCATGGAGGCAAGCAGGAAATGGTGTGATATATTTAAAATACTGAAAGAGAAAAACCACCAACCAAGAATTCTATATCCAGCAAAACTATCCTTCAAATATGAGGGAGAGTTTAAAATATTCTCTGACAGACAATGACAGAGTTTGTGAACAAGATACCTGCTCTACAGGAAAGACTAAAGGGGGCACTACTGACAGATAGGAAAGACAGGAGTGAGAGGTTTGGAACACAGTTTTGGGTGATGGTGGCACAGCGGTGTGGGTGCAATGAACAGGGATGGCTGTGGGTGTGGTTGGGGGGGAGGTTGGGGGCATGTGTCTACTTTTGGATTTAACTTTTCAGGACATTTCATATAAATGAAATCATACAATAAAAAAAATTTTGCTAAAATATGCTCAAAGTGCTAAAAGCAAACAGGGAAAAAGAGAAAAAATCAGGAAAGCTATATATAAACAAATTCAGAATTTCAATAAAGGTTGAAATCATAAAAAGGAAACAAACAGAGCTGAATAACAAAATAACTGAAACTTAAAAAAAAATCCTTAGGTTTCAACAAACTTTTGGATCTGGCAGAAGGAGGGAGCCATGTATTTGAAGATAAGATAATTGAAATTATTGTCTAAGAGGGCAGAAAGAATAAACATGAAGTAAAGTGATCAAAGCCTAAGAGATCTGTGGGACACCATCAAGCATAACAACATAGTTATTATGGGAGGAAAATAAAGTAGGAGAAAGAATATTCAAAGAATTAAAAGCTGGAAATTTCCCAAATTTAATGAAAGTCATAAAGATACCAACACTGAAACAATTTTTAATCCAACTGCGGATTGAAAAAGACAAAGAGAAATCTGAAAGCCACAAGAAAGAAACAACACATCATGTACTAGGGAGACTCAATAAGATTGAGTGACAATTTCTCATAAGCAATTATGGAAATAAGAAATCAATGTGGTGACATATTTAAAGTCCTAAAAGAAAAAATATTGCCAACTAAGAATCCTATAATTGGCAAAATAGTCTTTCAAAAATGAGGGAGATATTAAGAAGTCCAGATAAACAAAAACTGAGGGAAAAATACATGTGTAAATATAAATGTCAGAAATATTGCACTTTTGCATGCAACTCTACTTTTTACTTCTTACAGGATATAAAACACAGTTTCATTAAAAGTAATGCTAAGTCTATGGATTTGGACACACAGTGTATGGAGATGTAATGTGTGGCAAAAACAACATTAAGACCAGATGAGAAAGGGATATAGAAATATAGTTTGTGTATGCTATTGTAGTTTAATTTGTTTCCAAAAAATAAGGTTGTTATAGATTTAACATGTTAAATTAAAGTTACATGGAAGCCACAAAGAAAATATTTGAAATACATGCACAGATGTATATGAGAAGGGATTCAAAATAGTTCTCTAAAACATATCTATAAATAAGAAAGCTAGGAGTAGTGGTAGAATTAAGGGACAAAAAAAGAATAAGATTTAAAAAACCAAATAGCAAAATGGATGACATAAGTCCTGCATTATCACTACTTACTTTAGATGTAATGGAGGTTGGCAGAATGGATAAAAAAGTGAGACCAAAATATGTGCTCTTTAGAAGGTGCTTACCTTAACTACAAAAACACAAAGTGGTTGAAAGTGAAAGGATGGCATGTTAGATTGAATCATGTACCCCAGAAAAGAAACATGTTTCAACCATAATCCATTCTGTAGGTGTGAACCCATTGCAAATAGGACCTTTTAAAGATGTTGTTAAGGTGTGGCCCAACTGAATGAAGTTAGGCCTTAATCCTATCATTGGAGGCTTCATGAAGAGAAAGTCACATGGAGGAGCAAAAGATAGAAGTCAAGGAACCAAAAATGAAAGGAGAATACATTGCCATGTGAAGGAAAAACTAATGACACTGGGAAGCAGCAAGCCTTCTATCCTCTAAAACCATAAGCCAATAAATTCCTTTTATTAAGCCAACAAATCATGTGGTATTTGATTTGTTACAGAAGCTGGGAAACTAAGACAAATGGAAAAAAATTCCATGCTAATAGTAACCAAAAGAGAGCAGGGATTGTTCTACTAGTATCAGACAAAATATACTTCATCAACAACTGTTAAGGGGAACAATGAAGGACACTACATATTGATAAAGAGTCAAATTCCTTAAGAAAATAAAAAATGTGAACATATATTCACCACACAACATAACCCAAAAATATTTCAAGTAAACATTGAAGATATGGAGGGACAAATAAATGGTTGTACATGAATAGGGTAATTCAATACACCACTTTCAGTAATGAATATAACATTTACACAGGAGGTCAATAAGGAAACAGAAGATGTGAACAAAATTATTAACTAACTAACTATATATATATATATATATATATATACACACATACACACACTTATTCCAACAAGAGCAGAATACACATTCTTCCCTAGTGTGCATGGTCTATCCTGGAAACCAAAGCACTACTGCATGAAATTAGAGAAGACATAAATAACTGGAAAAATTCCCTATGTTCATGATTTGGAAGACTAAATATTGTTAAGATGTCAATACTACCCAAAATGATTTGTAGATTCAAAACAATCCCAATCAAAATTCCTACAGCCTTCTTTACAGAAATGGAAAAACCAATATTCAAGTACATATGGAATTGCAAGAGTCTCCAAATAGTCATAATCCATCTTAGAAAAGAAGAATAAATTTGGAGGATACACACTCCTTGATTTCAAAACTTACTATAAAACTACTGCAGTCAAAACAATGTGGTTCTAGAGAGGTTGGGCAAGCTGGCAGAGTGGTGAGGTGTGGGTTTTAGTTACTCCTCTGGGGCAGCTGGTAGATAGCCAGGAACTGTGTGAAATGGACACCTCATGGAAATCTGTGTTCAGTTATGCATCATACAACAGTCTCAAACACATGAAGCAGCTGAAATCAGCAAAACCTGTAAGTTCTCACGGCCAGGGGGACCACACCCCTCCCTGCCAGGCACAGCAGACAGTTTTGTGGCTGATTTCCTGAGGGAGGAGGGGCCATTGGTTCTCAGAATAAGGAGGGAGGTTCAACCCAGCCCCAGTTGTAGAACTGATTAATAAACTCAGACTGCTGAACAAAAACTCCAACCATAGATAAACTGAAACCAGACACAAGAGAATCTGGGAGCAGTCAGCCTGGTGGAGAGGAGACAGGGCAAGCAAAAAATGAAAAGTAAAAGAAAAACAAAACAGAGACTTTTGGAGCCAGGTGTGAACATAATATGGAGAAGGGCTGGGATCCAAAAGAATCAGGCACATATATAAACCTGGGAAGCCAGAGATCTTCTCTAAAAAGCTGGTTTTTCTGGTTTCATGTTTACTCCTCAATTGCTCTCCAACTCATTATCTTTTTGCATTTCAATAGCCCATCAGAACTCCTGTGTCAACCCAGTCCCCCTGCAAGAGTGAAATTAAAGGTATCTCAGAGTAACTATCCAGCAGGAAGATAAAATAAGACTAAAGCACTTTACTTTAAATAGTCTATACTGGGCCTTTTTCTTTTTGAATCTTTTTCTCTTTTTTAAATAAAATATTCTAAGTAGCCCATTACAGAAAGCCTCAAAGGCTTGCAATTGGCTGCTGAACCCAAGCAAGAGCAGAGTTAAGATAGCCCTAGAGACAAAAGAATAAGTCTGGGGGGGGAGACAATTCCACAAAGGGCATAACTCTCCCAAGAAAAGGGGGCTGTGGTCCAGCTCAAGTGACAGCCCTCCTTTGGGGAACTCAGACCCCAGGGGCTGGAATTCAGAAACCAACTTCAGTCAGCCACACCCCCAACAGGGCCAGAGTCAACAAGAGAACTAAAGTTTCCACAACTCCTTACACTGGTGGGAGAGCTGTGGGCTTACAAGTGCCACATGCTGGAAAGGATAGGAAAAGCACAGATTCTGAAGGCCTCACAGGAGGGTCTCTTTCTCAAGGAAACTCCGTAAACCCCTCCTGAGACTTGAGCCTCTCTGGACTGGGAAAACCTTACTGGGGATGGCCATATCTGAGGAGACCCTCTCATAAAAAGACTACAGAGAGGCAGGGCAAACAACAGAAAAAGAAGAGGTGGAAAACTGGTCAACTAATTAGAACCTAAGTTAGAGGTCTAGAATAAGTTGAACTGAACACAAAAGGTTAAAGAGCAAAGTTAATCAACAAGAAAACCCTAGGAAAAAAAGTGAAAATTAGCTCCAGAATAAACTAATAAAAAAAGTCAGATGCCTAGACAGCTTAAGATAACAAGACATACTAGGAAACATGAAAATATGGATCAGTCAAAGGAACAAAATAATAGTTCAACTGAGATACAGGAGTTGAGACAACTAATGCTAAATCAATTCAATGAGCTGAGGGAAGAAAAAGCAAAAGAAATGAAGGATATAAAGAAGACACTGGATGACCATAAAGAAGAATTCATAAACTTGTAAAAACAAATGGCAGAACTTAGGGGAATGATGGGCATAATGGAGGCAATGAAAAACACATTGGAGAGACACAACAGTAGATTTGAACAGCCAGAAGAAAGGATCAGTGAATTGGGAGACAAGACATTTGAATTCATACACACAAAAGACCAGATGGTGAAAAGAATGGAAAAATGTGAGCAGGGTCTTAGGGAGCTGATTAACAACATGAAGTACATGAATATATGTGTCATGGGTGTCCAAGAAGGACAAGAGAAGGTAAAAGGGACATAAAGAATAACAGAAGAAATATTCACTGAATATTTCCCAACTCTTATGAAAGACAGAAAATTACAGATTAATGAAGTGCAGCTTACCTCAAACAGAATAAATCCCAATAGACCTACTCCAAGACACTTAATGAGCAGATTGTTCAATGTCAAATACAAAGAGAAAATTATGAAAACCTCAAGAGAAAAGCAATCCATCACATATGAGGGAAGTTCAATAAGACTATGCACAGATTTTTCTACAGAAACCATGGAGGCAAGAAGACAATGGTATGATTTATTTAATATAAAGAAAGAGAAGAACTGTCAACCAAGAATTCTATATCTGGCAAAACTGTGCTCCAAAAATGAGGGAGAGATTAAAATATTTTCAGACAAACAGACACTGAGAGAGTTTGCGAATAAGAGACTGGTGCTACAAGAAATACTAATGGGGGTGCTATAGGCTGATAGGAAAAGACAGGAGAGGTTTAGAGAAGAGTGCAGAAATGAAGACTATCAAGGTTAAAAGGAGAGACAGGAAAAAAATAAGGCATGACTTACCAAACCCAAAAGACAAACTGGTGGAAGAAAGTACAGCCCTTACAGGAATAACACTAAATATTAATGGATTAAACTCCCCAATAAGAAGACACAGACTGGCAGAAAGGATTAAAAATCAGGACCCATCTATGTGCTGTCTACTAGAAACTCACTTTAGACAGAAGGACAAAAATAGGCTGAAAGTGAAAGGCTGGAAAAAGATATTTCATGCAAACAGAAAACAGGAAAAGTGGGAGTAGCTACATTAATATCAAATTTGACTTCAAAAGTAAAACAATTAAGAGACAAAGAGGGACACTATATATTAATAAAAGGGTCAATTCATCAAGAAAATATAACATTCATAAATATATATGCACCAGCCAGAGTGCACTAAATACATGAGGCAAACATTGAGAACACTTAAAGTAGAAGTAAATACCTCTACAATAATGGTTGGAGACTTCAATACACCACTTTCATCAATGGATAGAACATCTAGACAGAGGAACAATCAGGAAATGGAGATGTTGAATCATGTGATAAATGAACTAGACTTGACAGACATTTATAGAACACTACAACTCTGAAGAGCAGGATACACCATTTTCTCAAGTGCTCATGGAACAGTCTCTAGGATAGACCACATGGTGGGTCATAACGTAAGTCTCAACAAATTGAAAAATATTGATATTATAAAAAACACTTTCTTGAATCATAAAGGAATGAAGTTGGAAATAAATAAGAGGCAGAAGATTGTAAAATTCACAGATATATGTAGGCTAAACAACACACTCTTGGAAAACCAGTGGGTAAAGAAAGAAATTAAAATAGAAATTAGTAAAAATCCCAAGGAAAACGACAATGAAAACACAACTTATCAAAATTTATGGGATGCAGCAAAGGCAGTGATGAGAGGGAAATTTATTGCTCTAAATGCCTATATTAAAAGAGAAGAGAGAACAAACATTGAGGAATTCCCTGTTTACCTGGAGACTCTAGAGAAACAACAGCAAACTAAACACAAAGCAAGTAGAAGGAAGGAATGACAAAGACTAAAGCATAAATAAATGAAATTGAGAACAAGAAACAATAGAAAAAAACAACAAAACCAGAAGTTGGACCCATAGCTAAGCTAACAATAAAAGAAAAAGAGCAGATGCAAATAAATGCAATAAGAAATGGGAAAGGAGACATAACTTCTGACCCTGCAGAAATAAAGGAGATAATGAGAACTATATGCTAATAAACTAGAAAATCTAGACAAAATGGACAACTTCTTAGATAAGCATAAACAACCAACATTGATTCTAGAAGAAATAGATGATGTCAGCCCACCAATCAGAAGTAAAGAGATTGAGTGAGTTGCTAGAAAGCTTCCCAGAAAGGAAAGTCCAGGATCAGATGGATTCACATGTGAATTCTACCAAGAATCCAAGAAACAATTAGTATCAATACTGGTCAATCTCTTCAAAAATATTGAAGAGGAGAGGAAAGCTTCCAAATGCATTCTATGAAGCCAACATCACCCTAATATCAAAATCAGGCAAAGAGACTACCGAAAAAGAAAATTAGAGACCAATCTCTTTAATGCATATAGATGCAAAAATCCTCAACAAAATTCTTGTAAATTGAATCCAGCAGCACAATAAAAGAATTATATACCATGACCAGGTGGGGTTTATTCCAGGTATGCAATGCTGGTTGAACACAAGAAAATCAATTAATGTAATACACCACATCAATAAATCAAAGCAGAAAAATCATATGATCATTTCAACCAATGTAGGAAAGGCATTTCACAAAAGTAAACATCCTTTCTTGATGAAAACACTTCAAAGGAGGAATAGGGTGGAGCTTTCTCAATATGGTAAAGGCAATATATGAAAAATCCATAGCTAACGTCATACTCAATGGGGAAAGACTAAAAGGTATCTCTCTAAAATCAGGAACAGAGATATGCCCAATGTCACCACTGTTATTCAACATTGTGCTGGAAGTTCTAGCTAGAGAAAATAGGCAAGAAAAAGAAATATAAGGCATCCAAATTGGAGAGGAAGAAGTAAAACATTCATTCTTTGTACATGACATCACACTATATGTAGAAAATCCAAATAAATCTACAGCAAACCTATTAGAACTAATCAATGAATGCAGCAATGTGGCAGTATACAGGATCAACATGCAAAAATCTGTAGAGTTCTTATATGCAATAATGTGCAAGAATAGGAAGCAATCAAGAAAAATATCCATTTCCAATAGCAAGCAAAAAATCATGTATTTGGGAGTAAACTTAATGAAGGCCACAAAAGACCTATACAAATAAAACTGCAAGAAACTGCTAAAAGAAATCAAACATGGCCTAAAAAATGGAAGAACAAACTGTGTTCATGAATTGGAAGTCTAAATATAATTAAGATGTCAATTCAACCTAAACTGATTTATAGATTTAGTGCAATACCAATTAAAATCCCAACAATTTACTTTGCAGAAATAGAAAGACCAATAACCAAATTTATATGGAAGGGAAGGTGCCCCAAATAGCAAAAATATCTTGAGAAAGAGGAACAAAGTGGGAGGTCTCACACTACATGACTTTGAAGCATATTACAAATCTACAGTGCTCAAAACAGCATGTTTCTGGCATAAGAATAGATATACCACCCAATGGAATCAAATGGAGTGTTCAGAAATAGACCTTCATATCTACAGACTATTAGTCTTTGATAAGGCAGTCAAGGCAAAGCAACTGGGACAGAGCAGCCTCTTCAATAAATGGTGCATTGAGAACTGGATATCCACTTCCAAAGAATGAAGGAGGACTCCTGTTTCACACCTTATGCAAAAATTTACTTGAAATGGATCAAAGGCCTAAACATTAGAGCTAAGACCACAGGACCCTTAGAAGAAAATGTAGGAGAGTATTTTAAGATCTTCTGATAGGGGGTAGTTTCCTAAACCTTACACGGAAGTACAAAACAAAAGAACAAATAGACAAATGGGATCTCCTCAAAATTAATTACTTTGGTACACCAAAGGAGTTTCTCCAAAAGGTAAGAAGGAAGCCTATGCAATGGGAGAAAATATTTGGAATCCACATATCAGGTAAGGGTTTAATATCCTGAGTATATAAAGCTATCCTAAAACTCAAAAAAGAAAAACAACACAATTAAGGAATGGGCAAAAGACATGGAAACACACTTTTCCAAAAACGAAATACAAATGGCTCAAAAACATATGAAAAAATGTTCAACTTCACTATTAGGGAAATGCAAATCAAAACCACAATGAGGTATCATCTCACACCTACCAGAAGGGCCTTATGCTTAAAACAGAAAATTGCAAGTGCTAGAGAGGATGTGGAGGAGAAACACTTATTCACTGTAGCTGGGAATGTAGAATGGTGCAACCAATCTGAAACAGTGTTTGATGGTTCCACAGGAAGCTAAGGATAGATTTGCCATATGACCCAGCTTTTCCATTACTAGGTATATACTCAGAGCAACTGAAACTTAAGACATGAATGGGTATTTGTAAGCCTATGTTTATCACAGCATTATTCATGATAGCCAAGAGATGGAAACAGCCCAAATGCCCATCAACAGACAAGTGGATAAGCAAACTGTGGTACATACACATGATGGAATATTATGCAGGTCTAAGACAGAACAAAGACATGGAACATATAATAACATGGATGAATCTTGAGGATGTTAGGTTGAGTGAAGATAGCCAGAAACAAAGGGATAATTATTGTATGGTCTCACTAATATGAACTAACAATAATGAGTGAACTTTGAGAGATAAAAGCTGGTAACACAGGTTAACAGGAGATACAAAGAGAGTAGAGATCTGGCATTTGATGCTGAAGGACTACAGTAGGTTCAATAGGAATGACTGTATAGATCCAGAAATTGACAGCATAATACTGTGTGATGGTAGCACAATATTGTAAGTACAGTGAACAATTATGTCCATAAGTAAAGCTGAAAAAGGTGGGCTAGGGACATGTATGACACCTGAGGTAATAATAGAAGTTAAAGACCTGGGCTGTTTAACTTAGCAAAACCTGGAGTGGTCTTGACTAAATGTACAAATATAAAAATATTCTTGCATTTGGGAGAAGAAAGGGATGTCAACCATGCAGAGTGTTGGAAAGGGGATGGTATTGGGGAAAATACAATCAAAGCAAACTGGAGTCTGTGGTCCACAGCAACATTGTAATAGTCTCCACTAAATGTAACAAAGGCAAGATACCAAAGCTGTATGTTTATGAGTGAGGGATATAAGGGAGGTATGTGGGATTCTTGGTAGTGGTGTTGAGGTCTGACCCTACTATTATATTGTATTGTATGATATTTTCTGTTTCTTTATACTATATTTTTAATTATTCATTTAAAAAAAAACTTTTTGTAGTAATCAATATGTTCATGTGCTGACTGTGGTGATAAATGCACAAATATATGATGATACCATGAACAATTGATTGTACACTGTGGATAATTTTATGGTTTGCCAATGTGGCTCATTAAAATTGTATGGAAAAATATAAACAGGGATAAAAGTGCTGGAGAAAATATGGAGAGAGGGATGTACATATTTACTGTTGGTTAGGAGGCAGAATGGTGTAGCCTTCATGGAGGACATTGTGTTGGTTCCACAAGAAGCTAAGTCTGTGGATGCCATAAGGTCTTGCAACCTCATTAGGGGGCATATACTTGGAGGATCTGAGAGCAGAAACATGAATGGACATTTTGCATGCAGGTGTTTGTGGAAAAAATATGCCTGATTTTCAATGGGGGGAGGTGGCCTAAGGGTACATCAACTGAGGAAAAGAATGGTGAAAGGTTGTGTGTGCATACAATGGAATATTGAGCAACTGGGAGAAGGAGTGAACCTGTGAGACATGCAATGAGGTGAATGGATCCTGTAGACAGCATTTTGAATGAACTGTGCCAGAAACAAAGGCAAACACTATAATGCCTCACCAATATGAGCTAACTACAATGTGTAAATTCAGAATTGAATCTTAGAGCACAGCTTATCAGGGGAATGCTTATTTTAATGGTCCCTAGAGTGTAAGCTCTTACAGCAGTCACATCTATTCCTGAATTGTAATGGGTACCTCCAGATTATGAGATGCTGATCCTTTGGTGCAAAACCTGATTGATCCCTGGAACTTTGGGTATCTGTGTGACACCTGAAACTCAGAGCTGGAGCTTAGCAGATATGAATGTCTGGATTAGTGCATACAGGAAGTGTTAAAAAAGAAAAGCTGAAAAAGAGTTCAGACTTCAATTAGATATGAATGAAGCAGGTCTGGTTAGGACTAAGGCAAATCAGGCCAAAAGGAAAAGGACAATACTCACTGTGTTTCTTTGTAATAATTACATTTGGCTTAATTGAGATGTATTCACATATCAGGCAATCATTTCTGTTGTACAATTGACTGTTCATAGTACCATCATATACTTGTGCATTAATCACCCTAATAATTTTTTTTAAATTAACTTTTATTGAGATATTGTCAGATCCCAGAAAAGAATCTAACATATAGAAGGAATTTCTGACCCAGGGGCCCTGCAGCTTATCTCATAGAAACCAGATGAACCATAAAATATGGGTTGAAGGCTGTTTTAGAAATCCCAGTCATGGTGGTGCCTCAACCCCCAAAAAGGCATATAAAGCAAGATCAGATATGTCCATAAGATAAATGACCATAGGCATGCAGAAAAGGCCTGCTCCCCCCACATAGATAGTACATCTGCATTTCAAAGAAGAGTAGTGAGTTAGAACCCTAGCAATCAATTAGCTCAATAGTTGGTAAGCCCACACCCAATCAGGGCACAGGACACCACTCAGCAGACACCCTTCCCTCCCAACCCCCTTCCCTCACAACGTGTTTTTTTTCTTTAAAAAGTACTGCTCTCAGACAGGGAGCTGGAACCATTTTCTTTCTTTTCACTGGCTCCCACCTGCTTTCTTCCTCTAATAAATCTTAAACTTTCTACTTAAAACTTTGACTCACTGCATTGTGTGGATTCTTGAACAACTCTGACCTAAAAATATATTTACATACCATGCAGTCATACAAAACAAAACATACATTCAATTGTTTATAGTACCATTACATAGTTGTGCATTGATCACAAAAATTAATTTTTGACATTTTCATTAACACACACAAAAATATTGAGAATAAAAATTACAGTGAAAAAGAACAATTTATGTAAAAAAAGACCACTGGGTGCCTTTTTTTTTCATTCCCCTATTTTTCTACTCATCCATCCATTAACTAGAAAAAGGGGACTGTGGTCCATAAGGCTTTCCCAATCACATTGTCACCCCTCATAAGCTACATTTTTATACAATTATCTTCAAACTCATGGGTTCTGGGTTGTAGTTTGATAGTTTCAGGTATTTACTGCTAGGCATTCCAATTCATTAGAACCTAAAAAGGATTGTCTATATTGTGTGTAAGAGTGCCCACCAGAGTGACCTCTCAGCTCCTTTTGGAATCTCTCTGCCACTGAAGCTTATTTCATTTCCTTTCACATCCCTTGTTTAGTCAAAAAGATGTTCTCCATCCCATGATGCTGGGTCTAGATTCCTCCCTGGGAGTCATATTCCATGTTGCCAGGGAGATTGACTCCCCTGGTGTCAGATCCCACATAGTGGGGAGAGCAGTGATTTCACCTGCCAATTTGGCTTAGCTAGAGAGGGCCACATCTGAGCAACAAAGAGGTATTCAGGAGGAGGCACTTAGGCACAATTATAAGGAGGCCTAGTCTCTCCTTTGCAGCAACAGATTCCCCATGAGCAAGTCCTGTAGTAGAGGGCTCAGCCCATCGAACCACCAGTCCCATACATCTGTGAGCACATCAGTAACCATCAACTCAAGGGGTCTCTGCATACTTTTTTCATTTTTTTAATTAACTATTTTATTTTAAATCAACTTTAGCAAAAAGAATTAAAAAAGCATACAATAAAAAAAACATTTCAAACAAACCATAACAAGGGAGTAAGAAAAAGACAATGAACCTAAGATAACTACTTTACTTCCAACATGTTCCTCCTCTACCCCAAGAAAATAACCTAATATAGCAACATTTCTGTAAACTTGTTCCTACCATACCCATCAGAAATTAACAGACCATAGTCATTCCTGGCCATTCCCAGAACCTTAAAATTACCCATGATAGTTTATCTGTTCTTATTGGGTTATCATTCCCACTTCCTTAAATGCTCTCTATCACTAGTTCCCCTACATTATACATTATAAACCATTTGTTTTACATTTCCCAATGTTCACATTAGTGGTAGCTTATAATATTTCTCTTTTTGTGCCTAGCTTATTTTTCTCAGCATTATGTCTTCAAGATTCATCCATGTTGTCATGTTTCACAACATCATTCCTTCTTACAGCTACATAGTATTCCATCGTGTGTATATACCACATTTTATTTATCCACTCATCTGTTGAAGGACATTTGGGTTGTTTCCATCTCTTGGCAATTTTGAATAATGCTGCTGTGAAAGTTGGCATGAAGATATCTGTTTGTGTCACTGCTTTCAGATCTTCTTGGCATATACTGACAACTGCAGTCACTGGATTGAAAGGTAACTCTACATCTAGTTTCCTAAGGAAGTGCCACACTGACTTCCAGAGTGGCAGAACCATTATACAGTCCCAACAACAATGAATAAGTTCTCCACTTTCTCCATATCCTCTCCAGCATTTGTAGTTTCCTGTTTGTTTAATGGCATTCTAATTGGTATGAGATGGTATCTCATTGTGGTCTTAATTTCCATCTAATAGCTAGTGAAGCTGAACATTTTTTCATGTGTTTCTTGGCCATTTGCATTTCCTCTTCAGAGAACTGTCTCTTCATATCTCTTGCCCATTTTATAATTGGGCTACCATTGATTTATAGGATTTCTTTATATGTGGAAGATATCAGTCTTTTGTCAGATACATGGATTCCAAAAATTTTTTCCCATTGAGTTGGCTTCATCTTCACCTTTTTGACAAATTTCTTTGAGGTACAGAAACTTCTAAGCTTGAGGAGTTCCCATTTATCTATTTTTTCTTTTGTTGCTTGTGCTATGGATGTAAAGTCTAGGAAGTGGCCACCTAATACAAGGTCTTGAAGATGTTTCCCTATATTATCTTCTAGGAGTTTTATGGTACTGTCTTTTATATTGAGAACTTTGATCCACTTTGAGTTAATTTTTGCATAGGGTGTGATGTAGGGGTCCTCTTTCATTCTTTGGATATGGATATCCAACTCTCTCAGCCCCATTTGTTGAAGACTGTTATGCCTCAGTTCAGTGGCTTTGAGGGCCTTATCAAAGATCAGTCAGCTCAAGATCTGGGGGTCTATCTCCAAATTCTCAATTTGATTCCATTGATCAATATGTCTATCTTTGTTCCAGTACCATGCTGTTTTGAAAACTGTGGCTTTACAATAAGCTTCAAAGTTGGGGAGTGTAAGTCCTCCCACTTTGTTTCTCTTTTTTAGAGTGTTTTCAGCAATTTGAGGCATGTTCCCTTTCCAAATAAATTTGGTAACTAGCTTTTGCAAGTCTGCAAATTAGGTTTTTGGAATTTTGATTGGGATTGCATAGAATCTGTAGATGAGTTTGGGTAGAATTGACATTTAATGACATTTAGCCTTCCTATCCATGAACATGGAATATTTTTCCATCTTTTAAGTTCCCCTTCTATTTCTTTTGGTAGAGTTATGTAGTTCTCTTTGTATAGGTCTCTTACATCTTTGGTTAAGTTTATTCCTAGGTACTTGCATTTTTTATTTGCTATTGAAAATGGTATCTTTTTCTTTAGTGTCTTTTCAATTTGTTCATTTCTAGCATATAGAAACATTACTGACGTGCATTAATCTTGTATCCCGCTACTTTGCTAAATTTGTTTATTAGCTCTAGTAGCTGTGTCATGGATTTCTCAGGGTTTTCCAGATATAAGATCATATCACCTGCAAACAATGACAGTTTTACTTCTTCCTTTCCAATTTGGATGTCTGTTATTTCTTTGTCTTGCCAGATTGCCCTGGCTAGCACTTCCAGCACAATGTTGAATAACAGTGGTGACAGCAGGTATCCTTGTCTTGTTCCTGATCTTAGAGGGAAGACTTTCAGCCTCTCACCATTGAGTACTATGCTGGCTGTGTGCTTTTCATATATGCTTTTTATCATGTTGAGGATGTTTCCTTCAATTCCTAACTTTTGAAGTGTTTTTGTCAAGAAGGGATGTTGGATTTTATTGAATGCTTTTTCAGCATCTATTGAGATGATCATTTGATTTTTCTCTTTTGATTTGTAAATGTGTTGTAATACATTGTTTTTTCTTATGTTGAATCATCCTTGCATGACTGGAATGAACCCCACTTGATCATGGTGCATGATTTTTTTAATCTGCCTTTGGATTCGATTTGCAAGTATTTTGTTGAGAACTTTAGCATGTATATTCATTAAGAAGGCAGGCCTGTAGTTTTCCTTTTTTGTAGCATCTTTGCCTGGTTTTGGCATTAGATTGATGTTAGCTTCATTAAATGAGTTAAGTAGTGTTCCTTTTTCTTCAATGTTTTGAAGGAGTTTAAGTAAGACTGGTGTCAGTTCTTCTTGGATAGTTTGGTAGAATTCCCATGTGCAACCATCTGACCCTTGGCTTTTACTTGTGGGAAGATTTTTATGACTGATTGGATCTCTTTGCTTGTGATTGATTGGTTGAGGTCTTCTTTTTCTTCTCCAGTCAGTCTAGGTTGTTCATATGTTTCTAGGAAATTGTCCATTTCCTCTACATTATCCAGTTTGTTGGCACGCAGTTGCTCATAGTATCCTCTTATTTTTTTTTAATTTCTTCAGGATTTGCAGTAATGTCACCTTTCTCATTCATTATTTTGTTTATATGGGTCTTCTCTCTTTTTGATTTTGTCAGTCTAGCTAGGGTCTTGTCAATCTTGTTGATCTTCTTAAGGAACCAACTTTTGGTGTTATTTTTTCTCGGTGTTGTTTTTTTGTTCTCTATGTCATTTATTTCTGCTTTAATCCTTGTTATTTCTTTTCTTCTACTTGGTTTGGGATTGGTTTGCTGTTCACTTTCTAGCTTCTTCAGTTGATCCATTAGTTCTTTGATTTTATCTCTTTCTTCCTTTTTAATGTATGTGTTTAGTGCTATAAATTTCTCCCTCAGAACCACTTTTGATGCATCCCATAGGTTTTGGTATGTTGTGTTCTCATTTTCATTCATCTCTATAAATTTAGCAATTTCTCTTGCTGTTTTTCTTTGGCCCACTGATTGTTTAGGAGCATGTTGTTTAACCTCCATGTATTTGTGAATTTTCTAAGTCTCTGATGGTTATTGACTTCTAATTGTATTCCATTGTAGTCAGAAAATGTGCTTGGAATAATTTCAATTATTTAAATTTATTTAGGCTTGTTTTATATCCTAGCATATGATCTATTCTGGAGAAAGTTCCATGAGCACTAGAGAAGAATGTGTATCTTGGTGATTTGGGATGTAATTTTCTATGTATGTCTGTTAAATCCAACTCGTTCATCAGATTGTTTAGATTTTCAATTTCCTTATTGCTCTTCTCTCTGGTTAATCAATCTGTAGGAGAGTGTGACGTGTTGGAATCTCCCACAATTATTGTGGAAACACCAATTGCTTCCTTTAGTTTTTCCAATGGTTGTCTCATGTATTTTTTGGCTCCATGATTGGGTGCATAAACATTTATGATTGTTATTTCTTCTTGTTGAATTGCCCCATTTATTAGTAGGTAGTGGCCTTCTTTGTCTCTTCTAATATCCTTTCATTTAAAGTCTATTTTATCTGAGATTAATATTGGTACTCCTGCTTTCTTTTGGCTGTAGCTTGCATGAAATATTTTTTCCACCCTTTCACATTCACTTTCTTTTTGTCCTGGTGTCTAAGATGGGTCTCTTGTATGCAACATATTGATGGTTCATTTTTTTTTCCATTCTACCAAAGTATATCTTTTGATTGGGGAGTTTAATCCATTTACATTCAGCATTATTACTGTGAAAGCATTTCTTGAATCAGCCATCTTAACCTTTGGTTTATGTTTGTCAGATATATTTTTCCCCCTCTCTCTTAATGTCCTTTAACATACACACTCTGAATTTCTTTAGTACTGAACCTTTCTCCATCTCTCTCTCTCATTTCTTTGTTTCTCTGTTGGTAGGACTCCCCGTAGTATCTCAAGTAGGGCAGGTCTCTTGTTAGCAAATTCTCTCAGCATTTGTTTGTCTGTGAACAATTTAATCTCTCCCTCAAATTTGAAGGAGAGCTTTGCTGGATAAAGAATTCTTGGTTGGCAATTTTTCTCTCTCAGAATTTTAAATATGTCATGCCACTCTATTCGTGCCACCATGGTGGCTGCTGAATAGTCACTACTTAGTCTTATGCTGTTTCCTTTGTAAGTGGTGAACTGATTTTCTCTTGCTGCTTTCAGAACTTGCTTCTTCTATTCAGTATTTGACAGTCTGATCAGAATATGTCTTGGAGTGGGTTTATTTGGATTTATTCTATTTGGAGTTCACTGGGCATTTATTATTTGTGTATTTGTGGTGTTTGGGAGATTTGGGAAGTTTTCCCCAACAATTTCTTTGAATACTCTTCCTCAACCATTACCCTTCTCTCCCCATTCTAGAACACTAATGAGTCTTATATTTGGACTTTTTATATTATCTATCATATCCCTGAATTCCATTTTGATTTTTTTCAATTTTTTTCCCATTCTTTCTTTTGTTCTTTCATTTTCCATTCTGTCATCCTCTAGGTCACTGATTCACTGTTCATCTTCCTCTAGTCTTTTTAATTTGGTCAACAGTTTCTTTTATTTCCATAAGATCATCTATTTTTGTATTTACTCTTGCAGTTTCTTCTTTATGCTCTTCTAGGGTATTCTTCATGTCCTTTATATCCTGTGGCATGCTCATTTTCATGTCCTTTATATCCTGTGCTATGCTCTCATTGTTTGTCTTTAGTTCTTTGATTAATTGCTCCAAGTATTGTGTCTCCTCTGATCTTTTGATTTGGGTGTTTGGGCTTGGGTTTTCAATATCATTTGGTTTTCTCATATGCTTTAAAATTTTCTGTTGTTTTTTGGTGTCTTGGCATTTGCTTAACTTGATAGGGTTCTTTTAGGATATGTAGACTGATCCAAACTCTTATCTCTGATTTGTCAGATCTGCAGCTTTGTGGAGTACACTTTTTCTAACTAACCAGCATTTGGCATCTGCAAGCCACCTATTCACCTCAAGCCAGTTCTCCCCAACTTTATCTTTGGGGTGAGTGGGTTGAGAGTCTTGTGGGAACCAATTGGTGCACCAATCTTGCATGTGCAGTTGGTGTTGCCTGCCCTGCACATGGTGCATGTGTCTGAGAAGTTAGGGAGGAGGGATGGCTTTAATTATCAAATCTCCCAGGTGTTCCTGGAGATTTAAAGCTGTTGCAATAGTCTAAACCTTCAGTTCAGTCTCACCACAGTTTGTCTCTGCTGCTAACCCACAAGTTCTTGGATTGGTGTATGGTCCCTGGTACTTGCAAGTGGGTTCCTCTTCCAAGCCATGCACTCCTTGGTCCTCTGCTGAGGGATGACTGTGCTATGTTACAGGTGAGTGCCATGCCCCAAGGAAGGTTCTCAGCTGCAGGGCTGTGTAGGGGCTTTCTCAGTCTGCTGAAAAGATGGCTGAATGTTGCATTTTAATTTCCCCCTTTTCACACAGCTCCTCCTTCCCAGCTCCAGGACAATTAGCTGATGGTGTGGGAAAGGCTATTGTCCATGCCCAATATTGTGGTGTGTGTGTATTGTTGGAAAAACTTCCCATCACACTGGGTTGTTTGGGGCAGCTCTGGGCTTTGGCACTGGGGCTGGGCAGGAGTGTTCCCAGCCCACTGGTAAAATGGCTATAAATGTTGCCCCCCTTTCTTGGGAAGTTTTGGTGTTTCACAGATTTTCTCAGCCACTGGACTTATTGCTTTGTGTCTCAGAGCTCTCTTAGCTCTGCTCTTGTCTGGGCCCAAACTGCAAGTTTCTAAGGCTTTCTGTAATGGGTTTGTTAGAGTAATTGTTATAGAAAAAGAGAAAAAGGTAAAAAAAAAAAAAAAAGAAGGGCCCTCCTTGTTGATCTAATAGGCTATTGAAATGCTAAGAGACAAGGAGATTAGGGCCATTAAGGAACTATCAGAAAGCAGAGAAACTGGCTCTTCAGACAAGGAAACTCGCCCTCTGGATTTGCATATGAGCCTGATTCTGAGCCCTGCCCTTCTTTCATTCTATGTTCACCAGAACTCCATAAAGTCTCTGTTTTTATTTTTGGGTTTTCTTTTTTGCTCTTTTTGCTAGCCCTGTCTCCTCTCCACTGGCCTGACTGCTTCCAGATTCTCCAGTGTCTGGTCTCAGTCTATCTACATTTGGAGTTTGGATCAGCAGTCTCAGTTTTCATTAAGAACCACAACTGCAGTTCTCCCTCCTCATTCCCAGCACTGACAGCCCCTCTTCCCATGCAATTGAGCCTGGCAGGGAGGGGCATGGGTCCCCTGGCTGTGAGTACTCACAGATTTTGCTTGTCACAGCTGTTCCATACATTTGTGAGTGTTGTATGAAGTATGCCTGAAGTCAAATTGCTCTCCAGTGTCTGTTTCACACATTTCCTGTCTTTCTACCTACTGCCCTGGAGGAGTAACTAAAACCTACAACTCACCACTCTGCCAACTTCCCTAATCAATTTTTGAGCATTTTCCTTACACCAGAAAGAGTAAGAATAAAAAATAAAAGTAAAAATGAACACCAAAATCATCCCCCATCCTACCATATTTTTCGTTTAGTTTTTGTCCCCATTTTTCTACTCATACATGCATACACTGGATAAAGGGAGGGTGATCCATGAGGTTTTCACAATCACACTGTCACCCCTCATAAGCTACATTTTTATAAATCATCTTCAAGACCATGTTTTAGAACTTCAACTTCCATGTTAGATAAAGGGAAGATATGTTTCGTTCATGCAGGATCTATATTTCTTAAAACATTATGTAGTACATTTTGTTCAGATATCATTATTACATGGAACTTTAAATAGGAAGTGAGACCTTGTAGTTTTGAAAATATTAGTGTGAAATACTGACACATCTCAAAGTAATTTGGGCATAGAATTAAAATATATATGCAGAGCTCCCCATGAGGAGCTGGACAAAAATGAGGAGGTGTTGGGCTTCTTCACCTGGATTATTGCTGATATTCTTACAAACATTGAGGACTCACAGTTTGGTGTGCTTAGCCCTCTATCTAGGGACTTAGTCTTATGAAGCTTGTTATTGCAAAGGATAGGCTAAGCCTGCTTATTAAAGTGCCTGAGTCTCCCCCTGAGTACCTCTTTGTTGCTCAGATGTGGCCTTCTCTCTTTAGCTAACCCAACTCAGCAGGTGAGCTCACTGTATCCTCCCATGTGGGAGCTGAGTCCCAGGGGTGTAAATCTCCCTGGCAATGCAGGATATGACTCCTGAGGATGTATCTGGACCTGACATCATGGGATCAGGAACATTTTCTTGACCAAAAGGGGGATGAAAAATGAAACAAAAAAAGTTTCAGTGGCTGAGAGATTCCAAATGTATTTGAGAAGTCATTCTGTTGGGCACTTGTACACACTATATAGATAACCCTTTTTACATTTTACTGCATTGGAATAGCTAGAAGGAAATACCTGAAAATATCAAACTGCAACCTGGTAGCCTTGACTCTTGAAGAAGATTGCATAGCAATGTAGCTTACAAGGGTCACAACATGACTGTGAGAACTTTGTTGATCATACTCCCTTTATGCAGTGTATGGATGGATGAGTACAAAAATAGGGACAAAACTAAATGAAAAATAGAATGGGAGCAGAGATGATTTGGGTGTTCTTTTTTCACTTTTATTTTTTTATTCTTATTTTTACTTTTTCTGGTATAAGGAAAATGTTCAAAAAATAGATTGGGGTGATGAATGCACAACTATATGATGGTACTGCAAACAGTTGATTATACACCAGAGATGATAATATGTTATGTGAATATATTTCATTAAAACTGAACTTTTAAAAAAGCATGGTTCTGACACAGGAACAGACATATAGACCATTAGAATAGATTTGATAGAACTGAAATAAAAAAAATGCATCAGTGACCAATTGCCTTTTTTAAACTCAATGTTATTGAGATTGTTCACATACCATGCAATCATCCAACGTTCACAATCAATTGCCCATGGTACCATAATACAGCTGTGCATCCATTAGTCCAGAAAAAATATAAAAAACAAAAATAAAACTCAAATCATCTCATACCCCTAACCACCCTCCCATTACTGATTCATAGTATTGGTATAGTACCTTTGTTACTGTTGATGAAAGAATGTTAAAATACTACTAACTGTGGTACACAGTTTACAATAGGAATAATTTTCCCTATATACCTCTCTTATTAATTTCTAGTTATAGTGTCATACATTTGTTCTAGTTCATGATAGAGATTTCTAATGTTTGAACAGTTAATCATGGACATTGTCCAACAAGAGATTCACTGTTTTATACATTACCATGCTTTAAACTCCAATTCTCCTTCTGCTGACATATGAGATTCTAAGCTTCCTCTTTCCACCACATTCAGCACTGTTAGTTATTCTCACAATAACATGCTCCCATCACCTTTGTCCATTTCTGAACACTTAAGTTCAACCTAGTTAAATATTCTATTCATAACAAGCAAGTGCTCCCCATTCTTTACCCTCATTCTATATCCTGGTAACTTGTATTTTATGTCTATGAGTTTACATATTAAAATTAGTTCATATCACTGAGACCATACAATATTTGTCATTTTGTGGCTGACTTATTTCATTCAATATAGTGCCCTCAAGTTTTTTTCATCAACCTGTTTTTTTTTTTTTTTGGAAGGTTTTATTCACCCACAATACATTCTGTCCTAATTAAACAATCAATGGTTCCCTGTATAATCAGATATTTGTGCATTCACCAACATCACCACCATCTATATAAAAACATGTCCATTCCTTCTGAAAAGGAGGAAGAGTCAAAGAAGGTAGAGAGACAAAAGAAAAAGAAAAAGGAAAAGAAAGGAAAATGACAGCTAAAAAGAAACAAAAGGAAAGATAAAATAAAATTAAAGAACTATAAAAGAGTCAGACAACATCACCAATGCCAAGAGTCCTCTTATAGGCATTTACCTTTGGTATATTGCCTTTGTTACATTAAAGAAAGCATAATACATTGTTTCTGTTAACTATAGTCTCTAGTTTGCATTGATTGCATTTTTCACCAACACCACCCCATTTTTAACACCATGCAATGTTGACATTCATTTGTTCTCCCTCATGTAAAAACATATTTGTACATTTTTTCACAATTGTTGTGCACTCTAGGATTCACTGAGTTATACACTCCCAGTATTTATCTTTTTTCCTTCCTTCTTGTGTCCCACATGCTCCTAACCTTCCTCTTTCAACAATACCCACAGTCACATTTGTTCAGTGTACTTACATTGTTGCACTACCATCACCCAAAATTCTGTTCCAAAACTCTTACTCCTGTCTTTTATTATCTGCCTGTAGTGCTCAATTTAGTATTCCAGGTAGAGCAGGTATCTTGTTCACAAACTCTCTCATTGTCTGTTTGTCAGAGAATTTTTTAAACTCTCCCTTATATTTGAAGGACAGTTTTCCCAGATATAGGATTCTTGGCTGCTGGTTTTCCTCTTTCAGTATCTTAAATATATCGCACAGCTTCCTTCCTGCCACCATGGTTTTTACTGAGAAATCTGCAAATAGTCTTATCAAGATTCTTTTGTATGTGATGGATCACTTTTCTCTTGTTGCTTTCAGGATTCTCTCTTTGTCTTTCATGTTTGATAATCTGATTATTAAGTGTCTTGGCATGGGTCTATTCAGATCTATTCTGTTTGGTGTATGCTGTGCTTCATGGCTCTGTAATTTTATGTCTTCCATAAGAGATGGGAAATTTTCATTGATTGTTTCCTCTATTATTCCTTCTGCCCCTTTTCCCTTCTCTTCTCCTTCTGGGACATCTGTAACATATACATTCATGCACTTCATGTTGTAATTCAATTCCCTGAGATGTTACTCATATTTTTCCATTGTTCTCCCTATCTCTTCTTTTGAGTGTAGGATTTCAGGTGTCTTATTTGCTATTTCCTGCGTGTTTTCTTCTGCCCCTTGAGATCTGTTTTTTTATGTCTCCATTGTATTTTTCATCTCTTCTGTTGTGCCTTTCATTCTCATAATTTCTGCCATTTGTTTTTTCAAGCTTCTGAAGATTTCCTCAATCCCATGAGGCTGGGTCCAGGCTCATCCCCAATAGTTATATCTGGCATTGCCAGAGAGATTTACAACCCCTGGGAGTCAGGTCCCATATAGGGAAGAAGGCAGTTAGTTTGCCTGCTGAGTTGGCTTAGCTAGATGGAGAGGGCCACATCTGAGCAACAAAGAGGTATTCTTGGGGAGACTGTTAGGTACAATTATAAGTAGGCTTAGGCCCTCCTTTGCAGTAACAAACTTCATAAGGGCAAGCCCCAAAATAGAGGCTCAGCATACCAAATTGTCAGTCCTCAATGTTTGTGAGAATATCAGTAATAACCTAGGTGGGGTCATCCAAGATTTTTTGCATTTCCCCCAGCCCTTGAGGGGGGCCCTGGGAATATATTTTTATCCTCTGCCCAAATTACTTTGGAATGTATGGGGATTTCACACTAACCTGTTCAAACCTACCAGATTTCACTTCCTATTCCAAGTTCCATGTAATTATGCTGTTTGAATAAACTGAACATACAATTAAATTATTTAGTGTGCTGTAGAAGATATATATCCTGCACCAAATAAATATCTCTTCCCGTGGTCTCACACAGAAGTTGAAGTTTTAAAACACAGTCAGTATCAGTATCATCCTTTACCCTTTGGCCTGATTTGCCTTAGTCCTAACCAGATCTGCTTCATTCATATCCAGTTGAAGTCTGGACTCCTTTTCAGCATTTTTAACAGCTGCTGTATGCACTAATACTGACATTCACATCTGCCACACTCTAGCTCTTAGTTCCAGGTATCACACCAATACCCAAAGTTCCAGGGATCAATCAGGTTTACACAAAATGATCAGTAACTCAGAATTTGGAGATAGCCAATACAATTTAGGAAAAGATGTGACTACTGTAAGATCTTACAACCTAGGGACCATTATAATAAGCATTACCCTGACAAGCTGTGCTCTAAGATTCAATTCTGAGTTTACACATTGCAGTAAGTCCATATTGGTGAGGCATTTCTGGCATACATCACTATAAATGCTGTCTACAGGATCCATTCAACTCATGTGTCTCACAGCTTCAGTCCTTCTTGAAGTCGCTCAGAATTCTATTATATGCATGTGTCACATATCTCTATTCGGTTCATCAGTCACTGTACCCTTAGGCCACCTCCACCCATTGCAAATCATGAATACTGCCTCCATAAACACCAGTGTGCAAATGCCATTCATGTCTCTGCTCTCAGATCTTTCAAGTATATACCCCATAATGAGTTTGCAGGACCTTATGGCACCCACATACATAGTTTCTTGTGGAACCACCACACTGTCCTCCAACTAGGCTGCACCATTCTACCTCTACACCAACAATAAATAGGTGCATCCCTATCTCCATGTTTTCTCCAGCACTTTTAGCCTTATTTATATTTTTCCCACAATTTTCACCTATAATATTCATACAATCAAGCACAGTGATTGATACAATCATCTATAGTGTACAGTCAATAGTTCAAGGTATCATATATAGTTGTGCATTCATCATCCCAGTCAGGACTTGAAGATATTCATTACTACAAAAGAGAATTTTTAAAGAATAATAAAAACAGAAAATAAAAAGAAAATAAAATACCATACAATAAAATGTCATCGTAAAGTCAGAAAACAACACCACTACCAAGAATCCCACATCCCTCCCTTATAGCCCCCCATACATATTTAGTTTGGTATACTACCTTTGTTACATTTAAGGAAAGCATATTACAATGTTATTATTGACCATAGACTCCAGTTTGCTTTCATTATATTATTTCCCCAATAGCATCCCTTTTTCAACACTTTGCATGGCGGGTATTCATTTGTTCTCACCAATGTAAAAACATTTTTATATTTGTATATTTAGTCACAATCATAAGACATAAGAAAGTTCATGTCTTAACTTTCAGTTCCTCTGAATATGCACCTGGTAATGGGTTAGCTGGGTTATATGGCAAATCTCTACTTGGCTTCCTGAGGAACTGCCACTCTAGCTCTTGCTAAGTTATATAGTCCCAGGCTTTATCTTCTATCTTTACCTCTGCTGTCTTACATGCCCCTAGTCCACCTCTTTCAGCTTTACTCACAGACATCTTTGTTCAGTGTACTTACAATATTGTTCTACCATCACAAAGTTTATGATATCTATTTCTCAATATATACAATCAATCCTGTAGAACATTCTGTCCTCTTTCAGCATCAAATGCCTGATCTATACCCTCTTTCTATCTCCTGATAACTTGTGTTATCAGCTTTTAGCTCTAAAAGTTTGCTCATTGATATTAGTTCATATTAGTGAGACCATTTAGTAATTGTCCTTTTGTTTCTGGCTAACTTCTCTCAACATAATGTTCTCAAGGTTCATCCATGTTTTCATATGTTCTGTGACTTTGTTCTGTCTAACAGCTGCATATTATTCCATCATGCATATATACCACAGTTTGTTTTTCCACTCATCCACTGATGGACATTTGGGCTGTTTCCATCTCTTGGCAAACATGAATAACGCTGCTAAAAACTTCAGTTTACAAATGTCTGTTCATGTCTTAACTTTCAGTTCCTCTGAATATGCACCTAGTAATGGGTTAGCTGGGTCATATGGCAAATCTCTACTTAGCTTCCTGAGGAACTGCCACACTGCCTTCCAGAGTAGCTGCACAATTCTACATTCCTACCAACAGTGAATAAGTGCTTCTCTTTCTCCACTCCTCTCCAGCATTTGTAATTTTCTATTTTTTTTAAATAACATCCATTCTGGTAGATGTGAGATGATATCTCACTGTGGTTTTGATTTGCATTTCCCTAGTAGCCCAGTGAAGTTGAATTTTTTTTTCATTTTTTGAGCCATTTGTATTTCCTCTTCAGAAAAGTGTCTGATAATGTCTTTTGACCATTTCTTAATTGGGCTGTCTTTCTGTTGTTGAGTTTTAGGATCCCTTTATGTATTTGGGATATTAAACACTTATATGATATGTGTCTTCCAAATATTGTCTCCCATTGCATAGGCTTCCTTTTTGCTTTTCTAACAAAGTCCTTTTATGTACAACAGTGTTTGATTTTGAGGAGATCCCATTTATCTATTTGTTCTTTTGTTCCTCACTGGGTGTAAGGTGTTGGAAAACACCTCTTATCACAAATCTTTAAAATATTGGCCTACATTTTCTTCTAATTGCCTTATGGTCTTAGCACTAATGTTGAGGTCTTTGATCCATTTTGAGTTAGTTTTTTTTAAGGTGTGAGATAGGATCTTCTTTCATCCTTTTGGAAATGGATATCCAGTTCACCAAACACCATTTGTTGAAAAGGATGCTTTGTCCTGGTTGTTTTGGCTTGACAGCTTTATGAAAGATCAATTGTCCATAGATTTGAGGGTCTATTTCTGTACACTAAATTTAATTCCATTGGTTGGTATATCTATCCTTATGCCAGTACCATGCTCTTTTGACCACTGTGGCTTTGTGATATGTTTTAAAATCAGGTACTGTGAGACCTCCCACTTCATTCCTCTTTCTCAAGATATTTTTGGCACTTTGGGGCACCTTGCCCTTCCAAATAAATTTTGTTTTTAGTTTCTCCATTTCTGCAAAGTAAGTTGTTGGGATTTATTTGGTATTGCATTAAGTCTATAAATCAGTTTAGGTAGAATTGACATCTTAACTGTATTTACTCTTCCAGTCCATGAACATGGTATATTTTCCAATTTGGGGGTCATGTTTGATTTATTTAAGCAGTTTCTTATAGTTTTCTTTGTATAGCTCTTTTGTGGCTTTGGCTAAGTTAATTCCTTAATACTTGATTTTTTGGTTGCTATTGTAAATGGATTTGTTTTTATTTCCTCTTCCTGTTTCACATTACTTGTGTATAGGAACACTACAGATTTTTGCATGGTGATCTTGTGGCCTACCACTTTGCCAGTTTCAGTGATTATTCTAGTAGCTTTGCTATAGATTTTTCTGGATTTTCTAACTATGGAATCATGTTATCTGCAAGCAGTGAAATTTTACTTCTTCCTCTCCAATTTGGATGCTTTATTCCTTTTTCTTGCCTAATTGCTCTAGCTAGAACTTCCAGCAAAATGTTGAATAACAATGGTGATGGTGGACATCCCTCTCTTGGGCCTGACCATAGAGGTATAGCTTTCATTCTTTCCTGATTGAGTTTTGTGTTAGCTGTGGGTTTTTCATATATTGCTTTTATCATATTGAAAAGTTTCCCTCCCATTCTTATCCTTTGAATTGTTTTCATCAAGGAAGAATGTTGACTCATTGATGTGGTGCACTGCATTAATTGATTTTCTTGTTTTGAACCAGCCTTGCATACCTGGAATAAATCCAACCTGGTCTGGGTGTATAATTCTTTTAATGTACTGCTGGATTTGATTTGCACATATTTTGTTGAGGATTTTTGCATCTAAATTCATTAAAGAGATTGGTCTATAATTTTCTTTTTTTTTGTAGTATCTTTGAGTTTGGTATTAGTGTGATATTGGCTTCATAGAATGAATTAGGTATCTCTACCTCCTCTTCAATTTTTTTAAGGTTTTGTGCAGAATTGGTACTAATTCTTTCTTGAATGACTGGTAGAATGCATATGTGAAGCCATATGGTCCTATACTTTTGTTTTTTGGGGGAGATTTTTGATGACTGACTCAATCTCTTCCCTTGTGATTGATTTGTTGATGTTGTCTATTCCTTCTAGAGTCAATGTCGGTTGTTTATGCTTTTCTAGGAAGTTGACTATTTCATCTAAGTTGTCTAATTTATTAGTATATAGTTTCTCATATTAGCTTCTCATTCTATCCTTTAATTCTGCAAGATGAGTAGTTATGTCTCCTTTACCATTTCTGACTGTGTATCTGCTCTCTCTTTTGTTTTTTGTTAGGTTAGCTATGGTTCCATCCATTTTATTGATTTTCTCAAAGAACCAACTTCTGGTTTGTTAATTCTCTCTTTTGTTTTCTGGTTCTCAGTTTCATTTATTTATGCTCTAATCTTTGTTATTTCTTTCCTTTAATTTGCTTGGGGTTATCTTTCTGTTTTTTCTCTATTTCCTCCAGGTGAATGGTAGATACTTTGATATTTGCTCTTTCTGCTCTTTTAATAGAGAGACTTAGAGCAATAAATTTCCTTCTTAGCACTGCCTATGCTGCATCGCATAAGTATTCGTGTTGTATTTCCATTATCATTTGCCTCAAGGTATCTACAAACATCTCTTGCAATTTCTTCATTTACCCACTGGTTTTTTAAGAGTGTGTGTTTAGCCTCCATATATTTGTGAATTTTATTACCTTCTGCCTGTTATTTCCAACTTCATTCCATTATGATACGAGAAAATGTTTTATATAATCATTATTTTTTAATTTGTTGAGACTTGCTTTGTGACCCAACATGTGCTCCATCTTACAGAATTTTCCATGAGTGCTTGAGAAAAATGTGTATCATACTGTGGTGGGGTGTAGTATTATATAAATACCTGTCAAGTCTGGTTCATTTATTGTACAACTCCACATCTCCATTTCCTTATTAATCCTCTGTCTAGATGTTCTATCCATTGACAAAAGTGGTGTATTTATATCTCCAATTATTATTTAGAGGTATCTATTTCTCCTTTCAGTGTTTGCAGTGTTTGCCTCATGTATTTTGGGACACTCTGGCTTGGTGAATAAATATTTATGATTTTTACATTTTATTGATGAGTTGACCCTATTATTATATCTTGTCCTTCATTGTATCTTTTAATTGTTTTATTTTTAACATCTAATTTGTCTGATATTAATATAGTTACACTCACTTTTTTCTTGTTGTTGTTTACATGAAATGTTTTTCCAGTCTTTCACATTCAGACTGTTTTTGTCCTTGTGTCTAAAGTGAGTTTCTTGTAGAGAGCATAGACATGGGTCCTGTTTTCTTAATCCATTCTGCCACTCTATGACTTTTTATTGGGGAGTTAATCCATGAAAATTTAGTGTTATTACTGTAAGGGCAGTACTTTCTTCTACCATTTTGTCTTTTGGGTTTTATATGTTATATCTTATTTTTCTCTCTCTCTCCTTTTACACTTCCTGACAGTCTTCATTTCTACACACTTCTCCAAACCTGTCTCTCCTGTATTTTCCTATCAGCCTGTAGCACTCCCTTTAGTATTTCTTGTAGTGTTGGTCTCTTATTCACAAACTCTCTTGGTGTCTGTTTGTCTGAAAATATTTTAATCTCTCCCTCAATTTGAAGAACAATTTTGCCAGAAGTGGAATTCTTGGTTGGCAGTTTTTCTGTCAGTATCTTAAATACATCATCCCACTGCTTTCTGGCCTCCACAATTTCTGCAGAGACATCTGTACACAGTCTTATTTCTTATTGAGCTTCCCCTGTATGTTATGGATCACTTTTCTCTTGCTGCTTTCAGAATTCTCTCTTTGATTTGACATTGGGCAGTCTGATCAGTAAGTGTCTTGGAGTAGGCCTATACAGATCTATTCTGTTTTGGTATGCTCTACTTCTTGAATCTGTAATTTTATGTCTTTCATAAGAGTTGGAAAAATTTTGGTGACTATTTCTTCTATTATTCTTTCTGCCCCTTTTCCCTTCTTTTCTCCTTCTGGGACACCAATATCATGTATATTTGTGTGCTTCATGTTGTCATACAGTTCTCTAGGATCCTGCTTTTATTTTTCCATTCTTTGCCCTGTTCTTTTGTGTATATGATTTCAAATGCCCTGTCTTCCAGTTCACTGATCCTTTCTTTGCCTGTTCAAATCTACTGTTACATCTTTCCATTGTCTTTTTCATGCCCTCCATTATGCCCTTTGTTCTAGTTTGCTAATGCTGCGGAATGCAAAACACCAGAGATGGATTGGCTTTTATAAAAAGGGGGTTTATTTGGCTATACAGTTACAGTCTTAAGGCCATAAAGTGTCCAAGGTAACACATCAATAATCGGGTACCTTCACTGGAGGATGGCAAATAGCGTCCGGAAAACCTCTGTTAGCTGGGAAGGCACATGGCTGGCGTCTGCTCCAAAGTTCTGGTTTCAAAATGGCTTTCTCTCAGGACGTTCCTCTCTAGCAAGCTTGCTTCTCTTCAAAACATCACTCACAGCTGCACTCCGTCTGGTCTCTTTGAGTCAGCATGTTTTATATGGCTCAGCTGATCAAGGCCCACCCTGAATGGGTGGGGTCACACCTCCATAGGAGTATCCCACCGAAGTCACCACCCGCAGCTGGGTGGGGCACATTCCAAGCAAATCTAACCAGCACCAAAACGTCTGTCCCACAAGACCACAAAGATAATGGCATTTGGGGGACACAATACATTCAAACCGGCACATTCCACCCCCTGGACCCCAAAATGACATTATCTTTCCAAATACAAAATACATTCATTTCATCACAATATCACAAAAACTTAAACCATTTCAGTAACAAAAGTTAAGTACAAGATCCCATCAAAATCAATTACAGGCGTGATGGGTCCTAAGGCACAGTTCTCCTTTAGCTTTGGATCTGTGGACTTAGAACAAGTTATATGCTTCCAATATACAAAGGAGGGACATTCATAGGATAAACATTTCCATTGCCATAAGGAGAAACAGTAAGAAAAACAGGGTTAACAGGACCAAAACAGTTCTTAAAACCTGCAGGACAAACTCCATTAGATTTCAAAGTCTGAGAGTCATTTACAGAACGACGTTGCATCCTTGGGGCTTGAGAGAGCGGGCGTCTAACCCTTACTAAGGGCCTTTTCGGCAGCCCTTTCCTCTCCAAACGCTTGGGTGAGTGCTCCAACACTTCCACACATTGGGGAGACCACCTTCTCGGCTCCACCCTCCTCAAACCTCGGGGCAGCTCCCGGATTCCCTTCCATCTCCGGGGCACACGCTCAACCCCTTCAGAACAGTGTGGTGGCAGCCAGGCTCTCCCCAATTCCCTGGGAATGTGCTCCAACCTCTTTGGGACCTGAGGTGGCAAAACTCCTCCAGAGCATCGAGGTGGAATGCCCGCCCTCAACCTCCAGGGCAAACTCACCCTTTCCATGCGTGTGGGCTGCTCCGCTCTCCCAGCCCAAGACCTCTTGACTCCAGACCTCAACCTCCATGGCTCTGTCTTTGAAGAGATTTTTCCTTTAATTTTTTCCTTGTCTGTCTCCTCCAGTCCAGACCGGCAATGGCTCTGTCTATAAGGATCTCGCAAAAATTCTGTTGGCTTTGCATGAAGCATGCAGGGGTCAAAGCCATCAGACAATAGGAGTTTCCACAAATCCTTTCTGCTTAACTCCTTTTCCAATCTTGGCTTGTACTGAAATGGCGGCTGGGTTCCATGTTTGGTTACATCCTCACGTTGGGCTGTAGCTTCTGGGATTCCACCCCCTGGAAGCCTGTAATTTTCCAAGCCATCAACTTCTGGTTTCTTTGAACCCAAGAGTTCAGTTCTAAGTTTATCTCTCTCTGCTCGCATTTTACTATAAGCTGCAAGGAGAAGCCAGGATATGTCCTCCACACGTAGTCTGGAGATCTCCTCAGCTAAGTATTCCAAGTTGTTGCTTCCAGATTCTTCCTTCCATCTGACACCAGGACTCAATTTTGCCAAATTCTCTGCCACTTTAAAACAAGGATCGCCTTTCTTCCAGTTTACAACACATTCATCATTTCTGTTCAAGTCCTCATCAGAAGTATCTTTAGAGTCCATATTTCCACAAACAGTCTCTTTAAAGCAGTTTTGGCCTTTTCTATCAAGCTCCTCACAATTCTTCCAGAATCTTCCCCTTATCCATTTGAAAAGCCGTTCCAACATGTTTGGTATTTGCAAACACAGCAGCAAAAAGCACCCCACTTCTCTGGTACCAAAATCTGTTCTAGTTTGCTAATGCTGCGGAATGCAAAACACCAGAGATGGATTGGCTTTTATAAAAAGGGGGTTTATTTGGCTATACAGTTACAGTCTTAAGGCCATAAAGTGTCCAAGGTAACACATCAATAATCGGGTACCTTCACTGGAGGATGGCAAATAGCGTCCGGAAAACCTCTGTTAGCTGGGAAGGCACATGGCTGGCGTCTGCTCCAAAGTTCTGGTTTCAAAATGGCTTTCTCTCAGGACGTTCCTCTCTAGCAAGCTTGCTTCTCTTCAAAACATCACTCACAGCTGCACTCCGTCTGGTCTCTTTGAGTCAGCATGTTTTATATGGCTCAGCTGATCAAGGCCCACCCTGAATGGGTGGGGTCACACCTCCATAGGAGTATCCCACCGAAGTCACCACCCGCAGCTGGGTGGGGCACATTCCAAGCAAATCTAACCAGCACCAAAACGTCTGTCCCACAAGACCACAAAGATAATGGCATTTGGGGGACACAATACATTCAAACCGGCACACCCTTCATTCCCATAAGTTCTACCCTTTGTTTTTTTCAAGTTTATGAATTCTTCTTTATGGTCATGCAGTCTCTTCCTTATATCCTTCAGCTCTTTTGCAACATTTTCCTTCAGCTTGCTGATTTGGTTTAAGAGATTTGTTTGAACAACTTATATTAGTTTTCTTTTTTCAATTTCTGTGTCTCAGTTGAACTGTTAGTTTTTTTTTTCCTTTGGCTGCTCTATATTTTCATGTTTCCTAGCATGGATCATTATTTTGTGCTCTCTAGGCATCTGATTTTCTTAATCAATATATTCTGGAGCTCATTTTCTCTCTTTTACCTAGGGTTTTCTTGTGTGTTGGCATTGTTCTCTATCTTTTGGTGTTCAGTTCAACTTATTCTAGACCTCTAACTTAGCTTCTATTTAGTTGATTAGAATTTTTCACCTCTTGTTCTTCTTTTTCTTGCCCTGACTCTATGCAATCTCTTTGTGAGAGGTTCACCTCAGATATGGTTGACCCCACTAAGTTTTCCCATGCAGAGAGGCACATGTCTCAGGAGTATATGGAGTTTCCCTGAGAATGAGACCCCCCTGTGAGGCCTCTTGAATCTGTGCTTTTCCTATCCCATCCAGCAGGTGGCATTTGTCAGCCCACAGCTCTCCATCAGTGCAAAGAAGTGTGGTGCCTTTAATTCTCCACAGACGTTGTCTCTGTCAGGGGCATGGCTAACTAAAGTTGGTTTCTGTTTTCCAGCCCATGGGGTCTGAGTTCTTTGAAGGAGGGTGGTCACTTGCAGTGGACCACACCTCTATTTTCTTGGGGAAGTTATGCCCTTAAGGGACTTTCTCCCCCACCAGGTTCATTGTTTTGTCTTTCAGACCTAACTCAGCTCTACATTGCCTAGGTCCAGAGGCCAGTTTAAAATATCTGAGACCTTTTGTAAAGAGAGGGTTCACTATGATTTCTGCTGTTCCACCCATTGCAGATTAGTGTACAATGCATGACTAGTCACTGAATACCTCTGAAAGGTTGTTTCATACAGTTTCTTGTTATTTACCATTTTTCCTAGAAGAGTAACTAAATTCCACACCTCTCCACCTTCCCTCACCTCCTGACCAATTTATTTTTTTCAAGAGTGCCATGGTCACTCAATAGGGAAAGAATAGAGTCTTAAACAATTTGTGCTGGAGAACTGGATACCATATATATGAAAGAATGGAGATGGACCTGTACCTCATATCATATATTAAAATTAACTCAAAATAGATAGCATCCTAAATATGATATAAAATCATAAAATTATTAAAATAAAATCTAGGGGAAAATCTTCATGACCTTGGTATATCAATGAATTCTTAGATATGATAATAAAATCATGAGCAACTAAAGAAAAAGTAGACCAACTGGATTTCATCAAAATTAAAAACTTTTGTGCATCAAAGAATATTACCAAGAAAGTGAATGGATAATCAATAGCCTTGGGCAAAAGAGATAAAAATCATATAAGTGATAAGGGTCTAATATTCAGAATATATAAAGCACTCCTACATTTCAACAAGAAAAATGCAAGCAACCCAATTAAATAAAAAAGAGCGAGGGACATCTATGGCTATTTTGCCAAAGATGTACAAATGACCAATAAGGAAATGAAAAGAAACTCAACATCATTAACCACTAGGGAAATGCAAATCAAAAATGTGGTGAGAAACCATGTCACACTCACTAGGATGGCTGTTAATTTTGAAAAAAAAACCCATGTTGCCAAAAATGTGAAGAAATTGGAGCCCTTTTATATGGCTAGTGAGAAAGGAAAATGGTGCAGCCCATTGTGCAAAACAGTTTGATGTTTCCTTGAAAAATTGTACATCAAATTACCATATGACCAAGCAACCTCACTTCTAGGAATATATCAAAAAAGTGGGCTCAGACAGATATTTTTATATTAAAGTTCATAGAACCATTATTCACAATAGCCATTATGTGGAAGCAACCCAAGTGTCCATCAACAGAAGAATTTGTAAAGATAATTTGATATATACATACAATGTAATATCATTTAGAGTCATAAAAAGAATGAAGTTCTGATGCATGCTGCAACATGAATGAGCCTCAGGAACATGCTTGGGTCTAATAAACCAAACAAAAAAGGCTAATATTGTTTGGCTCTACTTAAATGAAGTAATTAGAATGTACAGATTCACAAAGATAGAAAGTAGTTTAGCAGGTTATGAGGGTTGAAGGGAGAGGGAATGGCAATCAATGCTTAATGGGTGCACACTTTATGTTTGGGGTGATGGAAATTATAAGTAATTGATGGTGATGATGGTAGCACATTGTGACTATAATTAATGTCATTGAATTGTACACTTGAAAGAGATTATAATGGGAAAATTTGTGCTGTATTCATGTTTTCACAATAAGAAAATAGAAATAAAAGTATTAGAAACACAATAATGGAAAACAAACAGTACAGTTAGAAAAGACATGAAAGAATTGAGGAGAAATTTCTCCAAGAGAATATACATATGGCAATTAATAACATGAAAATATGCTTAATCTCACTAGCCATAAATGAAATTAAATTGAGTCCACAATGAGATATCACAGCACACCTATCAGAATGGCTAAAGTATAAAATAGTGACAAAACCAAATACTGACTAGGATTTGCAGAAACTGAATCTGTCATACATTGCTGATTGAAATGTAAAATGATACAGCTACTCTGGGCAAACAGCTTAGCAGTTTTTCTAAAAAAACTAAATATACAGCTACCACATGATCCAGCAATTACACTCTTGGGCATTTTTACCCAGAGGAATGGAAACTTACATTCACACAAAAATCTCATGAAAAAGTTTACAGCAGTTTTATTCACAACAGTTAACTGGAAATAATGTAGATGTCCTTCAACAGGTGAATGAATAAACAAACTCTTTTACATCCATACCATGAAATAATACTGAGCAATGAAAATGAATGAACTCTTAATACACTCCATAACTTGTATAAATCTCTGAAGAATTATACTGAGTGAAAAAAAGCCAAACCCCAAAACTTATTCTATTATTTTCTATTTCTTTAATATTCATGAAATGACAAAATTATAGAAATGGTGAACATATTAGTGCTTGCCAAGGATAAAATGCGGGTGTAGTTGTGGGTGTGGAAGGGAAGTATGTGTGAATATAGAAGTGCAACTTGAGGGTGATGGAAATGTTCAGTATCTTATCTTCAATGCATCAATATCACTATTCTGGATGTTATATTTGCTACAGTTTTGTGAGACACTACTAATGGTGAAAACTGTGTAAAATGTACACAGACTCTCTTTGTACTATTTTTTTCAAGTGCAAGTGAAGCCAAAGTCAAAATTGCCTCAAAATATTTAATTTTTGAAAGACTCTTTAGAGACATATTCTTCAGTTACATTATGTGAGCTTTATTTGTACATGAATTCAAACAAATTCTAAAAAAAAAACAAGTTTATGACATTAGTGATACATCCGGAAATTTGTAGACTGACCAAATGTTTGATTACATTAAAAGTCATTGTTAAAAATCATTGGTTAGGCTAGGCATCTTCTTTTTATTTTTAAAAATAGCTTTATCTTTAGAGGTTAATAATGGTATATGTAAGGATATAACATACATATAAAGATATAATGCCTGGAATATGCATCAAAATAATATGTGATGGAAGGAAATGGGTGGGAGATAAAACAAGTTTTACCATGACTTTGAATTGTTGAAGCAATGTGATGTATATTTGGAAGTTTATTAGATTATTCTCACTACTTCTATGTATGTTTAAGATATCCCATTAAAAATATGAAGATTTTAAAAGCCATGAGAAAACATTCACTTTCTAAAATTGAGGGTATTTTAAACATCATTGATTAGGTTTTGCTTTACTTCAAATGTGTCCTCTTATGCAAAATCAAGCACATACAGGGCAAAATTTATTTTAAAAATGTTGTTTGTAAAGGTCAGTCTCCTCCCTCTTTCAAGTATATCCCAAGTTCAATCCCAAATTTACACAACTTATTTTCCCAGCCTCTCATATCATTCCACTCACCTCCTTTACAGTTAGCCAAATTCCATTGATCATTCTGCATTCATCTTACTAAAGAGTGTATTATATGCCTATTAAAAATCTTCATAATTAGTTTAGTTTTTTAAGTTAGCAACAATAGAACGCTATATTGAAACTTTTTCACTAAAGAGCACAGCAGCTTGAAAACATGGTCACCATGTTGCCAGGGTAATGTCAGAACCCAGAAACAAGCCACTCTGAGTCACCCAGATCTTTTTTGGGGGGGCACTCAGGAAAATTATATGAGCTATCACACTGAGAGTTTCTGATTAAGCTACTTTAAGGAGATAAACTAACTACCATTACAGGGGGAATAAAGTAATCAAATCTTTCTTTTACTGAACATGAAAAGCTGCATACAGCCAAATTTTACAGAATCATATTTTGGATTCTATAGTTAAGAAATGCATAAATTTATTCTAATGAAGTTTGTATGTGTGGTTAAAATCATTTATAAAAGTATAATCCTTTGTTGCCTTGCTTGAGGTAGTAAACATTCTAGTTTGGATATTAAAGAATAATACATGATCTACACACTGGGGTTAGTAATTTCTGGAGTGGTTGGAGATTTTGAGCCACTCTAGTCATATTTCTAAAGAGAATTTAGTTTCTAACAACTGTCTGAATTGTGATACAACGATAAGTGAAGTTGTCCAAATGTTTTCCTTTCTGAAAAACACTGACCTAACCAGAGTTTTATGAATAAGGTGCCAAGGGAAACCAAAATCTTTGCGCATAATTTTTGAAATAGCAAAAGCCTAAAGAGTAAGCATGAAATATATATATACATATATAATATTATATATAATTAATGTGTATATGTCACTCTGAGATCTCTCAAAAAGTCAGCTTCCATAGCTTAATTATTTAACAATTTATCTAACATTCATATTCTTTTAATGGCTTTGCCACCTATATTCATGCTCTCCTGTCACCCCTCAACTGAAACCTAATTAGGCATTGTAATGTGAAAGATTGATCAAATTATAAAAATTAAACTATGAAGACATATTTAGCAACAATACATATTGGTTCCATTCTGAATAGCATATCATTTCAATGGGTTCTCAGTGCATTAGCATATTGGGCTTTGGTGAGCTCAATGTGAGCTTGGGTGAGCTTTGGGCTCTTGTACTGTATATCAACCTATTTCCTATAGTCAAAATTGTATAATTTGTATCCAACCCCTTTTCAGGGGCCTAGAGTCCTAGGCAAGTTAGTTGATCATAATGGCAGGAGATGAAATTAATGAAGATTATCCAGTGCAAACACATGGGTATTTATCAGCATTCAATAATTCCAATGGTGCTGTGTGTGTGATGCTCAAGACCACGATGTCTATTTCTAGAAATGAGTTTTTGCAGAAGTTGGACTCACTTGAACAACAAAACTGGAATTAGTTTCTGTGTACATATTAAATTCAATGTTTTGGGTTTATTTGGCAACTCAAGGAGTTAATCCTAAGGAACATCCAGTAAAACAGGAATTGGAAAGGATCAGAGTATACATGAACAGAGTCTAAGAAATAACAGAAAGAAAAAGGCTGACAAGCTGGACAGAGGTACAGCTTCAAGATTTGTAAACAAAAATGCCCTCTGGGAACCAAAATCTAAAAATGCATCAAAAGTTGCCAATAGAGGGAAAAGAAAAACCAATTTCTGATTTTGAAGTACATATATTCAAAAAGTGCTTTATTTTTGTTGTTTTCCACAAAATAAAGGGTGAGTATATGCAATGCAGGCTTTAAATATATTCCATTTTGAATTAATAGATAAAGTTCACACTTTAAATTTCTAATGCTTAATGCTTTTTTCCAGAAAGATTAAGTTATCTTTATTGATTTTTCTACGGAGATATTTAAGGGTTTTAACATTGTGGTATATTCCTAACTTACTATCTTTTTTGACAAGGCTCTTATTTCCTTATATAGGTCATTCCTTCATGTACTGTTTTATAAACAACTATGAAATGTAATCTAAATGCTCTTTGTAAAAATTTTGTACTATTTTAAATGAGTAATGATCTGATGAAATATGTCATCTGAAGACTGAAGTTATAAGCACATCCATTTGCACTACATAATGTAAGAAAGAATGAAATAACTTAAATGTCCTTTTTTTTGCTGTGGTTATTTCATCATGTTTTCATGATTTTGGAATTATTGCTTTTTTATATTCAAAGTGTGAAATTAAAACTTTAAGGTTATCTTTTAATTCATGCCTATATTTTATATCTATGTCCCATTTAAAATGAAATACATCGTATTCTCTTTTCTTTTAGGTGGGAAATGAGGTTGTATTTAGATGGCTGAATTTTAGCATAATGACTATACCTGGTTTAAAAAGGCTTTAAATGTGTAGCTAAGCTGTTTATTTTTCTCTTTTGTGTAATTTGCCCTTCAAATTAGGAAGTTAGATTTTAGAAACCATCACAAATAAAGAAATTCATGAGTTTTTGTTCTTGATGCTTATTGCTTTAGATAAATACCCACAGTTCTGTTGCTCTCACATTTTTAGATTTTTTGCTTATATGTTTTTGAGGCTATGTCACGTACATACAAGTGTTTGGGGACAATTTATATAATCCTACTTAAGTAGAAGGAGTAATCCAAAGGAGATTACATTGTGTTTATATTCTGATTTATCTTTTGGGACTATTTGTTACAGAGAATTCTACATAGTAAACATTTAAAAATGCCTACAAAAACTTGGAGAATTTGGTTAAACTCCACTCCAAAAGGCAATACATTTTGTGACACCCCATTCATTTTATGCAAGGTTATCAAAGCAGAAAAACCTGCAATAAATATATCTGTTTACTACACTTCAGTTCCAAAGTCATCCTTTTTTTAATCTACAGTGTGACATAATTAAAAAAAAATAGATCTTGTACATTTTAGATTTGTTTCCAATCACCTAGAAAATCTGGATGCATGTTAATCCATGGATTAAGATATAAATCTCTTTTCAGCACATTATCCATTAACTTTTGATTAATTTCCCCAGTCATAGATACTCCAGTCTTTAGCTTTTAGCAACAGTGAATATCAATATTATAAAGTTTGCTACTAAAGCATTTTCTTGCACCAATTCTGACATTGTCAAAGAACTGAAAAAAATGGATAAGGTAAGTGGTACCTGAATATAATTTAACATAGCCTTTTGTGGAAGAAGGAATGGTCACACAAGATCTATTTTGATTCCTAAGAGACACAGTGCAGGCTGATTTTAGTGCACATAATTCAATGTCAGTATCTCAGGCTTCTACCTCATAATCTTACCAAATAGATTTATGACCCTGAGACAGCAGCATATCCTTTTATGAGGTTCCACATTTGAAAAATGAGAGAGCTGGATCTTCAAGCCCCAAAAAAGTTTGGGGATATTATGTGAGACAATACATTACCTGATAATTCTAAGACACACAATATACCATTTTGTTTTATAAGACATTATCACTTGTATCATAAATGTGTTTGAACATTTTCACATGATTATACTTATGAATTCTATTGCATGCTTGGCTATGTAAAAGACCGAATAGGAAAAATAAGATGCATGAAACACAGACCCTTTCCTCAAGGAAGATTACTTGGGGCATAAAATAAGAATATATACATAATTCTAGTTTTAATGCATCTAATACAAGATAAAAGATGATATGAATCATGAGACAAGTAAATATAAAATGGAGAAAAATGCAGAGGGAACATGGTAAATAGAGGAAGAGGGGAAGGAAACTGTGAGGTCTTCATGGGGCACAGTGAAGACTTTAGTTTATTATGTTGAAATTAGTTGTAACTTTGAGAAACTGGAGGAAGAGAAAGTAGTTTTTTGTTGGAAGCTGCAGTCTTTGCTTTGTGCATTCTAACTCAGAACTTTGCCACAGAGCATGCTCCATTATTCTGGAGTCTGCTGTTAGTCTTTTATTTATTCATATATATTTCTCTATATTATTGGAAAACAACTAGTTGGGATAACTGTATCTATTATAAAAAGAAATGTGAAGCCTTGAATAGATAATCAGGTGTTTTTCAATTAGTTCTCAACAGCAAAGTTTTATGTATAACATGAGAAAAGTACAAGAAGGCAATTTGAATAGCGGAAATATTTTAGATGAACATAAAATGTAAGGACTTATTTTTCATAACAAAATTTGACTTTCTATAATAGGCTGTGTTATTTAGTCAAGTGTTTGGCTAAAAATACACTTGCAATGGAAAGAACTGTAGGAAGACGACAGAATAGGGAGTTCCAGGACACAGTCCTTCCACCAGAAAAACTATAAAAATATAGTAACTGTCTGAAACAGCTAATTTGAAGCTCTGGAGGCCAGAAGAATGCTGTATAACATCCAGGGAAGAGTAGGAGTAAGAGGCTGGTAAATCATGGTAAAGCACAGTAAATTGCTCTCTTCACACAGTGGCTACCAGCTCCCATAATCCACTCTCCTGGCAGGGCACCATGGGTTCTAGCTCATGGTTAGATTGCTGGTGACAGAAATGGGCATAAAAGTCCTCTTCCTGAGGACCAGGAGTGAGCTCGGTCAATCACTGATCATGGCTTTTGATTAGTGACTTCAGATAGGTGGGGGCCCAGCTCTGAGAGTGGCCATTAATTGAACCTGCCTTGAAAAAGCCTGTGGCAGAGGACACTATGGGCACTACACTTCCTCATTGCTTCATGGGATGTTCAAATAAAGGGCTGCATTTGCTGTGCAGGCCAAGGAAGCTCAGCTTTGGAAAGCCATTGGAGAATCTTTTGGGATCCTTACTGATCCTCTCCTCAGGGAACTTTGGAGCTGGTCTGTGCCCATTTGTAATTCCCTGGTCCTGTTATGGCTGGGAGAGTCTGACTTGGGAAAGTCCTCTCTGAGGTAGACTCCTCCCAGAATTTGCCCTCCAGGCAAAAGCAGCTTGAAACAACAAATGTAGAGGAAGAAACTATAAGAGCAGACAATCTGGGACAAATAACTTCCAGCTTCAAATACCTTGGAGAGAGATATTTGTCTCCAGGGAAACAGAGGGGACAACCAAACTCCTGGAAACAGGAGACTACAAAGCAAATAACAAAAAAACCCCAGGACAAGACACAGGGTCAGAACGACTGGGAAAGCACAAAACACTGCATTCATTTTTAGCAGACCTTCTTGATAGGAAACTTGAAGCTCAAGAGAATCTCTGTCTTATCACCAACTGTGTACAAAACCAAGAAACAGACATCTCAGGGAATAAATCTCAGAGTTAACATTTTAAAATATCAAAATGTACAGTATAAAACAAAAAAGTACAAGACAAAGAAGCAGGAAAAGATGGCTCATCCAAAGGAAGAGGATAAAAATCCAGAAAACAATAAAAAAGAAGACCAGATTGTGGACATACTGCACTAAGACTTTTAAAATATTATATTGAGATGTTCAAGGAGAAGATGAAAAATATAGAGAAGGAACTAAAGGGTATCAGGGAAACAATGAATGAGCAATATGAGAATCTTAGTAAAGTGATAGAAATTTTAAAAGGAAACCAAACAGAACTACTGGAATTGAAGACCACAATAATTGCAATGAAAAATGCCCAGGAGGGTTTCAAGAGCACACTAGAGCTGACAGAAGAAACAATCAGTGACCTTGAAGACAAGACACTTTAAATGAGTCTGACTGAGAAGAAAAAAGGAAAAAGAATTGTAAAAATTATCACTTATAATAGTCTAAGACACCACTGGGACACCATCAAACATACATTTTTTGGAGTCCCAGAAGGAGATGAGAGAAAGGATCAGAAGGAATATTCAAAGAAATAATGACAGAAACCTTCCCAATTAGAAGAAGACATGAATATACAAATCCAGAAGACCAGAGAACACAAAAGAGGATAAACATGAAGAAAAATACACCTCATCATATATTGTATTGATCACACTTAATAGAAATCAAAGGAGAAAGAAAGTTCTGAAAGTTGCAAGAGATAAGCAACTCACTATGTACAAGGGAATCCCAATAAGATAGTGTTAATTTCCCATCAGAAACCATGGAGGCAAGAAGGCTGTGGCTTGAAATGCTTAAAGTACAGAAAGAAAACAACCACAAACAAGAATTTTATATCTGGCAAGACTTACTTTCAGAAATGAGGGAGACATTAAAACATTCTCAGATTAAAAAAAAAAAAAAAAAGGTGAGGAAGTTCATCAACACTGCATCTGCCATACAAACAATAATAATAGGAGTTCTTCAGCCTGAAAGGAAAGAACATTAGGCAGGGATTCAAAGTTGCATAAAGAAATAAAGACCTGTGGTAAAGGTAACCATTTGGGTAATTACAAATCCCAGTAATTTTTTAGTGCATTGTTTGGTATGTACCTCCACCTCTTACCTCTTACAGGTGCTTAAATGCAAATGCATAAAAAATAATGAAAAATCTATGGTTTTGGACATACAATAAACAAGGATATAAGTGGCAACACACACAAAAACAAAGGTAGGGGAACAGAGTGGTATAGGAAAAGTATATGTGAATGCTATTGAGGTTAATTGGTTTAAACCAAATATGATTGCTATATATTTAGAATGTTAAATCTTAACCCTATAGTGACAACAAGGAAAATAGATGAAAAATATATCCAGGTAGAAGAGAGAAGGCACTCAGCATTGTTCAAAACAAAAATCAAATAAAATTAAGAGTAGGCATTTACAGAATCATTGAGGGGCAAAAAAGGTTTAAGACATACAAAGGCTAAGTAACAAAGTGGCAGAAGAAAATACTGCATCATCAGTAGTGACTTTTAATGTAAGTGGGTTAAAGACTCCAGTCAAAAGGGAGAGATGGGCAGTATAAATTAAAACACAGGAACCAACTATATGCTGTCTCCAAGAGTCTCATCTTAAATTCAAATTCAAGTAGTTTGTAAGTGAAAGGATTGAAATATTCCATGCAAGTAGGAACCAAAAGAGAGCTTGAGTAACTATACTAATATAAAAAATAGACTTTAAGTAAAAAACTGTTATGGAAAAAGATGGTCATTACATACTGAAAAAGGGGAAAGTTCAAGAAGTAACAGTTATAAATACATATGCACCTATTGACAGAGCCACAAAATATATGAAGCAAATACTGGGAGAACTGAAATTCATGATTCTACATTAATAGTAGACTTTAATACACCACTTTGAATAATGAATAGAACATCTACACAGAAGATCAACAAGGAAATACAAGTCTTGAATGACATTCTAAACAAACTAGATTTAATGGACATATATATAACACTTCACCCAATGAAAACAGAATGCAATTTCTTCTGTAGTGCACATGAATCATTATCCAGGAAAGACCAAATGAAAGATCATACAATAAGTCTCAATAATTTCAAAAATATTGATGCCATACAATATATACACTTCAAACAAAATGGAATGAAACTAGAAATCCATAACAGAGGGAGCAATGGAAAACTCACAAATATGTGGAAAGAAAGCAATATACACTTAAGCAGCCAATAGATTAAAGAGGAAATCACAAACAAAATCAGGAAATATCTTGAGGCAAACAAAAGTGAAAATACATCATACCAAAACCTATGAGATGTTTCAAAGGCAGTGCTGAGAGGGAAAACATGGCTCTAAATGCATTCAGTAATAAAGAAAAAAGACTTCAAAAGAGAGACCTAACATAAAAACTGGAAGAATTCAAAAAATAAAGGCAAACTAAAGCCACAGTGAGCAGAAGGAAGGAAATAATGAAGATTAGAGCAGAGATAGATGACATAGAGAGTAGAAAACAATATAGAGACTCAACAAAACCAAAAGTTGGTTCTTTGAAAAGATCAATATAATGTCAAACTTTAGCCTGTCTGACAAAGAACAAAAGAGAGGATACAAGAAATGAAAATCAGAAATGTAAAAGGGAACATTACTTCAGATCTCACTGAAATAAAAAGACAATAAAAGAATAATGTGAATATTTGTACAATAAACTAGATAACATAGATGAAATGGACAAATTCTTAGAAACAAAACCTACATACATTGACTCAAAAAGAAATAGATGATCTCAACAAACCATTTACTGGTAGAGAGATTGTATCAGTAATAAAAGAAAACCTTGCCACAAAAAAATGCTCAGCACCAGATGACTACACAGGGGTATCTACCAAACATTCCAAGGAGATTTAATGTCAATACTGCTCAAACTTACAAAAAATGAAGAGGATTTAACACTCCCTAATTCATTCTATGAAGCCAACATAGCCTTCTTCCCAAAGCCAGATAAAGATACCACAATAAAAGTAAACTGCAGATGAATATCCCTTACAAATATAAATGCAAAAATCCTCAACCAAATTCAAAAAAAAAATTCAATAGCATATTAAAAGCAGTATACACCATGATTAACTGGGATTTATCCATAGTATGCAAGGTTGGTTCCACATAAGGAAATCAATTAAAGTCATGCACCGCATTAACACAATGAAGGGAATAAAAACACATGATCATCTCAATTGATGCAGAAAGGCATTTGACAAAATCTAGAACCATTTCTTTTTTAATGGAATTTTATTGAGATACATTCACATACCATAGAGTCATCCAAAGTGTACAATCAATTGTTCACAGCATCATGATATAGTTGTGAATTCATCACCACAGTCAATTTATGAACTTTTTCATTACTCCAAAATGATAAAAATAAGAATAAAAATAAAAGTAAAAAAGAACACCCAAAACATTCCTTATCCCAATCCCCCCTATTATTCATTTACTTTTTGTTTCCATTTTTCTAGTCATTTATCCATACACTGGATAAAGGGAGTGGGAACCACCAGGTTTTCACAATAATATGATCACACAATATAAGCTATACAATCATCTTCAAGAATCAAGGCTACTGGATTGCAGTTCAACAGTTTCAGGTATTTCTTTCTAGCTGTTCTAAAACACTAAAAACTAAAGAGGGATACCTATATAATACATAAGAATAACCTCCAGAATGACCTCTCAAATCCATTTGAAATCTCACATGTCTCATGTCTCTTTCCCCTTTTGGTCAAGAAATCTTTCCAATTCCATGATGGCAGGTCGAGGAACATCCCCAGGAGTTATGTTCTACATTACCAGGGAGATTTACACCCCTGGGAGTCTTGTCCCATTTAGAGGGAATGGCAGTGAGTCTACCTGCCAAGTTGGCTTAGAGAGAGAGACCACATATGAGCAAAAAAAAGAGGTTCTCACATATAGCACTGCTTCTTGATAAAAACTCTTAGAACACTAGGAATAGAAGGAAACTTCCTCAACATGATAAAGTGCATATATGAATAGCCCAAAGCTAACAGCCTACTTATTGTTGGAAGACTGAAAGCTTTTATTTGTAAGATATGGAACAGGACAGGGATGCCCAATGTCACCACTGTTATTCAGCATTGTACCGGAAGTTCTTACAAGGGAAAATAGGCATGCCAAAGAAATAAAAGGCATCCAAATTTGAAAGGAAGAATTAAAACATTCTCTATTGCATATGACATGATCCAACATCAGAATATCCTGAAAATTCCAGAACATAGCTCCTAGAGGTAATAAATGAATTCAGCAAAGTGGCAGGGTTCAAGATCAACATCCAAAAATAAGTAGTGTTCCTATACACAAGTAATGAACAATTGGAATAAGAAATCCAGAAAAAATTGCATTCAAAATAGCAACTAAAATAATTAAATATTTAGGAATAAATCTAACCAAGAGTGCAAAGGACTTGTACAAGAAAACTACAAAACATTGTAAAAAGAAATTAAAGAGGAATTAAATAAATTGAAAGACATTCCATGTTCATGGATTGGAAGACTAAATAGCATTAAGATGTCAATATGACCCAAGAAAATTTATCAATTCAATGCAATCCTAATCAAAGTTCCAACAACCTTCTTTGCAGGAAAGGAAAAGCCAATCATCAAACATACATGGAAGGATAAGGGGACCCAAATGGCTAAAGCTATCTTGAAGATGAAGAATGAAGATGGAAGACACACAGTTTCTGACCTTAAAACTTATTAAAAAGCCTCAGTAATCAAAACACCATTGTACTGGTGCAAGGACAGACATATAGATCAATTAAATGCAATTGAGAACTCAGAAAACAGCCATCACATTTATGTCCAACTGATTTTTGACAAGAGGACAAAGAGCAGTTTTGGGGAAAAATAGTATTGTCAACAAATGGTGCAGGGAAATCTGAATCTGCATGTGCAGAAAAAAAAAGGAGGAAGGAAAAAAATAGTTTTGTGGGGGAATTTGAGAATGCCAGTTTCTCAAATGCTAACTAAGCCTTCACTGCGTGTGTGTGTGTGTGTGTGTGTGTGTATGTGTATGTGTGCATGGGATACATGGCCCTTTGGATCACCTCATTTCTTCCATTGGACTCCAGACTCTTAAATCTGCTTTTCAAAGAGTCTAACTTCAAAATTATGAACAGCAGTATTTGAATGGAACTGAAATGCATTCAGCACACAATGGAAAAAGAGAGAGCTGAAAGTGGTAACTATACAGAATGGATATTAACTTGGTGTCCCAAATATGACCTTTAAATCATTTGATGCTTCATACCACAGAGATTTGGAGAGCAGACTCTTTCAGAACAAGCCAATTTGTTTTTATTTTTTATTATTATGAAACACTCAGACTTCAAGAATGAATTCTCTAAACCCATTGTCCCCAAAAATTTGGAAGTTCACAAGCTTACAGCCAGGATGGTCTGATGTTTGGTCAGGACCTCTTTTTTCAGAGATAATATTTCTTCCTGGTCTCCTTTGTACTGTTTTGACAGAACTTAGAACCATTAAAGTGCTTGAAATTTAAATTTACAGATATTACAGGGGAAGTTTCTGAGAAGCTCATGGATTTTCTTTAAAATTTTCTCCTGTAGCTTAAATAGTGTTTATTCTTATGTTGACATGAATAGTTGCTGTTCTGTGATTTATTGGAAGAATTCCAGAGTGCTACATTGGTGACACTTTAGAAAGTATTGAATTCAAATTTGGTTTATTTCTCAAGTCTCTTTAGCAGCTGTTGTTTTGTTTTTTTTTTTTTTTAATTCATTTTATTGAGATATATTCACAAACCACGCAGTCATACAAAACAAATCGTACATTTGATTGTTCACAGTACCATTACATAGTTGTACATTCATTACCAAACTCAATCACTGACACCCTCATTACCACACACACAAAAATAACCAGAATAATAAAGTGAAAAAGAGCAACTAAAGTAAAAAAGAGCACTGGGTGCCCTTGTCTGTTTCTTTGTTTGTTTCTTTCCCCCACCTTTCCACTCATCCATCCACAAACTAGACAAATGGGAGTGTGATCCCTATGGCCCCCCCCAATCCCACTGCCCCCCCTCATAAGCCACATTTTTATACAATTGTCTTCAAGATTCATGGGTTCTGGGTTGTAGTTTGATAGTTTCAGGTATCCACCACCAGCTACCCCAATTCTTTAGAACCTGAAAAGGGTTGTCTATATTGTGTGTAAGAGTGCCCACCAGAGTGACCTCTCAGCTCCTTTTGGAATCTCTCTGCTACTGAAGCTTATTTCATTTCCTTTCACTTCCCCCTTTTGGTCAAGAAGATGTTCTCCATCCCACAATGCTGGGTCTACATTCCTCCCCGGGAGTCATATTCCACATTGCCAGGGAGATTCACTACCCTGGGTGTCTGATCCTACGTGGCGGGAGGGCGGTGATTTCACCTTTCAAGTTGGCTTAGCTAGAGAGAGAGGGCCACATCTGAGCAACAAAGAGGCATTCGGGAGGAGGCTCTTAGGCACAATTATAGGGAGGCCTAGCCTCTCCTTTGCAGCAACAGTCTTCCCAAGGGCAAATTCCGTGGTAGAGGGCTCAACCCATCAAACCACCAGTCCCCTATTTCTGTGGGCATGTTAGCAACCATTGAAGTAGAGCAGGCCAATACCCCTGCATTCTCCACCATCTCCTCAAGGGGGCTCTGCATATTTTTTCCTTGTTTTTTTTTTTAACTTTTTTTTCTAAATCAACTGTATGAAAAATAAAAAAATTAAAAAAAATTAAAAAAAAACATACAATAAAAGAACATTTCGAAGAGACCATAACAAGGGAGTAAGAAAAAGACAACTAACCTAAGATAACTACTTTATTTCCAACGTGTTCTTACTCTACCCCAAGAAAGTAACCTAATATAGCAACATTTCTGTGAACTTGGTCCTACTATACCCATCAGAAATTAACAGACCATAGTCATTCCTGGGCATCCCCAGAACATTAAATTTACCCATGATAGCTTATCTGTCCTTCTTGGATTATTGTTCCCCTTTCCTTAATTGCTCTCTATCGCTAGTTCCCCTATATTCTACATTATAAACCATTTGTTTTACATTTTTCAAAGTTCACATTAGTGGTAGCATATAATATTTCTCTTTTTGTGCCTGGCTTATTTCGCTCAGCATTATGTCTTCCAGGTTCATCCATGTTGTCATATGTTTCACATCGTTCCTTCTTATTGCCGTGTAGTATTCCATCGTGTGTATATGCCACATTTTCTTTATCCACTCATCTGTTGAAGGACATTTGGGTTGTTTCCATCTCTTGGCAATTGTGAATAATGCTGCTATGAACTTTGGCATTAGCAGTTGTTTTAATGCAACTTTTTTAGGTATATTCACAATGGTTCCAAATATCATCACATATTTGTGCAATCAACACCATAATCAATTTTATAACATTTTTTACTCCAATAATAATAACATAAAATAAAAATATAAAAGAATACCCAAAACATCCCTTACCCCTATCCCCCCTATTATTGACCCTAATATTGGTGTGGTACATTTGTTACTGTTTATGAAAGAATGTTAACATATTATCATTAATTATAGTGCATAGCTTGCAAAAGGGACATTTTCTCCCATTTACCACTTTGTTATTAACTCCTTCTAATAGTACCATACATTTGTTCTCTTTCATGAAAGAAAGTTTTAATATTTATGCTGCTAATCACAGTCATTATCCACCAGAAGATTCACTGTGTTATAGATTCCCATGTTTTTACTTCTAGGTTTCCTTCTTGTGACATACATGATTCTAAACTACCTCTTTCAACCACATTCACTCATAGTTCAGCACTATTAATTATACTCACTGTAATGTGCTACTCTCCAACAGTTTTTAATTGTCTTAACCACAAAAGCTGGGTAAGCAATTAGTTCCCTTTTGAATGTCTCCTAAGTGGGAAGCATTGACTTAAAAACCAAGGTTGGGTGGTATAAGATGAATTTGATATGCTTTCTTCCCTTCAGGAACTTACACTCTGAGTGAACTAATGAAGCAAATGTATTTGAAAGGATACATATAATTCCAGGTAATACATGCTAATCACATTAATGGGTACTAATGATAAGTGCTCTTGAAGTTCTTGGGTGACAAAAATCATTCTCAGTGAAGCTGGGTAGGGCTTAAAAGAGAAATAGAAATCCAAGATGTGCCTTGAAGCATTTGAATTGGTCATGTCAGAAGGATCTGTGACTCTTGGTAGTGGGTGAATAGTGATATGCAGCTTCAAAATGGTCCTTAATGATCTCTACCTTCTGATAGTCACACTCTTATGTGATCCCTTCCCCTTGAGTGTTGGCTGGATTTATTGACCCACTTACAATGAAGAGAATATAGAAGAAGTGATGGGTTGTTACTTCTGAGGTTAAGTTACAAAATGACTATGGCTTCCATCTTGTGTGCTCCCTTTTGCATCTATCTTTCCCAGACTTGTTCTTGGCGAAGGCAAGAACTGATAGCTCCAGAAAAACAACCAGCAAGTACCAGAAGACTGCTAACAGCCTCAGGAGTGAACTTGAAGACAGAACGTCCTCAAGCTGAGCTTTTAGATGACTGTAGCCTGGCAACAACTTCATTGCAGCCTCTTGAAAGGCTCTGAGCCAGAGGCACCTGGATAAGCCACACAAGTATTCCTGACTCTCAGAAACTGAGGTAATAAAATTTTCTTATATAAAGCTCTAAGTTTTGGAATAATTTGTTAAACAGAAATAGGTAACTAACATAGGATTGGACTTCTTGCATTGGCTTAACCCAAGGTATAGAGGTTAAAAAGAAAAGGAAAGGAAAGAAAAGAAAAAAGAAAAAAGAAAAGAAAAGAAAAGAAAAAAGAAATCTCTGAGACTATGCTTGGCACAGTGAGGATATTAGGTTTTTGTTTGCCTGCTTTGCAAAAAGTTTTGGTTTATTCCTCTGAGTGGGTAAATTTATGTTTGAGAATAACAGAAAGTAGAAATAAAAATCTCTGTCTTATGGACTAATATGAAGAAATTGATTAGCAATTCAATCAGTTCAATTGTTATGGATTGGAAGATAGATTCCAATTTTGTGAACACATAGACAAATAATGGTGCCAAATTTGCAAACACTGGGACCCTAAGTAAAAGATGATTGCAAGGCATAGAAAAATGTTAGCATTTTCAGTTTTATTTGTGCTTACTTTGCAATAACTGAGTTTTTTCTTTATCTGAAAAAATTCATAAATCATATTTTATTTCATAATGATCTTTTTTTAATACCAACAAATGAACAAGAAAATTAAATGTCTCACATTTTTTTCAATGCTGTCACATAAAGGAACAGAACAATCAGGCCCAGAACAAGACTAAAATTTTAAAGGAGGCACTTTGGCTAAACTATGTGAATGTTTTGAACAAAATCTCTTAGTCAAGAATTCCATATTCTCATTGCCTTGAGATACTCCTCTCTTGTGTGGCCAGGAATATGGCCCAAGATGCAGATTCTAATTGCTTGGCAAAAAAACTATTTTTGCAATTAAATTAAAACTTTTGTGCATTTGGAAAAATTTAGTTGCAGTCACTCATGGGAGAAATTCAGGACAAGCAGTTGCTTACTAATTCCTATTTTTGTCCCTTACTTTATGCTGATGGTGTCATGTATTCCCAATTTTTGTTAAGGCATATTCATATTTATGTTTTGAACCACCTAATCCTCACAGACAGAATGTCATGGCAGAAATTCAATTACATTTCAAATTGATGATAAACTTTGGGAGAAAGCCATGGAAACATACTTTATTTGTTTCAGACACAGCACATCATTGGGTGTGTAGGTGTGTTAAGAAATTGTCCTCCATGTTGAAAGAATATATCCCTCACTCAGTTTAGAGTCACCTGGGTTTTATTCAATTTTTAGAATTGAACAGATTAGTTTCTTGTGCAGTGCACTTAGCACTGATGTTGTAATTCAGTAAGAAAAGTTTAGTTTTTCATCTCTAAATACAGACACCATTGAAGGGGAAGATGTGCTTGTGCCGGTTTGAATGTATTGTGTCCCCCAAATGCCATTATCTTTGTAGTTTTGTGGGGCAGAAGTTTTGGTGCTGGTTAGATTTGCTTGGAATGTGCCTCACCCAGCTGTGGGTGATGATTTTTGATGGGATGTTCCCGTGGAGGTGTGGCCCCGCCCATTTGGGGTGGGCCTTGATCAGTGGAGCCATATAAATGAGCTGACTCAAAGAGAGGGAACAGAGTGTAGCTAGGAGTGATGTTTTGAAGAGGAGCAAGCTTGCTGGAGAGGAATGTCCTGGGAGAAAGCCATTTTGAGGCCGGAGCTTTGGAGCAGATGCCAGCTGCCTTCCTAGCTAACAGAGGTTATCCGGACACCGTTGGCCATCCTCCGGTGAAGGTACCCGATTGCTGAGGTGTTACCTTGGATGCTTTGTGGCCTTAAGACTGTAACTGTGTAGTGAAATAAACCCCCGTTTTATAAAAGCCTATCCATCTCTGGTGTTTTGCATTCTGCAGCATTAGCAAACTAGGACAGATTTTGGTACCAGAAGTGGGGTGCTTTTGCTGCTGAGTTTGCAAATAGCAAACATGTTGGAATGGCTTTTCAAATGGATAAGGGGAAGATTCTGGAAGAATTGTGAGGAGCTTGATAGAAAAGGCCAAAACTGCTTTAAAGAGACTGTTTATGGAAATGTGGATTCTACAGATACTTCTGACGAGGCCTTGAACAGAAATGATGAATATGTTGTTGTAAACTGGAAGAAAGGCAATCCTTGTTTTAAAGTGGCACAGAATTTGGCAAAATTGAGTCCTGGTGTCAGATGGAAGGAAGAATCTGGAAGCAACAACCTGGAATACCTAGCTGAGGAGATCTCCAGACTACATGTGGAGGACGTACCCTGGCTTCTCCTTGCAGCTTATAGTAAAATGCGAGCTGAAAGAGATAAACTTAGAACTGAACTCTTGGGTTCAAAGAAACCAGAAGCTGATGGCTTGGAAAATTATGAGCTTCCAGGGGGTGGAATCCCTGAAGCTATAGCCCAACATGAGGATGTAACCAAACACAGACCCCAGCCGCCATTTCAGTACAAGCCAAGATTGGAGATGGAATTATCCAGAAAGGATTTGTGGAAAGTCCTATTGTCTAATGGCTTTGACCCCTGTGTGCTTCATGCAAAGCCAACAGAATTTTTGTGAGATATTTATAGACAGAGCCATTGCCGGTCTGGACTGGAGGAGACAGACAAGGAAAAAATTAAAGGAAAAATTTCTTCAAAGACAGAGCCATGGAGGTTGAGGTCTGGAGTCAAGAGGTCTTGGGCTGGGAGAGCGGAGCAGCCCACATGCATGGAAAGGGTGAGTTTGCCCTGGAGGTCGAGGGCGGGCTTTCTGCTTCGATGCTCAGGAAATGTCCTGCCACCCCAAGCCCCAAAGAGGGCGGAGCACATTCCCAGGGAATTGGGGAGAGCCTGGCTGCCACCACACTGCTCTGAAGGGGTTGAGCGTGTGTCCCGGAAATGGAAGGGAATCCGGGAGCTGCCCCGATGTTTGAGGAGGGTGGGGCCAAGAAGGTGGTCTCCCCAATGTGTGGATATGTTGGAGCACTCACCCAAGCATTTGGAGAGGAAAGGGCTGCCGAAAAGGCCCTTAAGAAGGGTTAAGCTCCCGCTCTCTCAGTCCCCAAGGATGCAACGTTGTTCTGTAAATGACTCTCAGACTTTGAAATCTAATGGAGTTTGTCCTGCGGGTTTTAGGAACTGTTTTGCTCCTGTTAACCCTGTTTTCCTTACTGTTTCTCCTTATGGCAATGGAAATGTTTATCCTATGAATGTCTTTCCTTTGTATATTGGGAGCACATAACTTGTTCTAAGTTCACAGATCCACAGCTAAAGAAAGATTGTGCCTTGGGACTGACCACGCCTAAATTGATTTTGATGGGATTTTGTGCTTAACTTTTGTTACTGAAATGATTTAAGGTTTTGTGATATTGTGATGGAATGAATGCATTTTGTATTTGGAAAGATAGTGTCATTTTAGGGTCCAGGGGGTGGAATGTGCCAGTTTGAATGTATTGTGTCCCCCAAATGCCATTATCTTTGTAGTTTTGTAGGGCAGAAGTTTTGGTGCTGATTAGATTTGCTTGGAATGTGCCCCACCCAGCTGTGGGTGATGATTTTTGATTGGATGCTCCCATGGAGGCGTGGCCCTGCCCATTTGGGGTGGGCCTTGATCAGTGGAGCCATATAAATGAGCTGACTAAAAGAGAGGGAGCAGAGTGTAGCTGGGAGTGATGTTTTGAAGAGGAGCAAGCTTGCTGAAGAGGAACGTCCTGGGAGAAAGCCGTTTTGAGGCTGGAGCTTCGGAGCAGATGCCAGCTGCCTTCCCAGCTAACAGAGGTTTTCCGGATGCCGTTGGCCATCCTCCGGTGAAGGCACCCGATTGCTGAGGTGTTACCTTGGACGCTTTGTGGCCTTAAGACTGTAACTGTGTAGTGAAATAAACCCCCATTTTATAAAAGCCTATCCATCTCTGGTGTTTTGCATTCTGCAGCATTAGCAAACTAGGACAGTGCTAAAACATAGAAATTAGTAAAGCATAACCTTGGCTCTTCTACTTACCAGTTTTAATCATTATTACTGTCTGGTTCCCTGGCTGATATTATTCTCAGAACTAACCCCAACTTTAGGTATATTTTTTCTTGCAGTCCCCAAGTATAAGAAAACATCCAAAAAGAAAGGAAAACTTGTTAAAAGTATAGTACTTTTTAGCTTCATTTTTTTCTAAAAACTAAATTCCTGGTTCCCAGAAAACTAAATATCAACTTACCCTATGATCCAGCAATTCCACTACTCAGCAGAAACCTAGAAGATCTGAAGCAGTGACACAAACACACATTAGCACACCAATGTTTACAGTGGTATTATAAACAATTTCCAGAAGATGGAAACAATCCAAGTGTCCTTCAGCAGACAAGTGGTTAAATAAAATGTGGTATATACATATAATGTAATACTGTGCAGCAGTAAGAAGGAATGAGGTCCTGAAACATGTAACAACATAGATGAAACTTGAGGACATAATGCTTAGTGAAATAAGTCAGACACAAAAGCAGAGATATTGTATGTTATCACCAATATGAACTCCCTGAATAATGTGAAATCAGTGTCTTGAAATGTAGAATAAAGGAGATCTAGAAATAGACAGAAGCTAGAGAAGGGGGAATGATTTCCTATAGTATGCAGACCTGTTAATGAGGTTGAACTTAAGGGTAGGGAATGAACAGGGGTGATGATAGTTCATTAATAGAACTGCTGTATTCAAGGTGAACATTATTGAAAGGGGTTGTTTAAAGGCATTTACCCCTTAGTTTAGCACTACAAATATAAATGCTTGCAGGATATACTTCAAAGGTATGACACTGGTACAGAGAGTTAACAACAGAGTGGTATATGGGAAAAAATACATATTGCATACTATGGTCTATATTAAACAGGAATACCTTAAAAGTGCCACACTAATACTAAGGATAAATAATTAGTGGGTGATAAGAGCTTTTGGGTGTTGAGGGTTATAATTGTTTAAAATTGAAAGTGGTGAGTATTGAAAAACTAAGTGAAGACAAAATGAGACATTGTTTACCTTGGACAGAATATATGGTATGTGAAAGTAGGGGCACCCTACTTAATGAGTTTGGCCCTCAGTCTTGAGGCTTGCTCTATGGAAGCATATAGCTGTAAAGGGGAGGCTAAGCCTACCTATAATTATGCATAAGAGTGACTTCCAGAGAACCTCTTTTGTTGCTCAGATGTGGCCTTTCTCTCTCTAAGCCCAACTCTGCAAATAAATTCCTTACCCTTCCCTCTGTGTGGGACATGATCCACAGTGGAGTGAGTCTCCCTGGAAACATGGAACACAACTCCCAGGAATGAGCCTGGCCCAAGCAATGAGGGATTGAGAGTACCCTTTGAGAAGCAACATCAAAGACTACACGCAGTTGAGGAAATACACTTCATTTAAATAGCTTAACCAAGTAGCTAAACCAATAAACAAATAAACAACAAAAAACAAGCCCTATATTTGGATGAAGAGTCTCTAAGAATGCAACACTATATTGTCTAAAATGCCCAATTTTTTGTTAAAAATTAAAACCCATGCAAAAAATAACAGGAAAGCATGGACTATAGAGAGTGGAAAATGCATGGCACAGAAACTTCTATCAGGACAGCTATTATGAATATGCTCAAAGCAACTCAAGAAAATCATAATTAAGAAACAAAGGAATTGAGCCAAGACAAGATGACAGCATAGGGAGATATGGAATTTAGTTTATCCTCTAGTATGGCTAGTAAATAGCCAAGAACTGTTTGGAATAACTGGTTAGGGGACATCTGTGAGCAGACACACATCTTACACTGATCTGGAAAGGTGGAAGGACTGAGATTGCAGCACAGCAATGTAAGTACATCTCCCAAGTTTGGAATCTTGTGCCCCTCCCCCATTCACATGTCAGGCTGTTTTGGAGCCAGTTCCCTGTGGGAAAAATGCAGTCTCTTCTAGGATAAGGGAAGGAGAGCCTGAGTAACCTCCAATTGTGGATTTAATTACCAAATTTGGACTGCTGAATAGAAGATACAGATAAATGCAGAGCACACAGAAAAGAACCCAGAGGTAGCTCTTCCAAAAAGAAGAGGTGGTGCTGACAAAAATAAAAGAAAAGCAAGGTGTTTGGAGTTGGATGAGCTCAGAATACTGGAAAATGGCTGTTCCTCAAGAAAGAGTAACATAGAGCCAGCCACAAAGTCTGGGTCTTGAATGGTGAAACCTGAGAGATAGGGAATGGCTCTGAAGAGGTTTGTTTTTCTTTAATTTTTAGCATAAACAACACAGTAGGCTTTTTTAGTCAAAAGAAATGCACCAGGCAAGGGCAGAGCATTTTCAGTTATCAGCACTGACCCAGGGAAGTTTGGAGTTATGATAGGTCTGAGAGACAAGGTAAATTGTCAGGTGAAGTACATAATTCACTGAAGGGCATATCTTTTCCAAGAAAGGGGGTGGAGCAAGGCCCAGCACAACTGGTTGCTCTCATTAAAGGAATTCAGACACAGGGGCTGGAAAAGAGAAATAGTTGAAGACTGCCTTCTACCTCAGCCTCCCTCTGATGCATGACCCTTGTTGGAACAAGATATGCTGAGAATTAATGGAAACAAACCACTTTACGCTGGAGAGGAGCTGTGGCTTACAAGTACCACTTGCTGGGTATGATAGAAAAATCACAGAATCAAGAGGTTTCAAAGAAAAGACAGTCAGTCACCTTACAGGGACCTACCCCAGGGAGCCTTGATACTGATTACACCCACTTCCTGAGTCTTTGGACTGTTATGTCTGGAAAATATGACTGGGTGGGGTAGATCCCATCTGGAGAGACCCTCCTCTAAAAAAATTTCATTTAGGCAGGGAAAGAACAGAAAGACAAGAGCTGAGAAATTCTGAATAAACAGAAGCTAGGCTACAAGTCTAGAATAAGTTAAACTGAATGTCAAAGAACAGATAGAGAACAAAGTCAATGAACAAGAAAACACTAAAGAAGGAATGACCTCCAGAATAAAATGATCAAAGAAGTCAGATGCCTAGATATCAGCCAAAAAAAAAAAAAAATCACAGTTAATGCAAGGAAGCATGAAGATATGACACAGTCAAAGGAAAAAACTAATGCCTCAACTGAGATACAGAAGTTAAAACAACTAAAGTTGACCAGAAATTCTTATAAATCAATTCAATGAGTTGAAGAAAAATGTGGCAGAAGAGAAGAAGGATATAATGAAGACATGGGGGCAAGATGGTGGCATATGGAGATGTGGAATTTAGTTAGTCCCCTAGACCAACTAGTAAATACCCAGGAACAACTAGTAAATAGTCTGGAACAACAGATTTTGGGACATCTGTGACCAGACACACATCATACACCAGTCAGGAATGGGTGGAATGACCAAGATCTCAGCATAATAACTGTAAGTAAAGCCCCTGCTGAGGTAGGAGCCTCTCTGTCACTGGCATGGCAGGCTGAGTTGTAACACTTCCCTGTGGGAAAATGAAGCAGTCTCTACTAGGAGCAACAGAAGGTAGCTCAAACAAGCTCTCACTGTGGTTATTTTTAACAAATGTGGACTACTGAATACAAGTTATGAGCACAGAAAAACCAAGAGTAAGCAGGAAAGAAGCCCTGCTCTCCTGGAAGACAGGAGGTGGGGCTGATGGAGAAAAAGTATAAATATATCAAAACAGAGGCTTTTGGAATTAGCTGATCTCAGAATACTGGAAAAGGGATGTGTGCCATGACAAGGGGCACATAGAACTAGGTTCCAACTCTGGTTTTGACTGCTGAAACTGGGGGTCAGGGACCAGCTCTGAAAAGGGGATTTCCTTCTTTTTTCTTTAATTTCTCTCATTCTGAGTAGGTCATTGGAGAAAAGCTGAGGCGTTTTCAATTGTCAGTATGACACAGGCAAAGAAGGAGTTAAGGTAGAGAGAAAAAGAAATAAGTCAAGTGAAGGAGATAATTCCCAAAAGGGCATACCTTCCCTAAGAAATGGGAGGTGGGGCCTAACTCAAGAGGCTGTGGTCCTCAGATAATTCAGACCTAGGGCCTGGGGGAAAAAAAAACAGAAATAGCTTAAGTTTGGCCTCTGAGTCAACCTTGGTCCCTCACAGGGACAGGGTCTGCTGAGAATTAAAAGGCACTGCACATCTTTATGCCAGTGGGGAGATGTGGGCTGATGAGTGCCATCTGCTGGGCAGGATAGGAAAAACACAGAGTCTAGGGGCCTCACAGGAAAGTCTGGCAATATTCTGGGTCTCACCCTCATGGAAACCTGATACAGATTACAACCTACTCTTGAGACCTGGGCCCATCTGGTCTGGGAAAATCTGATTGGAGTAATCAAGGAAACCACATGCCTAGACAACAAAATATTATGAGTCACAGTATGAAAAACAAAGATGTGACCAAGTCAAGGGAAGAAATTTACACTTTAAATGAGATACAAGAGTTGAAACAACTCATTAGAGATGTTCAAACAAATGATAAATCAATTCAAAAATCAAATCAATGAGTTTATGGAAGAAATGACAAAAGAGATGAAGAATATGAAGAGACATTGGGTGAATATAAGGGAGAACTTAAAAGTTTGCTAAAACAATTGACAGAACTTAAGGGAATTAAAGTCAAAGTAGAAGAGATGAAAAACACAGTGGAGACATACAACAGCAGATTTGAAGAGTCAGAAGAAAGGATTCATGAACTAGAGGACAGAACATCTGAAATCCTACAAACAAAAGAACAGATTAGAACACTAATAACATTAAATATTAATGGATTAAACTCCCCAATCAAAAGACATAGACTAGCAGAATAGATTAGAGAAACAGGACTCATTTTTATGTTGTCCACAAGAAACTCACTTTAGTCCCAAGGACTAAAATAGGTTGAAAGTGAAAGGTTTTAGAAAGATATTTCACACAGACAACAACCAGAAAAGAGTGGAGGTAGCTGTACAAATACCAAACAATTTGGACTTCAAATGTAAAACAATTAAAGGAGACAAAGATGGGCACTGTGTATTAAGAATAAAATAAATTCATCAAGAAGACATAACAATCACAAATATTTATGCACCAAACTGGAGCAACACTGACACTTTTGAGCAACCAGACACTAACAAACTAGACAAATTAGCCAAAATGGACAAATTCCTAGAAAAGAATGAGCAAACAACACTGACTTGAGAGAAATAGAAGACCTCAAAAAAATGAATCACAAGTAAAGAGATTGAATCACTCATCAAAAACCTCATGAAAAAGAAAAGTCCAGGAACAGATGGCTTCACATGTGAATTCTACCAAGCCTCCAAGAAAGAATTCTGCTCAAACTCATCAAGAAAATTTAAGAGAATGGAAAGCTTCCTAACAAATTCTATAAAGCCAATATCACTCTACTACCAAAACCAGACAAAGATACTACAAGAAAAGTAATTTACTGACCAATCTCCTTAATGAGTATAGATGCAAAAATCCTCAAATACATACTTGCAAATTGAATCCAGCAGCACATTAAAAGGATTACACACCATGTCCAAGTAGGTTTTAGCACAGGTATATAAAACTGTTTCAAAACAAGAAAATCAATCAATGTAATACACATCAATAAGTCAAAGGGGAAAAATAGCATGATTGTCTCAATTTGTGCAGAAAAGTCATTTGACAAAATTCAGCATCCTTTCTTGATGAAAACGGTTCAAAAATTGAAATAGAAGGAAACTTTCTCAACAAGATAAAGGGAATATATGAAAACCCCCCAGATAATATCAAACTCAATGGGGAAAGACTGAAAGCTTTTCCTCTAAGATCAAGAACAAGACAAGGATACCCACCATCACCACTGTTATTCAACATTGTGTGTGATGTCATAAACATGGTGAAGTAAACAGCTACTGAAAACTTCTTTCCAGAAATTCAGCAGATAAAGGTACAATTCTTATGGTTGAAATTCTCTACTACAAATAAAGTGGGTGACACAGCCCCATATTGGGTCATATTTGGGCCAGAAAAGTAAGGACATGGGAATCCTGCAGTTTCAGCCTCACCTGGTCAGAAGCTACCTGGGCTCCAGGAGGTAATTCAGTCCCAACTGATCAGGCAAACATGGGGATTCAGGAGGTAATTCAGTCCTACTGGTTAGAAGCTGCCTCAGCTCCAAGGGATTATTCAGCCCCACCTGATCATATGTAACCTCAGCTCCAAAGGCAAACACATTCTGAGGATGATTGCATCATCAAAGAGTACCATTTGCTCGGCAAGCCAGAAAGTGAAAGAAAATGGAAGGGCTTCTCAGAGCTTCTCCAGAAAATATACCAGGCCCACTGGAGCTGGACTATACCCCCTTGTAGGGGAATCCAACCCTGCTTTGACTGAAAAATACCCAATGGTTAAAACAATGTCCTAAAACAAACACAGGGCTCACTGGCTGGCATAAAACAGAGCAACACTTGGAGTCAGCAGAATTTTTAAGCCACATATAGGGTCCATGTGGTGGTGCCCCATATCTACACCCCTTCCTTGAAGCAAGTTGCTGTGTGCACCTGATTTTGGGGGGAGAATGTGGGCAGAGCCAATCTGAAAAATGGCCAAGAGGGAGAAAAAAACAGATAGAGATCAAAGCCAACCAACAACTGAGATACAGGAGTTGAAACAACAAATTAAAGATGTTCAAACAAATCTTCTAAATCAGATCAATGAGTTGTAGCAAAAGAGATGAAGGATATAAGAAAGACACAGGGTGCTCATACAGATGAACTTGAAAGAATGAAAAAAACAAATATAGAAGTTATGATAATGAAAGACACAATGGAAGTGTGCCAGTTTGTATATAGTATGTCCCCCAGAAAAAGCCATATTCTTTAATGCAATCTTGTGGGGGCAGATGTGTTAGTATGGATTAGATTGGAACCTATTGGTTCAGTATTTCCATGGAGGTGTGGCCACACCCATTCAGCATGTGCCTTGATTTGTTTACTGGAGACTTATATAGGCTCAGACATAAGGAGTTCATAGCTGAAGTGGAAACAGATATTTTGAAGATGGCCATTGGAAGATGATGCAGACATTTTGGATGATGCCATTTAGAAACACAACCTGGAGCAAGCAGACTCCAGCCACATGCCTTCCCAGCTAACACAGGTTTTCCAGACACCATTGGCCATCCTCCAGTGAAGGCAACCTTTATTGATGGACACTTTATGGCCATTTTGCATTTCAGCAGCATTAGCAAACTAGAACAGGAAGGTATTAAAAACATGATGTAGACATACAATAGAAAATTTGAAGAGGCAGAAGAAAGGATTCATGAACTAGAAAACAGGACATCTACAACCTACACACAAAAGAGCACATGCAGAAAAGAATGGAAAAATATGTGCAGAGGCAAAGGGAAATGAATGACAAAATGAAATGCACAAATATATGTCATTGGCATCTCAGAAAGAGAAGAGAAGGGAAAAGGGGCAGAAAAAAATTATGAAGGAAATAATCACTGAAAATTTCCCAACTCATGAAAGAAATAATATTACAAATCCAAGAAGTGCATTGTAAGTGAAAGAGAATAGATCCAGATAGACCTACACCAAGACACTCACTTATTAATCAGATTGTCAAATGTACAGGCAAAAAGAGAATTCTGAAAGTAGGAAGAGAAAAGCAATCCATCACAAACAAGTGAAGCTTGATAAGACTATGTTCAGATTTCTCAGGATAAGCCATGGAGGCAAAAAGGCAGTGGTATGATATATTTAAGATACTGCAAGAGAAAAACTGCCAACCAAGAATTTTATATTCAGCAAAACTGTCCTTCAAAAATGAGGGAGTGTTTAAAATATTTACAGATTAAATAGACACTGAAAGACTTCATGAACAAGAGGCAGGCACTACAAGAAATACTAAAGGGAACACTACAGACAGATAGGGAAAGACAGGAGAGAAAGGTTTGGAGAAGTGTGTAGTAATGATGATTATCAGTAAGGGTAACTAATAGGATAAAATGAGAAAAAATAAGATATGACATATAAATCTGAAAGACAAAATGGTTGAAGAAAATACTGCTTCTACAATAATAATATTAAATGTTAATGGATTAAACTCCCCTATTACAAGGCATAGATTGGCAGAATGGATTTTAAAAAGTGAGGTCCACCTATATGCTCTCTATAAGACCCAACAACAAAAGTAGGTTGTATGTCAAATGTTGGAATAAGATATTTCATGCAAACAACAACCAGAAAAGAGCGGATGTACTTATAGTAATACCAGACAAACTAGAATTCAAATTTAAAACAATTAAAAAAGTTAAAAAGAACATTATGCATTACTAAAAGCATAAATGCATTGGGAAGACAAAGCAATCATAAATACTTAAGTACCATGTCAGAGTGCCCCAAATTATATGACGGAAAAACTGACAACACCAAAGGAAGAAGTTAAAAATTCTGCAAAAAAATAGTTAGAGACTTCAATACAACACTCTCATCAAATAATAAAACATCTAGAAAGAGGATTAATAAAGAAACAGAGTTTCTGAATAATATGATACATAGACACTGTGAACAAAGTTCAAGCTTGGGCAATTAGGCAGGAAAAAGAAATAAAAGGCATCCAAATTGGAAAGGAAGAAATAAAACTTTCACTGTTTGCAGATGACATGATCCTATATGTAGAAAATCCAGAAAAATCTACAGAAAAGCTACTAGAACTTATAAATTAGTACAGCAAAGTGGCCAGATACAAGATTAACATGCAAAAATCAGTGGTGATTCCATACACTAGTAAAGAGCAATTTGAAGAGGACATCAAGAAAAAATTCCAATAGCAACCAAAAGAGTCAAATATTTAGGCATAATTTTAACCAAGGACATAAAAGACCTATTCAGAGAAAGCTGCAAAAGTTTGCTAAAAGAAATAAAGGAAGACCTAAAATGGAAGGCCATACTGTGATCACAGATTGGAAGACTAAATATGGTTAAGATGTTGATTCTTTACAAATTTATTTGTAGATTCACTGCAATACCATTTAACATTCCAACAACTTACTTTCAGAAATAGAAAAAACATCAGTCAAATTTATTTGAATGGCAGGGTGCCCCAAATAGCTAAAAATATCATGACAAGTAAAAATGAAGTGGGAGTTCTCATCCTACCTGACTTTAAAGCATGTTACAAAGCTACAGTGGTCAAAATAGCATGGTACAGGAAGAAAGATAGTTATACTAACCAATGGAATCAAATTTAGTGTTCAGAAATAGACCTTATCATCTATAGACAAATGGTCTTTGACAGGGCAGTCAAGTGGACTCAACTGGGACACAGCAGCCTCTTCAAAAATGGTGATTGGAGAACTAGATATCCATATCCAAATATTGAAAGAGAACCTCTATTTGCTGTATTGAATGTATTACATCCCCCAAATCACCATGTTCTGTGATGCAATCTGGTAGGGGCAGACATATGTAGTCTTGATTAGGTTGGAACCTTTGGAGTGGGTTGATTCCATGGAGGTGTGACTCACAAAGAGTGGGTGATAACTGTGATTGGCTTATTTCTGTGGATGTGTGGCTTTGCCCATTTGGTGTGGGTCTTAATTAAATCACTGGAGCCCTATGAGAGCTCAGACAGAAGTAGCTCAGTGCTGCAGTAAAGAGAGACATTTTGAAGATGACCATTGAAAGTAGATATTTGCTACTCCAGAATTTGCCTGGTAGAAACTAAGAGAATACCGGCAGACACCTAGAGAGAAACATCCTGGGAGAAAGCCATTTTGAAACACAACCTGGGAGCAAAGGAAGATGCCAGCCACATGCTTTCCCAAACAACAGGGTGTTCCAGATGTCACTGCCATTCTTCTGTGAAGAAGGACCTCAGAGCAGCAGGCAGTGACCTTTTGGGGAATAGCTGAGAGAAGAGCTGGAACACAATTTGGGATCAGCAGATGCCAGCCACATGACATCCCAGCTAACAGAGATTTTCTGGATGCCATTAGCCTTACTTCTGTGAAGATATACTCATGTTGATACCTTAATTTGGAAATTTTCAGAGCCTTCAGACTGTAGATTTGTAACCAAATAAACTCCCTTTATAAAAGCCAGTCCATTTCTGGTATTTTGCATAATGGCAGCATTAGCAAACTGGAACATCCTATCTGACACCTTATACAAGGACTAGTGAACTAAAGGACAGGAGGTCTGAAATCCTACACACAAAGGAACAGATAGGGGAAAGAATGGAAAGATATTAGTAGGATCTCAGGGAACTGAATGACAACATGAAGCATATGAATATACATAACATGGGTGTTCCAGAAGGAGAAGAGAAGGGAAAAGGGCAGAAAGAATAATGGAGGAAATAATCACTGAAAATCTCCCAAGTCATGAAAGACATAAAATTACAGATCAGAGAAGCACAGCATACCCCAAAGAGAATAGACCAAAATATACCTATACTCCAAGACACAAATCACACTGTAAAATGTCAAAGACAAAGAGAAAATTCTGAAATCAGCAAAAGAAAAGTGATCCATCACATGCAAGGGAAGCTCAATAAGACCATGTGCAGATTTCTCAGGAGAAACCATGGAGGTGAGAATGCAGTGGTGTGCTATATTTAAGAGACTGAAAGAGAAAAACTGCCAACCAAGAATTCTATATCCGGCAAAATTGTCCTTCAAAAATGAGGGAGAGTTTAAAATATTTTCAGATATACAGACACTGAGAGAGTCTGTGAACAGGAGAACCACCTCTCCCAGAAATACTAAAGGGAATGCTACAGGCTGATAGGAATAAACAATAGTGAGAGGTTGGAAAAGACTGTAGATATGAAGAGTGTCAAGAAGGGTAAAAGGAATGAAATAAAAAAAGAAGATATTGCATATAAAATCTAAAAGACAAAATGGCAGAAGAAAGTACTGCTCTTACAGAAATAACATAAATTTTAATTGATTAAACTCCCCAATAAAAAGGCATAGACTGGCAGAATGGATTAAAAAACAGGACCCATCTGTATGCTGTCTGCAACAGACTCACTTGAGAAACAAGGACAAAAATAGTTTGAAAATGAAACATTAGAGTAAGTTAGTTCATGCAGACAACAAAATCAGAAAAGAGTGGTGGTAGCTATACTAATATCAGACAAATAAGACTTCAAATGTACAACAATCAAAAGAGACAAAGAAGGACACTACATATTAATAAAAGGGACAATTTATCAATGACATAACAGTCATAAATATTTACACACTGAGAAAGAGAGCTTCAAAATACATAAATCTCACACTGACAATGCTGAAGAGAGAAGTAGACAGCTGCACAATAACATTTGGGGGCTTCAATACAGTGCTCTCATCAATGGACAGAACTAGACAGAGGATCAATAAGGAAACATATGTTGAATAGTATGATGCATGAACTACACATAACAGCCATTTACAGAACACTACACCCCACAAGAGCAGGACACACATTTTTCTCATGTGCGCATAGATCATTCTCCAAGATAGAACATGTGTTGCATCACAAAGCAAGTCTCAAAAAATTTGAAAATATTGATAATGTACAAAACACTTCTTTGGATCATAATACAATGAAGCTGGAAATCAATAACAGGCAGAAGGCCAGAAAATTCACAAATATATTGAGGTTAAGCAACAGATCCTCAAACAACCAGTGGGTGAAAGGAGAAATTACAGGAGAAATTAGTAAATATCTTGAGGCAAATGAAAATGTAAGCACATTATATCAAAACTTATGAGCTACAACAAAAGTGGTGCTGAGAGGGAAATTTATTGCTGTAAATGCCTATTTTAAAAAAGTAGGAAGTTCAAAAATCATGGAATTAACTGTTCACCTGCAGGAACTACAGAAAGAACAGCAAATTAACCCCAAAGCAAACAGAAGGGAATAAATAACAAACATTAGAGCAAAATAAATGAAATTTGGAACATGAAAACAATAGAGAGAATCAACGAAATGAGAGGCTGGTTCTTTGAGAAAATCAATGACATTGATAGACCCTTAGCTAGGCTAAGAAAAAAAAAAAAAGAAATAAAAAGACTGCAAATAAATAAAATCAGAAATGTGAAAGGGGACATAACCACTGACCCCACAGAAATGAAGGGACAATGAGCAGATTATGGGGACTCAGGTCCTAGTTCCCCTCCCCTTCATAGTGTTTTCATGTAGCCACCTACTTGACTGGGACTGACATTAAAAGTCATGAGACCTCCCCAGAGGAGGAAAAAGTGTACTGTAAACAAAGCATTGAGTCTCCTCTCTCCTGATCACTGTTGATAACAAATCTCCACATCCTTGTGTCACAAGACCCTGCCAAAACTCTATTCACACAGCCTACTTGCCCCAATCCTTATAAACCACCCCCTGGCACCCCCTGCTTTTGCAGAGTGCTAACTTCCATCTCCCCCAGCTTGCCACCACCATGGAACAATATCTTCTATAAGTAACTCCTATTCAACTCAAGTCTAACTCCATGCCTGGCATTTTATTCAGTCTTAGGGCTAAGCTTAGTTAAAACATTTGGCAAGCACAGCCAGCAGGACCTAAAGGCCACTAGCCATCTATGCCTCTAGGGCATGAATTCTAGGAATGGAGAATCTGTGAGGGGAATCTCAAATTGGCATGTGTTGTCTATGTGGGGAGGGTTGGCTGTCCTGGTTGAATATGTACAACTGTGAGAGTATGAGGATGCCCTGAAATCTCCAGCAGGTTTCCTAAGTATTTTGCAATGGAAAGAAGGACAGCTAGTTTTGAGTGAGAAGAAAAGGGACCATCAAAGAATGGTGGCCATGGCATGGCCCCTGTTAGGAGATTTGTGGATGGCTGCCAAGGCAGAACAAGCAGCAAAAGTTACTGCATGCTGTTTAGAAAAGTGTGGTTTTCTGTCCAGCAGTAACCACGGTGATGCAATGAATTACTCGAGACAAAAGTTAAGAGAGGCGAGAGTGAGAACAACTCAAGAGAGAGTGTCCTCCAAAGCAGTTCTCATTTCAGTTTTTATTGAGATTTTCAGGGTAGGGAGACGTGCTGGCACTCAAGGCTATTTAGGGAGGCAGGAGGGAAGGCAGGATGTTTTGACCTTTATGACACAAAGATCAACAGGCAAGTAGACAACAGATAAGCCTTGCCTTGGGAGTGGAATGGACTATGTGCAAGAACATAGCATAGCAAAATGAGACATTCTAGTTTATAATATTTTATCTACAGAATTCCCACATATCCCTCTTTTTTATTTAAAAATTTTATATTGCAATTAGAAGGGTTTGTAGCAGATGCTGTGGCAACAAAGGCGATGAGTTTTTCTTCAGTTCTTCGTATTTGGGACACGTTGTTGATTATTGACAGTTCTGTTTTTAAGGAACTCTGATGGTAGAATTCAGATTATTTTTTTACTACAATTGCTGATAAAGCATGGCAGAGTTATTTTGCTTCTTTTTAAAAGTTTTTTTTCTGTTGTTGAAGATGAAGCTCTGACTGTAGTTAACTGCAAACACTTTTAGAAAAGTATTAGAGTAAAACAATGTAACTTAGAAGGAAATTTGGCTGCTTTTGTGACAGATAACACTTTAAAAATAATTAAAATTATGACTAGCAGTATTACATTGTTGTTTGATGTTATGCACATCAGTAACCAAAGAAGGTTAGAAGTTTTTAATTTTTATAACATTGTCTAAATGTTTTTTTTGCACCTTATAACATATTACATGAATTCAATAATCTTTAGCACTTCATTTTTTTCAAGGTGAATGAACAAATTCTTTGTAACTGTTGGGAATAAAAAGATATCTTTTATTTTTTATTTTTATTTTTTTCCATTTTAAGAGATTAGATTTATTTATATGGCAAAATTACTCTACAAATTGGTCCAAATGATTCTCAATGCCTTTTTTTAATTAAAAAATATTTTAGTAAAGCATAACATTCACATGTAAACTGAACAGATCTTAAACATGCAGCTCAATGAATTTTGACATTTATATTTTATATTTTTATTTTTACATTCTGTATTAAGCTGTAGAATATTTCCAACACACTTTTAACACTTACTCTTATTTTCTGCACCATGTCCTCAGGGATCAGTAACAAACTGTTCACAGACAACCATGGGTCCACAAATCACAGTTTGAGTAGCATTTGTCTCAGGAGACCTAATGAGTGAGTGGACACCCTCTACGTGTGACATGACTTCCAGGGGCATAAATCCCCCTGGCAATGTGGAACATGACTCCCAGGGATGAGCTTGGCCCTGGCATCGTGGGATTGAGAAAGACTTCTTGACCAAAAGTGGGAAGAGAAATGAAACAAAATAAGGTTTCAGTGGCTGAGAGGACTCAAATAGACCTTAAGAGTTGTTCTGAAGGTTATTCTTATGCATTATATAGGTACCACTTTTTTAGTGTATTAGAAAAGCTAGAAGGAAATGCCTGAAACCATTGAACTGTAATCCAGTAGCCTTGATTCCTGAAGATGACTGTATAACTATATAGCTTTTATGGTGTGATTGTGAAAACCTTGCAACTGACACTCTCTTTTTCCAGTGTATGGACAGATAAGTAAGAAAATAAAGGCAAAAAATGAATAAATAAGAGGTGTGTGATGTTTTGGGTGTCCTTTTATATTTTTATTTTTATTGTTCTAGTTTGCTAATGCTGCCAGAGTGCAAAACACCAGAAATGGATTGGCTTTTATATAAGGGGGTTTATTTGGTTACACAGTTACAGTCTTAAGGCCACAAAGTGTCCAAGGTAATGCAGCAACTGTTGGGTACGTTCATTGGAGGATGGCCAATGGCATCTAGAAAACCTCTGTTACCTGGGAAGGCATGTGGCTGGCATCTGCTCCAGAATTCTGGTTTCAAAATGGCTTTCTCCTGGGACATTCCTGTCTAGGCTTCAGCTTCTCTCCAAAATGTCACCCTCAGTTGCTCTTGGGGCATTTGTCCTCTCTTAGCTTCTCCGGAGCAAAAGTCTGCTTTCAAAGGCCGTCTCCAAAATGTCTCTGTAAGCTTCAGCTCCTCTCTCAGCTTACGTGCATTCTTCAAAGTGTCCCTCTTGGCTGTAGCAAGCTCACTCCTTCTGTCTGAGCTTATATACTGCTCCAGTAATCAAGGCCCACACTGAATGGGTGGGGCACACCTCCATGGAAATTATCTTTTCAGAATTATCACCTACAGTTGGGTGGATCACATCTCCATGGAAACACTCAACAGATTCCAATCTAATCAGCACTAAAATACCAGCCCCACAAGATTGCATCAAAGAAAATAGCTTTTTCTGGGAGACAATACATTCAAACCAGCACACTTATTTTTATTTTTATTTTTTTGGAGTAATGAAAATTTTCAAAAATTATTATGCACAATTATATGATGATAGTGTGAACCATTGATTGTACCCTTTGGATGATTATCTACTATGCGAATATAGCTCAATAAACTTGCACTAAAAAGAAAAAAAACAGACACAGCTGTGTTGTAGAATGGAATGAAAAATGTGTATCACTTTTAATGATAAAGAAAAAGAATGAGTGGTATAATAAACCAGACACAAAAAGATATCTTTTAGGGCTTGACTTTGAGAAACCAAAATGTTAAAAGCTGTTAGGTTTGAAACAGTATTTTTTTTTGTTGTTATTTAACTAAAGTTAAGGAAAGGCTCAGCTCTTTCAAAGTTGAGAAGACAATATTTTTAAACTACCAATGACATGATAAAGTTAACATGAAATGCAAGAAGTTATTTTGACAAAACAGATTTTTTGCCTTTTACATTGATTATTCTGGAAAACATTTTTATAACTTTTTACTAAGAAATAATACTTTAATAATTTAAGGAAACTTTTAATAAAAACACATTTTTAAAAAATATTTCATATTAAAAGTTACCAAAATGATTTTGGAAATTGTTTTTAAGCAAACATTTTACAACATACAATTATTATGATGAGAAGTAAGATAGAAGCAGGAAGAGAGTGGCTGGGTTCATAGTAAAACAGCAGGAGTATATTTTGTGAATTATTAGGCACATACATACAACACTGAATATTAATTACTGCTTTAGGTGGTGGTTAGAATATTTAATGCTATTTTGTTTTACAAAACCACTTTTTTCTTTAAATTGTGAGGTTCTATCATTAAGCAGTTATTATTAGTTTTTATAATTTTTTAACTTTGATCACACAAATAATTGTTTTCATAAACCTTTTACAGCTTTCTATATCTAATTTTTAACTTTGACTAGAGAAATAAATTTCCCAATTCATAAACTTTCTGCAATTTTCTGTATCCACGTTTCCACAAACTTTTTATAGCTTTCTGTATTTATTTTTTAACTTTAACTACACAAATAAATTTCTTACTTCACAAACTTTTTGCAACTTTCTGTATCCATGTTTCCACAAATATTTTACAGCTTTCTGTATTTATTTTTTAACTTTAACTACACAAATAAATTTCTCACTTCACAAACCTTCTGCAACTTCCTGTATTCATTCAGGTTCCATCCCACATTCTTAAACAATCAGTCATTTAGAACAAAGCCACTTTCTCTTTTCTTGTAATTAGAAAAACATTCTTTGTACCTTTTATACAACATGCTATTACCATTAAAATCAAACTTGCCAGAACAATGCCAAACATTCAAAACACTTTAGTTAATGCATTCTGAAACAGTAATAATTTTTTGGCAGGGATTAATGGAATGTATAGGTGTTACCTTGTTCCACTACAGGACACTGAGAATTGTTAGGAATAGGAATTTGTTTTTTGTGTTGCTTGTCCTGCAAAGGCAGAGGAGGCAGAGGTGGCCAATTTTGCTCTAATTACATCCTTTTTTTCCAGACTCCTCAGGGAGAGCCCTGGGCTGAATGGAGGATTGAAGCGGACATAGGGCAGTATGAACTAGCCCCCAGGTTATTAAGGTTGAGACCAATATTTTGCTTCCTAATTCATGTTTCTTCTTAAGGGCATAGTTGACCAGTTCCCAAAATTCCAAATCTAAAGTGCCTCAGTCAGGAAACCAAGTACAATAAGCCGAAGAGTTTGAAGTAGATTAAGTAACTGAGTTTCCTTTATATGGCAGTTAGCTGCCTTTAAAAGCTGTTGTAAGGTTTTAACATATAGAGATTGTTTCTTTGTAAGTCCTGAGCCCATGATGAAAGAAAAACTTTCTCTGAAGCTAAGCATGTTGGCAGCTATCCCAAGTGGGCACTGCTGTTCCTTACTTTAGGGATGAAAAATTGTAGTCCAGATGAAATTCTCTCCTCCTAAATGTGCTGACTGCTTTACCTGGAAATTCTGACTCTGCACCTCACATGGGGCACCAATTGTGGTTTTCTGTCCAGCAGTAACCATGGTGATGCAGTGAATTACTCGAGACAAAAGAAGAGAGGCGAGAGTGAGAACAACTCAAGAGAGAGTGTCCTCCCAAGCAACTCTCATTTCAGTTTTTATTGAGATTTTCAGGGTAGGGAGATGTGCTGGCCCTCAAGGCTGTTCAGGGATGCAGGAGGGGAGGCAGGACATTTTGACCTTTATGACACAAAGATCAACAGGCAAGTAGACAACAGATAAGCCTGGCCTTGGGAGTGGAATGGACTATGTGCAAGAACATAGCATAGCAAAGTGAGACATTCTAGTTTATAATATTTTATCTACAGAATTCCCACAGAAAAGAATGTAAAACTAAAAAGAGATATGAGCCTTGCCCAGGAGGAAATGAAGGACTCTGATCAATTGCCTGCTCTGAGTGGATGATCAGCTAGAGACACTGACATAGATATGCATGCTTCAAATGGAGTAAATTCCCTTGGGCTTGAGTGCAGACAACTTTAGCTACTCTGGGATATGATCCAAATGTGTGGCACCCCATAGACTCCTCCCAGAAAATGAAGGGGAGACAGAATGGGAACTTTTGGCCTGTATTTAAAAAATGGCTCTGTTGAGCTTGACTCTAGTCTGGCATGGTGAAGAGACATGAGAGGTGTAGAATAAGTGGGAGGACCCCCAGTGCCCCCCATCCCCATGAGGGTGTGGAACAGGGTTTGCCAAACTTGTGGGGCACCAGTGAAATACCACAACTCATCATTTTTCACTAACCCGGTGAGGCAGGGGTATGAGCCCTGATGGGCTCTCACTTCTGGCAACCCACTCCAGGGACAATGCCAAGTGCAGAGTTTGACTGGGGAGGTACACCTGGTAAATGGTAATGCAGGTGTCCTAAGGCAATCTAAGGGAGGACAGAAACCTCCCGTGGAGCAGAAGGGCAAAATCTCACTTGATCTTGATTTTCAGTATGAATACAGACAATGAAATCAGGGCCTCACAATCCTTCTGTCCTTTTGGGTTTTAAGTGGTGGTGTCAGAAGTTACCACAGGGATAACTGGCTTGTGGTGGCCAAGTGTTCATAGCAACATCACTTTTTGATCCTTCAGTGCCTGCTCTTCCTAACATTGTGAAGCAGAATTCACCAAGTATTGGATTGTTCACAAAAAAAAAAGTTGGAAAGATTTTAGTTAGAGTTCATGAGAAAAATTCTTATATCTGTAACACAATCTGGCCTCAATATGATTAAAATGAGGACAGAAATGGCTCTCTAGAAAGATGACTATTATAATTAGAATTGTTCAGAGAAAGGGTAGAAATGGAATGAAATCGTGTGTATTTAGTTGTGTATTTGCCCTTTCCAAAAGTATTTCTGTGTTTCTGTTTCTTGCGACTAATTTTCTATTTGTCTCTTGTCTGCCTGTTCAATGTATTGTTCTGCCTGTTCAATGTATATTCTTACACCTTCAGATGTTAATAACAAATTAATAAAAATTATTAAAGAGCTCTATTTGAATTGCTTTAAAATAAATAGGCATACATACATACATACACACACTCCTGGTGTCCCAATATAAGAAAGAAAAAATAGCCCTCTTTGTAGCAGAGTTCAAAGCCTTAGTTCTATAGTTACCGTAAACAAACACAGACATTAAAAGGAAACCACTCCTGGAATTTTCCTAAGAAAAGGTGAAGACCTTTCTCAATTGTCTGGATCACAGCTTTAAGTGAAATAGATCTAATAATAGGAAATAATTAAAAGTAGGCTGTTGAAACTCCCAAATCCAACTGCCCTGATTTAAAACTTTTAAATTCAAGTTCAACAAGATAAATCTCTTTTTTCTGTCTCACCTATCCCTGCCCCTGAAGTCTAAGCACCTAAGGCAGCTATAAGGGAAGGGCTGGGTACAGAAAAATGGAGAAGGTGTAGTTTAAAATTCTTTTTTTACCAGGCCTGGAAACTTAAATTGGTAGGGCACAGAAAAATTCTGAAAAATAGGAAATATTTGTTAAAATTATTATTAACTTTATATGGTGTATATTTCTCCTATACCAGAATAAATTTTAGGAATTGATCTTCTACAGAATGCCACATTGCAGACCCATAGGGAAATTCTGCTTCTGGTGTTGAGTGATCAAAGTGGTCTTAAAGGGACAAGCAAAATTGTCCCCCATAAAAATACCCTTGCCTCAGGGACTCATGGCTTCAAAACAATATAAACTTCTGGGAGGGCACCAAAAACTCTCAGCCACTATCAAAGAGTTGGAGCGGTTTGGGATAACTATACCCACCCTTAGCCCTTCAATAGTCCTGTGTGGCCAAAATGTGGTGCATGACAGAAGATTATCAGGTGCTAAACAAAGTAACACCACCATTATATACTGAAGTACTGAATATTGCTGGTTTATTACTGGAAATTACTATCCAATTCTGTCAATATCATTCTGTATTGGATCATGGAATGGTTTTTTAACTATCTCCCTAGGGAAATCAAGCCAGCCTCTATTAACCTTCTCTTGGGGAAACCAAAAATGGACTTCTACTGTGCTTTCTCAAAGCTATATACCTACCCTGACCATCTGCATGGTCTTGTGGCAAAGGACTTGACTAATTGGAAAAGTCCTGCAAGTGTAACTCTATTTCACTGTGTTTATTTGAATCTATTATATCCCCAACAAAAGCCATGTTCTTTAATGCAATCTTGTGGGAGCAGACTTATCAGTCTTTTGATTAAGGTGGGATCTTTTAATTAGGTTGTTTTTGGAGATGTGACCCACACAACTCTAGGTGAGAACTTTTGATTAGGTCATTTCCATGGAGGCGTGACCCCACCCATACTTTGATTAGTTCACTGGAGTATTTTTTAAGAGAGATCACAGAAAGGAGCTCAGAGAAGTTGATAGAGACATTCTGGAGAGAAGCTAAGAGCTGACAAAGATGCTTGGAAATGCTTGGAGATGCAGACTGAAAGATGTTTGGAGATGTTAAGCTAAGAGATGAAACCCAAAGTTACCCTGGAGAAACTAAGAGAAGACTTCCAGAAGCTCAGAGAGAACCCCCAGGAGAACCAAGCAGAGAGCAGAGAGAAGCTAAGAGAGACAGAATCCCAGAGACACTTTGGAGAAAGCATTTTGTAATGCAATCTGGGAGCAAAGGACCAGCAGATGCCAGCCACATGTCTTCCCAGCTGACAGAGGTGTTACAGATGTCATGGACCTTTCTTCAGTGAAGGTATCCTCTTGTTGATGCCTTATTTTGGACACTTTTATGGCCTTAGAACTGTAAAATTGTTACCTAATAAATTGCCTTTACAAATGCCAATCCATTTCTGGTATTTTGCATAATGGTAGCTTTAGCAAACCAGAATGTTCACTAATAAGTAACTCTCTTTAAGGTGCAATGTTTCCCTGCCAAGCAAGCACCAAAACAACTAGTCTTTCTTTGGATTGCTAGTGTATTGGAGACCTTTGTTCCTCAGCCCAAATGTTAAAACCTTTGTATGTCTTGATTAGAAAAGTATATACCTAAGAATGGAACACCTCAAAATAGGCTGCATTTAAAAAGGCAAAAAAGGGCAAAAGCACAGGAACAAACCTTGGGGAGCTTAGATCCAGACCTGCTCTGTGAAATGAATGTAACCAGCACTAATATTGGCTTTGGGTGGGGTCTGTGGCAGAGTCAGCAAACTAAACAAATGCTCCTTAGCTTTTTATCACAATTATGGAAAGGGGAATAACTGAGATACAGCCCCCAGGAAAAGCAATTGTGTGCTGATATAATGCTTTATTCCAAGTGGAGGGACTGATCCAAAGATGTCCAGTCACCTGAAAATGACCATCCCTATTCAGGGGTGGGTAACTGACATAGCTTCTAAGCCATGCTCCGGCAGTGCCCAATTAAGCACACTAATCAGATGGAAAGCATACCTGCTACAGGGCAGCATTTTCAATACCAGCCCTCTGGATGCAGAAATGCCTTTGATTCTCAGACCAGGGTCCTATATAGAGAATCCAACAGGTAAAGTCACTGCACCTGAGGTAGATGTGCAAATGACAAGAATTGTGGAAAGACATATAGGATGCCTGCCAATGATGAAAAGTAGCTGTTACCAGCAGCTGGTGGACATCACTAAAGAGTATTCTTCATGCTCCCTGCATTGACCACATAGGCTACCACACCTGATTGGACACATGGATGACATCAGTCCCCTTCTGTTCTTGAGTTATTCTTTTACTGCTATGGACATGGCTACAGGACTTTTGTTAGATTTCCTGGCAGGGAAGGCAAAACATCAGGCAACCATCAGCTGTTTGGAAAGTGTGTGTTCTGTATGGCATACTTACACAAATAGACAGGGGACCCCCTTCACTGAGCAAGTGGCCCAATCATGGGCTATGGACTATAAAATCTCTACAACAAAAAAGTACTATTAGGCCCTAACCTGCCTGATTTCCACACCAAGAGCTGCAGACCCGGTTCCTATTAAAATGCTAATGGTGGGACCAATGCAAACATTGAGATTCCAAGTTAAAGGGCCAGCTGTTTTACAGCATAAGTGGAGAAATAGTAAAATTTTTTTGTTACCTGTGCCTTGGACAATACAAAATTTGGAAAATGAGGACAATTGGCCTTGGTGCTGTCTTATGCAGCCAAGTTGGTTAGGAACCCTAGGTCCATGGGAGTTAGGAGTTACCAAAAATATTGTAATAAGACCTAAATGACTGTTAAAATCTTTATCGCCAATCCAAGGCCTCCTTTTCCCACAGGAACATTATGTATAACTATGTGGACCCATTGTATAATTATGTGGAATCTTCTATGTGGACCCCCAGATTAATAATTAATGTAGTGGTAGAAAACGCTCATGATTTTCAGACAGAGAATATTTGGTTAACTTGTTATCAACCAATAGATATCTAGCATGTAATTACCCATCATTTTTCCCTATAAACAACTTTTCTTTTCACCTAGCTAACAACTTCCTAATGTGGGCTTTAGTAACTCATGCCCACAATCGAAACCAATGTTAGGTTTGCACAGATTTGCCATACTCAGGCACTACTGGCCTTCTTTAGTCTGTGACCTCTGAAAACTGGACTGCATGGAAGACCCTTCTGGCCTGGCAGAATTCAGCAATTATCAGTAGAACCCTTGTCTAAATGGTTTGATTCCCTTTCTTGGTCATGGTAGCTTGCCATTGGGAATTTGTTATCTCTTGGGGGAGACTTCTAGTGTTCTGTTGACTATGGATGCAATGTCTGTCCTACTGTCAATGTAGACTGCTATGTGGGGGTGAATTGTGGGAATCCAGAACCTGGGCCCCACCCCTCCATAATTGATTTCAGTTAGCAACCTACTTGACAGGGTCAGACTTTAAGAGTCATCAGACACCCCCAGGGGAGGAAAAAGTGTAAATGAAGCATCAAAACACCCCTCTCCTGATCACTGTCAATAACAAATCTCCACATCCTTGTGTCACAAGGCACTGCTGAAACACTGTCCTCACCCTTCTTGTCCTAACCATTATAAAACATCCCCTGGCACCCCTGCTTTTGTGGAGTGATAATTCCATCTCTCCAGGCTGGCCACTGCCCTGGAACCATAACCCCTGTAAGTAACTCCTATTAAATTCATGCATAAATCAGCACATGGCATGTTCTTCAGTCTTAGGGCTAAGGCAGTTTAGAACAAGCATACTATGAGCAACTATATGCAAATAAACTAGAAAACTTAGAAGAAATTGACAACTTTAAAGAAAACATGAACAACTAGCATTGACCCAAGAAGAAATAGACAACCTCAGCAAACCAATCACAAGTAAAGAGATTGAATCAGTCATCAAAAAACTCTCAAAAAAGAAAAACTGTGGACCAAATGGCTTCACATGTGAGTTCTACCAAGCATTTAAGAAAGAATAGCACCAATTTTGCACAAACTCTTCAAAAAAATTGAAGAGGAGGGAAAGCTACCTAACTAATTCTGTGAAGCCAAAAATCACCCTAACACCAAAGCCAGACAAAGATACTACAAGGAAAGAAAATTATAGACCAATCTCTTTAAAGAATATAGATGCAAAAAATCCTCAACAAAATGCTTGCAAATCAAATTCAGAAGCACATTAAAAGAATTATACACCACGACCAGGTGGGGTTTATTCCAGGTATGCAAGGCTGGTTGAACACAAGAAAATCAATTAATGTAATACACCACATCAGTAAATCAAAGCAGAATAACCAAATGATCATCTCAATTGATGCAAAAAAGGAATTTTACAAAATTCAACACCCTTTCTTGATGAAAATGCTTCAAAGGATAGGAAAAGAAGGGACCTTCCTCAATATGATAAAAGCAATCTATGAAAAATCCACAGCTAACATTATACTCAATGTGGAAAGACTGAAAGCTTTCCCTCTAAGATCAGGAACAAGACAAGGATGCCCACTGTCACCATTATTATTCAACATTGTGCTGGATGTTCTAGCTAGAGCAGTTAGGCAAAAAAAAAAAGAAGAAAAAGAAAAATGCTCATCCAAATTGGAGAGAAAGGAGTAAGACATTTGCTCTTTGCAGATGACATGATTCTGTATGTAGAAAATCCTGAAAAGTCTATAGCAAAGCTACTAAAGCTAATCAATGAATACAGTAGTAGCAGGTACAAGATCAACAAGCAAAAATCAGTAGTGTTCCTATACCCTTGTAATGAGCAACATGAGGAGGAAAACAAGAAAAAAATCCATTTGAAATACCAACAAAAGAATCAAATATTTAGGAATAAACTTTACCAAGGCCAGAAAAGACCTATACACAGAAAACTAAAATAAATTCCTAAAAGAACTCACAGAGGACCTAAATAAGTGGAAGAATACAACATGTTGTTCTTGTTTTCTAGAAATGATATTATGCAAAATACCAGAAATATATGGGCTTTTATAGAGAGGATTTATTAGGTTACAAATTTACAGTTCTAAGGCTGTGAAAAGATCCAAATTAATGCATCAACAAGAAGATACCTTCAATGAAGAATGGCTGATGGCATCTGAGACACCTCTGTCAGTTGGGAGGGCACATGGTACATGTCTGCTGTTTCTTTGCTACCAGGTTCTGTATCAAAATGGTGTTCTCCAAAACGTCTGGATCTCTCTTTGCTTCTCTGTGCAAGCTCTGGGCTTCATATCTTAGATTAGCATCTCCAAAAGTCCTTCTGTCTATATCTCAAACCATCTCAAAGTGGCAGCAAGCATTTGGTTTTGTGTTGGCTCTTAACTTCTCTCTCAAATACTCCAGTGAACTAATCAAGACCCACCCTGAATGGGCAGGACAACACCTCCATGAAAGTAATCTAAAAAGTATCATCCACAGTTTGGTGAGTTACATCTCCAAGAAAACACTCAATCAAAAATTTTCCACCCTAAGCAAAAGACTAATAAATCTCCCACAAGATTGTACTAAAGAACATGGCTCTTTGGGGGACGTAATATATCCAAACTGGCACACATGTTCATAGATTGAAAGACTAAATATAGATGAGATGTCAATTCTACCTAAATTAATTTATAGATTGAATGAAATACCAATTAAAATCCCAACAATGTAATTTGCAGAAATAGAAAAGCCAATAACCAGATGTGTTAGGAAGGGCAGGACACCCCAAATAGACAAAATTATCTTGAGAAATAGGAATGAAATGGGAAGATTCACACCAACTGACTTTAGAGCATATTACAATGCTACATTGGTCAAAACAGCATGGCACTGGCATAAACATAGATATACTGACAAATGGAATTGACTTGAGTGTTCAGAAATAGACTCTTTCATCTATGGACAATTGATCTTTGATAAGGTGGTCAAACCAATGGAACTGGACACAGTAGCCTCTTCAATGAATGGTGTTTGGAGACTGTTTATCCATATCCAAAAGAATGAACGAGATCTCCTATCTCACACCATATACAAAAAATAGCTCAAAAGGTATTAAAGACCTAAACATTAGAACTATGACCTGAAACTTTTAGAAGAAAATGTAGGCAAATATCCTAAAGATCTTGTGATAGGAGGTGGTTTCCTAGACCTTTCACCCAAAGAAGGAACAGTGAAAGAAGAAATAGATAAAAGTAACCTCCTTAAAATGGACCATTTTATGTATCAAAGTACTTTGTCAGAAAGTAATAAGGCAGCATGTTCAATAGGAGAAAATATTTGGAAACCACATATCAGATAAGGGTTTAATATCCAGAATATATGAAGAGATTTTACAGCTCAACAACAAAAAGGCAAACAACCCAATTAAAAATGGGCAATGAGGGTACACTGAGGAACAGAATGGTGAACTGTGGTGTATGCATACAATGGAATATTGAGCAACTATGAGAAGGAGTGAAGCTGTGAGACAAGCAACGAGGTGAAGGATCCTGTAGACAGCATGTTGAGTGAAGTATGCCAGAAACAAAAAGACAAACATTATAATGCCTCACCAATATGGACTAACTACAATGTGTAAACTCAGAATTGAATCTTAGAGCACAGACTAACAGGGAAATAATTATTGTAATGGTCCTTAGATTGTAAGCTCTTACAGCAGTCAAATCTATTCCTGAATTGTGATGGCTATCTCTAAACTCAGAGATGTTGATCCCTTAGTGTATAACCTGATTGGTCTCTGGAACATTGGGTATCTGTGTGACACCTGAAACTCTGAGCTAGAGCTTGGCAGATATAAATATCAGTATTAACATGTACAGCAACTGTTAAAAAAAGCTGAACTAGAACTGAGACTTCAATTAGAGACATGAATAAAGCAGATCTGGTTAAGACTAGAGCAAATTGGGCCAAAGGGTAAAGGTTGAAACTGTGTGTTAAAACTTCAACTTCCATATTAGGCCAATGGAAGAGATGTTTATATGGTGTAGGATCTATATTTTCTAAACAGTATAACTTCTACAATCAGTTTGTTCAAGCACTACAATTACATGGAACTTTGAATAGGAAGTGAGCTACGGTAGGCCTGTATAGATTAGAATGAAATAGCAACATATCCTAAAGTAATTTGGGTGGAGAATAAAAATATATATTCAGGGTCCCTCTGAAGAGCTGGGAGAGGATGCAGAGGTGTTGGACTTCCTCACCTGGATTGTTGCTGATTTTCTCACAAACATTGGGGACCGATGGCTTGATGTGCTGAGCCCTGTCTTGGGGCTGGCCCCTACAAAGCTTGTTGCTGCAAGGAGAGGCTAAACCTGCTTATAATTTTGCCTAAGACTCTCCCCCTGAGTGCCTCTTTGTTGCTCAGATGTGGCCCTCTCTCTCTAGCTAAGCCATCTTTGTGGGTGATCTTGCTGCCCTCCACCTACATGGGAACTGACTCCCAGGGGTGTAAATTTCCCTGGCAATGCAGGATATGACTCCCAGGGATGAATCTGGACCCAGCATCATGGGATTGAGAACATCTTGACCAAAAGGGGTATGCAAAATGAAACAAAATAAAGCTTCAGTGGCTGAGAGATTTCAAATGGAGTGAAGAGGTCATTCTGATGGACATTCTTACACATTATATGGATAACACTTTTAAGGTTTTAATATATTGGAACAGCTAGAAGTAAATATCTGAAACTACCAAACCCCAATCCAGTAGCCTTGACTCTTGAAGATGATTGTATAACAATGCAGCTTACAAGGGGTGACAGTGTGACTGTGAAAACCTTGTGGATTGCACTACTTTTATCCAGTGTATGGATGGATGAGTAGAAAAATGGGGACAAAACCTAAATGAAAAATAGGGTGGGATGGGAGGTGATTTGGGTGTTTTTTTATTTTTAATTTTTATTCTGATTCTGATTCTTTCTGGTGTAAGGAAAATGTTCAAAAATAGATTGGGGTGATGAATGCACAACTATAAGATGGTACTGTGAACAGCTGATTGTACACCATGGATGATTGTATGGTATGTGAATATATCTCAATAAAACTGAATTAATAAAAAAACGCACCTGGAACTCTTCTATCTACTATAAAAACTCAGCTCATATATTGTTAAATCACTCAGCTGTCAAATTTAATGCTTACAGGTGTTAATTCTTATTTTTTTAAAAAATGTGTTTCTATTTCAATAATGCATTAACTAAAATATTCTAAGTATTTCACTGCTTAATGATGAAACCTCACAATTTTCAAGGTTTAAAAAATGGTAAAAACTAGATATAAAATAAAGCAGAGAGCTTGGTAGTTTTATCCTTTAGCTATTTTAGCCCCGGGTGGCATTTGTGCTCTAATTGACCAAATATAACCCATACTTTTGATCATATGCAAAATCACATACAAACTAGTGATCATTTATCTAATGGTTCTCTTATCTACATGGTGGAACTCATTAACTTGGCCATAGTGCCACTTGCTAATTGGTGTATTATTTCTTTGTACCAGTATATTATTACTACATTGTTTATTGTATTGTTATTGTGAATTATGGATGTGAAGTCTGTCCTATGGTCAATGCAAGCTGTTGTGCAGAAGCAGATTGTGGCAGACCATGGCCTGAACAAAAAAGGTCTCCAGATCTTGGTGCACAGCAGTCTGCATGACCTAGGCAGCAAATGTTTAACCTATTGTCTTTGTAAGCCAGTAAAGAGAAAAAGGGTAAATTGACCTTAAAATGTAACTTTAAAACATGAAATGGGAAGCAGACAGGAGATGAGAGACTCCTGGTCTCACAAAGGGCAACAATTTTAATCTAGTCTACGTGCTTCCTGGCCCCCAAGTGTTAACACTCTTGTGGTTATTTACAAAGCCCCATCCTATAATTCTTTCCTTCCTGCCCCACCCACCAGGTCGGTGACCCATTTCCATGTCTATGCTCCCCTACCCTTAGGAGTGCCTTTGTTTTAAACCCTTATAAATGGCTTGCTGTCCTCTTTGCATTGTGTGGTCAACTTCCCTGAAAATGCAATGCCCACCCAGCCTGAGAGAGCCATTATGATCTCTCCATGACTTCTCACCCTGTAATTAAGCCCTGAATAAAAGTTCATGTATTAGAAAAAAGAAAATGGGCAAACTACCTGGGCAGACACTTTTCTGAAGAGAAAATGCACATGGCTCTAAAAGATATGAAAATATGCTCACCTTCACAGGATACTAGGGAAATGCAAATCAAAACCATAATGAGACATCATCTTATACCCACTAGAACAGCCATTATCAAAGAAAAGAAGAAATTCAAGTGCTGGAGGGGATATGGAGAAAGAGGCACACTTATTCACTGTTAGTGGGAATGTAGATTGGTGTAGCCACTCTGGAAGGCAGTGTGGCAATTCCTCAGAAAGCTAAGTATAGTATTGTCCTATTATCCAACAATGCCATTACTAGGTATATATTTGGAGAACTGAAAACAAGGACACAGACAGATATTCCCACACCAGTGTTTACAGTGGCATTATTCATGATTGCCAGGAGATGGAAACAGCCCAAATGTCTATCAATGGATGAGTGGATATACAAATATTCATGTATATATATGATGGATTATAACATAACTGTAAGAATAAAGTCATAAAGCCTATAACAATGTGGATGAACCCTGGGGATGTTATATTGAGCAAAATTATCCATAAACAAAAGGACAAATACTTTATGGTCTCATTAATATGAACTAACATTAATTAGAAAATTTTGAGAGGTAAAGTTGAAAGCACAGATTATCAGAAAATAGAAAGAGCATAGAGATCAGGCATTTGATGCTATATAGAATGATCAACAGTATTGATTGTACAGACCCAGAAATTGATAGCACAATACTCTGTGATGGCAGCACAATATTGTACGTACACTGAACAAAGATGAACATGAGTACAGTTGAAAGACAAAGGCTATTTGCATGTATGATACCAGAAGAAAAGGTAGAAGATAAAGACTGGGGCTGTATAACATAATGAAATCTAGAATCATCAACCATGTTGATTAAGTATACAAATATGAGAATGTTTTAACACGAGGGAGAACAAATGAATGTTAACTTTGCAAGGTGTTGAGAATGGGATGACATTGGGGGAAAATACAATAAATGCAAACTAGAATCTATAATTAAGAGTAACATTGTAATATGCCTCCACTAATTTTAACAAAGTCAGTATTCCAAAGCTAAATACCTATAAGAGAGGGATTTAAGTGAGAGTTATGAGATGCTAGGTGGTCTTTTTTTGTTTCACCATTTTATTTTAGTTTAGTTTAGTTTAGTTTTTTAATTCTTTATTCATTATTCTTTTCTCTCTTTTATTTTTTCTCCTCTTCCTCTTTATTTGTGGAAGAAATGGAAATGTTCTCATACACATTTTGGTGGTGAATACATAACTATGTGATTATTCCAGGAACCACTAATTGTTAACTTATGATGGAATGTTTAAAAAGTATTCAGAGGGTTACAAGTGCTGTAGAAAATATGGAGAGAGTGATGCACCTACTCAATGTTGGTGGGGAAGTACAATGGTGCAGGCCATCTGGAGAGCAGTGTGGTGGTTCCACAGGAAGCTAAGTATGTTGTTGCCATATGGTCCTACAACCCCATTATTAGGTATATATTTGGAAGAACTGAGAGCAGGAACATGAATGGACATTTGCACACTGGTGTTTAAGGTGGCAGTATTCATGATGTACAATGGATGGAGGTGGCCTAAGGGTACATTAACTGAAGAATGGAATGGCAAAGTGTGGTATATACATACAATGGAATATTGAGCATCTATAAGAAGGAATGAAGTGGTGAGGTATGCAAATAGGTGAATGGTATTTGGGGGCAGTATGTTGAGTGAAATAAATCAGAAATGAAAAGACAAACATCATAATGCCTCACTAATATGGACTAACTATAATTTGCAAACTCTGAGAATTGAATCTGATATCATAGGCTATCAGGGGAAGTGTTATGGTAAAGGTTCCTAGATTACAAGCTCCTACAGCAGTTGCATCTATTCCTGAGTTGTAATGGTTATTTCCAAATTCTGAGAAACTGAGTTCTTTGGTATAACCTAGTTGGTCCCTGGAACTTCAGGTATCTGTGTGACACCTGAGACTCAGAGCCAGAGTCTTGCACCTATGAATGTCAGAATCACCCCATACATAAAATGATAAGCTGAAAAAGAGATCACACTTCAACTAGAAATATGAATGAAGGACTTGTTTAGGACTAAGGTAAATCAGACTAAAGGGTAAAGGATGATATTGACTGTGTTTTAAAATTTCAACTTTAGTGTGAGACCAAAGGAAGTGATGTTTATTTAGTGGAAAGTTGACATTTTTCTATAGCATGCTATATAATTTAACTAGTATGATCAGCTTATACAAATACCATAATTACATGGAGTCTTGTCTAGGGAGTGAGATCTGGTTAGTCGGAACAGGTTAGTATGAAGTCCTGATAAATCCCAGAGTAATTTGGACAGAAAATAAAAAAAGTATTTGAAAAGCCCCCTGGAGAGACTGGGGAAAAATGTGGAAATATTAAACTTCTCCTCCTGGGGAATTCCTGATATTCTTGCAAGCATTGTGATTACCAATTTAGTAGGCCAAGCCTCAATCTTGGGGCTTGACCTTATGAAACTTATACTGCAAGGGAATGTCTAAGCCTACTTATAATTGTCCTGAGACACCCCCAGAGAACCTCTTTCATTGCTCAGATGTGGCCTCTCTCTCTAAGCCAATTTGGCAGGTGGACTCCCTGCCCTTCCCTGTATATGGGACATTACTCTAGGGGTTGTAAATCTCCCTGGCAGCATGGGACATGTCTCCTGGGGATGAGTCTGGACCTGACATCATGGGATTGAGAAAGCTTTCTTGGACCAAAAGGGGGAAGAGAAATGAAAGAAAATGAAGTTTCATTGGCTGAGAGATTTCAAATGGGGTCAAGAGGTCATTTTGGAGGTTATTTTTATGCATTGTATGGATATTCCTTTGTAGTTTTTAGTGTATTACAATAGCTAGAAGGAAATACCAGAAACTGTTGAGCTACAATCCAGTAGCTTTAATTCTTGAAGACAATTGCATATCTATATCATTTATATTGTGTGACCATGTGATTGTGAAATACTTGTGGCTCACTCTCCCTTTATCCAGTTTATGGACAAATGAATAGAAAAATGGGGGCAAAAAAGTAAATATATAAAGGAGGGATGGGGGAATAGGATGTTTTGAGTGTTCTTTTTTACTTTTATTTTTATTCTTATTTTTATTTTTAGTAATGAAAATGTTCAAAAATTGGTGCTGGTGATCAATGCACAACTATATGATGATACTGTGGACATTTGAATGGTACACTTTGGATGACTGTATTGTATGTGAATATATCTAAATAAAATTGCATTAAAAATTTATATGGAAGCGTAAGGGGCCCAGAATAGCAACAGCCATCTTGAAAAATAAGAAAGAATTTGGAGGATATGTACTACACTGATCTTGAAATTACGAAGCCTCAGTAATCACAACAGCATGGTACTGGCACAATGACAGATCTATAAACTAATGGAATCCAATTGAGAGCTCAGAATTCAACCTTCACATTTATGGTCATCTGATTTTTTGACAAGTTGCAAAGGCCACTCCATTAGGAAAGTATAGTCTCTTCAACAAATGATGCTAGGAAACTGGATCTCCATTTGCAAAAAAAAAAAAAAAAAAAAATTGAAGGGCCCCTACCTCACACCATATACAAAAATCAACTCAAAGTGGATCAGAACATACTTATAAGTGGTAAGTGGTAGAACTATTAAACTCCTAGAGGAAAATGTAGGGAAGTACCTTCAGGACCTTGTGCTATTCAGTGATTTCTTAGACTTTGCACCCAAAGCACAAGCAACAAAAGAAAAAATAGGAAAATGAGGCACTATCAAAAAAAAAATCTTTTGTTCCTCAAAGGACCTCATCATGAAAGTAAAAAGACATCCTCCACAATGGGAGAAAATATTTGGAAACCACATGTCCAATAAAGGATTTATATTCCAATGTATAAGGAAATCCTTCAATTAACAACCAAAAAGACAAACAACCCAATTTAAAAATGGGCAAAAGACTCGAACAGACATGTCTGCAATGAAGATATATAAATGGCCAGAAATCACTTGTAAAAGGACTCAAAATCATCAGCCATCAAGGAAATGCAAATAAGAAATGCAATGAGATAGCATTTCAGCACCCATGGTTACTATTTATAAAATGGAAAAATAACACCAAAACACATCATAATAAAATTTGAAAGGACAGACAAGGAGAAAACATTGAAAGATGTGAGAGAGAAATGACTCATGTAAAAGAACCTCAATATGAATAACAGTCTGATTTTCATCAGAATCAATGGATTACAGAAGTCAGTGGAATAATTTATTTAAATTGCTAAAAGAAAAATTTATCATCCAAGAATATTGTATTCAGAAAAACTATTTGTCAAAAATGAAGAGAAAATATTGTGTTTTATCATGGATTTCTGATATCTCTCATTCAAAGGGACAAAAAAGCAACCTCCATGGTAAACTCCATGTAAGGTGAGTTGTCTTTCTGGTATGTTGTCTTTCCAGTAATTGGATGCCTGGCACCAAGTCCATTGGTAGCATGGTGCTTGGTGTTATGCCTTTCTCAGGTCAACCCCTGCAGGCCAATTCCAAGACTGCTCCTCAGGGCTGGGGCTGGGGTGTGGGAGGCACCAGTAAGACCAGCAAGCATATCACTCTATGGTTGATGTTGATCCCATTAATTTCTCAAGCACCAGTATTTCTCCATTTCTCCCATGTCCTGGTTTTGAGAAAAAGCAGGGTTTTCGTACCAGGCTTACTTGTTGCTGTTTTCTTTTGTTGTTGTTTGGGACATGTTAAAATATTTTAAAGATATCATTTTAGACATGTCCACCCTATGTCTGGTTATTTTTGTTGGTGGCTGTTTCAGTATTCCAGGGCCGACAAAATGCTGAATACCAGAAATGGGTTGACATTTATAATGGGGATTTGTTAGCTTACAAACTTACAATTCTAAGGCCATGAAAATGTCCCAATTAAGGCATCAACAGGACAATATTTTCTCTAAAGACCAGTTACTGGCAAGATTTTGTTCCTCTGTCAGCCACTGAAATTTTATTTGGTTTCATTACTCTTCCTGCTTTTGGTCCAAGAATGCTCTCTCAATTCCATGATGCCAGGGCCAGGATCATCCCCAGGAGTCAGGTCCCACATTGCCAGGGAGAATTACAGCCCTGGGAGTCATGTCCCATGTAAGGGGGAGGGCAGTGTGTTTACTTGCTGAGTAGGCTTAGAGAGAGAGGCCATATCTGAGCAGCAAAAGTGTTCCTCTGGGTGTGACCCCAATGCATAATTATAAGTAGGTTTATCTTCTCTTTACATGAACAAATTTCATAAGTGCAAGCCCCAGATCGAGGGCTTGGCCTATTAAATTGCTTGTCCCCAGTGCCTGCAAGAATATCAGGAATTCCCCAGGTGGAGAAGTTTAATAGTTCCACATTTTCCCCCAGTCCCTCAAGGTGGCCCTGCAAATATTTATTCTCTCCCCACACTACTCTGGAGCATATTGGGGCATCACAGTAACCTGTTCAAACCAATGAGTTCTCACTCTCTATTCTCAGTTCCATGTAATTATGGTGTTCAAATAAACTGACCATACAAGTTAAATTGCATACTGTGCTACAGAAAATATAAATTTGGTACTAAATAAATATCTTTTCCTTTGGTCTCAAACAGAAATTGAAGTTTTAAAGCACAATCAGTATCATTCTTTTACTGTTTAGTCTGATTTGCCTTAGTCCTAAGAAGATCAGCTTCATTCTTATCTCTAATTGAAGTCTGATCTCTTTCAGCTTTTTTAATAGAGCCTGTATGGTGTAATGCTGACTTTCATAGCTACAGAACTCTACCTCTGAATCTCAGGTGTCATGCAGACACCCCAAGTTTCATTGAATGACCAGGTTATAAAAAAAGAGCTCAGTGTCTCAGAATTTAGAAATAACCTAAACAACTTCAGAATAGATGTGACTGCTGTAAGAATTTAAAATCTAGGAACCATTACAATAAGCCTTACATTGAAAACCTGTGCTCTCAAATTTAATTCTTAGAGTTTGCACATAATATTTAGTCTATATCAGTGAGGTGGTATAATAATTATCTTTTTGTTTCTGGCTTATTTCACCCAATATACTGTCCTCAAGGTTCATACACCTATTTGCACGCCTCACAGACACATTCCTTCTTGCAACCACTCAATATTCCATTGTATGTATACACCTCTGTTTGCACTTCTGTTCATCAGTTGATGTATCTTTAGGCCACCCCCATCTATTGCAAACTGTGAATACTGCCACCATAAATACCAGTGAGCAAATGTCCATTTGTGTCACTGCTTTCAGTTCTTCCAAGTATATATCTAAAATTGGGTTTGCAGGATCATATGGCCACCCTGTATTTAACCTCTTGTGGAACCACCACACTGCCCTCCAGATGGGCTACACAGTTCTTTGCTACCAACAATGATTAGTAAATCCCCCTCTCCACATTTTCTCCAGCACTTGTAACTATTTTTTAAAATAACAGTTTTATTCACACACTATACAATCCATCCTAAGTAAACACTCAATAGTTCCTGGTATAATCACAAAGTTATGCATTCATCACAACAATCTGTATGAGGATGTTTCCATTTCTTCCACAAAGAAAGAAGAGGAAAAAATGAAAAAAATAAAATAAAATAAAAACAGAGAAATAGCAACACCAAGAATCCATTTCCCCTCCCTTATAACCCCCCTTATTGACATTTAGCATTGGTATATTGCCTTTTTACATTTCATGGAAATACATTAAAATGTTACTGTTAACTCTAGACTCTAATTTGCATTGATTATATTTTTCCATATACAATCCCAGTTTCAACACCTTGCAGTGTTGACATTCATTTGTTCTTGTTCATGTAAAAACATTCTTATATTTGTATATTTAACCACCATGATTGTCCACTCTAAGTTTCACTAAGTTATACAGTCCCAGTCCTTATATTCTATCTCCTGGTGTCATACACGCCCCTAGCCTTCCTTTTTCAACCATACTCACATTCAGCTTCATTCAAGGTATTTAAAATATTGTGCTACCATCAGGTTAACTTTCTATAATTAAAAACAGAAAATATACTGATTTGCTAAATTAAATAAAATGTGATGTATTAACACTTCTCTATAAAGAATGAATTCCAGAACATATACAAACAGTGAACAAATCTTGAGAATAGTTTACCATAATAAATGCTGGCAGTTCTAGTTTGTTGATGCTGCCGTCATGCAAAACACCAGAAATGGATTGGCTTTTATAAAGGGGGTTTATTTGGTTACACAGTTACAGACTTAAGGCCAGAAAATGTCAAAGGTAATGAATCAACAATTGGGTACCTTCACTGGAGGATAGCCAATGGCATCCAGAAAACCTCTGTTAGCTGGGAAGGCATGTGGCTGGCATCTGCTCCAAGTTCTGATTTCAAAGTGGCTTTCTCCAAGGACATTCCTCTCCAGGCCACAGCTCCTGTTCAAAATGTCACTCTCAGTTGCTCTTGGGGCATTTGACCTCTCTTAGCTTCTCCAGAGCTATAGTGTGCTTTCAACAGCCATCTTCAAACTGTCTCTCATCTGCAGCTCCTCTCTCAGCCCCAGTGCATTCTTCAAAGTGTCCCTCTTGACTGTAGCAAACTCACTCCTTCTGTCTGAGCTTATATAGTGCTCCAGTAAACTAAACAAGACACATGTTGAATGAGCAGGGCCATGCCTCCATGGAAATTATCCAATCAGAGTTATCACCTACAGTTGAGTGGGTCACGTCTCCATGGAAACACTCAAAGAATTACAACCTAATCAACATTAATATGTGTGCCCACACAAGATTGCATCAAGGATAATGGCATTTAAGGGGACACAATACATTAAAAGTGGCACATTCCACCCCCTGGACCCCAAAATGACAAGATATTTCCATATACAGAATACATTCAGCCCATCACAATATCACAGAAAGTTAAATCATTTCAGTAACAATAGGTAAGTACAAGATACCATCAAACTCAGTTACAGGTGTGGTCTTTCCTAATGCAAAATTCCTCATTGGCTGTGGACCTGAGAAACTTGGAACAAGTTATAAGCTTCCAATATACAAAGGAGGGACAGTCAGGATAAACATTGCCATTGTCATAAGGAGAAGCTGAAAGTAAAACAGGGTTTAAGGGAAAAAAACACTTACTAAAACCTGCAGGGCAAACTCCATTAGATTTCAAAGTCTGAGAGTCATTTATAGAGCAATGTTGCATCCTTGGGGCTTGAGAGAGTGGGAGTCTAACCCTTCCTATGGGCCTTTGCAGAAGCCGTTTCCTCTCCAAATGCTGGGGTGAGTGCTCCAACATATCCAAACATTGTTAGACCATCTTCTTGGCCCCACCCTCCTCAAACACTGGGGCAGCACCTTGATTCTATTCCATCTCTGGGGCATATGCTCAACCCCTTTAGAACAGTGGGGTGGTGACCATTCTCTCTCCAGTCCCCTGGGAATGTGTTCAACCCTCTTTGAGGCCTGAGGTGGCAACACCTTTCCTGAACATGGAGGTGGAAGGCCCACCCTAGACCTCTGGGGCAAACTCACCCTTTCCATGTGTGTGGGCCACTCTGCTTTCCCAGCCCAAGACCTCTTGATTCCAGATATCAGCCTCCATGGCTCTGCTTTGAAGAAATCTTTTCTTCAATTTGTTCCTTGTTTGTCTCCTCCAGTCCAGACTGCCAGTGGCACCATCTATAAAGACCTCACAAAAATTATGTTGGCCTCACATGAAGCACACAAGGGTCAAAGCCATCAGACAATAAGACTTTCCACAAATCCTTTCTGGATAGCTCCATCTCCAATCTTGGCTTCTACTGAATGGTGGTCTGGTTCCATGTTTGGTTAAATCCTCATGTAGGGCTATATCTTCTGTGGTTCCACCCCCTGAAAGCCCAGAATTTGTCAAACCATCAGCTTCTGGTATCTTTGAACCCAAGAGTTCTGTTCTTAGCTTGTCTCTCTCTGCTCACATTTTATTATAAGCTGCAAGGTGAAGCCAGGGTATATCCTCCACACACTGTCTGGAGATCTCCTCAGCTAAGTATTACAGGTTGCTGCTTTCAAATTTTTCCTTCCATCCAACACCAGGACACAATTTTGCCAAATTCTCTGCCACTTTAAAACAAGGATCACCTCTTTTCCAGTTTGCAACAACACATTCATCATTTCTGTTCAAGGCCTCATCAGAAGTATCTTTAGAGTCCATATTTCCACAGTCTCTTCAAAGCAGTCTAGGCCTTTTCCATCAAGCTCCTCACAGATCTTCCACAATTTTCCCCTTATCCATTTAGAAAGCCATTCCAACATGTTTGGTATTTGCAAACACAGCAACACCAGCACCCCACTCCTGGTACCAAAATCTGTTCTAGTTTGCTAATGCAAAACACCAGAAATGGATTGTCTTTTATAAAGGGGGTTTATTTGGTTACACGGTTACAGCCTTAAGGCCAGAAAATGTCCAAGACAATGCATCAACAATTGGATACTTTCACTGGAGGATAGCCAATGGTGTCTGGAAAACCTCTGTTAGCTGGGAAGGCACATGGCTGCTGTCTGCTCCAAGTTCTGGTTTCAAAATGGCTTTCTCCTGGGACATTCCTCTCTAGTCCAAAGCTCCTGTTCAAAATGTCACTCTCAGTTGCTCTTGGGGCATTTGACCTCTCTTAGCTTCTCCAGAGCTATAGTCTGCTCTCAACAGCCATCTTCAAACTGTCTCTCATCTACAGCTCCTCTCTCAGCTTCTGTGTGTTCTTCAAAGTGTCCCTCTTGGCTGTAGCAAGCTCGCCCCTTCTGTCTGAGCTTATATATTGTTCCAGTAAACTAAACAAGGCACATGCTGAATGGGTAAGGCCACACCTCCATGGAAATTATCCAATCAGAGTTATTACTTACAGTTGGGTGGGTCACATCTCCATGGAAACACTCAAGGAATTACAATCTAATCAACACTAATACATCTGCCCAAACAAGATTACGTGAAAGATAATGGCATTTTGGGGGACACAATACTCTCAAACTGGCACACTGCCTAAACAAAAGTGCATATTATGAAGCACTATGGCTGGTATATGTTTTGCCATGTTCTTTTGTTACCTTTAGGTATATAACACATGTGTACCAAATTTGACATTCATTTTCAGTTGCTGCTGGTATCAGGTATCATATGTTCTAAGAAATGTGTACAGTATGAAAAACTTGAAAATACTCGTGAATGAAAAAATGTTTTAGGAAAGAAACAGATATGCTCAAGCAATTATGTACAGTCTGTAAATTTCTAGGCAATATTTTTGTTTCCTGTAAAACAAAATGCTTTCACTTGTCTTCATGCATTTCTTCTGTCTCTGCCTGCATTGCATTATTTTGTTCTATTTTTAAATTTTTTGTGTGTAAATGACATGACAGTTAAAATGGAAACTACCTCACATGTAGAAAATAAATATGGATTTTAAAAAGCAAAAACTAATGAAATCCTTACTAAAATGACACCATCTTATTCAAGTAAAAAATGACTTAGAACACTAGTAATAAAAAAGACAGAGCACATTTCCTGAAGCACACAAAGAGTAATGTCTGCTGAGTGTTTTTAGTTCAGATGTTTCAGAATGCTGCTGTATGTTTTATGAGGACTTTGAGGGGAAGACTTCATAGCAGAAGATGTTATTGTGTCCTGTGTTGACTTAAGTGGTGACCCAACTGGACTGTGAAATTATGGGATACCTATGGATTCAAGCTGCTTGTTAAAGAAGAACTCCCCATTGTTGTTCAGAAATCCTTCCTCATTTCCTCTCTCTCCCCAAGCTCTATTGTCTTTTTTGTTTTTTTTTCTTTTGTAAGGATTTCTTTGTCTATTTATTCTGCAGTCTCACCATTATGTGTCTAAGTGTTACAATTGCTTTCATTATCTTACTTGAGATTTATTTTGACTCCTTATATGGAAATATGACTTTTTTTCAACTATGGAAAATTCTAAGTCATTTTGTCTTTGAATAATGCCTACTCTCCTTTTTCTATTTTTCTCCATTAATGACTTTAATTAGATTTTTATTGGACCTTTTCATTTTCTGCCGTGTCTCTTAATTTCACTTCTTTATTTCTCTTTTCTATCTGTGCTTCATTCTGACTAATAGTCTCACATATATCTTTAAGTTCAATAATTTTCAGGTGTCCGATGATTAAGCTCACCATTCTTTATTTTAATTTGAACTTTTTATTTCTGGAAATTCTCTTTGGTTCTTTTAGAAATCTGCAGATCCATTTTTACATTATGGTTTTGTTTCGAATTTTTCCTTATATAATCTTTATTTTAAACATTTACCTCATATCCCCTTTCATATTATCATATCATATACATATCTTTTGGGTGCAAACTTTCTTATTTCTTTATTCTGCTGACTTTCTTCTGTGATGGCTTATTTCCTCATTGATATGAAATTTTTGTTTTTGAGCATACTTCCATGGGGAAGAGGTATGCTTTTTATAAAGGAGGATTTCACCTGCCCCAGGTTGAGCATCCAATGCAGTATTGTCACATTTAATTCTGACTCATTTCTAGGAGTATCAGTAGTGCTAAACCAGTTTCTCTATGTAGAAATATTTCTTTATTAAGAGTTAATTTCTTTAATAGATATAGAACAAGTCAGTTTTTCTCTTTCTTCTTGAGTCAGTTTTGGGAAGCTGTGTTTTTAAGGAATTTGTTTACTTCATCCAAGTTTTCAAATTTGTTGGCATAAATTTGTTCATAAAATTCTCTTTTTAATATCTGTATGATCTGTAGTGATAGCTTCTTTTTCTTTTCTGATATCGGTTATTTCTGTTTTTTCTCTTTTCTTAATTATTACTACTAATTTATAAATTTCTAAATTCTTTTCAAACAAACAATTTTTGGGTTTTTAATTTTCTTTATTGTCTTTCTGTTTTCTACTTCAATGATGTTTACTGTTACCTTTGTTTTCTACTTATTTTGGATTTAGTTTGCTCTCCTTTTTCATGTTTGTGATGTTTAATTCCCATGTCAACTTGGCAATGTAAAGGTACCCAGTTGTCTGATTAAGCAAGCACTAGCCTGTTGCTACAAGGACATTTTATCAACTTAAATCATCAGTAAGTTGATTGCATTTATAGTTGATTTCATCTACAATCAACAAAGGAGAGTTTTTTCAGCAATGAGAGATGTTTCATCCCATCAGTTGAATGCTTCAAAAGGAATAGGGGTGACTGCAGCAATCAAAAGACAGAATTTTCATCTCTACTTCAGCCAGCCACTCTCTCTGCTTTGATTCATCTCTTAGTTTCTGGATTCAGAATGTTTGATTGTCCTTTTATTTTGAACTTGACACATTTTAAAGAATTTTATTAAATTGTAGATAAAATTTCTTTATATTTGTAGGAGAATTAAGGATAGACATCCATTTGTAATGTCTCTTTATTTTATGAAATCTATCTTGCACTTTCTGTTCTTGCATCTTAACTAAGCCATGGCTTTAAGATTTGCAGGAGAGGTCCATTGCTCTTTCTATTCATTTCTAGAAAAGTGAACAGTCCTATTATTCAGTAATTGCTCTTCTAGGTAATTAACAAGGAGAAATGAAAATATGCTAGCTTAATTCATAATAAAACCTCAACCCCCAGAGAACCATCACCCAAGCCACTGCATCCAGGGCTCTTGACAGTCACTTTTACATTTTTGAACAATTTGTATTTTCTCTTCAGAAAAGTGTCTGCCCATGTCTTTTGACCAAATTTTAGTTAGGTTGTTTGTACTTTTGTTTTTGAATCATAGGATCTCCTTATATATTCTGGAAATTAAACCTTTATCTGATATGGGGATCCAAATATTGTATCCTATTGCATAGGCTGCTTTTTACTTTTCTAACAAAGCCCTTTGATGCACAAAAGTGTTCAGTTTTGAGAAGATCCCATTTATCTATTTCTTTTCTCGTTGCTTGCACTTTGGGTGTAAGGTCTTGGAAACCACTTCCAATCACAAGATCTTTGCATTATTTCCCTACATTTTCTTCAAAATGTTTTATGGTTTTAGCTCTAATGTTTAGGTCTTTGATCCATTTTGAGTTAACTTTTGAATAAGGTGTGAGATAGGGGTTATATTTCATTATTTTGGATATGGATATCCATTCCTCAAAGCACCATTTGTTAAGAGGGTGTGCTGCCCACTTGAATTGACTTGATACCTTATCAAAAATAAATTATCCATAGATGAGAAAGTCTATTTCTGAACACTCAATTCAATTCCATTTTTCAGTGTACCTTTCATTATGCCAGTACCATGCTGATTTCATAGTGTAGCACTGTAATATGCTTTAAAGTCAGGTAGTGTGAAACCTCCCACTTCATTCCTCTCTCTGAAGATATTTTTAGTTATCCAGGACACTGTGCACTTTCAAATAAATTTGTTTTTTTTCTCTATTTCCACAAAGTTAGTTGGGATATTAGTTGGTATTGCATTGAATCTGTAAATCAATTTGGGTAGAATTGACATCTTAATTATATTTAATCTTCCAATCCATGAACATGGTATATCCTTCCATGCATTTAGGTTTTCCTTGAGTTCTTTTGTAAATTTTTGTAGTTTTTTTCTGTGTCAGTCCTTTGTGGCTCTTGTTAATTTATTCCTAAATATTTGACTCTTTTGTTGCTAATGGAAATGGAGTTATTTTCTTGATTTCCTCCTCAGATTGTTCATTACTAGTATATAGAATCAGTGCTTATTTTTGCATGTTGATCTTGTGCCCTGCCACTTTGCTGTACTCATTTATTAGCTTTAATAGCTTCGCTGTAGACTTTTCAGGATTTCCTATGTATAGGATCTTGTCTTCTGCAAACAGTGAAAGTTTAAATTCCTCCTTTCACATTTGGATGAATTTTCTTTTCCTTCCCAAATTCCTCTAGATAGAACTTCCAACACAGTGTTGAATGAAAATGTTGAGAGTTGGCATCCTTGTCTTAGTCCTGATTTTAGAGGGAAGGCTTTCAATCTCTCCCAATTAAGTATGATGTTAGCTATGGGTTGTTCATAGATTGCCTTTATCATATTGAGGAAGTTCCCTTCTGTTCCTATACTTTGAAATGCTTTCAACAAGAAAGATGTTGAATTTTGTCAAATGCCTTTTCTGCATCAATCAAGATGACCATGTGGTCTTTCCCCTTTGATGTATTGATGTGGTGTATTATATGAATTTTTTTTGTGTGTTAAACCACACTTGCATACATGGAATAAATCCAAACTGGTCATGGTGTATAATTCTTTTAATGTGCTAATGTATTCAATATATGAATATTTTGGGGGGATATTTTCATCTGTATTCATTAAAGAGATTGGTCTATAATTTTCTTTTCTTGTAGTATCTTTTTCTGGCATTGGTACTAGGGTGACATTGGTTTCATAGAATGAGTTGGGTAGCTTTCCCTCATCTTCAATGTTTTTGAAGAGTTTGAGCAGGAATGGAAACAGTTCTTTCTTGAATTCTAGGTAGAATTCACATCTAATCCAAATGGTCCTAGACTTTTCTTTTTTGGGAGCTTATGGTAACTGATACAATCTCTTTACTTTTGATTGGTTTGTTGAGGTTGTCTATTTCTTCTCAAGTCTATATTGATTCTTCATGCTTTCCAGGAAGTTGTTCATTTCATCAACTTTGTTGAGAGCAGTGTGGTGACTCCAAAGGAAGCTAAGTATGGGGTTGCCATATGGTCTTGCAACCCCACTATTGGGTATATACTTTGAAGATCTGAGAGCAGGGACATGAATGGACATTTGAAAACTGGTGTTTATGGTGGCAATATTCTTGGTTTTCAATGGATAGAGTTGGCCTAAGGGTACATCAAATAATAAATGGAAAGTTGAACTGTGGTGTATACATATAATGGAATATTGAGTAGATGCAAGACAGATGAAGTTGTGAGGTATGCAACTAGGTAAATGGAACTTGAGGACAGTATGTTGCATGAAATAAGAACAAATGAAAAGACAGACATTGTAACACCTTACTAATATGGGCTAACTCTAATGGAGAAACTCTGAGAACTGAATCTGAGAGCATAGGATATCAGAGCCAGGCTTAATGTAATGCTTCCAAAATTGCAACTTCTTCCAGCAGTTACCACTATTCCTGAGTTGTAATGTTTTTGTCTAGATTCTGAGATGCTGAGCTATTGTGTATAACCTGATCAGTTCCCAGAACTTCAGGTGTCTGGGTGTGCCAGTTTGAATGTATGTCTCCCAAAATGCCATTATCTTTGATGTAATCTTGTGTGGGCACAAGTATCAGTGTTGATTAGATTGTAATTCTTTGAGTGTTTCCATGGAGATGTGCCCCACCCAACTGTAGGTTATAACTCTGATTGGATAATTTCCATGGAGGTGTTCCATTCAGGGTGGGTCTAAATTAAATCACTGGAGCCATATAAATGAGCTGACAAACTGAAGGAACTCAGTGCAGCTGAGAGTGTTATTTTGAAGAGAAGCTACAGCCAAGAGGGACACTGAAGAAAGCAAAAAGGCTGAGAGAGTAGCTGCAGATGAGAGACAGTTTGAAGATGGCCATTGAAAGCAGACTCTTGCTCCAGAGAAGCTAAGAGAGGCTGCCCCAAGAGCAACTGAGAGTGACATTTTAAAGAGGAGCTGTGGCCTAGAGAGGAACATCCTGGGAGAAAGCCATTTTGAAACCAGAACTTGGAGCATATGCCAGCCATATGCTTTCCCAGCTAACAGAGGTTTTCCAGATGCCATTGGCCATCCTCTAGTGAAGGTACCCAAATGTTGATGCACTACCTTGGACACTTTATGGCTTTAAGACTGTAACTGTGTGACCAAATATATGCCCTTTATAAAAGCCAATCCATTTCTGGTGTTTTGCATTCCAGCAGCATTAGCAAACTACAACAGATTTTGGTACCAGAGAAGTGGGGTGCTGGTGCTGCTGTGTTTGCAAATATCAAGCATGTTAAAATTGCTTTTTAAATGGATAGGGGGAGGATTCTGGAAGAATTGTGAGGAGCTTCATAGAAAAGATCTAAACTGCTTTGAAGAGACAGTTTGTGGAAATACAGACTTTAAAGATACTTATGATGAGGGCTTGAGAAGAAATGATGAATATGTTGTTGCAAACTGGAAGAAGGTGATCCTTGTTTTAAAGCGGCAGAGAATTTGGCAAAATTGTGTCCTGGTGTTGGATGGAAGGAAGAATTTGAACCAGATGACCTGGAATATTTATCTGATGAGCTCTCCAAGCAAAACATAGAAGTAGCCTGGCTTTTACTTGCAGCTTATGGTAAAATGTGAGCGGACAGAGATAAGCTGAGAAATGAACCCTTGGTTTCAAAGAAACCAGAAATTGATGTCCTGAAAAACTCTGGGCTTCCAGGGAGTGAAACCCCAGAAGCTACAGCTGAACATTAGGATGTAACCAAACATGGAACCTAGCCGCCACTTCAGTACAAACCAAGATTGGAAAAGGAGTTAAGCAGAAAGGATTTTTGGAAAATCCTATTGTCTGATGGCTTAGACACCTGTGTGCATCAGGTGAAGCCAACAGAATTTATGCAAGACCTTTATAGATGGAGCCACTGCCAGTCTGGACTGGAGGAGACAGACAAGGAACATATTGAAGGAAGAATATCTTCAAAGACAGAGCCATGGGGGTTGAGGTCTGGAGGCAAGAGGTCTCAGGCTGGAAGAGCAGAGTGGCCCACATGCATGGAAAGGGTGAGTTTGACCCTGAGGTTGAGGAGACCCTTGGTGCCACCCCACTGTTCTAAAAGGGTTGAATGTGCGCCCCAGATATGGAGGGAATCTGGGTGCTGCCCCAATATTTGAGGGCGGTGGGGCTGAGAAGGTGGTCTCCCCAATGTGTGGATATGATGGAACACTCACCCCAGCATTCAGAGAGGAAAGGGCTGTCTCAAAGGCCCTTAGAAAGGGTTAGACTCCCACTCTCTCAAGCTCCAAGAATGCAACATCATTCTGTTAATGACTCTCAGGCTTTGAAATCCAATGGAGTTTGTCCTGTGGGTTTCAGGAACTGTTTTGGTCCTGTTAACCCTGTTTTCCTTACTGTTTCTCCTTATGGCAGTGGGAATGTTTATCCTATGAATGTCCCTCCTTTGTATATTGGAAGCACATAACTTGTTCTAAGTTCACAGATCAACAGCTAAAAGAGAATTATGCCTTAGGACTGACCACACCTATAATTGATTTTGATGGGATCTTATACTTACCTATTATTACTAAAATGATTTAAGTTTCTGTGATATTGTTGTGGGATAAATGTATTTTTTATATGGAAAGATAATGTCATTTTGGGGTCCAGAGGTTGGAATGTGCCAGTTTGAATGTATTGTGTCCTCCCAAACTCCATTATCTTTGATGTAATCTTGTGTGGGCACACGTATCAGTGTTGATTAGATTGTAATTCTTTGAGTGTTTCCATGGAGATGGGCCCCACCCAACTGTGGGTGATGACTTTGGTTGAATAATTTCCATGGAGGTGTTGCCCCACCCATTCAGGGTGAGTCTAAATTAAATTACTGGAGCACTATATAAGCTCAGACAGAAGTGAGATTGCTACAGCCAAGAGGGGCACTTTGAAGAATGCACAGTGCTGAGAGAGTAGCTGCAGATGAGAGACAGTTTGAAGATGGCCGTTGAAAGCAGACTCTTGCTCTGGAGATGCTAAGAGAGGACAAACACCCCAAGAGCAACTGAGAGTGACATTGTGGAGAGGAGCTTCAGCCTAGAGAGGAACTTCCTGGGAGAAAGCCATTTTGAAACCAGAACTTGGAGCAGATGCCAGCCACGTGCCTTCCTAGCTAACAAAGGTTTTCCAGATGCCATTGGCCATATTCCAGTGAAGGTACCTGATTGTTGATGCATTACCTTGGACATTTTATGACCTTAAGACTGTAAGTGTGTAACCAAATAAACCCCCTTTATAAAAGCCAATCCATTTCTGGTGTTTTGCATTCTGGCAGAATTAGCAAACTAGAATACATATCATACAATTATCCAAAGATCCAAAGTGTACAATCAGTTGCCCCCAGTACTACTATACAGCTGTGCATCCATCAGAATGATTAATTTTTGTTCAATTTTTAGAATATTTTCATAACTCCAGAAAATAAATAAAGACAAAGGGGAAAAAAAAGAAAAGAAAAGTCAAATCCTCCCATATCCCTAACCACCCCCCCTCCATTGTTGACTTGTAGTATTGGTATAATATATCTGTTACTGTTTATGAAAGAACATTGAAATACTACTAATTGTAGTAATAGTTTGCAATAGGTAGATAATTTTTTCCCATATGTCCCTCTATTATTAACTTTCAGTTGTAGTATCATACATTTGTTCTGGTTCATGAAAGAGATTTCTAATATTTGTACAGATAGCCTCAGACATTGCCCACCACACGGTTTACTGTTTTATACATTCCCAACTTTTAAAGTCCAACATTCTTTCTGGTGACATACATGACTCTGAGCATCCCCTTTCCACCACATTCATGCACCATTCAGCACTGTTATTCTCACAATGTGCTACCATCATCTCTGTTCCTTTCCAAACATTTAAGTTCATCCTAGTTGAACATTCTGCTTATACTAAGCAACCGCTTCCCAATCTTTAGCTTCATTCTATACCTTGGTAACACATTTTTCATGTCTATGAGTTTATATATTATAATTAGTTCGTATCAGTGAGACCCTGCAATATTTGTTCTTATGTGTCTGGCTTATTTCACTCAGTATATTGCCCTCAAGGTTTTGTCATCAACCCATTTTTTTAAGATGGTTTTGTTCACATGCCATACATTCCATCCTAAGTAAACAATTGATGGTTCCTTGTATAGTCACATATTTATGTGTTCACCACCCTCACCACTATCTACATAAGGACATCTACATTTCTTCCACAAAGCAGGAGGAATTGTCAAAGAAGGTAGAGAGGAAAAAGAAAAAGGAAAAAAAAAAACAAGAAATAAAACAAACATGACAGCGAGGAAGCAGCAAAAGAAAAGATAACCATAGATCAAAGTAGAATAAAGAGTCAGACAACACCACCAATGCCAAGAAGCTCACACCCCTCCCCTGTGACCCCTCTTATCTGCATTTACCTTGGTATACTGCCTTTGCTACATTAAAAGAAGCATAATACAATGATTCTGTTAATTATAGTCTCTAGTTATGTTGATTGTATTTTTCCCCCAATACCTCCCTATTTTTAACACCTTGCAAGGTTGATATTCATTTCTTCTCCTTCAAAAACATATTTGTACATTTTATCACAATCATTGAACACCCTAGGTTTCACTGACTTATACAGTCCCAGTCTTTATATTTCCTCTTTTCTTCTGGTGACCCACATGCTCCTAACCTTCCTCTTTCAACCATATTCAGAGTTATCTTTGTTCAGTGTACTTACATTGCTGTGCTACCATCACCAAAAATTGTGTTCCAAACCTCTCACGCCTGTCTTTTCCTACCAGTCCATAGTGCTCCCTATAGTAATTCCCATAGGGAAGGTATCTTGTTCACATACAGTCTCATTGTCTGTTTGTCAGAGAGTATTTTGAACTCTCCCTCATATTTGAAGGGCAGTTTTGCCAGATATCATATTCTTGGTTGGCAGTTTTTCTCTTTCAGTGTCTTAAATATATCACATCACTTCCTTCTTCTTTCCATGGTTTCTGCTGAGAAATCTGCACATAGTCTTATTAAGCTTCCTATGTATGTAATAGATTGCTTTTCTCTTGCTGCTTTCAGTTTCTCTCTTTGTCTTTGAAATTTGATAATCTGATTGTTAAATGTCTTGGCATAGGCCTATTCTGATCTATTCTGTTTGGAGTATGCTGCACTTCTTGGATCTGTAATTTTATGTCTTTCATAAAAAATGGGAAATTTTCATTATTTACTCTGTTATTACTTCTGCCTCTTTTCCCTTCTATTTCCATTCTAGGACACCAAGGATATGTACATTCTTGTACTTCATTTTGTCCTTAAGTTCCCAGAGACACTGCTCATATTTTTCCATTCTTTTCTCTATCTGTTCTTTTGTGTGCAGGCTTTCAGGTACCTTGTTTTCCAGTTCCTGAGTGTTTTCTTCTGCCTCATTAGATCTGCTGATGTATGTTTCCACTGTGTCTTTCTTCTTGTGTTGTGCATTTCTTCTCCATAGATTCTGCCAGTTGTTTTTTCCAAACTTTCAATTTCTGCCTTACGTACACCCAGTGTTTTCTTTATAGCCTTTATCTCTTTTGCCATATCTTCTCTAAACTTTTTGAATTGATTTAGCATTAGTTGTTTAAATTCCTGTATCTCAGTTGAAGTGTAACTTTGTTCCTTTGACTCAGCCATAACTTCATTTTTCTTAGTGTAGGTTGTAGTTTTCCATTGTCTAGGCATCTGAACTCCTTGGGCACCCCAATCAGGTTATTCCAAACAAGAACAGGCTCAGGTCCCAGAAGGAGGATATTCAGTATCCAGTTTCCCTGATGTTTGTAAATCTTA